>NC_085842.1:301675420-302976317 GCF_035594765.1 Anolis carolinensis | reverse complement strand
TGAAGTTATGTAACAAAAACAATAATTATGTTTGAACTAAGATTAAGGGATGTGATATCCCACTGGCTGAAATAAAGGAGAAAAAACAGATTAATGGATTTGATAAGGTCTAGCCCACTGCTTCTTAAACTGTGTTTCATGACCCCTTTAGCTCAATGCCGGGGTCACAAATTTGGCAACAGTAAAAGGTTTCTGAATGTCACCCATTTACGCAAATCTATTAGCCACAACATGCAGTGTTTACAGTGGATTTGCAGAAGATGCTCCAGGTGTACTTCATAAAAAGGGAAAGCAGCCTGTTTAGCAAGCTTTGCAAATATAGATTTATTCTAAGTCAATGCTTGATTTTAATACCTGTTTTAAAGACCTGTATAGCCGGGGTCACATGAAAAATAATCAGGCAAAAAGGGATCATGAAAATATTTCTTGGCTGGAAATGGGCCATGAATAGAAAAAAAATTAAGAAACCCTGCCCTGGTCTAGCCTAGTTTTTCTAAGGACCTCATCTAAAGACCCGTGGGCGATTCGCCAGCCTCTGTGGCAAATCAGCAGGGCAGCCGGGAATCCTGGTGCTCTGCATCCCGCCTTGCCCACAGCAATACTTTCCCATCACACGTGGGGAAGCGTCGCCGCATGGCTTCCCCCTGCACTAGCCCTGTTGTTTTAAATGGAACACGGGAAGCCTCCCGTGTTCTGGATGCAGTGTCATAGGACACTTGCGCCCCAGTTGAATCCCAGAGCCCCGCTAGAAGTGAGCCTGAGTCATCTGATGGATGGCGTGGGGCTCTGTGGCTCAACTTGGATAAGCGTTCTATGACACTGCCGATGAGGTCGTAAGTGAACTTAAAATTCACAGCTTTGCTTAACTAGCTACGGGCATGGGTTAAAAAGATATAAAACAATCTAGTAGAACCCCTGCAGCTGTATTTCTTCAACTCTAAGATGCACTTCTCCTATAAATTACATTTATGATTTTGTTGTACACATCTCAAAAAATGGGGTGTGACTTAGAATTTCAAGTGCATATATATATATATATATATATATATATATATATACACACACACACACACACACACACACACACACACACACACATTTTTTTCTGTTGGTGGTCCTGAAAATAGTGTGCATCTTACAATCAATGGTGTCTTACAATTGCAGAAATACAGTAAATGGAGGAAAAACTCTAGCAAAAATGTTCAGCGACTCAAAGGTGCTATTAGATTCCTTCATATCTTTTTATGCTAAAACAAGAATAAAACAGGTACGTCTTTGAATGCTATTACAATGGCATGAGTTTTTAGACTACGATCATGTGTGTACATTACAAAAATGAAATTCAGTCAAATACACCTTCCCTCAATATGAACTCAGGCATACCTACCGAACTTAATTTCCATGCAGTTTAATAAGTGGCTGTCTGATGGTAAATCTAAGCAGCCCCAGACTGTATTTAAAACTGTATTAAATGTAGAGCAAAGTACTGAAAACTGTTCCAAGACAGAATACTACTGGTTCATCTAAGTTACTATTGTAAAAGGCAGAGGCTGGCCAAGATTTCCGGGCAAAGGTATTTCCTCTGCCTCGGGAGCTCTTGTGGTTTTCAGAAGGTCAGTGAAAAAGTTGCAGAAACAGAAATAACAAGAACCACCAACACACTGATCTCCCCCTGCATTCGATTTCCTTCCTGTTAATTTGAAAATTGCATTTAACTCAGGGCTGTCAGGTGTTCTTTATTATAAGGGATGTTCCCTATATAAGGATTGGAAAGGCTGAATCAGATCCCACCACAAATCCCATATTTTGGATTGTTAGGTCTTCATAGATCCAGAAATGCACACATTATGTAATTAATAAATATGGACAATGTGGTAAATTTTTCAAAGAAACACAGAACTAAAGGAACCTTCTTTACTGTTTAGGTAGAACACAAACCTGGTAATGGGTACTGCCTAATTATCAGTCCTGCATATCATGAATTTCAATTGTTGTTTATTGCTTTTTGAAAACCTTGCAATACTAAGCCGCTTTGAGTCTCCTTGTGGAGAGAAAAAGTGGGATATAAATAAACAATAATAATAATAACAACAATAATAATGATAGTAATAATAATGTATTTTATGAAGGGGTTTCATTGGCAAATACACTCTGTCTTCCTTTTCCCTCTTCAAGCTTGGAAATGTTACTTTTGGGACTACAGCCCTCAGGAGTCTTGCCAGCAGCCAAGATGGCCATGGGCCAATGTTGTTGCAATATTCTGGAGGCTGTAGTTCAAAATAACTATCCAAAGCTTTGTGGGGCCTCTTTGAACCTCAGCACTTAGGCAGACACATTTTCATTAACCCACTTCTCAGCAGACATATAAATATACACATAGCCTTTACATAGTACATATTTCAGCATGTGCATATGGACAACACACACTTTCGTTGCTAACATCTCACTTTACACAAAAAGACACTCCCACCAATTCTATCTCTGCTCTTTTAACGGTAATCATTGTAACACTTTACAATATTGGCTAATCATGTTGTTCATCACTGCTCTGGAGTCTACTGGATGCCTTGCAATATATAATTTTTATGTGTGTGTATATATATATATATAATACTAGAAAGTGAATTTGGGACTTTCTGCAAGCAAGTGTGTATTCTACTTCTCTTTATCAAATTGACAGCATCCTCATTTCTTACTTACTATAATGCTATTCATTACAGTTGCCTGAAATCCAATTTGGATTTAAAGGCTAGTTGTCCCCAAAATAAGAAAAAAACACATCTTTAAATCCTTTATGTAAGAGATTCTACTGAAATCAAGTAATCTACCTTAGGGTAAACGACCTGTACGGTATATAATGTCAGACTGGCGCATTCCATGTCAGTTACAAACTCTTTCACATTAGAGAATTATGACAATTGGATATGACTTATACTATTACGGCCCCATTCTATGGGATCTTGGGATTATCATTTGGAAAGAGGCAGTAAAGCAGAACATTTTACCAAATTACAAATGCCCAGGATTTCACAGGATGCCATTATGACAACTGAAGAGGTACCAAAAGTGTTACAAGTGTCTAGTATGAAGAACGGCTAAGCTGGTCTGTGTTCAAAATGAACACTGGAAATTAGCATGGAGGAAAAAAAGTCTTGGAATAATAAACCTGTAAACTGAGCCCCTGTCTACACTGCCATATAATCCAGATTATCAAACAGATAATCCACATTATCTGCTTTGAACTGGATTATATGAGCATACACTACAATATTATCCAGTTCAAGATATGATACCTTAGATGGGGTCTGAGATGTGCAAACTGTGAACTTCCAGGTCTTGCTGAACTGGAAATGCCATAATACTCAGGTAGCATAGCTAACGGTGAAGAATGCTGTGTATTACAGTCTAATGTGGTTCTCAACCCCTTGTGTTTAGACTCACCACTGAAACAAGGGAAGCTACAAAGATACATTTTAACAAAGACTTATCGGACATTCACTTCTACTGAAGTACCTCAACCATAAGTACTTGTTAAAGCGTTTAGTATACAAACATACAACAGCTTATGCAAACACTCTTATTTAACCAATTCATCATGCACTATATTCTAGAAAAGCAACCATTCAGACCACGTTACAGAATCACAGAGTTGGAATGGACTGCAAGGAACATTGAACTACTAGTCCAACCCCCTGCCATGTTGGAATACACAGCTAAAGCACTCCTGAAAGATGGCCATCCAACCTCTGCTTCAAACCTCCAAACAAGGAGCATACATCACCTTTCAAGGCAATCTCTTCTACTGTCAAATAGCTATTAAAGTAAAAAAAAAGTTCCTAAAGTTCATGTGGAAATTCTTTTAATACAAACCTACAGATTCATCTTTTAATTTCCAGAGCATCAGAAAACAAGCTTGCTCTACTTTCAGGATATACATACATTCAGCTATTTAAGAACAACTATCAGCCATCTCTTCAACATACCTAGCCAAATATCAACCATCTCTTCAACATACCCAGCTCCGTAGGTTGTTCCTCATAGGGCTGAGTTTCCAGAACTTCTCTTCTGGAGAAAAGTTAGGCATCATCTGATAGATACGCTAGCCTACATCTTTGCTTTGCCCAGCATTTCTCGGCCTGAAATGTCAGTTGAATGTAATGCCATAACTTTCCTGGGCAACTGTTCCTTTATTCAATCGTTTGCATAGTTAGGATTCTGCTGTGGAGCCCATGGACAAGTGTTGACACGGCTCACATTTGGCCAGGGCTCTCTGGCACAGCCTTGCATAGGAGAACTGCCTGGCAAAGTGCACATTTTCTCTGACATACTTGGGGGGCTTTCTGGGTGGAAAAAGCAAATTATATAGTAGAACAAGGTTGCTGCTAGTCATTGGACAGAAATAATAAGCTTCATTTAATTCTGTTTTGTCTCTCTGTGTGTAGGGGCGAATCCCAGGTGTGGGGAGTTCCACATGTCACAGGAAATGGCTAGGAGTCACATATTTTCTTTCCAAGGTAGACATTGATGCTTGGCACACCTCATTTACAAGAGCAAGGTACAAGTATGACCAGCACTGCCATTTAATTTACCTACATTTGATAAAATATGTCATCTCTAGGCATATTAAGGTATATTATAATATTATATGATCATATTGTACTGCCACATACAATGAAGATGAATGTGATTCTTATCATTTTGAGAATGCATTCCTGTGCATATGAGTACACATCTACTAATACACATATAGTGGTTTTCAGTGCATGGCATGTGAATTGTCTTTAAGAGGGTCAAACAAAAGGGGTGGAAGCAATCTTCTTGGTAAACAAACATATAAGGAGATCCAAGTTGTTGGAATTTGAGACATAATAAACCCTAACCCTAACCCATCTCTTTCGCCAGGTCTACCCAGTCATTTTAACAATGACTTTTAAATCATATTCTATGTTTATTGTGTTTTAAATTTTGACTCAGGCATTTTAATATATGTATTTTCAAGAAGGCCTACAACATGGGGCCCTTCCACACAGCTATATAACCCAGAATATCAAGCAGAAAATCCCTTGAACTGCTTTGAACTGAGTTATCGGAGTCCACACTACCATATATTCAGGTTCAAAGCAGAAAATGTGGGATTTTATTCAGCTATGTGGAAAGGGCTTAAGACATGTGCCATAGGAATAGGTTGAATTTTAAGGTTTACGACTGTTTATTGAGGGGCTAATATGTGGGAGGTGGAAGCTGGTTTTTATTGTATATGTGTTTTTAGTATGTTTTAACTTTTGTATTTTATGTTTTATTGTTGATATTGTGTTTTTTATATGCTGTAAACCACTTTGGGTCTGGCTGGAGAGAAAGGCGAAGTATAAGTATCTTAAACAAATAAATACATGTTTTAATATAGGCTTTCGTATTTTAATATGTGATTTTACAGATGTGTTTTACTATGTGGTGCCCTGCCTTCAGCTGAAAGGAGAGACAGATAATTAATAATAATAATGGTTTTGCGTGGCAGTTTCTGCAAGTAGGGTTCCTGTATTCCTAGCACACTCTACAAATAGATCCTGCCCTTGCAGCTTTTAGGAATATCATATGTGGCCCTATCCTAATTTACGGCTCCCAAGAAAGAACTTTTTTCTAATTCCTCCCAAAATATACAAATGCAGCCAATATATGAACAAAAGTGTCACCCCCCACTGCCACTGCCATTTTTCCCCTCATGAAGACATTGCCCAAGCAGGGACACAATGGGAACAGATTTCCAGACATCTAGGCTACAACTCCTAAAGTGAAGTGGTAGGGAATACCCAGAAACCTGAAAGACAAGACTGTTAATTGAGGGGCCGAGTTGTGCCTTCCCCTCTGTCACAAAATAGTTAGAGGCAGAGACCAGGGAAGCATGCGGATTTCAATATCTGCACTGCCAAAAGCCAATGTCCCATCAGGAAAGTGCTGCTCTCTGTCTACTTAGAAAGCAGATATTTTGATCAGTAAATAATAATAATAATAATCCCAGGGATGCAAGAATGGCTGTTCGTATTTATTCATTGGTGATCCCGCACATGCTCTGAGTGACATCACAGTCTCCTCCTTCACAGCTGTGACAACATAGCCCAGCACGAGGACCCATCTTAACTGAAACCCCAAGCACTGCACAAGCAAAGGATGGATTCATCTCATTGCAAACTCCAAACATTCTGCTTCCTGAAATGAAACTTAATGTCATTCACTTTGTCATCCTACTTTTTAAAGCTGTTTTTAAAATGTCCTAGCTTCTCTCATCACAGCTTACTTTCCCCCTTTGTCTGAAGTATATTTCAATTGCTAAACTTGCTTTATTTTGTACTCAACAAATAATAATTATAATAATGATCATCATCATCATCTTTTATCTGCCTCTCCCTCATGGCATGAGTTGGGGTACAACATAGTTAAAATGCATCCATAAAACATATTAACTCAATGGGTTGCTGTGAGTTTTCCAGGCTGTATGACCTTGTTCCAGAAACATTCTCTCCTGACGTTTTGCCCACATCTATGGCAGGCATCCTCAGAGGTTGTGAGATTTGTTGGAAACTAGACAAGTGGAGTTTATATATCTGTAGAAGGTCCAGGGTGGGAGAAAGAACTCTTGTCTGAAGCAAGTGTGAATGTTCCAATTGACCACTTTGATTAGCACTGAATGGCCTTGCAGCTTCAATGCCTGGCTGCTTCCTGCCTGGGGTAATCATTTGTTGGGATCTGTTAGCTGGCCCTGATTGTTTCCTGTCTGGAATTCCCCTGTTTTTGAGTGTTGTTCTTTATTTACTGTCCTGATTTTAGAGTTTTTTTATATACTGGTAGCCAGATTTTTTTTTCATTTTCATGGTTTCCTCCTTTCTGTAGAAATTGTTGACCTGCTTCTTGTGAATTTCAGTGGCTTCTCTGTGGTGGTGATGGTTAGAGTGGTCCAGCATTTCTGTATTCTCAAATAATATGCTGTGTCCAGGTTGGTTCATCAACTCGGTAAGGTATGGAATCTGGCTTTTCCCAGCAAACTCTGGCCCCATCTACATTGCCATATAATCCAGTTTCTGAATTCAGATTATTTGCTTTGAACTGGATTATATGGCAGTATGGATTCATATAATCCAGCTCAAAGCAGATACTCTGTATTCAGAAACTGGATTATATGAGTGTAGATCCAACCTCAGGTAAAAGCAAACTGCTGCAGCCAATCAAAGAATGCATCTATGTACACTGTCCAATTACTGCAGTTTGATACCACTTTAACCAGCATGGCTCATGGGACTTGTTTCCTAAGGTGTTTAGCCTTCTTTGCCAAGGAGTACTAGCGCCTCATCAACCTACAACTCCCAGGATTCCATAGTGATGAGCCATGAGGGTTAAAGTGCTGTCAAACTGCGTTAATATTACAATGTAGAGCCACTCCTCATTTGTGTATTCTTCCTCATTAGTAACCTATGCCACCGCAGGCCTTTGGAGATACAGTCATTAATTAACCAGCCCCAGAGGGTTTTTAATAATCTATCCTGTATTTATTACAATTTTACTATTTATGTGTTTTAAATGCAATTTTTATCCTGCATTTTAATTGATATATTGTATTACTGTTTTATCTTTTTATAGTGTGATTTGTATTATGTTGCCTATATTTTGTAGTATGTTGTTTGGGCCTCTGCCCCATGTAAGCCGCCCCGAGTCCCCACGGGGAGATGGTGGCGGGGTATAAATAAAGTTTTATTATTATTATTATTACTCTGATGCTGCTTGGCTACACCTATCCTGGTTTTCATTTGCAAAGGCTGTAAAACCCAACGGACTAAATACCCTGAAGGGCCCAGATTCTGTCTGATCTTGGTAGCTAAGCAGGGTCATCTCTGGATGGGGGACCACCAACAAAATCTAGCTGCTGCCGGCTAATTTTCAGAGACGGGCAATGGCAAGCCATTTCTAAGTATTCCTTGCCTCCTATGAAATCCATGAGGTTGCCATAATTGACAGGTGACTTGAAAGCATAGTACAAATTGTGCCTGCACAGCACACCTCGGGCCAGTACTCCGAAATCCCTACTGCACAAAGCATACACCAAATACTTGCCAATAGATTAGAATGTAGGCTTGCTTAATATTTACCCTCTTAAAGCTGCTATATTGAACCAGTCGCTAGAGGGCAGTCGAGACCAACCACTCACTCCCTTTGCTTTTAAGCAGAAAGTAGATGTCTCTGCCCTGTGCATCTTAAGTCTCACCATATTACCCACAGATACTTTTCAAATTCAACCAAATTACTTCCCGGGCTCTTTTGCGCATGTGCATACCACAGCAGCAGGGAGAGAAAGGCAGGTGTGTACGGCCAGTTGAGCTCAAAATGCAAAAAACCCCAAGATCTTGGAGAAGTTGGGTATTCATGTTGTCTGGGAGATTCTTAAAAAACTTCATGCTCTCCCTCAGGAAAACCCATTTGTATGCATGGTTTATATAACATTCAAAATATGGATCTGGCTAATGATACAACAACATGAGCACCTCACTGAATTGTGGTGTTGGTGTGCGACTACACTGTAGAATTAATGCAGTTCGATGCCACTTTAGTTGCCATGGCTGAATGGTATGGAATCATGAGAGCTATAGATTGGCGAGGCCCCAGCACTACTTGTAAAACTACAACACCCATAGTTACTTAGCATTGGGCGGTGGCTTTTAAAAGTGGTGTCAAATTGCATTAATTCTATAGTGTAGATGCACCTGAAGCAGACATTCAGGTGTTTTTCTGGGCCTCCAAAAAATGCAACATAAACTAATAGGGAGAGGAGACTTTGAAGAGTCTCAGGACTTCTAAATCCCAGGACTTGAGAAAGTTTGTTTTTGCAGGGCTACAATTCCCAGAATCACCTAGCCAGCAGGATCTGGTCTTACTTTCACTTATAAGAGGAGCTAAGACAAACACCCAAATGAATAATGTATTTCTGTTTAGAGAATCCCCCTGGTTTCAAAGTGTGCTTATGTGCCTTCAAGTCGCATGTTGACTTATGGCAACAACCTATGAATTTAACAAGGTTTTTCCTAGGCAAGGAATGCTGGGAGGTGCTTTTGCCAAGCCCTTCCTCTGAAATGTTCCTCACAGAAGGTAGGATCAGGCCCCATCTCCACTGCCATATAATCCAGTTTCTGAATCCAGATTATCTGATGTGAACTGGATTATATGGCAGTGTTGACAGATTCCCACCGAAGTACTAACTGGGGCTGACCCTGTGTAGCTTACCTTGCTTTCTCCACAAAAAATGCCTCCAACACTGTACAACGAAGGCAGTTTGACATCACTTTAACTGCTCAATGCGATGGGAGTTAGTTTAGGAAGACATCAGTCCTCTTTGGCAGAGAAGGCTTTGCAAAACCATTCCCCATGATTCGACAGCATTGAACCTAATGGCCAGAATGGGTGACAAAAGGTGTGTCTACAGCAGGCATGGGCAAACTCTGGCCCTCCAGGTGTTTTGGACTTCAACTCCCACAATTCCTAACAGTTTTTATAACACTTTAACTGTCATGGCTCTATGCGCTGGAATCCAGGGAGCTTCAAAAGGTATTTCGCCTTATTTGCCAAGGTGTGCAAGAGCCCTCACTGAACTACAGCTCCCTGCATTGCATAATATTGAGCCAAGATAGTTCCAGTAGGATCCAAGTACCTTTATGTGGAGATGCACCCTCCATCAGGCTTTATAGTGATGCTGTTTGATGGGGTGGACTCTCCGGGTGCATTTACACTGCAGAATTAGTGCAAGTTCAACACCATTTTAACTGTCATGGGTTCATGGGGATCTGACAAGGTCTTTCACCTTCTTTGCCTCCACGAAACCACAACTCTCTGGAGCCCGTACCACTGAGCCTGGACAAGTGTAGTCTCCAAGGAAGGCCTTTTCTTCTCAAGAAGGAAGGAAGGGACTTTTCCCTCCTGAGTTTTCCAAGACTGAGAAGACGACTAAGGGTGGGGGCAGTTATACTGCATCAAGGCAGTTTGACACTTCTTTCACTGCCATGGCAAAACATTCTCCAACCAAAGGAGTGGTAGGTTGAAGGCTATGGAATCCCAGGATCCCATGGCAGTTCAAAGTAAAAAAAAAATTGAGTTGCTGTGTGTTTTCTGGGCTGTATGGCCAGTAATGTTCCATAAGTATTTTTTCCCGACATTTCAACTGCATCTATGGCAGGCATCCAAAGAGGTTGTGAAGTCTGTTGGAAACTGTGTAAGTGGGGTTTACATATCTGTGGGATATTCAGAGTGGGAGAAAGAACTTTTGCCTGTTTGAGGCAGGTGTGGATGTTTAAACTGGCCACATACTTCATAACCTTTGAGGATGCCTGCCACAGATGCAGGTGAAACGTCAGGAGAAAATGCTTATGGAACATGTCCATACAGACAAAAAAAACTCACAGCAACTTTTTTTTTACTTTGAACTGCCATGGGATCCTGGAATTCCATAGCCTTCAACCTACCACTCTCCTTTGGTTTGAGAGTGTTTTGCCATGGCAGTGAAAGGGGTGTCAAACTGCCTTGATGCACTATAGATGCCCCCACCCTTAGTCTTTGCAAACTCAAGGAGGGAAGAGTCCCTTCCTTCCTTCTTGAGAGAGAAAGGCCAGCCTTGGAAAGCCTTTGAGAACACAATTTTTTTTCTGTGTCAGGAGCGAGTTGAGAAACTGAAAGAATTGGCCGTCTGCAAGGACGTTGTCCAGAGGACGCCCGGATGTTTGATGTTTTTACCATCCTTGTAGGAGGCTTCTCTCACGTCCTGCATGGGGAGCTGGAGCTGACAGTGGAAGCTCACCCAGTCTCCCTGGACTTGACCCCCTGACCTGTCGGTCAGCAGTTCTGCCGGCACATGGGTTTAACCCACGCATGGGCAAACTTGGGCCCTCCAGGTGTTTTGGACTTCAACTCCCACCATTCCTAACAACCGGTCAAACTTGGGCCCTCCAGGTGTTTTGGACTTCAACTCCCACCATTCCTAACAACCGGTCAAACTTGGGCCCTCCAGCTGTTTTGGACTTCAACTCCCACCATTCCTAACAACCGGTCAAACTTGGGCCCTCCAGGTGTTTTGGACTTCAACTCCCACCATTCCTAACAACCGGTCAAACTTGGGCCCTCCAGCTGTTTTGGACTTCAACTCCCACCATTCCTAACAACCGGTCAAACTTGGGCCCTCCAGGTGTTTTGGACTTCAACTCTCACCATTCCTAACAGCCTACCGGCTGTTAGGAATGGTGAGAGTTGAAGTCCAAAACACCTGGAGGGCTGAAGTTTGCCCATGCCTGGGTTAACCCACTGCGCCACTGGGGTCTCCTAGTTCAAAGGAATGCCAAACTCCACCAACTCTCCTGCGGGGATGGAAGGGGTGTCTGTGGGCTCCCACACCCAGGATGAAAGGGGTCCGCAAACCCCGGCTCCAGAAGCAAGTCACGACCCAGCTCAGGACGGGGGTCCCGCCAAGGAGCCCCTGCGCGCCTTACCTTGGCTCTGGCCTCTCCAGACCCCGGGGCGACATGAACGCCCGCCTCCCGGCCTCCGAGCTGCGCGGACCGGGACTCGATGGGCCTCTCCTGCTCCTCCTCCTCCTCGCTGGGTGGGCGAGACAACAGCCGAAGGGGTCGGAGATGCAGGTGCCTCTCCTCCTCCTCCTCCTGCTCTTGTGGAACCGTCGAGCTCAAGAGAGAAGCAGCAGCGGCGGGAGGCGTCTCAGGCGGCCTGTCCTCGGGGGTCTGCGCCGCCCTCCCGGGAGGGGATGTGCCTGTGGGGGCGCCCCTGGCGAGGGAGGGGGCGGGCGCCCATCAACCGAGACGGAGGGGGGTCCGATGGAGGCATCGGAGGGGCTCCCGCGGCGCCAGGAGGGCGGGGGTCCGAGGGAAGCGTCCAAGGCACAGAGAGATAGATCCACGGGGCGAGAGCAGGCTCCCCAAGAGGCAAATCCACCCGACTGTCCAGGTTCCGCCGCCGCCGCCGAGAGAGAGAGACTTCGCTTGGGGTTTAATCTCCCCTCAGCACCCCCTCCCCACTCCCCTCTTTCCGCAGGTCACTCTTTCAAATTCTAAAAGAAAAGAGGGAGACGGAGAAGGAAACCGTGGATCTTCCCAGGGGGCGATAGTGGGCGGCTGGCGCACCGTCCCCCCGAAAACCCGACGCAGGCGTCCACACACACAGCACTCCGGCTCCTGGCGGGGTCTCTTTGCCGGAGAAGCGGGGTTGGAGGTGCCTTTATAGGGTCCGCCTCGGTGACGCGCCTCCGCTCCCGGACGCTGATTCGCCCGAGGAGACAAACACGCGCGCGCGCGCGCGCTCTCATACACGCGCGGGGGGGTCTCTCTCTGTGCTGTATGGCCATGTTCCAGAAGCATTCTCTCCTGACGTTTCACCCACATCTGTGGCAGGCATCTTCAGAGGTTGTGAGGTCTGTTGGAAACTAGGCAAGTGGGGTTTATATATCTGTGGAATAATGTCCAAGTTGGGAGAAAGAACTCTTGACTGTTTGAAGCAAGTGTGAAAGTTTCAATTGGCCACCTTGGTTAGCATTGAATGGCCTTTCAGTTTCAAAGCCTGGCTGCTTCCTGCCTGGGGGAATCCTTTGTTGGGAACTGTTAGCTGGCCCTGATTGTTTCTTGTCTTGAATTCCTGGTTTGTTTTTTTAAGTGTCGCTCTTTATTTACTGCCCTGATTTTAGAGGTTTTTAAAAATACTTGAAGCGAGATTTGATTCATTTTCATCGTTTCCTCCTTTTTGTTGAAATTGTCCACATGCTTGTGGATTTCAATGGCTTCTCTGTGTGGTCTGAGAAGTACCCAGAGAAGTCATCCATAGCAGAGCCCTTGATGAACCAACCTGGACACACACAGCCTATTATCTGAGAACACAGAAATGCTGGACCACTCTCACAACCACCATGTCAGACCACAAAGAGAAGCCACTGAAATCCACAAGCATGTGGACAATTTCAACAGAAAGGAGGAAAACATGAAAATGAACTAAATTAACCAGTATTTTAAAAACTCTAAAATCAGGACAGTAAATAAAGAACAATATTCAGAAAACAGGATAATTCCAGAGAGGAAAAAATCAGGGCCAGCTAACACCTCCCAACAAAGGATCCCCCCATGCAGAAAGCAGCCAGGCTTTGAATCTGCAAGGCCATACAATGCTAATCAAGCTGGCCAATTTTTTTTCGTGTCAGGAGCGACTTGAAAAACTGCAAGTCGCTTGTGGAGTGAGAGAATTGGCCGTCTGCAAGGACGTTACCCAGGGGACGCCCGGATGTTTTGATGTTTTTACCATCCTTGTGGGAGGCTTCTCTCATGTCCCCGCATGGAGCTGGAGCTGAGAGAGGGAGCTCATCCACACTCTCCCCGGGTTGGATTCGAACCTGGCAGCCTTCAAGTCAGCAAACCCAACCTTCAGGTCACAAGGCTTTAACCCCTTGCGCCATCGGGGGCTCCTACGCTGGCCAATTGAAACATTCACACTTGCCTCCAACAGACAAAGAGTTCTTTCTCCCACCCTGGACCTTCTACAGATATATAAACCCCACTTGCCTAGTTTCCAACAGACCTCACAACCTCTGAGGATGCTTGCCATAGATGTGGACGAAACGTCAGGAGAGAATGCTTCTGGAACGTGGCCATACAGCCCGGAAAACTCACAGCAACCTCGCTTTCTGAGTCCCTCCCTCTTTCTCCCGCCCTCTCTCTTTCCCTTTCTCCCTCTCTGCCCCTCCCTCCCTCCCTCCCACAAGACCCGAGGATCCCGCGCATATCTCTCTCCTGAAGTCAGTGGCTCGACACGTCCCCCGGATTCCGGGGCAAAGCAACGGAGAAGGCTTCTGAAGTTGGCCCGGCATCTTCGGCTTGCATTTTCTTGCCGCTGTAACCCAACACCGCGCTTTGGTGGAAGCCGCCTCCCTGGGCATGGCTGAAGCGCGCTCGCCCCCGTCCCGCCTTCCAGCCTCGCTCGCCTCCAAAGGTCCCTCCCGGCCGAAAGGATCAGGGCTTCTCCCAACACCCTCCGTCTCCAAACGAAGCCTCTTCGAAAGCGCCCCAGTTTATTGGTCGGGGAAACTAGACCGGAGGGAAGCCGCAGGCACCTGGGGACAAGGTGGGAATTTGGGTGGAAAGCCACGCCTCTTGGGCACGAAGCCCCGCCCCTTCTCCCCTGGGGGGATGGGATTCCTAGCTAGGTGTCCCATGGGCTGTACAGGCCAATTACAAAGACTCGTAGTTACAAGTGAGGCAAAAGGACGGGAGAGAAATCCATCCCTGGGAAGGGAAATTCACTCCAGGAATGACAATGGAGGCCCAGATCACTGCCATAAGCAAGCAGGCCTTTTTTTAATCTTCGCCAGGCAAGGAAATTGGCATCCTACCTTTCGACAGAGGCATTGGCAATGGTAATCCATGCAACAATCACCACTAGGTTGGATTATTGTAACGCCTTATATGCCGGCCTTCTGAAGACAAAAACCCAGAAGATACGAATGGTCCAAAATGTGGCGGCCAGGCTGCTAGCGGGATCATCTATAAGATCCCATATTACACCGATTCTGAAACAACTGCATTGGCTACCAATAGAACATCGGATCTCTTACAAGATACTGATCCTGTCATTTAAAGCTCGAAATGGCTAAGGACCTCTTAGGGACCGCCTCATTCCTTTTTTCCATCAGTGGTCACCTCGATCCTCCCAGAAAAATTTCCTATACATACTGGGCCCTAGGGAGGTACACCTGGAAGCTACAAGGCATAGAGTCTTTTCGACCTATGCTCCAATTCTGTGGAACTCATTGCCTCCATATGTTAGAGCAATGTCGGAGTTGCGACCTTTTGCAAAAGCACTCAAGACTTGGCTGTTTGGTTGTGCATTTAAGTAAATCAGATCTAATTTGCCAAATAGTCACTGTTGAAAGTTTTTATATTAAATGTTTTTATATTGTGGAATTGTAAGTCGCTCTGAGCACTCTGGTGGAGAGCGACTAATTAAGAAATAAAGTGAAGTGAAGTGAAGGAAGAGGTATCTTGGGGAAAAAGTGTCTCCACTCAAACCTTATCACCAAATTTTGTTTCCACAACAAGTCAAATTTGTCAAAATCCAATTCTTACAGGGATGGAAAGCAAAAGAAACACCACAGGGGTGTTAACCTTTTCTTATGCTATCCAAAGCTTGCGTATACGGTAGAGCAGTGGTTCCCAAACTTATTTGGCCTACCACCCCCTTTCCAGAAAAAATATTCCTCAGTGCCCCCTGGAAATTAATTTTTAATTTTTTTTAATAGCAATTAAACAGAAAGACATATGTATTAATGTTTCTACCTTTTTCGTAAAATATAGTAAAGAACGGTGTAAATTAGAAACATTGAAGTTTGAAATTATGAAACTATTTTTTGAACTCAGAATAGAAAGGTAATACAAAAAATGCACCTGTGGCCATCACCGCCTCCCTGGATCGCTGCAGTGCCCACCAGGGGGCAGTAGTGCCCACTTTGGGAATCACTGTGGCAGAGTCTCGCTTCTCCAGCTTCTCCAACATAAACTGGCCGGCAGAACTTTGGATAAGCAAAAATGAAGCACCAAAACATTTTTCACAACAAGTCTGCCCCTTGTTTGGGAGTGTGGCTGCACTTGTGTTGTTCTTGGGCGTGTTGGCCCGCTGTGCGTTGCTTCCTAGAGAAACAGCTGTGGATCCAGGTGGGAGGCAGACTGCATCAGATAATACAGAATGTTGGATAAGCAAAGGTTGGATAAGCGAGACTCTACTGTATATATATAGACACATAGGCTGGAGATAGACTTAAAATGTACTTGTTCTGAATTACACATAAATTCATCTTAAGAACAAACCTACAGAATCTATTATGTTCGTAACTTGGGGGCTGCCTGTATTTGTCGCATGCTCAGGAGCAGTGGCCTCACCAGGGTTGGGATTGCCCAGTGCAGTCACTCATGCAGGTGCTCACCAATACTTCCTCTTCATCCTGGAAAGAAGTGACGAGTGGAGTGCCATAAGCAGGATTCCATCCTGGGCCCGGTTCTGTTCAACATCTTTATTAATGACTTAGATGAAGGGTTAGAAGGCATGATCATAAAGTTTGCAGACGACACCAAATTGGGAGGGAGAGCTAATACTCCAGAAGACAGGAACAGAATTCAAAATGATCTTAACAGGTTAGAGAGATGATTGGCCAAAACTAACAAAATGAAGTCCAACAGGGACAAATGCAAGATACTCCACTTAAGCAGAAAAAGTGAAATGCAAAGATACAGAATGGGACATGCCAGACTCCACAGGAGTACACATGAAAAAGATCCTGGAGTTCTCATGGACAAGTTAAACATGAGCCAAAAATGCGATGCAGCACCTAAAAAGGCCAATGGGATTTTGTCCTGCATAAATAGGAGTATAGTGTCTAGATCCAGGGAAGTCATGCTACCCCTCTATTCCACCTTGGTCAGACTACACTTGGAATACTGTGAATTGAAGGGAGATGTTGACAAGCTGGAAGGAGTCCAGAGGAGGGCAACTAAAATGATCAAGGGTCTGGAAAACAAGCCCTATGAGGAGCAGCTTAAAGAGCTGGGCATGTTTAGCCTGAAGAAGAGAAGGCTAAGAGGAGACATGATGAGGACCATGTTTCAAGCTCTGAGGGGAAATCATTGGGAGGAGGGAGCAAGATTTTTTTCTTGCTGCCCTGTAGACTAGGAAATGGAACAATGGCTTCAAACTACAGGAAAGGAGAGTCCACTTGTACATTAGGAAGAACTTCCTAACTGTGAGAGCTGTTCAGCAGTGGAACTCTCTGCCCTGGAGTGTGGTAGAGGCGCCTTCTTTGGAGGCTTTTAAGCAGAGGATGGCTGACCATATGTTGGGGGTGCTTTGAATGCAATTTCCTGCTTTTTGGCAGGGAATTGGACTGGATGGCCCATGAGGTCTCTTTCAACTCTATAGTTCTATGATTCTATGCTGCTATCCCTCATGGACCACTACTACTGGGCCACTGCTGCTACTACTACTTCCTTTTCCCCATCTGCTTCCTCTTCTGCTTCCCCTTCTTCCTCCTCCTCTTCTCACCATCATCATCACCATCTTCCAATAATGGGACACAAGGCGGCTAAAACATGTTGAAACATTAGAAGGTTCAAAAAGTAAACAAGGACAGTAAGTGCAAAGGTAGGTTTACAGTCTGACATAAAGAAAACAAAAATAACAACCAAAGATGATCTGAATAACTTTAAGTAGATGATGAAGACATTGAAATAGTTCAAGATTTCCCATACCTTGGCTTCGTCATCAATCAGAATAAGGACGGTGAGTCAAGAAGTCAGAAGTCAGTCTTTGTTGTTCCTTAGTAATCTTTAATCATTTACGTAAGGTCAAGCAGTTGTGTTCAGGGATGAGCAAGTCATTCAGCAGGGCAAGTGTAGATGTTTACAGACTCAGGGGGCCTATTGTAGCTTCACACTTCAAAGAATGCGCTACTAAAAGAGTGTTTAAAAGCGGCTAACTGAATATAATTGAGAACAGCTGCTACATGCTGTTACTGTTCTAATTGACGTTTGTCTCTGCTAGTCTTTCTCCTTTCTCTTCTGACACAAAGTTTACAGGGATGCAACTGCTACAATCCTTGAATTTGCCTTTGCCCCTTATAGAGGGAGAAATACAGGAGAGTTATTGTAGTTAGAAGCTGTTATGTTGTGTATATTCAAGTAGTTTCCAACCTGTGGTGACCCTAAGACAAAGCTATCACAGGGTTTTCTTAGTAAGATCTGTTCAAAAGAAGTCTGCCATTGCCTTCCTCTGGTGTTGAGTGAAGGTGATTTGCCCAAGATCACACAGTGAGTTTTATGGCTGAGCGGGGATTCAAACCCTGGTCTTGAGTTGCACCCCAACACTCAAAACCCTTTTACACCACACTGGTACTTTGTATTGTTACTGTGGTAGCTACAACATAATATTTCACATCTTATTTGCACACAAAATATATATCCCTCCAAGGGATAATTATGCTCTTCAACTAACCATTCATATAGGATAAGATCCTGTAACATCTGGAAGAACATACAATCCCACCAGATGGAACAATATGTCTCCTGTAGCCCACTCTGGTGGCCATTTGGAAGGCAGGGATGGAAAGAAGATAGTATCAAACTTTGCTATGATCCTGTAGCTCAGTTGTTCTCAACCCGTGGGACTCCAGATATTTTGGTCTACAACTCCCAGAAATCTCAGCCAGTTTACTAGATGTTAGGATTTCTGGGAGTTGAAGGCCAAAACACTTGGGGACCCACAGGTTGAGAACCACTGCTGTAGCTTGATGCACAACATGAACACTATTCTCCACATCCTCCAACTGTCCTGATTTGGCAGGCAAAGTCCTGATAAATCCCATTATGTCACTTTTTCAGCTGCTTTTCAAATATGCCAGTTTCTCTCTTTGCTTTCACTTTTCCCCATCACCTTCCTCTGAGGCTATGAGTGTGTGGCTTTCCCAAGTTCACCCAATGGCTAAGCCAATAGTCAAATCCTGGCCTCCATATTTGTAGTCCAATTGTTGGCTGCTGCTTAGGCAGAGGTCATGCTTAAATCACGATACCTGTGATGACTTATGGGCCATGTAGTCCCGTTCCTAGTACTGTTGTGACAGACGAAGAGGAAAACTTGGGTTTCCCACCGTTTCTGCCAGATTTGGAGCCCTTGCAGCTGCAGGATGTTTGCCCACAAGAAGTCAGACAAACAAGCCTTGAGGAAAAATCTCCCCCATTTTCTCGCCGCCTTTATTATAATCAAGATAGACACGCGCGGGAGGCGACTCGCCGAAGCGCCCGGATAGCTGCCAGACAATTAGATGATTAAGTCTATTTCCCTTGGGAAAGTTTAAGGAGTCCTGCATCTGGACAGTTTAGGTTTCGGTTCTTGTTCCCCAGAGAAAGTCTGCTTTGGCGGGAAAACAAGATCCTATATAGATGCTTGGCCACAAAGGATTCCTTGCGGAGTCAATTCGTCAGCTTCGGAAGTAGATTGTGTGTGGACTACGCTACTCCAGTTTCCAGGACCTTGTCCTCGTTCCAGCCCTGCCTTGTTCCCCGGACCTCGCCACGGATTCGCCACGGACCCTGTTCTTGCTCCTCGCTTCTTGTTGCCTTGAATCAAGCCTTGTTTTTCCAAGAATCTAGTTTGCTTCCTAGCCTTGCATTAAGCTCCATGGACTAAAGGACCTTGTCATCTCCCCTCACTTTGCTTGGCAAAGTGAGTGTTTCGGTTATTGGATTACAACTTTGGACCTTAATATTTCATATTGGACATTGTTTTCTTGGACTAATTTTGACCTTTCCTGAAAGGTCTACTTCTGAACTATTTTCTACACTTGCTTTTATTAACTTTATATATTTCCTCAATAAAGATATTAGATAGATTCTGGCCTCTGTGTATGGTTATTGGTGCTCTGCAGTCTGGGTCCTGACAATACCATCCAGTAGATCTAATCATGGGCTCCAGGGAGAGTGTCTACCCTGATCCTGAAGTATAGAAAACTTCCTTTTTGGTCCACATCTCCCAGCCAGTACAGCACTCACATTATTTTATAAGGAAACTTTTATGTGGTCAGAAGTAAGCACCATTGTGTTCATTTGAGCTTCTGTAATTAGCAGAAGCAAGAACATAGACAGTGGCCTTATAATACAAATATTAATACAAGAATCCTCTCTACTGCACATTTAACAAAAGGAAACTTATCAGAGAGAGCTTTGAACCCTGGAAAACTGACTTTTGGTAAGCAGATTTATTGCTTTCACACATCAACACTAAATGACTGCTGTAAAGACCCGAATACCTGTATCACATTACACAAGCCTTTGAAAATTCAGGGCAAAGGTCATGATTTGCAACTTTCTGGGTCCTATTGCATTCTACCCCATTCCCACAACTGTATAAAATGCCTTATGCCTGGGGCTTTAATATAACTTGATATTGCATCCAAAGAAGTAGGTTTATATCCTACTGAAAGCTCATGTGAAAATAAAAACCAGTTAGTATTAAAGATGTGGCTACATTTCTTGTTTCATCTCCCCCTCCCTCCATTTTTTATAGTTTGCTTGGTTAGTTTTGAATGTCTCTGTTTTGTGATGGAATTTTTTTACAAGATTATAAATATGAGGAAATCAAGGTACAAAATATGGATATATATGAACTACTGATTCTCCTTAGGGCATGAATATGGTGTGTGTGTATCTGTTTGTTATCATGATGTACTTCCCATATACTGATATCTTGCTTTGGAGAGCATATATAATATCATATAATCTTCTTAGCCAGGGGAATTTAGCAATTGTAGTCCAAAAGGCAATTTTTCAAAGTTTTGGGTATTTGTATGTTATATGTTTCTCACTGTTATTCTTTACATTTTAAAGGACATGTTTAAATATCTTAATCACACTTGCATGCACAAAATGGCTCTGTTCATAAAGTCATTAAAGTGTAGGACTGAAATATCAGCCCCACAGCATCCTCCCAGGTGGGACACGAAACTAGGATGAGCCTTGAAACTGGCCATGAAGGCAAACAAACAATAAACAATAGATTTGGCCAAAGGATCAACCAGATCCCAGCACTGCTTTCAGTCCAACCTATTCAAAGGATTGGCTGAGATAGCTAGAGTTTACGTCAAGCATCAGCATTTTATAGGATTTCATAGTTATGCAGACAAAGATATAGACATATGAGCAATATGTAATGCATATGTGGTAATCATTATATGAGGTCTATGTAACCGCATAGAATGTAGACAGAGATTGTTACTTATGAGGATGTCCTCAGGGTCTGGCACTGTAGTCTTAACATCAGATGAGGTGGCCCTGGGCACATAATATCAGTTACAGCATTTCTAGCATAGCACAAATGGCAAAGTTCAGCAAAGCCATACAGGCTGTGGGTGAGGTGGCATCTACTATCAGAATGGAGTTAATTAGGCCAATTACACAGGACCAGATGGATTTGTAATTCTTCTTTTATGCCAACAACACCAGAGGAAAAACTTAAGAAAATGTGAATTTTGAACTTGGGCACTTTATTTGACCAGAGACGACAACAGAGGGACAAAAGAAATGAATGTATAGACTATGAGCAATGTTGCCTCGATCGTACCACTTTCAGCACTCTGAACTAAACTATTGTCTATTTCCAGACAGACCCTGGATGTAGTGGATTTTGAAGGGTCTAGCTTATGAATGAACACAGCCTCTTTGGGTTCCTTACTAAGGGGGAGTGACAGAACCCAGATATTTATTGCATGGTAAGCTCTCTGGTAAGCTTTCATCCGTAAGCAGTTTTTTTCGTGTCAGGAGTGACTTGAAAAACTTCTAGTTGCTTTTGGTGTGAGAGAATTAGCTGTCTGCAAGGACATTGTCTAGGGGACACCCAGATGTTTTACCATCCTGTGGGAGGCTTCTCTCATGTCTCTGCATGGGAAGCTGGAGCTGACAGATGGGAGCTCACCCCACTCCCCAGATTCGAACTGCCAACCTTTTGGTCAGCAGTTCTGCCAGCATAAGGGTTTAACCCATTACCTCACCAAAGGCTTCACATAAGCAAGTTATTTAGTCCTCCATAGGTACCTGGGCATTTGGCAAAACAGTGATTGTAACCCATAGATTCATAATATGTTACTGACACTTTATCAGTGGAGTAGTAAATCCATTTTGGATTTTAGTCTGAATATTAAAGAAGAAGGATTTATTGGAGGGGGGGGGGGACAGGACACACCACCTTGGACAGTTCCTTTATAATGCTGCATATGAAGGCGAATAGCCTAGAGTCAATTCACCTTCATAGAAGCCAGCAGCCACCAAATGATATGCTTTCAAACAATCACCTTGATCCCAGCCAACTTCAGTTATCATTAAAAGACAGAATACCAGTATTTTCTAACCCACAGAATTTCACCAATATTAGCAAGATTTGACTGCTCACAATGCAAACATGGTAGGTTGCCAAGCTTCTAACTGGTCTTTTAGAAGTACTCCCTATATAATTCAGCTTTGTTGCTTTGCTGCCTTTTATGATTGGCTTTCCCAGTTTCTCCATCTTGTGTTTCTTACATAGAAAAATAATTATGTAGATAGATGACTGCCTATCGGTGATAGTACTTTGAGGATCCTCCATAATTGATTTTTCTGCCTGCAATAAAGGGCAGTCTCTCCCATTACAGATAGAAAAATAAACTGGACAGGCAATTCCATTTTACTTCAACACTGGCAACAGGCTCTAAGTGTTTACATAGGTAATGTGACTCGTGTGGTCTATCCTGCAGCAGATGTGATTACGTAGTTAGGATACTCAGGAGAATCCGTTGGGTAGTTGTTGCTACTGACTTCTCTGATGTGTGCTACTTGAAGCATTTGCAACCTTTTGCCGAAATCTAAGAAAGTCAACATGGTGTAGTGGCTTGAATGTTGTATTCTTGCATTCTGGGAGATCATGAATCAAAATCCTAATCAACCATGGAAACCCACTGGGCGATCTTGGAGAAGTCATGTTGTGTCAGCCCCAGAGAAAGACAAGGGCAGATCTCTGAATACATTTGCCAAGACAACCCTAGGAAAGAGTCACCTTATGTTGAAGTCTATATGAAGGCATATAACAAGGGCCTGTCTGCAATCTTTTCCTGTGAAATATGACCACTTGTCACTAAAATTATTTTCTGACTGGCCTTTTTTTTCCCTAGTTACCTATGCCATGTTTCTCAATTTCTCCATTGCTTTCTTTGGATAGCTTTCAAGAAAGGGATACACTACGGGATGAGGGAAGCCTGCACACTTCTGCTTGCTGCATCTTTCAAGTTTCATTGATACATGCCTTCCTGAATATAAGTTGTGGGGGAAAAGTCTGTCACCAGATCTTGAAAAAAGTCTTAGGACTTGTCTACCTTTTTTTTTTCATGTCAGGAGTGACTTGAGAAACTGCAAGTCACTTCTAGTGTGAGAGAATTGGCCATCTGCAAGGATGTTGCCCAGGGGACGTCTGGATGTTTTTGATGTTTTTTACCATCCTCATGGGAGGCTTCTCTCATGTCCCCGCATGGAGCTGGAGCTGATAGAGGGAGTTCATCCGCTCTCTCTCCGGGTTGGATTCGAACTGGCAACCTCCAGTTCAGCAACCCAACTTTCAAGTCATCACTCCAGCAAGCACAAGGGTTTAACTCACTGTGCCACCGGAGGCTCTGCTTGTCTACACTAACAACTCACCTCAAATAGAAGGTTGATTCTTCATGATGCACAGCTACTTCCAGTGATATTTTTAACATTTAAACTGCCTTTGCCCCACTTTGGGAACTCTGTTCAGAAATGTTTGCTGCAATTCTGGAGTATCATGCAGCTTCAGGGCAATCTGGATAGTTGGATGGGGTGCAATCTAGTCTGATTCACTGTTCAGACTGGACACCAGTGCCATCATCTTTTCCTTGCATTCATCAGCCTTCATTGGGGACATCTGAACAAATCTTGCTTAAAAGATCCCATGATAGGTTTGCCTTAGGGTTGCTGTATCTTGGAAATGATATGAAGACAAACACCACCAACAATGTCCAAGGTGCTGAATCTCAACTTCAAATAGGTTCAGCACCTTCCATAAGCTCTTTAATGTTTGGACTAAAACCCAGAGCAAATTCAACACCCTACTGAGAGCCATCAGCTGCAGCAATGAGACTTCAGCTCCTAGTCTACAAGTCATTTGCTCCTTCTGTTTAAGAGACAGTAAACAGCATTTAATAGATCTAAATTCTGAAACAAGGAGGCATCTAACAGTTGCACAAGCAAGTGTCAACCACAGTTATGTAAAAAATGCCATTTGGTTTCTCAGAAAAACTTCACACAAATCCCCAGTATCCTTTCATACAATGAAGAAAAAAAGACTTCTTCTCCCGTTCATGAGATCATATAATTCTGTATCTTTGTTCTGGGATAATTCTGGTATTAATCATGGTTAAAAGACTGTCAGTAGGTTTTGGTCTTGTAAGCTGCCAGTGTCTCCCTTCCATCACTTTTCCTTCTTTTCTCCAGTATGAATTCCCTTCCTCCTTTTAAAATCCTTGAGTTAACAATGAACAGGGGTTAGAATAGGCCTTTTCCAGCCTGGTGACCTCCAGATGTATTGGCCTACAGCTCCCATCATCTTGGCCAACTTGATCACATTGAGTAGTATGAATGTAATTGTTGACTACTTTGTACAAACTGAACTCTCTTATGGGGATATAATATGGAGGCAGCTCTGCCTGAGATTCTGTTTAGTATTGATGGAGGATAAAATATAAAAGTCCTCCAGTTAAGTTGTACAGGAGATCTAGGAGAGAGGGTGACAAATGACTGAACATTTCTGGCACACACCCTTCCCTTACCAATCAGAAGCCATTTGGTTTGGGGAAGGAGTAGTGATGTGTATGGCATCATCTGGATGCTTTTACACAGCCTGGAAAAACCATTGTACAAAGAGGTACCAGATATTTTAAGCTGGCGTAACCTCCAGAAGAAGTCATGTTTGTTGCTGTTGTTATTATTATTATATTATATATGTGTGTGTGTGTGTGTGTGTGTATCCAGAAAGCAAACCTTGATTAGAGACACCAATCAACTATGCCGTTGTGCACACTTGGACTTGGGCATCCATGGATTTTGGTATCCATGGGGAGTTCTGGAACCAAATGCCAGAGGATATTATATCCCACTTTTCCCTGAAGCAGGATTCAAGGTAACTGACAACAGATTTGAGAATAGTTCAAAAATCATAAAATACAAAAGCTATAAAGCAATTAAATTATACAAAAATAAAATCTGTTAAAAACAGAAACCACTTAAAAACAGCACAACAAAAAATAACAGACAGAAATAGTATAATGCCTCTTGGAACTCATTAGAAGAAAGGTGGAACAGGTATGTTGACCAATCAATCAATCAATCAATCAATCCACCGATTGATTAAGTGAGTGAGTGAGTGAGTTGGTAAACATGAACATGAGAAGTAAATATCTGTCTGTCAGAGTTGGGAGCTCTGGAATAACCTGCCTAATACCCAGAACCGAAGATGGTAATTTTTTTTTAAAGTAATGATATGCCATTATATTGAAAAGGAAAAGGAGCCACTACTATAGCTACAAATTGAATAAACATCTTTTAACTTTCCTTCTTCACAGAAGTAACTAATATAATTAATTTTAATTACTTTTTCAGAACTTGGAACTCTACATGCTTTCGGCCTAGGGAACAGAAGAACTTCTCCATGTATCCATCTGGATATTAGTTCAGCGCACACAACAGAGCTGAAGCATGAGACTATCAACACTGCAGCCATGGAGTATTCCTCTGCCAGCATTTGGTGTGCCCATTCCCCTGTAATTATAAAATTAACCAAAAGTAAAATGTCAGTAAAATTATAGGTCTCCGCTGGCATAGGGGATAAAAGCCTTGTGACTTGAAGGTTGGGTTGCTGACCAAAAGGCTGCCAGGTTCGAATCCTACCCGGGGAGAGCATGGATGAGCTCCCTCTATCAGCTTCAGCTCCATGCGGGGACATGAGAGAAGCCTCCCACAAGGATGGTAAAACATCAAAACATCCGGGTGTCCCCAGGGCAACGTCCTTGCAGACAGCCAATTCTCTCACTCCAGAAGCAACACCGGTTGCTCCTGACACAAAAAAACAAAAACAAAAAACTGTTGTACTGCAAAAAGAGAGATGTTGTTGTGTTACATTTCATTGGTTACTTAATTTCATTATATCTTTGTCAATGGAATATAGAATTTATCATTGGTAACTTATCGTTTTTAACTTGCTATTTCTAAATCCTGATCTAGAATCACAATTAATCTGGACATTTCGTGTGCTACTGAGATTTTGTAACTTAATAGTCATGATTCATGTGCAGTCCTGGAATAAAGTTAAATGGCTTTGACTCAAAGAGGTTGAAATAAAATTTAAGGGTTTTTGAAGGGAACTATGGCTGGCTGCATACAGATAAGTTAAACAGAAGATAAAGCCATAGATGAAATAATCTGTTATTCATGGCCCTCTTTTCACATTGTTCTCATCTAGAGAAAATGATCAAAAACTTGCAGTTTGGCAGATAAAGCAAAACCAAAGAAAAATATCTGCTGTTTATATCTGAGGCATCACATTGTAGGATGCAGGGCAACATCTTCCAAGTAACTCAGGAATAGAGATCGCTGTCCTTGTGCATAATTTGGAACTTTTCCTCTACCCATTTTAATGTTGAATACATAGAAATACCCTAGAATTGGCTGCCATGGTGCTGATCTTGGGGCCTTTTCTTATTACTTGGTCAATGCAGATTCCCCTCAGTCCTCCCCTGTGTGTGTTGTGTTGAATGCATAAATGAGAGGCACTCAATAAATGCTAGTTTTCAGTCTCAAAATGCTGTATTGAACTCATGAAATTTCTTATTTTCCACTTAACATAATTTTTATTTTATTTTCCTGCACAGATATTCTTCAATGACTATATATCACCCCCAGTTTTACCATTAAAATAACCCTCCTCTCCTCTGCTGAATTAATTAAGTGAAAACTGAACTTTGAACTCAGTCTGCAGCTATTGAAGTGAGCTGAGGACAAAGAAGGAAAGTGAGATGAGGAGCAAGAAAGCAGGACATTTGAGAAGCAGCTGAAAAAGTGGGACTAAAGAGAGTTTATCAAGACTACCCCTGCTAAATCAGGGTGTAGAGTATGGTGTTAGTATTGCATAACCTATTAGAAAATAACTACACCCAGTCTCTGGGCACATATCTTTTTGACAAATGTGAAACTCCATAAATATGTGGAGACCACCTTTTGAAAACTACTAGTCAAGAAAAGCATGACCTTGTTAGAAGTCAACCCTTTGAACAAGTGATATTCATAAGCATTAATGTAATGGCACACAAGTAACTCAGCTACTAAACTGAAGAACCATGTCTTTAAACTGCCAAGGATAAAGACATGCCACTCCAAAAATATATCTGGTTTCTTTACAGTTGAAGTTGCCCAAAAGATATACACTCCTTTGAAACCTCTAAGTTTAAAATATGCACTCAGAGATAAAAAACCAAAGTCTTCTTTGAAAAATAACATATCTTGTTGTCGAAGGCTTTCATGGCCGGGATCACAGGGTTGTTGTATGTTTTCCGGGCTGTATGGCCATGTTCTAGAAGTATTCTCTCCTGACGTTTCGCCCACATCTATGGCAGGCATCCTCAGAGGTTGTGAGGTGTTTTTGAAATATTCTCTCCTGACGTTTCGCCCACATCTATGGCAGGCATCCTCAGAGGTTGTGAGGTATACCTCACAATCTCTGAGGATGCCTGCCATAGATGTGGGCAAAACGTCAGGAGAGAATACTTCTAGAACATGGCCATACAGCCCGGAAAACATACAACAGCCATATAACATATCTTGTTTACTAATAAACATCTTGTATTAATTTACCATACAGGCACATTTCTTATTGAAGTTCAGTTATATATAGGATATAGCTTCTCTGTGTTGAGAACACAGGTATCATTCTTTATCAATAGTCCATAGTCTTTGAGTATAGTTGTACTCACTGATGTCCACAAACAAGTATGCATTCATCAAAGTCTCTAAATAGCAACTATACTCCACTGAGATCTGGACACATACATCTGCTTTCATTGAAGTTCAAATACACACTGAATACAAAATGGAGTCTTGAGTCTGAACATGCTAAGTTCAATCACATGTCTATAACCCCTCCCATGCTAAAGAGGTCAGTCAAACTGGCAAATCAACATACATATAGAATACCGGTTAGCAAATATATACATTAACACATAAATAGTGAGAGACTTGGGAGGTTGCTGTTTCCAACAGTTAATATTGTATATTTAGCTACTGAAACATAGCAAAATGATGTTTCTTCCCCTTGCCTAAATAGCCAACATCGTGGGTTACGGAAGACAAGAGATGGAATGAGTGTTGTTTCATCTGGTGGAGCTTTATGCTCTGGCAGATGATGCAGAATCTCAGCATATATGAAGGGATGGTTGGAGAGCATGAATTATCTGTGTAAACCAGATATGAATGTTAACTTCTTAGCTATCACTATGTATATCAGTGGGGGAGAGCCAGCATGGTGTAATGGTTTTGAGCACTGGACAACAACTCAAGACCAAATCCCAGCTTGGTCATGAAACCTACTGGGCAAGCCATACTCTCTCAGTACCAGAGGAAGGCCATGGCAAATCCTCTCTGAAGAAATCTTAATGAGAAAAACCTGCAAACAGCCTTAAGGTTGCCCATAGGTTGGAAACGACTTGAAGATAACAATAACAACATTGCAATGGAAACTTGACCACACACAATTTGGAAGAAACTATTCCCTGATGGCTCATTCTGTGCTTCAAGCTTCTACCTCATGCTTTGCTGTGGTTGCTGAGATGATGAACATGTTTTATGCCATAACACTATGTTTTAACGTAATCTAAGTGTCTGTATAGCTACTTCTGAGAAGTTACTCCAAAATACATAACCATAATGCTAACTAATTACTACTTTCAGCCAGTTCTTGTAAGCAATTACTTAAATAAAAAACACACACAACTTCCAGCTTCTGAATTTATCCCAGTTCTTAGGTTATCTGTATGGTAGGAAAAAAAGTTAATAAAAACATTTTTCTGCTATCACATTTGTAGAACCCAGAGTCATACAGGGAAGCTGTGTGGTAGGAGATTCAGGTTGAACAAAATGACATATTTCTCCATACATGGCACAGTTATACAGATAAACTCTTAGACAAATTACTGCTACTTATACATTTTATTGTCTTGTATTTTTATTTATTTTATATTTCTTCTCTTTTTAAACCCTGGAACACAAGGCAGCTTCCAAAACTGAAAACATACAGATCACATCACATTACTAAAAATATAAATGTTAAAAGGTAATTAAACTATCAGTAGATTTACATTGGAGAACTTCACTACCCAACTCCTCCAGCCGGCAAGGTCCAGAAGACCAGGACAGGAACTTTTCTGAGGTCTAGGAAGTCACTACCACAAAATATAGTTATGGCTCCTACTGTGGTGAGCTTTAACAAGCAATCAAACAAATTTATGGAAAAGACGTCACCAGTGGTTACTAATCATGATGGCTCCATACTACTTGCAGGATTTGAAGCAAGACCAGTTGCTAAGAAATACAATTGGAAGAAGCCTCATGGGCATTCTGAAGGTATGTGGTGGGAACAAAATGCTGGACGTGGCCTTTGGTCTTATCCAGCAGAGCTCTTCTGTGCTTATTTCTCAAATTACACCTAGCTCTTGCTAATAGTTGTTGGTTTCAAACAAAGATTTAAGCGCATATCCTGTTACTCTTTGTTGAACACTCTGTATCCACGGAATATCATAGAATTCTTATTGTTACTAGTCATAGTGTCAGTCGTGCTTCTATGGCATACCATAGTTGCTCATTAAGAGATTCTTCCAATGATCACTAGGCATGAGTTTACTCTATTGTTCAACAGCCATTTGCTACCCTCCACATTTGTCCTTTCTTTGTTATTCTGTCTGCTGTTATGGCAGCCTCCGTCAACAGACTTCTTGTCTCCTTTGCTCAAACATCAAGATCTACCTTGTGTTTTTATATCTATGAAAACTCTCAGTAATTTGCTGGGCTTCTAGGTTCAGCTAACACAGCAGGCCAAGGGCAAACATTGGATGGTCCTCTTGTGCTTTTTCTTTCCTACTGTGCATTTGAAACCTGGGGTTTGGTACAGACTTTATGTATTACATTAAAAACTCAACAATAACCCAAATGGCCCATAATCCAATCATTTAACTATGCCTATATACTCTAGTCCATCTTGCTAGGACTGTTTGGTACAAAGGAAGCACTTAACATTGAGCAAATCAGCAGGCATTTGTTTATCATCTACTATCCACTTGGGCTTGGGAAAATTACTTATTAAAATTACAATTCTCAGAGTCTCTCGGGAATTGTAATCCAACATTTCAATTTAGTTGTAGCAGCTACAGGATGTATAAGCTGATAGAGTGTGCCATCGCAGAATTCAGAAGCCATAGCTCATTGGGAGATGACTCTATTTTACATGAAGTAGATCTTAACTTCAGTTCTTGCATGTCTAGTTGAAAGCATGTAGTGATGGAAAAGACTGGTGTCTGTGATGCTATAGAATTGCTGCTTCTCCTTACCAAACCTAACCAATGAGGGGAATGCATTTTATTTTATTTATTTGTTACATTTGTATGTCAACTTTTTTCCGAGAGAGTGGCTGCATACAGTACAACCCCCATATCTGCAAAACCAGTATACATGGTTTCACTTATTCACCATTTAACTTAGTTATTCATTTAGGGCCTCTTACAAGCTACACTCCCTTTGTGGCTCCTCCATAGTTTGTCCCACTGAAAATAATAGGGATTGCTGTCATTCATGGTTTCACATATTCATGTGGATTCAGGGGTTGTACTGTATACAACCAGTATACAGCCAGTATACAACTGTATACTGTATATGTTGTATGTATACCTTTCAATCTCCTCCTGAAATTCCTCCTCTTTAAACTGTGGATTAGAGAAGGAGATCCAGGTCCTGGGATTCAGTCATGTCTCAGAGGCTAGTGGACTATCTTTCTTTAGTTGGACATGTTTTAGAAGTCCTTTAGCTGTTGCTTCCTTCATGCCAGGTGCTTCAACTAAATGGTCCCTTCTGACTTTGAGTCTATAATTCTAAGAGCACAAATCAGTCTTACAAATGGAAGTTTGGCAGAAAGAAAATACCTTGTAACTGCTGGTAAATAAGAGTGTGTGTCTCTTAGAATTTTATTGTAAGAGCTATTTTTATTTGAATTATCAGCACCAAACCCCAAAATTGTTGTTTGTGGGGATTTTCATTGGACACATGAGTTTTCTTTCCTGATGAAGGCAGCAAGCTGTGGTTCTTTGATTATAATGAATTTTCTGGTGCTTGAGGACAATTTGCACTTTTCCTGTTTAGCTGGATCTCTTTTTTCTCAGTTGCGGGAAGAGGAAAAACATGGAACCACGGGACTGCTGATTTTTGGTCATGCAGCTGAGCCTTAATTTTTTTTTCTTACATGCCAACCACTTAACCTCAAACTGACCTTAATGTAGACAAAAAGGAATACTTTTATACAAAACTTTGGAAGCAGTAAACAAAGAGCAAAGTTTGGAACAATGAGAGAGAGAGAAAGATATAGCACTCTCTTCCTTGACTTTACAAACCCTGTATTTTGCTGATCATAAGTAAACTGCTCTGAGACTAACCATAATATGGAAATTGGACAGCGGGATGCTCTGATAACAGTGTCCTTAACTAGGTGACCACTCGTGATATAGTTCCTGCTCCGTTTGTATTGAGAAGCATGAGAAAGAGGGATTATAATGCATGCCAAAGAATATTCTAGATTTGTAAATATCTTTAAAGGGTGTACAGGTTAAGCATTTCTTATCCAGAGATTTGAAATCTGATGTACTCCAAAATTGTCCACATGCGTGGCTGAGATTGTGACACTTTTGCTTTAAATAAAGGTAAGGATATGTATAAAATTGGAGGAAAACAGCCAGCTTGTGAATAGCAAGGAGGGAGCAGAGAAGGGGAGAAGAAGAGAGTCCCATTTCCTAACGCAGGCATGGGCAAACTTGGGCTGTCCAGGTGTTTTGGACTTCAACTCCCACAATTCCTAACAGCCGATAGGCTGTTGAAGTCCAAAACACCCGGACAGCCCAAGTTTGCCCATGCCTGCCCTAACATCACATTAGTGTTGGCATGCTGGCACAGAAGCAGAGGGGATTCATTGCACCAAGATAAATGATGGGAACATTGCAGTATCGGGAGCTATTGATGAGTGTACCCACCAATCCCACTGCAATACCAGTTTGCCTGCCTCATGTGTTAAATCCTGGGAAAGTTAAAAGATGCTCTCCTGGAGCTGCTGCAAAGATATGGCAGCAGTGGGAAAGTGTCCTTTGGAGTATGGAAGACTTCCATAGTGCACCAGTAGACATAAGGCCTTCATTGTGGTCTCAATTGGCCCCGTTATAGAGTGAAGCCTGTGCCTAATTTTTAGTCAACATGAACAGACTCCGATAATAGAGCACTTGGGAAAAATGTCTACAAGCAGCTTCTTTTGTAATTTATTGGCCCTTTCTGCCTGTGGTTTAAACTTTGGCATATGCTACAGTACAATCCTCCATATAAGCAAATGTCAGTTATGTGCCCAGAGGCAAAAAACTCGAAAAATTAAACTTGATACCCATCATCGCTCAGGCACTGATTGATCTGGCTGTAGATAGAAGAACACATCTGCTGGAATAAATTACATTGTTACCGGCTACAGTGTTTTGCTTCTTGCTCCTATTTAATGGTTAGTATGATTAATTTAATGCCACATTAAAGAGCAACAACATTGTAATGGGCATGGAATCAAGAGATGAAATAAAGGTCTGAGACCCATTTGCACTGTAACTCCAATGAGCTACTTTTGTATAACAGCTTTAATTTAACTACTGTATATACTCGAGTATAAGCCTACTCAAATATAAGCCGAGGCACCTAATTTTACCACAAAAAACTGGGATAACTTATTGACTCGAGTATAAGCCAAGGGTGGGAAATGCAGCAGCTATGGATAAATTTCAAAATAAAAATAGATACCAATAAAATTTCATTAATCGAGGCATCAGTAGGTTAAATGTTTTTGAATATTTACTGTGGAAAGGTAGGGGCAACAAAACAATATGGTATCAACAATAACATAACAACAACAACAACAACAACAACAAAAACTTCATTTGGATCCCACGCTATCTCCCCATGGGGACTCAGACCGGCTTCCAACATAGTAACAGGCAAACATTCAATGCTTATATAAACAATGCAGAGCTAGATATAGATCTATAATTATAGATACTAATTTCACGTATGCATTTCCCCCTGAAACATTTGCAAATCCCCCCCCTCTCTCTCTGTGTGCATTTCATATAGGTAGGTAAGAATATATTCATATCTATTTAGACATCTCTCTTTATATGAATATTTACAGAGACTTCCAAACATATGAGGGGAAATTCATATATAAAATTAATGTATATAGATAGATACACATATAAAAGTACATAGAGATGGCAAAAGCTTGCATGGGGTTAATGCCTATATATCTGTAGGAGAGTTTAACAAATAGTTCAGGGGAAAATGCTTTCATAAGATTAATGAATATATATTTTTCTTCTTCCTGACTTGCAAGAGTGTTTCTCTTTTCAAAACATTCCCTTGATTAAGAGCGGGAGGCTTTGGAAAAGTAAACACACTGATAAGGGGAGAAGAGAGAAATAGATCACATATTGCAAGCAATAGCCTGCAGGCTCCTTGCTGGCCTTGACCTGATTATAAGCCGAGGGAGGCTTTTTCAGCTCATAAAAAAGGGCTGAAAAACTCGGCTTATCTTCGAGTATATACGGTAATTGGGAAAAATATAAATGGATAAGGCACAATATAAGATAAGTTAGCAATGAACAAAAGTTCAATCCTATAAAAGATCTTTTGGACTACAAGTTTCAAAATACTTCAGGCAGGCTTTTGTTGATGTTTAAAATACAACTGTTCATCCCCTGAATCCTCCATCAACGTTTTTGGAAATAAATACATTCCTGAGTTCAGTGGGATTCATTTCAAAGCAGTGTCCAAGTTTGCAGGCAAAAATCCTTCAAAAGGGAATTAGGATATATTTTGATACTTTTAATATGTGCTGCTTCAATTAGCATTGAACACCTCTGTTTTTATTGATATTTGTTTTCTGGCTGTTAATTCTGTGGAAGACAAAGCAAAAGGGAAACTTTTTGTAAGTCAGACTGATGGAGGTTTTCTATTTCCATTACAAAGTGATTTTTAATACAATGCTGGTTTCAAGCCTTTTGGGTGAAAGAATTCTTAGTCACAATTCAATTATTTATGCCACCATTTTCCATGTTAACCTTCAGCCATGTTTTCAAGGTTGGTTCAAAAGGACTAAGAATTCAAAGTAGAAAATGGAACTTGAGGAAAGAAAAAACCCACATGGTAGTCGCAAAACAGTATTAGAAGCAGAAAATGGAAACATCTGGTTATGGCACTAAAAATATAATATAAGCAAGCCATCCTGGCTAGCTAACTCTACAAGCAAGAGATGGCATCTAGAGTTTATTGTTTCCACTTCTCTCACCACAAGTGGTGGTAGTGGTGGTGGGTAGGGCATTGGCATGTAGACTCTGAAGATCAGTCATCTTTTGAACTGCTAATCCCAGAATCCTCTGTCAGCATGATCATTGGCTGATGGAAATGTTTTGTAGGTGGGAATAGGTTTTTAGAATTGCAGTTCAAAAAAGTAACAATGTGACTTAAAGATAGAGGTATGACTTTTCCAAGATGTGACTTCAAAGTGCAGGCAGGCAGAATTGAGGGATGGTGTTTCTTTCAATACATTTAACTTAGATCTTTCTAACTTACATGGTGGAAAGGAGACAGAGTTGGCCATTTGTTATTAGGATATATTTCAGAGGAAGGAATTGGTAAAACCATCTCCAAGTATTGCTTGCCTAAGAAAATCTTAAGAAATTTATGGGGCCACTATAAGTGAACAGGCAGCTTAAAGGCATACACAAAATGAATCACAATGCAGAGATAAGTGATTGGTAAACTGGCAGCCTTTTGCCTTTTCAGGTATTCAGTGTGAATGAACAGGACAGCAGAGTTGTTAGAGCACCAATATCTCTTTTCCTTGCAGAGGAAGCTTTGTGTCCTTGAGTTTTCAGTGTGAAGACCTGATGCGAATTTTGGGTGAACGTGCTAAGATATATTTGTGCATTCAGTAACCCAACATTATCAGAATTCCCAAACCTAGAAAGTTTCAGCTGAATGAATTTAGATGGCTTGTTTAGGTATTTGCACTGAAGAAGCAAAGGTCTGAAGTTTCCAGTGTGGGATGTGGTGACTGTATTGGTGAATGGGCAACCATGGGGATATAACTCCTTCCCTGCATACCTTCATTTTGAGGACTGAATAAGGTTTAAACATATTATTTACATTTTATGTTATGTGATTGATATCACAAATCCCTCCCCTCCCACCCCATATATTGGCTGACATCTATGATGGAGCAATGAACTACAGGGTGTTTAAAAACGATCAACCAGATTTGTAAAAAACTATTTCTCTGCAAAATTGAACCACCCATGAACAAAACTCTTGCCACTTGAAAGGATGGGTCATAGAGATCCAAATGATTTCTACTAAATGCCTCTCCCAGGGCACAAGCAGCCCCTGGTCTCAACCATTTGCAAGGTGGTGACTACGCAACATAAGGCCTAATGGGATATTCTCCATTCGTGGAGATTTTTAGATTTGTTTCTGGCTCAAAATGGTTAGTAAAACTTGATAACTCATTAACCTGTTTGTAACTTTTTGTGTAATTGTAACATGTTGAAATCATGCAATATATATCTTTGAAATAGGCTCCATCATTTTGAAACACACTTTATTTTGGGCAAGTTTGGTGCTAGTTCTGCAGGTGAATTTTGATCTAATGCCAAAAGCCTCCTGCAAATGATCAGCAGAGGTCTCTGCAAGATTGAACTGATTCTTTTCTATTCAGGAAGGAGAAGGACAGAAAGAATGTCTAAGCTCTGCATTTATCTATCTTTTATTTCCCATTAGATTTAACCCTACTCTCTATTTGATGCAACTTTCTGACACATCACTCCCAGAGGAATGCAGCTTTGGATGTGAAAAGTTGGCCAGCCACATGTCAACACTTATTTCTATGGCTGAGGAAAAGCTCAGTGAACTTTCTAAGGCAGTGGTTCCCAACCTTTGGTCCTTCAGGTGTTTTGGACTTCAGCTCCCACAATTCCTAACAGATGATAAAGTGACTGGGATTTCAGGGAGTTGAAGTCCAAAACACCTGGGGGATCAAAGGCTGGGAACCACTGTTCTAAGGGGTTATTTTCTGGAAAATCTTGGAGGCATAGCTTATGTAGAGCTTGACTTTCTTGCAATGCAACTTTCAGAATTAACTGAAGAACGAAAATTTTGAAATGTGACTATAGTGGTGAAGGTGCTCTGCCTTCTAGAAGAGATATGACAATGTCTAGAGTTGTAGGAGCCCCTGGTGGTGCAGCACATCAAACCGCTGAGCTGCTGAACTTGCTGATCAAAAGGTCGGCAATTCAAATCCGGGGAGCAGGGTGAGCTCCCGCTGTTAGCCCCAGTTTCTGCCAACTTAGCAATTCGAAAACATGCAAATGTGAATACATCAATAGGTACTGCTCTGGCAGGAAGGTAACAGCACTCCATGCAGTCATGCTGGCCACATGACCTTGGTGGTGTCTACGGACAATGCCTGCTCTTTGGCTTAGAAATGGAGATGAACCCCAAGAGTCAGACACAACTAGACTTAATGTCAGGGGAAAACCTTTACCTTTACTAGGGTTGCAGAGTTCATGCAACACATGCCGAGACTCATGAGACTTCACTCTCATATCTTTAGTTGTGATGACCCTATGATTATGGTTGGTAACATGAGCTAAGCAATCAGCAGAATTCCAAGTGAAAATTTGAGGTAACCTTAATTCCAAGATTGCTTTAATACCATTTAAAGGTATTGAAACTGTAACAATGTACTTGTCAGCTCAGCTCAGCTCATGTGAGCAATATATTGTTGAATGTAAAGCTTTTGATGCATATGTATAAAACATTCCTGACTCTTAAACTATTAAATTAATAGGAAGCAGCGTCATTCATGTTTTCACTGCCTGAAAAGACTTTGGACTTAATGTTTGTTAACAAACAGAAGCTTCCTAAAGTAGACAGCTATAGATGTATGTCTAGCGAGGTACATGGAACAGAAGTCTTGATTTAAAAACTTTGCTTCCATCTTTCACGGGTAGTCAAAGCACTGGCAGCCAGAGCTGTGTAGGAGGTGAAATGCAACCCGAAGAAAAAGAAACTCATAGAACTTTTTTTACTTCAGTTACTCCAGTATAAAATTAGAGTCATCCTCTGGAAAGCAATAGAATCTACACCATGTTAAAGGAGATCAGAATCCACTTCTTAGCCTGAAACTATCATTTTCACTAAGTGAATATGCTGGATAATTATACAACTTCCCATTATGTGACGGGGTAGTCTTCTAGCTGTAATTATACTAGACTGAATAAGAGTAAGAGAGAGGGAGCGGAGGGAAGGGAGAGGAGAGAGAGAAGTAAAAAAAGAAACCGAAGGACATAAAAGGAAATTGCTCGCAATGAAAGTTCTAAGCAGAATGTTTAAAGAATGGCAAGGTTTTGGTAGCAATTGAGACGGGTACAGAATTGAAAAGACACAGTTTTAGCCCTGTGCTATGGAAAGCAGCCTGTGCTGAATGAGAGGCAGCAACCACAAGCAATGAAAAAAGTCAGAACTCAAAACCAATTTAGAAAGAAAAGGTACATTAGGAGGCAAGGTCAAAGAGCAATCCACAATCCAGGACCTGAGGAAGTCAGGACTATGGTTACCACATTTTGGAACAACTAGCCGAAGTCTTAAAATGTTACATATCTCTAATAGGAATGGTAAATTTTGGTTTTTTATAGGCGAAATAGCTTTCATTCTTGGGCACTCATGTCTATCAATTCTAAGCTGGCATGAGAGAAATTATGGATGGGCACAATGATGGTTTATGTGTGTGTATTTCAGTTATGCAACTTTAATGTACTAAAAGGTCAGGACTAAGAGTGAAGCAATGAGGACAGAGATGGTGGTTATGTGAACATGAGGCAATCATGTCAGTGGTACAGTGGCTGATATAACAAATGAGCCATTGTGATTTGATTGTGTCTTCCTGGGTGGTAGGGGTTTGAACTAGTTGGCCCTTGTAATCTCTTCCAACTCTATGATCATATGATTTTGTTATTCTCTCTGGCATCAAGCCTTTCAGAAGCACCAGCAACAGTTGTAAGGATTGGAAAACTCTCCAGATCTCATATATGTAGGTAAGGCCATGCAGGATGTGAACCCTGGAAGAAATGGCGGTGACTGCTGCAGGTACTGGATGTATTTTGGGGGTCTTCACTGGCTGTCAGAGATGCTTCTTTTCTTCCCCGGCTTCATATTAACACATAACCTGATTAGTATGGTTTTTAATTTAGGGTCTGTTTATCCAGATTGCCCCTATCCCCATTTCAGCAAATCTGTCTCAGAAACAGTTCTAGTCCACTGTCTCTGGGAATCATAAATCCTGCTCTCAGGCATTGGCTTTGAAACCTTGAGGAGGGAGATGGTGCTACCCTGGCAAATGGAGCTCAGAACCTAAGTAATGAGCTCGGAAAAGAACCTTCAGGCCCAAAAACAATTTCCCTCACCAAGACAAACTATTGGATTATCTTGGATCGATAGCAGTAGCCTGTGAGCTTGTTGGATTGTGGATTCTGGGAGCTGTAGCAAAAAGGCAGCCCATCAGAGTAGGAGAAGAAGCAGTTAAAGAGCAAGCCAGAGAATAACCATGAACATGCCAGAGCTTAAGTAGACAATATTGTCCAACCAATACTTACTATTGAGGAGATAAATGCAGATCTGAAAATTTCCAAGAGGCACTGAATATAATGCATGTCAGGTTGATGTAACGATGCATAGCACTCTTCAAAGGCTCATCTATTGTTTCATTCGTCCTTACCAGATCCCTGTGACATTATCTATATGTATTTATTTTCTATATTTATGTCAATGCACCCACTAAAGTTTGCATTTAACAATGACAATAGTGATACATATACAAATGTCAACATAACACCTACACAATTTCATGTATCGTCTTTCCACCAATGCACCAACTGAAGTTTGCATTTGACAATGGCAACAACGATATATTTACAAATGCCAACATAACAACAACACCCACACAGTTTTCTCAGACTGTTGGCAGTCTTCTCAAGAACTAATGGATGAACATGAGTTTCTCATCCTGGCTTTTCGCCAGTAGTGGCTGGTAACTTTCAGGTCATAGGGGACAGATCTTTGCACTTTGCTCTTTTAAAGTGTGGAGTAAATCCTGGAGCGGATTCATTGGAAGCCACCTTGCATCACTGTTCCTCTCTGTATCATCAAAGTAGAATCATAGAATCATAGAATCATAGAATAGTAGAGTTGGAAGAGACCTCAAGGGCCATCTAGTCCAACCCCCCGCTAAGAAGCAGGAAATCGCATTCAAAGCACCCCCGACAGATGGCCATCCAGCCTCTGCTTAAAAGCCTCCAAAGAAGGAGCCTCCACCACGGCCCGGGGGAGAGAGTTCCACTGCCGAACAGCCCTCACAGTGAGGAAGTTCCTCCTGATGTTCAGGTGGAATCTCCTTTCCTGTAGTTTGAAGCCATTGTTCCGTGTCCTAGTCTGCAGGGCAGCAGAAAATAAGCTTGCTCCCTCCTCCCTATGACTTCCCCTCACATATTTGTACATGGCTATCATGTCTCCTCTCAGCCTTCTCTTCTGCAGGCTAAACATGCCCAGCTCTTTAAGCCTCTCCTCATAGGGCTTGTTCTCCAGACCCTTAATCATTTTAGTTGCCCTCCTCTGGACGCTTTCCAGCTTGTCAGCATCTCCCTTCATCTGCGGTGCCCAAAACTGGACACAGTATTCCAGGTGTGGTCTGACCAAGGCAGAATAGAGGGGGAGCATGACTTCCCTGGATCTAGACGTTATTCCCCTATTGATGCAGGCCAAAATCCCATTGGCTTTTTTAGCTGCCGCATCACATTGTTGGCTCATGTTTAACTTGTTGTCCACGAGGACTCCAAGATCTTTTTCGCACACACTGCTGTCAAGCCAGGCGTCCCCCATTCTGTATCTTTGATTTCCATTTTTTCTGCCGAAGTGAAGTATCTTGCATTTGTCCCTGTTGAACTTCATTTTGTTAGTTTCGGCCCATCTCTCTAGTCTGTCAAGATCGTTTTGAATTCTGCTCCTGTCTTCTGGAGTGTTAGCTATCCCTCCGAGTTTGGTGTCATCTGCAAACTTGATGATCGTGCCTTCTAACCCTTCGTCTAAGTCGTTAATAAAGATGTTGAACAGAACCGGGCCCAGGACGGAGCCCTGCGGCACTCCACTTGTCACTTCTTTCCATGATGAAGACGACGCATTGGTGAGCACCCTTTGGGTTCGTTCGCTTAGCCAATTACAGATCCACCTAACCGTAGTTTTGTCTAGCCCACATTTTACTAGTTTGTTTGCCAGAAGGTCGTGGGGGACTTTGTCGAAGGCCTTACTGAAATCTAGATATGCTACATCCACGGCATTCCCTGTATCGACCCAACTCGTAACTCTATCGAAAAAAGAGATCAGATTAGTCTGGCATGACTTGTTTTTGGTAAATCCGTGTTGACTATTAGCAATGACCGCATTTGTTTCTAAGTGTTTGCAGACCACTTCCTTAATGATCTTTTCCAGAATCTTGCCTGGTATTGATGTGAGGCTGACCGGACGGTAATTGTTTGGGTCGTTCTTTTTTCCCTTCTTGAAGATAGGGACCACATTCGCCCTCCTCCAATCTGCTGGGACTTCTCCCGTTCTCCAAGAACTCTCGAAGATGATTGCCAGTGGTTCTGAAATAACTTCCGCTAGTTCCTTCAATACTCTTGGATGTAGCTGATCTGGCCCTGGGGACTTGAATTCGTTTAGAGTGGCCAGGTGTTCCTGGACAACTTGTTCCCCTATTTGGGGTTGGATTTCCCCCAATCCTTCGTCCATTCCATGTTGCTGAGGTTGAAGATGGCTTTCTTTTTGTGAGAAGACCGAGGCAAAGAAGGCATTAAGCAGTTCTGCCTTTTCCCTGTCCCCTGTCACCATCACCCCATCTACTCCTTGCAGTGGCCCTATCGCCTCCTTTTTCTTCCTTTTTCTACCAACATAAGCAAAAAAACCTTTTTTGTTGTTTTTTATGTCCCTGGCAAGCCTGAGCTCATTTTGCGCTTTAGCCTTGCGAACCTTTTCCCTACAGGAGTTGGCTATACGTTTGAATTCTTCTTTGGTGATTTCTCCCCTTTTCCACTTCTTGTGCATGTCACTTTTGAGCTTTAGCTCAGTTAGAAGTTCTTTGGACATCCATTCTGGCTTCTTTGCACTTGTCTTATTTTTCTTCTTTGTTGGCACTGTTTGCATTTGCGCCTTGAGTATTTCACTTTTGAAAAACTCCCATCCATCCTTAACTCCCTTGTTTTTTAATATCGGCGTCCATGGAATGCCGCTCAGTAGCTTGCAAGCCATATTTGCCACACCAAGTCTTCCCACCTAGACTCTCAAAAATTGACTAAAATCTTTCCTGAAGCCCTATTCCTTAGAAAGAGAAGACTGAAGCAGGAAGAAAGATGGTTATTTCATTGTCTGAGCCTGCCTCAGATTTAAGATCTTTGGAGGAGGGCGCCACCATAGCAGACATATTTGGTAAAGACATGGGAGAGAGCCTACTTGGTGGCTGATCCCATGTTGTGAATTTCCCTCACTCCCATGGCTTGGCCACCTCCCTCCTTTTCTTCCACTAGCACAACTTTTTTAAAATTCAGACATGCCTTTGACCTACAATTCATATGACAAACTTTTTAATAGGTATATGGTATATTTTAATTGTGATTTATACTGTTTTAATGAGATTCTGCTTGATATGGTTATAATTTTGTATTTTTAACCGAACTATTGTTCCATTGGTTTTTTTAAGTTATACTCTGTTTTAAATGGCTTGGAAGTCACTTTCAATCCTATACAAGGAGAAAGATGAGATACAAAATAATTTTTTTTTTCTGTGTCAGGAGCGACTTGAGAAACTGCAAGTCGCTTCTGGAGTGAGAGAATTGGCAGTCTGCAAGGATGTTGCCCAGGGGACGCCCAGATGTTTTGTTGTTTTACCATCTCATGTCCCTGAATGGAGCTGGAGCTGATAGAGGGAGCTCATCCGTGCTCTCCCCGGGTGGGATTCGAACCTGGCAGCTTGCAGATCAGCAGCCCAACCTTCAAGTCACAAGGCTTTAACCCACTACTCCACCGGGGGCTCCTAATAAATAAATAAATCAATCAATAGGAAAGAAAAAGTTAGTCAACTTGACTGAGTGCCACAATATCAAAGTATCAAGAAATGCAGTTCTTGAAAGACTACCTCCTTCTTCACTATTGCTCAGCATTTACCTAATCAGTTGGGCATTATGAACATGGATGGATCTCCCAAAGCCCATGGTCTCCCTCCCACTACAGCTCATGAGAGTTGTAGTTTTACAATGACTTTAGCCATCTCTGCAAAAGAGTGCTGGTGTCTCATCATACTACAAATCCCAGAATTCTATTTCATTGAGCCATGGCAGTTAAAGTGGTCCCAAACTGCATTAATTCTACTGTCCAGATGGCCCTTACATTCCTCTTAAATGCATAGGTAAAGGTAAAGGTTTTTCCCTGACATTAAGTCTAGTCGTGTCCAACTCTGGGGGTTGGTGCTCATTTCCATTTCTAAGCTGAAGAGCTGGTGTTGTCAGTGGACACCTCCAAGGTCATGTGGCCAGCATGACTGCATGGAGCCCCATTACCTTCCAAATGGAGCGGTACCTATTGATCTACTCACATTTGCATGTTTTCGAACTTCTAGGTTGGCAGAAGCTGGGGCTGAGAGCAGGAGCTCACTTCGCTTCCCAGATTCAAACCGCCTATCTTTCAGTCACTGGGGGCTTAAATGCATACTGTCTATCATGTGTGCAAAGGGAAGGGTCAGTAAGCATGGTCTTACATCCTCCATCTAGTTCTAACATTATGTGTGCATGTTTGTCTAAACCTCTACATTGAGCTATAGTATGCATGCAAATTGTGGAGTGAAATATGAACTTGAGTGTATTATGGACAAAATCTGCTTAGTCTACACCTCAAGGCTGACAATGCTGGGTTCCATGGAACTGTAGATTTATTTGATATTACTCTTATTTTCTTACAAACATATTCAATTACCATTTATTAAATTGTAGCAGATCTGCTTCCAAATATTTTCTCTTGTGGAATGTAATAGGGGAGGTTTTCATATTCTTGTGATAAAAATTTGTTATTAGCATGTTTTTTCTGTCTTTGTAATCTGAAGAAGACCTTGGAGTCAAAACAGATGTGATCTGGAAAGTTTGTCTTGTTAGTTATTATCTCTATTGTTTCAATATGCATATTTGCTGTTAATTGTTATCACTATTGGCGGGAATACTATATCACAAGCTACATATATTTAGTTATGTAGCAATGGCACTAAGAAATACTGTTAATAAATTGTGAAAGATATGATACAGGACACTGACTAGCTGGTGTTCCAGTGAGCAATAGGGCTTTTGCACATTGTGATTAATCCTTTCTCTGTTGGTCCCATACTGCATTGGTTTTTATGCATGTCAGTCACTTTGATGACCCTACATAGCAATGTAATATTTATTTATTCATTTCACAGGTCTCCTACTGGATACAGATGTTTCAGAACTGCCTAATTATAACTCCTTACAGATGTAGATCCATTTCCGAAGAAATCGCGTAAGTCCCCAACAGAACTCTGTCCATTGATATAAATGGCATGTTATTTGTTACTTTAATTGTGTTTTATTCTTTTTGCCTTGATAGGCGCTGCCATTGCTATTGTCCTTCACTGATTTTTTGATAGTCTTTTGTGTTTATTATCATCCCCGCCATTTATCTATGGACTTAATCGCATGAGGCAAAATGGCATTTGGTGATGGTTCCTATCACACAAATCCTGCTGCTGGTCTGCTACTGTCTCTAGTGAGTTTCACCCATCAATACCTCCCAATCCTGCAACATTTTCATATCCTACCTTGGTGTGATGGGTCCCTTTTGCTTCTTTGCCAGCATGGTGGCAGTAAAGTGCTGTCACGAGACTGGATTTTCTCCCCTTCTATCCCCTTTCATTATTCCAAAGCTGTCTGTTTCCTGGAATTGCTCTATAAAGAAAAAGAAAATTGAAAAAATTAGGGAACAGAAGTAGTTCAGGAAGTTGGGGTTACAAGGGTATGTGGAAATATGATTGGAGGACCATGAATTAGTGAATCGACACAATTGCATGATTGAAGAGAGATACAATATTGAAGGTGCTCAAATAGGTTTATCCACTAGCAATGATAGCACAATTGTAGTAGAATAGCAGGTGTATGCAATAAAATTATAATTTTGATTACATTATAGGTAAAGGTAAAGGTTTCCCCTGACGTTAAGTCCAGTCGTGTCTGACTCTGGGGGTTGGTGCTCATCTCCATTTCTAAGCCGAAGAGCTGGCATTGTCTGTAGACACCTCCAAGGTCATGTGGCCGGCATGACTGCATGGGGCATCGTTACCTTCCTGCCGGAGTGGTGCCTATTGATCTACTCACATTTACATGGTTTCGAACTGCTAGGTTGGCAGAAGCTGGTGCTAACAGTGTGCGCTCACGCTGCTCACCGGATTTGAATCTGTGACCTTTCAGTCCGCAAGTTCAGCGGCTCAGCGCTTTAACACACTGTGCCACCAGGGGCTCCTTCATTACTTTATACAGGTATTTATATATCAACTCTCCGGTTCTGGTTTGGCTCTTTTGGTGTGTATGAACTTTGCATATAACTTGTACCTTTACTTATGTCTTTTGGAAAGCGTTTCAATGAATTGTGAGGATAAAGTGTGTGTGAGAGAGAAAAGGAGGACAGAAAAAATGATATATTCTATTCTGAGCTACTTAGATAAAAGGATGCATTTAATAATAATTCCAAATTTTAGCTAGGCTGTAAAACATTTTGATTCAAATATTATTCTTAGTTTGATTTTTCCACTCTGCTTTTTATGTTGGTTTAATTCTACCCTTTTTGTATATTTGTTTCAATAAAACTCTTTTGTAGTATTATTCTTACATTTATTTACATTTTGTATGGAATTCTGAGCAAATTAAATGTAGAAACACGGGTTGTAATTAATTCATTGAAATGTTTCTAACACACTCTTTATTGAGGGATCTCAGGGCAGTGTATAATATAAAAAATTTGAATCACTTCCAGATTAAAACCATACATAATTTAAACAAGGTAATACTACATTACAGAAGAGAACAGTTAAAACAGTTTAAAAAGATACAGCCTTTTAAAACCATGTACATGTATATTTTGAAGTAAATTAGTCCACAAAGTCTTTGAGAGCCTAGATCAACTACCTATATCATGTATAAATCTAGAAATTGTAGTCAAAAAATCAACCCTAAAAAACTGGGTAAGCTTATCCACAGATCAATTTGAGTACCGTCCTTGACTTATTCATGAGCATATGTGTAAGTACACCATGTTTTCACCTGGCAAATGTTTACTGGGTACTAGATGTTGTGGGCAATGGAGTTGTGTTCTCGCACTGATTAGCGTGATCTTTCCAATCCTCCCTCTAGTGATCTCCAATGTGACAATCAGAAGTGGGATCCCTGTTGCAGTTCTTCCTCATACCAGAGATCACTGGCAAGGAAGAGTTTAATAGGCTGCAACCCTATTGATAGGGGAATAAGCCTCTGTAGATCATAGTGGCTACTTTCCACTAGAGGAGGACTGCAGTTGTGGCAATAGCATCATGGTCATACATATATAAGGATCATAAATAGCAATCAGTTATAAATGTGTTACCCTAGGTTGTGCATCTGTGAGTTTCAGCCCATGGAACTAGAAGAAAATCAATGTTAACGCCAGTTGGATGCCAAAGGGAAGACATTTCTGATGCATGAAATGAAATATAAAAAAAGATGTAGGACCTGCAGTGAAATCTTACAGCATCGGTTGCACCTGTTCAGGATACTAAATGCCATTCCTCCTCCTTCTAGCTTTTTGCACCTCCCCCCTCCCAATAGTCAGCATTCCAGGACTACTGAGCATGCCCAGCCTTTTCTATTAGGATGTTTTGAGAGGTCACACTCTTGGTAGTTCATTTTTTGTTTTGTTTTTGTACTGACACAGCTACCTCTTTTGCATGGATGAAGTATTTTTGGTTCTCTTTTCCTTACGTATAAGTGCAAAGTTGTATGCATCCCTTAAAAGAGGAAACTGAATATCAAAATATGACAAAAGAAGACACACGTTTGCTTCAAAGTTTCATATGAAAATGCCAGTTCAATACTGTAGATTTCATCATTGATAGATTTAGTTTCTGCTGTCCAGATGATAATGGCTAATTGGCAATTTCTGAGCTCCTGCTCCTCCTCCTTATTCATACATACAACTACTCTTCATAAACTGCAGCACATACATGGGCTTTGTACTTGGGTAGCAGAAGACAAGCATAAATGTCACTTCTACACCTGACATTGCTCATTGAATTACAAAATGATTTAGTGAAGGGCATGATTACGCTGTACTGTATGTACTAATGTATACTGAATGAGTGCAAGATCTAAAAATACACCGAATGCTGACCCATATTTTAGATAAGTACATAGTGATGCCCAAACTATTTACATAGGCATGCATTCTATTGTTAGTTCTTACTAGAGTAGAGACATTCACTTAGTGGTATTTACCTACATGTTTACTCACCACTCAACAATTGCTTTAATGGGTCTTCTCAAACTGGAATTAACCAGGCTCTAGTATTTTATTTCACTTTACATGGGAGGAAGTAAGTGGCTCTCCCCAGCTAAATATTTTAACTGAACCTTTACACTGGTTGAATTTTTACTATACTCTTTTTCTACACATTTAAATATCTGCATCCTTCTAACTGAAGTGGAAGAATGTGTCATAGGAAACTGTCTTGTTGAGAGGCAGGGAAAATGTTCCCTAGAATACGTTGAGGCTGGCTTCTTGAAATAATGAATTTAATTCTCCTGCTTACTGTGCTACCAAACTTCTCAACCACAACTCCTAGAAGTCTGAGGATTTTAGCTCAAAAATAACTCTTCCAGGTTCTGCTTGATGGCAGAAAAACAAAAAACATTTGTAACTCTAAACCTTGAAACCTGTTATCAGAGGCAACTTTTTGTTTGGGAGGAGCTGCTTGTTTGAAGAGGGAACTGTAAGCAAATTCATCTTAAATACTTGAATAACATCTATGAGTCTCCAAAAGAAGTATCCAGCTCTGTTCTAATAGATGAATTCACAACCACAAAGGTAGCTGCATTCTTCTACATTTCTCCTCTCCTCCACTCTCCACAGGTGACTAAATGCCAAGGGGGAAGATCAGGTAAGTTCTGAGAAGGTTGAAAGTTGTTGTGTGAGGGTGGTGAATGTGAATATTGACATGCCTGCATACATCTCTACCAAAATGGCAACTCCTTTGACAATATCAGCATGACAATGACAAGTAAATATTTGGCACATGTTGTGAAAAAGGTCTAGGCACCTGTAAGACACTGGGGATAGTGTGTGTGTGTGTGGTGTGTGTGTGTGTGTGTGTGTGTGTGTGTGTGTATGTATGTATGTGTGTGTATATATATATATATATATATATATATATATATATATATATATATAAAGAGAGAGAGAGAGAGAGAGAGAGAGAGAGAGAGAGAGAAAGGGGAGGCATAATGTATATAGACATCTTAGAAATTGATGCTAAAATCTTGTTAGACCCAATTATAGTAGAGCCATTGAATCAACTGTTGAATGGTAACTCAACACACGTAAATTCAATTAATTTGATGACTCAGCTTGTAAATGTTAGATTATGTAAATGTAACCAAGTGTGATGTCTTATGGGCCTTGTAGTCCCGTTCCTAGTACTATTGTGGCAGACGAAGAGGAAAACATGAGATTTCCATGTTTTCAGCCAGAATCGGAGCCCCTGCACCTGGAGGATGTTTGCCCTCAAGAAGTCAGCCAAACAAGCCTTGGGCAGAATTCTCCCCCGTTTTCCCGAAAGGATAATTATAATAGAGATAGAGGAGCTAGGGAGGCTAATCGCCGGAGCGTCAGAATCGCAGCCAAACAATTAGCAGATTAGGTCTGCTTCCCTTGGGAAATTCTAAGGAGTCATGCATCTGGATGGAGTTGGGTTTCACTTCTAGTTCTCCAGGGAAAGTGTTCTTCTGGCGGGAAACGAGACCCTATTTAGGTGTTTTGCCGCAAGGGAAACCTTGCGGAGTCAACTCGTCAGCTTGAGGAGTGAGATCGTGTGTGGACTTCGTAACCCCAGTTCCTTGTTTTTCCGGACCAAGTTCCAAGCCTGCCTTGTTTCACGTTTGACCGTGGACCTCGCCACGGACCTTGTTCTTGCTTCTTGTTTGCCTCGTATCAAGTCTTGTCTAGCCAAGTATCAAGTTTGTTTTCCAGCCTTGTTGTCAAGCTTCAATGGACTAAAAGACCTTGTCATCTCCCCACACTATTGCTTGGCAAAGTGTGTGTTTCGGTTAATGGATTATAACTTTGGACTCTAATATCACATATTGGACATTATTTTCCTGGACTATATTTGACCTTTCCTGAAAGGTCTACTTCTGAACTATATTCTTCACTTGTTTTTATTGAATTTATATATTCCTTTAATAAAGATATTAGATAGAATCCGGCCTCTGCGCATGGTTATTGGTGTTCTGTAGCCTGGGTCTTGACACCATGTTGCCCTGACATTGAAAGCCTCGTGGGCCACATGTAATAATGTGATGGGCCAGATTTCACACAGGGGTCTTGCACTTGACGTAGTAATAATAATAATAGTAATAAAAATAATAACCTTTATTTCTATTCCACCCTATCTCCCTGGAGGGACTCAGGGCGGATTCCAATAAACAACGGCATACATTAAATGCCTTCAAAAACAGATAAATATTGGCATAAAATCCCAACAAGACCCACATATGAATACAGCATTAAATACCTAACACCAAATTAAACCTAATATCAGTGAACTGAGTATAACATCAATGACCTAAACCAATATAGCCAGACATTATTTATTTATTTACAGTATTTATATTCCGCCTTTCTCATCCCAAAGGGGACTCAGGGCGGATCACATTATGTACATATAAGGCAAACATTCAATGCCCATAAACACATTAAACAGAGACAGAGACAGACAGACGCAGAGGCAATTTAACCTTCTCCTGAGGGGATGTTCGATTCTGGCCACAGGGGGGAGCAGCGGCTTCATCATCCACTCTGACAGCAATTCCTCATTCCAAGTCGTAAATTAGTTAAACTTGCCTCCCCACTTTTATAAGTAGTACCTTATTTCCTACTTGATAGATGCAACTATCTTTCGGGTTGCTAGGTCAGCAACGAGCAGGGGCTATTTTTAATTTTTAATTGACGGGTGCTCATCCCGCCACGGGCTGGCCTCGAACTCATGACCTCATGGTCAGAATGATTTATTGCAGCAGGCTGCTCAACAGCCTGCGCCACAGTGTCTTAGAAACATCCAGGAGTAGTGATTCATTTTTTACACAGGAGGCAGGACCTCCTTCACCATTTAACATCAAACACACACACATACACACGTTTTTTCCAAACTTGGTGTGGACTTCTTGCCATTTCATGTTTGGTATGGTTTGGTTGTCCATTGCTGACATTTCGGGCAGTCTGCATGACTTTTCAGGAGAATCTGGACTCTCAGACCTGCTGCTATTGTTCACTCTTGTTGTAAATTATCTTGCTATTATTCCACTTTAACTGCCATGGTTTCTTCCCATGAAATCTTAAAATTGGAAGCTTAAGGAGAAGCATTTAAAATCTTCTGCTAGAGGCTCTAGTGCCTTCCCAAACTACACATCCCCAGATTCTATAGGATGCAACCATGTAAGTTAAAGTGGAATGATAGTGCTATAATTATGTAGTGTGAATGGGTCTTAGAAGTCAACTGCACAGGCAGATGGGTAATATTTTCATGAAGGCATTTGGGTAATGTCCTCCACCACACTTGAGACCAGTAGGACACAGTAGATCCAGGATAGGCAAGCAAAGCTGTCTCTCCCAAGAGAGAGAAATGGCCTGGGCAGAGTCGGGAGGAAAGGATGGAGGCTACTGTTGCCCTCTTTTGAGCCTTTGCCTCCTGAAGTGATTTCCTCACCCTGCCTGGTCCGGCCTTGAACTCATTGCTAGAGCAAGAAACAAAATCTGCTCATCGTGTCAAATGCTCTGTGCAACCAAAGGAAGATGATATTAAGGGGAACAAAGCTTGTTATTGCTATGGTAAGAATGTCATAGCAAAAACTTGTTATTTCTTTTTTTAAAGATTGGAGGCATGTCCGGAAAGGATGTAACAGCCAACATATGTGACAAGCTCAGAAACCACAGCACGTACAACTAGGGCTTTTGATAAGGAGCCAGATATCACTGGCAGAAGAACATAATTTATAGGTCAGAAGAAACTTGGATTAAGACATGTTGGGGCTGCAGTGTATTGTGAACTCAGCAGAGAAGGCAAAGAGGAAAGGAAACCAGCAATTGTCTAGCAAACAGACAGAGGAAGCAACTCCTGTAAAGCTAAGAACCATACTTGATATTCAGTACACGTTATTTTTCATTCCTTTCTTACATGCAATTTGTCTACTATTTATCCAAGGAAAGCACTAGCAGGTGTCATACTACAGATAGAAGTCTCTGAGGACCAGCATGGATTCAGACCAAGAGCACCAAAATTAATGGAAGAAATTGAGCAAAAGAGATAATTGTATTTGGCAGGACTATTTTCCAAATGAATGAAAAAAATGAACTGAATGTTGCCCATTTGATGCAATTTTCATTCATCAAAAAAGGAAAGCCACTGAAAAATGACTGGGTTGTATTTGTACCCATTTGTTTCTTGTAATATTTGGAGTGTACACCCCTTTTTGGCAATATCAATGAACTAAATTTGATGGCCATTCTTAGATACAGACATTTTACTTCCCATTGCACCCTGGAGTAAAATACAGATTGCAAATACTAGAACACTTTATTTATTTGGGCATTTGTCTGAATGTAAGACAGCAAAATATATAGAACAGCTAAAAGCCCTGCCCTATATGTCCCCAAACCTACATTAAGTTCCAACATTTTTACATTAAGCATGGAGTACAGAAAAAGGGGCTCTTAGCTTTTGTTGTGTGCCTTCAAGTTGTTTCAAACTTTTATTCTAATGAGATTTATCAATTGCCTCCTTCTGAGAGAATGTGACTTGCCCAAGGTTGCTCAGTGGAATTTAGTGGTAGGGTAGGAATTTAAAGCCTAGTCTCCCAGAATCTTAGTCTAATGCTAAGACATTTTGTGTCAAGGGCAACTTTAATCATGTTCACGTAAATATCAGTAAAAGCCTCCCTCCAGGTGCTAGCATCATAAAAGCATAGAAAATTAGAACACACCACAAGGGCCATCTAATTCAATCCCCTGCCACTTTGGACAGATGGCCATCCAGTCTTTGTTTAAAAATCTCAAGAGAAGTGTTATGTGATTTCAGCATCTGTGAGAACTGAAGGTTGAATGAGACACAGACAGGTTGAAGTCAAAATCATTGGCTTGTTCTCAATGGCCAGAGAGGATGTCAGCGGAGAAAGCAGTCCAAAGAACTGACATATTGCAATTATGAACACAAAGCGTATTTATTACATTTTAACTGCTGCTCAAGACTCTCAAGCTAGCTCCTGATTGGTCCAGGAAGTATCCAGCTAGGGTCTGCACCCCGGTTGTCTAGGGATTCCCTCTGACATCATTGCTAGTTGGTCTTTGCTGTGGCAGGAAACGCTGATAAACTGCAATTGGATTATTTCGAAGTGTCCATTTATTGACCCACCAGGGAGAGGAGCGCAATCGAGAAGGAATGTGGTATGCCTAGTGATAATGGGCTGGGATAAATCCCCATATCTTCAGCTCTGTGTCAACAATGATATTAGCATTGAAAAACAATAGGGTGTTTCAAGGTGTTGGTCAAGTTAATAGTTCTCTCCATAGGTGTTTTATCCAGAGATCTGGAAAAGGTAGTATTTCCAGGCTAGTCCAGATCATATCAGGTAAAACAGACAAAGGGACCTAAAGGTTTTGATGCAAATTCATTGTGTATCCCCCTCCTATTCTTCCCACTTCATTGTGTGAGAATTATAATATTTTTTTCTGGATGAGGTCAAGGTGAAATACCATTCTGGTTCATTTCCAGGGAATTTCAAAGAAAGGTTACTGTTGGGCAGTCAGAAACAACCATGTGCCCATGGCTAACTATATTTCTCCATGGAGACATGTCTCATAATTCATAATTTTGGAGTCCAATTTTGATAACGGAGGAGACTCTGAGACAGCACTTACCATTGGGAGGCTTTTCCTAATGTTTAGGTGGAAATCTCTTTTTTTACAGTTTGGATCCATTGCTGTCTGTCCTAGTCTCTGGAGTAGCAAAAAAACAAGCCGGTTCAATCTTCAATGACATCTTTCAAATATTTGAACATGGTTATCATATCACCACCTAACCTTCTCTTCTCCAAGCTAAACATACTGTGCTCCCTAACCTGCTTCTCACAGGGTTTGACTTACAGATCTTTTACCATTTTGGCCACCTTCCTCTGAACATATTCCAGCTTGTCAATATCCTCCTTGAATTGTGGTGCCCTGAATCAGCTGTGGTGCCCAGAACTTCATCAGACTTCCATGTGAAGTCTGATCAAAGCAGAATAGAGTGGTGCTATTACATCCTTCCATCTAGACCAGGCATGGGTAAACTTTGGCACTCCAGGTATTTTGGACTTCAGCTCCCACAATTCCTAACAACCTACTGGCTGTTAGGAATTGTGGGAGTTGAAGTACAAAACACCTGGATGGCTGACGTTTGCTCATGTCTGGTTTACACACTATACTTCTATTATTGTAGCTTAAAATCACATTGGTTGTTTTAGCTTCGACATCATATTTAACGTGGTCTGCTAAGACACCTAGGTCCATTTCATATGTACAGTCAATATAGAATGCCACCAGGATGTAAGCTGAAACCTCAGCCCCCTTATTATTAATGTCATATTTAAGTAATAATGAAATTTTACAGACACCAAGGTTTGGTTAGTCTGAAACATTCTATAAATAGAAAAGTGGATAGAAAAATCCAGATAAGTACATGGTTTTAAGCTGAAAGATAAAGAAAGAAGAAAAATGTGTGGAAATGGAAATTTTATCTCTTCATGCAAAGTGTGTTTGTATGTGTTTTGCCTAACAACTTCACTATATTTAAGTTATGCAGTTGGATACTAAGAGATTTACCAGAAAGAACAGAAAGGTCATCTCATAGCACTTTGGAAAGGCCAGCAATTATTGCTTCGGCTACTGTTCTGGCATGTGACAATATGAGAGAAAACTGATGTAGTCCTTCTAATGGAAACCCCCCAAAGAGAAAACTGTCCATAGTGACACGCAACAGATTTAACTTAAGCTCATGCCCCATGCCATGGATATCTCCGTCTAATATCTGTAGAGCTGCTGGACTCCGGTCAGACTGCCTCAGGCCGTCCTCCTGGATTCCAGTTGATGCTGGGTGTGTTGGAGGAGCTTCGAGGCACCGCGTTTTATGACAGTCTCAGCAAAGGGATTTCTGGGTTTCTGTTGCTGTGTTGTGAAAGTGACCTATCTGGTCCTGGGATTAGTTTTTAATGCCTGTGAAAAGAAATTATTGAAGCACATGCCATCCTGATAACAGACATGCAGCACTCCACAAACCAAAAGACATGCTGGTTATCTGGATCTAGGATGCAGTGTTTTAAGGTTTGGATTTAAGGTATACATGATCCACACTCTCTCATATCCCTAAAAAGTAGAGAAAAATAATAGAGATTTATGGTCACTGTATAATAACGCTTTACTGCATCGACATGGAATATGGATAGTGTGATAATAGTACATCTCAAAGGCGGTTTAATACATTTTATTTGATATTAACATCCAGAACCCTTGCAAATCAGCTACTCTACCCAGTGTCCAACAATATCTGGGAACACATAGTTGGGAACCATGGATCTAGAGAGAAAGTTGTAGCATAAATTTCCCCTATGGAAATGGTATATACATGTGGGCTCCAAAACAGCAAATGCAGGCTTTTGTTCCTTTCTGAGTTACAGTGCAATTGCTGAAGTAGGGAGTATTTTTGCCAGTCACAATCGATCTTCATTTAAGCAAACATATTTCAGTTATCAGTGCGTACTGAAATAAGCTTGTAATGAAGTTAATGAAGTGCACCAACCAGGTTGAGGCCCAGGCAAGAACAGAAGCATCACTCCCCTACACTTTAGTGACAGTACGATCTGTGCCCCATTATGAGACTGTCTCAGACTTGCTGCTTTGAAGGGTGAGAGGTGAACCGACTCTCAGAAAAAAAGATATTTCAACTTAGAATCTACTGCAGATTTGGAAACATCCATAGACTTACTTTTTTGATGCTGAATAGACGAAGAAAAGATGTTCTAGAGATCTGTGGTGATGATGAGAGATCTTGAAGAGGCTGTGGATTTGATGGTTTTACAGCTCTCCTCGTCTTCAGTATGGCCCCAATTCTAGAGAAGTATAGATATAAATGAATTTACTCAGAAAGAAAAAAAAAAACCCCGATTATGGTCAGGGAGAAAAAAAGGCCAAAACCTTTTCTCAGTTCTGCCCACAACCTCTGAGGATGCCTGCCATAGATGTGGGTGAAACTTCAGGATAGAACGCCTCTGCAACATGGCCATACAGCCTGGAAAACTCATAGCAACCCAATTTCTGTTGTTTTATACAAATATTGCTTCCTGGAATTTTAGGGTAGTATATAAGCTTTCACAGCTGGAATCACTGAAGTGTTGTGTGATTTCCAGCCCTTGATTGCTTTCTTGACTACACAGAGAAGCCATTGAAATCCTCAAGCACATGGACAATTTCAACAGAAAGGAAGAAACAATGAAAATGAACAAAATCTGGCCACCAGTATTGAGAAACAGCAGAATCAAGATGGTAACTAATGAACTGGACCCAGACAAAGGATGCCTCCAGGTAATAAACACTCCAAGGGAACAAAGGCCTGGGTTAACGCCACCCGGGACTATTATAAAATAGCTTAAAACAATAAATTACAAAAGGACATTTTTCTGATTGCAGTCATCTCTCTGGGATCCTTGAAAGTCTTTTGCCTCTGATGTAAAGCAATGGATGCTTATAAACTAGTGCTTATAAGCTCTCGTGATCTTCTACTTTGTGAAACTTAGGCTGACCACAAGTTTCTGTTATCACTGGGACTAATGGTATATGAATACTGTTAAAAGCGGAGTTTAGTGCTAAGGATGCCTGTTTTGGATTGCTGGGCCTAGGATTACCAGACAATGCTAGGCCTCTAATCACTGTAGTTCTGTTGGAGAAAGAAAAGAGGAGTCTAGCAAGAGAGCTCTGAATAGGCAAATGGAATAGACCAACTAAGGCTGGCCTCTAGGGGCTTTTTATGCTCCACCCAAAACTAATACAAATGGAGGTATCTACACTATTGGGAAAACCTAAACAGAGGGAGCTAAAGCAAAGGAGAGGAAAAGGCAGAGCCAAGACTTCACATCTATGCAATCTTCTCAGTTACTCACATGCTAATGGAGGGATCCCACTCAAACAGTTGGAAATCAAGCTTGCTAATTGCACCCTTCACACTTGTATAACAGACAATGGTTCTTTCTTCCCACTCTGGACATTCCACAGGTATATATACTTGACTTGCTTTACCACTATCAGATCCTCTGAAGATGTCAGCCACAGATGCAGGTGACACATCAGGAGAAAATGCTGCTAGAACACAGCCATACAGTCCAGAAACCACAAAACACTCCAGTATATAGGATTATTTTCCCCTTGCAATCATTTTTAAAAAGACCCCATGAGATAGGTTTGCCCATGGACCTCATCAGATGGAGGTCCCAAAGTGGGGGGATAGTGGAGGAAACAGTGAGGCAGTGCCCAACATTGTCCCCATACCACCCCACAGCGTTTTCTGGCTTCCTCCCATGCTATCCTCAGTTTGTTAAATGAGGAAACAAGTAGTCACCCGTATCCTCAGGGCTTCTTCTGATCATGTTGCTAAGCCAGAGCCCCACCGGAAGTAGCCCTGTATCATGTTATGGACTCCATCGAGCTCTGTCCTGGCTCTGTCTCGGCAGTACGCTAGGACAGGGAAAACCCCCTGTCTGATGAAGTCCTAAGAAAGAGCAGTTGATCCATAATCACCCAGTAACACTTAGGGATGAGTGAACAATTGAACCTGGATCTCTCTATATCTAGGACCCTGTCATGTATCACAATTGTAATGTTTTATTCCACTTTAATTTTCATGGCAAAGTCCAATGGAATCCTGGGATCTGCAGTTTAGGCAGCTGAATTTAGAGTTCTCAGCCAGAGAGCTCTCATGCTTCACCATGGCATGGCAATTAAAATGCAATATAGCTGGATAATTGTGTAGTTTAAAGGCTGGTCTAGTAACTAATTATACAGTGTACTGGCAGTCAGCAAAGCTTTATTATTCTTCAAAGCCATGTGACTTTCTCAGGATAAATATGTGTAAAATTATGCTATAATTTTCTTGTACCAGTTCTCCAGGGCATTTTATCTATTGAACTTGTGAAAAATGTCACCTGCGTATTTTGTATGCCATTTTCCAAAGATAAAAACGAAATGTAGAATCAGATAATCTGAAGTCATTAACTGAAATGCAACAAACTTTTCTCACAACCACGTTTTTTATTCTGGACCTCTTTCTTCTCCTTTGCCCTGGGATTTTAGTTAACTCTTGGAAAACGGAAAGATCTAATTTTCTGATATTGTTCTGTTAATTCACTTGAATTTGAAGTCCCCTGCTGTTCTAAGTGCAACTTGGGAGGGAAAAAAGATAGATTTCAATGATGAATTTGTTCTCATTTTATTCAAAATATTGTACTCTGCACATTTTAACATTTTACAATATTCCAGCCTCCGAATAACTAAATGAAGCAAAGGCATCTTTTACTAGGCTGTAATTTCCACCTAGCACCCATTAACCTTGACCCGGGAAGCTCTCTTCATACTTGCTAAGTTTACTGCCTCTCCTGGGAATGGCTGTTAGTCCATTGTCTTCATGCTCAGCCAGTTTCCTCACAGACATTAAAATTAAAAATAGAGAGAGATAGACAAAACAGGAGACGGGCAGGTCTTTCCCTCTGTTTCCAGAATGATGACTCTCCCCCTGTTTATGTGCATATATAAAGCTCTGACTCATGATTTGGCAGCAAGAAAACCTGTGGAATAAACCATGTATGTGTCTATGTGCAGCTCTCTATGTTTGATATAACAACAAACCAGGATCTGGCTGAAACCATCTATGCCAACAAACCATGGTTTCTTAACCAGTCACAATCCATAATATTAACCTAGAATTTGCTGTTGGTTTGTTAAACTGGGTTTACTCTGAATCCACAATTGTGACTTGTCCCTGGCTCCTTTTTAATTTCCCTGATGGGTTTTTTTTTTTTAATCAGCAGTTTCTAGAATTCTCATTCTTCAGGCTGCAGTGCCATCCCTAAAGTCTCTAAAAATGACTGAGTGGGTGGATGCATATTGTCAGAAAATGATAGCTACCCTTAATGCTTGTGAATGCAAGAACACTTCGGGGTTGAAAGAATGATCAGTATCTCTACCTGTATGAGTGGGATCCAATTCTGGTGGCAGCAAAAGCAAACTGTATTCTCTGTGTTGGGTTTATAATATATTAAAAGTATGTAAAATATAACTACACACCAACAAAATAGTGGGTAGGCTACATAGCAGAATTTCAGATCCAAGTAATATCAGAAGCAAAATTTAGAAATATTGCCCCACATGAAACCAAATTAAAGTCAGCCATACATTCTTCCAAAATACAATTCTTCAAATGTTTGAAAAAAATTAATTGTGGAGAAAAAGATGCAGTATAAAAAAAGGGAAGAGGAAATGCTTTCAGTAAAGTTCTATCTGTCCCATTATTACACAAATAGAGACATTTGGACTTGGCATGTATGAGCACCAGCAATTCTCAGCTCATATGCGTAGTGTTGCTTTCTGTTGTGTGACGGCACCATCCTCGGAATAACTACTCACTCAGCAGTGATGCCGATGGTGTCTCCTGTCACTATGGGATGGATGAATCCTAGTTACTTTTATGGGCATGTAGATGGGGAAGAAAATCCCAGTTGCACAATGGCAGACACCAACTGTAATAAGACAGTAACTGCAAACTAGGAGAGTGCCTTATGCACCAGGCGCCTCAAAGACCGACAAGACTGACGCCCTTTAGTCCATCAGTAGCTATGCTTTGCAAGGTGATAATTCTGCTGGACTTTAGGGTGGCCTTTAGTGTATCCTGATAATGTTTCAGCTGCTCACCTCTCTTTTGCAATTCAAACAGTAACTCAGAGCAGGCATGTGAGCCAGCTATTTGGTTTTATATCTCCTTACATCATGTTTCCAAGAACATCACCATTACCCCAGTTCTTTGGCTCAATTCATGCATTGTTTTGGAATCATGGTTGCTAGCGAAAAACTGCTGCTGTGTGTTTCAGGTCCTTAAGTGATGTGCTTCATTGTGTTATAAATGCCATAATGTTGACTCCAACTTAGAGCAATCCCATTAATAAGAGATCTGCAGGAGTCCCAGTCATCATCTTCCCTGGTCAATTCTGGCACATTTAAGGCCATAGTTTCCTTGATTGAATCCATCAATCTACCTGTAGTTTTCCCTTTTTTCTATTGCCTTCCACTTTATCAAGCATTATTGTATTTTTCAGTGAGTTGCATTATCTAAAAATATGTCCAAACTATGACAACCTCAATTTACTCATATTTGATGCTAGTGAGGGTTTTGACTTGATTTGTTCTAAGACCCATGGATTTGTAATTTCAAACGAGATAATATTCTTTCTGTCCTGTCCTGATTTTGGTGCAGAGAGCCAGCCGTGAGAGTTTACCATCTTCTACATATAACGGCGCTCCATGCAGTCATGCCGGCCACATGACCTTAGAGGTGTCTACGGGCAACGCTGACTCTTCAGCTTAGAAATGGAGATGAGCACCAACTGCCAGAGTCAGACATGACTGGACTTAACGTCAGAGGAAACCTTTACCTTTACCTTTTTACATATAATGGAATACTGGAGCAGTGCTCCTTGCTGATGCAGTGATCTTAATTTTAATCGGTATTAAAACAAGAAAACAAGAAGTGAACATTTAACGTTTTACTTCTTAGCTAGCCACAATCCTAAGGGAATTTCTTCTTCCTCACAGTTGTTTTGAGGAACAGTAAGTAAAATTCTGATGGAGTTAGTGGGAACTATTGAGCTAACAGCAGCAAAGTAGAGTCAAAGCTGTGATTGGGGACAGAAAGGATAAAACTTCACCTCCGTCTTCTGCAGCCCTGCCTGTTAATTCAACACACCATGTAGGCTCATAGATAACACAAATGATTTCTACTAGTGATGCATTTTCTGTTGTGGCTAGATTGGAGGTTTTATGGGTGGGAAACCCTGGGATGTAGTGTGCAGTTTCTCTAGTGTCCTACTGGTGAGCTTCCCATAGAAATTTTTGCAGTGGGATGGGAAGCACACTGACTTCAAATAAAGTCACTTTTGTTCATGAGCTGACCATCCATTCCTGAGTGAGCATGATTTAGCTTACTAAGTTGAGAGATGTCCCTGCCAATATTAAGGACAATGCCAATCACGTAGCACCGAAGTAGCATCATTTATCAATGACCTTGACTTGTATATTATTAACGAGAGGCTCTTTTGGGCTAAAAACCTCACAGGATACAACTTCGATGTATCCTTTACAAGGCCAAAGGATTGCTGTTGCTCAAGCAAAACATTAGGATAGTGAAGTGCTAGTAGTGGCCTATATATTATTATTATCATTTGCTTTCAAGTCATTTCCAACATATGACAACCCTAAAATGAGCCTTTTACAAGGGCTCCTTAATAAGAGTTTTTCAGATTTGCATTTGCCTTTCTCTGAGGCTGGATGTATATTTATTCTGTTTATCTCATGTTTATTCCGACAACATGCAGTGTAAAACTAAGTTAACAAGAAGAAATATGATGGCATTGATTCTTAATGCTGAAGTATTAAAAATTGCATATTCTTTGGTATGCAAACTAATCTTGAAGATGGATTCTTCAAGAGTTAAGGCAGAGTATGCATTCTTTCCTAACTTCATTTAATAGCTAATATTTTAGTTAATTATAAAGCAGTTAAACATTGTGATGGTGCCAGTGAAAGAGGAAGATTTTGAATGTATGGAATTGTTGTATGGTGGAAACATTCTTTTAGAACATCTAGTTCATCTCCTTGGTTCAGGACATGCACAGCTAAACAGTTGGCTGTCGGGTATCTGCTTTAATCCTTTCCTTGCTGGTTTTGGTTTATTCTATCGTAATTGACTTTTATAGCCAATAGATATCTCCTAATGATCTACAAATGTATTCAGATATGGAAGACTCTAAATTTAGATATGTGACTTTTATGGCCATTTTCCATGGTTTTTTGAGATGTGATTTACACAAACCTTGTTTGAAGAGGCAAGAGATGTGATGCTGTAAACATTTTGTTCCTATGGTAAATAGGGACACATTTCTTGTTTATGAAATTGAACACGGGAACCTGTAAGCTTTTAAGTGGCTACTTTTCATAGGGAATTCTTATGGAATTAATTGGATGTTGTGTGACACTGTCTCAGATAGCATTCTCTGGTCAGTCACCGTGGATCCACCATAAATGGTGCTTTCTCAGCTCAGCAGTCTCTGCAAGGACGCTATTTCTTCAGCTGCACACAGCAGCAAACTGAACCCTGGCTCAAAGAATCACGTGCCATTGTGGTGTGTTAAAGTTTTGCCTTCCTCTTTTAGCATAACGTGGACTATCCATCTTTTAAAAGATCTTTAAAAATATAATGTTCATGTGTGTTTATTCTAAATTTTATTAAAATAATAAATTAGAAATATTTCAAACAAAATGCAAAAAATGATCTAGGATTGGTAGAAACTAGATAGGACTCTGTTGAAGGTGTTACAGACATTAACTGGCTTTCCCTCATTGACATTAAATAAAGCCAAAAAATGCAGAACTGCTTTCCTGTATAATCTGTCTACAGATGACAGAAGCAAAATACGTCAAAACTTCTGGAAGGCATTAAAGGTGCTGTCAAACTACCGCCACTCATTTAATATTGCTAATGGTTTCACCCTTACAAACAAACTGGCTGTGATGATGACAGATGTACATACAGACATACTGGGTGTATCTCTATTGAATTTCTTTTTTAAAAAAAATTCAAGAGAAAAATGGGTTCCACCTTCCTCCCAGTTACACCAGTCTAGGCTATCAAAAGAATTGCAGACATAATAAACTGCAAAATTTCAGCTATGAAAAAAGCCACCAGGGAATGTGTGCGCTCCTTATAAATTAGACTATCCTGTGCAAATTAATAAAGATACAATTGCACTAGTTCTCATTCTCATAATCCCTTTATCTTCAAAACTACATTTGGTTCATAAAAATGAACTTTTCTAACAGATTAGGAGCCGTTACATCTTTCTAGAAGGCCCATTGGACGACCTTGGTCAAATCACACTCTTACCCTTAATGGATGGAAATAGAGATCCTTCTTTAAATAAATCTTGCCATGAAAAGATCTTTGTGGCCTTGTTTTGGTTCCAGTCATGTTGATACTCAGCTATCTTAGGTGCCCCTTCAACATTTAAACTTTATTATTTTAAAATATCTATATATGTGTTATAGCTCCACAAGCGGCAGAGGATGATGGGTCAGGGAATGAGGGGGAAGATAGGGTTCAAAGTGAGGAGTCTGTGATTGATTGGAGAGAGTTGCAGGCAGATGAGACTGATGTTGTGGATTCTTGTGCTTGTTCCCAGGCAACAGGAGAAAGTGAAAGTTCTAGTTCCCTTGAGAAAACGCCTTGGGCTGATGGGAAGTGTTCTTGGGAAACTAGATTAGGCTCGAGAACACAAGGAGTGAAAAACAGACAAACAAGATATTTTCAGAGAATCTAAGAAAAGACCTCGAAGGCCAGATGTCTTTGGCATGATTTAATGGGTACACTGGATGGGCTTAAATTAAGTGGTGTGGGCCTCAAGCCTCAGAGGAGACAACGTTGCCATAAGGGATGGCTCTCCTGTCTCTGCTCTCAAGTATTCACAGGTTTCCTGTTCTGGTTCATGCTTTTGTTTCCTGAAAGGGTTTACCTTGGAAAAGTTCCAGTTTTCATGGTTATGGATTTATGTATGAAGAACTGCTGTAGATTTTGGTTGTCTTGACTTTATGTACTTTGGCATTTTTGGATTACCGCTATTTTGTACTTCTATTCTACTGACCCTTTTGGACTTGCCCCCTTTCCCTTTTTATCTGCTTTCTTTAATAAACATTTTTAGATAGAATAATTGGACTCTGGTGTGGTGTTGGGTGAAAAGGTGTTTAAATGCTAGAGTGCAACAATATGCTTTGAGAAAGGATCCACATTGCATCTCTATTGAGAGATTTATGCCAGGGCTTTTAAATATTCCTAAAGAAATCAATAGGAAAATTTCCTTTTCCTAACAAGAGCAGATTTCTTTCACTCCACTCTATCCCTTTGCCCACAGGAAATGAGTATTTATGAAAGAGAAGTTAAAAACTCCCATTGGTCCAAGCAAAGATCTCTAATAAAAGCTTTTGTAAAAATAAATATATTAAATCCAGTTTCAACAGAGAGAAGACAGAGAGCCAATTAATATTCTCCTTGAAATCACACACATATATAGATTTAGGTTGAAAAATCCACCCAATAAAGATTGTAATTTGAGAAGGCTAGATGATGCATGAAATATCTTTCTTCCACAATAGGTTAGACCTAAGGGATAATCACTCTTTCATTTCATTCTCCTGCTCTAGCACTGCCTTACAGCATGACCTTGGGTAAAGCAACGAAACTTTCCCCAGAGATAAAACTAGATCCAGCTGTCCCAGACTGTAGTCTGTCTGTCTTTGCCGCTTTTGGAATTCTCTGTGCATTCAGGTAGCAATTTCATACAAAGCCCCCATTCAAATGAATGGGGTGTCAGTACAAGCTGGGTATATCTAGTTGCACTAAGTAAGTGCACACATTTGGATCTCCAGGACATGACACTTCAATAGGCAGTAACACTGTTAACATTGTTGGTTTGGACACAGTTGCAATTAGAGGTCTGGATACATTCCATTAATACTAATATGGGGGTTTACCCTTTCTCCCCATGCAATTGATTTTAGTATTTCCTGATCTGTTAAAAGCAAGAGTGCATTTCAATGACAGCTTAGGATGTTGCAGAAGATTTTCTAAAGAACTTGTAATTGCATGCTGGAGTCTGGCTTCTTCTTTGCCATTTCTATACTTTTACAGTAAAGGTGTTCAAAGATTGCTTTGGAGGGTAGTAGACTCCACAGTTTTGGAGGTCTTGAAGCAGAGATTGATGGACGCCTTTTGGAAGTGCTGTAATTGTGTACTTTTTACCTTTGTGATCTATGATTCTATGGTTCTACTTTAATTCCAAAGGTTTTTGCATTACCTGGTACACTCAAATGGGATCAGCACTCCTGATACATTCACATTGAGCTCAGGGCTCGTACTGTCCACTCCAGGGGCACATCTTGGAAAAAATTACTTTTTTGGATAGCAACATGCAGAATATCACAGCTTCCATGACCAGCCATTCTGGCTGCACAGTTCTGGCCCCCAAATACCATGCTTTTTAAAACTCTGCAGGAATGGGTAGAATATAAGATTGGTTACACTAGGAAATTCCTGGATTTTGCTATAAAATAGCAAGGATCAGAAAAATTCTTGGTTTGCCCCTGGAGGCAGACCCTCATGGGGGGCCATCCAGTTGGAATTGCCTGGTTTAGCTCCTTGCTGTTGCTGGGGGAACATCAAGAGGAGTAGTGGTTCTCATGAAGCTCCTCCTTGACTTGAGTCTGGTGGGAGGAGGCTGATAGTCATGCAGTGGATGGCTTTCACAATGTTCGACCTTATTTCTCTCACAGTTAGCAGCAACTTCCCGTTGCACATGGGGGGGGGGGGCAATGCCAGCTAGCTTATAGAGTTTATCAACAGGTGTAGGTTTAAGGCATCCTGTGATTATTCTACATGTTTCATTCAGTGCTATGTTCACCTGCTTTGCATGGACAGACTTGTGCCAGATAGGACAGGTGTATTCAAGCAGTTGAGAAAGACAAGGCCAGGGCTGATGTTCTTATTAATTGTGGGTCTGCACCCCATGCACTGCCAGTATGTTTCGGCAGGATGTTATTGCATGCAGCTACTTTGTGCTTGGTGTTCATGCAGTGTTTCCTATATGTTAATGTTCAATCTAAGGTGACACCAAGGCATTTAGGAAGGAAACAGTGTTTGAGCTCTTGGCCTTCCCAAGCTACTTTCAGTTTCCTGTTGGCTTCACGGTTACGTAGGTGGAAAGCACACACTTGTGTCTTGGCAGGGTTAGGTTCCAGGTAGTTATCTTTGTAGTAGCTGGAGAGATCTTTCAAGGCATTCATGAGTTGGCTTTCAAGTGTTTCAAAATCTTTAGCTTGTGTTGTTAGGCCAAGATCATCAGCATATATAAAACTCTTTGTGAGTGGTGGTTGTGGCTGATCGTTCGTGAAGATGTTAAACAAGGTTGATGCAAGAACGCTTCCTTGGGGTAAACCAGTCTTTTGCCTCCTCCATCTACTTTTCCTTCCATGAAACTCCACATAGAAACTGCGGTTTTCTAAGAGGGTCTGGACAGTTTTTGTAAAGTCAAAGTGCCCTCCATTCTACTGTCAAATGATTCCTACTATCAAGAGACTCTTCCTAATGTTTAGATAGAATCTCTTTTCATGCCATTTGAATCAGTTGGGTTATATTCTAGTCTGTGGGGCAGCAGAAAACAAGCTCACTTCACTTTCTAAATGACATTGCTTCAAATATTTGAAGATGGCTATCATATCTTCTCTTAATTATATCACCTCTCAATCCAAGCTAAACTAACCCAGTTCACTACATCATTCTTCATGATGTCTAGTTTCCTAACCTTTTGTGATCATGGTCATCCTCATCTGGACACATTCCAGATTGTCAATAACCTTCTTGAACTTTGATGCCCAGAATAGACATAGTATTTGGAGAGGTCTCACCAAAACAGAATATAGAATTGTAGTACAATTCCTCTCTTTGATTGGGACGTTATACACTTTATGCAGCCTAGAACATTGGCCTTTTTTGCTGTTGCTTTGACTTTGGTTTACTAAGACTCCTAGATCTTCCTCACATGTACTGTTTTCAAGCTAGGTATTACTCCTATATTTGTTTCAATATCTGTATACAGATTGGCATATTCAAGGCATTTTTATATTTCCTTTTGAGCCTTATCTCTATAATTTAAAGTGACATAACAGGAAAGCTGTCAAAAATCAATGGAGGCTGATGCCTTTCATGTCTGTAAGGAGTGAATCTACTCCAGGTTTTAGTCCTGACTTTAAAGGAACTATCCAAGGTACTGAAACGGTTTGAGAATAGGTTTCAGCACTTTAAATAGCCCCTTTTTGGGATGAAAATCCACAGTGCACCATGACAAAAAAGGCCACTGCTACAAACAGTTCTCGAACTTTGTCCTTTAGAGGGAATTCCTTTTAATCAAGAAGAATTTTGTCTTGTGATAACTAATCAAGACTGCATTTATCCAAGCAAAGCAATGGTCCTGTTTGTTGACTCAATGTGTATAAATTTGGAATCTGACCAATGCATTTGCTCAGAATTGCAGTGCACTGTCCAAAGTAATGTTGACAAAAATATAAAAGCCGTCAAAAAACCTTTCTAATCCCCACTCTTCATTTGTATACTGGATTTAATGTTCATAATATATTTTGACATGGAAAATGCAATCTCCCTAGCACACACGCACACAAAGATTTATGCTGTGGTTTCAAACAACAAACTTCAAACATGTGAGGAGGGAGGAATGGAATGAAGAGAGAGGATTAACCAATATTGCCTCTCCTGCCATCATCCTTCTCCACTCACTCAAAAAATAAAGAAATATTTAGACAGGAAGTGCTTAGCTTCCCTAAGGGAGGGCTACTTCCATCTCAGCCAACGAGGTATTACAGGTCATGTCAAGTGAGGTCAAGCAAGTGCTTCTAACCTCCAATGTTCTGTTGATTTATTCTGTCAGCTGTTACTTGACAGGCAGCTCAAGACCCCGAGTGCAGAAATACTGGAGCAGGATGGGAGAATGTTGGTTTAAATAAGGATATAGCATGTTAAAGTGAAAGACACACTGGGTGTCCCGCTGGGTGATTATGGAGATCAATGGGCGTGACGGAGGGATGGTATTTCAGCGCAGCCTGTGCATTTAGTGTGCTGTTTCTTCCTTTGAGGAACCTTGTATCGTGCCATATTCCTCTTTGCTCACACCAGGGGTATCCCACAGAGGAGAAAGAAAACAAAATAGGCCGTGCTCTGTTGTTAAAATGAGACACAATTGCAACTTGAGTCCAGGCTGTTTGAAGGACTTGCATCTCTACAAGATGTTCAGGGAGACCTTTGTCTTGGAACTGAAACTGGTGTGATTGTTGAGGGTTTAATATTAGACGTATTATAACTTGCTGTGTATTTCATTATATTGTATTTTTATTAATTTTCTGACTGACTTGGCTACGAACTTGGGGAGAAAGGGTGAATAAGCAAAAAACATTAAAAAGAACATCTACCTTATTGAAATTTCACTCTTTATTCAGAATACAAAATAGCTCCATATTTTCCCTTTAGCTATAGGTATTTATGGACACCAGATTCTGTCTGATCTTGGAAGCTAACATTAGTGCTGGTCAGTAGGCGGATGGGAGACCACCAACAAAGACCAGGTGGTATAGCCTATATTTCAAAAGATGGAACTGGCAAAACCACTTCATGCTTAACCCTCTGAAATTTGTGGTGTCCCCATATCTGAAATGAATGAGAGAGCGGCAGTTCCCGAAGCTGTCTGTTCTATTGTTGACAGCAAGGCAGAGAGAAAGGAAGGAAGGAAGGAAGGAAGGAAGGAAGGGAAGTATACCTAGAGAAAGGAAGGAAAGGCAAATTAGAGACTGCTCAGTGGAGGAAAGTACTAAAAACCAGGTGTTGAAGCTGTTTTGAAAAGGCATTGATTTAGACTGAAACTTGGAGGAACTGAAGAAAATTACATAGAGCTCCAATCAGACTTAGCCTGCACCCCAGCTTTTATCATTAGTGAAGCTAATAGATACCTTACTGCCTCCATGGCTTATCTAACAAACCTGGAGGTGCCTAAACACCGAAAGGTTTTTACCCTGGCAAGATGCCATGTCCTCCCATTGGCTATATTGGAGGGGATGTATTGGAAGACTCCCTTCAAGGAGAGATTATGCCCCTGTGAGTTTGAACACATAGAAACAACTGAGCATGTGTTCCTCCAATGCATGTTCTGCACAGACCTTAGAACTAATCTCATTACACCATGGCTTCTGAAATATCCAGGGCACACCAAAAAAATTACTCTACCCTGCTGCTTTCAGACTCTAGCACTACAATAACTTACAGTGTTGCTAAATTTTGTGCTGCAGAAATTAAAATTAGATGGATGATAATCGACCCAGCAAGGCAACACCCGGTTGGGAATGTAGCTAGAGCAACCAGTTACAGCTGAAATGCTACCAGACTTGTCCCCTTTAGTGCCCTCCCCAGTGCTTTGACCCCTCCTATCAATCTCCCCCCAAGTTCCATACCTGCTACATTAACCTGTGTGTTTAAACTGTGATTTCAAACTGTTTCTAATCTGTTTTTTATAACTGCTTCGCTAGGGAACTGCATTTCCCCTTCCCAGAGCATTTGTGCCCCACTTTGTGCTGGTCATGGACTGTAATAAAGAAAGATTGATTGAAGAAAATTAATTTTTAGGAGGCTGAAATCAATAGTCACCTATAGAAAACATACAAAATAAATTTAGGGTGGTATTAGGAATGAGTGTGTTCGTTTCATCATAACATGTTCAGTTACAACCTTCATAAGATTGGCAATAGGAAGAAATATATTTTGTGTGATTTTGACAGAAATGTTTCTCATACACAATTAAAATGCTCATATTTGAAAAAACAAATGCACACCGAACACCTTTGGTCAATGGGGAAAGGCATTAAAACATGCACATTTAAAAATGTGAGAAAATGTATACCTTCGGGAAAATTACTATTGAAATCCACACAAATGTCCATTGACCAAAGAACATCTTATCAAACTCCAACCTTACCCCTCAACAGACAGACTGGTGAGTGACCCAGTTATACATGCTACTGTGATATAGGATATTTTCTTTAAATCTCCGATTAAAATCTAGAGTAGATTGACTACCACACTGACATTGAAGTCATCAATGGACCTTGTGCTTTCTTCCAATTCATAGAATCATAGAATCATAGAATAGTAGAGTTGGAAGAGACCACATGGGCCATCTAGTCCAACCCCCTGCTAAGAAGCAGGAAATCGCATTCAAAGCACCCCCGACAGATGGCCATCCAGCCTCTGCTTAAAAGCCTCCAAGGAAGGAGCCTCCACCACAGCCCCGGGGAGAGAGTTCCACTGTCGAACAGCTCTCACAGTGAGGAAGTTCTTCCTGATGTTCAGGTGGAATCTCCTTTCCTGTAGTTTGAAGCCATTGTTCCGTGTCCTAGTCTGCAGGGCAGCAGAAAACAAGCTTGCTCCCTCTTCCTTATGACTTCCCTTCACATATTTGTACATGGCTATCATGTCTCCTCTTAGCCTTCTCTTCTGCAGGCTAAACATGCCCAGCTCTTTAAGCCGCTCCTCATAGGGCTTGTTCTCCAGACCCTTAATCATTTTAGTCGCCCTCCTCTGGACGCTTTCCAGCTTGTCAATTCTATGATTCCAAGATAATCAGTCATTACTATAGATCTAGGAACTGAATTGAGGAAGGTGATTGTGTGCACATTCTTAGTTCTTTTATTAAAATTAATACAACTTAACATTATGCCATTTTGTTTGAATTATATGCAGTATGTAGTTGAAAACTACATGCATGTTTATGTAATTTTATTACATTTTTATTGATGGAAGAATGGTCAATCTTTATGAAACTGAGGTCATTTACAGAAGAAACACATTTTTAACAAGTAGATCATTGTAGTGATAATAAATGCAGTTCATTTAAAACGCATCTCTGGAAAAACTTGCAACAATGATATTCAACAATATTTTCAGTGTGGTTAAAATTAGTGAAGTATTTCCTGAAATAAAAAAAGAGAGAATGAGTTAAGAATGACAAACTGCAAGACTCAGAAATTTCACAATTTCTAATTCATGCTAATAATGAACTTGAGTCACGGATATGCAGTATCTTATTTACATGGGCTGTCTTCATGGCTTGAAACTAATTAGAAACATAGAGGATGGATAAGGATGATTCCCCCGTGAGTCATTAACTGAGAGTCAACATTTTACAAATCCATCCCATTGTATTGGTGTGATTATGTCACCATGCAGTAACCCAGAAGGCATCTTTTGCTAAAGGACTCACAAGTGTGTTCCTTGTCTCCATCCCAGTTCAGCCTACTGCGCTTGCCAAAATTAATTTGATTTTATCTGCTTTTTTGTCATCTTACCTCCCATCCCCATTTTAAGGTGAATATTCTCAAATTTCATTTTAGGTTTTTTTTAAAAAATAAATTCAACACATAACAGATCAGGCCCAGACTCTCCCTAGAAGAGTTCTATCATGAGAAAAGATGATTCACTAGACAAGATTACAATGCTTGGTAAGGCAGAAGGTAGTAGGAAAAGAGGAAGACCATATCCCAGGTGGATGGACTCCAGTCAGTCTGCAAGACCTGAGTAGGACTGATGAGGATACAATTCTATATCTAACATCCTAGGTAAACTACATCAAAAACAAGCTAAAATACTTTTAGGGGAACATTTAGTATGGTTGATGTGGAAGTACAAGGTTCATAAATAGATGGTCTTGTGCAAAGCTTCTGTGCAGGAAATGTTGCGGCTACTGCTAGCTTCATTCCACTATATTTTTCCCCCTTTGCACCAAAAAGATTCAATAATTAAATGTGCTTTACTGTATTTGGCTAGTTTTGTTTTGTCTGCCCTCCTCAATAAGGCTTTGAGGTTAGCATCCACGATGTTGGATACAGATTTCAAAGTTCTGTATTGAAATAAAACATTGCCTGTCAGCACGACCCCCTTCTCTGCAGATTGAATCTTCATAGTTTTACTTATCCATAGACAAAAAACAAAACAAAACAAAACAAAAAACCAAAACAAACCAAAACAAAAAACCCTTTCAGAAGTATTTGTGGATTTCTCTAGATCTTCCAATGTTGTTCTATAGCACATATGTAAAACTCAAGATGTATGGGCTGAATCCGGCTTTCTGTGTCATTTTATGTGGCCCTCCAGGTGCTGGACTACAAATCCTGTATTCCTCATTAGATATCATGACAAAAGCTGAAGGGAGTTGTAATACAGTAACATCTGGCAGGCTGCAGTTTGTTCTGTTTAGTAAGGAGAGTGGGGTTTGGATTTAGACACAAGGCATGTGGATATGATGTCTAACTTTAAAATGTCTTTCAACCTTTTGCCAACCTCAGAGCCACAAGGGCAGCTGGGTTACAAACAAAAGAACACTGAGCACTATGTAAAAAAAAATTATAGTTTTTTAATTAATTTATTTATTTCCAGCATTTATACCCCGCCCTTCTCACCAGGGGGGACTCAGGGCGGCTTACAACAGTTGGCAACATTTAATGCCAAGAACATAATAATAAAACAAAAACAGTACATATAATCAATTAAAACTATAAAATACATCATTAAAATACATTATAACAATTAAAACATGTAAATTAGATCCATTTGTCTAAAAACCTCATGCTTCAGCCTTCATTCAGATCATGTCGACGTTATTGTATTACTCATTAAAAGCTTGTGCACACAGCCATGTTTTCACAGCCTTTCTGAAACCCAGAAGGATTCAATGGCCCTTTGAAGGCCACCAGAAGGCTGAGGTGGCTCTTGATGAAAAGGTGTTTGACACCTTGTTCTATATTTCTGAACCAAACACTGTATAGTCAAAATATAAGGTTCAACATTATTCTCAGTTTTAGGTATTCATAGGGGGGCTTTGAATATATCACCTGCTGATATGGAGATATACACACATACATACACACACACATATATATTTCTAATTTCTAATTTATGATATAGCATTTTGCATTTCCATCAAGCTACATACTCTCACATATTAATGTGAAAAATACTAATTTTTGTCTGACAAGGAAATCATCAATTTCTACTAGAGTTCTTACTTGAGCATGAGAGTGAATCAGTAAGAGTTTCCCTTTTCAATGAAGCTCCCATAGGCTGTACAAAAATGTCTCTTTTTTTCCTTTTCTATAAGAAAGAATGTGCCTCCTGCCCCTAGCAAGCACAGAAGACTGGATTGAATGATAAAATATTTAACTAAGCAAAAGGCTGATTGATGAAAAAGATGTAGTTTTGCACAGTCAGCAACATCAGCTAGCAAAGTTTTGTGCAATTGTGCAAATCTGAACAAAATTGGTTCTAACAAAAGGGACCACTCTCTCAGTGATAAGGAACTGTAGTACAAATTGGCAGGCAAGAAGGAAAGCACGTGGTTTATTTTCCTTGCAAGATATATCCTAGGAGCACTCTTAAACATGGTCAGCCATTTAATATGTAAGCATCCCATGGCTTTAGAGAAACCACAAAGTCATCAAACATTGGTTCAGATTAAAGCAAACTGAATGTTAACTAAGTATTCGAATACCCTGGTGATGGGAGCAGAATAGGACAAAGTCTACTTAGAATGGGATAATATTTAGTGCTTGAAGAATGGCTGGTATTGTTGCTGTGCCAGGATTGAAGTCTCTCCTGCCAATCTGAAACATTGTAGGTTGTATGCCTTGGTTGAGCAATTTCATTGTTATATTAAGAGAATGCCTCTTCTTCTGAAATGAAAGTACCTGATGGCCTGTATTAAATGAAGACCTTTCATTGATATGACTTCATGAAATTACATTTTCCCATTGATTCTAGTGTGTTCTGCCAGGTCCAAGTCCACATTTGAAAAAGTCCTGGGTAAAATGATGAGCAAAATAAAGGAGGCTGTTGTGAGATCTCTCCTGGAAAAAAAAATCTTCCTTGGATCCTTCTATACAGGATAAATATGGGACAATCCCCAATATTTGATTTTTGGACAGGTTACTGGAGTGTATGGTGGCTTCACCATTTCAGGAGTTGCTGGATGAGTATCTCAATGCATTTCAGTCTGGTTTCAACCCTGGTTATGGGGACAGCTTGGTTGCTTTGGTGTATCCACCTATGTTGGGAACTGGACAGGAGGTGCAATTTATCAATGATCAATCATTTAATTTTTTATCTTTTGCATTTTATTGTATTGTTTTTATTATTTTTGTTTTTCAAAGACCTTCCCCCATTATTTCTGTTTCAGAGTTTTGTGAAACTGAAGAATATCCAGTCCTGACTACACGAAATACCATACCTTACTATATCAAAGCTCTTTGGCTTTCTCTTAGTCCCTTTGCCCTCACATATACATATGGTGAGGACAGTCTTGGTTGCTGGTCCCAAGTTGTGAAATTATCTCGCTAAGGAAACAAAATTGGCCCTCTTTTTTCTTCTTCTACTGGCAGGCAAAGACCTTTTTATTCGAACAAGCATTTGGTGACTAATGAGCTATGTCGAAAGTCCTTTTAGTGAGGTGTAAGTGATGTACTTTTATTGTTATTGCCGTAACTTCAATAATTTTAATCATTTAAAGGTTTTGATATTTTAATATGGTATCTTACTTTTATTAGAAAAAAATCATCATTATGGTTTTTAAGATATACTTTATGTTGTGAATTGCCTTTGCTCCTGTATTGGCAGAACAGTGTGATAGAAATAACTGCTTCCTGCCCATGTTGTAAGTTTATTAGGAGGTAAATCATAAAAAACTGTATTTGTTCTCCATTGCCAAATCCTCACGTATGGATCATCAAACGACTTCATCACACACAATAAAATAAATGTTTCTACACACTAAAGAAACTGCAACTGAAAGTGCCCTTCACATGACCTAAGCTTCAATTGTGGGGTAGAGGTATCTTGCTGTTTCTAAAGTGTGGGATTTCCTGATGATTCCTGAGCCAGTTGGCAAGCAACTTATTCCTCAATTCCCTGCATAGAGACGTGTAAAATTGCCCAATTTAATATGTGGTGCATATTCCCCTTGTAATCATAACAATGGTATCAATGTGGAGGGAGGAGCTGAGATGGGCAGTATTAATTCCTTTCTTCCCCAATTACCATTTTAGGACTGAGGACGTATAGCAAACATAAAGATATTCAAAACATTCAGGAGAAAAACCCTGTGTTTGTCTCTGAGCTCCCTCTTTCAACATTCCCCCCTCTTCGTGATCTCTCTTCTTGTAAAAGTCCTCAATTGCCTCTCTGAAACTCCTGCTGTGCTGTGAGGCTTTTGTTTTGCCTATCAAAAGGCTAGCAGAGAGAGACATAAGACAGCTAAAACTTCATTTCCCCCTTCCTCCAATTCTGCAATATATATTGTTGTAAATTGAACTCCCAAGATTACAAAGACAGTTTTTTAAAAAAAGAAAATGGGGAGGGATAATGGGAGGAAACCGTGTGATGGCAAATCAAACAGATAAATCCTAAAGAAAGTGGAGAAGGAGAAGAGTGTTATGAGGGTAATTATCTGTTTAATTTCCAGATGGGGTTTTTGTGAAGCTTAAGGGAAAAACAACTATCCCAAACACTATGTAATGAAGTCCTAGGACACACTTCCCTAAGTCAAGGCCATGATAGTTCAGTAATGTTGGAAACCGTACTCTAGTGCATCTGGAAGGATTGGAGAGGAGTATTTCAGGATGTCAAATATATTTCAGGATTCTCAAATGCTGATGAACAAATGAATCATTTCTTCATTTCCTAATTCCTGTCTTTATAACTTTATGGTTCTTATTAGACATCTGCAATGGATTGTAGTAGAAATCCTTAATAGCGTGCAAAGGCCGTATGAATAAGCCTGTGGATATCTGTGACTCAAGTTCTTTACCCATTCACATCTGAAAATGAATGATGACGTCACAGTACTTTTACTATGAAAATCCTATAGTGGTCTTGCAATTTGCAGTTCATAATGTCTGCATGAATGAAATTTATTATGATCAACAGATCAGAAAAAACAAGTAGAACCAGAAAAACAATATCAATAACAAGATCATACTAAAACAAATACCATTAAATACAGGCAAAAATTCAATTATCATTTTTTGCCAAAAAGCAAGCGCTGCAGCACAAAAACTGGCCACTTTAACTGTTACCATTGGATTCTGATCTGCCAGCAAATAGTGTATGTAAAACTCATAATGTCTAATGGCCCCCACCTCCAGGTGTGCAGAAACATTTACTGCTTCTAACCACATTGTAAATGGATCCGGAGATTACTGCTACCAGATTTACCAGAGAAACTGTGAATAATCTTTTACTTATAGTTTCTGACGAGAGCTAACTATAGGGAGCATACAACACCCCTACTAAAGCAGCTCGTCTGGCTGCCGATAAGCTGCCGGTCCCAATTCAAGGTGCAGGTGATGATCTACAAAGCCCTAAATGGCCCTGCCTATCTTCATGATCACATGTCCCCCTATGAACTGGTGCGGCCCCTAAGATCTGCTGGGGGAGGCCCTTCTCTCACTCACGCCACTGTCACAAGCATGGTTGGTGGGGATGAGGGATAGGGCCTTCATGGTGGCCCCTGGCTTTGTAATGCCCTCCCCAGAGAAATCAGGCAAGCCCCTACACTGTCCTCCTTCTGTAGGGACCTGAAAACCTGGTGATTCCAACAGGTTTTTGAGAATGATTAGTCCCTAGGGTCTTCCCTTGGTTGTCAACTTAGACCCTGCTTGGCACTTTATCCACTTCCCCAGCCCTATGATACTCTGTCGCACTAGTATTTGCCTAGTTCTTCATAGTTGGCCATGTCCATTCTGAAATTCTGAAATATTTTGAACCTGTCTGATAGAGTAAATTGAAACTGGATTTTAAATTTTTGTGGTTGTTTTAGTAAGATTGTGTTTGCTTTTTTATGTTTAATTTTGTTGTATGGTATTCCTTTTGGGCAATTTAATGTTTTGCCTTATGTTGGAAACTGCCCTGAGTCCTCTTGGGGAGATAGGGTGATATATAAACAAATTATTATTATTATTATTATTATTATTATTATTATTATTATTATTATTATTGCTTCTTTACTTTTCTTCCTCCTTCCCTTTCTTTGAAATATCCCTCTATACACACACACACACACACACACACACACACACACACTTTTATATAAGCCTCCACCTACTAGGCCACTAAATAAAATGCTAATTTTATTGCCATAAACTGCTATAAAAGAATCTTAATTTTATGATAGTACAGAATATCTCTAATTCTCATAACTCCAAGGATTCCCAGGGCAAGGACATTGCTATTAAAATTACTGTAAGCTGGTCACTTTGATGAAGTAGGCCTGAAACTATTAAAAGTCATGCAATTCTCCATTTTTTTTAGCCTTTAGGAGCTGTAAAGACACTGCCTCTTTCCTTAGAGTATATTCCACCTATTCTACTGCAGATATCAGTGAAGATGACGGTGCAACTGAATTTGCAGAAGAAGAAAAAATAGAATTTGCAAAGCCTGCAAGATGAAATAACAGTATTAACAGGAAAACTGGCAGTTGGGCAAAGGCCAGGATAGAAAACTAAGGATTAGGCAGTTTCTTCAATGTCACTGTAACACTAGTCAATAAAGAGTTTCCTTTCCTTGTAGAAGGTCAGACATCAAGACATGCAGGTTATTTGGACCGCAGTAAAGAACCAGAAATGCTTGCGCTGCTCTGACTGAGTCTATGGATGGACAATGTGGTTCATGATAATATGTGATGCTTCATAATGGTTCCCAAACTCAGTCACTTTAGCCTGATAAAAGGGTCAGAAAATGCCACAAAAATCTTTTCTCCACCACATATAATAAAATAGCAAATTCAGTAATTGTTAGTAATTAATTGGTCTATTAGTAATTTGCTGCCTCTTCATATGCTCATTGGCTCTCATCCTTTACTGAATCTCCTCCACTTGCCACCAGAACTGCAATGATTTAATGATGAATCTTTGGGGTGCTGAGATGAGAGAAATAACATTGTTCCAGACATGGAATAATTATGGACTATTGCATGAAACCATTATTCCATTCTAGTCGTACGTATTAGAGGTGTTACTATGTCATGAAAAACCAAAACTCAAAACCAAAAATGTGTGTCTGTCTTGCATGTCATGAGAGAGGTGAGGCCAACTGTTTTTCACCAGAAAGATGAGCTGAAATCATTTAATTGCATTCACAGTGCTGTGGTTCTGTGCAAGCTCTGCTGTTCACTTAATGCTTCTGGCTACATCAGTACAAATAAATTGGCAATATGGTGCCACATCTGGGTGACTCTGCACTGTAGAGCAATTGCACACCGTAGAGCAATTGCACAAGTTGAGGTCACTGGGGTTCACTGTGCTTTCAATTTGGGCTCTATTATGATACAATTCACTTAGGAACAGATCGTATGCTATTTCAAGAGAGAGCACAAGCAGTTCCCATCTTAAGAGACCTGACTTGTCAAATCTAAGTGCTCTCATTATAATCATTAGTTCAGTGGTGAGGTGAAATAATGGTGTTGTCACTTTATTTCCCCCCTCCAAGTAGGACTGCCAGAAAGCATTTCAGAAAGTTAAATAATGTGAATCGTGAAATATGTAACAGAAGTAATTTAAAACAGCATTTAACAGAGCAGTTTTATAGCAATGTTTCCCTGAAGCATTGTTAATATGAAATATTAGTTATTATGAGGATGTTTTTAGACTTCTGAATTTAATCTCTCTTTCTGATTTGTCATTATATAACAAGAACCAGGACCACCGGATTCTGGGAAATACAGCTTAATGACTGTGCCAAAATTTCTCTGGTGAATATTTTAATAGACTTTCTTCAAAAGTTTCCAAAAGCTAACCTTTTCATCCCATTCTTTAGTACTCATAGCCTAGTGGGCCTTGAAACTGGAGTTGTGTTCAGATGTAACTTGTTTCCTACCAATCTAAATATAGTTTCCAAACACTTCAAAGGCAGTCCCAATGTAAAGTGCATTAGAGTAGTCTAAATGGGATGGAAATAAGGCCTATGCCATTATAGCAAGATCTAACATCTTAAGGAAAGGGTGCATTTAGTGCACAAGCTTTGCATGTGCAAAAGCACTCATCACTACTGCTTTCAAAGTAAGTACTCCACAATTAAACAGGAAATAACACTTTCAAACCAGGAACAGAAATTATTTCAAATTTTGTTACGTAGTGCAATAAGTCCATTTGCGTGCCAGAAGGAGAAAATATATGAGTAATAATATTGTGTTGATGTTACTTGTCATTGCTCCAGTTCTGAGACAATAGAAATAAAGACATTTGGTTTTGGCAGCTTCTGCCATCATTTTGTGGATGCTCTGGAAATCCATTTTATTTATTTAGAAATGAAAGCTGGCAATTAGCTTGTTAACCCTCAACATGATATGTTCATGCTATTTGCAATTTCTAACAAACAAATAAAGAACCAATACTCAGTTATAAATATGTATTTTCTTTAATCTTTACAAAGTTTTTTTCAGGGTTTTATTTATTTATTTATTTACAATATTTATATCTTGCCTTTGCCCACCCCGAGGGGGACTCAAGGCAGCTTACAAATGGCACTTATACAGTGCCTTGGGCATAAAACACAGACATGAAATAGAATTATAAAAATTAAAACAGACATAAAAACACAATTAAAATACATTCCAATATGAGACACGTCATTCAAAGACAAGATCTAAAGCCATTCAATAACTATAACTATTATATACAGATATCTCCCCCATCCCCTGCATTGCTTATGTTATTCTGTTTCCCCATCTTTTGGTAGATGTACACTTTTCATGAAATTCAATAATTTGATATTCAGTCACTTTATGGAGATCACTATCTGAAGACATTTTTAACAGACGGGCATGGTTGCTGTTGCCAATACTTATATGTGCTCTGAATAAGCTATTTCTTGGGAAAGATTTTTCTTTGAAATCTATTATATATCCCAACATCCCCCCTGGAGCTCTGTACAGCATGGGGGCAGTTAACAGTCATAGTTATGGGAATTGTGTGATCTACTCTTTTAGAAAATCACAGTTGTCTTGTGACTAATAATAATCTTTGACCTCAGATTTTTAGCTCCTGGGATTTTGCCTTAAGTTTTACAGACTGAATTGTGTTCCTTTTGGTGACAGAAAAATTTATCTGTTTCTCTTTCTTTCATGTTTGATTTTAAAATATCTAGTGCTTTCCATTCCTTTTATTGCAAACTTTGGTAAGCTATTATTTAAAACAAACAAACAAACAAAATTTCATCTTTCTATACCAACCAAATTAAATGTGCATGGCTATTCTCAGGATGACAGCCAATGTGGTGTAGTGGTTTGAGCATTAGGTTACGACTCTGGTGATCAGGATGGAAATCCCTGCTCAGCTGTGGAAACAGTGGATGATCTTGGTCAAGACACATTCTCTCAGTCTCAAAGGAAGCAAATGGCAACCCCCTCTGAACAGATATGAGTAAGAACATCCAGGCTGCATCTAAACCAGCCAAAATACTCCCGAGTACTCAGCTCTGGAGCAGTCCCAGATATATCAAGGGAGCATCCAAAGCCATTGTGATGTCTACAGCAGGGGTCCTCAAATCTTTTAAACAGAGAGACAATTCATGGTCCTCCAGGCTGTTGGAGGGCCAAACTATAGTTTGAAAAAAAAGACAAATTCCTATGCACACTGCACATGTATTATTTGTAGTGTAATAAAATGAAAGAACAATACAATATTTAAAACAAAGAACAATTTTAACCAACATGAACTTACCAGTGGGAAGTGTGGGCTGATGAGATAGTCAAGTTAATTAGAATTGTTGCTGCTGCTGCATGCCTTCAAGTCATTTCAAATTTAGGGTGACCCTAAAGTTTAGGGTGAGGGCCAGGTAAATAACCTTGGGGGGGGGCACATCTGGACTGCGGGCCTTAGTTTGGGGACCCCTGGTCTAGAAGATCATCCATGTTATCGGTGCATTGGCACTAGTGTCCTGTTCTCCTCCAGACCTCTGCTGCTGCGGTCTTACCAGCCAAAAGCAAGTTATGAACAAAATAGGTTCTTTGGGTTCATTCTCAAGTTGAATTTGCTTGTAATTTGGAACAGGTACGTTTTTTAAAGTGTAACTCCAGCCAAAAATATATCTTTATCAGCTTTGGCTATCATAGGGAAGGGTGAATAGCCCTGTGGTGTTTGTTTTGCTGTCTGTGCTCCTGTTCAGAAGATTTCACTACACTTTCTGTCCCTGCGAGAATTGAATTTTGAAAATATTGTTGTAGAAACAAGGATTGGTAAGAAAGTTTAAGTGGAGACACCTTTTCGCTATAACTCCTTGAGGAGTGAATTTCCCTTCCTAGGGGTAGATGTCCTTCACTTCCTGTTGTCTCACCCCCATTCCTAACTATGAGTAATTTGTAAGTCAGATGTTTATAACTTGAGGATTGCCTGTAGAGAGGAATTCAACTTGAAGTTTTCAAGAGTTTAGCACTCAGAGTCTGGGTTCTGTATGGATGACTGCATTAGTTCCTCATCTATACAGTTTATAATAATAGTTTTCCTCCCTATCCAACAAAGAATGTAATTTGTGAATTTTATCTGGTTCATATAAAATACACTGATATAAAAATCTCACCTATCCATAATTGTTGGGAAAGGCCTTGCTCCCAAGAGCTATTGCACTTACCTCCTTCTATTAGTTATGGTAACCTGAAGATGCTTGCTTCTGTAATTTTAATTTTCATGGGCATCTTGTTGCAATGTATCAATTACTATAAAAAAGAGAAACTGGTAGTCTCATTGCACATGACAATCACATGGTCCATATTGTATCAGTCTTTTGGACCATGGCCATCATTGTCTTCACAAACCAGCAAAAATCCAGATACCAAGCGTTGGTCAGTCCAGTTGTTGGGATTTATTGGTAAATTTTTGGGGTCAATGAAGCAAGCAAGGTATCTATAAAAAGCGCCCCCTTTGGTTAGCAGTCCTTTAAAAAACCACACCTTGTTCAAATGAAAGATAACTGCTTTGTATCTCATTTCAAAGAAGAGAATGATTTGCCTATTAAGCATGAACAATGTTTTTTCAGAAAGATTTAGCAATTTAAGATGATGCCAGCACAAAGCTGCTCATATTGCAGAGGACTGGGAAGTTAGGCTTCGAAATATAGTAGATTTTTTGACATAATTAATCCCGCCAGACTGATTCCAGATGTTCCCAGGAGATTTTACAGAATGGATTTTGTGTGTGAGGGTAGTTCTGAAACAAGGATAACAAATTTACAACTATATTCTTATCATGAGTTTCAAACTGATTTTGATGTTCTGAAGCAGAATTTTCAGAGAAGCTGGAAAAGTGTGCCAGCTGTGCGAAAAACTTCTGCTTACTTCTGCACCCTTACTGTGTTTCAGAGGACAAAAAGCTGCATTTGGCTCAGGGACATGGCTTTCAATTTGACTTCCAGCTTCCAGGAAACTGTGGAATTTCTTATAAGCTCATTAAAAGCGTACCCAGAGTACAGAAGTAACTCATTGTAAACAACCACTCTACTCCCAACTAGTTACCTTCCCAAGCGGTAAGGTATAAGTCCATTATGTTACACTTGTAATTTAAAATGAGTAGCTATTCTCTGTTATTGATATGGATCATGTCTTGCTTAAGTCTTTTTGGACTGAGAGATTTTCTAAAGTCAAGCCTCCTTAGGATCAAGATGGAGAGATTTAATTGGGCTGCTGATCTAATAATCACCTAGTGTCAGGAGACAGCTTCCTATAAATCTGGCAGCTGCTGCCTGGAATCTCTGTTGTTTCAACTCATCTTCTTGATGACAAGTCATACTCTTCACCATTTGTGTTTTCTAGATCTTTGACTGGCTATAATTTACAATTCGGTCTTATTTCTTGATGGCATTATTTATTTGAACTACTGATGTGGTAAACAACGTCTGGACTGGCTACACACAATTCTATTGCTTCTCCCCTCATCTTTCTGGATTCCCTGTGACTGATCGGGGGTAAATTAACTACACAATAGCACTTGCTGACTGGAGCATAGGCCATCCAACTTTGGGAGGCATGATTTAGGGAGCTGAGTGTGTTTAGCCTGGAGACAAAATAAATAAATCATTTAAAAATGAAATACTTGTAATGCTAAAATACCAGCCATGATAATAGTCATTCTGGAAACCAAAAATATCCTGGAAAGATCAATTTGAACACTTTTGGCAGCTGAGAGGGTTGGCCCTCCACATTTCAGGCTTGATTTTTTGGATTTTGTTTATTTTCAGATTTGACTAGAATGTTCTCCCTAGGATTCTCTAGGTCCTTTGGTGCAACTCTCTGGTCCATTGCTGCTGGAGCTTGACCATGTTGGAGAACCCAGTGAGTAGAGACAACACTTCTCTTGGAATGCCTGAGTCCTGCAGTTTGATTCTATAGTTAACGATAGATTTAGCAGTTTTTTATTTATAGTTTTTCCTCTTTTGCGGGGGTCCTGAGCCCTTAACCCCAGCACATGTGGGAGGGTTGATTGTACATTCTTTTTCTGAGCACTGAAATATCACTAAGGAGATAGTCTTGCCTCATGAACAAAAAGTGCACATCTTGAGTGGATTGAATGCTCCATAATATGGAGACTAGCTGTGCCCAGCCATGCGTTGCTGTGGCGAAGTATGGTGGTATGGGAAATAAACTATTGAGGAATTGGTGGTAGTTAAGGTAAAGGGTAAAGGTTTTACCTTACATTAAGTCCATTATAAATGGGTTATATAGCTGTGTGGAAGGGCCTTGAGTCTACACTGCCATATAATCCAGTTAAAATCAGATAATCTGTATTTTATAGGCAGTGTGGAAGAGGCCTAAGTGAGGCCTAACTCTGCCTGTCCCCTGGGCTGAGTGGGTTGCTAGGAGACCAAGTGGCCGGAGCTTAGCATTCTAACTGGCAGCAATTGGATAAAAACAATTCTTCCTCTCCCTCTAATTAGGACTTTATTGTTCTTTTCTTTTTGTTGTATGAACATAGAGGCATGGATGATAGGTTGTGCTGCCAAGTTTAGTGTTTCTGGGATGTGTAGTTTTGTTGTTTTGTCCTAGGCCGAAATTTCATTACCCTTTTATATATATATAGATTACCTCCCTGAAGATCTAAGTGGATGGCCTGAAACTTCAGACTGCTGCCCTGTCTTTACTATTGCACTACACAGATGCCAGAAGCTCAGTTGTTTAGAGCAGCAGCAAGATATTGGCAGGCAGAGCTGTGTGAACCTTGTGACTTGTTCTAAGCTGGTTTGCTGCCCTCAAGATATATATATGGTGCCCCACGTATAGCATGGAGGAACTACCAGATGACTTATGCCTTGGGCAGCAAAATGTCTTGTGTTGTTTTAAGAAAGATCTAAAAACATGGCTTTTTCGATGTGCCTTCGGGGAGTAAATGTTATATACCTTTGATTACTCCCCTTGGATTTTATTCTTTGGACTGTTTGGACTGTTCCATCTTATACCCCTGTTCTCTTTATTTATATGCCTCTCTCTCCCGAGTTTTTAATTAAATGTTCATGTGGCCTGCCCTGTCTGCTCTGATCTGTGTTGTAATGTATATGATTATTTTTGTACTATTATATTGTGTTATGATATATTGTTTTATTTTGTTATATTGTATGGTGTCTGGGCATGGCCCCATGTAAGCCGCCCCGAGTCCCCATTGGGGAGATGGTGGCGGGTTATAAATAAAGTTTTATTATTATTATTATTATTGTTGACACGGCTATTTTCCCAGATATTGTATGGTGATGACACTGTTCTGTGTGCTCTTTACACTTAGACATTTGAATAAAAATAGTGGTATTATTAATAGTGGTGTCTGAAGATCATGAAGGGAGGAAATGGTTTGTAAAGTTCCCAGAAATCCAGGTTTCCACATACTAAGCAATGAACAGAAGATATAAGAACTCCTCCTGAGCACATACACCACAGAAATAGCTGTGGGTTATAAATGACAGTCACTTACTGGCAATCTCTTCACAGCTTCAGAGGAAATAAAAATATTTCTCTTTGATTACTCCGGTTAAGAGTATCATATACAAAGCAAATCAGGTAATTATTCACCATAAGTCATCACATTCATCTACAGCATTATGCTACCTTCTCATTTAAAAAAATGAATAAGGTAAGTTGGAGGAAGTTCAAAGAAGAGTAGCAAAAATGATAAATGTTATGAAACATGGGTTTAAAGAAGAATTTAAAGGATGCATGGATACCTAATGTAGGGAAGACTGATGAGAACATGATAGATACCGAGAATGTGTACATCAAAGAGTGTGATGATATATGGTGGGATGAATTACCCATTTTAGTCATTGAAAATAAAATTTTTAGGAAATGTTAGAAACAGCATGGAAATAAATAAAATGGATTGGGAAATCTGAAAGATTTGTATATGGTTTAAGCAAGCAGTCAGGGGATATATACTGCACATGTTATAGTGAATGGAAAGTAGGCATCCCATTATGTGGAGAATATCACCAATTTAAAGTATACCTTTCCTAATGAGAAGATGAGATGGAGAGGGAAAGGATTTTTTAAAAGGTTGCTACTTAATTAAGAAATGCTTTAGTCCATTAAGTTAGTTAATCGTGTTAGTTTCAATCTATGAATTGCTTAATTAAGGATGTAATCCTATAGTCAAGATTACTGAGTGGTAATCTGCATTCAATTGACTAAAATGTTCATTTTGAAGCAAAGTGCACAGACTCCCTTTGATATTGGATTGTTTCAGCAGTACGTCTTAAGGAAAACATCTTCCTTTTTAACAGTGAGAAGGAGTGTTCAGTCTTTTCACATGGTATCCGGCACTTGCAGTTTTGGAGGCATATGCATTTAGAAAAATAATATTCAATGACTTATTATTATTATTATTATTATTATTATTATTATTATTATTATTATTATTATTAGCCAAGGCATAAAAAATAAAGTGACTTATAACATTGCCTGTGCCCTGGCACTTTATGGGAGGGGTGCCAATGTCTTTAGGGTCTTAGATTACAACAGTGGCTACCAACTTTTTTTTGACCAGGGACCACTTTGACCAAGGACCATTTTGACCAGGGACCACTCTCCAACATTAGTACCAAAGGGGTTACGAATCAACTTTAGATTTGGTTTGGTTATTTGGGGTGCTGATTCAAAAAATTGCATTGGATTGACCATATCAGTTCTAGTTTCTGATACAGAACATATGCCGTTCAGTAGTTGCCATCTGCTCACAGAAAACCATATTTAATAATCTAGAGCTGATGTGATCTATTCAATGGAATTTTCTAAATCAGCACCCCAAATAACCCCAGGAACAAGTCTAAAAACAAAGAAACCAAAGCGCCCCCACTTCCAGGTGCCATGTGGAATGGCTCTGCTCGGGGGGAGGGAGGAGGAGAAGAAGCAGCAGTCAGGAGGCTTGTTGTTACGCCATTCGTGGGTAGTCAGCCTCTCTGCTCCAGACATCCCAGTTGCCTTGGCACTATAAGAGGGTTTCATGAGACAAGTTCCTTTTGTTGCAACGGTGTAGTAACGCTGTGGCCGTGGACCATATTTTAGTTCTTGGAGACCACTGGGGACTCACGGACCATAGGTTGTGAACCACTGTATTAGAATAATTAAATTACCTCCCCGACATAGGAGGAGGGAAAGGAGAGAGGGGCGCATGCAAACCAAGATGGGTGTGGATCATACTGGGTAACACCATTAGAAGAGCTGACATCGGAATGGCTGTCTTCATAGAGTGTTGTTCACAGTCTCCTTGTATCCCAGCTCCAAAAAAAGACAATGGCCCAATTGTGTGGCATTTTTCAGCTGAAAGCCATTGGCATGGCTTGCTGCTGGAACAATAGTAGGCAGAGAAGGGGTCCTCTCTTTGGGGCTTCGCTGGGGGGAAGAAGGCAGCAGGCCACCATCTAGACTCCCAGGCCACTAATGTCACAGATCCTAGACTCCAAGTTGTGAGAGGTTGCATTGCTTCCCACATTAGGTGACACCATCCCTAGTGACATGCTGGAGCCAAGGCTCAAACTGTGCACAACGTCAAATGGGAGTTCAGCATGTAGCTTTGCATTATCACATTCTTCAAGGAAGTTCATATCAAGACAAATTGTTGTACAGGCAGTCTCCAAGTTATGAACAAGATACATTATGTCAATTTGTTCTTAAGTTGAATTTGTTTGTAAGTTGGAACCGGTTTATTTTTAAGTGTAACTCCAACCAAAAAAATATCTTTTTAAAGCTTTGGATAGCATAGGGAAGAGTGAACAACACCCATGTGGTGTTTGTTTTGCTGCCTCTGTCCCTGTTCAGAATATTTCACCGCACTTTCTGTCCCTGTGATAATAGGATTTTGTAAATATTGGCTTGTTGTGGAAAAAAAGATTGGCGAGAAAGCTTCAGCGGATTCACCTTTTCCCCATGATAACTCTTTAAGGACTGAACTTCCCTTCCTAAGGGTAGATTTCTCTCACTTTCTGTTGTCTAAGCCCTGTTTTTAACTCTGAGTCATTTGTAAATTGGATGTTATTAACTTGGGGTTTGCCTGTATTTGATAGGGAGAATCTCTTGCTGTGGTGATATATATTAAACCCATGTAGTAAGATTAAATGAAAATGTTTGAAATAACTCCTGGATGGATTTCCGTGTGTAGTGAACGTTGTCTATAGTTAAAATAATATAGTGTTAATGTTATGGATGAGGAGTGGCATTTTTCATTATAACCACTGCCATATTCCAAATAAATACTTCATTCTTTTTTTGGGCCACATTTTTGTCAAAATCCCAACTCAAGTGTGGAGCTTTTGTACTGGGGCTAATTCTTTTCAGATGATATTTATTGGCAAATATATACAGGGCTCAGTAAAAATAAACACAAATGTGATAGCAAGTCTCTTGATGCAGAAATGTTCCTTTTAAAATAAGTATCCTGGAAGCTTTCCTGGTTTTTTTTTTTTACAGCCATTCATGGATGGTGGCCACCGTTGTAACCCCATGATGCCATGTTTTGCTGTCTTTTTAGAAATTACATTAAAAGCAAAGATCAGACATGCATCTTATTAGCAAAGTAAAGCTGAAAGAAAAATCAAGTGGGACACATTGCAACAAGTGTAGTCGACTGCTCTGTCGGTAGGAGAATGTTAATTCATGACAAATTATGGTTTATTCACAGAATTGACAGATTGAAATGACCACAGCATTAGTTACCATAACATGGTTTTTGTATATTGTATAGTTATAGCACCTTGATGCCATTTTAATTATCATGGTTCACTTCTTCTGCTTCAAGAATATATTTAAAGCAATGGTTCTCAACCTGTGGGTCCCCAGATGTTTTAGGCAGTTTACCAGCTGTTAGGATTTCTAGGAGTGGAAGGCCAAAAACATCTGGGGACCCACAGGTTGAGAACCACGGCTTTAAAGGGATGTCTAATCAAAATCCAGTTTATAGATAGGAAGATTTTAAAAAAGACAGCAGAAACCATGAAGTAGCCCATCAAAAGAGCCTCAGTCAGAAGACTGAGCAGGAATACAGGTCATAATCTTCTCTTTTGTATTATTTCTCTTTATTTTTAAATTTGCATCTATGTATGTGTGTGTGTGTGTGTGTGTGTATTACATGACTCTGTACCCTCCTTTGCTGTATTTTTGTCAATGCATTTTTCTCTTTCTCTTTTGACCATGCGTAAGTGCCCATGGTTTGTTTCCCATCTGTTGCATTGTTCTCATTTTTTATGTTTTTCCTTGTTGATTTATTATACTATTGAAAGTGAACTTTGGAGTGCAGAAACAAAATAACAAGATAAACAAACAGCCTTCTTGTTGTCTGTCCCCCATTAGTGATACTGAGTAGGAAGTTTCTAGTCAATAAATAGTTGGGGGCAGAGCTTGGAAATGATACTTTTTTGAATTACAACTCCCAGAATCCCCAGTCTATCACTGTCACAATCTTATGAGATTGTCACAATATTTCTGAGTGTCAGTAGAGATGGTATGCACTTTTAGGCCAAACCTCTGGGCACCATGAAAAATTCTGAATGTTTAATTAAAGATTTAACATACCAACAAGACCAGTTTGCAACCCAAGAAACAATATTTGTGTTGTCGAATGCAACATTGAAAATCTAAATCTGTGTTATTCTTGTCAGTTAGATTAAGAAACAGGCAAATCTGGTATTCATTACATGTACAGTAAAAACCAACATGGATAGGGCCTCTTGAAATCTGTTTTTATTTGAAAACAGCATTTTTGCTAAATCTATGGGTTTGCGCTATTCAGAAAATAATAAATTACTATACCATATTAGCTATATCATATTAGTGGGATTTACACATGCAATAAAACTTGGAAGTAAGTGGGATAAAAGAGGATGGGGATGGCTTAATGACGTTTGGTGAAAGTGTGTGTGGAATTGGAATAACAATTGAAAACCACGTGTTTAAAAGGTGCGCTTAAAACCCAATTCCACCCCAAAAATGTGCACCTTTGCATGACTATATATCCTTGCAGTCATGGAAAACATGTGACTTTTTCCCACTTGTGAAGTGCTCCAGTGCACATGTTTTAAAAGCCCGAAACATCTGATCGGGCTGTCAAAAAATGGAGGCATAGACACACAGGTGGCTAAAGGGAAACACAATTGGAAAGCATTTAGAATTCTCTGCTACCATTCCTTTCTCCTGATGTTTATAATATTAAACAGAGCTTGAATTAACAGTTGGGTGAACAGTTGGTGAACAGTTGAGAGATTAGAAATTTGGTTGTGTGTACATTAAGACCTCCACATGAACACATTTCAGAGAGATTTTTTTTTAAAAAAAACTTCAGCCAGATGCACCCTATCTCCCTTCCATCTTGATTCATTTCAAAGGAAGGCATGAAGATGGTAGGAGAGCATTTCCTGGGACTGGCAGATTTGTGTGTGGACTAGCTGTCAGGTCCCAGGATTTTTTGTCCCACTTTTAAAACTCGTGTTTTGATGCTGTCTGGAAGCACCCTGAAGTTGCTGAGCTTTAGGCACCCAAGTGGATGGAGAACTCAGTGTACAAATCATTCTTCAAGTGGGAAGTGGCCAATATTATCAAGATATGCAAAATTGAGTCATTTGCTTAATAACTGATAGGGCAGAGTATATATGATCTGGTCCTACCCCCACTATAAGGATTGCAACTGACCTCAAAAGGGATGTGGACACTTGAACAAGGTGACTAATGGTGATCAAAAGGTTATGGTGCTCTGGCTTCGCTGCAATACTGCTGTTCACAGATAAGTAGTGAAGCTGCTATGCTGTAGACTTCTAAGCAGATGGAGAACTCAAAGAAAAAGTCATTCTTTGAGTGAAGGATTACCAAGATGATTAAAGTCTGGAAATCAAATCTCATGAAAAATGGTTTAAGGAGCTTGGTATGTTTGATCTGTAGAAGAGAAGACCAAGAGGTGACATGACAGCCACCTTCTATCTGAAGGGATGGGCGAGTAATGCAGAAGATGAAATAAGCTTGTTTTCTGATGCTCCAGAATAGGATTGTTAGGGAAGAGAAATGACAGAGCTGCTGTCCTTTTAATGGCTCTGTATAAGATGGATTTCAGCAGGTTGCTTGTCACACAATGAATGCCTGCTGAAATATCTATTCCTCAAACCATCAAAGGGATTGGAACCTTGTCCCTTATTTCACTTGGCAACTCTGATCCAGGGATTACAAATACAGTATATTCAATTTATGGGAAAAGTGGTTCCACCTAAATATTAGTAGAATTACTGCTTGACAGTGGATTAAACTCTTATTGGGAAGCTTTAGGAAGCTGGATATTCATCCTTCAGGAATGCTTCAGTTGTTGGGAATTTTGGACTAGCTGGGTGTTGTGGTTCTTCTAGGTCAATGATTCTATGATCTTATGAATTCCTGATTTGAGGACTAGAGCTAGAAAACAAAACACCACAAAAATGTAGGTGTTCTATAGACAACGCACACAGAAGGGAATAAAAAGTCCCTTCTTTTACAGACTTTGAGGAAAGAATGAGAAGCCAATGGTTGTTGACCCCTTTTGAAGACAGTGCAAAAGTCTCAAGATTTTTCTTGACTGGATGAAGATACCTCTTTTGCATCTTTCATTTTAAAAAGCCTCAGCTGGCAAAATTGAGAAAGCTTTCTTTATGAGATCTCACAGGACTGTGCAATTGTCAGAGAGAGTAGACAAGTCTTGGTTTTCTTAAATCTGGCTCAGTATAAGGCAATTTTCTGTGTAAGGACAAAGGAAAAATCTGTCCTCTGCTCCATATGTGGAACAGAGGACAGAAATTAGAAAGTGTTTCAAGTTTTCTGCTTTTCTTTTCTGATTTAATGTCATTCTCGCACACTGTTGGCCTCATCTTATGTCACTCCAGTATAGCACACACAGACAAATATGCAGGAAACATACACAAACAAAGACATATTTTTATATTTAGATGGACCGGAGTGAGAAAAACATGCTGTATAACTATGGTGTAATACAGGATAATGAGTTTTGGCTGCTTTCTTGGAAAAAAAATTATTAAAAGAGCAAGTTCATTTCGTTTGAAAGTTTCAGTTCACTATAGAGGGTCCTACATGTTTGTATTGGCAAAATAGGCTGTAATGCCTTTGGAGGAACTTTCCTAATCTGCCTTGTAAATGGGTGCATCTACACTGTAGAATTAATGTAGTTTGACAGCACTTTAATTGCCATGACTCAGTGCTCTTGGGAGTTGTAGTTTTACAAGGTCTTTAGCATTTTCCTTCCGAGTGCTGTTGTCTCATCAAACTAAAACTGTGATTTCATACTATTGAGCCATGGCAGATAAAGTGCTGTCAAATCTACTGTGTAGATGTACCCAACATGTATTTTTGATCCCTGTCATTTCTTCAACTGGATGTTTTTTATTACGAAAGATTTAAGTAGTAAAGCATAGTGCCTCTAGCTTCTTCACATTCTGTAAAATGCACTTGAATTCTAGAATGTCCATGAGAGCTACTATGTGTGATCTACACCAGTGGTTCCCAGACTAATCCTTCAGGTATCTGGAATTCAACTCCCAGAAGCCTGTGATGCCTTGGCTAATGATTAAGGATTTTGGGAGATGACACTTAGGAAACTCTGACATACACAAATGAGATTTAGGATCAAATAATGCAATGTGGAGTGTTCTTATTCATGGGGCTCCATGCAGCCCAACATGTCTTCTATGATTCTCCATTTCATTCCACTTGTTTTTCTCCAGATTCTCTACATTCTAAGAGCATTAACATGCAGTATCTTAGCTGGGTGATTATTTGGGTGTCTGAGGCCCCATCTACACTGCTGTATAATCCAGTTTCTGAATACAGGTTATCTGATTTGAACCTGATTATATGGCACTGTAGACACATACATTCCAGTTCAAAACAGATAATCTAAATTCAGAAACTGGATTATATGGCAGTGTTGCTCCAGCCTAAGTTTGTTATTAGGGAGAAGAAAAACTGAAATCTAAACATTGGTATTTCACTTGAAATCATGCCTTATTTGGTTATTAACCAAACAAACTAGTTGAGTATTCTTCATCCCCTTCCGAGATATTGGTGTAACCAATTAACCTGATAGATAATTTTTATATAATACAAATAATGCCATAAATGTCAATCCTTTTTCCTATAAGAAAAAGCAGATATCTTGCCCCTTACAGGTAGATAGATGTCTGAGAATACTTTTAAAATTAATTTTAAAGAAAGGCCATAGCAAACAACTGGTGTATTATTCTTCATTTACAAATAACTAATTTTCTGTACTGTAGTGCTTTATCATATCATAGTCCAATTTTAATGAACTACAGTAGAATCTCACTTATCCAAGCCTCGCTTATCCAAGCCTCTGGATTATCCAAGCCATTTTTGTAGTCAATGTTTTCAGTATATCGAGATATTTTGATGCTAAATTCATAAATACAGTAATTACAACATAACATTACTGCGTATTGAACTACTTTTTCTGTCAAATTTGTTGTATAGCATGATGTTTTGGTGCTTAATTTGTAAAATCATAACCTAATTTAATGTTTAATAGGCTTTTTCCTTAATCCCTCCTTATTATCCAAGATATTCGCTTATCCAAGCTTCTGCCAGCCCGTTTAGCTTGGGTAAGTGAGACTCTACTGTAGTTGTCTTTAATACCAATACATTACAGACTCAAAAGGCCAGGATTCAAGCATTCAAAACATATGTTTTGATCTTTTTTAATTTTTGTATTTCTTATTGTATTGCTATAATAATCTATGACAGAGATATAACAAAATGTATGTTCAGATTTGGTACAATACTGAGATATTCACTAGCAAAATGATATTATTATTGAGCAGAATAAGAAAATATACAAATTCCATGAGTCTTGCTCTTGACTGTTAGAAAAAAAAACTCTCTCTGTTCAGAGACAACACACTTTTATTGTCAAATGTTGAGATGGGAAAAAAGCCTAGTGACTGGTTTGAAACAAAGCTGCATGAGGAACAGTTAAAAGCATTACGTGTGTTTAGCCTGTAGAGCATAAGATTAATGGGAAATGACCTTCAAACAGAAGATGGAGCAGAGTGCTTCTCTCTTGCTCCAAAGGGCAGAGCTAGAACTAATAGGTGGAAATGGCAAGTAAGCAGATTTCAGCTAATCATTAGGAGAAACTGTCGTAATGGTACAAGCTGTTTGGTGATGAAACTGAGTGTCTCAGGAGGTATTTTGTCAGAGGCTGGATGGCCATCTGTTAGGGGAAGACATAGATGGATTCTACATTGCAGATCCTGCACTAAGGGTTGGAAGAGGTAGATTTCAAGTAGGGTTGTAGCTTTAATTGGTAACAAATTGGAAAGAGGAACCGAGTAAAGTCCCATCAGGAAGAACTGCGACATGTCTCCTTGCTCACCTCCTCAAAACCCAGAACTTAACTGCCCCAACCAATGCTGCACCCTCTTGGTTGGAGAAAGCTGGAAGGTATAGACAAGCATCTAGCAATGTTCTGCAACAACAGAGCTGAACACTTCTCTACCTCCACTCCACTGGCCAGTGAATAGATGTATGGGGATGAGGAAAGGCTACAGAAGCTAAAATGTGAGTGAGGGAGTAAAGGAGGTATGCTGTAGTTTTACTTGACAGAATTTTATGATACTTCTCTGATCCAGGATATGTTAACAATTAAAGTCATAAGAGCCTTATTGAATTCAACCTCAATACCTTTGACTTCTAGGATTCTAGAAGTGAGGACATACTGTTTCCAGTACGGCTAGAGTGGGAGACTCAGCCAAATTCAATTTCAAAGATGTTTGGGGGGGGGGGAGTGCATTTCATTGGGGGTGCAGCCAAAAGCAAAAGAGAAGGAAAAACAATAGCATATTTTACCTCAAAGTGGTTACTGCCAATAACTATGCCTTAGGAGAGGTGTCCTAACACTTTAAGATGAAAAGAGCATCTTGGAAAACATCAAGCAACGATGTCCTGGGGAAAGGGGCAATGCTTGGGGAACTCTATAAGGCCAGCTTCTGTTCTCCATTTCTGCAATATAGGACTGCTGAGAGACTGGCATGATAAAATGTTTGATGACTACAAGAATTTTGATTTGTCAGAATGAACTGATCAAGTTGCATATTCTACTCTGTGTGAGAAAAGCTTTTTATCCTTGAACACCCAGTATGAGTATAGTAAAAAAAAAAAGGATCTTACATGAGAGCAACATAGTGGCAAATGATGAAATTAAACATTGGGTAATTGGAGGACCCAAATTACTACTGAGCAATTGGCCTCCTTTTTCAGCTAAACATTTTTTAATCTCCAGTCAAAACTGATTTCATCCAAGGTAAGTTAGGGTAGCTTCCAGTACCAATGGCAGATCTGAAATTACATAGGGAAAGGATTTGGGATGAAACCACTGGAATATATGTGCAAACCATACACCTGTTTTCAATATACCTAATGACTGGCATTCATTTATTTATTTCATGTGACTTGAGATGGAGAAGCAGGGGAAGTGTCTACTCAACATATTTTTATTTTAACTGGATGGATACTTTAGTCAAGCACAAATGAAGGAAAGGTTCATTCTTATTTGAGGATGCAGGGTACGAAGAACAATAGTATTTGATGTGCCAAACAGCATTTTGATGTGCCAAACAGGCTGGAAGTTGGATATAACTGTCAGATGGAAAGGAACAGAAAATATTGCTGTTGGGAGAGAAAATGTTGGTGATTGAGGTTTTTTCATTGATTATCCACTATATACAAGTACGTAAAGTCTATCGCACAAGAAAAGCAAACCAGCATTGATGCCTATTTCATGATGCCATATGGATCCTGCTGCTGGTCTGCCTCCTCCCCATGATAAACCCATTACCTACAATAGCTGCCATTCCCACAATGTTCCCATTGCCTATCTTGTGCAATAGATCTATTCCACTTCTGTGCCAACATGTCGACACACTGACCATGAATGCATGTGAGAGTGAGATTCTCCTTTCCCAGTCTAATGCCATCCCCTTGCTATTTCTGTTTATTTAATACCTTCCAGCAATATATTCCTTTTTGAAATTAACCATTGGTAGAATTGTGAAATTGCTTTTAAAAATACAGAGTAGAGGAAGGGCTGGAAGAGAGGGTTATGATGACATGCAAAAGTACAAACATGGGATTACAACTGGCAAATCAGTACAATTGTATGAATGAAGAAATTAGTGATGAACAATTGGCATGGAATATGAGCTTAATGCAATAAAGTCCTATGTGGGCCCTTCATATGAACACTCATTAAATGTGTGAACAGAGCTATTGCATGTCCAGCTGTTACACACCAAAGTCTTTAGATTGTTTGCATAGGATCCAGAAGTAAAACCAGCATTGCAGGGAAGTTAGAACTGCCAAATGAAATAAGGGCCATGGCTTTTGCCCCTTTAATAGTTGAACATAACACGGGAATTTTAGCATGTGTTGCTTGTCATTAAGAAAAGCGTTCTGTGCCTTTTTTCACCTGGGAATACTAAGGGGGTAAAGTCCAAAACAGTCAGTAACAGTGGAGGAAGAACTACTCAGAGTGTGTGATAGGCAAGGAGAAAACTAGCTCGGTGACTCCTGAAGACATTAAAAGAAGCACACTGTTTTTTTATTAAGGTGGAAGATGTTCCTCACCAAACCATGTTGCATGAAACAAATGTTCATGGACTGAAACTGACAAGGACCCTTTTCTGGTATTCTTTTAAAATGTTCAATAAACCTGTAAGAGAAGAAAAGGAGGATGAATATGTTATGTTCTTTCCCCCAGTGTTTCCAATCTCCTGTAGGAATATTGGTATCTTATATTAAGTAAAGTGCAGCAGGGCTACTGCAACATGAGCAGATACAGGAGAAATGATCCATGGAATCATAGAGCTGGAAGACATCACAAGGGCCTTCCAGTCCAATCCCCTGCCATGCAGGAAAATACAACCAGAGCACTACCTCAGTCTATGAGAGTTTTATGAAACTTTGGTTGTCTTCTAGAAACTATGTAGATTTTGGTTCAATTATGAGTTCCTCTAGCAATTGACACAATCGCATAATTTTCTTGCATGCTTGAGCAGTTGATGTGTATTTTGTTTCATTAGATGAGTGTGCTACAGCATCTTTATTATTTCTTGTTGAGCTAATTGTTCCACCTCTGTAGAAGTATTGGTTCTCCTTGGTAGATTTGTAATCTGTAGGGTATCCAGACCAGTTTGTATCTCTGTAAGCCATGAATCTGTGGGTCCAAACCCCAAATGTGGTCTCTCTAGCTCAGTGGTTCTCAACGTGTGGGTCCCCAGATGTTTTGGTCTTCAACTCCCAGAAATCTTAACAGCTGGCAAACTGGCTGGGATTTCTGGAAGTTGTAGGCCAAAACACCCAGGGATCCACAGGTTGAGAACCACAGCCCAAGCTCAATGTTAGGCTCATGAAAAAATTAGCAACAGTAAAAATTATACCACCAGATTTTAATTTTTATACATTTATATGAATCTGTTAGCAACAATGTGCAGTGTTTACAGTGGAGTCTGCAGAAAATGCTTTAGCTGTACTTCATTTAAAAATCAGCTTGTTTAGCAAGCCCTGCAAGTGGTGATTTATTAATAAATGTTTGGTTTTCATACCTATTTTATGTACCCATGTTATCTGGGATCACATAAAAATTTATTGAGCAGAAAGGTGTCATGAGTGGAAAATAAGCCCTAGTATAGAGTATGGAACTTGATTGACTGATCTCACCTAGGCTGACTTAGATCCACTATTAAAAATAGGATGTCAGGTTTTGTTGCCTAATATTAGGTGAATGTTTCATAGATGAAGAGATCCTTTTCCTCTTCTGTTTTGGTAAGGGGTTTTTCTTGCAAATTGTAGGTCAACAATGGAATTCAGGGTGAGAGCTACTCCTGTAGATCTTTCAGCTGGTATGATTTATTATCCTGGATTCCAGAACCATAAATATAGTCTGATTCTGAGAAATAGCAGCAATAATGCAGGCAGTAGACATGACAATCAAGACTAAGAGATGGACTTCAAAGGAGAACAACATTCTGGGACTGTGAGATCATGGCAAATCTAGAAGGTGGGTATCTACTCTACCCCTGGTCCCAGTTTTTGATTACTATTTCTCTTGGAGCAGTAAGGAAAACAAGTCATGTTTTCTGGCTAACAGATTAGGGTGTTGGTGGCTGAAAAGTGTTTGAATCGCAATAATATGTTTATTTTGTTGTACTTATATCATGACCGGGTTTTATTTGGCTTTGGCAGAATGGTACCTGGAAAGAAAAACAGCAACCAAGTAACCCCAAACATTTAACAAGTGGAAGCATAACATAAAAATCTTTTTACTTCTTTGCCAGGAAGATTTTTGGGGAAAAAAGAGTTCACTGACCCATCTGAAAATAGTATTGCATGATGATATTGAATCTTCACCAATGATGCTGAACGTTTACATTATCAAGAAACTTTGAACAGAACCACTTTGTGTATTTCTTTTTAAAGGGATAGCAAATGAAGAAGCAGTCAGCTGCACTGGAGGAATGATTCACCAGAGAAGATAATCTGAGATAAGTCTGTTGTTTAGATAATAGGATGGTTTTTGCAAGGCTAGTACTACCATAGGCAAAATGAGAACCTGTTAAGACATTCCAGGTGTGTTCCTGCATGGGAGGGCAATTGGACTAGATGACCCTTGTTGTTTCTTCCAACTATGCTTCCATGATTCAGTGATTCCTAGGAGCACCCAGTGGTGCAATGGGTTAAACCCTTGTGCCGGCAGGACTGCTGACTGACAGGATGGTGGCTTGAATCTGGAGAGAGTGGGTGAGCTCCCTCTATCAGCTCCAGCTCCCCATGCAGGCACATGAGAGAAGCCTCCCACAAGGATGGTAAAACATCAAACATCCCCTGGGTAACGTCCTTACAGACAGCCAATTCTCTCACACCAGAAATGACTTGCAGTTTCTCAAGTCACTCCTGACATGAATAAAAAGCAATTCCTATAGAGGGTCAAAATTGTATTTGTGAAGTCCTATATATGTTAAATCTAAATACTGTTAATAAGTAAGTCTGGGTGAAATAGAACTATGGATAATTCCAATTTGTCCAGTTTCCTGCCTTTCTGAAATGAAAGATTTTAGGTATAACGTTTCTTCTAAATCTTCTGCAGTTCAAGGCAATTGTTAGAAAAAATATGTTTAATAAGGATCCAGCAGCCCATGCTACTTTCAATTCCTTATTTCTATGAGCCTGTCTGACATTTGAGATTGTTGAGGGAAAGCTTTCTCTTGGCCTCATCACTGTCACAGATGCATTTGGTGAGAATGTGTGTAAAGGCTTTCTTGAGGTACATCTGTAAACTTCGTACAATTTGACACCATTTCAATGTTATTGGATTATGTGAGTTGTAGTTTTACAAGGTCTTTAGTCTTCTCTGCCAAAGCATGCTGGAGCATTACCAAAGTACAAATCTCAGGATTCTATAGCATTGAATCATGACAGTTGAAGTAATGACAAATGGCATTCATCCTACAGTATAGATGCACCCTAGATGGCTGCTTCCAGGTTGAAGAATGCTTTCCCATTGGAGACTGTCTATAACAGTGGTTCCGAACCATTGCTTTTCCAGGACTTCAGCTCCCACAATTCCTAACAGCTGGTAAGTTGGCTGGGATTTCTGGGAGCTGAAGTCCAAAACGCCTGGAGGACAAAAGGTTGGGAGCCACAGGTCTATAACAAAAATCTTAAATTATGTTTTCTACCCAGCACAAGAATTTAGGTTCTGATGCAATAGTTTCAGTCTGTTCCTTCCCCTTTCTTGTTCACCCAGATACAGATAGCGGACAGATGGAGTTATAGTACAGTTGTTGTTGTGAACTTTCCCATCAGTTTAGGGTTCTTTTCCTAGGATTTCCTGACACTCAAGAACATTTTTTTCTATACATTTTGAATGTCTTGAAATATTATTTCCATTCCTACTCTGCAGTAAAAATAGCTTATGCTTTTCATGCACATGAGTACAGATGGATTTTTGCAGAACTGAAAATTGTTCTAGTCTGTTCATGAATTTGCAAAGGCAGCCTAGCCACCTATTTGGATGTTTCTCCAATCTGGCAGGGTTCCTATTCCCAACTGGCTTCAAGCTTCACTAACTCTATACACAATTCTAAAAGAAACATTAAAGTTGATGATATATCTCTGAAAGTATTCCTTTTACAGAAGCCCTTTGTTTAACTTACAGTGTGTCTTGATTAATAGGCTTTCTCTGTATTGTGTCACGATTTCTATGTATTGTATGGATTTTCTTTGTGATTTCCCCCTAATGCTTTATGAACAATGACAATGTAAACACAGGTGGATTGGATGAATGATCTCATATAAGCTAACATATACAGTGATTTTTATAAGGGGAACAAGATCAAATGATAATGCACTATCACCATTTCTCATTTTATTTTCCAGTGATACAGATAACAGTTTCAAGGGAAAGCAGCTCTCATTGACAAAAGACTTGCTTGGGATGCAGAGATGTGGCACCTGCTATTTTGTCCACCGTGCCATATCTAAAAATAAAAGAAATGGCAGCAGATACAGACATTCAGAAGATCCCATGGTATAGTCCTCCTGGGAAATAGGTCATGTAAGAGTTGGTATTTGATTTGTTCCTAACATAAATCTCCAAGACATTAACAATGAATATGTCTTATGTTACATGGATAGTTTTCACAATAAAAAACTTACTCATTTTTGGAACCTAGAGATACATTTTGGCCCCATATAATTTCAAGAGCTCAAAAGTATCTTGGTTTCCTAGTAGGTTACTTTGGAAACTACCTTTGCAGTGATCTTCTTGGCCTGTAATGAAAATGGTAGTATTTCTATTTTTCTGAGGAATTAGAATAGATTGTATGACTCTTGATCACATCTCTCTCTCTCCCCCCTCTTTCTATACTTATATACATGCACTGATTCAATCTGGACAAAGGTAAAGAGAAAAAGAAAGGTCATATGGGTTGTTACCTCATGCTGCAGCCTTTTAAAAATCATGTCAGAAGCTAATTGGAATATACTGCAAGTTGCTTCTGGTGTGAGAGAATTGGCCGTCTACAGAGACATTGTCAGAAGCAAATTGAGAATATACTGTAAGTCGTTTATGGTGTGAGAAAATCTGCCATTTACAGAGACGTTGCCCAGGGGATGACCAGATGTGTTACCATCCTGTGAGAGGTTTCTGTCATGTCCCCACATGGAAGCTGGAGCCGACAGATGGGAGCTCACCCTGTCCCACAGATTCGAATTGCTGACCTTCAGATCTTCAGGTCAGCAGTTCAGATGGCACAAGGGTTTAACCCATTGCACTACTACAGCTTCTTATGCTGCAGCTGGTAAATATTGTTTTGCGGTGTCTTCTACATTTTATTTTAGAATTTCCACATTTTGCACTAGAATACTGACTGACTAGATGAAACTTCAAAGTTGTCTTCAAGGGTAGCTTCAAGGGTAGAGTATGGTGCAGTCACCAAGCCCCGGGAGTACCAAAATATTAATCAATGTTGCAATGTCCAATAAGTCCAAGCCGTGATGAACTTAATAATGGGAATGTTTTGAAAAGAAAAGCACAATTGTGTTGACTAGGATTCATGATCTCTAAATAACTCCTTTGATCACAGACAATAAGCTGCTTATTTCAGATTTTGGAATTCCAGATTGGGCATGCTAAACTATAAAAATACTAGACTTTTAATTTGAATGTTCGTGACTGATGAGATGCTGTGCACTCTTGTATGAAACAGAAAATGCATTTTTTTTTCAGTTTGGATACTCTTGGGAACATGCGTCTTTCCTGATGTTGCCCCTCCTCCTTTTCCAGCCGCCCACTTTAGCACTGTTTATCCATTCCATGTAATTGCACGTTTATTTTGCAAGACCATACTCTTAATAAGGAGAGGTAATACAATGGAGAGCTTACAGTCCCACTCCATAATGGTGAGTTACAATTCCCTTCCATAAAGGTCACAACAAAATTGGTTTTACATCATTTAATTGTTGAGACTGATTCTGAAGAGTGAGTGTAGTGACTTTTGGCCTTATAGCTCCAGTGCTGATATTTAGACAGATGTGAAAAGCAACTGGGACCTGGGCAGACATTTAAGAGAGGCAGAAAGACCCAGACATTCTTGAATTGTGACTCAACCAAATCATTACAGTAGATTGCAAAGACCCCGATACCTCTTTTCCTTTCTGAAACCATGTAGTATAATTACAAGCAGTCACTAAATAACATCTGGCTGTCTTATAGGATTGCTATTCAGAAGTAAAGCAGGCTAAATAACACCTTTTCAAATAACACTAGAGCACTAAGATCATATCTCAATGGATGAGGGTTTTTTAATTTAGAAAAACGGGCTGTGCTTGCATTTTATGATGAATCCAGTTTAAACTACTATCTGGCGAAGACCTTGTAAAGCTATAGCTCCCATGACTCCAGATCATTGAGCCATGACAGTTAAAGTGGTGTCAAACTGCATTAAATGTGATTTGTGGCAATTATGATTAATCAAACGAACCTCTCAAACTTTCTCCAAAGTGTTCGGCAAGTGAATGCATCTCATTTTATCATCATGAGTCTGTGATGTAAGGTCAGGCTGAGAGATGGTGACTGATTCAAGCTCATCCAATGGGCTTCACATTCAAACACTCTATCCACTAGTCCACATCAGCTTTGCGGGGTACACATTGTTCTATAAATAGATATATTTCTGAATTACCCATTAAGAATTAATCCTCCTAGATATTTCCTGTTGCATATTGTCCATGACTTAGTTGATCACAGTTTGATTTACTGTGCAGTGCACAATGAACTACGTAGTATAGTGAAAGGGTTCAAGCCCAGTCTACTCAGAAAGCTGAGTGCAACACTGTATAGAATCTGAACATATACTTAGGCAGCACTGCTCTGAATTCTGTGCTGGAGCAAACAAACAACTTGGCTGTATATGTGATAAGCGTGCAGAATCTGCATTCCTTCTGTAGGTTCATAGCACATCAGATGCACAACTGACCTGTGTGATATAGACTGCACATGGGTGTGATCACGATGCTTTCATGAAGAATCCTTGGCACAGTACATTGTTCCTTTTAAAGCAGGTACATTTCATCTCAGGACAATCTGTCCCATGACAACACCAACACAGAAACAGGTGCAGGGAGAGCCTAATGCTCCGTTTCCTTTCTTCATCAGCTGTGACCACAGAACCTTGGAACATGATGAAAACCATTCTCTAGGCAAGTTCTTTCCCCCATCCCCTTCCCCCCACTTACAAATTCCCACTTTCTTTCTGCGGTCTGATGCCATTGACTTGCACTTTGAAATGCATCTGCATGCAATCCTCTTTTGTCACACAAACAAGGGTGAAGCCATGAAGCATCATAGAGCTGTCATAGTAGCTCAGAATGCCTCCTGCCTTAGAGTCAGCTGGGTTGTTTTCGAAGCAATGCGTGCATTAGAGAGACGTTCCTTTGGGGAGACAGCTGCACATCTATACAGCTATTAGTCAGGCGTGTTAAGGATGGAACCAATGACAAAAGGGAACTTTGACACAACAAAATCACACTGGAAAAAAGTTGCAATGTGTTTTTAAACCAAAGGAGCAAAGGAAAAAGGGCACAGGATGAAATGAACAGCAAAGATGGTAAATGGGCATCTGTGGGTCATGCTTTCCACCTAAATAAGATGGCAAATGGACATTCATTTATTTTATTAACACATTTCACCTCTCTCCCTCCCCATATCACCAGAATGAGGGTAGGGTGCAATTAATGCAACTATCTTAAAAGTTTTAAACTCCTTTGAGCTTTTATGTTTGAGACACTTTGGAAACACTTTAAAACAGTTTGAGAATTCCAACAGAACACAGAAAATAAAGACCAGCAACTATACTATGGATCTAAAAATCCTTTTTAGCTTTGACTTTAACAGACCCATTGAATCAATGCTCCTACAGGCAGTGTGACTTTCTGGAAGATATTAGGGCAAGTTTTTATGCGGATAATAGATCGCTTTAATATCTAGGTCTCAAACCAGTTTGGGCTTTCAAAGCCATTATGAATGCCATGTAGAATACAGGGATGCACTGAAGTGGAAGTGTTTGTAGGTTGGACCCATTCTAGGGAAACTGGAACTGCTTTTACTGAGATTGAGAAATAGCCCCCAATACACGAGGCATACATGGTGCCCTATATCTCAATTCACTGTCTATTTCTTGGTGAGGTCAGAAATGATCTAACTGAAGTCAAAAATATAGATAGTGCATAAAGGTTAGATAAATCACACGTGAAGCATTATACCTTTAGATTCAAAACGTCTCTTCGCTGGAAGGGGTCTAGTAATCTGGCCATATTATTTGGTGTGTGTGTATATATTCCTTCAAGTCACCTGTCAACTTATGGCAACCCCATATATTTTTCATAGCTTTGTAAAGGCTTGATCCTGAGAGGTAGCTTTGCCAATTCCTTCCTCTGAAATATAGCCTACAGTACCTGATATTTGTTGGCCATCTCCCATCCAAGAACTTAGCTTCCAAGAGCAGAGGGGATCTGGTGCCTTAAGGGTATTTGGGCCCTATTATTTGTTAGACATGGCCAAATCTACACATGGTCCATTTCTCAAATGGGAACTGGGACACGTGGTCAAAATGTCAAATAAGGTTTTTGATAAGGAAGAACACAGAAGCTAGGAGAAGCTGCAGTAGTTTGCTTTTGCCTGAGCCCATTGGGCATGGCAAGATCCCAATTCCCTCTCTCCTCGCTTCTTAACTAAGCATAAACTACTGATGTACTGCATAGTGGATTTGGGAAACCGGCCATGTCTTGTTTAGTTCAAGGATATGTATTTCCCAGTTGCTTTGGATGTCCATGGATATTTTCCCCTAAAATCAACAGAACCATTCATTAGGAGCACTCTAAAATAAGGGTTTTGAAGACCAAAAAGATAAATTAGGTCCTGACTGATGGAGGAGACCATGTTAAAACTAATGAGTAGCAAATGCTAACTGTCTGTGCTCCATTAAGAAAAAAAATCAACATATCCTTCCTGTGAGAAGAACATATAATGTACAACAGAACACATAATATACAACAGAGGTTTGTCAGGGGGAAAATGAAAGCAAAATGCAGTGAATAGTTTTCTCCACTAAAGATTCCAACACAATGTCATCCGACTAAATGGAGCGAGTCATCTATAGCAGTTCCCGAGGACTAACTCTGCTGAAAGTTTCGGACAAACATTCATGATTAGAGGATATGGCAGGAACTCTACCTGAATTTGACTTCAGCTGCCCCAAAAGATCTCCCTCCCTCCATTCTTTCTTTTCCGTTCTGAAGGAGGGGAATGCATATAGTTTGTTAAATAGCAGTATACCTTAGACTAGTAATGGGATTACAAACAACACAGAAATAACAGCCTCAAGCAGAAAGAATTCAACACTAGCTGTGTAGCTCATTAACTTCAAAAAATTGGAAATGCAAGTGGCATTAGAGTCAAAGCCATACCAAGTACACTTAAAAAAAAGAAATTATAAAGTTTGGAAAAGTTTACTAAGGGTACATCTACACTGTAGAATAAATGTTGTCTGACACCACTTTAACTAAAATGGCTCAGTGCTATTGAATCCTGGGAGTTGTGATTTTACATCTTGTAGTCTTTAGACCTTTTAAAACTACATCTCCCGTGATTGTATAGCATTGAGCCATGGCAATTATAGTAGTGTCAAATTGCGCTAAGTCTAAGGTGTAGATGTCCCCTCAGAGGACAGAAGATTGCAGAAATATTACAGTTGCACAAAACTAGCAGTTTTTGCAGCAGGCCTAGAAGCTAGCATACTTTTAAAATGGGCCACTTAAAAAATATATATCCAGCCCAATTTTCAGCCCCATATTTAAAAACCCACCAGCATGTGTAATGCAAACTTGATTTTCCTCTCATTTACAAAGTTATTTCAATTTGCATATTTCAGTTATTTCTACTTCTAATTTTCAAAGCCTCTGTTAAGTACAGCCTGTGAATACTTAATTGCTCTTTGTAATTTTGAAATTCTGATTGCCATTCAGCCGAAATGCTGCAAAGTTCAGTATTCAGAGCTTGTTGCTTAGCTCCCTCTTGAGTCCACATGGGAGCTCTTATAGACACAAGCAATTGCTTCCGCCTTGCTTAGATTATTGTTTGTTCTTCCATTATTTGTTTTCTTGTATAGTGGAGTTAATATTTTGATCTAAGTGAGCCTGTAAGCAGCTTGTCTCTATTCTCTATTCCTAAAGTGGCAACACTTCTCCCACCCCTAACACACACACACACACACACACACACACACACACACACACACACACAGTCAAGTTGGGAACACCTCTGGGTACTTATAATAGATTTGTTTTTCTATCATAAACCTCTCGGTGGCGCATGGAAGATTATCATTTTCTCCTACTGAGACTTGATAGGCTTCAGCAAGGTAGCAGTACTATCTGCCCTCCAAAAGTGTTTAGCTACATGGGGGCACAATGAAGGTATTATGTTTGCATCTTTTGGTAATTTTGCCTGCCCCTAAGGATCAATTCCAGTTTTACATTATGTTGTTGTTGTTAATTGCCTTCAAGCCAATGACGATTTACAGTGACCCTAGAGATGAGAGACCTCCAGATCAATCCCCAATGGCCCTGCTTTGGTCTGCAAACTCAGGGCAATTGCTTCTTTGGTTGAGTCTAGCCACCTGAAATGCAGTTCTTCTGTTTTCCTAGTGACTTCCATTTTATCAAACATTATTGTGCTTTCTGGTGAGTCACCTCTTCTTATGATATGACTGGAATACAATAGCTTCCTGGCTTCTAGGGACAGTTCAGGCCTGATTTGTTCTAGGATCTGTTTATTTGTATTTTAGCAGTCCATGGTATTTGCAGAAATCTTCTCCAGCATCATATTTCAAATGAGTTGATTTTCTTCCTATTAGCTATTTTCACTGTGAGGCTTTTACATGCAATGGCCTGGATCATCCCCATTTTAGTATCCAATGAAATATCTTTACATTTCATTATCTTTTCTAGTTCCTTCATTGCTGCTCTTCCAAATCCTGGGGTGCATCTGTACTGTAGAACGAATGTGGTTTGATACTACCATGTTTCCCCAAAAATAAGACAGTGTCTTATATTAATTTTTGCTCCCAAAGATGCTCTAGGTCTTATTTTCAGGAGATGTCTTATTTTTCCATGAAGAAGAATTTACATTTATTGTTGAGCAAAAAAAAAAAAAAGAACATTTATTATATACTGTACAGTAGTTGTCATCACAAACCAGCATAACCAGACAAACTGTGAATCCTATCAATAATTTCTTGTTACTACCATTATTTCCATGTACAACACTCTATGGTACGTACATTTACCGATCCTATATGCTCTGGTGTTCTGTTCAGCAGGCATGCTTCGAAACAAAACCTTTGCTAGGTCTTACTTTCGGGGGAGGCCTTATATTTAGCAATTCAGCAAAACTTCTACTAGGTCTTATTTTCTGAGGATGTCTTATTTTAGGGGAAATGGGGTACTTATGGCATAGTAGTACGGAATTATGGGATTTGTAGTTTTACAAGGTCTTTAGCCTTCTCTGCCAAAGAGTGCTGGTGCCTTGCCAAACTACATCTCCCATGATTCCATAACATGAAGCCATGGCAATTAAAGTGCTGTCAAACTGCATTAATTCTGCATTGTGGACCCCCAATCTTCTGGTTTCTTGACTTACCCTCTACTAATGATTGAATCAGGCTTTGAGAAAACTAGTTAAAGTTTAAATTACTTAAACTTTGTTTACTACAATGACAAAAGATTTGAAGAATGAAGGGAAATTTCCTTGAGGGAGCAGAATTCTTATTTGGTGCAGCAATGCTGTTATTTCCTTCACTCATTATCTTTGGGCCCCAGTGAGCACTGTACTTTTCTCTATTGCATTCTTCATAGCACTTGTTTTCCATTTGTGTCCTCTGCAATCCTCAGAGATGATCGAACAGGAAGCGGGAACCAGATAGTACATTTCTTGGTGGTGTGGTGCCTTTATGAGTAGCGCTCTGGGAATGACTCCTTTGGAAGTTCGCCTGTACCTGTATAGGGAAGAATCATGCTGGAAGAATTCCTTCCCTCTCCTTTCCCTCACCCTGAGAATATAGTCAGCAATGAAACTGAACACCCACGCTCCCCAAGTGCTTTGGCTCCTATTACATAAAAAATTCAAGAAGGTGCTTTGTGATCAGAATTAATATGATAGCTGAGTGGATTCCTCCCACCCACCCTTCTTGTCTGCAAGATCTCAGCAGGATTGGAGGGGCATTGCTAAGTAATCAATAGAAAGATAACTCCCTTGAAGCAGATGAATGGAACAATGTAGCAGCACTTGCTCTCTAGAAGAACTGGAGATCGCCTTGGCTAAGGTAGAACTCTACACCTGGATGAGAGAACTGGAATCAGTCCCAGACTAAGTCTTGTTTTTGTTAACTTTCCTTTTTCTCTCTGTAGAACAAGCATGATTATTTTTCTCAGAGAGGAAAAAAAAATAGAAGGTCTGAACTGGCTGTCTTTACAAATTTGCTCTATTTGGTATTGCTATCATTTGGGGAAGAAATCGGTTCCTTCCCATAAACATGATTTTTACATATGACGGAGCAGGGGAGGCAGGAAAATCCAACGAGATGCAATGACTTTATAGAATTTCATTCCTTAATTCTTACGTCTGCCTGTACATCTGCATTCTGTTGCTGCCTAACGAATATGGAAACATTCTGATGCAATTATGCCAGTGTTTACGCATGCCTTTTGGCCTATCAGCATTGCAAAAACAGAAGTGAAAGGAATGAAAGCCAACCAACAGTCCTGGAATTCATTATGCAAAAGAAGTAAAGCAGTAGTTTTAATAGTTTTAATGTCTCTCTGGGTATTGTTAGGGGCCACTCTGTTCTCTAAGGGTTCATTCCCTTCATGTAAGCACAGGCTTCCTAATAAAGTTGATGTAACCTAGCAATAAACTGAAGGCTTCTTAGCAGAACTTGGAAAAGTTGCTTTTTTAGATTTCCTACAATTCTCAGCCAGCATGAGATTTGGGATCTGGAGTCCTTTGGTCACATACATTTGGTGTTATGCCAGTGAAAGTACTCACCCCGCAAATATTCAACAAAGAGGTGTCTATTCAGTATCTCTTTGTGCAATTTTTTTTGCTAGACTATCTCCTTTTGAACAGTATGACCACACAATGTGAAATGTATGTAAATGAGCCATTTTGAGTGCATTAGTACAAAAGTGGGATATAAATATAATAAACTGAATATTTCTTTAGTTTTGGAAACAACAATCTTCTTTTCAGTAATTCTGTGTGCAAACATAGGCTCAAATGATATGTAAAAATTGGTAGGACTAAGGGAGATAAAATCAAAATGGCTTTGTGGGACTTGTTGGCCAAGGGAATAGCAATGAAGGTAAAAAAAAAGATCATGGTCAAAACCCTGGACTAAGGAGACCTAAATAACTTAAAGACCTAAAAGGAGATACACCTTGTTTGCGCTACTCCAATTTATTACAGAAGTGCAAAGTTACAGAATCAGTGCACAATACTGGACAATGTGAAATGCACAATGATGAGCAATGGCCTCACATATAAATGTCAGCTTCTGTAATCTTCAATTGAATATGATCATTATGCATTGTCCAAAAAAGATACAACTATATGTTTTGTTAAGTGACTTCAGCTCTACTAAATAGTGAGTTCGAAAACCCGGAGTGCCCCATCTACTCCAGAAGACCAAATTAGGACATAGATGGGTAGAAGGCAAAAGCAGAAGCCTTTAATTCTCAATGGTCAAAGAGGATATCAGCAGAGCTAGTACTCAAAGTACTCACATAAAACACTGGAAAATTAAGATTGAGAAAGACACTTATACAGATCTGGAGTTTTAGTAGCAAGGTTAATTTTATTTGAAACAGTTTATACAATTTCATAATGGTGGATTTCATGAACAAGAGTAGATATACCTGACCAAACTTTTCTGGAGTTTAAAATGGTTTAGAAGAAAATAAAAATACATTCATTTTTAAATGCATCTCTGTTCATTTGTGTCTGGAGAGGGGGTCAATTTCTCAAAAACAGTTTAAAGGAATTTATGCATGCATAAGTTACCAATAGGATGCCAGCTTCTGTACTGTTCATTTCATTATGGTGCTACAGTTGAAGTTAAAAGTTGCAATGCACCTGTTAAAGGCCTCCAAACAGTTGAACCCCTAAGGAGGTTGGTTTCTGCAAGACTGATGACCTTGTCACACGGCCCCCAAAAGTGTCCCATGTTGCTCCGCTTCACTATGGGGCATGGGGAAGCTGTCACCCCATGCCCAGCATCCGTGGGTTCCTTTGGCAGCTGATCCCACAGGGGGAAGCGTGGTACACATATGAAGTGCATGGCTTTCCCCTATGAAAGTCAACAGCAACATGGGCACACCGGTTTCGCCCCTCTTCACTCACTGAGTTGGCATGTTGTTGGCTGATGGGAGCAGGCCGGCTCCATGGGTATTTCTCACCAATTTTAGCCCCATATGATGAGATTGTTAGTGTATCACTGATTCTTAGTGCTGCTGTGTGCAGATAGCACTGAAAGAGAAGCAGGTGGATCTTGCCAATTCTTGGTGCAAAAAGCACATTTAATCCCAATATCTGCACACAAATCGCTTTTTGATTGTCTTATTAGAAATCACACATTACTTACGTGATGACTAATTTGCAGAATACTGTAATCAGAACTCAGAAGGAGGATATGATTATGTCTTTTGAAAAAGCAGAAATTGAATGGTTGAATTTTGTTGATGCTGTGTTTTATGTTTAGTGTAATTTACATATTAAATATTATGATTTTATTATTCTCTCTTACAGCTCTTTTAAAAATGCAAGCATTATTGGGATCTTCTTGGCAAAATTTGTTCAAAGGGGGGGAGGGTTGGTTCTGAGGCTGAGAGACAGACTAGCCCAAGGCCGACCAGTAGGTTTCCATGGTTGAGCAAAATTCAATACCTAGTCCCCAGATTTGTTGTCCAATGCATAGACAGCTACACCATGCTGGATCTTTTCATTTATTATACCATTACATTCATTTATTCCACAACTATATTCTTACGACTGAATTTAGAGGGCCATTTGACTACAAGTAGACTGATTCAGACAAGGAAGCCACAACTCTGAATATGCAAGACCTTAGCAGGACTGTTAATAACGGGGTGTTCTGCAGGTCGCTCATTCATAAGGTCAGTTGGAGTCGAATTGATGGCAATTAAGAACAACAACAAAATGATATGCTTCCTCCAAGAAGTTCATATTCGATCACACAGGGACACCCTTTCCTTCTCATAGTAACAATGGAGTGTACATTTAAGGGTTGAGTATCTGTGTTAACTGGTTGCAACAGACATAGTATATTCTGAGGTCTGAAAAACTAACAAGTTATATTTGTGAAAATCGTTTTTCAGTGGAGTTGAGGTTGTAAAAGGACAAAAGGGAAGAAGAAGTGGATTTATTTTTAGTAAAGATGTATAAGACTGCTGTGAATATCCAGACAGATAGCAATGGTGGTTGAGATATTTAGGGGTACATCTACACTGTAGAATTAATGAAAGTTGACACCACTTTAACTGCCATGGCTTAATGTTATGGAATTCTGGGATCTGTAGTTAGATGAGTCACTAGCACTCTTTGGCAGAGATATCTGAAGTCCTATGTTTCCATAGCATTGAGCCATGGCAGTTAAAGTGGTGCCAAATTGCATTGGTTTTGCAATGTAGATGTCCTCTACACTGCATCAAATCAAAGGCCAGTCTAGCATTATCTTCCCATAATGACCACTAGATGTTTGTGAGAGTCCCAGAAGAAGGAAATAAGTATAGTACTATGCTTTTCTTTTGAGCATCATAATGGCAGGGCCCAAGAATTAAACATTTAGGAGGACCCACCAGTAATTCCATTAAATACGTGCCACAAGCTGAAACACTGTCTATAAATGAAACAGCATGGCTCGTCAGCATACATGCATGGGTAAGTTGAGAAACTAAATTCATGGGTGTTCAGAAACTAAATTCAGAGGCAAGAAGTTTTGCCAAGTTAACTAAATAAAGCTTTGAACAGAGAGATTAATCCAAGCCAGCATTTGTGTATAGCAAAGTTAAAACCAAAATTCAATTACATTCTTGAGGCTTGAAGGAAATCTGTGATCCATAGAACAGGGGGTTTATGTGCAGAAGATCCCAGCCTTTAACATCTATATCAAAAAGATTTGGGACAGAATGACTTTGGAAAGCTACTGTTAACCAGAGTAGTCATGGTTGAGTTAACATGGAAAAATGGTGTGATGCTTTGTGTAACTTCTTTATGTCATGACTCAGAAATCAGGAAATTGAAAAAACATGGTTTTACTGGTAATGGTAACTGAGTGTGAAACCATTCACAGCCTGTATATGTGATGGTGTGTATTGAATAGACAGAGAAGCATATTCGTGGCCACAGTGGATGAAATGAATATCTCACAGAAATATTGACGATGATTTTATGCAGTTAGGCTCAGTTTCCCACATTCTTGAGGGACCTTAAAAACACTGATTTAAAAAAAAACTGCAGGAAATTTCTGGGATATCACGAGAACTTGTACTTGTCTTTTAAAAAACTATTTAATATCCATGACATGTTATTTTTCAAATCAACTTGTTAGTATTATTTGTTCTTTAATAATACAGTATATGCATTATTAAGATGTTACTTCTTAGTTACTTTAAAAAGCCTTCAGGAAACAAAAAGGAGCTTGAAACATTGTAAATATTACTTGTCACACTAAAAAATCAAAATGTTATACTGAATTGTTTTGGATAATAACTTTGTTACCTCTTCTTACAACCCAAAGCAACATATTTCAGTGCCCTGAATAAGAAGAATTAATATGACGATGACACTGACATGGATGGTGATGATGACGACGTTAGTAATGGGAGCAACACAAACGTAATGCAAGGAAGAAACCTAGGTTTGGCATGCACATGTTGAACTCAACACCTATTAATGGTATGCTGTTGTTACTTCCCCCTTGTGGCAACCCTAAGGCAAATATCACAAGGTTTTCTTGGAAGGTTTGTTTAGAGGAGGTTTGTCATTGCTTTTCGCTGAGGCTGAGTGTGTGAGTTGCCCAAGGCCATCCACTAGGTTTTCATGGTTGAATGGAGATTTAAACCCTGGTCGCTCAGTGTGACACCTCAGGCAGCGTGAGCACTGGGAATCAGACATGAAGGCCAATAAACAGTCTAATATCTTTATTAAGGAAATAAAGGAGACAACTAAAAATAAGCAGAGTATATAGTCCAGCAGTAGACCTTTCAGGAAAGGTCAAATATAGTCCAGTAATATGAAAGTAGATGTCCAGTATTAGAGTTCAAAGTTTTAAATCCAATAACCGAAACACACTCAAACCTTTAGGCTGTTTGAGTGGGGATTAAGGCAAGATCTGTCAAGAGTTCCAGGGCTCAAATCTGAGGCTAGGATGCAAGGCAAGGCAAAGTTAGTCGTGGTAAAACTGAATCGCTGTCCAGGCTTGACAGGGAGACGAGATGCAACGCCGGTCTACTCGAGAGTAGCGCGCTGCAGAACTAGAATCGATGTGAATCCCTCAACTGACATGTTGAACACCGCAAAGGCCAGTTGGCACCCAGAACTTTTATGGGACTTTGCTTTCCTCTCCAGCCAGGTGTCTGAATTCTTTCCCAAGGGAAAAATGACTAAGTCAACAACTTGCCAGCTGCAATCCTCCCTGAGAACTCTCAAGGGAACCGGCTTAATTAACGCTTGCTTTCTCCGCTAATCGAGCGCTTCTCCTCAAAACCTGCTTTTCCGCGCTCGAAGCCTCCCAAAACAATTTGCGGTCAAACATAGCGTTCTCTGGAGAACCGGGTTGTGAGTCAAGGCCCTTTTTAATCAATTGTGGGCTAAAACTGTCAACAGGGGACATCTGGAAGGGAGCGGAATCGTGCGGAAATGGCAGAAACCCCATCTCTTCTTTGGTCTGCTCCTTAATGGCGACGGGGTCATGACTCGGGGGTCTCTGAGACACTACACTCAGGGTCCTTTGACCTCTTCACGAGGGCTGCCGGAATTGCCACACATCATGGCAAATCCGGTGACCACTGTTGGGGTGTTTGGGGAACCTGTTGCCCCACTCCCCACATCATCTGGCTTACTTTTAATCCAATCCCACAGGGAGAAACTTCAACCACACAGTCCCCCCCTCCCCATTCATTCTGGTGCAACATGGGAAGCCTCCTGTATTGCTACAGTGGTGGCATTTGCCAATTTAGTACTAGTTAACCCACGTAGCCTCGTCAGAAGTTCCTTTGTGTAGTTAGATGGGAGCCGGCAGGCTCTGTGAGTCAACTAGGGCTGAACTGGCATATGCTACTGAAGTAAGCCCCATTTGATGAGGTTGTTAGTCCAACACTGAAGTCACTATACTACAATGGCTCTACATATTAAAAGTGCAGGATTGTTTTTCTTGACCTGTGCCCTGACTTCATAAAGTAATTTTGGTAAATCATGTTATGTTGCTGCGGCTCAAATTTTATGTTCCCAGAATTCTTAATGTAGGGAACTTGAGCTTCTGTTTTATTTCTTGTTATTATTTCATTCCCCATGTCCAAGAGTTGCCTTTTATGTTCCACCACAACCCTCTGCTAATCTTTTTCTCATAGATAACTTTCACTGTATTTTGTTGCCAACTTGGTTAGTTTCATTTATTTTATTTTCTTAATATTTCACTAGACGGCCAGGTTGGTTTTGTCCTCCTTTCATCTTGATTGAAGGTCTCTTTAGCTACATTTGTGGTTTCTTCAATTTCCAAATACTGGAAAAATACCAACCAAGTCTCTTATACATGATGATTGAACAGAATTGGTGTGACAGAAGGTTTTAAAATTATTTATCAGAAATTTCCCTTTCCCTGGATGGCATCTCAGATGATAAAGGACTGTAAAAGAGCAGCTATGAACAATACAATGGGCCCTTGGTATTTGATGTATTCTACTGTGGCAGTTTTATCCCTGTTATTGATTTTGCCTATAAATGAAGTTTATCTGTTAATTTTGCATTGGCACTTCATAGTACTAATTTTACATTTTTTGTACTTTAAGTAAACCAATAAGCTTTAAAAAACAAAAAAACAAAATATTCTTCTTCGGCCTCAGCTTCTCCCTGACATTGCTCTTTCCTTTAGCAGCTTCAATCAGCTTCAGACAGTTTAATGGCCATTATGTACCACAAAGAATCTTTAGGGTCATGGTTTGGCCTGGAAACAAAGTTGTGGTAAAGACTCATAAACCGAATGGACTGAATAGTGTCAGGCATGATGAAAGATGAAAGGTCTACCACATAAAGAGATGTTAATATACTGAGGTGGCTAGAATGGATGGCACCAATTTGAGCTGTTTTGGGAACATGACAATTTAAAGGGGTCCTTGGAAATGGGTAGAAAGGACTTTAATATTATTATTATTATTATTATTATTATTATTATTATTATTATTATTATTATTATTATTATATCCTCCTCTCTTGGAGGCTCGAGGTGGAGTATAATAAAGTCAAAAACATATGAACATGAAATATATACAATAAATTAAGGTAAAGGAAAAGGTTTCCCCTGATGTTAAGTCTCGTCATGTCTGACTCTGGGGGTTGGTGCTCATCTCCATTTCTAAGCCAAAGAGCTGGCGTTGTCCGTAGACACCTCCAAGGTCATGTGGCCGACATGACTGCATGGAGCGCCGTTACCTTACCTCCGGAGCAGTACCTATTGATCTACTCACATTGGCATGTTTTCAAACTGCTAGGTTGGCAGAAGCTGGAGCTAACACGCCGCTACCAGGGTTTGAACCTGGGACATTTTGGTTTGCAAGTTCAGCAGCTCAGTGCTTTAACACACTTCGCCACCGGGGCTTCTTTTTATAAATACAATAAATTACATAGATTAAAATACAAACATATAAACACTTGCACCAAACAGATACAGAATTGACATATAGTAGCAATAGAATGTAAATCAAAACACTATTGAAAGTTATTTGGGTAGGCCTGCCAGAAGAGAGGGGTCTTTTGTTAGGTTGTTCAGAACCACTGGCAATTATCTTCGAGAGTTCTTGGAGAACGGGAGAAGTCCCAGCAGATTGGAGGAGGGCGAATGTGGTCCCTATCTTCAAGAAGGGAAAAAAGAACGACCCAAACAATTACCGTCCGGTCAGCCTCACATCAATACCAGGCAAAATTCTGGAAAAGATCATTAAGGAAGTGGTCTGCGAACACTTAGAAACAAATGCGGTCATTGCTAATAGTCAACACGGATTTACCAAAAACAAGTCATGCCAGACTAATCTGATCTCTTTTTTCGATAGAGTTACGAGTTGGGTCGATACAGGGAATGCTGTGGATGTAGCGTACCTGGATTTCAGTAAGGCCTTCGACAAAGTCCCCACGACTTTCTGGCAAACAAATTAGTAAAATGTGGGCTAGACAAAACTACGGTTATGTGGATCTGTAATTGGCTAAGCGAACGAACCCAAAGGGTGCTCACCAATGCGTCGTCTTCATCATGGAAAGAAGTGACAAGTGGAGTGCCGCAGGGCTCCGTCCTGGGCCCGGTTCTGTTCAACATCTTTATTAACGACTTAGACGAAGGGTTAGAAGGCACGATCATCAAGTTTGCAGACGACACAAAACTGGGAGGGATAGCTAACACTCCAGAAGACAGGAGCAGAATTCAAAACGATCTTGACAGACTAGAGAGATGGGCCAAAACTAACAAAATGAAGTTCAACAGGGACAAATGCAAGATACTTCACTTCGGCAGAAAAAATGGAAATCAAAGATACAGAATTAGGGACGCCTGGCTTGACAGCAGTGTGTGCGAAAAAGACCTTGGAGTCCTCGTGGACAACAAGTTAAACATGAGCCAACAATGTGATGCGGCTGCTAAAAAAGCCAATGGGATTCTGGCCTGCATCAATAGGGGAATAGCGTCTAGATCCAGGGAAGTTATGCTCCCCCTCTATTCTGCCTTGGTCAGACCACACCTGGAATACTGTGTCCAATTTTGGGCACCACAGTTGAAGGGAGATGTTGACAAGCTGGAAAGCGTCCAGAGGAGGGCGACTAAAATGATTAAGGGTCTGGAGAACAAGCCCTATGAGGAGCGGCTTAAAATGCTGGGCATGTTTAGCCTGCAGAAGAGAAGGCTGAGAGGAGACATGATAGCCATGTACAAATATGTGAAGGGAAGTCATAGGGAAGAGGGAGCAAGCTTGTTTTCTGCTGCCCTGCAGACTAGGACACGGAACAATGGCTTCAAACTACAGGAAAGGAGATTCCACCTGAACATCAGGAAGAACTTCCTCACTGTGAGAGCTGTTCGACAGTGGAACTCTCTCCCCGGGGCTGTGGTGGAGGCTCCTTCCTTGGAGGCTTTTAAGCAGAGGCTGGATGGCCATCTGTCGGGGGTGCTTTGAATGCGATTTCCTGCTTCTTAGCAGGGGGTTGGACTAGATGGCCCATGTGGTCTCTTCCAACTCTACTATTCTATGATTCTATGATTCTAGGTCTTAAATTCTGACAGCTTGTTTAGCTGTTGAAGCTCTTCTGGTAGGTCATTCCACAGTTGTGGAGAGATGATGAAAAGGTCCTCTGGGTAATGGCCACAGTTGGATTCAGGAAGGTTGGACTTTGTACTTTGTCTGGAAACTAATTGGCAACCAGTGTCATGACTTTCATATGGGTGTGATACACACATTCCTAGATGCTCCCGTAACAAATCTGGCTGCCATGTTTTGAACTAATTGGAGTTTCCGAATATGATACAGAGGTAACTCAATGTACAACTCATTGCAGAAGTCCAACCTTTATCACACAAGGCAGGCAAACTGACATTAAAGGTGGACCACTACAGATCTGCCTCCCCACAATTAATATGTCCCTTGCTATTAAAAAGCAAATCTTTTTAATAGAAGTGTACTTTAATTGTTTTTGAAATTTTGTAAAATTTGATTTTAGTAAAAAAATCCTATTTTAAATCATTGTAAGCCATTTTGAGTTTCATACCAGGAAAAAAGCAGTGATATAAACTGAGTTAATCAATAAATATAATTCTAAGATTTCATAAATAACTCAGTGAAAATGATGATCCAATGTATAGTTGCTCTAAGAAAGGTAATGGGCAAAATTAGAAAGGGAATTAAAAGCAGAACTTCCAATATCATACTGCCCCATGTACAAATCAACAGCATACCCACATCTGGAAAAGAGTTCTGACCACTATGCCTAAAAAAGGATAATATATTGCACTAGCTGTGCCCGGCTACGCGTTGCTGTGGCGAAGTATGGTGGTATGGGAAATAAAGTATTGAGGAATTGGTGGTAGTTAAGGTAAAGGCTAAAGGTTTTCCCCTGACATTAAGTCCAGTCGTGTCTGACTCTGGGGGTTGGGACTCATCTCCATTTCTAAGCCGAAGAGCCAGCGTTGTCTGTAGACGAGTCTACACTGCCATATAATCAAATTAAAATCTGGCAATCTGTATTTTATAGGCAGTGGGGAAGAGGCCTAAGTGAGGCCTAACTCTGCCTGTCCCCTGGGCTGAGTGGGTTGCTAGGAGACCAAGTGGGCGGAGCTTAGCCTTCTAACTGGCAGCAATTTGATAAAAACAATTATTCCTCTCCCTCTAATTAGGACTTTATTTTTCTTTTCTTTTTGTTGTATGAACATAGAGGCATGGATGAGGGGTTGTGCTGCCAAGTTTAGTGTTTCTGGATTCAGATCAGCTACATCCAAGAGTATTGAAGGAATTAGCAGAAGTTATTTCAGAACCACTAGCAATTATCTTCGAGAGTTCTTGGAGAATGGGAGAAGTCCCAGCAGATTGGAGGAGGGCGAATGTGGTCCCTATCTTCAAAAAGGGAAAAAAGAACGACCCAAACAATTACCGTCCGGTCAGCCTCACATCGTTACCAGGCAAGATTCTGGAAAAGATCATCAAGGAAGTGGTCTGCGAACACTTAGAAACAAATGCGGTCATTGCTAATAGTCAACACGGATTTACCAAAAACAAGTCATGCCAGACTAATCTGATCTCTTTTTTCGACAGAGTTACGAGTTGGGTTGATACAGGGAATGCTGTGGATGTAGCCTACCTGGATTTCAGTAAGGCCTTCGACAAAGTCCCCATGACCTTCTGGCAAATAAACTAGTAAAATGTGGGCTAGACAAAACTATGGTTAGGTGGATCTGTAATTGTCTAAGCAAACGAACCCAAAGGGTGCTCACCAATGCGTCGTCTTCATCATGGAAAGAAGTGACAAGTGGAGTGCCGCAGGGCTCCGTCCTGGGCCCGGTTCTGTTCAACATCTTTATTAATGACTTAGACGAAGGGTTAGAAGGCACGATCATCAAGTTTGCAGATGACACAAAACTGGGAGGGATAGCTAACACTCCAGAAGACAGGAGCAGAATTCAAAACGATCTTGACAGACTAGAGAGATGGGCCGAAACTAACAAAATGAAGTTCAACAGGGACAAATGCAAGATACTTCACTTCGGCAGAAAAAATGGAAATCAAAGATACAGAATTAGGGACGCCTGGCTTGACAGCAGTGTGTGCGAAAAAGACCTTGGAGTCCTCGTGGACAACAAGTTAAACATGAGCCAACAATGTGATGCGGCTGCTAAAAAAGCCAATGGGATTCTGGCCTGCATCAATAGGGGAATAGCGTCTAGATCCAGGGAAGTTATGCTCCCCCTCTATTCTGCCTTGGTCAGACCACACCTGGAATACTGTGTCCAATTTTGGGCACCACAGTTGAAGGGAGATGTTGACAAGCTGGAAAGCGTCCAGAGGAGGGCGACTAAAATGATTAAGGGTCTGGAGAACAAGCCCTATGAGGAGCGGCTTAAAGAGCTTGGCATGTTTAGCCTGCAGAAGAGAAGGCTGAGAGGAGACATGATAGCCATGTACAAATACGTGAAGGGAAGTCATAGGAAGGAGGGAGCAAGCTTGTTTTCTGCTGCCCTGCAGACTAGGACACGGAACAATGGCTTCAAACTACAGGAAAGGAGATTCCACCTGAACATCAGGAAGAACTTCCTCACTGTGAGAGCTGTTCGACAGTGGAACTCTCTCTCCCGGGCTGTGGTGGAGGCTCCTTCCTTGGAGGCTTTTAAGCAGAGGCTGGATGGCCATCTGTCGGGGGTGCTTTGAATGCGATTTCCTGCTTCTTGGCAGGGGGTTGGACTGGATGGCCCATGAAGTCTCTTCCAACTCTACTATTCTATGATTCTATGATTCTATGGGATGTGTAGTTTTGTTGTTTTGTCCTAGGATGAAATTTCATTACCCTTTTATATATATAGATTGGAAAGGGTAAAGCAACGTGATCAAGGGCCTGTTGCAATCTTGCTATGAGAAAAAAAGAAGAAGATTTTTTTAGCTTACAAAAAAGTAAGTGGAGATATAACAGAGCCGGCAAAAATTGCTCATACTGTGTTGAAAGTTGAGTTTGAGGGATTTTTCACTTTTTCTCACACTAATAGAACCTAGGGCCATCAAGTTGAAGCCAAATATATGGATAAATCATGGAACTCACTGTCACAAGAAGTAGCTGTGGTTGCTCTGCATTTAATGCATTGAAAAAGAACTGGATATGAATGATATTGTTATCAGTAACCTTTGGTGAAGGTGGAGGTGAGCTGTATATCAGTTCATGGGGAACATGAGTTGGAGAGTGGAATTAAATTCCAGTCCTCTTGGTGGGCTTCTCATAGGCAACTGACTAGTTACCATCTGAACAGAATTCTAGACTGTATACATCTTTGGTCTCATCTAACCTGGTTCTTTCTGTGTTTTTATCTTTTCCATTAAGCTATATTATTAATGAGAACAAAAATGTCAAATGGATGAAACTGACTGGGAAAGGGAAAATAATCCTAAAGCCTAATTGTCTTGTGTCAAGCTTTGTTCTTCTACCCCGGCTTTGCCACTAATCAAATTGCTCTCTCAAAATACAAGATTTACTTGTTTTTGATTAAGTATACTTATGCCGGCTGTGTGTGCGTCATAAAATAGTATCTGGGTTAGGTCAAGTTGTGCTGGGCATTTTGACATGTCTGCAACCTTTATTGAACTATGGTAATGTACCGAACCTCACTAATTACAAAGAGGAGAAACACAATTAGTGGTACAAACAATATTTATGCTTGCTTAATATGAACGTGGTCTCCAGGGGCAAGATTAGAACTGAACTTTTGACCCATAAGCCAAATGCTGTCCACTCACTCTGTATTGTGGCCTGCTGGATAACCTAGAAGAGAAGAAGATATTTGGAGTCCAAAGTTAACATCTTGTCACTCGGCCAACTCTGTGGTGGAGCTGGGTTGCTGGAGTCATACCTCAATGCCACACTGAACCTTAAACTGGGCAACCACACCAAAAAGGACTAGGGAGGGGTTTTAGTGGTTGCACAGTTGTAACAGATTGGCAACTTCCACAATGACCAAAAAAGCTGGTTAAGATGGTGTAGGTTGGATTTCATACCACCATAATTTACTAGCAGTGAATTATGCTAGTATTGAGGATAATTCAACTGATACGCTATCGCTGTTCCTGGTTGTAAAATACAGTAGAGTCTCACTTATCCAACACTCGCTTATCCAACATTCTGGATTATCCAACACATTTTTGTAGTCAATGATTTCAATACATAGTGATATTTTGGTGCTAAATTCATAAATACAGTAATTATTACATAGCAGTACTGTGTATTGAACTACTTTTTCTGTCAAATTTGTTGTATAGCATAATGTTTTGGTGCTTAATTTGTAAAATCATAACCTAGTTTGATGTTTAATAGGCTTTTCCTTAATCTCTCCTTATTATCCAACATATTCACTTATCCAATGTTCTGCCGGCCCATTTACGTTGGATAAGCGAGACTCTACTGTAGCAGCTTTATGTGGTAAAGCTGCTTTGAGTCTCCTTGTGGAGAGATAAAGTGGGGTATAAATAAACTTAATAATGTCCCTAGACAAGTAAAATGTTCAAGCTCAGATTTGGATATGGATGTGCTGAGGCAGTTCTATCTTATCCATTCTAGGGCAGTACAATCTGTAATGTTCTGTTAGCTGAAAACCCCAAGATCTTTCCACTTTAGAATAAAGCTAACTCCGGAAAAACTGAATGACTCAGTATTCATGATGAATGTAGCATCATTCCCAATACACTTCTTCTTGAGCATCTAATGCCAAACAATCTGGCTAAAACATGTTAATCTGCTTGATGTAATGACTGCAACAAGTGGTTTGCCATGCCTTTCAACCACATTGCAATTTTTATTCTTCATCTGCCTAGTTGTTAGACTGCAGAGATAACACATAAATGGTGGGAGCTGATGAGGAAGACAATTAATCCAATATTTATCTTTGACCTAAAACACAGGAGACAAATAATGACTTTGGCTCAAAGCTTGCACACCCCTCCACATTTTTAAGAAAGTTAAACCCACAGACTCAAAGTAAAAGCCCTATAAAAATATATTTCCATTCAAACGGTATTTGTTGATTTATGCGGAAATCCAGTCTGCAGTCTTAACAGATTTAACACAGCTGTGTGATTCTGGAAAATGTCATATCCCGAGCATTCTTATTTTTTTGCTCATTGGCTTCTAATGCAAATGTATCTCCTACTATGGTAGGCAGTGAGGTTTGTTTGAATCCATTAATCACCATTTCATCCTTGCCTTTACTTGAACGAATAAATGCTACATTTTAAGAATCTTGTCATGGATGAAAAGGGCGAGCTTAATAGATGGCCAATCACAGAGGAAATTGCTCAGCATGACTTTGAAAATTAAGGAGTTTAAAATAAGGGAATAGGAAATTCACTTTGCTTCCTTTAAAAGATGGTTGTCACTAGTTTTTAATTTATCCCACAGTCTAAATTCCTAAAGAAGCCAAAACCACAAACACTTGGCATCCCAATAAAGTCACACAAGGATGCTCAACACATGGAAATTTTAAAGAAAATATTTTTACTCCCAAAGAGCAGAGAGGGAATATGATTGGTACTGGAGATAATCCCAAATGGAGTATGCAGTCCAACTGAATGAGGTTCATATCCACAGTTTGAAAAGAAGTTTTTTTTTCAGATTAGGAATAAATAACAGACTTGACACATCATTATTTAGCTAGGCTAAACATTGACATTTTAGTAGCCAGGAGCTAAGCCAAAGTGAAAAACAAAATGGCTATAGGATGTGCATCTGTCACGAATGAACATATATCAGACACCTGCTGGCTAAATAAGAAAAGAAAGTAGAAGCAGGATGTTGGAAAAGCACATAGCTGTCAGATATACAAGGTGATCTTAATATAAGTCAGGGACAGAGAATATTCAACCCTCCAGATGTTGATGACCTACTACAGGCATCCTATTTGGTGACTGGCCAGGCTGCCTAGGGCTGATGGGAATTGGAGTTCAACAACAGCTGGAAGGTCACTTGTTCCCCAACCCTGATGGAAGTGGTAAAAATGAGAAGATTGTTCACAAAGATTCATTTTCCCCACGAGACAGGCTGTTTCAGCATATCAAGACAACCTGTCAAGAAATTGACAACTCCCGAGAGATTTCTCACCTCTTGTGTAAAAACTAGACAATGAGCTTCTTATTGTTCATCAAGATTTCACAATTTGTGCAAGATGTCTCTGCATAAAAGAGACTCTTTTCCTTTTGTGTAGTCAAGTAGGCACAGAAGGACAGGCATATTCATTAAAAAGGACATAAACAGCTCACCTTAAAAAAAATCCAATGCACTGTGAAGCAACAATTTTAAGTTGTGCAAAAAAAAAAAATCAGCTGTAAAGTTTGTACAAAATCCACCAACATGTGCATGTGCATACCTTCACAGAGAATGTGAAATAATATATCCTTTGTTGTGCTTGAGGGGAGAAACATTCAGGCTCCTTTTTCTCAAACTACAGGAAAAGAGATTCCAGATAAACATTAGGAAAATCCTCCTGACCTGAACACACATATGGCCCAAATAAATTCTTGTAAAACCATGATGGAGAAATGGATGCAAACCACAATAATGGATTCAAACTATAGGGGAAAAGATCCATCTAACATTGGGAAGAACAACCTGACAGTAAGGGCCTGTGGTGGAGGAGGAAGTGCCTTCGGACGCTTTGCCTTCACTTCAGGAGGAACGTGGGCAGGTCCTGTTGAGCGCCAAGCATCATCTGATGGCACTTGGCAGGCCCTGTCCAAGCCCCAGCCAAAAGTGCCAGAACGGGGCTATTTAGCCCCATGTGAAGAGGTCCTAAGAGCTGTTTGACAGTGCAGTAGAGTGCCTCAAGTGTGGTGGAGTCTCATTCTCTGATGGTTCATAAAAACAGAGTTTGAGTGGCCATCTGCCAGGAATGTTTTGATTTTGTATTCCTGCATGGCAGGGGTTTGATTGTATGGCCCTTTTGTTCTCTTCCAACACTACGATTCTATGATTTTACTAGTTCAGAGAAGGAAACAGCAAGATAGAAAGAAAAATATTTCAAATTCAGAATTTTCACTCATACAGTTTCATTGAATCGTGTTGAGTCATTATCAGGCCATGTTTTGGGGTACAAGCCTAAATTCCACATGGCTCTCCCTAAAGAGCAAATTCCAGGATTCTATAGGATGAAATTATGACAATTAAAGTGGAATAATAATACCATAATTCTGTAGTGCAAATGGCTTCCTGCTGGCAGATCTTCTGTAGGCTTTTGTTTGGCCTCTGGGTGAGAAGAATGCTGAACTAGTGAAGTCTTTGGTCTGATCCAGCAAGTGTTGCTCTATACAGTCAGCCCTTCACATTTTCTGGGTTTGGGGGCACAGGACCCTTGTGAAACTGAAAAACCACAGATAAAGAAAATACCTGTAAGGATATCTCTCTAAGGATTTCTAAGGACCTCGTCACATGCAAGTCTCCCCCCCACCAAACACTTCTAAAACAGTTCATAGAAGAAGTAACATGGATCCCATCATACGACACAAGGGGACTTCTGTCTGTTGCCCATGGTGCTTCATCTGTGAATTGTTTCTGAAGTATAGAGTAGCTGGTTAGAAAGCATCTTCTGAGCTTCTGATTGGAGTGGAAATGGAAGGGTGCAGGGAAAAACATATGGGATGGGATCTGTCAAATTTACCCATATTGAACTGCTTCAGTGACATGGAGTAATGGGTGTTCCTGTGAGCGGTCGCCTACCGAGCACTGACATTTATCTCCCAAAATCCTGCCTCATTAGCCTGGCATGGTAATTAAAAAATAATTTAATCATTAGGAATACTGCAATTTCAAGATATCACCACTTTGTTTTTTCAATAATTTCTTCTTCATAGAAATTATTAATATTGAGTTTTGAAATTATAATACTATAAATTATATCAGGTTTTGAAATTACGCTACTGCTAGCTTTTTAACTTTGTAAACCCCCCCCCCCCCCCAACCACCATTTTTTTTACCAACTACAGTAAGTTCTAGTGCTTTCTGTGATTGAGAGTAAGGACTTCTATGATTGAGAATAAGGATATTGGAAGGGAAAGGAAAGGAGCCCATAGAAAGAAATTGTGTTTGTCTTAAGAACAATGTCTTCTGTCTCCTTGAGAGTGAGGAGATTGGGAGCGAAAGGATCCCAGAGATGTGGTGTCTTAAGAACGATGCCTTTTGTCTCCTTAAGAGTAATGAGACTGTGAGGAAAGGAAAGGAGCCTAGAGAAAGAAATGGTGTCTATCTTAAGAATGATACCTTCTGTCTCCCTTACAGATGATTGAAGTAGAGGCAGGAGGAGGTGATCCTGTGTGGTGGGGTAAGTACATTCTCTGTCTTCTTTAAAGATGGAATCCCATGCAAAGAAGATGATTCTACATGCTTTCTTCCATTATCCCCAGCTCTGTCTCATGAAGTCTTAAGTCTTTCAGCGTGACTCTATGGTAAAATTCACTAGAAGCTGAACATAGAATTGCATTTAAATCTGTATGACATCCAGTGTGAATGGAGAAAGCTGAACATAGAATTATACTGGTTGGACTTAGAGATTCCTAAATCAAATCCACAAAAGCCAAAACCACAAATGTGGAGGGACAAGTGTATTCTTAATTTCAAGCTATGTGTATTTCTTTCTATGAAAGTGAGAAGAAAGACAGTGTAGTAAGCTTTATATCATATAAGACAGTATGGTGCTAGAATGAGTAATACCTGCTCTGTATAAACTGTGTGACTTATGTTTAAATATTTTGATTTACACTAAATTTAGAACTGGCAAGATGCCAGCCGAGCTAATTCCTACTGCTATTTGAAAAGGCTACGATGGAGGTCAGGTACTTCTCTCGGTCTTAGCAAACAAGTATAATTACAAAGAAAAAAACTCTCTCAGTTTTTTTTTAAAAATTGACATGATTTACCACATTATATTCAATCATGTTTGATGAAAATCTGCAAAAGAAAATAGTTTATGAAAATGGAAGTGGTGTCAAGGGGATTGGAGGTGAAGAGTGGGAGAAAGTTCTAGTGAGTTTTTTTTTGGTGAGTGACAACTGTGTTTTTTGCATTGTACCTCTAGTGTTAATTGGAAACACATGACTCTCAGTGGATTTTTAATTTCAATGGCTTGTCAGTTGCTAAATTGCACAGTCTGTTTTGTCCTCATATGCAAGAAGTAGAAAGGATTCTTGCACATTAAAATTCTGATTAACTCCACGATACCTAACTTTTGGAACACAAACCTTTGAATACAAGCTCTGACAGTGAACTGTGGCCAAGGAAATACAACATGTTTATCTTTTTTTTCTTGTGATAATGTGTTCAATCCAGTAACTATAAATGTGCTCACCTGGCAACATTTCCATGAGTTCAGAAACATGCACTGAATAAATACTATATTCATTTTTGAGACAAAAAAATGTTGTTGCTTTTGAGCCTCCTGCTCCCCAGTAACATTTTAAACACATTTTTCATTGCAGGGCGCAAGAGGAATGTATTACGTACCTTATATATCAAGTTGTCAGTGCGTCCTCCTCTCTTTCCACTTCCAGACCCCAGGTAAGCAACCTTCCATTCTCTGAGGATTCAGGGCCAATACCTAAAACAGTGAGTAGGCCATGGTGACATCAAAAAGGTAGATTAATGTAACTTCACAGAGGCAGCTAAAGGTTGGCAGGTGAGGAGAATTGCTTTCGCACTGCCACTGACTGACTTTTGAGACACTTGCAGAGATTAGAAGCACAGGATCCCTGCAAAAGTGGCAAAACTGAATATGAACAACTTTTGGAAAATTCACCTAAAACTGTAAATGAAATTCTCATCCATTTTTAGCTTGAAGTGAGAAGTATGTTGATGCTCTGGATGTTTGCCAGACTAGCAACGTGTCTGAAGAGATTTTAGGCAAAGGTTTCTTTGGTGTGTGATGTCTCCTGGCAGTAGGTCCTTTAGACCTTTTCATGAGCTCTGTTACACTACATGATTGCAGCTCTATGATCATGTCATATGAATTTTTGGGATTTATTATTTAAGGAGGGATATTTTAAAATTCTCAGCCAGAGAACTCCACTGCCTCTCCAAACTGCAGACCCTAGGATTCCCTAGGATACAACCATAATAGTGAAAGTGGAATCATATCTGTGTTGTTATTATTGCTGCTGCTATCATCATCTTCATCTTCATTGTAATCATTATCTATTTAAATAACATATTCACTGCACATGGTGCTTTACAAGTTACAGAACAACACAACAGTTTCATGCCCTCAGGCTTACTATAGAATTGAGATGACACAAAAGGACAGAAGCTGGCCAGTGTGGAGGAGGATTACATCCAGCAGACACTTGCCTCTGCTTTTGGGCTTCAAAATGGTGGGGTCATGCCTGCCTCTTCCTCTTTCCCTCTTCTCACTTTCTGAGGCCAGGAAAGCGTCATTTGGCCATAAAGGGGCCACTTTTCATCTGCTTATGGGTCTGGGAGTGATGGAGCTGTGTGTGCATCTTCTTCTCTCCCTCCAAGGCCAAGACAGTGGCAGTTGGGATGGAGGGAGAACCTTTGATCTGCTTTTCAGTTAAGAAATGATGGGTTTTTGGTTGCTTCTTTTTTTCTCCCTCCAAGATCAGGGCAGTGGCAGTTGGACCTTTCATCTGCTTCTGAGCCTAGTCATGGTGGAGCTGTGCCATCCTCTTCTCTGCCTCGGAGATCAAGATTGTGGCAGTTGAGATAGAAGAAGAACCCTAAATCTGCTTCTGGGAGTAAGTATGGTGGACGCATGCTTGCCCCTTTTTCTGTCCTCTGAGCCAGGACTGTGGCAGTTGAGACGGTCCATTTGCTTCTGGGCATAGGCATGATGCAGCTGTTCTTGCTTCTTTCCTTCTTCCAAGGTCTGGAAAGTTGCATGTAGGATGGAGGAATGGCCTTAGTTCAATAATTATATGGTGTGAAAGAATGTCTAGTTGTAGTAGTAGTGCACATCTTTGTGATGGGGTCTGGTCACATTTATAATATCCTGGAGCTACAGGTTATTGATAACATTGTGGGAAATTCCAAGTGAAGTTAGATTGAAAGTTGCTTGGAATGCTTACCTGGAAGGGAGAATGAAAGGGGAGCTTAAAGTAAGCCTTACAGCAGTGAGACCTGGAGCACTGATAGTTGCCCAAAGACTGTAGGAACCGGTGCAGCCTTGTTTACAAATAGTCTTTACCCACAAATGTTTTTTATTTTCTCTTTGGCCAAATTGAGACACACTAAAAAGCCAAAGAAACATTTTTCGGAGCTCACCCCAGGACAAAAAAAGAAGAGAAATGTTTGTTTTTAAGGTGGCGAGAGAGAGGGTGCCTCTAAAGTACTCCCACTGTTCTTGAAATGTTATGTCTGCTTTCACCCACAGAAATAAACATTGCTAGCAATTGTCTTATTGGCTTCTGAATTAACCAGAAATAGCATGTCGAAAGCACTTCTTGTAGTGAAATTCAGAGTTGCAATGATCATAAAATTAAAATCTGATGTGAGTAGGATAAACTGAATGCTTTTTGGCATTTTTGTTCCAGTCTTTAATATGTCTTTAATATGTAACATAAGTAACAGATATTATGTTAGAATACTGAAAAGCAGAAATGATAACCCTATTGTGCCAAATATTGTGGATCTAATTGTTTGTTTGTTTGTTCATTCCAAAGTTTCCCAAGCTATCACCTCTTGCAGTGACTTTTTTGAAGTTTGATGTCTGCCAAAATATGTTCCTCCTTAAAACTTGGCAGCCCGTGAAAATGCCATTTGAACAATTTCACTTTATGTTAACACAAATCATTAGTCCTCCTCCTCTCTCTTACAACCACACACACACCACACATCTCATCTCCAGAAAGATGTATTTTTCCCTATCATGAAATATGGATAGATTTGAAATCTACAATTCAACTTATAATGCTACAAATGCACACATATATAATGGTAGACTTACATGTTCATCTAAAAAAATGATGCTAAAAGTAAGGGGATTCTATGGATGTTCCAGGAAATTCCACAAAATGCCCATTCTATTTCATGGCAGCAAACAGAATTAATTGAATGAGTTTCAGTCTGAACATCTCCAGATGTTCCTTGGACTTTGTGTAGAATATCTTACTGATGTTTTGTACCAAGTAATGTGTGAAGGTTCTTTTTCACATGTCATTATTTCAATATTTTACATGACTGTTAAGGCCTCTTCAGAACATTTGTTCCTGGAAGGCAAGCAAGGAACTGCTGTGGGTGGAATTCCCTTTGTCCAAATTAAGAAAAAATCTGGTCACAGTGATTCACTTCTTAATTGTCCCTTGAACAGTCACGGTATTGTGTTCTGCCCTTGAAAAGTGTCCAGAAGCTTCAGGTAGTGTAACATATTGCAGACAGTCTGTTGTGGGTTGTATGCTGAAGGATGCATCTGCATGGCAGAATTACATCGCTTTAGCTACCATGGCCCAGTGCTATGCAATCCTGAGCTTATTGGTTTGGTGAGCACCAGCACTCTTTGTCAGAAAAGGTTAAAGACCTTGAACCTACAACCCTAGCATTGAGCCATGATAGTTAAAGTGATGTCAAACTACATTAATTCTTCAGACCATTTACCACAAGTCTTGCAAGAATTGCACTGGCTTTCAGTTTGCTTTTAGAAAGTCTTAAACATCTGGGGGCTAGGATTTCTAAAAGACTGCCTCCTCCCACATGAGTCCATTGAGCATTTGACATTCTCAAATGTGTCTTTCTTCTTTGGAAGATTAATCAATATTTCTAAATGGTCAACTGAAGTTTTAAATTACTGCAATGCTATAAAATTTGTGTCAATGTTCATTTGGGGAGCATCATTCTCATTTAGGGGCAAGGCTCTCATTTATTGTTCCTTGCTGATAGCTATACTCCTGGTCTGGGAGTTCCCAAGATGCACTAAAACTCTAAGGCTGCATGCAATAAGATTTAGAATCACAGAATCATAGAGTTTAAAGGCCCATCAGGTCCAATCCCCTGCTCAATATCTCCAGCTAAAGTATCCTCAGTACACTTTTGGGCTATGGCTTTTTTAAAAATGGAGATGATCATGTTGTACTGTGGAAACAGAGAAAGACATTACTGCAGTCTAGACAGCTGATAAGATCTGTGCTGTTTAGTCCTTGCATTTTATGACTCCATGAAAACCATCCAAGCTACACCTGAATTTCCATAGCTGAAGGTCTTTGCCAGAAAGCCTTTTGTAATCACTAGAATGACTCATGTTGACTGGAGAGCAGGCTTTGGAAAGGTCTCCAATACCTTCATTTTTACTAAATAAAGACTACAGATTCCAAACAATCCAGACTACAAGGGTGACTGAATTTGTTCCTGTAACTGTCATTCCCATGATAAACTGACTTAACGTGGTTCTACAGCCACTGGGTATCTTGTAAACTGGAGCAAACACGAAAGCTGTGTGAGTATTAATATTTACATACCATCCAGACACTTGGCATGATTGCTGTGTGCCGTGTGCTTGCTAGAGCTCTGTTCTTTCCAAGAAGTGTCAGAGAGAATATTTGAACAGCGCTCTTCTTGCCTGCCCCCAGTCTCATCAAATTTGGGGAAAGAGATAAGAGGTAGCTTTCCCAAAAACATTGATGAAATTCCAGTAGAGTGAAGAAAGAGATTAAGGAAGATAGTAATTTTTCTCAGTCTGAGTTACAAGATGAATGTCAAGCTTTCTTTCAGCATGAACACTTAACTTGGTTCCAAAGTAAGTTGAGGTGACTATGGATCTCATCACATGGAGGTCCAGAAGCCTGGAGACAGCAGGCGACAGTGGGGGAAACCATGGGGCAGCACCCAGCTTCATGCCCTTACCATGGTTGGTCATGGGCTGCCATCCAGCTTCCTCCAGTGATATCCCCAGCTTCTTCAATGAGGAGATGGATAGTATCCTTAGGGCTCCCTCTTAGCACACTACTGGGACACTGTTGGAACGGAGCCCAACAGAGCCCTGCCATAAGTAGCCGTGAGTCATATGATGAGCTCTGTTGGACTCTCTCCTGGCAGCATGTTGGCAGCAAGCTAGGATGGGGAAAAAAACATGTCTCATGTGGTGGTCTATCTCAGTTTTGGTTTTCCACAAATTGCTGGGTTCTTTTTGTCATAAATCATTGAAAAACAATTGCAAAACTTCAGTATAGTTTTGGAGGTGATTCCAAATTCTGAGGTTCATAGTAGATATTTACTTGGGACCCTGTAGTTCAGATATGCATATCTTAGTTTTGGGACTGTTATAAAACACAAGGGTTTTGTTGCAAAACAAATATCAAAATTTGGAACATGTTTTGAAGTTATTCTAATGTTGAATATAAATATAAATAAGGCTGGTTATTCACCTTGACAAAAGATATTGCCGTCTATAGTGCCAGACCATTGGTACATCTAGTTCAGTACTGCCTGCCCTGTGTGGAAGAGACTGTCCAGAGTTTCAGGCAGGGTTTTCCCCCACAGTCCAATCTAGAAATGCTAGGAGTTATGTAAAGCAGGTGCTAGATTTTTTTCACAAGCTAACCACTTTATTACATAAGTCAGGTGAAGCATCCCAAAATGAGGGACAGCTGGCTCCCTCCCAGCGATGCTATCCCCATCACACAGGAAAGAGTCACCTGGGCAGAGCCAGAACAACACGGGAAGCCTCCTGTGTTGAGAGGGAAGATCTGTAGGACGTTTCCCCTCCAGTTGAAGAAGGAGCCTCCACAGGAAGTTCCTCTATGTCATGTGATGGGTGGCATGCCCATCCGTCCACCTGCTACAGTTGGAGCATTGTAGGATACTTCCAGAGACAAGTAAACTACACTTTTAACTGCCCTGAGTTCCCATGGGGAGATAGGGTGGGAGAAAAATAGTGATGATGATGATGATGATGATGATGATGATGATGATGATGATGATTGCAGTCCTAGATTATGAGAGGACCTTGAATGCCAAGGCAAAACAAAAGTAAAAACCTGCATTTATTGGAATAATCCTGGGCGGAGGGCTCTTAAACACAAAAGGTTGAATTTGATAGCCAGTCCCAAATAGAGTAGACCTGTCCAAGGATGTATCTATGCCTGATCCATCCAAATTCAGCCTCATTACTCCTCTGCCAGGATTCAACAACAGTTAGACTCTAAGTCAATTATGTGCTTGTCTTCACTGGCAAAAATCTCTGGACTCACTGTAAATGCAAGGCTAGCTGTCTTCATGATGTACAGGAATTCCTGGTGGGTATCCTGGAGTTTTTTGGCTTTAAACTGACTTTGTCCATCTTTTGGGCAACATTCGAAGGAACTCTGGAGTAACCCTGGCTTCAGTACAATCCTGACTGCAGCATTGGTTCAGTTTTGGCTGAACACTGCCATCACCCTTTCACTGCACTCTTTAGTATAAGAAAAAAGAGAGTATGTCATGGTTGTATTGCTGCCGCAACTGCTCTGTGCTGGCTGTGGAGATCTGTGTGAGCTCCTGACTATTGTAGGAGCCTCTGCTGACACCTGAATGGGACGCCTGGGTGACCAGCATGAAAGAGGGGAAAATTTCCCTTTCTTTTTCCTGGCTATGTGGATGTCCTGTTTTGATATCAGCAGAAGCATCCACATTATCAGGCAAACTCCTCTCCTGGCTTGTGGTTTTCAGAAGGGACTCTCTTTTGTAGGCAATATATTCTAACACCATGGTGGTGGAATATGTTTTCCATTGAGGTCTGTTTGGGGCTATCATTGTCTTTGTTTCAGTGTCAAATTAAAACATGGCTTTTTATTACAGGGGTGTCTTTATGTTATTATTCAGTTTCTATATATGCATGCCTTTAACAGCTTTAGTTTGTTTTAATTTGTTTTAATGTGATACATAGTATAATATTTCATACATTTTAAAATACAAATATGTTTTTACTTACTATTTTGCATCCTATATTTTATTTATTTATTTATTTACATCACTTTTACCCTGCCTTTCTCCCCAAGGGGACTCAAAGCGGCTTACAATAAATAGGCAAAAATTCAATGCCTAAAAACAATGTAAAAACAGCAATTCATATAAAACAGCTACCATTGCAAAATAAAATCACATTATATAAAATTTTAAGCATGTCCAAGATTAGAATCCATTCATCCAGAATCCTCAATAAATATTTGTACAGGTCATGTAAAGTCCATGTTCTTATTCATTAAAAGCTTGCATGCACAACCATATCTTTAAGGCTTTCCTGAAGCCTAGGAGAGTTGGTATCTTGTTTAAATTGAGTTTCTTGTGTTTTGTTCTGCAGTCTTTGGCTATAGGGTGGGATATAAATAGTTTGATAAATGAGAAATAAGTCAATAAATATTGCCTCTAATATTCTTCTTCCCTACTGATCACCAGTATTAGCATGTCTTCTCTAAACCTCTAGTGAACAAAAGTGTTTGGATGTTCTTCTGCCAAATGTTGAAAAAGTTTTCGTGATTAATCTTTAGGAGGAAAAATAAATTCCCTGGGATATGCACTGAACAGTGTTCCTTCCTCTTGTCTTGTACACACTATTTCAAGAGGAATGCTATAGAATTCTCCTTTGGCCAGGCATTCTGGGTCACAGCCAGATTATAAGGAAAGCAACCCTGGTGAGACTGCAACCTCCTTCTTGTCCTATATTTAAGGGTTCACCACATCACTCTAAATGTTTACATATGCATTCCTTGAGGATATTTAATTATGGCCTTTCCCCCTTATAGGTAGAGCCTGAGCACTCTGTATGTATTGAAAGTAAACAACGAGACCAAACCATTTCCTATTGTAGTGCTGTCTCTTTTTTCATGCATTGAGCAGGTATTCCATTTCACACTTCATGCACAGCTTCCTTCTTTAATTCTATGATGCTCCACTGAAAAGAAAAAAAACCCCATTATAACTTCAAAAATCTTTGCCTTTTAACACACTTAGTTCAAATGTTTTGGGGTCAAACTCACCGAGCCCTCAATGTGGTGAATGCTCAAAAACAATTTAAAAGGCCAAAATGAATAAACTGAAAAAAGCTGAAGCACTTATTATACAATAAAATCCAAACAATAATAAAAACACGAGTAGTATTAACAATGGAAAGGCTGGGTTGTTGTATGTCTTTCGGGCTGTGTGGCCATGTTCCAGATGTTCGGGCTGTGTGGCCATGTTCCATTCTCTCCTGATGTTTCGCCCACATCTATGGCAGGCATCCTCAACCTCTGAGGATGCCTGCCACAGATGTGGGTGAAACGTCAGGACAGAATACTTCTGGAACATGGCCACACAGCCCGAAAGACATACAACAACCCTGTGATCCCGGCCATGAAAGCCTTCAACAACACAGTGGAAAGGCTAATAGTATAGTTATGTATTCTTTGTGTGTATGTGTCTTCAAATTGTTTGTTGACTTACAGAGACCTCATGAATATTTCATAGGGTATTCTTAGGCAAGAAATACTCAAAGGTGGTTTGCTAGTTCTTTTCTCTGAAATATAGTCTACTGCACCCAGTTTTTTTTATTATTGTGTGCCTTCAAGTTATCTCCAACTTATGGAAAGCCTAAGGATCTTATCACATTGGGATATACTCCATTTCTGAGACTCTTGGACATGATTCCGACTGGGTCCTGTCACTTGATGTTTGTCCCCTTTTGTCAGTAACCTGTTGGAATCCATCTGCAAAACATCACAGAAACTGAGTAATTGCACATGAGATTCTAATTGTGTTTTTTGATTTAATACGGTTCTGAAGGGCTGTTTTTACATGTGATCGTAAAATTAGTATGCATCTCATCAGGTAGTTCGAGACTTCTAGACTACATCAATGTGCTATATTGGGGGGGGGGGATGTAGGGAGGCATTCAAATAGATTGAGGAGAAGTCAGCCTTCCATGGTGTGATGAGTCAAAGTGCAGTATTTTCAAAATATAAGAATCAGGTGTGATGGAGTCAGTATGCATCCTGTCTGAATACAGAATCTGCACGGTCCTAAATTTCCTTTGACCAGAAGCTGGCCACTTCAAGTGCCTCTGGTGCTGCTGTAATAAGGACTTCCACTGTGCATGTGGAAGGGCTCAGACTGCATTGTAGTAGGTGGTCTGTGGTTTGCTCTTCTCCACACTCGCATGTCATGGCCTCCACTTTATAGCCCCATTTCTTAAGATTGACTCTGCAACTTGTGGTTCCAGAACTCAGTCTGTTCAGCTCCTTCCAAGTCACCCAGTCTTCTGTGTGCCCAGGGGGGAGTTTCTCATCCAGTATCGGCCATTGATTGAAGTTCCAGGATTTAATCTGCCACTTTTGGACTCTAACTTGCTGAGGTGTTCCTGAGAGTATCTCTGTAGATCTTAAGAAGCTATTTCTTGATTTAATGCATTGGTATGCTGGCTGATATCTGAACAGAGGATGGGCCGGAGATGTCAATGCCTTGATCCTTTCATTGCTGGCTGCTACTTCCTGACAGATGTCAGGTGGTGCAATTTGGAAATGTGACATGGCATTACATAATGAATGCAAAATGATAATAATAACAATAACAATAACAACAATAATAATATTTATTGATACTCTGCTTTTTCTCTCCACAAAGGAGAGTCAAAGCAGCTTTCATTAAAAGCACATCAATACAGTTAAAAAAAAAATCTATAAATATACAAATATTAAAGCAAAATTAAATATCATTGGAATTTAAAAAATCACAATTAAAATCCATAAAAACATATTCAAAGCGAAAAACCACAGCACCCCCTGACTTGATCTTAAAAACCTTCTTCCTTAAAAGCCTGCCTGAATAAAAAGGTTCTAGTCTGCTGTCAGAAAGACAGCAAGAAGGGAGCCATTCTGGCTTCCCTGGGAAGAAGGGAGTTCAATGTATGGATTTTGGGTTAGTCCATTTAGCAAAATTAGCACAAACATTCTGTGCCACATCATATAACCTTTGAAGCACTATTTAGTCAAAGGAGAAAATGCATACAAAAATGACTGCTATGTTTCAGTGAAGCCAATTGCTTCGTCATCAGGGCAATGAATTTACTCCAAACTTTAAAGGAGCTATCCAATGTGTCCAATCTACTCTAGGGATAGTGTTTAGAACCTTGGATAGCTCATCTAAACCTTGGAATAGATTCACCACCATACTGAATTGGAGCCGCCAGCTAACACTGCTATTTCTTAAAATACACAGAAGTTCTACTGCATACAAAGGAAGTATCATAACCTGGTGGCCTGTTAGGCATTGTGGGAGTTCAAGTCCAAAGCGCCTGGAGGGCCACAGTTTGCCCATGTAGTCTCTTAACCATTGGTTTATTCCAGTGAAATCTGGGCAAAGACACTTTCTGATAATGAGATTAATAGTAGATCACTGATAGATTCTTGAAAACCCACAGGCTAATTCAGAAAAGTGTGACTCCATCCAGAGTATATGTATTTGTAATCCTGGTGTGCTCTATCCGTAGGTCTGTAGTCTTGTATATAGTTAGTTATTATTTGTTTCTACATAGGAACAGGTTCAGATCTTTGGTTCTGAATCTCAGTGCATATTTCATACATATTTTCTCCCTTTTCATTGTGTGTTAAAATAATTGATCCAAATAATCACAGACGTGGGATTATGAATGGAAAGGAAAGGAAATCCCTATTGGGATCATTTTCATTCCTTTTTCCCCAAGACAGAAGAGTGAGAGCAATTGTTTTTAAATGTGTGAGAGGCTTCGTCTTCAGTTTTAATGCTCCCTTTAACATTTGCCAGGCAAGTCAGAACCAGTGATTTCCCTTGAAAATAAAATCAGACAGCAAGACTTCAAAATAAAAATAGACTTCAAGCTGTCTGCTTCTCGGTCTAGTTTGTTATTTTGAAGTGTCAACATTACATTGATAACCATCAAGCTTTGAAATGAACACTCTCCTCAGACAAATGGCTTAAGCTAACACCTCAGTTGGTGAGGAGGCTTGGGCCTGTCTGATTTAGATCTCCAGATTACAGAATAGATTGCTTTAAAGGTTGGAGGTTATCTTCCCATGCAATGAAGCAAATCACTTTCTTTCTTCAATGAAAGCCTGCTTTTTTAAAAAGCAGGAACTGCAGGCAGGAAACCCCCAGATGAGCACAGTTTTCAAGTTTTCTGTCTTTAGCAGGTTAGAGCACTCAGCTTGATGTCCAGGGGTCACAGAATCAGACAGCCACAAATTGCCCATGCTCTGAGACAGAGCCTAGAAAAGCTACTTTTAAAACTATAACTCCCAGAATCCCTAGTCAGCATGGCCACTGGCTTTCCCAAACTTGTAGTATAGCTGCTGCTTCCCGGAAACCATGGACCGCTTTGATTCTCACCTGGCCTTCTTTTGATACTTGAAACAACTCAGTCCTAAAGCAAAACTTGAAGCCATTCTGGAAGCTTCTCTTCGGGTCAGACATGTGAGCAATGTTTCTTGGCACAGCTGCCAAATAGTTGCAATAAGATTAGATAGCTAGATTCCTTGGTGGGATTTGCCCACCCCAGGACAGCTTTACAAATAAAGCCACCTGCATTCTTGCTCATCCAGTTCACTTCCTCCCGTGGGAGGAATGAATCTGTCAATTTCATTTTCTCTCAGTTTCCTATTTTTCCTCTGTTAAGTTTGTTACTTCCCATTTCCATGTCATTTTACATCTTGTAAAAAAAGCAAAAGCCTGCATATATATCCAGATGTACTTTTTGTGCTCTATATACACACACACATTTTTATTTTGCAGATCTTGCCTAGGTGCAATTACATCTTCCTTGACTGATGGGTTTTATATCTTTCATCCATTAATGTATGCATTTGGGAACATATTTCCTCCTCATTTTATGCACATTTTATTGGGAGAACTGCATTGCCAATTGGTTAGAAACAGATTAGGATACATGCATTGCAATTCATCTGTTGATTAATTAAATACAACAACGGTGCCATCTTATAAAGAAGTAAATCAAACAAAATTCTCACCCATCCCTTTCCCTACACCATCTTCTTGTTTCTTCCCAAGGCCATCTCTGAATTCATGTGCAGACATCAGATTAATAGCTGCATCATGCACCTCTAAACAGGAAAAAACCCAAGCCCCACATAAAACAAAACAACCAACTCCAAATTGCATTAATTTTACAGTGTTGATGCATCCTAAGATATCTTTAATACTAAACAGTTCTATAATATTTTCATCCCATGCTTTAATAGCAATACTATGAGTAGTGTTGTAATTTTGTTGATGTTTAAAACACATCTGCTACAGTGTCTTTAATTTATTTGGCAATCTAATATACCTAGATTCAGATAGTATTTTCCCCTAATATGGAAATATAGTAATGCTTCTTTTATTTACATCAGTCTGCTATGAAAGAGGCAGTAGCAGGTGTCCATGCAAAAGTGGGGTAGCCCTAAACAGGCAGCGATCCAAAATCTTCTGTGGTTGTGGGACCCTTTGGATTTTTGCCTGTAGCACAAATAATCAGGGCGCAAGATTCCTTCAGGCACAAAAACATATGAATCCGCAAGCCTGGGTCATTGAAATTGAACCTATATATGTCTGCATCTGTGTGTATAGTTTTTAGAGACTGGATATTAGAAGCTAGAAATAAAGATTCTACTGCCTCATGCATTATAACAAGACCTATGCACCCCTGTTTAATATTCATTTAATTAAAATAGTTTTAAATATCACACCAAGAGAACTCTGTGCAACAGGGTGGCATACCCACGGTAGAAATAACTGCATGAATAAAATCCTATGTTTTTCTGCATTGAGATAATGCATCCATTCTTTGCAACTTTTCCTTAGCCAACCAGAGAAGCAGCATTTTGAACATGGAGCTCAAGCTGTGCAGGCGAAGAACTGAAGCCAGCCTTGCAATGGCCCACCAGAGGCCTTTCAACGTGGTATGCTGCGCCGGAGGGCTTTCTCATTAAGTAGCTGATTGGGTGTTAGTTGGTGTGCTGAGGAAGGGGAAGCTTTTTTTTCAATTGCTGGCTGGAGATCAAGGGCTTTTTCGAATATTGCCGTGTCTATTTAGGAAGCATATTTGTTTACACAGCTCTTGACAGCTGTGGTGTTAATAGGAGGGCAGTTCTAAGTTAAAGGTACAGAGTACTCCAACTTTGAGAAGACTTGTCTTATCCAGCTTGACAGACTTTGCTTCTTTGAGATCAGGAAGTGAAATGCATGGAGGCATGGCAAGGTTTTGTCCATGATCCCCTATCCAAAATACTTGGGACCAGAAGTTTTGCACATAAGATTTTTTCCCAAATTGTGGAATGCTTATGTTTGCATATACAGTAGTCTCTCACTTATCCAACACTCGCTTATCCAATGTTCTGGATTATCCAATGCATTTTTGTAGTCAATGTTTTCAATATATCGTGATATTTTGGTGCTAAATTCGTAAATACAGTAATTACAACATAACATTACTGCGTATTAAACTACTTTTCTGTCAAATTTGTTGTATAACATAACGTTTTGGTGCTTAATTTGTAAAATCATAACCTAATTTGATGTTTAATAGGCTTTTCCTTAATCTCTCATTATCCAGCATATTCGCTTATCCAACATTCTGCCGGCCCGTTTACGTTGGATAAGCAAGACTTTACTGTACATATGTAATGAGATACCTTGGAGATGGTACTAAAATTTAAACATGAAAGTATTAACGTATGTTTCATCTATACCTTATACACATAGCCTGGATGTAAGTTCATACAATATTTTTAGGGAAGGTTCAGGTCTATTTTGCTCTCAAATCCACTCATTTGCTTTGGAATAGTCCATGGTATGTGTAAACAATGCAGGTAATTTTTAGATAGTATTTTAAATAATTTTGTGTGTGAAACAAAGTTTGTGACATTGAACAATCAGAAAGCAAAGGTGTCACTATCTCAGCTGACTATATAGACAATTTTAGATTTTGGAATATTTCTGATTTGGAATTCAAGATAAGGGATACTCAACATGTAGAAACTTTCCTTGGCCAGGAAAAATAATGACAAAGAAAGCTTAACTGATTTGATTTCTCTTACCACCTCATCACATTGAGAAATTTCCCAGTCGAAGGACACATCAGCCTCTTTTCAAGCATGGAGAGGCACTGAGCCCATCACATGTTCCAGGGCTGAAATGAGGCAGAAATGTTCTGAAAGGAGGGAATTCTGAACATGGGCCAGCAATCGTGTTCAGAGCTCCTACCTCTTATCACATTTTACTCCCATGTTTACAACTAAAAAACAGGCGCCATCACAGTTTTCCGTCCTGTTTCATTGCCCAACCGTCAGCAATGGTTTTAACCTGTAGCACTGTTTCTTGTATCCTATGGGCTTTGATGCAGAACCATAGGATCCCATGGAAAGAAATGATTTTAAACTGGTGCCACTCTCCTTTAATATAAGAGGCTTTGAACAGGGCAAGGGATCTCTTGGTTTTTTGATATTATTGTTTCTCCTGATTAAAAACAAAAAAGTAATACTGACCTTGTGATGAAAGTAAGATGAATGTATTACCAGCTCTTAAGTTTCCACATGTGAGTGTGAATATTATGGGGAGGCAGAACGTGAAATGGGACTGCTGATGATATATGAGGGGCAATTCTCTACTCTTAAAGGGACGGTCACCTATGCTTTCTCCTCTCAATGTGATCAGTTAGGTTGCTGTTAAATAGCAAAGAGAAAGGTGAGTAAAATGCAGATAACCTAGGGATTTTATCATCTTTTAGGAAGTAACATCAACCTGGTGCCCTACACCTGCTTTGGAAGACAAGTCTAATAAGTGCTAAGAATTAATTGAGGGGATGGAAAAATAGTCACTAATTGCTTCTTGGCTGAATTATGAATGGCCTGCTGATTGGGAAATCCTCATAGAGACGCATGGTTTTGGAGCAAGATTATTTGCATTTTGTATAGTTACTGTGGGTAGCAAAGGTACCTTATGTGAAAAAAGTTAGGGTTTTTGTGTGTGCAGAAAAACCACAGATACCTCTGCTCCAACAAACTCCCCACAAAGAAAAAAATATGAAGTCTTGGGAGTAAAGATGAAGATTGTAAAGATTTACATCTTATTTACAATTGACTGTGCTAAGTTGAAGGTGATGGGAGATGGAGTCTGATGCCATCTAGAGAATGCCAACAGGTTGCTGACTGCTGCTTTAGGGCTTTTCAGATTCCCAAAGGCACGTTCCCAGCACTATCTCACCCCAAATTGATGGCCCCTCTCTCTTTCTTCTCCTTCCCTCCCTTTAAAATAGTTAAAATCAAGGCTAATGTTTGTACAACAGTGGACAAAGAGCACATGTCTCACTGTGAAGCATTTATTAAGGGACTCAGGAGAATGATTTATTTGCTAGGTATATTATATACTGGCCCCCAAAAGTCACTAATATATTACAGCAAGACTGGAGGCAAATGGAACATTTGGAGTAACCTGCCAAGTGATTTATATTTGAATTACAAAGTGCCTAACTATTTCACTTGGTGTAATCCAAGACTAGTTAAAAGAGATGAAGATGATGGAAATAAACATTATTATTGAAAACAACTATTGCTGTTGTTTCTGGTGTTTCTTTTTTAATGAACAAATGTGTTTGTTTGTTCGTTGCTTTGGAAAGTCCAGCAGTCTTTCAGATGCATTGTTTGCATTTTTCCTACTCTCCGCACATATACAGAGAGAACTTTTTCCATCTCAATCCCTCGAAGAAGCCTTCCTTCTGGTAGGCAATGTTGCAAAATATTATGAGGATTGCTCATTTGTGGGTGCTGTTCATTGCCTGTAGAGTGCTGTCTGAAGAAGCTCTGATTTCAGAAGTTTGGTGGTTGTAGGAAAAATGTGTGTCATATAGAAATCTGGGCCTGTTAGAAAATTTGAAAATAATTTTTGACTTCATCTGGAAGTGTTTGAGAGAGTTTTTGCTCATGTAAAGCTTTCTCACAAACAGTGCTGTTTCTTGGGTCTAGCATAAATGACTTCAGTTTGTGACAAACAATGCACTATGTCCTTAGCACAAGATGGGGAATGGCCCTGGCTCATTTAAAAGTGCTTTCTAAAAAGAAGCCCACCTTCGACCGCTTTCTATCTTTGTTTTGGCTAAGTGGGACTGCCAGTTTTCCATCTCCTTGTAAACTAGCCAGAGCCAGATATAGTATTACCCGAGAATATAACACATAGCATCCTCTATATATACCTAGTTCTGGTTGAGTTCGTTTTCTACACATACACACACACTTACACACATATTGATTATATGTGCCACCTTTTTCTCAGTACAGGAATCACAGTGGTTCACAAGAAATTGAAGCCAAATGCAGCTAAAAATTATTACGGAGAAAGCATCCCTTTTCCAGAATTCCAAAATTCAAAATATTCAAAATTCAAAGTTGTCCACATGGATTGCTAAGATAGTGACATCTGTGTGGTTCTGTCTACACAAGCTTTGTTTTATGCAGAAAATTATTAAAAAATATCTTAGATGATGTAATATAAGATGCATAGGAAACAAAAATGATTTTCTTGGTTAGACTTGAGTCTCATCTTTAGGAGAGCTCATTATATACATATATGCAAGCACAAATATTCCAAAATATGAGACCATCCAAAAAGTTCTGGTTCCAAGCATTTCGAATAAAGGATCTTCAACCTGTACTATAGACTGCCAAAAAACCCCAAATGAATTGGTTTGAGAACAAAATAGATGTGGGTTATCACTAGAAGCTAAGATCTATTTGTCCATTCCATAATAGTCCCATTGTTGTTTTCTTGCCATTTTATACCGCACTTTATTGTCCATTCAACTGTGAAATTTCCTTTCCCCATTTCGTAATACTCTGCACTTTGCCTGGGATCTACGACTTAGTCTCCTGTTTTTAATACTGTATCCTGCTTGTTGATTTTAATTATTGTTTTTATTGATGTTGATGTTTTTTACTGGGATAATTGTTTTATTGCTTTGTTAATGTTATTTGTTTGTTTTATCGGGCCAGGCCCCATGTAAGCCGCCCCGAGTCCCTTCGGGGGGATGGGGCGGGGTATAAAAATAAAGTTGTTGTTGTTGTTATTATTATTATTATTATTATTATTATTATTATTATTATTATTATTAGATGACTAAACTGAAGCTGCAATACTTTAGAGCAGGAATTCTCAAACTGTGATCCGTGGAGCCCTTGGGGCTCTGTGGATGATAGTGAGGGACTCCACAGTGTCATGCTGCTTCCCATCTCCTCCTCTTTCCTCCCCCTGAGAAATGTAGGGAAATTAAAGTTTTGAGCTGCTGGAAACAGCAGCTACAATGTTATCCCAGGGCCCAGACTCTTTCCCCCCTCTTCCCTTGCTGCCCAGACTCTCCCACTTGCTTTCTTTGCTTCCAAAATCCTATTTCTCTTCCATCACGCAGGGGGTGCTTTGACTGTGTTTTTCCTGCATGACAGAAGGGGGTTGGACTGGTTGGCCCCTGGGGTTTCTGCTATTATTATTATTATTATTATTATTATTATTATTATTATTATTCCAAAAACTGGGTGGTCATCTGTTGAGGATGCTTTGATTGTGCTTTTCCTGCATGACTCCAGGGGTCCTCTACTGAAATTAACCAAGTTTATGTTGGTTAAAATTGATCTTCATTTTAATTATTGTTATGCTCTTTCTTTCCTTCTTTTTTGCACTGTGTGAATTAGTTTACACTAACACTCTCCATCCATCTGCCACTGGCCTGGCCCATGCCTGATATATATACATTATATATAATGTAACATAATATATAATATAATATATAAACATGTTTTGGTCTCCATGAGAAACCTTTGCTTCAAAAAGGTCTCCACAGCTTTAGACACTACTAATTAGAACATTGTTTCTCAAACTCTGCTCCTTCAGGTGTTTTAGACTTCAGCTGCCACAATTCCTAACAGCTGGTAAGTTGGCTGGGATTTCTGGGAGCTGAAGTCCAAAACACCTGGAGGAGCAGAGTTTGAGAAACACGGCATTAGAAGAGGCAATGATACTTGGTAAGGCAGAAGGCAATAGGAAAAGCTAAAGAACGTGTTACTAGTGAATAGACTCAATCTATGAAACCAAGATCCAGAATTCACAAGACCTGAACTGTTGAAACAGGGTGTCAGACCCCTGGCTGCTGGGCACCAATAACCTTACACGGAGGCCAATCTCTATCTAATATCTTTATTAAGGAAATATATAAAAGCAAACATAACAAGTGAAGAATATAGTTCAGAAGCAGACCTTTCAAATGAGGTCAAATATAGTCCAAAAATGTATTGTCCAATAAATGATATTAGAGTTCAAAGTTTTCAATCCAATACCGAAACACACACTTTTGCCAAGCAAAAGTGTGGGGAAATGTCAGAGTCTTAGAGTCCAAGGTAGCTTGACAACAAGGCTAGAACAAGGCTGGAATTAACTTGGTTCTTAACAAGGTTCGTGGCTAAAATACAAGGCAACTGGTGGAATCCTGGAACGAGGTCTGTGGGTAAAAACAAGGCGAGACAAAGGCTTGGAAGCTTGATCCGGGAAGCAAGGAACTGGGGTTACGAAGTCCACACACGATCTCACTCCTGAAGCTGATCTGTTGACTCCGCCAAGAATCTCCCGCGTCAAACACCTATATTGGGTCTCGTTTTCCCGCCAACAAATCTCTTTCCCTAGAGAACAAGAAGCAAAACCCAACTCTGTCCAGATGCAAGACTCCTTAGAATTTCCCAAGGGAAGCAGGCCTAATCAGCCTCTTGTTTGGCAGCGATCCGTAAACTCCTCCGATTTGCTTCTCTGACTCCTCTGTCTCTCGAGTAAGATTCTTTCCTGGGAAACGGAGGTGAGGAATGCCCAAGGTCTGGTTTACTGAAGTCTTGAGGACAAACATCAACATCCGGCAGGTGAAAGGATTCCGGCTCTTGTTGAACCGGCGAAAACCCCATGTTTTCATCTTCATCTGCCACGATAGTACTAGGAACAGGACTACAAGGCCCATGAGGCATCACACAGGGTGACTAGATAGTCTTTTATTCAGGAGATTGTCATAAGTCTAAGTCAACTTGATGGCAATTAAGAAAATAAGAACAAGTTACTAACATGATGCCGACCTAAATTTACAGTGCTTTAAATAGAATTGTGTTAAAACAAATTTCATGTTTAGTCCACTATGTAATACAACTTTGCCTGACATCACAGTGTTTCTAGGAGAAGGCTGGAAAAATGGGCATGTCCTAGAAAAGTCATTATTTTACAGCCTCGTATCAAACTTTCAGATTTTTGTAAAATTCCATTTTCAATGAACAAAGACCTGCTTAATTGCTTCTGGCCTCAACAGGATGTGTATTTGAGTGCTTTTCTGAACCAGGGCCTAAACAGCTTTCAGCAACAAGAAGCTCAAATTCTGAACAGTTGTCACAAGTTTACTTAATTAGTCTGGCAAATCAAAAAAGTGTCCAAGCCTCTTTTCAGTTTTCTTTCCTCCATGAGCTTCCTCTACTATTAAATGCTCTAGAGCTTGCTTTATCAAAAGCTTTACATGTTAACTTCTAACATTATGATGAGAAAGTTTGGGAAGCTTTTTCTATGTTTCCTCCTTTAAGGGGACGTGTTTCTGGGGTGAAATCTATGTGATCCTCATTTTAATATGCACTCCCCTAATTTTACATAATAATTACATAAAATAATTGTGATTTAAGTTTGTAACTTCTCTTTATTGTGTTGAAAATATATAAACCAACCAAACAAACAAATAAAAATAATTTCTCTGAATTTTATTACATAGTTTTTTATTTCAGTACAGATATGCTGCATGAAATTTTCTGTCTGAATACATATTTTTGAATTCATCATAGAAATATATATTCCTAATTTTTTTTAAAAAAATATGAGTACTTACTCTAAAGCATTTTATCATAAAATATCCATTATTATATACACAGATTGCTTTTGAGCCCAAACTGCACTGGAAAATTCAGAGAAGTCCAAACAACATATACTTTCTGAACTACTTCAATCTGAAAAGTAATTGGATCAGCTTTTATAATAAAGAATGGATTTTCAATTGCAGTGAAGAAAGGAGACTGGAAAAAGATGAGTTAGAAAGGAAGTGGAACCAACTGGAGCTAAAATCTCAAACAAGACTACTGGCACTGTACATTTTACATAGAAGGGGAATTCTACCAGAGGTATCATGCTCTGTCATTGAAGCCTAGTGACTCAGCGAGAGAAAAAAAAGACTCTGAAATAGTGTGTGAGTGGGATTTTCACACACTGGGTTGATATATTCATTTTGCAACCTTCTGATTGCAAACACTGAAAATAAGTTACTACACTTATACCACTTCCAGAAAAAGAACTCAAACTTGCTTGTGTGTGGGACCAATCTATTATCCAATGAGGAGGATTCACCTTGATTATTTCACCTTCCTCATTGGTCAGGAAGTTCAGCAGCTCAGCAGTTTAACCCACCACCAGATGCTCCAACAGAATCATAGTATTGGAAGAGGCACAAGGGCCACTCAGTCCGATCCCCATAGATCTTCGTAAACTTTGGAGTAACTCCTATAAACCCAGCATGGTCTCCCAGTCCTGAAGCAATGGAGCCAGTGTCCATTTCAAGGCTTAACTGTGTATAGAACTGGAGGCACTGTTTGGCAGTGATATTGCTCCTTCCAGTTACTGGAATTAGGCCAAAGATCTATTGTCCTTCATTTTTAAACACTATTTTTCAAATGTTCACTTGCACATCAATTGTGTTTTGCAAGTGTGTATTAAGGAACACTAAGAGTGGAGGGGATAGGAAAGGGTGACAGCAATAGCACCAATGATGGATGGAAAGATGATGCCCAGTGTTAGCAGCGGCAACTGATGGCTCCCTTTTCACTAGGGTACCAAAATCAGTGAGTTTTAGCCTGAACTTTTAAAGGAACTATCCAAAGTGCTGAATCTATAAGGAATGGATTCAGCATTATGAGTATCTCCTTTAAATTTCAAACTAAAAGGGTGAAACAGTTCCCTGCTGACTTTAATGCTACCAGCTCCCGCTGTCTGATGAGGAAGGGATATGATTGACAGATTGAGCTTCCTCCAACTATTGCCATTTCTAATACAATGTGATATTATGGAGGCATTAAGTTTTAGTCCTAAAAGGCACCATATCATGTCCGATCTTGGAAACTAAATCAGGTTAGCCATGGTCAGTACTTGGATGGAGGAGTGCCAATGAATATTAGGTTTGTAGGATGTATTTCAGAAGAAAGAAATGGCAAAATTATCTCCTTGCCAAAGAAAATCCTATAAAATTCATGGGATAACCATAAGTCGATAGGCAACTTGAAAGCACACATACATACAAACATCTGTAACTGAGATCATAGGTAAAACATTTTGTAAAACTCGTTTTGGATATATAAATTAATGATACATGTAGTAATAGTGATATTAGTGTTAGCAGCAGGAATAAATCATGCTCTTTTCATAACTGTAGTTTTTCTCACTTGCTCAGTTTTGTCAATTCTTACATTTAAAGTGTGAGAAAGAGCAAGAGTCCCATAGGAAGAAGAGAAACAATTACTTAATGCTTTCTAAAACAAATTCACACAGAAGGTGGGAGGAAGCTGTCATTTAAACCTTTAATTTATAGACATTCAACCCAAAATATTAGCTGGATGTCACCTCTGAACATGTGTAACCGATTAAATGAGAAGACTTCTGGAGCTGCATTTTCATGTTTCATAGACAGGAAACGGAAACAAATTTTGTTCTTTCCCCATTGGCTATAAGATATTTATGAGATTCCTGGATTTTTAAAAATTATATAGTATAAATGAAACAGTTTCAACCTGCAAAGAGTTTAATTTAAAATGCCCCAATTCTTCTTGTATAAAATGGATAAAGGAGCATATTTAACACATTAAATATGGCTTGATTTGTTTTTCTCTGACAAAAGAGATAATACATTAAAGTGGTATAAAGGTGCATAAGCTAGCCTTATGTTCATTTATTACTTTTAAGTCCACAAATATGGTAATCCTTCCTTTCCTTCCCAGTAATGTCAAATATGTTGGTTACTAGATGACGTACAAATAATTCTGATTGTAAGTCCAGGGGTCACAAAAATACTGAAGACGTAGAACTAAGAGAAAGGATTGATATTCCCTTTATCTGTTGGTGCCTTCTCCTATTCCATCTTTTGCACAAGAGTGGGGGACATTTGATAATCTAATTCTAGAGGAGGTTCAGCTACAGAGAAGTCTTGTTGGTACAATTTTGCCACTCACTTCAGGGGGGTTCCTAACATTCTTGGCCTTGATTCTTGGGGAGGTGGTCCAAACAACTATGTGTTTGGAAATTTTGCTATATTTCTGTGAAATGTATGCGAAAATGTCCCTAAACCATTTAGAGCATTTTAAGATATTGGCCATCACTGCATGTATGGCCATTTCTAAGATTGAGCCACATGAAATGACCCATGTGTAAAATGCTTTCTTTTCCCAAGTTGAGCCTTCTGTTAATCCATAATTCTAGTATTAAATGGCACATGAAGGTGGATTTATCTGCTGTCTCCAGCTCAATCAACTATTTAAAACCTGTACAATTTTTATAAACTTCTTTAAGATGTCACAGACTGTTGTTGTTGTTGTTGTTGTTGTTGTTGTTGTTGTTGTTGTTGTTGTTGTTGCTGCTGCTGCTGCTGATGCTGCTGAAGTTGTTGTTGCCTTCTTGATCAATACGAAGATCTCCAAGCTTAATTTAATGGATTTAAGTGGAAGGGGTTTCAGGGCTCTACTGAAATCGTTGAGGCTGAAAAATGCTCTTCAAGTTCAAAATGTCTAATGGACTTGGAGAATACATTGCGTAATTTACTTTGTTGTGATCCCAATTCGCTAATTCCAATGCACTTAAAATATTACTGTGATCCAGATTTCAGTCCCATCCCACAGCACAAAAATTGGCATTGCATGGACTGTTCCGGAGTTAATGTGTAGCACTAAATATTTTTCAAATCCACACTACATCTGGACTTTATTGTTAAGTGATTTGGTAACTTCAAGCTATCCTTCTGTTGCTTTGTTCACTTGGAATGGTTAGCATTTCTGTTATATGAGTTCAAACTCTTAAAAATTTTCTTGCTCTATCATGTTATTAATATTAAATTCAAGTTTGTCATGTTTACTTTTGTATTGAAACCAACAGGATTTTAATAAGGTCAGGTTTTATTACATCATGTCTTTTATCGTGTGCCCAGTTTCTCAGTGTGATTGAAAGGTAAAGATAAATGTCTCCAAATGATACTGGGGATAGTTTGATAAGCAGCATCACTGTGACTCACAATCTGACTTTAAAAAAAAACTCTGGTAAAAATACGTTTAGCATGTGTTTGGTGGAATTCTCATGGAGCCAGTTAAAACCCAATTCCTTCTCTCAGGAAGAAGCAAATCCACTGGTGGATCAAGTTTCATGTCGCGTACACCATTGCAAAATGCAATGCCAATTCTTTCACACACACCCCTGCTCATAAGTAAGCATAGAGAAACAAATCTGGATTGGGACCCTGAGCAAGGGATAAGTGGGTATGAATGCCTTACACCTTGCGTTGGTGCTGTCAAGGAATGGGGATTTGTATCTAGAATCTGCTGTTAGGATTTCATCGGACGGAGCTGGGGAAAATGGGGGAAATTGTCTTCTTTGTGTGCAAAATCATCTTATTTGCATGAAATTCTGTCTTTAAAGACGATGGAAAATTTACTTACCCACATCACACAGGCTCACCTCCTCTCGCCTCTAGCTCAACCATCCATAGAGGAGACAGAAGACATTGTTCTTAAGGCAAACACCCTTTCTTTGGGTTCTTCTCCTTTCCTCCCAATCTCATTGCCTTCAATCACAGAAGTCCAAGATTACTATGAAGGAGAAATGAAAGGAAAAACAAAGTGGTGATATTTTGAAATTGTTGCATTTCCAATGATTAAACTAATCTAAAAAATTACCATGCAAGGCTCATGAAGCAGGATTTTGGAAGAGAAATGTCAATGCTTGGTAGGAGGTCACCCATAAGACATCCCATTACTTGACATCACTGAAGGGCTTCAACATGGGCAAATTTGACAGATCCCATCCTATGTGTTTCCCTCTGTTTTCTCCCACTATCTCTCTGTCTTCTGTCCCCTCATCCTTCATTTCTAAACACTTCTAAAGCAGTTCTCTTATGAATCATCACAGATGACAGGCCAAAGTTTGTTTGCGTTGTTTGATGATTTCTGTGAAGCTTCACAAGAATATTGTTTTAGAAGTGTTTGTAAACAGGGAAGGAATTGAGTGTGATGAAGTCCTTAGTTTTCCCCTGATCTTTGGAAAGGTCTCCCATTATGAAAAAATTGGAGATTTTTCTATAATAGCTTGCTGTAATGGTTCAGGTCCCTCTTGACTATGAAAACTTGAGCAGGCCTCTTTCTTTCATGGTAAGCTTCCCCTGAATAAATCCATGCCCTCCAACTGTTCAAATCTGATAGTGGCAGTCCTGCTCAAGCCTCTGTAGTTCCACCTCTCAGCTGCTTTTAGAAGATCCCAGTTTCTTCCTCTCACTTTCCTCACTTGTCTCCAGTTTACTTTATTTGCTGCAAACAGAATTCAAAGGATACAAGTAGTTTGCATTTTATTAGCTCAGTAGGGGAGAGAGGAAAAGCAGGCTTCGGCAAAATCAAAATGCTGCAGCCTCTCTTATTTTGTGTGTGCTTCCTATTTATAACTTTTCCCATCTTGACCACACTCTCATGTTGCTGAGTCACATATGCCCTAGATTTCATCCACTGAAAGGTATGTAAATCTTGCCCCCAAAAGCCTAGGAAAGGGTCTCCAAAATTGACTTGAAAGCACATGATAACAAGTGTTTTTCATTAAAATAAGAGCACCCTGCTCATACTAAAGATGCTAAAAAGTGTTCTGGTGTTGTTGCTTTTTTAAAAGCAACCTCAGTATAAAACTACCCAAGCTGTACCTCCAGAGTTCAGACTAATATACAGTCATCTTTCTGATTTTGCAAATTTGTGATGGTCAAAATATTTTGATTCCTTTTGTTTATTGAATTTATGTCCTGATTTTCTGCCAAAGGGAGACCCAAAGCAGCTGAAAAAGTCTACTGAAATGCATCCAAAACTATGTAGGTTAGAATGAAATACAATGGAAATGTTTATAATGAGAGAAAAATATTTTGGCAAACAATACAGTTTTGTGCAACTTTAAAAAAAATTGAGAAGAACACAGAAGTAGGATGGAATGAAGGCTATGAAGGAAGACACACAAAACTTACATAAAATAGAAACTGATCAAACTGTGAATCTTTAAGTAGTGTCCTGTGCATATTTGTACATATCTGGTTTTGATAGTGATACTCCTACTTTACAGTGCTCTGGGACAGTTATGTTGTTTGTTGGTGTTTTAGTAATTTTCCATTTACGATGACCCTATTACAGGGTTTGCTAAAGCTGAGATTGTGTGACTTACTCAGGGTCACCCAGTAGTTTTCTATGGATTGAACCCTGGTCTCCAGAGTCAACCCTCAAACCATTATACCACGCTAGCTCTGAAAGGGTTCTTTTGTGTTGGTGTGAACGAATTCCAATCTAAAAATCTTTCAGATTTATATAAGAAAACTGTTCCTGAGAGAGGGCATTTCCACCATATTCTTTTGATTTATTTCAGTAAAGTTGTGAGGGAGCAATGTGTTTCTGGAAATAAAACATGAAATGCTTCTGAGGTTTGTACTGTATGTTTTCCCTTGCATTTGACCTTTAAAGGGACACTGCTGCCATCCACTGGGTTGGAGAAGAAGAAAGCCTCAAAGCCACAATTAGTTTTCTCGGATATCTATTTTTGCAAATGTTGTTTGAATTGCACAGAAGTTAAGAATGGATGTGAATGGAAAGCTCCTCCCAGCCCCCAGCTGATTCTCATTAAGCTAAAGAGAGATCTGTTACTACTGTGAAAAGAAAACATTGCTATAATGCTAGAAAGATAGTGATATTTGTCTTCCTGGATCCCCAGTTTTCAAAGACTAAATATTGCTACTCACTTGAAAGCTAAGCCAGAATGCAAGAGAGGACTCACACTTTATCTGTACTGTAGAGCTTTTTCATATACAGGTTGAGTATCCCTTATCCAAAATGTTTGGAACCAATAGTGTTTTGGATTTTGGAATATTTGCATACATATTGTTTGATGTATTGGAGATGGGACCCAAGTCTAAACATAACATTCATTTCTATATGTCATGCAACATGGCTTGGAGGTAATTTTACACAAAATATTTAAAATCATTTTGTATATGAAACAGTGCCTGTGTACATTGAACCATCAGAAAGCAAAGATATCACTATCTCAGCCACCATGGACAATTCTGAATTTTGAAGCATTTTGGATTTCTAGATAAGGGAACCTGTATTTTTTTAAAATAGCCTACCACAAAGTATTATCATTGGCATGTGACAGTTTAAATTTCTACCCACCACAAAAACAACAACAACAACAAAGCAAATCTGGAAACAAAAAAAATATTGAGAATTAGAACCACAATGGGCACCAGGATCCATAATCTGTTTTCTAACACCTGCTTTCTTCTTGCTTGTCTTTAGACAAAAGCTATGAATACTTTATGAAATAAATTTGCATTCTTCTTAATGAATAGGGAGAGTAATGACAAAGCTATTGTACTGTTTTGTATCACTCTGCAAATCTGCCAAGACATCAACCCCAACATTTAATTTTTTCTGCACTCAATCCAAATACATAGAAGTGACTCCCTCCCCTGCCCATACTCCCTTCCACAAAGCAGAGATATCCCCTTATGTTTACAGGCTGCTTTTGATCCTTGTCTGCACATTGTATTGGGTTATTTATAATTTCTAGTAGTCGGTTTTTTGAACAACCACCCAGGAATCCTTGTAAAAAACATGTTCAGTCTGAAACTGTCCAACCCACTCAAGTCTTTCACTGGTCTACACCCTGGTTCTCACAATTCACAGAATAAAGTCTATCCCACAGGGCTTTGAAAGGAAACCCACTGATTGCTTCTACTTTTTACTGACAGTTAGTCATATATTAAAAAGTCCACTGAGACAAGAGAAACATGTGCAGAAGTGATATTTCTCTGCATCCCGGAACTCTGGTTTAGAATGCTATGAAGCTTTGAAATGTGTAACTTTCCTCAGTGCACCAATGGCTTAACAAATGCATCAAGCTAATAAGTATTTTAGATGTGCAACATTTGCTGTGTGTGGAATCTTGAATGTTTTAATGCTACAGCCCTATTCATTGGACCAAGACATGAAAGTAGAGTGGAGTTATGCCAGATTATTCTGAATCTGATGTTATTCACTGAAATGCCAGACCATTCCCCAGCTTTCCTTAGCATGGGGCTAAACTGTTTCAACCTGGCTTACTTTCCATTAAGGATTAGAAGTCCATGGACATCATGAAGATAACTAGGAGCCCTTTCTAGGCCGCTGATATCAATTTTGTTCTCTCAGGCTTCATCTGCACAGGCCTGAAAATACGGAAGGAATTGGGATAAAAGGGAAGGGTATCCAGCACTGGGCTAAATGCTGGAGCATGCATTTAGCTCAATACAATGCATTAAAAACTCATTGTATAGTCTGAAACCAGCAATAAAATATGCTGCAGCTGCATGGTTGCTGCAGAGCAGGAATTTGAGAGCAACATGAACAGCGCTGGTAGAAACTCCGCTGGAATATCTAGATGCAGGAACTGGATATGTTTATCTTTTCAGAAGATAAGCAAACATCTCCCCCCGCCCCCCAAACGGGAATCTCTTTCCCCTTTTCGTTTCTTCCCTGACATCATTTCCATTGCTGATTCTCATCCAATGGATTGCTTCTACTCAGTATATTTTCGCCAATGGGGTAAGAAAAAACCTTCTTTATGTTGGAATAATTTAGCATGAGTGGAGCTTTGTGGATGTAATGGAAGCTCCTTTGTGGTTCCCGGGGAGCCTGTGGAAATGCTCAGGAGCAGAAAGGGATCTCTTTAATCCACATTCTGATCTGGATGAAATGGATGTGTAGAAGCAGCCATTCTTAGTCTCCAAGATGTTACAAGATCCCTTTGCATACTGAATAAAAAAAGTCTGTACAAACTTCCATACAATCCCCCAATTCACTGCAAAGTCTCACAGTCTGATACAAAATGAGGACAAGGATGAAAATATAGGTGGGATTCTGAGAAATGCAGTGACATCAAAAGTGGGAGATTTTTTACATCTTTAGCTCAGAACATATGTCTTGCTTCTCCCTATATGGATACTACATAACTAACAGTTCAGACAGATAGCATATTGTGTAGGGTATATTTGGATGGCAGCTATTCTGTATGAAATACAGTTGAATTAATTGCAAATGAATTCACTAAAAAATAATTGTTTGGATCTGTAGGTCCAGCTTATGAAATCCTTGCTTTCAGGTGTGGATGATTAGGCAGCATGTTAACTACATTCAGCTACCAAACACCTAGAACAAGCTAAAAAAAGATTTAAAATATTCTCTGCTATTTCATACTAAGAGAAAAAAAAATCTAGCCAATTCGTGGTTGTCAAATTTGTCTGATAGCACTTGATTTATATGGTAAGAGTGCTCTAGATAGATGAAAAACTGAATAACAATTTTTTAAAATAAAACTAAATATGTAACCAAGTACCCAGACTTTAGCCAGCTCATGAATGCTTGATACTAGCCATTCATTTTTACAGAGAGTGATTTGGATAGCTGAAATATCTAAAAATTTTTGCTATTATGAAACTTAGTGTCAAAAATCTAGGCAACTCAGGAATGCTGACATTTCCCTGTTTGGGATTGTTGACTTTTTAAAGGAAAAATTGTCTTAGGGCCCTTCTACACTGCCCCCAAACCCAGGAGGAATTGGGTTATTATAACCGAATTTCTCCTGGGTTGCTGTCCCACCCCCTTCCCAAACCCCAGGCTTTTCCTTGAGGGGTCTGGATGCCATCCGAGGTCAACCAAAGGTTGACCCAAGAGAGCATCCAGCCCTCTTCCAGCCCCCCATTTTCCTCTCAAAAACATACCCGAGGGCCTGCCAACAGTGCAGCCCTCCCCCCGAGAGCTCCCCTGACATGCAAAAATGATGTGTCAGGAGGTGGGGGGGGGCAGAGATCCCCCCACAATGCATTTTTGTGTACTAGTACTTTCTGGAAAGGCCTGTGCTGCTGGCAGGCCCCTTGGGTAAGTTTTTGAGGGGAAAATAGGAGGCTGGAAGGAATTGTGGGCATCCTGATCCTTTAGGCTCCAAGAGCCCAAAGAACTGGGATGGCTATGGGGATTGACCCCCAGGACTGGGGAAACACACCAGGGAGTCAATCCGCACAGGCCTGGAACTTGCAAACATCTGGACCTTAGCTTAAAATCTGGATCTTTGCAGGTGTCAAAGTGGGTTTACCTGAGACATAGTTTGGATGAAAAATTGAATAATTAATTAGATGTGATTCATAAAGTACATTGCTTAATTACCCCAAAGGCAACAGATCCTGCCTGATTTTAGAAGCTAAGCAGGGTCATCCCTGGTGAGACTTTGAAGGGGAGACTGCCAACAAATAACAGGTGCTGTGAATATATTATAGAGGAAGGAATTGGCAAAACCACCTCTGAGCATTCCTCATGGGGTTGACATAAGCAGATGAGTTGAAGGCATATACAAGCACATACAGTACAAACAGTTAAGTAATTTCAGCATCTACTCAAGAAGAAACTGTTCAAATCTAGTGATCTGCACCTGGTTTCACAATGCTCTTGGCTGTAAGACCATCTTTTGTAATATGAAACTCTTTATTCCATGTAAAGGATTGGCTTCCCAAGAGCATCAGTTTAATGCACGTTCAGTATTGTCAGGCAGTGTGAAGGGACATATCACAGTCCAGTTATCTGCATCTGGGCTGTGATGTGAAGGGACATATCACAGTCTAGTTATCTGCATCTGTTCTCATATGGCAATTCATTAGAGTATTATTGTTTTTTGAACAACTGGCAAGACATTTTGTCCTTTAAAAAAAAAAAGAAATATGTTTTAAATCTATGCAGACATAATCAGAGTATAATTATTAACTTGATTCTGTGCTAGAGTACAAATTCAAAAAAGTGAGCTGGTAACCCATCATTGAGGCATTAACTGGAAACTTTGGAATTTCTATATGGTGGTCTAGTCTATTCTGGTTGAGCTACCCAACTACATACTGGACATCCCTACACTGGCTACAAGTCTCATACTCATTGTGAATGGACTGCTGCCTGTCCCCATAGAACACAATGGCTTCTGGTGAGTATCATGCAGGGTTTTTTTGTGTTTAAACTGTCTTTGCCTTATTTTTGACAATGTTGGTAGATACTCTGGAGTTTTCTGGAAAGTGGACTGGATCTGATTCCATCATATATGCTGTTGAAAATGGATACCGGCACCATCACCTAGGTGCATCAGCACATGGAAAGGGAATGTATCATGCCCATGTGACCGCTGCTTCTCCTCCTGGCAATAGAGCTCTACTCAAGGTCTGGCCATTGTGAACACCTCTGATGTTGTAAGAATGAGGCCCCTGCATGCAGAGCCGGCCCTAGGTATTTTTCAAGTGTAGGCGAACAGAATTTTGCCCCCCCCCCCCAAAAAAAAAACCAATCACTGAAAAATAAAAGCATTGGATAAGCGAAAATGTTGGATAATAAGGAGGGATTAAGGAAAAGCCTATTAAAAATCAAATTATATTAAGATTTTACAAATTAAGCACCAAAACATCATGTTTTACAACAAATCAACAGAAAAAAAGTCTCAACTGCACCCCCGTATATTTTGCACCCAAAGCGACCGCTTAATTCGCCTCATTGTTGGACTGGCTTTGCCTGCATGACAGCAAGAAGGGAGTGATCGACGAGCAGAGTTGATGTGATCCTGGGTAATTTAGAAAATGGTCTCTAATTCAGCATGCAAATTCTGGATCTGGGGCTGCTCCAGTGCAGATTTACATCAGACTAACCTGCCCAGTATAGACACACCCTCTCTGTAGGCAATGTAATGTTCCTAAGCTTTGAGTTGATTCAATGCACCCTGATTAACTAATGTATTTCCCCATATAGGAAAGCATTTGAATGAAAAGATTATAGACAAATACATATGGAAGGAATATGGAGAGGACAGAATATGTCACATCTTCCTCAAATATTTTCTCGTTATATTTTTTCTGTTCTTCGGTCCTGACTTCTGATTTTTTTCTGGATCCTGTCTCTTCATTTGTCTTGATTTATTGATTTGTTCTAGCTAGATCTTTGGCCTTGGCTGTTGATTTCTCCAGTGGCTACCCACTTCTACTTACTCCCGAGACCTTTAAAGGGTCAGTGGCCTCTAAAGATCTCAGCATGGGAATAGATCACATACTTCTTTTACATTGTTATTGAGATTGCACAGAACTGCTTTGATTTCCTTTCTACTCTGGAGAAGTCTAGTGGGTGAAAATCAGAAGAGTACAGAGGTTGGAACGAAGCAATGCTCACAAACCATTTTGAAGGGCATTGGCTACCACAAGTCCTCGTGATGAAAGAGAGCTTATCTCTGTATTGAGGTGTGTTCATTTTCTTGAATGCCTTTTGAGTTTTGATCATACATGTCACTCACCATGACCCTTCAAGGTAAAGCAAGCTAAAACTATAAAGAGATAATGTTGGATCCAACGATAGAATGTCACTGATGAAACTGCTTCTGACAGTGAAACTGGGAGGGAGGCAGTTCCCCATTCCTGTAAGCCTAGACAAATGTGATATGGAAGAGTGGAAACCTTCCAGAGCATATTTCTGTGTGGTGTGGCAACCTGTGCCGAAAGAGGGAAAAGACAGACCCAGGTTGCTTGCCAATATATCCTAGAGTGATGTTGGATTTAATGACTTAGATGAAGGGTTAGAAGGCATGGTCATCAAGTTTGCAGACGACATGAAATTGGGAGGGATAGCTAATACTCCAGAAGACAGGAACAGTATTCAAAATGATCTTAACAGATTAGAGAGATGGGCCGAAACTAACAAAATGAAGTTCAACAGGGACAAATGCAAGATACTCCACTTAGGCTGAAAAAATGAAATGCAAAGATACAGAATGGGGGATGCCTGGCTAGACAGCAGTATGTGTGAAAAAGACCTTGGAGTCCTTGTGGACAACAAGTTAAACATGAGCCAACAATGTGATGTGGTGGCAGAAAAAAAGCCAATGGAATTTTGGCCTGCATCAATAGGAGTCAAGTGTCTAGATCCAGGGAAGTCATGTTGCCCCTCTATTCTGCCTTGGTCAGACCACACCTGGAATATTGTGTCCAATTCTGGGCACCGCAATTGAAAGAAGATGTTGACAAACTGGAAGGTGTCCAGAGGAGGGCGACTAAAATGATCAAGGGTCTGGAGAACAAGCCCCATGAGGAGCAGCTTAAAGAACTGGACATGTTTCGACTGTAGAAGAGAAGGCTGAGAGGAGACAAGATAGCCATATATAAATCTGTGAGGGGAAGTCATAGGGAGCAAGCTTGTTTTCTGCTGCCCTGGAGACTAGGAGGCAGAACAATGGCTTCAAACTACAGGAAAGGAGATTCCACTTGAACATTAGGAAGAACTTCCTCACTGTGAGAGCTGTTCAGCAGTGGAACAGCAGTGTGGCGAGGCTCCTTTTTTGGAGGCCTTTAAGCAGAGGCTGAATGGCCATCTGTCAGGGGTACCTTGAATACAATTTTCCTGCTTCTTGGCAGGGGGTTGGACTGTGAGGTCTCTTCCAACTCTATGGTTCTATGATTCTATGATCATAAACAGTAAATGGAAGAAATCCAACTTTATGCTTTCAAAATTTTTCATTTTGTTGATATTAATTAGAGCGTCTAACTGGGACTATATACCGTATCTTGCTTCTGTGTCAGACATCATAACTGCGTGTATAGGATTTGTTTGTATTGTATGATTTGCCATTCACATGTGTGTGTTTATGTATGTGATGTCTTCATCTGGAAAAGCAATCAATCCATGGAACAGTGGTTTGAAAATGTGTTGGAATGTGAAAAAATGCAATAGGTTCACATGCTTCCTCCTCCTCTTTTAATCCATGGTAATTCCTTCCTTTCCATTTAGGTTTTGTAACAAAATATGCTTTATTATCTGCACCATGTTCCTTTGTTTCCTGCCATCTCTTCCCGTCTTCTGGGATGACCTCCCATCCCACGTCATTTCCCGCTGTTTCCCATCATTTCCCCACTTTATCCCTGTGTTCTCCAATTAGGAGCCAGGTAGCACCCGACTCCTGAAAACAGAGTCTTATCTCCATTTTCAGGTGCTGACAAGACTGATTCCCACAGGCAGCCACCAGAAGTAGGATGGTCTCCATTGGACTCTGTTTTGCCACCACCTGAAAATGGAGAGAAGATGCAGAGAAGAATGCATCTATAAGGTCCCTAGTGCTAATATCCATTCCATTCACCATAGTTTAAAACAAGATGGCAAACCATGGTTGAGAGGTCAGCAATAACCATCATTTGTCCCCTATAGACATCGTGGTGAACTATCATGAGGACAACCTAGAAATTGTCTGTTGAGAAAGGAATATGTGAGTACACAGCACATTTTCTGTCCAGGGCATAAAAACTGTCCAAGCGAAGTTTATATCTACAAAACAAAGAAGATGGGATGAAGAGTAGCATAGGAAGTATTAGCTAAAATAATTTAGGACTACCTAAACCCTGACTATATAGCCACAAATTTAGAAAAGTCATTTATTTTCTCTTTAGTCAACTGTATTATAATAAAATATCCATCATAAGAGGACAAAGACAGAACATAGTGGGGAATAAAGGTAAAAAGGTAAAAGGTAGTTCAAACATACAGAGATGTATAATGCTTTGGAATCAATAATTAATGGCAATCACTAGGGTTAGAAAGAGTAATGGTGGGATTTGACCTACTTGCTGGTATTTGGAACTTTGCAACCTTCAGCACAGATTCTTTAGAGGATTATGAAAGAACGAGAGAGGTATAACTGCTATTGGATCTGTCTGGGAAGACTTTCAAGATCAGATCTATAAATTGAGAATAAATATAAAACAGACAATATAGCAGAACATGATCTTCAACAATGCTTCAACAATGCCTGACTGGCAGGGACAGATACACCATGTGTAAGGTATTTCCCATACAGCAAGGCTGATCGCAAAAGGTTGCAATAGGCCAAAGTAAAGGATCTGAGTCATGTAGGAATTTCCAGACTGTAAAGATAATTGGCCAGGACAAAGTTTATGCTATGCTTTGCTCTGTCCTCCTGCAAAACTATGTCCCAGATCTGTTGCTCATTTGTTTCTTTGATCTTAGGGAACCCCTAACACAGCAGAACAGAAGGGGAGAACCCATACAGAGTGGAAGTCATGCAGAACTTTCCCAAAAGCCAATAATAAATATCTATTGATTGTTTAAAAGCTAAAAAGGAGTGCTCATCACTGTGTTGCCTCAGTGACCTACTACATATTCCTTAAAGTCCAATTTCTGGTTCATTAATTTTCAGCTATAGGGAGGTTTTTTTTAAAGGGGGGTGGAGTTGCAACACCATGGCGGGTGACACCCAAATGATTCTCTATTTATTTTTTAAATAAAAATATCCCTGAAGTTAGTTTGACCACAAAAAGGTTTTCACAAGCCCATCTTATATGTACTCTATAAATATACAAAACTAATTCTATGTTAATGTATTTTCTGAACCTTCTAATGAGCATGCACTCCAGTTGATGATGCTTCAAATCATGTGATTTCATCTGACACACTATAAGTATGTTTTGATTGCTGATGGGTGTTTATAGTTACTGGTCTTGTGAAAAGGTCAAATATCTTAGCTACAATATTGTGGTATACTGTACTCTGGTACGGTTCAGTATGGTATAGGTATGAGACCATGAGTTACTGCACCAGGTAACAACCTTAGAAATGCTACTGAGCCTCTCAGCACTCCTTCTACACTGTACTATATCCCAAGATCTAATCCCAGATTATCTGTTTATCCAGAGCCAGAGCTGTCCTTTATCCTTTGTTTGTGTTTTTAAATACATTACAACAGTACCCTTGGTTTTTTCTGACATAATAATAAAATAAATATGCTTATCTCGGATTATCTGGCAGCAGGGACTAATATAATCCAGTTCAAAACAGATAATCTGGGATCAGATCCTGGGATATTAGGACAGTGTGGAAGGGGCCTAAGTTTTGCTTAGATAGACACCCTTGCTCCCTATGAGATTCATTGTAATTCTTCCATGCTAGGTATTTTTTTGGGAGGGTAAAAGGTTGACATCCAACAATTTGCAGCCTGAACCAAAGGACATGATGCCTCCTCTTTCATCTATAAAATCTGACTAGATTGGTGGTTGAAAATTATTTCATTATTGGCAACAGAACAACATCCTCCACTGCACATGCAGGCACAACAGTAGCTTGTGATTGTGGGTGTGCGTGTGTGTATGTAAAGCAAGTACTTTATAGCTCTATCCGTTTCCTATTCCTTACAACTTATGGTGGTGACCAAATGGTACAATCAGACTTTTAAGAACACGTATGCCTCTTTCATTTGGCCTTTAGTCTGGTTTGCATGTTTGTGTACATCACTTGAAATATATTTTCAATGCATGGACAAATACCATGACTATGCAAGTGTGAACCAGCATAGACTCAGCTGATAATCAGCAAATCATTTTGAGGATTGTTCATTCAGCTGCTGCCTATTTTCATCAAACATCTTCTTTCACTCATTCTCCCATTTTTCTGTCCTTGCCTGCTACTGAATTAGCCTAGACAAGGAATGTTTGAGGAATCTGATCTTTGTGACTTAAATGCAAACCAATCTAATATGCACATCCTGGTCTAATATGCAGATCAGAACATAATAATCCTCAGAATTTTGCATGAATTTTTGTGGTGTTGTTTTTAGCTCAAAAGCTATCTCTAAATGCATCTGAAAATGCACATGCTAGGATAAAATGGACTTAGAACTGTATATGTTTACATAATGCTTATAAGTTAGATTTTGTGGGAGAGGAAATTAAAATCTGTACTAAAATAAATATTCACAATTTTTCCTGCAGATTTTTTTTGCATAGAAATCTTTCCTTATAATAAAATATTTTATATTAATAAGAATTGTTTATCTTGTCATAGCTTTAGATTTTATTTTGATTTTTATCACCATTTTTGAAATAACTATATATTAAAAGCTAAATGCCATTATTATCTATATTCCAGTATTTTTGAGGTGATAAAAGTTGCTTCAAACCTTGACAACTGCAATGGGATGAGGGGTGAGGGACAATGCAAAAAAGGCAGAGAAAGGAAAAAAAAGTTTTTAAAAACAGAGGCATTGAAAAAAGAAGGAAATATAAACAAAATAAACTGTAAACTTGCACTATGATAACCCAGCCATTAAACTGAATCAATGATCTTTTCATTGAGCTTAGTGCTGCAAATTTCAAAAATAGCCTTGAGGTACAACGGTTGAGTCAAACTTCTTGTCCTCTGTTCTTACCAGGGTGCAAATTAGTGGGCAGCAGCAATTAAAAAATAAATAAAAATAAAGTCTTGTGAATCACAAGATGGGGATAAATATAGTAGCCCTGCTCTTTTGAGACAGGAATCCTCTGTTTGCTTCCTGACTCATTGGTAGCTCTGTCCCTTCAACCCATGCATCATGGACTAATTTCTCTGAAGTCATTGGAGTCTATGATTTAATCAGATAGCATTTTATAGCTGATTTTGAGAGGCAATGTAATGCAGTGAATATTGACTTTATCAAGTTGGTGATTCAGTGTCCTGGCTCAGTAAGGATTTCCTTGCGAAAGGATGGTGTGGGAGGGGATGTCCCATCCCCACTCTTATTCAGTTTCCTCACCCTAAGTCTCACTGACATAGCTTGTGCGTTTGCTGTGAGGCAACAATGCCGTCCATTGTCTTGCAAGTCAAGAAATCCAGGATTCTTCAGCACAAAGAGCAACAACTCCAAACAGAGCAGAGGAGGAGGATTAAAGCAGTTCAAGGGTTGCGACTCAATGTCACAGAGGAGATGAAACAGAAAAGCCCGCATCACAAATTTGGATTTGGTGAAACTATAGTCCTATTCAGGTGCCCGGAAAGTGTGGGAAATAACATGCAGAAACTAGGAACACCACTGCTTCCACATTCAGTCATGATTTCCATTGCTATCCAAATAATGGAGAGGGGCAACTTTTCTTCCCATATAGATAATTCAGAATGTTAGAGCTCTCCTCTTCAGAAGATCATTCTTCCAGTGAAGGGAAAAAATGAGCACACATTTAAACTATGCAACAGTAGTCCTATCATTCTACTTGAACTGCTATGGCAGCTGCTATGGACTCCTGGGATTTACAATTTAGGGAAGAGTATGCAAAATTCTCAGCCAGAGAGAGATCTAGGGTGTGCCTAGACTGGAGAATTAATGCAGTCACTTTACCTGCTATGGCACAATGCAATCTCATCTATCCATACATCAATGAATCACCTCTTTGTCCCCTCACAATCTGCCTTCTATTAGTCTAACAACAACAACAACAGCAACAGCAACAACAACAACAGTACTTTATTTATATTCTGCCCTATCTCCCCAAGGGGACTCAGGGAGGATCACAGTACACATACCTGACAAACATTCAATGCTGTTTGGAGACAGGAATGAACAGAATAAGACAGACAGAAGGAGGTATGTAGTCTTGAAGTCCAGTTTTTGGTGCCTTGGAGATTGAGGTTGCACTCAGATTCAGTCACAGGGGGTGCTATTGCTTCATTCTCTATGACAAAGAGCCATCAGGACTTCTTCCTTCTACCTTCCTCTCAGTCACAACATTTCTGATCTTGTTATTTATGGTGTAAAATACCTCCCCCACAATTTGTGGAACCTATTTCTCTACTTACAGCTTATAAGGTGTTTCAAACTGCTTAGGTAAATAGTGAGCTGGGCTTGAGGTCAAGCGCTCTCCCCGACCAGGCTTTGAATTGGCCACCTTTCGGCTGGTACATCTTATTACTGATGGCAATTTACCAGCTGTGCTATATGCCAGCCCCAAGGATTCAATGAATGTGTTTACTTACATGACAGAAAGCAGACTAGGGGTGTCTGCTTTTTTCAAAGTTCACAAAAAGGTTCCTTAAGAAAATATGGCAAACTTAAGAAGAAAAAGAAAAAGAGAGAGAGACACAAAGAAGTTTCGGTTGCTCTGGGCATTCAGGTTGGCCACAAAGTCAGCACAACTGGCAACTCTCCCTCTGAAATAACGAGGGAGATTTCCTAAATGTCCTTCCCCTCCAGCAAAATCTATATTTATAATGCATAGTATCAAATGAAGAGCCAACTGCAGTAATTACACCAGCAGATCAACATGGTTTTTTCAACATGTGTCCGATATCAGCACACAAACTTAAGGTCCTACTGAGGAAGTTTTCCCTCTTTCCTCCAAGTTATTTTAATACATGTTTATTTTATGACATAAAATCTAATGCTTAGCTGGTGTGTATTTTGCCAGGGATATGGACAAGGTGTTGTGGCTTAGACAGAAAATGTCCTGCCCAGTTAATAAACTATGAGAGAACTCAGTTGGGGACACCATTAATGTTCAGTGCAGCATAAAATTTCTGGGACTCTCTGAAGGGGAATCATAGTGACACATGCTCACGAAAGGAGACTCAAAGCTCCTGCAGCTCCTTTGCATTCCTTGGTGAATACCAACCCACGTTCTTGCAGGCGGAGTCATGTGCTGATGACTGAAGCATCTGTAAAGGACAAAAAGTCCGTACACCAAAACACTTTCATTCATTTCCTACCCCACTCCAAAATGACAGACATTTCTGGGAATGTACAATTTCTGACTCAGTTATATAAGAAATCAAATTACGAGGTAGAGTCTCCTTGAATGACAACTGAACAATGCCATTGTTGTTAAATGTTCAGGGAATGGTCATTGCCTACATCCACAAACAAGAAGTGAATATAGTCACTCCTTTTCACCATGAAAGAGGAAACACCGTGAATTAAAAATACTTTTAAAAATTCTGAGAGAATAGCCCTATGGAAATCTTGCTCTGCCAGGATGATTCTGTGATCTCTAGAGATTCGCATGTAGTTGCTCAGTAATTGTGCTATAAAACCTTTGTGCTGAGGTTGTGAAACAGAATGAAGACTCCAAGTATTCAATGAAATCCACATCCACCCACATTCATGCATGCCCATGCATATCCACATGCATAAGGGCAGGGCATGTGCACCTCTATGTCCACAACCTTGCACTGATTGCAAATGTTCTACACTGAACTGTCATAAACAAAGGTGCAGTGGAGAAACAAAGTTCAAACAAGCTCACTGAAATAGCCAAGGTCAATGGTCCAGGGTTAGAAATACCAATTACAAGAGTCCTTAGAAAGTAGTAGAATATTGAAGAGTCTGGTCCCGAGTTAGAAGCATGAAATTCAAACAAACAAAGATGCCAGAGCCTAAAGTCATATTACCAGAAGTCGAAGTCAGGAGTCCTTGAATAACAAACAGCAATAAAGCAAAGAGCATTGGACTCAAACCACGTAATAACATCATTTGCTGCAAAGAGTAACAATACTGAGATTTTTTTAATTTTAGGATTTCAGCTGTTGCTTGATTACTGATGGTTTTTCTGCTAATTTCTGAGATCTGTGACACCTTCCGCACCCTTTCTGCTGCTCGAGAGGTGTGGGTATGGTTAACTCTTCCCTAGCTTGCTCAGACCTGTGTGCTTCAGCTTCCTCTAGAGCAGTAGTTCCCAACCTTTGGTCCTCCAGGTGTTTTGGGCTTCAGTTCCCATAATTCCTAACAGCTGGTAAAATGGCTGGGATTTCTGGGAGTTGAAATCCAAAACAACCAAAAGGCCAGAAGCTGGGAACCACGGCTCTAGAGGAGCTTATACAGAATGCAGGGAAGTACTTGAGTGAGGCAAGGTAGACTGCTGGGAGTTGCTGGCCTCCACCTCCTCTGCTGGCCATTCTATCAGCTCCTCATCAAAGCTATCTGAGCTGGCCATGACATGGACAAAAAACATCCAACCTTACACATGCAGAAAATACCAAAGGAATTTGGACTCTAGTTTTTGAGGAAAGTTATGGGGCAGGGAGATGATGATGTTGCTCTTATCACTGCAAGCTCTCACCACTGCAAAATGGAGATCAGAACAATGTGATGCGGTGGCTAAAAAAGCCAATGGGATTTTGGCCTGCATAAATAGGAGTACAGTGTCTAGATCCAGGGAAGTCATGCTACCCCTCTATTCCGTCTTAGTCAGACCTGGAATAAGGGTCCAATTCTGGGCACTGCAAATGAAAGATGTTGATAAGCTGGGAGGTGTCCAGAGGAGGGCGACTAAAGTGATCAAGGGTCTGGAGAACAAGCCCTATGAGGAGCAGCTGAAAGAGCTGGGTATGTTTAGCCTGCAGAAGAGAAGGCTGAGAGGAGACATGATAGCCATGTATAAATATGTGAGGGGAAGTCATAGGGAGGAGGGAGCAAGCTTGTGTTCTGCTGCCCTGCAGACTAGGACACAGAACAATGGCTTCAAAGTACAGGAAAGGAGATTCCACCTGAACATTAGGAAGAACTTCCTCACTATGAGAGCTGTTCAGCACTGGAACTCTCTGCCCCGAAGTGTGGTGGAGGCTCCTTCTTTGGAGGCTTTCAAGCAGAAGCTGGATGGCCATCTGTCAGGGGTGCTTTGAATGCGATTTCCTGCTTCTCAGCAGGGAATTGGACTGGATGGCCCATGAGGTCTATTCCAACTCTATGATTCTATGACTCTGGAAGTTGGCACAGGCCACAAAAACTATTTGATGCCCATCCCTTAATTGAGACTATCTGAATCATATCATTTCTCAAATTCAGGTCCCCCCCCCCACACAATACTGATATGAAAAATTATTTCCATGCTCTACCACCCAGTGCTTCCATAAATTCTCTTCTTGTTATTTCGATCAAGTCAGAAAATTAAAAACAAACAAACAAAGGAACCAACAGTAAGACAAGGATTGGAAAAATGACTTCAAAGACTATAAATCACAAAGCTCTCAAAGAGGGCTATTAATACATGTTGGAGATATATTCCTACTGAGTATATCAATTGCACCATATTAACAATAAAACACTCCTTATAACTGGAAGGGATAGTGCATCTGGGGATTTTGTGTGTGTATGCATGTGTGGCCAACACGGGTCTAGTAACATTTAACAATTCTTTCTTAATTCAAGACAACCACCTTAAAAGAGACTTCATTTATGTTTAAACATTAATAAATAAGGTTCTTTTCAAACCATGACATATGGGTAGTGTTTATTTGTAAGTAGGTTCCCACAAGGAACCAGCATGATATAATGGTTTGAACATTGGATTACAACCCTGGAGACCCTGGTTCAATTTCCCATTTGGCCATGGAAACCCACCTGGGTGAGTCATACATTCTTTGCCCCATAAAATCTTGTGATAGATTTACCATAAGTCAGAAATGACTTGAAAACACACAACAAAAACTTGGGTTTCCTCATTTGTGTGGTAATACTTTTAGGTCCGTGGTATAGTGTCCATATTCACCTCACACCTGCATGGTTCTACAAGTGTAACTATTTTACATACAATTGCACATTACTAGACATTGCATAAGTGCTCATCGGTTTCTTCAATGTACCACTTGATTCGCTGCAGCTGCAAAAACAGCAAGCACATTTGCAGATATGTAGTTGGTTGTACAATGTTGGCATTCAGAAGAAGTACATAGAGTGCAACTGTCATTGGACTATGTGAGTGCAGATTTCCTCAATGTAAGCATAATGTAGAATCTCAGCTCATGTGTCTGTGTTCACAAGCAATATCTGATCATTTGATGAACAGGATTCAGGTATACTTTCTTCTAATAACACTGCATTCTCGCAGAGAAGTTGCTACATTTTCTAAACCTTTATGGAGCAATATTTTATGCTGTCTGAAAATCAGGAAGGAGAACTAGGAAAAATTACTATTAGTACCAGAATCATGAAGCTAGGAAAATTCTAGGAAATATAGCCTTAAAGAGGATTTTTATACAAGGGTTGAATGAAAAGTAATGCCTCCACCTTCGTAACTCCTCAACAGATGGCAGTATTGGTATGCGGCAGGTACTGGCTTGTTCAGTAGACTCTCCTCTACAGTTCCATTTGGCGGGAAGCCTTAGTGTTGAACGGTTGTGTTGTTAAAGTGCAAAGTATGGAACCCTGCACAGATGGTTGGTCAATGAGACTTAAGCAACATGCAGTCACTGAATTCTTGACAGCAGAATGTGTCACCCCAAAGGAGATTCATCAGAGAATGCAAGCTGTTTGTGGTGATTGTGTTGATGTGAGTACTGTGCTTTGTTGGACAAGTAAGTTTAAAGATGTTGAAGTGGAAACATCTGACTTGCGTGACAAAGAATTGGACGTCCTGTGACAGCAACCACTGAGTTTCACAAGCAAAAGGTTGACAGATTGATTCAGGACTATCGTTGTATCCCACAGAGAGAAATTTCAAGCATAATCAACATTTCACAAGAATGTGTGGGTCACATTATTGCTTTGCTTGGCTATCGGAAGATATGTGCATGATGCGTACTGCAAGACGCTGGTTGTGGAGACAGTGTCGACTTCTTCCATGACAGCTTCAGAAAACTTGTTCATCGTTGGCAGAAATGTATCCAATTGTCTGGTGATTATGTGGAAAAGTGAATAGTGGTAGTTAAAGAGCACAGGATTATATCTGCATTTGATTTATTCAAATATTCTCATCCAAACCCAAGTAATGAAGGTGGAGGCATTACTTTTCATTCAGCCCTCATAGGTTCTGTCAGAAAGCTGCTTTGTTCGGAGTCAGAGCAGTGGTCAATCAATAACAAATGGAAACAAAGTTAGAGGTTTGTTGGTTGGTTGGTTTGCTTTATGCGGTTACCAAACAAGTTTTTGTTTATGTTTATATACTACAAATGATTTGAGGTGAGAATAAAAATTTTAGAATTAGTGAGGCTTTCACTGTCTCTCTTTTGGTTTTAAAATAATTGATCTGATAATTTGTTTCAAAATCCTGTTTCATGTACCCGTCTGCACTTCAGCCCCCATTTTGACACACTGGTTGGTTCTCCATCTCATCCCTTACCTCTCCCCATGCTTTCCTCTTGCCATCTCTAGAGAGTTTGGGAGAGTGTTTTGGATCACTGGCCTGCAATGTGATTCATCCTGGGATAAGCTAAAGTCAGATGCAAGGGGATACGGTCTCGCCGCTGAGAGCAATGTTATCATGGTCTATGCCTATAATGCTATCCCTTACAACCATCTCAATTTGATCTGGACATCCGGATTTTGTAACCTCATTTTATAACTGTTCCCCTGTCCCTAATTCCATCCTGTAGAGTTCTGAGGACATGTAACAAGAAGCCGGTGAGCTACTTTCCCCCTTACTGCCCCTGTGCCAGCGTCACCTGCTGTCTTGGCATCACTGGGCAGGCATGCGCCGTTACACTCCCCATTGGAATGTCAGCTCGGCGTTTGAGATTCACACCCGGCGTTTGGAGCACAGAGCGGGTTGACTTCTGGAGCCACGGCTGGTGTTTGGGAGCACATAAAAGTGCCGGAGTCCCCTTGCTCCTTGGCAGGACTTCAAGGGCTCTCTCAGCGAAGAGGATCTTGACAGCATACTTGTAAACTCCACAGGCCCCAGGGGGGCTCAAACGCCACGATATTTATGCTGGGAGGTTGGGATCGTCCACATACTTGGCCTGTTATTCAGACAGAGGTCTCCTGGTAAGAGAACCAGCATTTCTGACACCTGTTAATTGGCATTTAAAAAGTATAAAGGCTGTCAGGAGTCAATAAGGGGAAGAGACCATGCTGCTGTTTGTTCTTTTCCCACTCTGCAATAATAATGGTCTCTCTCTCTCTCTCTCTCTCTCTCTCTCTCTCTATATATATATATATATATATATATATATATATATTCACACACACAATACAGTAGACTCTCAGTTTACTGGAACTCAAGCAACCTGAACTCTCAAACAACTGGCAAAATTGAATAGCAATGTATACTTTACATAAAAATTAAATAAAATCAATTTTTATGATACAGTATGTAAAAGCAGTTTTTATAATACAATAAAACTATGTTACATTAAGTTAGGTTTGTCTTTATTTGTTTTTAATTACTGTATTTCAATATTAATATCAAGTTAATATTGAGTTTATGATATGGTATGGTATAGTATGGGGGTATAGTATTAGTTAGGCCTATTTCAATAGTAACTCTTAAGCAATCAGAAACTATGTTTTCCCAGCATTTATCAGTTCCCATGGGTGCCAGTTAACTGAGAGTCTACTGTATTTATATATATATATAATACAAAAAAATCATTATGTCAGAAACTGCCCCCAGTAATTTTAAAGCTATGATCAGAAAAAAAATCAGTCTGATGTATGGTGCTTCCAGGCTGTAGTCATATACATTTATCAGAGCGTAAGGACCTCATCACATGGATGAAGTCCAGCATGGTGATTCACTGCCCTCTGTGTAGAATCTGGGTGTCATGGGGGTGGCAGCAGGGCAATCCAGGGCCTTGGATGGCAGGTAACACCTCCCCATCACGTGACGCCCGTGGAAGCCCCATTGTTTCTTATGGAACCCAGAGAAGCCCCAGTTCACCCACAGAGCCCCATTGAAAGTCATCCCATGTCTTGTCCAAGGCTTTCATGGCCGGGATCACAGGGTTGTTGTATGTTTTCCGGGCTGCATGGCCATGTTCCAGAAGTATTCTCTCCTGACGTTTCGCCCACGTCTATGGCAGGCATCCTCAGAGGTTGTGAAGTATGGAGAAACTAAGCAAGGAAGGTTTATATATCTGTGAAAAGTCCAGGGTGGGAGAGGAAAACTCTTGTCAGTTGGAGGCCAGTGTGAATGTTGTAGTTAATCACCTAAATTAGCATTGAAAATGTTATTAGCATGAAAATGACCAAAATCTGGCTGCCAGAATAAAAAAACTCCAAAATCAGAAGTAAATAAGAAGCAACACTCTGAAAACATAGGAGTTCCAGACATGATTGACTCAGGGGCAACTAATGACTCTAAACAAAGGATGCCCCAAGGCAGGAAAAAATCCAGGAGATGAAGCTTTTCAATGCTAATTTAGGTGATTAATTACAACATTCACACTGGCCTCCAACTGACAAGAGTTCTTCCCTCACCCTGGACTTTCCACAGATATATAAACCTTCCTTGCTTAGTTTCTCCATACTTCACAACCTCTGAGGATGCCTGCCATAGATGTGGGCGAAACATCAGGAGAGAATACTTCTGGAACATGGCCATACAGCCCGGAAAACATACAACAACTCTGTCATCCCATGTCATCTGATGGGTGCGTGGGGGGTCCATGGGTGAATTGGGGGGGGGGGGGGAGCATCCTAGGATTTTTTTTGCCCTGTGTGATAAGGCTGTAAGCAACATTGAAAACAATGGAATTTATTTATGAGGAGATATATATATATCAGTGTACATATACAAATGGATGTGCATTTATGACAGTAAGACACAGCATTAAATAGTTTAATATGATACCAATAATATATTTAGGATCTTTTTTTTAAAATCATTCTTTATTTTATTATAGTTTGATATTTTTATGTGTGATTTTCCATCACAAAAAGCAGCCTGACAGTAGATTACAGTTCATATACAACTCAAATACAGAAACCTATAATTACAGTAATACAACAAAGATAATTAAATGACTGTAAATCATAACATTAAGTAACAAAATTATCTGGTCCTGGCTTGAAAGTATCATTTCCTGTTTAATTGTGTGGTACTTATTTTGAAAGTAGTTGTTATACTCCAGAAACTTCATTTTTGTGGCTGCCACAAACTATGTTGACTTGTTGAGAATATGTAAGATGCTCATTGAAAAACTATAGCAAAATATGCTGCAGAATCTCCCGCAAAAATAGCCCATTAGAACTGGGCCTTTCAGGGCTATCAGGAAAATCAGGGTTTTCCTGCTTTGTCTCGAATTAACTTGTTTTTACTGGAGGCGTCATTTGGATGCCTCCTGTAACAGTGCAAGAGCTTGCGCATTTTGGGCCCTGTCTGGATGGGCCCTCATGTAACCCAGTTCAAAACAGATAATTTGAGATCAGATCCTAGGATATAGGGCAGTGTAGATTCAGCTTCAGATACAGCCTTGGAATCTGAAGCCCAGGATTTGGAAGAAAAAAAATAGCAGCAGTTGTCATGGAATCTTTGTAAATATAAGCAAAATGCTTTTCCTCATGCCTGCGTAAGAGAAACCAGATGAAAAAAAGGAAAGCCTGTCCTTCATTGGAGAACCTCCATTAGTGCTTCCCTCCATGCTGCCTCTTTGCAAAAACGCTTGCATATGTGGCAGTCTTTCTTCTTTGGTCTTCTAGCATATATGTGGCCTGAGGCAAAGGACAAGATGACACTTCCCCAGTTTCAAACTGATAGCTGAATTTTATATTCTAAGGTGAAGGCAGCTAGGTTATGTCATCCATATACGATAACTATCCCTTTTGTGCCCTTCAGTAGCTGCATTTGAAAGTGGTCATCTCTCTCTGCCTAATGGTAAGATTCACATTTATTGTATTTTCCACAGCAGTGGCTGAGTGTCCCCGCTTCCTCTGAGACTTCTGAGTTTAGGAGAAGCCAAGGAAGGAGGAGCTGAAAGCAAAACATTTAGGAATAGATAGAAGAGAATTATGAGATTGAAATAAGCTAAACCATTGCCCAAAATGAATCTGCTGCTAAATAGCCCAACAGGACAAGAAAATTCCGGCAAAATGAGTATTTAGATTTAACAGTTGGAGCAAACACTGTAGTCAACCCCAGGGATAGTGTTTCATACAACGTACACATTTTGGAAAGCTTTACTGTCCTGGTTTCCCTCCGGCTTGCATTTTCTGGGTAGCCAAAAAGCTAAATATATTCTTTGAAATGATATCTAAAAATTTGGAAGAAGAATTTTTTCAGTTTGGTTTGGAAGCCAGGATAAAAAGTTCACATTAGTAGATTAGCTACTATCACTGTTAAACCCAACCACACAAAATCTACAAGGTATGGGTTTGATGTGCATTGTATTGCAGTGGAGTTACATCCCCAAAAAAATCTTCCCAAGTGACACAAGATGCAGACTAAGTATAGTTGGGCCTGAAGCCATCTTCTCAGTCATTTAATCTCATAAAATGCATCCCAGCTATGTCTTACTATGAAAACCATCTTGTAACTTTGATCACTGAAACACAGCTACATGGAAGTCCCCGAGACTCTTGAAATAAATCTACCCTGTCTTATTTTATTTATTTATTTATTCAGTGGCTGAGCAGGAGCACCAGATCTTTGAACAGAGATGGCTCTTTCTTAAAGCTACATCTGCAAACACTGTGGTTATGGCTACATCTGCTCAACACTGGGTGCATCTGCACCATAGAATTAATACAGTTTGACACCATTTTAACTGTTGTTACTAAATGTTACTGAACAATGGAACTAACAGTTTTAAAATGTCTTCAGCCTTCTCTGCCAAAGAGTGCTGTTGCCTCACCAAACTACAAATCCTAGGATTCCATCATATTGAGCCACAACAGTTAAAGTGGTAACAAACTGCAGTAATTCTATAGTGTAGAGCAGTGGTTTCCAAATGTTGTTTTGAACTTCAACTCCCAGAAATCCCAGCCAGCTTATCCACTGTTAGGAATTGTGGGAGTTGAAGTCAAAAACATCTGGAGGCCCAAAGGTTGAGAAGCACTGGTGCAGATCCAACCAGTATTGAGTTCATGGATCTGTATTTGTGCAGAGACAGCCCCAATGGAGTTCATGCACCTGTATAGGAAAAGCCCTCACTTTTTGCAAATATCAACATTAGTTATGAAATTAATCTTGATAACAGTGGCAATAGATCTCGTTTTTCACTAGGAGCACATCTACACTGACTTTTAAATCAGGCCTGAGAACTTGCCCTGACTTCAGCCAGAGCAAAGGGACTCTTGAGGGACGGGGGAAATCCCCTCCTCTCCTCTCCCCTTCCCTTCCCAGTGCTCCCCCTCAGTGCTGATGTCAGGGCAACAGGTAAATACCCTATTGTAGCCGGAGGCTGCCGTGACATGGGGGGTGGGAGAGAAAGGGGACTTCCATCCCGCCTCCAGCAGTTTGAGCAAGGGGAATAGGAACATTTCTCACAAAGCAATCTTTCTGAAGCATTTGGCCCGCTAACTTGGGTGGGTGGAGGTATATTATTAGTTCATTGCAAGGTGCAAAAGCAATGGCGAGATAAAGGAAGCAGGATGGGAATAAATAATGTGACTTTTAACAGTATAGAAACAACACTGAATTTGTTGTCGAAGGCAACAAATGGCTGGAATCGCAATTGACTACCTTGATTAGCACTGAATGGCCTTTTAGCTTCAAAGCCTGGCTGCTTCCTGCCTGGGGGAATCCTTTGCTGGGAACTGATTAGCTGGCCCTGATTGTTTCTTGTCTGGAATTCCCCTGTTTTTGAATGTGGTCAATTGCCTAGTTTCCAACAATCTCACAACTTCTGAGGATGCCTGCCACAGATGTAAGTGAAACATCAGGAGAGAATGTTTCTGGAACATGGCCATACAGTCCGGAAAACTCACAGCGACAATGAATTTGTCTTGGATAGAACGGAATTGACCCTACCAGTGACATAAAGGAGTAACTAATCAGTTTGATTTTGATAAGAATTTACTCAAATCCACATATTCCTTCACAATTAAAGGCCCCGAGGTTGTAAAAATGTGGAACAACTGAAAAAGATCATCCACCCAAGCCCTGGGCTTTGAATCCCTAACTTTGAATATCTCTGTATTTGAGAATTTTTGTTACTGAGTGTCTTCAAGTCAAATCTGATTGATAGCAACACTATTTTAGTGTCTTCTTGGCAAAATTATTCATTGCTTTTTTCTGAGTGCATGAGAGTATGACTTTCTCAAGGTCACCCAGGGGTTTTTCACAGCTGAGAGGGATCTGCGCCCCAGCCTCCCAGAGTCATTGTCCAACATCAAAACAATTATACACTACACTGCTTCTCCTATTCAACCACACTCATGCCAAAATAGGATTGCCACTTTATTTTTTTTTCCTGAGAGGTTCCTCATTTTTAACACTGCTATATCAGACAAGTAAGACATGTTTCTCTCCTTGTTTGGAAAAGTTGTATCTAATAAATTTAGTTGGGACAAATAGATTTCTTTATAATTGCTTGTTGAACATGTTTGCACACATTTGGAAATCTCTTCACATTTGGGAGGGAAAGAACTTGAATATGAAACAACCTAAATGCAAAATCAAAAGATTTTTTCATCCTAATTATCTGTTGATGTTTGGCAAAGCAGTTCCATAGTGACCTGTCACAGAAAAAAAATCTGCCATGCTGTTGCTATCGTTTCATCCAAAATACAATTAATTTGCACTTTGTTAGCGATGGAATTTTACCATAGGTCAGACCCCTCCATTCAGCTCTGTTCCATGTGAAAATGCTCTATCAGTTCTCATTTGCTGAATTAATCACAGACTCCAAACTGTCCCCATGAATAGTATTTTGGATACCCAGCACCCTCTAGCGGGCTAGGATAGAAAGCCAGCATTACTTTCAATTACCGTTTAAAAGAAAAAAGAAAAAAAAGAAAAAAAGAGGAAAATTTTAAGTGGATTTTGTTTCTCCGTAATGCTCCAGTCATTCCTATGAGCAGTTCTCCCTTCACTATCATCCCAATCTTTCCTTTTAAGTTTCATAAAGAGGCCTCTGGAGTTACATTAAAGTAAAACACAAGCCTATTTTATTTTTTGAAACACAGAAGAAAAAAATCAGTTTATGTTTTTAGGTATCGCTGCTACATGGCCATATAGAAAGCAGTTTTTAAAAATGTTTGCATATACATAATGAGACATTTTGATATCTAAATCAAAATTCATTTACAATTTTTATATACATTATAAACATAGCCTAAAAGTAATTTTATACACTATAGTGTAAGTTATTGTTTGCCTGTACAGTAATAAAATTTATCTATGGCCCTTTCCACACAGCTGTATAAAGTCCATATTGAACTGGATTATATGGAAGTGTGGACTCAGATAACCCAGTTCAAAGTAGATATTGTGGATCTTTTTTGTGGGGCCGGGCTCTGGCGCAGCTGTTGAGCAGCTGCCTTAAATCACTCTGACCATGAGGTCATGAGTTCGAGGCCAGCCCGTGGCGGGGTGAGCACCCGTCAATTAAAAATAAAAAATAGCCCCTGCTCGTTGCTGACCTAGCAACCCGAAAGATAGTTGCATCTATCAAGTAGGAGATAAGGTACCACTTATAAAGTGGGGAGGCAAGATTAACTAATTTACGACCTAGAATGAGGAAGTGCCGTCAGTGTGGATGATGAAGCAGCTGCTCCCCCCTGTGGCCAGAATCGAACATCCCCTCAGAAGAAGGTTAACTTGCCTCTGCGTGTCTCTCTCTGTCTCTGTTTGATGTGTTTATGGGCATTGAATGTTTGCCCTATGTGTGTTATAATGTGATCCGCCCTGAGTCCCCTTCGGGGTGAGAAGGGCGGAATATAAATACTGTAAATAAATAAATAAATAAATAAATACCTGCCTTGATATTCTGGGTTATATGGCTGTCTGGAAGGGCCCTAAATTGAACCATCACAAAGCAAACATTACACTCAGTGTCACTATCTCAGCCAATCAGTGTGGACACTTTTGGATATTGGAGTGGTTTGGATTTCAAAATTCCGGAACAGGGATGCTCAGTCTGTGCAGTCTTTTATCTATGTGAGCAATTTTCATGTTTAGTGCTCTTTTGCAAATGTTCCACATCTTGTTTGTGTTTCTATTTTGTTTTGCTCTCCCCTTCTCTGTGCCATAAATTGGATCCATCTCTAAGCTCCTGTCTGCCATGAATCCTGCCCAGTCTGGTTGGTTGGCCTTCTCCCTGCCCGTCTGCCTGATGTTTTCCTGTTTTTCATCCGGTCCAAAGTTACCTCCCTGGCTGCTGGTCCAGCTATTCCGCTTATGTCCCCATGAGCCCCTGGCACATACACGCGTGCTTCCGCAGGGTGACGGTGGAGAGTGAAATTAATCGGCCTGATTTAGCCTATCATTAAGTTTCTTTGCTACTTTCCTCTGCTGGACCCTTTTTGAAACACCTTCCCATACGTATTCAGTATTTTACTAGAGAGGTTTTCATGCTCTCTATCTGAAAAGGAATCTCTGTGTATTGTAGGTGATTCCTGGCTGCGTACCACATTGATTTTGTTGAAATGTGTCTGGGTTTTTAAATCCCATCATTGTTTTTCATTAACAGAAAGTTCATCATTGGGGGGAAGGATGGGGGGGGGATAAGTACTTCCCTATTCTTGCTTATTGAAAGAGTAAAATCTTTTGGATTGTAAATTCCCTGGGGCCGAACCAGTCTTGTTGTATTTTGTACAGCACCATGTAGAATGATAGCATAAATAACAGCAACTGTATTATTATATTCTTATTGCTGTTATTATCTGTAAAATCTGTTAGTGGTAGGAAGGCTTTTCAGGGATGCTTGCCCTCTATTATTAAATCTTAAAATGGTTTCCAAAGAATCCTAGGGTTCCTTGTCTTACAATTGGGAAATAGGGCTCAATATAGAATCTATAATACTTATGGTAACTATTTATTTATTTATTTATTTACAGTATTTATATTCCGCCCTTCTCACCCCAAAGGGGACTCAGGACGGATCACATTATGTACATATAAGGCAAACATTCAATGCCCGTTAACACATCAAACAGAGACAGACAGACACAGAGGCAATTTAACCTTCTCCTGAGGGGATGTTCGATTCTGGCCACAGGGGGGGAGCAGCTGCTTCATCATCCACTCTGATGGCACTTCCTCACTTCCTCATTCCAACGTTGTAAATTAGTTAAACTTGCCTCCCAACTTTTATAAGTGGTACCTTATTTCCTACTTGATAGATGCAACCATCTTTCGGGTTGCTAGGTCAGCAACAAGCAGGGGCTATATTTTATTTTTAATTGATGGGTGCTCACCCCGCCACGGACTGGCCTCGAACTCATGACCTCATGGTCAGAGTGATTTATTGCAGCAGCTGCTTACCAGCCTGCGCCACAGCCCGGACCCATTACTATTACTATTGTAATGGATCGTGGAGAATCCGTCGTGGCTTGGCGTGAGGCATGGGGAACCCGTCACCCCATGCTCCGCATTGCCTGGCTTCCCCCTTATCCCATCCCATGGGGAGCAGCATTTGCTGCCCAGCTTCCCCCCATTGTTGCTAATGCAACACAAGAAGTGTCCCATTTAGCCTGTCCCATTTAGCCCATCGAATTTAGCCCGTCTGATGAGGTCAGTAATATGATCAAAATAATAGACGGTATTAATGTGTATTAAAATAGGATAATGCTTGGTAAAGTGGTGTGGAAGTAGGCAGACGACATTCTGAATGGATATACTCAGAAGGATATACCCTGAATCTGCAAGACCCGAACTGGGATGTTGAAGATAGAGTAACATTCATTCAAAGAATGCTATAAGTCAAAGTTGACTTTATAGGCAATGATTAATGTGCAAAGCACCTGTCTCCATGCCCTCCAGACCTGTTTGTTATTGCTAGATAGGATGGGATAGGAATGGCTAGTACATAATTATTTCATTTCAGGAAGGTCTATAGTTCAGGGCAATTACACATGGATTACATGTAGAAGGTTTTTTGTTTGGCTCTTGGACATCTTCAGGCATTGCTGGGAAAGAGTCCTATTATTAAAAACGGTACTATAAAAAAGCTAGAGTGCTGTTATTTGTCATTGTAAACAATGCTGAGCTAGATGAATCAATTATCTAGTTCAGGACCCAAAATGCTCTTTTCTTGAGGCTCTTGCAAAATGGATGAATTTGATGACCTGCTTGATATGGGATTGAAAAATTGGTAGCACACCAGTCAATTCTGTATATACACTATGAAAAATTATGTATTCAATATTTCTATTCCAAACAATAACACTTATTGCCTGTAATGAAAAACTCACAAATCTCATTTAGTGCTTGCCAACATGGTTCTTTGGGGCATTTCCTGAAATAAATATAGGAACAAGAGTTTCTCATCCCACATGACCAATTTAGAATCAGAATATAGGAAGGGATGAAAAAACTCTCCAATTTAAGTCCATCCTAAAGGCAAGGCCTTCGGCTACTGATTGATGATTATGAACGCAATGGGCTGGATTGCATGGCATTGTAAGTCAGGGATCTGCAGGAACTCTGAAGATTCTTCTACACTGCAATATAAAACAAGATGATCTGCTTTGCACTGGTATAGTTCAAAGCAGATAATGTGGATTATCTGCTTTAATAATCTGGATTATATGGCAGTGTAGAAGGGGCCTGATTTGCCATAGATGAGCAGTGTGTTCCCGGTCGACTTTGCTTTGCTGCTGGGAGTGAATGCTGCCATTGGCTCCCCATTGAATCAGAAATAGCTATAAAAGATTCAGATCTTCCATTGATGGTTTGTTTATTGTCCCCCCTCAATAAAATAAAAATTAATCCATAATTAATCTGGGCTATTTTTCTGGGCTTGTCAGATTCATGTGTCACCATACACAAACTATGGATCTAAAGGCCATGGTTTATTTAGCTCCTGTTGCTGCAAAGATGAGTGGCAAATATAATGACATGTCCTCAAGAAACTGGGATTGTGATGAATTCCACTTTGCTACAATGTCCAAATGCAGACAGTGTCCAAAATTCAGTGGTGTGCTTAATTATCCAACACCAGAATAAATTTCTTTCCCTTCCAGTCACACCCTTCTTGAATCCAAAGATTTTCTTCAAAATACATTTTTAGGATGCAAAGGAGATTGCAGGAAAGAGGGGAGAATCACCAATCGTGTTGAAGGCTAGTGTGCTACATAGACAGCAGGACCCACAAAATACTTTTCAGCAATGCTCTTGAAGGATACGCATCTTTAGATAATTTATGCAAATGAGTTACAATAGTGTGTGTGTTTGGGGGGGGGGAGCCCTAAATATGGAATTTAAAATAAAGCCTAAAGTTGAGCAAAACATAGCAACAATGACATATATTGCTGCTATGTAATTGTGACTGTTTTTGAGGTTCCAGTAGAAATGGGGTGAGAACACATATATTGCAAAATATAAGCAACACATATTGCAGGAACAACGATCATATGCATGAGAATCAATGACAATGACAACACTGTAACTCAGGAAGTTCAGGATTATCCTCCCACGGCATTTAAGGAACCTAGGCAGGCATTCCTGGTTCCAGTTGCCGCATACATGAGATAGTCCCAGCAGCTGGCCCTCATACCTTTATAGGATCAGATTCAGCCTCCCTTGCATGGCACACAGAATGAAAGTCCGGTCTAGGATTTAACTGTACCTGGTCAGGATCCAGTCCACAAACAATAACGCTTGTATGAAGATCACTCAGTCTTGCTGGACTCGGCCTTCATCGCTGTTTCTGCAAGCTGTCACTCTGAGCATTGCTCTGCAAATCCCTATCTTGGTCTCATGTTGCAGCCTCTAAATAACATGGTGGGGAGGAAAAGTGGGGCTTGCAATCTAGTGGCATGTTCTGAATGTTGTTTTGATATGAAAAAGATTTCTATCTTATCGAGCAAAGTTTCTTTTTCTTTCTGCATCCTACACAGGGCTGCTTTAAGTGCCTAGATAAATCACTCAGCCAGGCCATTAGTTCCTGGGTGGCAAGAAGACAGATATCATGTGCTCAGCTGTCAGTCTGGAGGTGAGAACATTGGACAACTGCTTGCGCAGGACATCCTCGGCTAAGGACCTTACACGGTGGAACTCACTTCCTCTGGCAGGAGATCAAAGGCAGATCTTTATCCCTCAGGGCATGGCACCGGGTTTATGTTTTGGGCCAAGTCTTTGAATTATTTTAATGTGTTGTTTATTGGTTGCTTGCAATCTGCTGGAGGCCCAAAAAAGGCCTCAGATACATATAACACATTGGGATTACAGCTGAGCCTAGGGAGGAGTTAGGATTTCGCTGAGATAATTTCTGAAATGATTCCAAAAATGTCAGTGATTGGAAGAGAAGATAAAGGTGTGTGTGCCAGGTTTTTTGGGGGGTGGGGTGGGGGTGGTATTTAGTGCATTAGAATTAGTTGGTATCGCATTAGAATTAGTTGGTATGGATTTTGGGGGCGAGGGGGATGCAAGGAAGCAGAGATTTGAAGGATGTGCTAGAGTAAAATATGGTAGACTTTCAGCGGCAGCCACACTAATACAAACAGTGCAGAGAACTTTAAATGTCTCTGACTCCCTTTTTGAAAAAGGATTCACTCAAACAAGATACAATGTGGGTTGATATTATAGGGTTTCAGCACATGGATGTCCCTGTCCATTTAATAGTTTTATTTAATTCTTCAATCCATCTTTCTTTTTCTTATCCTTTCTGACATTGCAGAAGATTTGTCTTCTTTTTAGTCAGTAAACATTAGAAAAGGTGAAAATCAATGAATAACTGAGTTTCAAACTACACATTAGAATGGGAGTGCAGCGCAGGTTGGTCTCTATCAGCATTCACAAATTCCAGAAACAAAGCACTTTTTGAATGCTTTGAGCACTTTTATTGGAAAATATTCCACCCAGTGTCTAGTTATTCATTCAGCAAGGTAATGGTGACAATTGACAGCAGGTGCAGTCATGCTACTAGTAGCATTGAGAGTAGCAGCAGCAACAACTTAACTCATACTGTCGGGAGTGCTTCAATTATGTTTTCCTATAGAATTGGACAACATAATCCCTTCCAACTCTGCGATTCTATAATTTTATGATTCCTGTGGAAAGTAGTGGAGCCAACAGACCTCACATTTTTACTGATTTGGTTCTACCACCTTTTCGACTCCTATTCTGGTTTTGCCAAACCAGAACTGTTTTCATTTTCTCAATCAATGTCTTCGTCTGAAGGTCACTGTGTTTTGTTATTTTTGATATTTAGTACTGTAAAAACAGGATTGGAAAGGTGTTTGGGGAACTATAGACAAAGTAATGGCCTAACTCCTGTGTCATCATTGTAACTCAGTTTTTGTAATTTGATAATCCTCATCTTCCAAATAAAAACTTTACCTTTCCATTTTAGCAGCATGCTGGCTGAAGTCTGTTTGAGGGACTAGAGATTGGATTGCTTAGAAATGATATTCTAGTGCAGGCATGGGCAAACTGCAGCCCTCCAGGTGTTTTGGACTGGTAGGCTGTTAGGAATTGTGGGAGTTGAAGTCCAAAACACCCGAGGGCTGAAGTTTGCCCATGCCTGCTCTAGTGTTTACCTGGCCATGGACTGCCTTCAGAACAGGTAATAGGAGAAACTCTCAGCGTCCTACTACAATTGCTTGCCCTAAGCATCAAGTAGCACTACCAGGCTGTGAAGATACAGTCATTCATGACTGTAAACATGAATCCCCAGCAGTTAGGATATGACAATTCTAGTTTATGATATTGAAACTGATGAATAGGATGTGAGAAAATCTTTTTTTTCTTGGAGGAGAGATCCCTTCTTAGCTTGGTACTTTTTTGGGATTTTTTTATTCCAATGATTCCCAATATTTGGTTTTTCAGACATTTTAGACTTCAGCTTCCTGAATCTTTGACCATTGGTCAAACTGAATGGAGTTTTTGGGATCCAAATTCCAAAACATCTGCAGGATGAAAAGCTCAAAATGTTATTCTATGTGATTTATCAGTCTATTTTAGACAAATGTCAGATTAGCAAAGTGTAGTTTTTTTGTTATTCCTAATTTGAGCTACTCTATACTAAATTCATACATAGTTGTTTTCTGCTGAAAAAAATTATTTTTCTGCGTTAAAATTTGCAGGTTTTTGTTTGAAACAGCCATATAGAAACATATTTTTACTTAGTTTTGTTCTGTGGAGATAATAATCTGATAGTAACCTGGATGGCATGTAATCTTTCCCCCCAGGAAAGCCTGGGTTTTGGGGGGCTTGTGAGGACTTAAGCCTGTGCCGAAGCAGGTTTTTAAAGTCATGTATGGAAGGGCCCTAAGATTTTTCTCATCGTGGTTTCTTAACAATTGAGAAACATACTTTTTAAACATTTTCTTAACATTTTAGAATATTCTTCCCTTGTATTGTTGAAGGCTTTCATGGCCGAAATAACTAGGTTGTGGTGAGTTTTTCACGTTGTATGACCATGTTCCAGAAGCATTCTCTCCTGAGGTTTCGCCCACATCTGTGGCAGGCATCCTCAGAGGTTGTGAGGTATGTTGGAGACTAAGCAAGGGAGGATTATATATCTGTGAACGGTCCAGGGTGGGAGAAAGAACTCTTGTCTGTTGGAGGCAGGTGTGACGTTGTACTTAATCACCTTGTTTAGCATTTAATAGCCTTGTGACTTACAAAACCTGGTTTTTCCTGACTGGGAGAAATTCTTTGTTGGAGGGTGTTAGCTGTCCCTGATTGTTTCATGTCTGGAATTCCTGTTTTCAGAGTGTTCTTTATTTACTGTTCTGATTTTAGAGTTTTTTAATAGTGGTAGCCAGATTTTGTTCATTTTTATGGTTTCCTCTTTTCTGTTGAAATTGTCCACATGCTTTCGGATTTCAATGGCTTTACTGTGTAGTCTGACGTGGTAGTTGTTAGAGTGGTCCAGTATTTCTGTGTTCTCAAATAATATGCTGTGTCCAAGTTGGTTCATCAAGTGCTCTGCTGTGGCTGACTTCTCTGGTTGAGTTAGTCTGCAGTGCCTTCTTTCATGATTTGTGTCTGGGCGATGCCGCTGCGTTTGGTGGTCCCTATGTAGACTTGTCCACAGCTACATGGTATACGGTAGACTCCTGCAGAGGTGAGAGGATCACTCTTGTCCTTAGGTGAACGTAGCATTTATTGGATTTTCTTATTTGGTCTATAGATAGTTTGTAGGTTGTGTTTCTTCATCAGCTTCCCTATGTGGTCAGTGATTCCCTTGATGTATGGTAACAACACTTTTCCTCTGGGTTGATCTTTGTCTTTTCTCTTGTGGCTTGTTTTTGGTCTTGCAGCTCTTCTGATGTCTGTGGTCCATTGGCCTATAGAACCCAGTTTATTTATTCTTCCCTTTCCTGGAGGTTTTTAAGCAGAAGCTGGATGTCCAGCTGTTTGGAGTGCATTGTTTATATTTGCCTGCATGGCAGTAGTTGGATTGGATGACCCTTGTGATCTCTTCCAGCTATATAATTTGAATTAGATGACATGGTGATGTGGAATTTGAATTTCATATCAGACTGTAACATTTTATCCTATTCCTACAAATTATACGTGTTTTTTCTTTTAAAAAAGAGATCTGCATTTCTCTAAAGATATATATTTAAAATGAATTTTCCCCATTGACTCAATCATGTGTGTCAGTTTACCGATTGTAGCAATAAAATTTAAATTGAACATAAACATTTCCAGTCATTTACTTGTGTACAGTGGAGTATATACAATGTACATAAAGGTAGGTAGGAATCGGTTGGCTGAAAATGACATTCTTTCATATGCACGTTCTTTCATTGACTTCCAAATCATGCAGTGGATCAGTTCAGAACCTGTTTTCTTTAATACCACTTTGTGTTTCAGCCAAGAGATAAAAGGGGGATATAATTAAATATAATAATGTGGCTGCGTTATTGTTGTTGTTGTTGTTTAATACAGTCCGAGCAATGGTTCTTAGTAATAGATCCAATATTGGATCATTTCATTATTGTCCACTAGATGTCATGTGAAGGCAGGATATCTTCATGATCTTAGATTTCCCGATTTCAAGTTTATGAAGCTGAACTTGAAAAGTTACTTAGTGAGCAGTGGTCAGATGATGCTCTCGTATTCATGCATAGATTCTATCTGTCCACAAAACAAGGTGGTGGGATATCCATATTTTTATTACATTCAACCTTAGGTGTTGTAGCATTGTCTCCAAATATGGGATCTTAGCTATTGTTCTGCACAAAACAACCATGTCTGAATGTTGTGTAGAATTAGGATACATCTACACTATAGAATTATCCTGGAATTTGTATTTTGGTGAGGCACAAGCACCCTTTGGCAGAGAAAGCTAAAGATCTTGTAAAAACGATCAGTTCCATGATTCCGTAACACTGAACCATAGCAGAAAAAGTGGTGCCAAACTGCATTAATTCTGCAGTGTAGATGCACTTTAGAGCCCCGGTGGCGAAGTGTGTTAAAGTACTGAGCTTCTGAACTTGCGGACTGAAAGGGGCCAGGTTCAAATCCCGGGAGCAAAATGAGAGCCCGCTGTTAGCCCCAGCTCCTGCCAACCTAGCAGTTCGAAAACATGCAAATGTGAGTAGATCAATAGGTACCACTTTGGCGAGACGGTAACGGTGCTCCATGCAGTCATGCCGGCCACAGACCTTGGAGGTGTCTACGGACAATGCCGGCTCTTCGGCTTAGAAATGGAGATGAACGCTAACCCCCAGAGTCAGACATGACTGGACTTAACGTCAGGGGAAAACCTTTATCTTTACCTTTTAGATGCACTTTAAGTCCCAACGTGCAAAGATTGTTGTTAGTTTAGGATTCTTCTCTTTGGTGTACCTCAACACAGTTGGTGACCATGAAATAACTTGATAAGGAACCAAATGCTACAGATACTGAAATTTCTCCCAGAGTTCTGGTTTTTTTAAAAAAATTATTAGGCTTTTTTACAGGTGTACATAGTTAAAAATAATAATTATTAGAAAGTTTCAGGGGGGAAATGGGGAAAGGTTATTTGGATCGGAAAGGGGGGGGTGAGATCTAGGAGGTTGTGGGGGGGAGGTCCAGTGACCTGGGGAGCTATAAAGATGGGAAAGGAGTAGAGGGAAAGGGAGGTGGGGGGTGGTGGTGCTGGAGTGGGGTCAGTTTTGGTCCTCCATCCTTTCCGTCGCTGGATTATTATTTGTTTTAAGTCTATTATTAGTTGATTCCAGGTAATTTTCTTTAAATTTCATTCCAAGGTCCCCCTTTGAAAATCTGGTTCTTTATTGTTTTTTTAGGTAATTTTCAAACTGTGACCAGTCTGTTTTTTTGGTTGGTTTTCCTCTACACTCTTTCAACCAATAGGTTAATCTAGCCATCTGGTAAATTTCTTTAATTTTATCCAGCCATTGTTCCTTGTGTCTCTTGTGTCTTCCACTATCTTGCGAATGTAATCCTTGCCGCTGTGTTCATATATGTAAATAAAATGTCTTTATTTAAATCAAAATTTGTCTCTGAGTCTGTCAGTCCGAGTAAGTAGTATTCTGGTTTCATTGGAAACACCTTCTAAAGTATTTTTTGTGTTTCTGGATGAATTACTTTCCAGAATTTTGTGGTTTTCTGCATGACCACCACATGTGGTAGTATGAGCCAATCTGGCTCTTACATTTCCAGCAGCAATTTTGTGAATTTTATGCCTAATTTCTTAGGAGCTATGTACCACCTATGGAACATTTTCATCCAATTCTCTTGCACGTCCATCACATAAATGTATTTTAATTTTTTAGTCCATATTTTCCCCACTCTTATAAATTAATTGAACGTCCAACATTTCTCGCCCATTTTATCATACATTTTTTGATCTCCTCTGTCTCCGTTGACCATTCTAACAATTTGTTATATATCTTTGTGTCAGAACCCTGGCAGCAGAGCACCAATAACCATACACAGAGGCCAGTCTCTATCTAATATCTTTATTAAAGAAATATATAAAATCAATAAAAACAAGTGAAGAATATAGTTCAGAAGCAGACCTTTCAAATGAGGTCAAATATAGTCCAAAAATGTATTGTCCAATAAATGATATTAGAGTTCAAAGTTTTAATCCACTTGACCGAAACACACACTTTGCCAAGCAATAGTGTGGGGAAATAACAGAGTCTTAGAGTCCAATGAAGCTTGACAACAAGGCTGGAAATAAACTTGATTCTTGACTAGGTCCGTGACTGGAGACAAGGCAAAACATGAAGCATGAAGCAGGGTCCGTGGTAAAACCGCGAGGCAGGGCAAGGCTTGAAGCTTGATCCGGGAAACAAGGAACTGGGGTTACGAAGTCCACACATGATCTCTCTCCTGAAGGTGATCAATTGACTCCGCAAAGAATTCCTCGCGCCAAACACCTATATTGGGTCTCGTTTTCCCGCCAACAGAACTCTTTCCCTAGAGAACGAGAAGCGAAACCCAACTCTGTCCAGATGTGTGACTCCTTAGAATTTCCCAAGGGAAGCAGGCCTAATCAGCTTGATTTTTGGCAGCGATGCGTAAACTCCTCCGTTGGGCTTCTCTGACTCCCCTTTCTCTAGAATAAGATTCCTTTCTGGGAAACGGAGGGGAGTTCTGCCCAAGGCCTGTTTGGCTGAATTCTTGAGGGCAAACATCAACATCCTGCAGGTGAAGGCTCTTGCTGAACCAGCGAAAACCCCATGTTTTCCTCTTCGTCTGCCACAATAGTACTAGGAACAGGACTACAAGGCCCATGAGGCATCACACTTTGTTAGCTTTTTTTTCTCAATTTGTAGAATCTTGTCCCTTAGGCGACTTACTTACTTGGGCGATCCCTCATAGTTCGAGACGATTGTCTTCCATCTTTCTTGGAAGACTCCTGTGTGTGATTTTTTTATGTGTTTTTTCCGCATTGTCTTTAGGAATGGTAATAATGTCTGCATCTCTCCATGAGTCTTGGATTTCCTTTTTGTACATTATTCATCACTCTTTTTAAATGTTTAATAATTTCATCTTGCATTATAGAAACTGGTTGGGGTTTCTGGTGTTGATTTGTTTTTTTCTAGAAAGATCCTGGTTGATAGTCTTTTTTTCTCTTACCTTTTCCCAAGCATTCCTGAATCTCTGACTGCTTTGCATATATAGACAATCCCTGAGTTTCAAACTTCTGACTTACAAATGACTCATAGTTAAGAACGAGGATGAGTCAACAGGAAGTGAGAGAAATCTACCCCTCGAAAAGGAAAATCACTTCTGGAAGAGTTATCATGGGGAAAAGGTGTCTCCATTGAAGCTTTATCACCAATCCTTGTTTCCACAACAAGCCAAATTTTTCAAAATCCAATTATCATAGGGTCAAAAAGTGAAGTGAAATCTTCTGAACAGCAAAACAAACACCACAGGGATGCCAACCCTTTCCTATGCTATCCAAAGTTTCTCTCTCTCTCTCTGTGTGTGTGTGTGTGTGTGTGTGGCTGGAGTGACACTTAAAAACATACCTGTTCCAATTTACATACAAATTCAACCTATAGAACCTATCTAGTTCATAACTTGAAAATACATGAAAGCATGAAGATCTATGAAGGGCATATATGAAGGCTTAGGGGATGCTTGGGGTGAGGTGTGCAGGCTCCCACATGGGCTGTGCATAAATTAGAATTAGTTATAAAGGCTGCATAGGGAAAATTACAGTTCATTTTTCAAAATGTATGCATTATAATATATCCCATCTTATATCAGAAGATCTCACGGTACAGGCAGCAGAACAATATAACATGATGTAAAACCATTTAAAATAGTCAAAAAAGCCACACTGAGTAATAGTTTTAAACAGTTTAAACTATGCATCTAGGAGACAGCATGGTGTAGTGGTTTGAGGTTTGGACTTCGGGGCCTTCCACACAGCTATATAACCCAGAATATGAAGGCAGATAACCCACAATATTTGCTTTGAACTGGATTATCTGAGTCCATACTGCCATATAATACAGTTCAATGTGTATTTTATATAGCTATGTGGAAGGGGCCTAGATCTCTGGAAACCAGGATTTGAATCCTTGCTTGGCCATAGTGATGTATTGGGTAATCTTGAGCAAGTCACACTCTCTTCACATCAGAGGAAGGCAATTGCAAATCTTCAGACCAACTTTTACCAAGAAAACCCTATGATAGAGTCACCTTGGGGCTGCCGTAGGTTGAGACAACTTGATGGCACACAACAGCAACAACAGTACAGTGTCCACTATAACAAGGAACTAAAAGCTACTCAGGAATGATATCCAATGTTGGAGAAACCAACATTTTGACTTTCTGGCAAAATGAGCCCAGAGTTGGTACCAGCTGTCCAGTATGTCATGAATTTAGATGTTCAGGTATTTTAGTGAAACACCATGGATGAATATTTCTTCCAAATTGGACAAGATCTTTCAAAAAGGCCATCAAAGTGTTGAAAGATAAGAGTAAAATATTGCTAATATCTTCGTATTCCGCTTATGAGGTTCTAAAGTTGCCAGATATTAAAAGCTCTACTGGTTTGTGTGTGTGTGTGTGTGTTTGTGTGAAGCTGCTGAAAGTAAAAAATAATTTTTAGAAGGGAAGCATCATGTCATATGCATAGACTCTACTGTAAAAAACCTGTGCCTTTAACATCATAATCCTATACATATCCATTTTAGTTTCACTGAGTTCAGGGGAAATTGCTTCCAGGAACTGAAATTTTATACAGATCTACTCAAATGTAAGTCTAATTGTGTTCAATAGCACTTACTCCCAGGAAAGTGGCTTATAGCATGAGAAAGCCTCTCACAGATATAAAAGATCTAGTTTCAAATTGGATTGGGAGGAATGTTGTATGCCATGCTTGAACTGAGATCAAGGTACGGCTGCATTATTTCCCCTGCATAGATTCAGCCCTGGTTGTGATCTGCCATAAGGTCACCTTTGATGTTTTCCTGTAATTTCATATTTTGAAAAATCAAATTTAATTTAATAATAGTCAAAGACCTATGTCCCCTTTTTGACACACACACACACACACACAACAGGCTGCAGCAGAGTGGTAGAGAACATGTGTTACATGCCAAGATTCCCAGATTTAATGCCCAACATCCCTTTATAGGTCTAGTAAAACAGCGTGTAGAGACAGCAAGAACATGATTGTGGGAGCAGAGTAAATAGTGTCAAATTAAAACACTCTCCCAAATAAAGAATTTTATTTCCATAACAAAATTTTTAGTACAGGCTGTTCTCAATTTACAAACAAGATAGGGACTCTGGGTTTGTTCTGAAATGAATTTCTTTGTAAAGAATAGGTACATTTTTAAAGTGTAACATCAGCAATATGTGTATATATATGGTTTGGATAGCAAAGAGAAGGGTTAACACCCACGTGGTGTTTATTTTGCTATCTGTACCCGTTTTCAGAAGATTTAACGTCACTTTCTGTCCCTGTGAGAACTGGATTTTGAAAAAAATTGGCTTGTTGTGGAAACAAGGATTGGGGATAAAGCTTCAGTGGGCACACCTTTCCCCCATGATTACTCTTTCAGGAGTGAATTTGTCAAGAGTCAGACGCCAATTAGCGAACAAAAATAGAGTTTATTCAGCAGATAAGCCAAAAGGTAATGTTAACACAGAAAAAACCTTGAAACACTTCACTATTAGTGCTTCAAGAGCAGTTCAAACAAAAATATAATTCAGCAACACAAGCAGGTAAAAACAAGCTAAACAAACTTAGTGCAAACTGCACTTTCTGAGTCCAAGCCCTGCCAGCCGGCTCTGTAGTTTTCAAAGGAACAGTTCCCAAAAGAAAACACCAAATTGGTCAGGAAACAAACAAACAAACTAAGAATGCAGTAGACTGCTTCCACAATGTGGATAAAGCCGAAGGCTCCAAAAGGATGGTAAAAAGACGTCGTCCGGGATTCCAAGGTCAGGTCAGGAGATAACAAAGAGCAAGCCAGGAGTCAAAAGCCGATAGTAGTCATCAATCACAGGGCGAAGGCAGTAGCAAGGTCAAATTCCGATCCAAGGTCTGAAGAGGGTGCAGTCATCCAAAACAGGTCCAGATAAACAGATAAGACACAGCGAGAGCCAAGCTAGGTGATAACAGCAGATTCAAATCATAGTCCAAGTCCAGTCTTCATGGAAACACAGAGATCCCAATGGCGCCTCAGCAACACCTTGCCACACGCAAAGGGCAGTGGCCATTTTATTCCCCTTCCTCCTGGGTGACCAAACACTCACACCCAAACACCAGGTGTCCCAAATCTACTCAGAGTCTGAGCTCCACACAGCTAGAGCTCGTGGATCTGGAGTACCTAGCAATTCGTCGGAGTCCCAATCATCCTGCCCACACTTAGCCCCATGAACACTTAAAGAACCATCCTCCCTTCTCCAAGCATCCCAATTGGGATCAGGTCCTGCAGAAACCCCAGGTTCAGAAGTATCCATAGATCCCAAATCCCCAGACATCTCCGGTGGCTGTGCCCATTCAGTGCCCGCTTCCCCAGCCACCACCTGTTCCTCAGCATCCATCTCCCCATCTGAATCTTCCTCAGAAGATCCCCCATATAGCTCTCTAAGTCGCTTCCTGCGCAACTCCTCCAGTGAACCTTCATCACGAGGGTTTTTTCTTCCTCTTCGAATTCCATCCCCATCAACCATAATCCCCGAAGGCGCAGTCACAACAGAATTTCCCCTCCAAGGGGTAGATTTCTCTCACTTCCTGTTGTCTCATCCCCGTCCTTAATTACGAGTCATTCATAAGTAGGATGTTGGTAACTCAGTGACTGCCTATTTTTAGTTTAGGCAACCAATGACAAGTGTCAGTCAAAGTTATTAAGGGGCTCTGAAAACAGATACAAACAATTTTCAGTCTCATTCTTTGCAATGCTAGAAATCCTCCTCCTCCTCCTCCTCCTGCTTTCTTCCCAAAATTAGGACTAAAAGCAGCTCTCAACATAAAAGGACAGTTGTAGCTTGACTGCTGAATGCAGTGAAACTTGTTTCCAATGGTAGAGAAATTTGTCTCCAATTAGATATAAATCCAAAATCTTGCTTGGCCACAGCAGCTATTTTTCGTGACAGCTACTAGACTTGTGTACAGCAGGTAGATTTTGAATAATGTTTTGGAAATAATAATAAATTGAGGTGAGAAATCCTGATGTAATAGCTGCTGCAATAAGATATCCGGGCTGTGGCGCAGGCGGGAGAGCAAGCCAGCTGCAATTAACTGCAATGAATCACTCTGACCAGGAGGTCATGAGTTTGATGCCCCGCTCGGAGCCTATATTTGTCTTGTCTTTGTTCTGTGTTAAAAGGCATTGAATGTTTGCCTGTATGTGTAATGTGATCCGCCCTGAGTGCCCTTCGGGGTGAGAAGGGCGGAATATAAATGCTGTAAATAAATAAATAAATAAATAAATAAATAAATAAATAAATATCCAATATCACACACATGATGTTTTGATTTTGTTTTATTAGCAATGTACCGTTAGTTGTATCAGTGCTGTTCATATGCCCATATTAAAAGCATACTGGTCTTGAATCATCAGATTGGAAGGTGTTTTTTCTAGTATCAAACCCCAAGGAAACTGAGGATCCATTTATGAGGAATTAGATGCGTGTCCACAATTTTATACTTTTTCTAAGTTCGTTAAGCCTACCTTTGTTATTTTATCTTAGAAGTATGCTTGTTTATTATTTGCAGTCAACTTGTTTATTTGGTGTAAAGCCTGTTGGTCTTCTAATTTTAACAGGGCTCTCTGACAGCAATGGTAAGCCTAGCTATTTGCTGTTTTCTCTTGTGCTATGTGAGGTGTGTGCTTTTGATGAGATCTATGCATGATTTATGCCACACAGCAGAGTGTAATTCTAGATGTGCCCTCAGTTCTTGGACTGGAATTAAATTTGTGGAGGTTTACTTCAAATGGCAAAAAATAAAAATAAACAACAACTTGAGAAACTCCCAACAGGTACTGAGCAGCGAACATTTGTGCATGTTTGTGTGTGTTTACTTGTATCAATCAGTCAGGTAACTTAATGTTAAAATGCCTGACTGTTGAAGTTTGTCCTTCGTTTTATGTTGGCTAATCATGCTCTCTGTCTGCACTTTTGAATCGCTACAATTGTGTGGTTGACCTACTATACAGTGAAGAAAGCTGATTCTTTTTGTGGCAGATGCCACATTGAATTGGGAACATTACTTGCTAATTAAAGCTGTTAGTTTAATTGTAAACCTGAAATTGTAAAGAAATTAACAAAATCAATCAAAGGATGCTTGGAAACCAAGCCCTTTTGAATGAATAGCACGAAGCCCATCATTAACATACAGTTCAAAATTAAAACTGGCTCTGTTTTCATGCATTACCTGCAGTGTTGGAAGCTCAAGACTACAGTTGAGAAAGCTGGGAGACTATCTTGGAAAATGGTTGCTAGGACTAAATGATATCCAGTATGAGCTGTTCCAATATCCTATTTTGATCGGCACGATAAATACTACATTTTATCCAAGAGTCACCCATCTGTTCCAAATCAAGAATTTCCCAAATGGGTGATCCTTATGGCACATTTATTATGGGATGCCTAGAACTGAAGTAACACTTTGGCACTGAATTACTTTGGCAGTATAATCCTTGAAAAAATTGCCCTGTTGGCTGATTCTAACATGAACTCTCATTAGTACCTGGTATAGCAGCCTTTTCATAAAAATAGTCCTTGGGAATCTTTCTAAGGTGGGTCAACATGAGTATGAAATTCAGACACCTTAGAAATGGTTTCCTGGCTGTCTTCACTGTGTTCCTGCATTTCCAGTGAGTACACTGGGCTATACTAGGTTTGTCTCACTTCAGACAGTCAGGGGATGTTTCAGAATTTGCACCATCTTTTTTTCCAGGTAATGGATGTCCCTCTGTTGATGTCAAAATGGGATGCCCACGATGGCCAGGAGTTTGAGTGGACCTCTGTGGCAGCTGGGAGCAGTAACATCAACACGGAAGATGACGTGAAAGGCCCAAGGTGCTCTAGCTCTGTGAAAGTGTGTGTGTGTGTGTAACTGTGTTGTGTTGATTGTCAACATTCCTCTGCTCCCCTTCAACAACAAAGAAGATTTGAGAAGGAAACAATGGTAAGAGAGGGATGTTGAGTGAATTGACTTGGGTTCCTGTATCCCACTGGAGCAAGGTTTGGTGCACCAGCAATATGACCTAGGACCCTTCTTGGTGTAAAAGCCCTGGCAACAACATTGTAGCAATGGCTGGGAAAATTCTCAGTGACTCCAAGTAAACCTTGCACAAGTCCCAGCATCAGTTTAGGGCCAGGAATGGCGTTCCAACAGTTCATGAGTGCATCTGCCAATAATACAGAGAGCCCTTGCTGTTTGCTTTGGTTTGGTTCCAGGAGCCCCTATAGATAAAAAAAATCCATGGATGCTCAAGTTCTGTTATATGCAAAGATGAAGTAAAATGGAATCCCATATATAAAATGGTAAACAGCAACATTTACTTTTTGACATCCCCTTCCTCCAAATACTTTCAAGCCCTGGTTGGTTGAAACCATTGATACAGAACCCATGGGTAGGGATGACTGATGGTACAAACATCTTTCTAATGGAAATCCTTTTCTGGCTTTTCTGCTTCTATTTTTATTGGGTTTGAAGTATATTATTTGTCATTAATGGATACATTTTTGTAGTGCTTTTATTTTGTGTATCATTGGGAGTTGTGCTGTTGCTGGATGGCAACTTCCAGCACACCTTATTAGCATCACTGATGTCACGAAATGGTAGCAATTGTGTTCCAACAATGCCTTGAGAACCAAATTATGCCAACTGCTGCTTGAAGTGAATGCAGCGTGTACTTCCGCCTCTCATGTTTACATAGGAAATTACTATTTATCTTACTATTACTATTAGTATTACTCTTATTATGAAGATAACAGTGGGGATCCTAGTTTGCTTCCAACACTACATGGCTTTTAATGATCTGCTGCCTGTACATCACCTCCTCAAAGCCCCAATGACAAAATTGCCAAAACATATACATGCACATCTCTTATACTTTTCAGAAAAATCTATAAAATGTCCTAGCTCTGGTCCAATTACAGCCAAATATCATTCCTTCTACTAATGAGTTCATGTTTGAATGTCAATTAAGTCCAAAATGGGCCACTAGGAAGCAAAAGAGAAGAATCTGTGAAGGTGCCACAGAGTTTGCTGAATTTTTTAAAAAGTACATTTTGTTTGTTTGTTGGTGTGGTATCTATGGGATTAATCTCATAGAGAACGGTATGGCAGGCTGGCTGATAGGAACTAAGGACAAAAGCTATTATTATTATTATTATTATTATTATTATTATTATTATTATTATTATTGTATGATATGCTGGATTTCGTATAGCAAAATCACAAGTCGAACACTTCCCAAGTGTCTAGGACTGTGTGATGTATTTTTGGATGATGCGTGCAGATACCAGTAGGGTGGCCTTTTGCAGTTGGCAGACCGTAATTTTCTCAATGTCTATTGTTTCCAAATGTCGACTGAGATCGTGCCAATCACCACCGGGACCACCTGCACTGGTTTCTGCCAGAGTCTTTGAAGTTCAATCTTGAGGTCCTGATAGCGGCTGAGTTTTTCCTGTTGTTTTTCGTCAATCTGACTGTCACCTGGGATGGCAACATCAATGATCCAAACCTTTTTCCTTTCCACAACTGTGATGTCTGGTGTGTTGTGTTCCAGAACTTTGTCAGTCTGGATTCGGAAGTCCCACAGTATCTTTGCATGCTCATTTTCCAATACTTTTGCAGGTTTGTGATCCCACCAGTTCTTTACTGCTGGCAGGTGGTACTTGAGGCATAAGTTCCAATGAATCATTTGGGCCACATAGTTGTGCCTCTGTTTGTAGTCTGTGTAATTTTCTTACATCAGCTGAGGAGATGATCAATGGTTTCGTCGGTTTCCTTGCACAGTCTGCATTTTGGGTCATCAGCTGATTTTTCGATCTTGGCCTTAATTGCATTTGTTCTGATGGCTTGCTCCTGGGCTGCAAGGATCAGGCCTTCTGTCTCCTTCTTCAGGGTCCCATTTGTGAGCCATAGCCAGGTCTTCTCCTTCGATTTTGTCAAGGAACTTTCTATGCAATGTTTTGTTGTGCCAGCTGTCAGCTCTAGTTTGTAGTGTGGTTTTCTTGTACTGGTTTTTTGTCTGTTGTGTTTTGAGGAGTTTCTGATTTTTGACTTCAATCAAACAGGTTCTTCACTTTGCTTTACATATTCTGCCAGGGCATGTTCTTCTTCTTTGACTGCTTGTTTTACTTGCAAGAGTCCTCTGCCCCCTGATCTTCTAGGTAGATATAGCCGGTCAACATCACTGCAATTATTGTTGTTGTTGTTGTTGTTGTTGTTGTTGTTGTTGTTGTTGTTGTTATTCACTATCCAATGGACATGTTGTTTTATTGTATACACTTCCTCTTTAATGCTGAGAAATGCTACAACATTTTTTTGAAGGTGAAACTTAGAATGGTTGACTTTCATAGAGACCCATATTTAAAATCCTGCTGCTTGTACATTTTGCCCTTCAGGGAAAGGTAACTGGGTGAATGAGGGGAATATCTGTACAAAGTCACCCCAATTTCAGCAATGTAGACAGCTTGCTAGTTATTATTTCTCTCCAAGATGGAATACACTGGAATAAAAAGAAAAAAAATACCAGGGCTATGATTAAATTCCTGTTATCTGTACCATCGTGGAGAGCAGATTCAGGATTTGAAATATGTGTTCTAATATTTACCACCACCAGCAGGATTTTACCAGCTTGTAATCACTGTAAACCATTTTCTTTCCATAACTGACAATAATAGAAGAAAGTCGGGGAGCAAGTTTGTTATTTTTTCCCATTGCTTCTTCCTTTTTAATTTCCCCGTTTCTTTATTTCCACTTAAATTGTTGGTTTTCTGTCTCAGTGTGCATGGTATGAAAAGCCCACTGAGATTCAGTTTGTGTGGAAAAGCTATAAGAAGTACAAACAGTTCTCCAAATAAAAAGGTTGTTTTTAAATGCTACTCATATTGTCCATTGATTTGATTTTTATTACTCTCCAGACTCAGAAGCTGCTTTAATAGCAAATGCTGATATCCTTAAAGTCGAACAAACAAGAACAGAATGAATAATATGTTTTATTTATGCTGCTTTCCACAAGTTCTGTCTGGGTACACCAGGCACTGATTTCATTTTCAATGTGCTGTGTTACTAGCAGTTACACATCTATAATCTCCCACATAGTAAATAAGATATATCTGGCGAAGTTGGAGTCCCTGTCATGACCTCCACAGAGCTGTACCTCTGTCAGATTCGTAAGATGCTGAGCTGAGTACACTCTGACAACAATTTTTCAGAATAATATCTTCTTTTACATCCTTCCAATCTGGTTTAACCAATTCATCATGAAATATCGATAAATATGGGCAAGGAAGCCCTCACTATCTGCAGGGGCTGAAGGCTTTCTTCCAGCTCAGGGCCAAGTTTGCAAATCGTGGGGAATTTTTTTAAGAACAAGCCTCAGAATCCCACTGAGGCCATTGTGTGTACTTAAGAGAGAATAGGTAGGATATTTCAGAACTATGTTGCTGGGTCAAAACAGAAGACTTAATATAATTTCCCCCAATAATTCTTAGGCCCCTTCCACACTGCCCTATATCCCAGGATCTGATGCAGACTATTTGCTTTAAACTGGATTATATGAGTCCCCGCTGCCAGATAACCTGGGATAAACAGATAATCGGGGATCAGATCCTGGGATATGGGGGCAGTGTGGAAGGGGCCATCATTATTTGCCTTCTCTTTTCTCTTATCCTCTTTTCCTCTTTCTCTGCCCCATATGCTATGTCTTCTTCTATATTACTCTGATCCCCCTTTTTATTTATTTATTTACAACATTTCTACCCCGCCTTTCTCAATCCCGGAGAGGACTCAAGGTGGCTTTACACATATGCAACTATTCAATGCCTTAAAAACAATGTACAATTAAAATAAATATTTTAAAATAGAATTAAAATTACATTAAAACATTTAAAAACATTTTAGACAATACTTTCACTATTAATCACGCTATCCACAATCATTACCTGGGCCATTCCAATAGTTGTTGAATATAATTCCATATCTATCAGTTGCACAAGTTCTCCAAAGGCTTGATCACAAGCTTGATCACTTCTTTGACCTCTGCTTCTACTCAAGGCTGGATCTAGGCTGCCAAATAATGGCATTTGAATAGCACGATATGGTCAGTGCAGACCCATATAATGCAGTTTGAATGCTGTGCAGGAGGAGCATAATCATGAGGTGTCCAAAAGACACCTAATGATAATGAAGATTAACCTGCAATAAACAAGGAAATCCAGGTTTATTCTGGGTTAAAATAACACCTCCAAAGATCTGGACCTTTCACTAAGGTCTGGATCTTTGAAAGTGTGTGTGTGTGGGGTGTGTGTGTGTGTGTGTGTGTGCAGAAACTGCTCCTGAGATCGCCATCCATGATCTCAGTGACAGTCTCCACACACACACCCTCCCTTGTCATCTTTTCTGGTTGTAAAGGGTTAAAAAGAGCTTCTTACTCAGCATGGAGGCCTCTATGGCAGTGGTTTTCAACCTGTGGGTCCCCAGGTGTTTTGGCCTACAACTCCCAGAAATCCCAGGCAGTTTACCAGCTGTTAGGATTTCTGGGAGTTGAAGGCTAAAACATCTGGGGACCCAAAGGTCGAGAACTAGGGCTCATTTCTTTTGCATCTAAAATATGTGCTCTGTACATCCATTAGATGTAAACTGGACCCCTTATAAGCCTCCACTCTTCATAAAAATCCTTTACAGCCAAGAAAGGGGGTCAGGGAGGGCAGGGGTCTGGTGGCCACCCCCCCCCAACTCCTGTGCCAATGCTGGTTTGGGATACTGACTAGGGACTGCAATTGCACATCAGTAGAGTCCAATGTACATCAGGACACTCTGGCCTGTGCCCTGATATGCATCTCCGCGATTCACAATTCTGTAGCCCTTCTGTTTCCTAGCAGTAGCTAAGTATGCATAAAATTACACAACATTGACTGCTATATAGAATCACAGCCAATACTGTAAACACAATAAAACCCCGATTCCAAACTCCAAGCTAATAATATCAGAAATATAATAAAAACTGATGGATGTTACAAATAAAACACTAAGTAAAACTCCTAATTTTGATATATCTAATTGATCTTTTTGATGAGAGGGTAACATTTTTAGTGTTATACGTCAGCATTCACTTCATTCCTGTTTATTACTTTAGACAGGCAATAAGCATACCAGTCAACAGCTCTACTATATTGATATAGTCAAATAGTCTGCTGCAAAACAATGCCTCCTCTCAACACGCCAAATATATAGGCACGCAGAATACAATGTGGGACTGTGCCGAGAGGATGTTTATTAGAGTTGTTCTATGTATATCAACAGCATATGCTGAATCTGGAAATTCATACCAAGAACAAGTCATGTTTCTGTGATATTCAAAAGCTAAGAGCTATTATTGAAAAGAGTTCAGGGGGCACAGTCCCATTTTTTTTACAAGGGTCGAGTGGGTAAGTTATATAAAATACCATTGTACAATGTAAGGCAGATGAGAAGATGAAGACATTACAGTAGTTTGCAAAAAGTTTTAACTTTTTATTGAATAGGCTTTTCACAATGTATAATATGATTTTACATTTCCCCCCTCCTCATATGTCTTGTTACAGACAGATAAAGTAGTATGTGGGGTGCAGTTCACACAGCAAGCCAGGATGTTTCGACTCTAGGTTTTGCTTCCTGCTGCATTTCTGGCCTTTCTTGAAAGAAATGCCAATCAATCTGTGCCATGAGGCTATGACATCTGCAAAGCTGCATATTGTTGGTTAATGCTGGACAATTTTTATATATGGAATGGGATTACCATTTTGAAAGCATATTTAGGACTCTCTGCCTGGGAGTTGTGGTGTTGTAGTTTTGGGAATTGCATGAGGACTCTCAATTGCACCACACTACAAATCCCAGGACCCCAAAGACTAAAGCAAGGATAGATAACATAAAATCCAACTGTTATACTTGTGCTGTGTAGATGTACCTCTAGTCAAGTGCTATCCAGGCAGAAAGGGGCTTAGATCATGAGGTGTCTGATTTAAGATGCAAGTGGGCATTCATGTGGGTGGTCTGCTAATGCCACTCCATGTTCCTTCTTGGCAAATTTGTGCAACCAAAGAAAAGAAAGTTGTGTCTTGAACAGCTGTTGCTGGTCAGAGTAGACTATAGGACTTTCTCCTGCTCAGCTTCCACCATACCATCAAAATCTACTATGAAAGGGTCCCATGACATTGGATTCCAACGTTCTTTTCACAAGTTACTTTTTGAACTAAAGCTAGTGTGATCATCAGTGCATATATACAAGTAGATAATGGTTTCTTTAGATTTGGGGTTTGAAGATGGGTTAAAAACCATTTTGAAAATGATTTCAAACAGATGAAACAACCAAGGTGCTTTAATGACAATTGAGAACACATTCCCACAAATCCTCACATTGGAGAAATATGCATTGAGCCCACCCCATCCCCCTTTGCAATACAATACAGGCTTTGCATCCGTGGGGGATATATTTCTGAGTTTACCCTGGTAAAACATCAAAACATCTGGGCGTCCCCTGGGCAACGTCCTTGCAGACGGCCAATTCTCTCACTCCAGAAACAACTCAGGTTGCTCCTGACACAACCCCCCCCCCCAAAACCCTGGAAACAGCAAATTATGGATAACAGTGAACCCTATTGAAATATACAGCATACTATAGAATAGTCTGGAAGGCCCTAGAACATTCCCAGAGAGGACATATTTTGTTGGTTGCAGGATGATGAAACTGTGGGTCCTGGTTGTCCCATGAGTATTGTATGCACAAAACAGTGCTTGAAAAGTTATTTTTTACACAACAACTCAGTATCAGTACGGTCATTGCATTTCCCCCTAAAATCCCCTAGAAGAATCATTCATCATTTTTGTAATGCTGGTTGAGAGATACCTGAAGCTGATGTCCAAAAAATAACATCTCCAAGTTGTGGCCTTTTCTTTTGAACTACAGGATATCTGTTCAAATTTCTAAAATGAAAAGAAAATCTTGCAGAAAAAGGGGGGAAAAGAGGAGGTATAGCCCACATTTCTTCCCACTCTGTTTCCATCAACTCTTAAAAGTAACAGCAGTTACTCAAAAAGCTCTTTAATGATTCTGTTGTTTTTGCCTCAGTCAGGAAGCTGGATTTCTGCGCAGCCGGTTAACAAGTGACCCCGAAGCCATAGATGGAAAAAGCTGTTCCATCTTTAGTAGACTGAGTGACAAGTGTGTGTGTGTGTATATGTACACACATTTATAGATATACACACATATATGTGGAGAGACCCTTTTTTTCTATATTAGCAGGATGTCCTATGAAAGCATTACAATTAATACTACCACTCCCATTTTCTGAATACTCCCACATTTCTCACAGTTCAAAGTTGATTCCTCCTCCACCACCACCTCCTCCTCCTCCTCCTCCTCCTCCTCCTCCTCCTCCTCCTCCTCCTCCTCCTCCTCCTCCTCTTCCTCCTCCATTATTATTATTATTATTATTATTATTATTATTATTATTATTATTATTATTATTTCTTCTTCTTCTTCTTCTTCTTCTCCTTCTCCTTCTCCTTCTCCTTCTCCTTCTCCTTCTCCTTCTTGAAATTCCAAAGTGTCTGTTAGGAGAGGGTTCTGTTTCTAATTGAGTAATAGAATAATCAGCATTAAATAATGGGTCACCATTTAAAAATCTGATGCTGTTGGTTAAGATTGGGGTAGGTATAGTGCAGCCCCTGGACCACACTTTTCTACTCCACAAAGCCCTCACCAGTCCTTCAAACCCCTCAAGCCTTCTCATTTCTACCCCCGCCCCAAATAAAAAATAAAAATAAAATCAGTGTGATTTTTTTTGCTCCTAAACAATCACACATCACATATACATAGGTCACTAAGTGAATTAGCCATTATTCATGGATAAGCCTAATTTTTATGTTCAAGCACATGAAGCATACCTCAGACAAGGGGAACCATTGTCGGCAATATGTGGTTTGAAAATGTGCATGAAAATACATACACTTGAAAAATGCAGATTAAAAGGGGGAGATTCTCTGTATTTTTTTTAATCAACAGAACAGACTGAACAAGAAAGCAGGACAAGGAAAAGATCTCAGAATCTGGAATTATAAACAATGAACATGTCTTCAGGAGTGTAGCACATTAGGCTGGTTTAATTTACTAGCTTGACTGGTTTATTCTGTTGATATATTCTAGTTTTTTAGCTTACTGTTTTTGACAGTGTGTTGGTTAAATTGTGAAGGAATAATATGTGGAAACCCTAGTTTTGACTTTGGAAGATAGACAGGATGATTTCCATTCCTGTGATTCATTTATTCTTTATACAAACAACACTACGCAGCTCATCCTTATACATATATAAATTATATTCTGGAGATGAAGCCTGCATTTATTTGTTTCTCACTAAATAATTGATATGAATAGACCACAGCCACCCACAGCTCCCTAGCCCTTTGCACTCTGGGAGTTATGCACTGAGGATACTCCTTTCTTCATGCTGTATGTAGGAGCTGGAGGAGAATCGCATACATCAGTTGCACACAGCTCAACCACGAAAGAAACAACATTGGAGAAAGAGATGAGATTTGCAGTATGCAGATCACACTCGTGGCAGAAAAGGAATTGCTCTCAGGATCAGGTAGGATTGGAAAAGGGGAAACAATTATTGTAATAAGCTGATTTCAGCACTTTGTACAACTTGGCAGTCATGACCTATGATTACCTGCTTATGGGAAAATTGACTGATTGATCTGTTTGTTTGTGTTCCTTACAAAACCTTCTGCAGCATGGCGAACAATGTTGACAGCATTAAAAGAATACAAAACAAGTTGACACATAGATTAAAACAGAACTGACAGCATAATTAACCAAGCCGATATGTTGAAACTTGCAAAAACCTACCTTCCTAAGAGGGTTGCCGAAAACATGGCATGGCTCCTCAAACATTAATGGTTTTCCAGAAGAGGGAATTTCAGCAAGTGGAATTTGTGTTACAAATGATACTGGTTGGAATGTCCTTTTATGCACAGCAATAAAAAGTGCAAGAGCCCTGCCCTGGTTTTCACCTGCCAATCCTATTTGGAAGGATAGGTAGTTAATTACTATCTAGTCAAAAAATCAACTGTCCAAATTGGGTTGATTTATCCATGTGTCAATGTAACTACCATACTTTAGATAAAGGTAAAGGTTTTCTCCTGACGATAAGTCCAGTTGTTACCAACTCTGGGGGTTGGTGCTCATCTCCATTTCTAAGCCGAAAAGCTGGCGTTGTCCGTAGACACTTCCAAGGTCATGTGGCCGGCATGACTGCATGGAGTGCCGTTACCTTCCCGCCAGAGTAGTACCTATTGATCTGCTCACATTTGCATGTTTTCCTACTGCTAGGTTGGCAGGAGCTGGGGCTAACAGTGGGCGCTCATTCCGCTCCCAGGATTTGAACCTGGGACCTTTTGGTCCGCAAGTTCAGCAGCTCAGCGCTTTAACGCACTGTGCCACCACTTTTATAAAAAAGGAGTCATCCATTTCTCTGTGTAGAGCAGCAAAAGGTGAGAACTTTGTCAATTCCAGGAGAAACGAAGAGACTCATAGAATCATAGAATTGTAGAGTTGGTAGAGACCTCACGGGCCATCCAGTCCAACCCCCTGCAAGAAGCAGGAAAATCTTATTCAAAGCACTCCCGACAGATGGCCATCCAGCCTCTGCTTAAAAGCCTCCTGAAAAGGAGCCTCCACCACTGTCCGGGGGAGAGAGTTCCAGAGCTCTCACAGTCAGGAAGTTCTTCCTGATGTTCAGGTGGAATTTTCTTTCCTGAAGTTTGAAGCCATTGTTCTGCATCCTAGTCTGCAGGGCAGCAGAAAAGAAGCTTGCTCTCTCCTCCCTATGACTTCCCCTCATATATTTGTACATGGCTATCATGTCTCCTCTCAGCCTTCTCTTCTGCAGGCTAAACATGCCCAGCTCTTTAAGCCGCTCCTCATAGGGCTTGTTCTCTAGACCCTTAATCATTTTAGTTGCCCTCCTCTGGACGCTTTCCAGCTTGTCAACATCTCCCTTCAACTGCGGTGCCCAGAGTTGGACACAGTGTGGTTCCAGGTGTGGTCTGACCAAGGCAGAATAGAGGGGGAGCATGACTTCCCTGGATCTAGATGCTATACCCCGATTTATGCAAGCCAAAATCCCATTGGCTTTTTTCGCCGCCGCATCACAAATTTCAAGGGACATCTCTGAAAATGACTTTTTAACCATTCATCCAGCTATCAGAACATTGCTAGTTGATTCTCAGCTACTCTCATATTTAGAGGGGGTCAGGTTGCAGGAAAATGGTGAATCCAAAGGGGTTGAGAAAGGGAAGACATGGCACAGTTCTACACAACTGAATGTGATATTACATCTCGTTGATGCAGGAACTTGGCCAATATGGACTGTTTGCCTTTTTGTTTGTGGGGTTCAAGGGGCTCTTTAATTGTAGGTGAACTATAAATCCCAGCAACTACAACTCCCAAATGTCAAAATCAGTTTCCCCCAAACTCCACCAGTGTTCACATTTGGACATATTGAGTATTCGTGTCAAGTGTGGTCCATATCCTTCAATGTTTGAGTGCATAGTGCTCTCTGGATATGGGTGAACTACAACTCCAAAACTCAAGGTCAATGCCCACCAAACCCTTCCAGTATTTTCTGTTTGTCATGGGAGTTCTCTGCGTGCCAAGTTTGGTTCAATTTAGTTCCATCGTTGGTGGAGTTCAGAAAGCTCTTTGATTGTAGGTGAACTATAAATCCCAGCAACTATAACTCCCAAATGACAAAATTAATCCCCCTCTTCTATTTGGGCATATCGGGTATGTGTGCCAAATTTGGTCCAGTGAAGGAAAATACATCATGTATATCAGATATTTACATTACGATTCATAACAGTAACAAAATTCCAGTTATTACGTTGCAACAAAAATAATTTTATGGTTGGGGGTCACCACAACATGAGGAACTGTATTAAGGGCTCGCTGCATTAGGAAGGTTGAGACCCACTGGTCTGTTGTATCGTCAAAGGCATAGAAGGGGAGGAAGTATCATTATACATAAAGTATTCTTTAGTATTGGGAGCAAGTGAAGTAAAAGAAAAGTTCCAACTATGACATCTTCTCTAACAAGAGTAACAGATTATCCTTCAGTAGGTCAAAAGATGTATTTCCAAGTGAAAGTTTGCCCTGTTGTCAGCACTTTGTCCAAACAATTCTTCTGCTAGCCCTCCAGAAACAAAAGTAAACACAACTCTCTTCAGGCTTCTTACAGTGCTATAGCCAATTCCAGACTCCGACAAGGATGTTTATGATACTTCCAACTGTTTTAACCTCCAAATGATCATATATCTGTACTGATTCTGACCTTCTGCAAATCCCTTTGGGATGAAAGAGGATTAATCCTCCCTGCTAACTTCGGTTTCTGAGGCAGTTTCTAGAATGCTGGCAGGCAGTACTAGCTGAGGATCTCTACTCTGACACCAGATATCAGTTCTCATCTGTTCTGACATCAGATCATCCTGTATGTTTGAAATAGCTTGAGGGGATATGACCTCAGCTTAGCTCCAGGTCTCTGGGAATAATGGCTTTCTTTGAAATCATAGCCCTTTAAATGAATATGTTTTAAGGAAACTTCCTTGCTTGTAAGATATATGTGTTTAAACTGTTGCTGTGCATGTCTGCAAAAGGCACTGGCTGGAGATGGAATCCATTGGTTTATTTCTTCCCCTCTGCCTTGGAGGCCTCCTTGTTTATCTTTGGCTTTAAACATGCTGGAATATGTCATCCAGTACAAGTTGCTTTACATGATGGTAAAAAGGATGCACATTTTGTGTCATGCCATAGATTTGTTGTACACTAGCACTCTTTCCAGGTCAGAGGACAAAATAAGGATGAGAGTCCAGATGTGTTTTCCTGATCTCAACACTGTTGTCAAATCTGCCTAACAGTAGCAGCAGTGGAAATAGTCAACTTTTCCTTTTGAAACAAGGTGCACACTCCCCAAACACCTTGTTTATAAATCGAACTATACTTCTGTAATGGAGTTCTATTTGTAAACAAAATACATGGGGAGTGTCCACTTTGAGAAATAAAAGAAGCAATCACAATGTCAGCTGAGATGAGGTCCCTGGTAGGTTCAGGGAATGCCAGTGTGGCCATCCAAATCTTGGGTGTTACCCACAGTGATGTATACAATATTCTACTAATAGTTTGAATTGATTGCATTTTGGACTGGTGATAGTATTCTCCAGGACAAAAGTCAAGAACAGAAATCTTAGCTGAGCGTAGTGTTGATCCAATTTTTCTACATATATCTGAAACTTTCTAGCTCAACCATCAGTAAGATTAACAGATTAACAAAAGATCCACAATAATATTTCATTAAAACACTAATGAAAAGGACTTTTCTTCTCATCATCTATACTTACTTCTGCTTAGCCATAGTTTAACACATATAACAATCACTTTTACCAGTACTTCTATTGTAACATATTCTATTTGAATTACCTCTAAACAGGCCCGTAGCCAGGATTTTGATTCGGGGGGGAGCTGAGTCTGAGTGAGAGAGGATCTACTCTAGCAAACCTTTTGTATCATTATCCCAATACCCCCATGCAATTTTTTTTTCATGTCAGGAGCAACCGGAGTTGCTCCTGGAGTGAGAGAATTGGCCGTCTGCAAGGACGTTGCCCAGGGGACACCCGGATGTTTTGATGTTTTTATCATCCTTGTGGGAGGCTTTGCTCATGTCCCCGCATGGAGCTGGAGCTGATAGAGGGAGCTCATCCATGCTCTCCCCGGGTGGGATTCGAACCTGGCAGCCTTCAGGTCAGCAACCCAACCTTCAAGTCACAAGGCTTTTATCCCCTAGGCCACCGGAGGCTCCTCCCATGCATATGGGATATATTGAGCATGGTGATCAGATCATGATATGAATAAACACGTACCACATACCACGTACCAGTAAGGCCTTCTCGCGGACCACCCTGAGAATTTGGGGGGGGGGGGCTGAAACCCCTCAAGCCCCCCACCCACCCACCCTGGCTACATGCCTGCCTCTAAATATCCCTTATTATCACAAATGGAGAAAATAGCAAACCAAACACATACACTGTACCATAAAGTAAACGAAAGAATGAGTTCAGATAGTTAATATGACAGCAGGACTTATGGAAAAGTCCTGCAATAGAGTCTGTTTCCAGACGTTCCTCTGAATGCAGCAAGGAAGTTAGTAATACAAGTGTTCATTTATGTTTTACAGTTTTAACTACAGGGAGGCCAAATTGAATCCTAGAATGTTTATGTTACTGAATTGGCTCCTACAAACATTTAGACATTTATTTTATTTTCCTTAAAAATACTATCTTGTAAAAAGGTATTAAACAGCAAATAAATGTATATCCATATTTTGGGCATTTAAAATCCTGGATGATCCCATTGCATGAGAGAAAGTAAAGCTCTGCATGTTCTCGTTGTGCCCCCTCTACAGTTATTGAAGCTCAGGATCCCTTTCACACATCACAATCACAATGCTGTCTTCCATTTTAACATCCATGTCAATATCCTTTGGAAATCTCAGGGCTGTGTCTTTAAAAAAATCCTTTGGAAATCTCAGGGCTGTGTCTTTAAAAAATACATTTTATTAAAAGCTTTCCATTATATTACAAGAAGAGAAAAAGAGGAGAGAAATAGTTGAGAAAGAAAAAATTTACATTATCTTTTGACTTTCCTAATGATGGTTGTGTATAGTATGTAAAGTTTTACTTTTCCAATTAAAGCGAATATGATAATACTTCTTCAGCTAATATAAACCCACAGTTAAGATATTATCTTCAGGTTTATGAAAAAAGAATAATTAATACTTTTATAATTATCAAAAATTACCATTAACATATTAATATTGTTTTTTACCAAAAGATTTTCAAAGGTTTTCTACCCCAGTTGTCCTTTGATCCAAGGAGAATTTTTTGCTGATCCAAAGTCAATGATTGCTGTATAGAGCATCTACTTCTGCAAAGTAACAATCTCAGGAATGGCTTTTAATTTGCCATTCCAACTTGAAAGTCCTTGGGACTGTAGTTTAGTGAAATACTAGAGCTCTAGGGCTGAGAATGTTTACCTAATCTGCAAATTCCATGTACCTTCTTGAGTAAGTATGGGATCATGAGGAGCAATCAGGTAAATAGGAGCCCTCGGTGGCACAGTGGGTTAAACACTTGTGCTGGCAGGGCTGATGACTTGAAGGTCCGGGGAGAGCATGGAGGAGTTCCCTCTGTCAGCTCCAGCTCCATGTGGGGACATGAGAGAAGCCTCCCACAAGGATGGTAAAAATGTCAAAACGTCAGAGTGTTCCCTGGGCAACATCCTTGCAGACAGCCAATTCTCTCACACCCGAAGCAACTTGCAGCTTCTCAAGTTGCTCCTGACACACAAACAAATCAGATAAATATACAATTTGTTTCTCCATTCTATACGAAGTTTCTCAACAAAGCAGGCTCTACATATTATTGTACTCCAGCTCCCCAAATCCTTGATCAAGCACATGAATGAGCAGGGGCCAAAGTAGGAGGAGTACCCACTAAGCACATCTTGACTATAGATCGTCAAAAGCTACCACTCACACTAGGAAAAGTCCTTGAAGAAAACAGAAGGTATATATGTGGGGAGGGATATGTGAATATCAATACCCATACCTCTTCAAGTTCCATTATGGCATAGTAAAATGGTGTAGAAAATGACAAACTACTCAACCAATGCTGGAGAGAGCCTGAGAATATATGAAGCAGTGAGAGGATAAAGGTTTGCCTACACATCTGTGGGGTACTTGGTGCACAGCAAAATCAAGGTTTGCTTTCTGGATTTTTTTTTTCAAATATCTTTTGAGCCATGGTTGATTGAATCTATGGATTTAAGGCACATGGATCCAACTGTATTTCCATAGGGACACACCAATAGTGATAGCACACATTTTTCCAGATGAAGGTAACCAATAATGACAGATGATTAGCCTGATGTTTCCTATATGGTCTTTGGACATCTTGAATCCATTCAGATGACATTCTTTCATATACAAAAAGAGCACCTGTGAGAAAAAGATGTTTGTAGAATAAACTTTCAGAAACTGGCGATGAAGCAAACCATTTCCACATATCCTATATTAGTTTACTCTATATACTCATATATAAGTCTATAACTTTTCTTCAAAAATCAAACCTGCAGAACAGACTTATTCCCAGGTCAATGTGAATACTGTATCTTAGCTCTGATTTAAAAAGGAACCATACTCTTCTCTGAGTAAAGCGGTGAAAGGCAAGAGCTTGCTCCATCTTGGGAGAATCTAAAATTAACACCAACCCCTTCTACTGTCTTTGCTGTTGCACTGTGTCTGGCCTTTTTGAATGCCTGGATAGGGAAATAGCAGTAGCAGCCAGAGCTGGCTGTCCTGCTGAATAGTGAATGACTCCTGTTAGTGGAATCACCCTTGACTTATTCATGGGTCATATCAAAATCTAAAATTTTGGCCCTAGAACCTGCCCTTAACTTATAAATTAATTCTACTTATACATGAGTAATGGTATGTCTCACTCTACACAAGCAGATATATCTGATTACGTAGACCAGTCTATGAAAGTTTATGCTGTGAACGTCTTTACCTCAGTTAGTCTCGAGGGTGCTACAAGATCCCTTTACATACCGATTCAGACTAACACAGCTATGGCTTTGAATTCTATAATATACGATTGCAATGGATATGTGGTAAAAAAAAAATCATTACTGTTTAGCAGAATGATACAGATGACCAGGTTATACTGTATTATGAAAGCTCTCACAAGGCTAGTTTGGGTGTCTCAATAGAAGTCTGATTCAAGTTATTTTGTTGCCTGAAGCAGGACACTAAATGGCTCCTGACTCTCAGGTAACTGTGCATGGCTTATTCAAATACAGCTGGGTCATGCTTTTTCACTTTGTTAGTGGGCTGTTCTCAGTAGGTGTGTTGCTCTGAGTTCTTTGTCACTTGTCACTGCTACATTTGCTAGTGCAAAATAGTTGATACAGAGCCATATTTCTTGAAAGAAAACTTAGGGCACAAAATAAATGTTCTTTCATTCAGAATTGACAGTCAAAACATGCTGTATGACAAGGTACATTTTATCATATGCCATCTCCACATTGGATTGTAGGATGACAGCAAGACCATTTTTCATGTTTAATTATAGATGGTTTCAAGCAACCATTGAATGGGTGCATCTCCAGCAAACACACCACCATTGTCTTCTCCATGAGGCTGGAAATGCCTCCCATCCAAGATTAATTTGCCCTTTCTGAAACACAAAATGAATACTGCAGTGTTAATTCCAGCTGTCTCTGGAACTCAATAAAGCCCCCGAGAAGCTTTTGAAATATCATAAAACTGAAAGGGAGCTTTTTAAAAAAGAGTAGTTTTTCATGTTTGCCTTGAAAGAGTAATAATGCCATTTTAAAAAGAAATAGTTGGTTGCAAGATCTAATCAATACACCATTAAGTTACTGACAGAACTGAGATAAGATTACATGGTGAAGAAATTGCGAAACCTTTTACTTTTTCCATTTTCAGAAAGGAGAATCTAGGAAAGCTGGGTGCTCCCCCTCCTCTTTAAACCTCATATCAGCAACCCAAGATAATCTCCCTTCTTTGCTCTCATCAGAAAAATTCACCTGGGGTCCAGATGGTGGGAAGTGGCCGGGGTTGTCATAGATTTAGGATATATTGTGCCTGTGATTGTTGCTATTCCGGTGAATGCAATTTCTTTTTTAGCAGAAGGGAACCTCTCTAATTGGCTTTTTTTTCAAGAAATGAATCTTGGTTTCAGTCAACCCACCCCTTGCTTTAACCAATTTTTGATAAATTCAAATACTTTGGTGTGCCGTCCGCCGGACAATAAAAAACTATAAAACTGAAACGTGCTGTCCTTTATCCGGGCGAACTGCAAATCCCTATAAGCTGTCCTATAGATATTGAACGACTGAGTCTGGATAACTTCAAAAAAGGATGTTTATTCATACAAGGTTGTAAACCTGGCACAGATCTTAAAGTTGCAGAAAATGAAACAAATTTCTATAGGTTTTAGGTACAGAACTATCCCTGGTTCCAGAAAGCAAAGGTGATTATAAAACCACTATACCCTAATCACGCTGCCTATATTAGAAGGAGAAACTCTTTCCTTCCCTATCTTTACAGCAAAGATTAGTTCTAGAAGCGACAGAATAACCCTGCTCCTATAACTAGATTTCCTATTCCAGATCAATATAATTCAATACTTATCTAATTTGGATAGGCTTAGATTGGCCTGGTTTTGAGGATGATTTGTCCCAGTTAGCCTTGCACAGCTCCAGCACGTTGGAAAACTATAGCTAGAATGAAGCTCCAAAATGGAGACTAGACCCTGGTAAAAAGGGCGGTCCTAAGATGTTGCACTCTTTGACCAATCACTGCAAAGAAAACTGCAGCCAGCTTTTGCAGATTCCAAGCCACTTTTCCTGGGCTTTGCAGCCAGAGGCTGAAACAAGATGCAAAGGAGGGAAAACAAACAAACGACCAATAGGTAAGGCAAACCATCGTCCTGGGGGACGGAACACTCCCCGCTAAATTCCCAGGATGTGGGAATTTACCAATCAAAAACATACAAACACCTTTGTATACACAACAATACAAACACTAGAACTTTAAACATCTCCAATAAGCAACACGAGGTCACTAATTGGTCTGTCCAGGACAGACATTTTGTCCTTACTATGAGTCTTTACTTGAACTTTTCTAACCTTACCATCAGGGCAAGGAAAGGTCTTTAGTGTAATGCCCATAGGCCAGGCATAGCGGGGCAAGTCTTTGTCCTTTAGCAACACAAGGTTTCCCGCCTTGAAATTGTCCTCTGGGGTTTGCCAGAGTCTTCTGGTTGGAAGCTGGCTTAAGTATTCGGCCTTCCACCTCTTCCAGAAGTGGTTGGCTAAGGTCTGCACATGCAAAATTGGTGCCACAGTCCGATCGAATTGACTTAATTGGCCCACTGAGGGCTATGAACCTTTTCAATGCGTTTATGAATGATGAAGTGTCCATTCCCTCTGCAACCTCTATATGGACAGCTCGTACTGACAAACAAGTAAACAAAACCGCACATCTTTTGTTATTTACAACACCACCCCTGGTTTTCCTAGTGACAACCTCCCAAGGACCAAACACATCGATTCCCACATGGGAAAGGGGTGGGTCTGTCAAAGTCCTATCCTGAGGTAGTTCTGCCATTAACTGACTTTGACAGTTTCGCCTGAGTCGCCGACATTTGACACACTTAAAAATAACACTGCTGACCAAACTTTTAGCATTTACCACCCACAGGCCTTCATTTCTAAGGGTCGCCTCAGTCAGAGTTCTACCCTGATGATGGATCCTTTCATGGTGATGCCGAACGAGCAGCAATGCAGTGTGACTATTAGGGGGTATGATGATGGGGTTTTTTATGCACGCCTTGAGTTTAGCTTTGGCTAACCTTCCTCCAACTCTCAAAATACCCTCCTTGCCTAGAAATGGGTTTAACTCACGCAAGAAACTCCGACTGGGGGTGTCAAGCCCTTGTTCTAACCTGGCTATTTCTAGACTAAACTCATGCCTCTGAACTGACCTGAATATTACTCCCTTAGCCTTCAACATGTCCTGAACTTGCAAAGGCTGACTATCTTTGCAGACTAAGCGATGTATAAGCCTAGCAACTGCTCTAAGAAGACTGTGCCACTCCGAAAAACGTTCAAAACGGTGTGGTTCCAGGCAAGATCTTTGGCCCATCTTGATTTCTGTGGTTGATTTGCAGGCTTTCACCTCTGCACTTCGTGAGACTTGAGCATTCATAATGTCCGAAAACCTTTGCTTATCTTTCGAGAGCGCTGTGGCTTCGTCTCTCTCAGAGACTTTGAAGATGGAGGAATACTCTGGAGTTATTGCTTGGCAGTAGACCGAGATATGACTTAGGCAACTGCGCACAAGTGTAGGACGTCCACCTTTAAGCACCTGTGCTTGATTGGAGTCCAACGACGATGGTGGGTGCATCTTGTTTATGCACACTGGGCCTATGACTGTCCAGCCTAATGGCAATTGTTGTGCGATAGGTGCACCTGGAGGTCCTTTAACTTGGTCGTTCACACAGAACAAGCTCGGGCAGTCCAAGCCAAGCAAAAGGGCAATGTCCACATCTGGCCGAAAGGCTGGTATAGCATTCTTTAACCGTCGCAAATGTGGATGAGCCTCCACAACTTCTCTAGTTACAATTTGTTTTTTGTTCCGAGGGATGGAGGAACACTCAATCAGGTCTGGCAACTTGAACTGTCTCTTCTGGTCGCAAGAGGAGACAACAAAGCAAGATGCTATGCGACCCTGCAACTTCTTTTTTCCTGCACACGTAGTCATAGTGTAGTCGACCATCTTGGTTTTAAGGTCAAACATGCGGAAGAACTCTGGAGTAGCCAGGGAGGCGTCGCTCTGTGAATCCAGGGCCACATAGAGTCTCTTTCTAAGCCAAGGGCTCTTGGCTGGATATACATCCGCTAGGCAGATAGGATGACAAACTCTGTACTGGTGCGAGTCAGAACACAGCTCTGTACAGGCGACTGCTGAAACTTCCACCTGCATCTCTGGTGCGGCTGGCTTGTCGGTGTCTTCGACTGCTGACTTTTCTTTTGGTGAAGCGTTCTCTTTGGGGTGGGAGATGATATTGGAGTTGTGCATTGCGGTGCAATGCTTGAGGCTGTTGCATTTCTCACACTTGATGTTTTCTTTGCAGTTGGATGCAAAGTGTGGAGTTGCTCCACAGCATCTAAAGCAGATTCCCTGCTTTTGAACTAGCTGTTGCCTTTCTTTGTATGTCTTTCTACTAAACTCCCTGCAGTTGGCCAAGCTGTGAGGCTTTTGGTGAATAGGGCAAAGCAACTCTTTTACCTCCGACCTGGGTTCGTCAGTCTTGAGTTGAGTTTCGACTGCCTTTACGCTGACAGGTCTATTGGCCTCTCTAGGTGGTTTCTTGTCCACTTCAGGTGCCTTCTCTGGCTGGGTCCCTTGGTATAAGGTGGGGAGGCCCGTCTGTGGATCATTCCTTTCTCTGGCTGCCCTGGTGATGAACTGGACCAAATGAGAAAATGGAGGGTATGCCTGGGAGTGGGCCTCCTTGTAGTTGAAGACCTCCTGTCCCCAGCGTTCTTGCAAAGTGAAGGGCAGCTTGGTCAAGATCTGCCTCTGGGACAGGTGCTGATCGAGGCACTTCAAACCGGGCAGTTCTGGATTCTCCTTGGCCGACTCTAATTCCGCAAGGAGATCGCTGAGGTCCCACAAGAGTTTGAAGTCTTTGAGTTTTAAAGCTGGGAACCTTTGGAGCTTGTCCATAAGAGATGCTTCAATCTCTGTGCTGGCCCCATACCTCTGCTGCAACCTGGCCCAGGCCTTTTCCAGGGCTTTGTCGGGATCGGCTACGTGGGCTGCGTAGATCTTCTTAACTTGTGAGGATGAGGCTGGGCCCAACCATGCAGCCAGAAGAGTCAGTTCTTCCTCAGGCAATAACTTTAAGTCTCTGATTGCTCTCTGGAAGGTGGCCTTCCAGAGAAGAAATTCCTCAGGCTTGTCCGAAAACTTTTCGACACCCTTGTCCTTAAGATCTCTTCTGGGACTTCTGATGATGGAGACAAGCTGGGACTCCGGCGTCGAAGGGAACAATTGAGGAGTTTGCTGTTGTGGAGTGGACTCCCACCGTGTACCTTGCGTCAACCTTTGGCCTCTTGGAGGGATGACATCGACCACTGACGAATCGATGGTTCCCTGTGCAGCTGTCTGTAGGGGCCAACTAGCGCTCGGCCTTGAGGCCCTGATTGACTGACCTAGGGTTTTAGCAGGAGGCACAGGTAGCTCGAGCAAGGGTGAGCTCCCCGCTATGACGCTCTGCTCTGCAGGAAACTCAAAAGTGACTTTGGGGCCCTGCTCTGGGTAAGGAGAGAAGTCTCCCTGTTCCTCATCCGAAAACTGGCTGTACATGCTGCCAAGGTGCGCAAACACTTTGGCAGAAGGGTCCTGTATTGGTAACTGGCTTACATTTTCTTCTGTGAGTGGCTCAATTAGGGCCTTGGCCAAAGTCTCAGCCCTTACCCTTTTGGCTGCGGCATCCATCTTTATTCTAAGCATCTCTATACGAGCCTGTTCTATTTGCATTTCGCTTTGTCTACGGGCCTGTTCTATTTGCATTTCGCTTTGTCTTTGGGCCTGTTCCATTTGCATTTCGCTTTGTCTACGGGCCTGTTCCATTTGCATTTCGCTTTGTCTACGGGCCTGTTCTATTTGCAGTCGTTGCTCTTCTTCTTTAAAGGGAAGGGTGAGATCAGCTGCCTTAGCATCAGCCTCCGCCCCCGCTACTTTGCTCTTTAGCTCCAGACGTGCAGCCTCCTTAATGTGCAAGGCAGCTAGGGAAGAGATGGCACTCCCAGCAGCAGAAGACTTGCTAGAGTGGCTGTGTTTAGACGATGCACGCTCCCTTAGTTTAGATACCTGGCTAGAGCGGTTGGACTTAAGACTAAGTGCCACAGCAGGTGATTTCAAAAGATTGGTCTCATGGCTGCATAAGGAAGACTGATTTCCTTTTGGCTCAGACCTTAGATTAACAGGTGGAGAACTAAATTCCAAGGCATCTAGAATTGCCCTCACCTTATTTTCTTTCTCATTAGTGTCAGCTAAGACACTCACTATTTCTAACTCTGAATCCTTGGCGTTAATGCGCTCGAGGACCTGGACTATCTTAGACACCAAACCCCTCCAGAGACCGAAGGTCTCTTCAAGGTCTGTCTGTAATATGGATGGCACCCTTGTAATACCCAAGCTCTCAATTCTGTCCATCAATGTTACAATTCGCTCCCATGCCGAACCTAACCTCACATGGAGGAGCTCCTTTTCATCTATTAGATGGGCTAGCATCTTGGCTGAAGGGTGCTTTATCCTTTGGGGCCTTTCATTCCTACTTTCAGCCTCAGAAGGAGGTACGCCATCTGTATCATCTTGAAATTGCATAGACATTATGTATTCTTAATAGCAAGTAAATTTACAACAAAAGCAAATACAACATATAACACAATGCACAACACTTAACCATAGCAGTATATATCACTAAGTAACTATACTTTACAAAGATTGTGACCTTTGGCGCCAAACTTTGGTAGGCAAGCTGCAAAATGCCAACTGACAGCAACTTGCCACTTGATACCTCCCTTGCCCGAGTGACGTAAACTGCCAAAATGGCGACTTCGCCAAATTTTCAAGCACCTTGTGCTCCGCGGCTCGAGGCCTGCCGCCGAAGGAGCACCGAGGCTGGCTTTGGAAAGGAGGAGAGAAGAGATGCCTCCTCCCCGCTGTGAAGGGAGGTCACCACCGCAGGTCAATGAGGCAGGTCACCACCGCAGGACGATGAGGCAGGTCACCACCGCAGGACGATGAGGCAGGTCACCACCGCAGGACGATGAGGCAGGTCACCACCGCCAGGCGATGAGGCAGGTCACCACCGCAGGACGATGAGGCAGGTCGAAGCCGGCCGAGTGCTCCGGCCGAACTCGCAGCAGCGTTGCCAGGCCTGTCCAGGTTCTAGCCTGGTTCTGGTGGGCTTCACGCCTCAGAGCCAGCCAAAGAACTGTCGCTGGTGCTCCGCGGCTCGAGGTCTACCGCCGAGGGAGCCCTGGACGTTGCTGGGAACTGCACAGCCTGTGCAAACCCAGAAAGCCACTGGGCCACGTGCGCACACGCGAGCCAAATAGCAAGGAAATAGAGCCCCACTATTTGACTCCTTCAGGTCTGAGAGCGGGCTCCACTGCCTCAGACGCTGGTAGAGTCTTTAGGTATGCAGACTGAGCTCAGGCGGAAAAGCCGCAGCCTATACTAAAACTTCCTAAACTATAAAAAACTATAAAGCCGTGCAAGCTAGCTGAAGCGGAAAAACCGCTGATCTCCCTCAAAACTGTGCCGTCCGCCGGACAATAAAAAACTATAAAACTGAAACGTGCTGTCCTTTATCCGGGCGAACTGCAAATCCCTATAAGCTGTCCTATAGATATTGAACGACTGAGTCTGGATAACTTCAAAAAAGGATGTTTATTCATACAAGGTTGTAAACCTGGCACAGATCTTAAAGTTGCAGAAAATGAAACAAATTTCTATAGGTTTTAGGTACAGAACTATCCCTGGTTCCAGAAAGCAAAGGTGATTATAAAACCACTATACCCTAATCACGCTGCCTATATTAGAAGGAGAAACTCTTTCCTTCCCTATCTTTACAGCAAAGATTAGTTCTAGAAGCGACAGAATAACCCTGCTCCTATAACTAGATTTCCTATTCCAGATCAATATAATTCAATACTTATCTAATTTGGATAGGCTTAGATTGGCCTGGTTTTGAGGATGATTTGTCCCAGTTAGCCTTGCACAGCTCCAGCACGTTGGAAAACTATAGCTAGAATGAAGCTCCAAAATGGAGACTAGACCCTGGTAAAAAGGGCGGTCCTAAGATGTTGCACTCTTTGACCAATCACTGCAAAGAAAACTGCAGCCAGCTTTTGCAGATTCCAAGCCACTTTTCCTGGGCTTTGCAGCCAGAGGCTGAAACAAGATGCAAAGGAGGGAAAACAAACAAACGACCAATAGGTAAGGCAAACCATCGTCCTGGGGGACGGAACATTTGGTAAAAAAGAACATTGTAATGAGACACAGGCAGTTGAACTAAGGACATTTTCATATTACACAATTATCACACTATAATTCCACTTTAACTGCCAAGGTTCCAGCCTAAGGAAACTTTGATTTGTGTTTTAGAGAATGGTATTCTCAAAGCTTTGAGAACATTGTTATTTGAAGTTATCAAGTTAACTTCAACTTGTGACAACTATGAATCAAAGCTCTCCATGGACCCAGGTCAGTAACCGCTCTTCTCTACTGACTGAGTCATGTCATATCATGAGACATCCAAAATACTGTACTCACAGTTTAGTCACCATGGATTGTAATAAAACCTCAGGCCTGGTTTACTCTTTTTCATCAGCTGCCCCAAGACTGCGGAATGATGTGCTGGAAGAACTCTGACAGCTAGGTTAACTGTAGGAATTTAAGATACAATTGAAGACCCATCTCTTCCAGCAGGCCTACCCAGTCAATTTTAATCTGCATTTTATTAGTGGATATTAACCTGTATTTTAAATTTGTGTATCCTGTTGTATGTCTTTTAGTAGTGATTTAGCTCTTGTTTTAATAATGTTGTATCCTTCCTCGAGCTGCAGGGAGAGGCGGATAATACATTGATGATGATGATGATGATGATGATGATGGTGGTGGTGTGTCCTGCAATGATTCTTGATAGAAATACAGTAGAGTCTCACTTATCCAACATAAACGGGCCGGCAGAATGTTGGATAAGCGAATATGTTGGCTAATAAGGAGGGATTAAGGAAAAGCCTATTAAACACCAAATTAGGTTATGATTTTACAAATTAAGCACCAAAACATCATGTTATACAACAAATTTGACAGAAAAGGTAGTTCAGTACGCAGTAATGCTATGTAGTAATGACTGTATTTACTAATTTAGCACCAAAATATCATGATGTATTGAAAACATTGACTACAAAAATGTGTTGGATAATCCAGAATGTTGGATAAGCGAGGGTTGGATAAGTGAGACTCTACTGTAGTACAGAATTCCAAGCTCATGAAAACAGTAGTTGTTGCACACCTTCAAATTGTTTCCAACTTATGGCATCATAAGGCAAGCCAATTGTGGAATTTCTGGGCAAGATTTGTTTAGAAGGTGTTTGCCTTCCTCAGACATTAAGAGAATGACTTTCCCAAGATGCCCTGGAAGGCTTCCGGGGCTAAATGGGGGTTTGAACCCTGTTCTACAGAGTGTTAGTCCAAAGTCATTCCCAAAAGAAAAAGTTCAGGCTTTAATTGAATTCTGAACTTCCCACTGCACATGATGGAAAAGCCTTTGTGTTTATCACATTTCCAACATACATTCAATGTTCCTTCTTTTTGAAGACTTGACTCTGTTAGTGTAGAATATCAGTATACAAAGGGATCTTGCAGCATCTTAGAGACTAACTAAAAAAAAGTTGGTAACCTAAGCTTTTGTAGACTAGTCTAGTTCCACCTGCAACTCCTACCAACTTCATCCTCTCAGTCTCTAAGGTGCTACAAAATCCCTTTGCAAACTCAATATCTCTAGTCTTAGGTGATTCCTCATTGTTCGAATATGATGGCCTTCCAAGTGTAGTGTCTTGGCCATGGATACGTAGGTAACTGTGGAACATATTCTTCCACAGTGAGGACATTGGTTCCCAGGTGGAAGGCAGTTTCAGTCTCTAGTATTGTGTACCAATGGTACATTTGATAAACTTTTGACTTCCATTTACAGAGTAAATTTCAAACCTTTAAATGCTGTATATTTTATATCCTGTCTTTTAACAACAATCTGTAAGTAGCCTTATGGCCAATATTGAGGGAGGAAATGGGAACTAAATAAATTAACAACATGCTGAAAATTCATTTGCTCTTGAGGCTGAAGGTAGTTCCTTGACAACTGAAATGCTGCCAAATTTAGGGAGTTATGGACCCACACTGGTATTTTGATCATGAGCAATTTAAGATTAGGGAGTGAGTCCTCATCAATCCTCTTTGTCATCTGTTCTGGGTGATATATTGATGCCCCTGAACCAACAAATCAGGTACAAGGAACTGTATGAGGTCAATATGGATATAACCAAGACATCTAACATCATCAGAAAATAATAACAAATACTTTTTCAGATCTATACAGGCTTCCGCATTCAGTTTGAGAAGAACAAATAACAGCCAGAACCTATTTTTTTAGTCTGACATCTTTGAGATGCCCTGCTGTGCTTTGGATGAAACTAATTTGAAGCTTATTGAACCTTTCCTTTTTTGTTGCTCTTGGCTCATCCAAGTTCAGGTCATACAGACACAAAATTCTGCATCTTCCTGGGAATCACTAGTCTTTGACTTTATTTCCCTTCTTGCTTGGTCCCAGTGGATTTTTTAAAGCCCCAACCAATCTTGTATGGTTTCTAAACATGGCAGCAAATTTCTATAGACCTCAAAAAGGTCTGCTAAGGTCATGGACCTTTAGTTCTTCAGCAGTCTCAGTTACAGCATCCATTCTCTGCCAAGACAGAGAATGGTTTTCCAATTTTCCTTTCTTCTAGTACACAAATTATGCATGAACTAGGGAAGTTGTGCAAGAACCGCTTCACTTTCTCCTCCACTAAGATTTTTTAAATTTAAAGTGCTTTGTGTCCCAAATATAAATCATAGAATCATAGAACTGGAAGAGACTCCAAGGGCCATTCAGTCCAGCCCCTGCCATGCAGGAAGACACAATCAAAGCACTTCCAACAGATGGACATCCAGTCTCTATTTAAAATCTTCAGAGAAGGAGACTCCACCATGCCCTGAAGCAGCATATTCCACTTTCAAACAGATCTTACCACCAGAATTCTTCCTAATACTCATGTGGAATCTCTTTTCCTGCAATTTGAACCCATTGCTCCATGTTCTAATCTCTAGAGCAGCAGAAAAAAAAGTAGTCTCCATCTTCAATATGACATTTTTTTTTCAAATAATTTAATATAGCAATCAGGTCACCTCTTAACCTTCTCTTCTTCATACTAAACATACTCATTCTCTTCTGCATGGGGCATGGTTTCTTGATTCTTGGATCATTTTGGTTGCCCTTTTCTGGATATCTTCCAGCTTGTCAGTATCCTGCTTGGATTGTGCTGCTCAAAACTATTCCAGGTGATGTCTGACCAAAGCAGAATAGAATAGAGCTATTATGTCTTGTAATCCAAGCCCAGAGTTTTAAAATTTAAGTACAGTAGGCATGATTATTATGTGAGCTCATTGAGCTCGGTTTCATTTATATGTGAAGAGCTTTGAATAGCATAGCATTTCTCTGGAGGACCTAGTGATGCCTAGAGAATTGCCCTGGAAATCTACAGAGAACATTTTTCAAGGCATCACCAGGTCTGCCAGGTGATTCTGCAGTATGTGTTGGCAGGAAGCCTAAAACACTATTAATTTTAGATAAGATAAACAGGGTCCCAGATTGCTCAAAAATCATATTATGTGAAGATTCCCAAAACAGACTACTCATGTAGGGCTATTTTACTCAGGGCCCTCACTAGTCTAGATGACAGAATCAGTCAGTCCTGGTTTCCCTAATTTTAATTTTTAAAAGAAAACATGAAATTGTTTTCATCCTGGACATGACTACATTTCCCAATCTTGGTAAAACTTTATCAAAAAGGATGTAAAATGACATTCTACTGATCCCTAGAAAGAACTGCTATAGTGCAGATCTGTCTTGTATCATGAGGTTAAGCAAGCAATGAACCCATTCTGTATATTCTTTCCTTACCATCATATTCATTTCAGGATCTGAGGATAATGAAAACATAGAAAGGAGTACAATATGATCTCTTCCTTTCCAGACCTTCATTTTAGTTACACAGCCTGAGACATCCCTAACCAACTATTCACTCATAATATCAATCTACAAGGTTGATATCGTGAGCACAGTCTGCATTCTGCATATTATAAATATGCCTAGAACAGCAGTTTTCAATATCTAGCTTCAAATGTTTTGGGCTTTAAGAACTCAGCCAGCATAGTCAAACATTCTGAGAATTAAAAGTTTAAAGCACCTGGAAGGTCAAATTTAGATAACCATGGCTCACAAATATTTTCCTATGATTACCTATGATTTGCACTGGATTTCCTGAATGTAGTCTAGGAAGTGTAACCAAATGCTTTCCCATTTTTGTTGGACTACAACTCCCAGCATACCTCATCATTGACTGTCCATAGCAGTTGGGAACTCCAGTCCGGCAACATCTGATGGGTGAAATGTTTTCCACTTCTGATCCAGAAAACTCCAAACTATTTCCCATTCAGTGCTCAATCGTGACTGATTCATTTTCACTAGTTTCCTTACTTTCAATGCTTTTATGCAAGGAATAACATAAGATAAATCAAACTCCACCTGTGTTTACAACACTGACTCAGACAGCTCTTTCAGAAAGCATTTCCCCCCAAGACAAGATATGCCTATTTTTCCATCCATCTCAAAGGGAAATTCTGCTAAGCCCGCTGGATGGATTGCTTTTTCGTTTAAGCTACAGGCTGCTCACTTAGCCACCCACAGGATAAAGACTTCCTGATTTCACCAGACTGTTTTCAGCCAAATATCCTGTTGTGTGGGATTAAAAGCAAACCTTTGCAGTGCAAACTCCAAAATGATGAGGGATCAAACTGAGTGAAGAAAAACAGAAATAAAGCAATTAATATACAGCCAGAGAATTGCTCGGTCTTCTTTGCTTTGTGGAAAAGCACCATTTGACTCTACAGAACGAGCACAAATTAGAGACTGTGGAAAGCACAAAAATGAGAGAAGGGACCTCAAAAAAGTACCTCTATTGTATTAATGAAACCCAACATAAGCTTTGCTTGAGAGTGGATTTTCTTCATTTTTGTTTTTTCTTGCTCCTTCCCACAAAACATACAGCAACTCTGGCAGCCCTCCCCCCACTGAATGTTTTATTGCTTTCTAATTGTTTTCTTGGTTTTATTTTTTTATTTTTCTGGAAAATACTGCTATTTTCAGTGATGCTAATATTGGAAACAGTGTTGAACATTCCTGTGCAGTGATTATTGCAATATGGATATAACCAGATAGAAAGACCGGCAGAGATTACATAGGTCAGCTCTGCCAGAAACTGATCCTATAGCAGTAAATCCCAAAGGGCCTATTAAGGGCTATTCTATCTGTGGGATCCTGGAAGTATAGTCCAAACTTTCTAAGCTCTCTGTGTACCTATTGATATTAGTACCAAGAGTAAAATACGAACTAAGGTGGTCAATAGACTAGTGCCATTTATAGCAAGACAAGCAATCGGCTATCCCAACTTTCTATTACTTACCTGATACATAGAATCATAGAATCATAGAATAGTAGAGTTGGAAGAGACCTCATGGGCCATCCAGTCCAACCCCCTTCCAAGAAGCAGGAAATCGCATTCAAAGAACCCCCGACAGATGGCCATCCAGCCTCTGCTTAAAAGCCTCCAAAGAAGGAGCCTCCACCACAGTCCGGGGGAGAGAGTTCCACTGTCGAACAGCTCTCACAGTGAGGAAGTTCTTCCTGATGTTCAGGTGGAATCTCCTTTCCTGTAGTTTGAAGCCATTGTTCCATGTCCTAGTCTGCAGGGCAGCAGAAAACAAGCTTGCTCCCTCCTCCCTATGACTTCCCTTCACGTATTTGTACATGGCTATCATGTCTCCTCTCAGCCTTCTCTTCTGCAGGCTAAACATGCCAAGCTCTTTAAGCCGCTCCTCATAGGGCTTGTTCTCCAGACCCTTAATCACTTTAGTCGCCCTCCTCTGGACGCTTTCCAGCTTGTCAACATGAAGCATGAAGATGGGGAGTGAGGCATGCACTGCAGGAACATCTAACTCTCCTGTTTAAAAAGCTACCCTGGCTACTGGTCTGTTTCTAGGCAGAATTCAAAGTGCTGGTTATGACATTTGAACTCCCATATGACTTCTGTGGGGACTATCTAGGCCGGGCTATAGCACAGCTGGTTAATTTCCAGCAGCAATGGATCACTGCCAACCAGAAGGTTGGCAGTTCGAAGCCAGAGTCGGATTGAGCAACCGACCATTAGCCTTGTTCACTGTCTACCTAAGCAGTTTGAAAACAGCTGAGCTGTGAGTAGAAAAATTAGGCATTGCTTAAAGCAGAGAGGTATTTTACGACACCATAAAAATGCTGGCGATCAAAAAACAAGGAGGGCAAATTCTGCAATAAAAAGGGCTCATCATCATAGCGGATGGAGTGACAGCACCCCCTGTGGCCGGAACCGAGCATAACCTCCAGGTGCCGAACTTGGAAAATGCCGAAATACCTTTATCTGTATGTCTGTCCTGTATGTCTAAAAATGGCATTGAATGTTTGCCATGTATGTGTGCATTGTGATACGTCCTGAGTCCCCTTTGGGGTGAGAAGGTCAGAATATAAATACTGTAAATGAATAAATAACTCCAAGACTGTATCTCTCTTTTCTCTATGAGCCTTTATGTATGGGTTTCAGATTGCAGTTTGACTTATGACAACCCTATGTATTTCATGGGGCTTTCTTGATTGCATAGAGTTTATAAGTAGCCATATCATTTGCAGCAAAATGGGATGAAGTTAATTTACTGTAATGTGCATTAATTTTGGGTGTCTCCAAAATTTTAGATGGCCCATTCAAAATATGATTTGAAGGCTAAAGTCTCCAATTTCTTGTATATATAGTAATAATTGTCTTTATCAAAAATACTAGCCCCTATTTAAACTAAAAATGTTTGAAAACCACAATTAAGGGATCTTTTGGGTTAGTAACATCCCTGAGAGATGTCTTCCCCGATGCATTTTTCTCTATTATGCTGGAAGCATGCCATCTCAAGTTGTGTTTGCACATATGTTTTTAAGAGTTAATCTCAGAACAGGAAACTGGATATCCATCTAGATGGCAGTAAAATTACCTCTACCATGTTTATAATTATACATCTGTCTTCATCCAAAGTGAGAAGAGGGGAAGTAAGGTGCTTATGTTGTGGTAAAGAGATAGTAGGACACAGGAAGCCCCCATTCCAACATTTTCTTGAGCAATGTGATTGCTTCAGCATCTACATCTGGCTGCCAGATGGACCTTCTGATGTAGAAACTAATTCTGTATTTACAAAGTAACTACATGGCAGTCACCCAGAAATAGTGCTTTTCAAACACTATTAGCTTTAATGAGAAAGGACTTCACCTTTTCGTCTATTCGAAAACTGCAATTTCAGAGGTGATCAAAATATTTTTGTTTGTATATCAACCACATACAAACAAATATTTCTAGCTTCTTATTCTTCCTCACTGTATAAATGTACATCTCTGTGTGTCATTTTGTTTTTTTAAAAAGGACGCACTATCCATTTGTTTTCAAGGAAACAGAGTTTATCTGTGAATGCAGATGTGGGCCGGGCTAGCACAGCGGGTTGAACTGCCAAGCTATAGAAGATCCTGCCGACCGGAAGGTTGGTAGGTCAAGCCTGGTTCGGGTTGAGCTCCTGCTGTCAACCCAGCTTCTGCACACCTAGCAGTTCGAAAGCAACAATGTAAGCAGATAGCGGGGAGGTAAAAGGTGCCCTGAAAACATGCTGGCAAAATCTGACCAGAAAAGGCATCCATGGATGACAGGCTCCTTGGCGAGGAAAATAAAACAACAGCACCTCTCCATGGCCAAGTCAAGCTCAGCTGGATGCCAAAATGAAAAGAGGGAAGCCTGGCCTCTGTTTATGTACTGTCTGTCTTTGTCAATTTTATAACGGCATTGAATGTGAGCCATATATGTACCTCCACTCTGAGTCCCTTCAGGGAGTTTGAGCGGAGCATAAATAAAGTATATTATTATTATTATTATTATTATTATTATTATTATTATTATTACTTCATATGTCAGTAGAAACAACAGCTATTTATTTGGAATACTCGGTGCACACATACAACTTGGTGTCTCACATCTCAAAGTGACAATGCAATCCAACTTGACTGATCTTTAAGCAGAACTTCATTCATAAGGTGCTTGGAAAGAGAAGCTGCAATCAACGAGGATCACAATATCCCCAGTTTTGAAATATGATATTGGGGAGACTTTACTTCCAGTTTCTTGGATGCACGGAGCTCCAAAATCACCCTCCAGCAGGATCTTTCTTTGGAGTGAAGGGCCTTTTTTTCCCCTGAAGACCATGTCTGATTCCAACCATTGTGTCATCTGAGGTCCCAATTCCACTGCCCTATTATGTAGTTTCAAAATGCAGTTTAACTGCATTGAGCTGGATTATATGGCAGTGTCAACTCATATAATGCAGTTCAATACTGTTAACCTGCATTATATGACAGTGTAGATGGGTCCTGAGCTATGATGGCTTATTCACTTATGTTAACTACTTATTCATCAGCTGGCGAATATTCATGTGAGAACCACTGAATTTGTGAAAATAATTAAAATATATGTGCAGTATGGGAAAACAACAGCAAACATAACTTCTTTGCCATGAAGATAATAAAATTAAGATAAAGTATCATTTTTAATATAGGACATGTTTTGTGGGTGTCCTATAATAGTAGGCATGAAATGTCATATTAGCTGGTGTATCCCTGTAGGATTATTTAGAAAAATGAAGGCGAGTCATTATTGCTTGTAATAAGAGAAAGTATTCTTTCATGTTAAACTGAACTCTTTATTAGAAGACAAAGAGAGCTAATTCCCAGCTCCTGGGTTGCATTTCAACTTCTTGGTGGTAAACAGTCTTTGCACATACAGTAATTTTTCAAACTCTTTAAAACAATAAATAGGCTTGGAGTTTACTTATCATCATGAAAAACTCATCAGGTGTAGAAGGCAAATTTAACTCATTTCTTCTTGATGATATCCCTAAGAAAAATTATTTCTGAAAATAGGGGGAAATGGCCTTCTTTGCAGGAAAGATTAGACATACATTGAAATATTAATTAGTTTACATGAATTTTTCATGGAGTAAAACTTCAACATTCAATTATCTTTTATTTTTAAAATATTCAATGCTACAATATTTACAATATTTTACAAATCAAATCCATGCATTAATAAAATAAGTACAGTAGAGTCTCACTTATCCAAGCCTCGCTTATCTAAGCCTCTGGATAATCCAAGCCATTTTTGTAGTCAATGTTTTCAATATATCATGATATTTTGGTGCTAAATTCATAAATACAGTAATTACAACATAACATTACTGCATATTGAACTACTTTTTCTGTCAAATTTGTTGTATAACATGAAGTTTTGGTGCTTAATTTGTAAAATCATAACCTAATTTGATGTTTAATAGGCTTTTCCTTAATCCCTCCTTATTATCCAAGATATTCACTTATCCAAGCTTCTGTCGGCCCGTTTAGCTTGGATAAGTGAGACTCTACTGTATACATTAAATTAAATTATTTACACTGATTTGTTAATATAATTTAAAACAAATACATTTAAAATAATCAAATTTGCCTTGGAAATATGACTCTAGAATTAGTCTTAGACTCAGTAAGGTTACTGTTGTTAAGAAGCAGTTTATAAAATCTGCTATTTTGGCACTTTCCACCCAGATCAAATACTTGTAGCTGAAGCTGCTGAAATATAAACTTTCCAATTCAATACATCATTGCAAAAAAGGGATCACCATGGAAAATAAGTAAGCAGAACTTCTATAATGCAACCTTCCTCAACTTTTTGACCTCTAGATGTTTTATTTCTCATCAGCCACAGCCAGCATGGTTCTGTTTCAGGAATGATGGGCACCAAGTTGGGGGAATCTGGTAGAAAGGTAGAAAGTAGAAAGTAACGCCTAACTAGAGACAACCATTGAAAGCCTTCGACAACACAGAGACACACATTGTTTTCAAATACATTTGTGGACAGTTTTCAAACTATTACATTAAAGGATACCAGTTCCCTCTCAAAAAATTCACAAATGAGAATGAAGGCACATATGACCCAACAACATGACAGTGTGGTCAAGGCATATGTTATTAACGTGAAGAACAGATAGGCTAAGGAGAGTTGCAACAGTTTGCTTTTGCCTGAGTCTACTGGGAAGGAAAGAGACTGTTTCTTTCTCTTCTCTTTTCTCTTCTCCCTGTTGTGTTAACTGAGTGCAAACTACCTTTGCAGTTTTAACTAACTTTGCAGCAAAAAGAGGGGAATGAGAGAAAGAGATAAAAACCGAGACATCTTTAAGGTTGTTATGAAAGTGGGACAGCAGAGGATTAACTAGGGCTATCCATCCCAAATTTGGACACTTGATGAGTAGGCAAATTAAACTATCTTTGTGTACTATTTTAAAATGTACTCTATAGATTTTGTACATATTTGAAATGAATGAATATTTTGTCTCACGGAATCTAAGACAAGCCTAGAAAAGTATGGATTTCTGATGACTCACTGTGTTTATTTCCATGTTTGCTTGGGGAGTATGTATGAACTGATAAAACCATTAGAAAAGACTCCATGGAGCCACTTTTCACATATCCGTATTCCAAGAACTCCTTTTTGTGTGAAGAGGGATGGTTTAAAGTACCGGACACAAAAAGGACTTGTAACAGGGATAATGCATCCTCTTATGGCATTAGGTTGAAGTAAGCTTATCCTTGCTATCTGCTTTAAAAGATGTCCTGTTATTTTCATGTTATTCCCTAAAACAGTAAATGACATGGTTCCTGAGTTAACCGAGCAGTTCCAATACCATGGAGGTGAAAATCATTAGGATTTGATCCTTTGTTGTATTGAAAAAACTTTGTGCCTATAGAATATTAAAATTTAGGAGGAAATATGCTAAGCAAACATAGTTTCTGACCTGCTAAGATGACATGAGCAAGGGATTCCCTCCTTGTTCCCTCCCTAAAGAAGCTCTTTTCTATAACAGGATGGTCAGATGTTAAGCTTGTGTGATCTACTTTGTTTTCTACACATCTCAGCACTCTAAGACTTGCCAGTTGGGACCAGATGCAAAATGGTGGCTCAGGCAATCACCAGACATATGTTAAGAATTAAGGAACAGGTTGCCTCTGAGCAGTTGCTTAGTGGAGGAATTTGTGAACACGACCGGAACAAAGCCACTTGTCCTTCCCCATAAAACTCCCCCTTGATTCCCTAACCAAGCCCAGAGGAGAAGCTTTTCAATAGTTTATAAATCATCCAGATCAGGAGGTCCTCACTGATCTGCCCACCTTGAGAAGCCAAATGGTACAAAATGGTAAAGTGAAAGCACAGAACAGTGGGCCCTTTGGTATCTACCGACAATGCCCCTTGGATAAAAAGTGGGTGTCTCATTATGTATAGTGCTGTAGTAAAATGGTGTCCCTTATATATAAAGGAGCCTCCGGTGGCCATGGGGATAAAAGCCTGAAAGCTGCCAGGTTCGAATCCCACCCGGGGAGAGTGCGGATGAGCTCCCTCTATCAGCTCCAGCTCCATGCGGGGACATGAGAGAAGCCTCCCACAAGGATGGTAAAACATAAAAAAAACAACATCCGGGTGTCCCCTGGGCAACGTCCTTGCAGACGGCCAATTCTCTCACTCCAGAAGCAACTCCGGTTGCTCCTGACACAATATATATATATATACACACTCAAGGTTTGTTTTTTTGAATTTGGGAGGGATCGATGGACATTTTCAAACTATGAATGGTTGTAGAGAACCAAATGTACTACTATATTGTCAATTCTTTGGGTGAACTAAATTCTTCCCCCCCCCCCTCAGGGGCAGTACCCTCTACTTGGAGGGCATTTAAACTATTGAATAAATACAATTTGTCACCAAACACCGTATTTTTTCAATTGTAAGATGTTATTGATTGAAAGACACGCCCTAATTTCAGTACCACCACCACCAAAAATACATGTTACAGGTGTGATTCTAAGATGCACCACATTTTAAAAGATGTTTAAGATGTCTCAGAATTTTAAAAATCCAGTAAATGCCGTGGCGCAATACAGTTATCTGTACACGTAATGTATGTATGTGTGCAGCTGGGGTGTCCACTTACACAGACAAGCTTCCACTTCCACAAATAGCTATAGCTCCTACTATTCAGCAGACACCAATGGTCCTCCCTCCAATGACATTGCAGGTTATATCGAGCGCTGTAAACATGTCAAAGTGCCCTGTCAATGTCCTCAACAAACACCATACTGCCCATCACCTAAGTGAAGGCTTTCATATGGAGCCAATTTCATCATAGATTTTATGTTTTTCCCCCACCACAGACATCCCAGTGTTTCTTATTCTCTCAATTTGTATGGAATTTGCATAACCCCATCCACTGCCTCTCCCATAACCCTTTCTTATTCTTTTCCTTTTCAGCAAACAGAGGAATTGCTCAGCAACTGAACATACTAGAGAGGTTTGGGGAGAATTCCCCACGATTTATAGGAGTTGTAGGTAGGTACTGAGATGTATAACTCACTTGCAAACAGTGAGCACTCTGATCTCCACCAAAGATGAAATTGGATGTAGCTTAGAACACAGAACCCCCATGACCAGAAAAAAATACTGAAGGTCTTTGGGAGAAATTCATCTTGATTTGGAGGAGCTATAGTTCACCTACATTCAGAGAGCACTGGGAACCTAAACACTGACGGATCTGGACCAAACTTAGCACACATATGTGATATGTCAAAATTTGATTAGTGGAGGGGTTGGGGGCGGTGGTGGTGGGGGAGGGGACTGACCTTCCTTTCTGGGAGTTGTAGTTCACCCAGAACCAGAGAAACTGTGACCTCAACCCATGATGGACCTGGACAAAACTTGGCACACAGAACCTCCATGAATAACTCAATCTACTAGAGGGGTTTGAGGGGACTGACTCACCATAATGGGAGTTGTAGTTTACCCTACAGCCAGAGAAAACACTGAACCCTACTGATGATGCATCTACAGTAGAGCAAACTTGCCCAACATAACAAACTTTAAGTACTGATGAGTTTCTGGGGGTTAACCTGGCATGATGTCAGTTGTAGTTCATCTCCAACCTTATGCATTTTGTACAATTAAAATTTTGACTTTTTCAAATAACCCCGGCAATGCTGGGTACTCAAGCTAGTAATTTCATAAGGACTTCAGCTTTCTCAGCCAATGACTGCTGATACCTCACCAAACTACAATTCTCAGGATTGAGCCATGGCAAATTAAAGTGGTGTCAAGCTGCATTAATTCTGCAGTGAATATACAACCTTGTTCCTCCAATTTGTTCACACCATTTCCTTCTCCCTTTTCCTAGTTCTCTTCCTCTTGTCACTAATCCCAATGGAGATTTCTATATTAGTCTGAGTGACCAAAGTGGAATCACCTTAAACCTCCTTTATCTGCTTAACCCAGTATCCACCAGGAAACTCACAGGCGAATTCTTTAGCCATATTTTCTGAAATGTAATCAACAGAGCTTATTTCCAAAATCTGGGCCTGTGACTCCAACTCTACTTTTCTTCTCCTCTTGTCACCAAGAAACTTTGATGGCTCATTTACTGGGATCCTTAATCAAAGATTAAATTTAGAAACTGATCAGATCTCTGGCAGATGCTATTAAAGAAACACCCTGATGGGCTGAGGTCTAGAGGAACTCCATGGTTCCTGAAGAGGCTATGAAAAATAGAAGACCCCCTGTCTCCGACGATCAAGAGAAAGGGAAGAATTAAGGAAAAAAACTTTCAGTTTCCCTTAAGTTTGGGAAGGGTTATTGAAATGTCTAGACTTGACTGAAATAGACAAATTAAGAGATGCAATTAACAGAAGAGAGGGGTGGCAACAGATAATTAATGTAGCAGAGAAATTTACGTGTTGCACATTTCAGTGTGGAGTTTGATGCACCATTTTAAAAAGTAATTGATCATGTAACTCATTAGAAAGATCCCCCCTAACTAATGTGTTGTTATGGATGTTATTAAAAAATCAGTGACTCATGTGTTTTCCTACTTTGTATTATTTTAAAAAATTCCAGTATTGCTTTAAAAAATTAGGATCAAGAGTGGCATAAAACTATTAAAATGTCCATTAGAACATTTCTAAAAATACACAGTGTAGCCCAGGTGGCTTAATGGGTTAAACCCTTGTACCTCAGGACTGCTGACCAAAAAGTCAGCAGTTCAATCCGGAAAGTGGGGTGAGCTTCCATCTGTCAGCTGCAGCTTCCCATGCAGGGACATGAAAGAAGCCTCCCACAGGATGGTAAAACATCAGTCATCCGGGCATCCCCTGGGCAACGTCCTTGCAGACAGCCAATTCTTTAACACCAGAAGCGATATGCAGTTTCTCAAGTCACTCATGACATGAAAAAAAATCTATAAATACCTTTAAGAAGGAACTAGAAATTATTACTCATTGCACCTCAGAAAACAGCTGCCATTTCTATGCCTAACATTTTTTTAAAAAAATGTTGTTTTGTTACATATTACCCAAAACGTAATTTGCTATGAGCAACTGTGTGACTTGCAATTGGCTAATTCCAAGCTGTGTATTGAGATATGCATTGCGGTAGCAGAGATATCTCTGTGAATGTATAATTGGTTACCTACATTTCAATCTATCTCTGTGCAGATGTCCATGAGTTGTAGTCTTGGAGGGAGAAGATGAAATTATTCCATCCCAGGGCAAGGAATGAGGAATGCTATCCAACACAGAATATATTGGTGAGAAATGAATGATTATTTTGAAGCACAACCAGTTGAGATGGAATATTACCTAGAAGATTGGCAGATTGAAGGGGCAGTTGTTTGGGGTACCATAGAGAGGCACTTACTGGCAAACCACTGGGGCACAACAACACAGAGCTTTTTCATTGGCTTTTTTATTGGAGCCAGTAAAAAGACTGGAAATGTGCTTATGAACCATACCAGGCTTATGTGTTTCTACAAGCTTCTTTGGGCTTATGTGTTCTGTGAAAAGATCAACAAAAGAAGACTTAAGTGCCTTGACTGGTAGAAACCTGACACTTTCCCTTTATTGTTACTTCACGGGTAACAGCCTAAGCATATTTACTTACTGGGATGCAAGTCCTTTGGAGCTTGGTGGGACCTATTTTCAAATATGAATGTTTAGTATCAAGCTGGAAATGTTCCAAGGCAATGAAAACAATGACAAGTTCTAGGGCCCAGATTCAAATTTTCATTTCCAGCCAAAGCAAACACATTGAATCAATGGAAATTCATTAGATATGTTCCATTGATTAAATGAGTATACTCTAGTTGAAGACGTAACATTTGAATTTAGAGCTAGGCTGTAAACCTACTGGTTTAATCTACCTATGCAATCGCATACCATTTCACACTGGAAATGGGAAATGATATTTGCTAAATCTTCTTTCTCCTTCCCTGGAAGAAATTCTTATTGAATGAACGGCTAATACATCAAGAAGAAAAGATCCTGCCCTTTGTGTTCCCTGCCATGGGGGACATTTTCATTCTTGGGAAGTAACGAAAAAATGTATGACCCTTCAATATTTGAAGGGTTGCAGCTCCTTCTATCAGATCAAGACTTTTGCCATTTCCATTTCAACCTTCTCCTTCCAAACTCTACTGCTCGGGTAGACCGGGTCTTAAATTAAGCCCTAGAGAAATGGGATTTGACTGTGCACTCTCCATTTGATATCAAGACTTTGGTGAGGGTAAGAAAAAGCCGAGAACACAATAGACCAAGTCGCAAAGATTCATGATTCTAATAGTGTCCTTTGGGAAGAAATCAGAACTTTTTGAAGAGCTGCAATATTGCTAGGTTGTGAAGGTTCCTGGCATAGAGGACCCTTTTCTAAACAGCAGACGGCAGATGCTCCCAGACAGGGTAGTGAGGTGTCACTTATTTTAAGGGAAGCCTTCCTATCACATAATAATTCTCTACTATAGTGTATTTTATTATTCAGTGTGATTCACTCCCTGCCAGATAAAATGCTAGAACTGAAGTGTATTTTTTCCTCCTATTCAGAATTAGCGTTTGTTTAAAATGTGAACACAGAACCCACATACAGTTTTGTAGTGATGGTTACTTGGTTGTGTGTGTTTGTAAAAACGTGGTTCTTCTTTCATAGAGCCATTGTAATGCCTTGAATTGAGACTTAAGGCATACAAGTTTGAGTCTCCACTGAACCAAAAACCTTATTGAATGACACTTAACATGTCTCACAAAAGTGTTGCCAGAAGAGACATAAGAGGCATCTATAATGTATAATTAATACAGTTTGACACACTTTTTTTTACTGCCATGGCTCAATGCTCTAGAACCTGTTGTAGTTTTACAAGGCATTTAATCTTCTCTGCCAATGAGTGCTGTTGCCTCACTAAACTATAAATCCCAGGATTACATAGCATTGAGCCAGAGTAATTAAAGTAGTGTCAAACTACATTGATTCCACAGTGTAGAGGCAACCACAGCTAATGAAGTAGATCCTGGCCATTGCTTCTTTAATAGAAATATTGGTACCATACTATAGCATGAATGCAACGGGACAATAGCTGTGCAGCCATGGATCAAGGCTAGGGCATCCTGGCAGTTGTAGTTCGATGAGGACCCTAGCACTACTGAGTAGAGAAGAGACCTTGTAAAATGGTGAGTACACCTGCCCTGTAAAATTAATGCAGTTTGACACCACTTGCCATGGCCTAATGGTGTGAAATCTTGGATGCTGAAGTTTCACAAGGTCTTTAGCCTTCTCTGCCCAAGGGTGCTGTGCTTCACCAATCTACAATCATCTGGACTTCTCAGCATCCAGCCTCAGCAGCTAAAGTGTGATCCAACTGCATTCATTCTACCATGTAGTTTGTTGTTGTTTATTTATTCAGTCACTTCCGGCTCTTTGTGACCTCATGGACCAGCCCACGCCAGAGATCCCTGTCGGCCATCCTTCAAGGTCAAGCCAGTCACTTCAAGGATGCCATCCATCCATCTTGCCCTTGGTCGGCCCCTCTTCCTTTTTCCTTCCATTTTCCCAGCGTTATTGTCTTCTCCAAGCGTTTCTGTCTTCTCATGATGTGACCAAAGTACTTCATCTTTGCTTCTAATATCCTTCCCTCCAGTGAGAAGTCAGGCATTATTTCCTGGAGGATGGACTGGTTGGATCTTCTTGCGGTCCAAGCACTTTCAGAATTTTCCTCCAGCACCAAAGTTCAAAAGCATCTATCTTTCTTCGCTCAGCTTTCCTTATGGTCCAGATCTCACATCCATAGGTCACTATGGGAAATTTTATTGCTTTAACTATGCAGACCTTTGTCTGCTTTTCACTATTTTATCGAAGTTGGCCATTGCTCTCCTGCCAAGAAGTAAACTTCTTCTGACTTCCTGGCTGCAGTCTGTATCTGCAGTGATCTTCGCGCCTAAATGGTCTGTCACCGTTTCCATGTTTTCTCCCTCTATTTGCTAGTTATCGATCAGAGAAAGCTGGAGACCTTGTAAAACTGTGGGTACACCTACACTGTAAAATTAATGCAGTTTGACACCACTTGCCATGGCCTAATGATGTGATATCTTTGATCCTCAGAGGTAATGAAGTCTGTTGGAAACTAGGCAAGTGTGTTAAAATATCTGTGGGATAATGTCCAGGGTGGGAGAAAGACTCTTGTATGTTTGAGGCAGGTGTGAATGTTTCAATTGGCCACCTTGATTGGCATCGAATGGCCTTTCAGCTTCAAGGTCTGGCTGCTTCCTGCCTGGGGGAATCCTTTGTTGGGAGGTGTTAGCTGGCCCTGATTGATTCATGTCTGGAATTCTTCTGTTTAAAGTGTGATCCAACTGTATTAATTCTATCATGTGTAGCTCAGTGATTCCCAAATTCTGATTCTCCAGGTGATTAAATTTCAACTCTGAGAAGCCTCCGCCATTTTGTTTTATTTATTTATTTACTATATCTCCATCCCACTTTTCTCTTCCCTGGTGGGGACTGAAGGCGGCTTTACATAAAGGCGACTATTCGATGCCTTAGCACAATAAAAAGGTAAAGGTTTCCCCTGATGTTTAGTCCAGTCGTGACCACTCTGGGAGTTAGTGCTCATCTCCATTTCTAAGCCAAAGAGCTGGCGTTGTCCATAGACATATCCAGGTCATGTGGCTGGTATGACTGCATGGAGCGCTGTTACCTTCCCGCTGGAGCAGTACCTATTGATCTACTCACATTTGCATGTTTTTGAACTACTAGGTTGGGAGGCGGGGCTAACAGCGGGCGCTCATTCCACTCCCTGGATTTGAACCTGGGACCTTTTGGTCCGCAAGTTCAGCAGCTCAGCGCTTTAACACACTGTGCCACCAGGGGCCCCTTTTGGCACAATACAATATTAAAATAGACATTTAAAAATAAAATAATAAAATGCAGTAGAGTTTCACTTATCCAACACTCACTTATCCAACGTTCTGGATTATCCAACACATTTTTGTAGTCAATGTTTTCAATATATCGTGATATTTTGGTGCTAAATTCATAAATACAGTAATTATGTCACGACCCAGGCTGCAGAGCACCAATAACCATACACAGAGGCCAGAATCTATCTAATATCTTTATTGTAGGAATATATAAAGTTAATAAAAACAAGTGTAGAAAATAGTCCAGAATTAGACCTTCCAGGAAAGGTCAGAATTAGTCCAAAAAAGCAATGTCCAATAAGAAATATTAAGGTCCAAAGTTGTAATCCAATAACCGAAACACTCACTTTGCCAAGCAAAGTGAGGGGAGATGACAAGGTCCTTTAGTCCATGAAACTTGAGCGAGGCTAGGAAATAACTTGATACTTGAAACAAGGCTTGAACGTGGAACAAGGTAACTAAGAACAAGAACAAGGTCCGTGGAATAACTTGATAAATCCGTGGAACAAGGCAAGGATTGATCCTGGGAAACAAGGCAAAGTCCGTAGATAAACAAAGGCTGGGAAGCAAGGCGAAGGCTGGATAGCAAGGCAAGGCTTGAGCAGGAGCGAGGCTTGAACCGGAGCGCGCTGTCCAGACACAACTCGCTCCGTAGGCTGACGAATTGACTCCGCGAAGTTACTACGCGGGTAAAACACCTAAATAGAGTCTAGCTTCCCGCCGAAGCAGTTCTCTGGGAATCAGAACCGAAAGCTAACTCTGAGACCAGATGTGAGACTCCCCAAAGATTCTCACGAGAAGCAGTCTTAATTGGCCACATTCTTAGCTGCAATCCTCGCACTCCTGCGCGAAGCTGAATCCAAACTTCTCTGTTGTTTACAAAACTCCCGGCGCAAGAATACGGGAGAAGTAGGCTCTGGGCTTGTTTGACATACTTCTGGGAGACAACTTTCTTGCAGGTGCAAGGTTCCCAGATCTGCCTGGGAAAGATCTGGCAGAGAGGAATCCAGTTCAGACTGGGAAGGTAAAAAACCCAAGTTTTCATCTTCATCAGGAATTACAATGTCCTGAGCAGGACTACAAGGCCCATGGGTCATCACACTATCCCCCTCCTCAAGGCCCCTCCCAAACTGGGGCCCTCTCCCCGAGGCGCGAGGTCGCGGTTTGGTGGGATAGGTCTGATGAAAGCGACGGGTTAGATCAGGAGCATGGACTGTGGAGGCGTCTTCCCAGGAGCGTTCCTCAGGGCCAAAACCCACCCAGTCAATGAGATATTGTAGGCGGCGGCGGTGAAAGCGAGAATCCAAAATGTCCTCAACCTCGAACTCCTCCTCCCCATTCATCAAAACAGGAGGGGGGGCCGGTTGGTCTGTATCAGGACGCACACCATCCGCCGGAAGGAGCAGGGAACGGTGAAACACTGGGTGAATGCGCATTGAACGCGGAAGTTGGAGTTTGAAAGTCACGGGGTTTAATTGCGCCATCACTGGATAGGGGCCAATGAAACGGGCATCTAACTTCCGGCAAGGGCGGTGGGAGGGCAGAAAGCGAGTGGACAGGAAAACCCGATCTCCTACCTTGATTTCGGGGCCCGGCTGGCGATGTTTGTCCGCGTGGCGTTTATAGTCCTCCTTGGCTTGGTCCAGTTGCTGGAGCAAAAGTTGTTGCACCGCTGTGAGTTCCTGCAGCCAATCCTCTGCTGCGGGAACCTCTGAAGTTTCAATGACAGGGGGAAAGAAACGTGGATGGAAGCCGTAGTTTGCAAAGAACGGCGTTTCTTTTGTAGAAGCTTGAACTCCATTGTTGTAGGCAAACTCAGACAGTGGTAACAGAGAAGCCCAATTGTCCTGTTGATAGTTTACATAACAGCGAAGATACTGCTCCAAAGTGGCATTGGTGCGCTCCGTTTGCCCATCTGTTTGGGGATGATGAGCTGAAGATAAGCGAGAGTCTATGCCCAATAGTTTTTGTAGTGCCTTCCAAAAACGAGAGGTGAATTGAGATCCACGGTCTGTGACTAAACTCTTGGGCAATCCATGTAGTCTGAAGACATGTTGAAGAAATAGATCCGCAGTTTCCTTGGCCGTGGGGAGGCCTTCGCAGGGAATGAAATGGGCTAACTTGGTGAATAGGTCCACCACCACTAAGATCGTGGTGAATCCACAGGAAGGTGGTAGGTCAGTGATGAAATCCGCGGAAATTATTTCCCATGGGCGAGATGGGGTAGGAAGGGGGTGTAAAAGCCCTGAGGGCTTCTCCCTTCGTATCTTGGAGCGCTGGCATACTGGGCAGGTGTTGACATATTTTTCCACATCCTTGCGGATCTTGGGCCACCAAAAATCCCTTAGGATCAAATGCATAGTTTTAAATAGTCCGAAGTGTCCTGCTGGTTTGCAGTCATGACACAGACGAAGCGCTTTTTCCCTCCCCGGTCCGGGTGGGATATAGACATGATTTCTATAGCAGAGCAGCCCATCTTTAAGCGAAAAGGGGAAATGCAGACCTTGGCGAAGTTGGTCCTGCGCCCAGGCATCTGCTTGCTGACTAGCCCTGATTTCTTGAGCACAGATGGGTCCTGGAGTAGGGGAAGTTGAACCAATGGGAATGGATTTGGTGTTCCCCACCGTGAGCGTGGCAAAGTTCTCAGGTTGTAGCAGTTGGGATTCAAAGGTCTCCTTGCGTCCTGCAGCGTATTCCGGTTTACGTGACAGGGCGTCTGCTTGCTTGGTTTGGGCTGGGGTCACATAATGGATCTGGAAGTTGAAACGTTCAAAGAATAAAGCCCAACGTTGCTGCCTCTGATTTAGTTTGCGGGCAGTTCTTAGATGTTCTAGATTACGATGATCAGTGTGGACTTCAATGGGAAATTTGGCCCCTTCTAGCCAATGTCTCCAAGTTTCAAAGGCTGCCTTTATGGCCAGTAGTTCTTTTTCCCAAATGGTGTAATTCCTCTCTGGTGTGGTTAGTTGACGAGAATAAAAGGCACAGGGGTGGAGGTGATCTCCCACCGGTTGTAAAAGTACAGCCCCAATTGCCACATCAGAGGCGTCCGCTTGCACCACAAAAGGGGTTCCAGGATTTGGGTGCTGTAGAATTGGCTGGGAGGTGAATAGTTTCTTTAGTTGCTGGAACCCTTTCTCTGCTTGATCAGTCCAGCGGAAAGGCTGCTTTCCACGGATGCAGCTAGTGATGGGGTCGGACCAGCGGGCAAAATCTGGAATGAACTTGCGGTAGTAGTTCGCGAACCCCAAGAAACGCTGCACCTCTTTCTTGTTAGTTGGCGCCCGCCATTCCAATACTGCTGAAACTTTGGCTGGATCCATGGAAAGCCCTAGAGGCGAGATGCGGTAACCAAGGAAATCTACCTCTTGTAGATCAAAAGCGCATTTTTCCAGCTTGGCATAAAGTCCATGATCCCGCAATCGTTGTAACACCATTTTGACGTGGTTCTCATGTTCTGATTGTGATCTGGAAAACACCAAAAAATCGTCCAGGTAGATTATCAAGAACCTGTCTAGATAGTCCTGAAAAATGTCATTGACAAAATGCTGGAACGTTGCGGGGGCTCCGCATAAACCGAAATTCATAACTCGGGACTCAAATAATCCGAATTTGGTCTGGAAGGCGGTCTTCCACTCGTCCCCTTCCCTGATGCGAACTAAGTTGTAAGCCCCCCGAAGATCCAGCTTGGTGTAAACCTTGGCTCCTCGAAGCCGATCCAGTAGATCCGAGATTAAAGGCAGGGGATAGCTGTTCCGCTTGGTGATATTGTTCAATGCTCTGTAGTCCACCACCAAGCGTAGTTCCCCTGACTTCTTCTTCACAAACATCACTGGGGAGGCGGCTGGGGATTGAGAGGGTCTGATGAATCCCTTGCGAAGGTTTGTCTCTAGGAATTCCCTGAGAGCTTCTTGCTCTGGTTCAGTCAGGGAGTAGAGATGCCCTCGCGGGATCGGGGCCCCCTCCACCAAGTCAATGGCACAGTCATAAGGTCTATGTGGGGGTAATTTTTCGGCTTCTTTCTCATTGAATACATCCCAATACTCGGAGTACTTCTTTGGCAAGGTGATGATGGGCTCGGTGTCTGTGGCATGGCATACCTTGGCTACGAGGCAATGGTTTTGGCAGTACGGTGAAGCAAACTGCAGTTCTCTGTTGGACCAGGAGATGTTAGGGTCGTGGAGAGTCAGCCATGGAATTCCCAAAATCACAGGGAAATGGGGGACCTCGGTAACAAAGAAGGAAATCTCTTCCATATGTTCCCTTATCCACATCCTGGTGGGTTCCGACCACTGACTTACGGGGCCCGTCTTGAGGGGACGGCCGTCTATGGCTTGCACCACACGGGCATTCTTGAAATCATGATATTGTAATCCCAGAGAGTCGGCATACTCTCTATCGATGAAATTGTTGGTAGCTCCAGAGTCTATCATGGCGTGGATCATGACGGGTCCCCTTTTTGCTGACCATAATGTGACCACGAGAAGGAACAGGACCCCGGTTGGCGGCTCTTGGATGGATTTTTTGACCGGGTTGGCGAGCCCCTCTACACCCGGTCGTTGGCTTCCCCCGCCGGCTGTGTGCCAGTCGGCTCAGACGCCTTCGTCTCCGTGGAGGACGCCGCCGCAAGACGGGCGGCAGGCTTTCCTTTGGCTGGGCACTCTCTGGCGAAGTGGCCCCCGTTCCCGCAGTACCAGCAGAGGTTTAAGCGTTGACGACGGGCCTTCTCGGCGGCATCTAGTCTGGGACGCACATTGCCCAACTGCATCGGCACCTCCTCGCCTCCTCTGGGGTATGGGGTTGGCGGTGGGGGTCTCCACACCGGACGTGGCTGAACGCTGGCGGGAGCGGGGGGTTTTGCCCCGGCTCTACTGCCCTGGCCTCGAACCCACTGTTTCCTGTTGGCAATCATGACTTCAGCCCGTAAACATTGATCAATGAGTGCCTCGAGGGTCTGGGGAGGATCCACCTTGGAGATTTCTTCCAGCATTTCAATGTTGAGACCCTCCCGGAATTGTCCCCTGAGGGCTACATCGTTCCAGCCGGTGTTGTGGGCCAGCACTCGGAACTCGGCTATATACTGAGACATAGGTCTGTCTCCTTGGAAAAGGCGACGGAGTTTGTGACCGGCTGCCTCCAAATTGTCCTCGATTCCCCAAGTCTCCTTGAGGTGGTCCAAGAAGTGTTGCGCTGATCTTAGGTGTGGAGAGGCTTGGTCGAACAGTGCCGTCGCCCAGCTGGCCGCTGGCCCGTCTAGAAGACTGTAAACCCATGCCACTTTGATGTCTTCTTGGGGAAACTCGGCAGCACGGGCCTCCAGATAAGCTTGACATTGGCGACGGAAGACATGAACCTTAGAAGCTTCTCCAGTAAACTTGGTTGGCAACGCCATGGCCGGAAGACGAACTCCGCGTTCCTTCAAACCCCTTATTTCTCCATCCTGTGCATTGAGCTTATCACGGATTCGGTCCACCTCTTCCTTGTCGATGGTGTAGGTAATCGGCTGGCCGCTCGGCCCAGGTACGGTTCCGGTAGACATTCTGGCCGAGGTTAATTGGTGCTTAGGGTGGCGGAGTCAAACTGTCACGACCCAGGCTGCAGAGCACCAATAACCATACACAGAGGCCAGAATCTATCTAATATCTTTATTGTAGGAATATATAAAGTTAATAAAAACAAGTGTAGAAAATAGTCCAGAATTAGACCTTCCAGGAAAGGTCAGAATTAGTCCAAAAAAGCAATGTCCAATAAGAAATATTAAGGTCCAAAGTTGTAATCCAATAACCGAAACACTCACTTTGCCAAGCAAAGTGAGGGGAGATGACAAGGTCCTTTAGTCCATGAAACTTGAGCGAGGCTAGGAAATAACTTGATACTTGAAACAAGGCTTGAACGTGGAACAAGGTAACTAAGAACAAGAACAAGGTCCGTGGAATAACTTGATAAATCCGTGGAACAAGGCAAGGATTGATCCTGGGAAACAAGGCAAAGTCCGTAGATAAACAAAGGCTGGGAAGCAAGGCGAAGGCTGGATAGCAAGGCAAGGCTTGAGCAGGAGCGAGGCTTGAACCGGAGCGCGCTGTCCAGACACAACTCGCTCCGTAGGCTGACGAATTGACTCCGCGAAGTTACTACGCGGGTAAAACACCTAAATAGAGTCTAGCTTCCCGCCGAAGCAGTTCTCTGGGAATCAGAACCGAAAGCTAACTCTGAGACCAGATGTGAGACTCCCCAAAGATTCTCACGAGAAGCAGTCTTAATTGGCCACATTCTTAGCTGCAATCCTCGCACTCCTGCGCGAAGCTGAATCCAAACTTCTCTGTTGTTTACAAAACTCCCGGCGCAAGAATACGGGAGAAGTAGGCTCTGGGCTTGTTTGACATACTTCTGGGAGACAACTTTCTTGCAGGTGCAAGGTTCCCAGATCTGCCTGGGAAAGATCTGGCAGAGAGGAATCCAGTTCAGACTGGGAAGGTAAAAAACCCAAGTTTTCATCTTCATCAGGAATTACAATGTCCTGAGCAGGACTACAAGGCCCATGGGTCATCACAAATTACTACATAGCATTACTGCGTATTGAACTACTTTTTCTGTCAAATTTGTTGTCTAACATGATGTTTTGGTGCTTCATTTGTAAAATCATAACCTAATTTGATGTTTAATAGGCTTTTCCTTAATCCCTCCTTATTATCCAACATATTCACTTATCCAACATTCTGCCAGCCCGTTTATGTTGGATAAGTGAGACTCTACTGTACAATTAAAACAATTGCAAACCATACTGTCATAATTGATCAGGGATGCTGAGAGCTGATTTCCAAAGCAGAATTTGAAAACCACGGATGTAGATGCACCCAGCGACACTCTTCCCAAGTTTACCTGGAATGGATGGAGTTGCCTAAAGCGAGGGAGGAGGAGGAGGAGGGCTGTCCGCACGGGGGCGTCTCTGATTCGCTTTGCCGGGGTTTGCCTGCTTTGCCGGCTCTTTCTTGGAGGATCCAGACCCCAAGGAAACGGAGGAGGGTAAAGACACTTGGAGGCGGCTCCTCATTGCGCGCCGGGACTGACGGCGGCTTCGCTTTAATCCCATCCCAGGTCTCCGCCCTGTTGCGTGGAAAGGAAAAAAAAAAACACCCTTCTCCTCGCTCCCACTTCGTAACGTCTGGCTTCTGCAGCTTCCAGACGCGCAGCCTTCCCACGACGCTGGCAATTTCCCGGCTCTGGAGAAGGTCTCGGGTGTTTCTCTCCCTTCCTTCGGGTGCAGACGCGCTCCCCGACTCCACTTGGGCAAAGTTTGGCTTGGCGTGGGAGTCCCATTCCGGGTGGGGAGAAGGGCGATGGATGTACAGGGCTGCCCGGCCTTGGCTTTGCTCCTGCTGGTTTGCTCCCTCGGACCCTCGGCGGCGAACCGGAGGACCATCCCAAGGAGGCAAGGTAAGTCGCTTTCTCTGTGGAAAGAGGTCCAAAGTTGCAGCCGGGCGGATCTATACCAGGCCTGGGCAAACTTGGGCCTTCCAGGGGTTTTGGGCTTCAACTCCTGCCATTCCTAACAGCCTCAGGCCCCTTCCTTTTCCCCCTCAGCCGCTTAAGCGGAAAGGAAAGGGCCTGAGGCTGTTAGGAATGGCAGGAGTTGAAGCCCAAACACCTGGAAGGCCCAAGTTTGCCCATGCCTGATCTATACTGTAGAATGACTCCAGATTGGCACCACTTTCAAGGCTCAATGCTATCCTAGGGTATAGTTTCCATAGAAGACCACAAGGGCCATACAGGCCAACCTTCTCAGGCCAGGCGTCTGTGAGTTTTCCGGGCTGTCTGGCCATCTTCCAGAAGCATTCTCTCCTGACGTTTCGCCTGCACCTATGCCAGGCGTCCTTAGAGGTTGTGAGATATGTTGGAAACTAGTCAAGTGGGGTTTATCTATCTATGGAATAATGTCCAGGCAAGTGTGACTGTTGTAATTGATCACCTTGATTAGCACTGAAAAGCCCTGCAATGTGTTGTCGAAGGCTTTCATGGCCAGAATCACAGGGTTGTTGTGTGTTTTCCGGGCTGTATGGCCATGTTCCAGAAGTGTTCTCTCCTGACGTTTCGCCCATATCTATGGCAGGCATCCTCAGAGGTTGTGAGGTATGGAGAAACTAAGCAAGGAAGGTTTATATATCTGTGGAAGTTCCTGGGTGGGGGGAAAGAATTCTTGTCTGTTGGAGGCCAGTGTGAATGTTGTAAAAAAAAAATTCGTGTCAGGAGTGACTTGAGAAACTGCAAGTCGCTTCTGGTGTGAGAGAATTGGCCGTCTGCATGGATGTTGCCCAGCGGACACCCTGATATTTTTACCATCCTTGTGGGAGGCTTCTCTCATGTCCCCGCATGGAGCTGGAGCTGATAGAGGGAGCTCATCCACACTGTCCCAGGGTTGGATTCAAACCTGGCAGCCTTCAGGTCAGCAACCCAAACTTCAAGTCACAAGGCTTTTATCCACTACGCCACTGGGGGCTCCATGTTGTAATTAATCACCTTGTTAGCATTAAATGGCCTTCCCAGCCTCACATTTGGCTTGGAGGAATCCTTTGTTCAGAGTCATTAGCTGCCCCTGATTGATTCATGTCTGTTAGCCTTGCAGCTTCAAAGTTTGCCTGCTTCCCGCTGGGGAACTTCATTGTTGGGAGATGATTAGCTGGCCCTGATTGAGTCATGTCTGGATTTTCTTTCTTTCTTTTTTTCTTTTTTTTAGTTTTTTGAGTGGTGTTCTTTGTTTACTGTCCTGGCTTTAGAGTTTTAAAATACTTTTAGCCACATTTTGTTCAAATGCTAATCAAGGTGATTAATTACAACTTCCACACCTGTCTCCAACAGGCAAGAGTTCTTTCTCCCACCCTGGACCGTACACAGATATATAAACCTCCCTTGCCTAGTTTCCAACATACCTCACAACCTCCAAGGATGCCTGTCACAGATGTGGGCTAAATGTCAGGAGAGAAAACTTCTGGAACCTGGCCATACAGCCCGAAAGACTCACAGTAAACCAGAGTTTGTTCATTTTCATGGTTTCCTCCTTTCTGTTGAAATTGTCCACATGCTTGTGGATTTCAGTGGCTTCTCTGTGTAGTCTGACATGGTGGTTGATGGAGTGGTCCAGCATTTCTGTGTTCTCAAATAATATGTTGTCTCCAGGTTGATAAAAGAACTCTAATATCAGGACAGAAAATAACTAACACTACTCAGAAAACAGTGGAATTCCAGACATGAATCAATCAGGGCCAGCTAACACCTTCCAACAAAAAATTCCCCAGGCAAGTATCAACCAGACCTTAAAGCTGAAATGCTAATCAAGTTGGCCAACGGAAATATTCACACCTGCCTGAAACAGACAAGAGTTGTTGAAGGCTTTCATGACTGAAATCACAGGGTTGTTGTGAGTTCTTCGGGCTGTATGGCCATGTTCCAGAAGCATTCTCTCCTGATGTTTCGCTCACATCTAGAAGTTAGGTATATTGGAAAATCAAAGCAAGGAGGGTTTATAAAACTAGGGAAGGTCCAGGATGGGAGAAAGAACTCTTGTCTTTTGAAGGCCAGTGTGAATATACCTCACAACCTCTGAGAATGCTTGCCATAGATGTGGGCAAACCGTCAGGAGAGAATGCTTCTGGAATATGGCCATACCGCCCGGGAAACTCACAACAACCCAGAGAGGAGTTCTTTCTCCCACCCTGGACATTCCACAGATATATAAACCCCACTTGCATAGATTCCAAGAGACCTCACAACCTCTGAGGATTCCTGCCAGAGATGCTGGCGAAGCGTCAGGAAAGAATAGCCATACAGCCTGGAAAACTCACAGCAACCCAAGCGATTCCGGTCATGAAAGCCTTCGACAATCTTTAGCCTTCTCTGCCAAAGAATTCAGGTGCCTCACCAAACTAGAAATCCCGCGATTCCATAGCACTGAGCCATGGTAGTTAAAGTGGTGTCCAGCTGCATTAATTCAACAGTGTGGATGTATTCATGGTCCATGTGGCTTTTCAGGGGAAAAGGGGCGTGGGTGAAAAAAGTTCAAGCATGTTTTTTGAAGAATTAAAATCCTTTTCTTCACGTAACGCGGGAACGGACGGACACGCGTTTGAGCGAGACGGGCTTAAATCCCTGCTTTTCGCACGCTTACTCCCCACTCGCCCTTCTAAGCCGGAGGCGCAGTTTCTTTCCATCCTCTCGTCCCCACAACCCTGCTGCGTAAAAGCTCCATCGGTGTGCCTGGGTGGACTCCACTGTTTGCGTTTCCTTTTCCTTTTCCATCTCTCGCGTTCAAAAGAAGTGTGGAGAGTTCACAGACAGATTCCATGTGATCTCAATTACTTGGGCGCTTGGCAAAAAAAAGAAAAGAAAAAAAAAAGCCAGAAATATTTGAGCCATATTGTCCAAATAGCTACTCGTTTCCTGTCGTGAAAAAAATGAAAGAACAATATGATGTCTCTTGACTCTCTCCAAGTTCCCCCGGGTGCAGTTTTAATAGGCACAGAAGAAATTAAAAGGGAGAGAAGACAAACTGCAGGAAGTTTTATGTATTTCTTTCAGTCCTCTTTCTTTCTCCCAAAAACTTGTCTCTTCCTTGGTTCATCCTTAGCTTTCATCCCAGCCCATGTATGGTTTTAATTAAAACACTGCCGGGTTGCTGTGAGTTTTCTGGGCTGTATGGTCATGTTCCAGCAGCATTCTCTCCTGACGTTTCACCTACATGTATGGCAGACATCCTCAGCGGTTGTGAGGTCTGTTGGAAACTAGGCAAGTGGGTAGAGTCTCACTTATCCAACATAAATGGGCCGGCAGAATGTTGGATAAGCGAATATGTTGGATAATAAGGAGAGATTAAGGAAAAGCCTATTAAACATCAAATTAGGTTATGATTTTACAAATTAAGCACCAAAACATCTTGTTATACAACAAATTTGACAGAAAAAGTAGTTCAATACGCAGTAATGCTATGTAGTAATTACTGTATTTACGAATTTAGCACCAAAATATCATGATGTATTGAAAACATTGACTAAAAAAATGCCTTGGATAATCCAGAACGTTGGATAAGTGAGACTCTACTGTATATCTGTGGAATGTCCAGGGTGGGAGTAAGAACTCTTGCCTGTTTGAGGCAGGTGTGAGTGTTGCAATTGGTCACCTTGATTAGCATTGAATGCCCTTGCAGATTCAACGCCTGGCTGCTTCTTGCCAGAGGGAATCCTTTGTTGGGAGGTGTTAGCTGACCCTGATTGTTTCTTGCCTGGAATTCTTCTGTTTTCTGAATGTTGGTCTTTATTTACTGTTCTGATTTTAGAGTTTTTTTTTAAATCAGAAGAGAATGCTTCTGGAACATGGCCATACAGCCCGGAAAACTCACAGCAACCCAGTGATTCCAGCCATGAAAGCCTTCAACAACACATACAACTTTGCTTTGCCTTCCTCTTGATTAGCATCACATTTTTAAAAAGACATTAGCTTTGTGGCTCATGATTGCAATGATTTATATGAATGCTGGGAAAAAATAGACCTTAAGTTCAGTGTGAACAAGTGAGAAAGTCATCTTCCAGATTTGGTTTGGTTAGAAAGAGAGATTCACATAATTTAAAAAAAGAAATAATACCCCCTCTGCTAATAATAAGGCAGAAATTCAACAAGTACAATTTCTCCTCCCTGCATCCTCAAGCTGAGCAAAGCTGGACTTGTTGACTGCTGATCTGATGTCAGTTGCTAAAGGTATAGGAAGCCTACCAGCCAGAAGTGGAAGGCTCTCTTTCTAATGCATGGTGACAACCTAGAAAATGAAGTAATGGAACTTAATCCATCACTCAGCAGCACTTTTACGTCCCTACATCTCTTTCTAAGTAGTGTGTGTCTGGGTTTCAGAGCAAGCGGGCAGTAGTCAAAGTTCTTTGGAGTTTTCTCCCGTAATTTACTGAGAGCAAGGGAAGTAATTGATGTTCAGAGCATATTACTAACTTTTCTCTTATGGGGAATAAATATTTTAGTGGGTCATGATACTCCATTTGAAAATTAACTTTTCCTCTTGTCTGGGAGCCTCATTATACAACTCTTATCCTAATTTGTTTTCATACTTGCGGGTTGATGCGTAACTTGATCTTTGGGGAGAGATGCCCCTTATTCTGTTTCATTCATTTCAGACATGATCGCTGAAGTGTGTGTATGCTGGGGCATTCAGGTTCCCTGTTGTCTAATTGTACCAAGTGTCAGCATGTTAATTGGATAGGGCCTCCTGACTCGGCTAGTGGAATTAGCCAATCAGTGCCTCTTTCTGCAAACGCCAGTGGAAAAGCTGATTAGGCAAATATAAATATGAACAGATCATTCTGTAGAGGTTTTAGAAATGTGGATTGTTCAGCTGGGAGAAAAGCCTGCCAGTTGGGTGCAACGGTTGGGAAGGTCTCTAAACCCGGTGTAAGAGGAAACATAAATGATCTGAGCTAGACCTCATCTGCATCTGCAGCTATAACAGTTTGCCACCACTTTTACTACCATAGACTCATCTGAGTTGTAATTTTACAAGGTCTTTAGCCTTCTCTGCCAAAGAGTGCTGGTGCCTTAATAAACTCCAACTCCTATAAATCTGTATCATTGAGCCATGGCATTGAAAGTGATATCAAACTACATTAATTCTACATGTGTACATGTGTACTCTGGGAGAGATCCACTTGGCACATAGGGGCTTTCATATCATCAGGCAGATGAATGAGCTCCAGGTATCCATTTGAATTTTGAGGGAGCTATCCCAGGCTTAGCAACTTATATGTTCAGTTAGACTACATCCCAGAGTGGATTCAGGGCCGGATCAACTACACCCAAGAGTATTGAAGGAATTAGTGGAAGTTATTTCGGAACCACTAGCAATCATTTTTGAGAGTTCTTGGAGAATGGGAGAAGTCCCAGCAGAATGGAGCAGGGCGAATGTGGTCCCTATCTTCAAGAAGGGAAAAAAGAACGACCCAAACAATTACCATCCAGTCAGCCTCACGTCAATACCAGTCAAGATTCTGGAAAAGATCATTAAGGAAGTGGTCTGCAAACACCTAGAAACAAATGCGGTCATTGCTAAAAGTCAACATGGATTTACCAAAAACAAGTAATGCCAGACTAATCTGATCTCTTTTTTTGATAGAGTTACAAGCTGGGTAGATGCGGGGAATACCGTGGATGTAGTCTATCTGGATTTCAATAATGCTTTCGACAAGGTCCCCCATGACCTTCTCGTAAACAAGCCAGTCAAATGTGGGCTAGGCAAAACTACAGTTAGGTGGATCTGTAATTGGTTAAGCGAACGAACCCAAAAGGTGCTCACCAATTCGTCGCCTTCATCTTGGAAAGAAGTGACGAGTGGAGTGCCACAGGGTTCCGTCCTGGCCCCGGTTCTGTTCAATATATTAATGACTTAGACGAAGGGTTAGAAGGCATGATCATCAAGTTTGCAGACGACACCAAACTGGGAGGGATAGCCAACACTCCAGAAGACAGGAGCAGAATTCAAAACCATCTTAACAGATTAGAGATGGGCCAAAACTAACAAATGGAAGTTCAGCAGGGACAAATGCAAGATACTTCACTTAGGCAGAAAAAAATGAAATGCAAAGATACAGAATGGGGGATGATGCCTGGCTCGACAGCAGTACGTGTGAAAAAGATCTCGGAGTCCTTGTGGATAACAAGTTAAACATAAGCCTACAATGTTACGCAGTGGTGAAAAAAGCCAATGGGATTTTGACCTGCATAAATAGGAGTATATCGTCTAGATCCAGGGAAGTCATGCTACCCCTCTATTCTGCCTTGGTCAGATCACACCTGGAATACTGTGTCCAATTCTGGGTACCACAGTTGAAGGGAGATGTTGATAAGCTGGAAAGTGTCCAGAGGAGGGCGACTAAATGATCAAGGGTCTGGAGAACAAACCCTATGAGGAGTGGCTTAGATAGCTGGGCATGTTTAGCCTGCAGAAGAGAAGGCTGAGAGGAGACATGATAGCCATATACAAATATGTGAGGGGAAGTCATAGGGAGGAGGGAGCAAGCTTGTTTTCTGCTGCCCTGCAGACTAGGACGTGGAACAATGGCTTCAAACTACAGGAAAGGAGATTCCACCTGAACATCAGGAAGAATTTCCTCACTGTGAGAGCTGTTCGGTAGTGGAACTCTCTGCCCCGGACTGTGGTGGAGGCTCCTTCTTTGGAGGCTTTTAAGCAGAGGCTGGATGGCCATCTGTCTGGGGTGCCTTGAATGAGATTTTCCTGCTTCTTGCAGAGGGTTGGATTGGATGGTCCGTGAAGTCTCTTCCAACTCTACGATTCTATGATTCACTGGCCCACTAATGTGGATCAACTGCAATTGGAAAGACTGAACATCTCAAGAACTGTCCCAGTTAGTCATGCAGATTCCACTTTTGGATCAGATGAAGAAAAGAACTGGAGAATCAAGTTCAGCTGCATTGAGCTATATAGAGATGTTCCCTCACTGAATTTTTCTGTATGGGGATTCAATCAATCCTCATCCTCATGCAGTCAAAGAACTATACAAGTTAGCCTTCTTTCTGTATATTTCTGTATGAGGAGCTTTGTTGGATGTCCCATTGTACACATCCAGAACTCCTTCAACTGAGAGATTATCTTTATTAGACCAGGTTTGCCTGCAGCATAGTGGTGCCCTCCATGTGTACATTGGTATATAAGGAGAGCCCATTATTTAACATGTTTTATGTCTGGGTGATGGATTGATGTGGCCGCTGGGCATGTTGTTGTTGGACAGTGAGACTACTAGACTTTCCAGATTTGTGACCACTCTCTTATATTCATTCAACTTGTGACATTCCAGTTCATGTTAGAATCCAGCTCACATCAGGGATGATGGGACTTCTAGCACAACAGCATGGACAGTGCTAAGAGAGAATGCAACCTAATCTGATGTTAGGTTTTAATGTTATTTTCATATGCAGGGTTTCTCTGGGATTTTATGTTAGTATTTGTTTGTTTACGGAGGCATTGAATGTTTGCCATTGTGTGTTGGAATCTGCCCTGAGTCCCCTTTGGGAGATAGGGCGGAATACAAATAAAGTTTTATTATTATTATTATTATTATTATTATTATTATTATTATTATTATTATATAGTCCAATAATATCTGAGAGGCTGCAATTGCCCCACACTGGTGCTGAGGGAATCCTCTGATCTCCTCTTAGAGAAGAGCTCCCCTATATAACTTGCTCCATAGCTTCTCAGAGTTAAGAACTCTTCAACTGTACTCTTTTATAACTTGAGATCTACAGCTTGTTGTTTTGCCTTCATTGTCTTTCAGTAAACAGGATGCAAATTTTCTGCTTTCTCTTTGACAGCCTTTGAAATTGCTGAAAATGACTTTGGATGCGTATAAGCCATTCTTAATGGAGGAAACTGTCATAACTAATTAAAAGCATTTCTGCACATTGTGTTAAAATGACAAAATCATGCGTATAACAAACAAACTGAAAGGCAGCAGGTCTTTATTTGGGGAAGGGCTATAACCCAGTGTAGATAACACGGCTTTGTGGGTATAAGACCACAGGAAAGTGAAGGAAAAGACTTCTGCTTGAGAACGTGGAGCTGCATTACCACTCAGATTGGGGGATATGGGGCTGAAGATATTGATGCCATGACTCAGTCAAATCCATATGTCCAAAACTTAGCATCTGACCTTATGCTGCAATGTATAGACAGACTTCAGGAATCTAGGGATCCTATTTTAATAGGATTTTCCTTGAGACTGTGAACTCACATATCCCATAAAAAAGTGGTCAGATTAATAGTATCCTTGGTCAATTTTTTGGCAAATAGTGTACAGATTAAGTATATAGGAAGAAGCTTCAAAAGTGGACATTCCACAGATACTGTCATCTGATAATTTTTAGTAAAGTCTCCAATACCAAAATAAAGAGCAGAAGTAGGAATGGACAACCTTGTTTCGTTCCCTTTGGTTTCGCAATCATTTTTGTCATATTGCCATTTGCCAAAAATCTGGCTTTTTGAACTGAGTATACTGCCTTGTATTACCCCAAGTAATATGTTCACTAAAGTTCATTCTCTCCAGTACTTCAGTTATTCCAAGAAATATTATCAAACACTTTCTCTGCATTAAAAAAAATCAGAACAGTGTTTTTGTCATTATGGTATTCTAAATATTTGATGATACTCTCCTTCTGATGATATTTGCTCATCTTTGAATGACTGCATTTGTATGTGAAGTTATTAATTTCAGGACCGTTTTGGCACAGAAACCCTTTTTACATTTTTTTCTCAGGATACCCTGTTTTGGATGTTAGGTATGCAAATAGATAGAAGGGGGTGGAAATGGTTTGACAATTTAAAGGCACTGGTGGCCACCAACTGAGATACTTGCCTGGAGGCATTCAAATGATTTTTTTTTCTTTCACACAGAATAATGTGTTTGGAGGCTATATCTACACCACAGAATTAATGTAGTTTGACACCACTTTAGCTATCATGACCTAATGCACTGGGATCATAGGAGCTGCAGTTTGGTCAGGCATCAAGTCTACTTCACAGAGAAGGCTAAAGACCTTGTAAGACTACAACTCCCATGGCATTGAGCCACTGCAGTTAAAGTGGTGCAAAACTCCACTAATTCTACAGTATGTACTCGAAGGCAATTGATTTGTAATATGAAGAGCATTTGAGCACTCAAAGAGATAGGCATTCCTCCTTCAAAGCAGTTGAAAGTAGACAATCAAGCAATTATGGTTAACGATTCTGCTAAGTAACAGTAGTTATTATTACTGGGAATCACCCTGGACTACTCAAGTCTAAATGTAGTCAGACAGATGATTGAGGGAATCCTTTCCCCGTTTCCAAAGCATGCCTAGATAGGCTTTACTGTGTTTCACTCCATCCTGTTTACGTCACATCCCTTACTTTGAAGTAAGTAGAAATGTGAATCTCCAGGGACACTAACTTCTCATTGGTCAGAATGTTTTATGGCCCCAATAAACTGGACCATGAAGTTGGAACAATTTTGGTTCACTCTTCTCCCTTTGTTCTTCTAGCTAACAAACAGCATCTTGCTGTCTCTCCTGGTAAGATGTAACTATGTTTGTTATTTTTCCTTTCTTATTTTTCCTTAGAAACCAGTCTAGAGTAGACTAGACAGCTCCCAAGCCTTTCTATCTACAATGGAATTCTTTTTACCTGAATAAATGCTTTTTGAACTTTTACTGAGACTCTGCAATTGATTGCCATCCTAAGCTGAAAGGCTACTCTTTGTTCACCCTGTGTAAGTAACTGTTGCATTTGAAAGCTTTTGCTTTTGCTACTTTGCTGCATTTTGGTGGAATCTCCCCCAGAGAGGGTTAAATTGAGTCTAACCGCTCAGAGATTACCACAACAATTATTCCCACTTGCTATATTAGATTAATCAATCCCTGCATTGTAAGAAGAATACTAATGGGTCAGACCAATGGTTTGTCTAGTAAGGGATGGGGAATTTCAGACCTCAGCCCAACTTTTTTATATTCCCCAGACAGTTTTGTCTCTTTCTGAGTAACACTATTATTTGGTTGTTTTCTGGCATTTCCATTTTTCCTTTTATAGAAGGTTCAGGTTATAGAAGGTTCAGATTTTTCTTCTAAAGCTTAGTTATTGGCAGTAAAATATCTAAGCCAATATGTGCTTCTGTTTTTGATCCAAACTTTTGGCATCACATAGTCATGGAATGTAGTCCTTAGTCTCTTTGACTCTGAAGAGACCTTCTTTGGGATGGAAGTATGCTTTAACCCCAAAGTAGTCCTCTACCCTCCAGGGATTGGCAACCGCAAAAGGGGTTAAGGGCCAATCCCCTCCCCCAATCCTCCTGCAGGCCACATGTATCATAGCAAGCCCAAATATCACAATTTTCCTCTGCACTCCCTCTCAAAACGGCAACAGAAAGTAATATTGTGTCATTTCCCATTGCCATTTAAGGATTGCAGAAGAGAATGGAGGTATTTGTAGGTAGTACTAAGGTGCTTGTGTGGTTTTAGTTGCATGTTTTCATTTGTTTGTGCGGTTTTCTGTGTGACATGGGGAAAAATTGCCCAAAACATTAGCCATTAAAAAACAATAGCATATTGTAGAATTCAGTTTCCACAAAAGTGGGGTCCAGTGATTGCATGTGACTTGTGAGCTGCAGCTTGCTCATCCCATCCTTAGTCCAGGATCTTTAATTCTGAGTGACTGATCAGATGCTTTTGGCAAAATCACAGTTACATTTTGAAGGTGATGTTGTTGTTCTACAACAATATTTATTAATAACATCAACCTCTTATCCTGTAGCTTGCTTAGATTCATAGGATGTTTGTGAGGGACAAATAACATACAGGCAGGTTGATGGAACCATTTGCTTTATTAAGAATTTCTTTATTTTTGTGACAATTGAGGAGCGCCTTAAAGAGCTAGGTATGTTTAACCTGCAGAAGAGAAGGCTGAGAGGAGACATGATAGCCATATACAAATATGTGAGGGGAAGTCATAGGGAGGAGGGAGCAAGTTTGTTTGCTGCTGCCCTGCAGACTAGGACATGGAACAATGTCTTCAAACTACAGGAAAGGAGATTCCACCTGAACATCAGGAAGAACTTTCTCACTGTGAGCGCTGTTCGGCAGTGGAACTTTCTCCCCCGGACTGTGGTGGAGGCTCCTTCTTTGGAGGCTTTTAAGCAGAGGCTGGATGACCATCTGTCGGGTGTTCTTTGAATGAGATTTTCCTGCTTCTTGCAGAGGATTGGACTGGATGGCCTGTGAGGTCTCTTCCAACTCTATGATTCTATGAATTGTTTCTCTAGGCTTGACCTAAAAGTTGCCTTTCTGGTTCTAAACAAGTGCAGATTGCAAAGCACTCTACATATTCAGGATCATTGGAGGTTCCAGATTACTCCTTCACACGAAAGGTGGTTTTTAAACATGAGCTTTTGTGTGACTGATCTATGATGACCTCTGTCTCAAATCAAATTTCACTTCTACATTGAAGGCATAGCATGCAGCCCAACCATAACTACTTTGACTAAACATGTGTGGGCCCAGTCAAAATTTGAGCCACCATTTGTATGTATGGACAATGAATATGGTATTGAAAACATTAAAATTTAATACAATCATTGCTCCCTCTTTAAGCCAGTTCTTGATGGTCACAAAGGACAATAGTTTCCACAATTGGCAGAAGTTTATTTTATTCTGCTTTCTTCTTATTTCCTTGATCATGATGACAGGTTACATCAAGATGTTTTCCACTGTGAATTAGCAAGAAGTTTTCAGCCAAGCATAAGTTGTTCCGATAGTACTGTTTTTTTTGGTGTCTGTTGAAAACTTCTATTGCATGTTCCCATTGCACTAATGGTTTAGCAACCAAGCTTCTGATTACCACCTTTACCTACTAACATCTTCCACAAACCACACCATACTTATAGAGCACACCTTGTACATGAAATGAGTAGGCTAACTAGGGATATCTGCTGAACCATTTGGGTTGAAATCTTAGGGTCCATCTAGACAGCCCCTTTAACACAGGAGTTCCTGCAATTAAAAGTGGGGTGTCCAGATGATGTCCCAGATAAACATGAGTTAATTCACCACAAACCAGGAAAGTGCTGGTTTGTGGTGAATTAATTTGTTAGTGGGTTTATTCTGCGCCTTCTTGGAAGGTGTGGGATAAACCCACTACTTCCACTGTCTGGACTGCTCCCTCAAAAGTTATGGGCTTTTGAGGGGGCAGTCCAGACTGTAGTCTCACTGTTTTCTGGGCTAAATTAGCCCAGAAAATCGTGATGGCAATGGAGTTTGTGGATTTTGCACTAACTGAGCTTTCACTTGGTCATCAGAAACAGTCTTGTTCATATAAAGTCCAATGACACAGCTTCTACTCTATGCTCCTGTTCCATTGTTTCCTTGGCAAGATTTGGATTAGATGAACCAGTGGGAGACACCACAGTTTCCACCTGCAATTCAGGTCAACCCCCCCCCCCCCCACGCGTGCCTTAGGCATTGCCTGCCAGCTGTGGGTAGATCAACTTGGTCGCTTCCACTATGCCAGTTATTGCTGCTATTTCAATGTAAATTGGTAAAAAGGTAGCTAATGATAGTGTGACCAATCAAAATTTGGCTGAAATAATGCTTGTAGTTCTGAAGGGACTCAAATTTGCTTCTCATATATTTAGCATGGGGATTTGGTTAACTAGTTAAAATTCATGAGTAAACCAGGGTTTTTTAGGGGCTCAAACCATCATTTCTGTGGTGGTTGGAACCCCTGAACCAACCCCTTAGCTATGGGCTTGGGTATCGTTAAATGGGCCAAATGTTTTGGGTATAGTACGCAGATGGAATAATGAGACTATATGTGAACAGAAAGTTTAAAATTTACTTTGTGTCATGATCTTACCGTAAAAGGTTTTGGTTAAAATACATATATTGTACTGGAGATTTTAAAAAGAAATATCCAAATGAAGCCAGAATCATTTTCTTTTGGGACTTATGGATATGCAGTTAGAAAATGATCCTAGAAGACTACAAGAACATGATGATTGCAGCGAGACTTACATAAACACAGGAATGGAAAGAGTTGACTATAGCAATCATAAAGGAGTAGATGGTAAAATTGATGGACTAAACTGTGATGGACAAATTGACTGTTTTATTTCAAGATGGGACTTTTTAAAGATTTCTTGAGGAGTGGAAAGGTGATCTGATTGCTGTTGGATTTAATTATTAGTAATTTAGTGATACTACAAAGAAAAGTGGAGAGAGGTTGAGATAAGGCTTTTCATATAACTGTTGATGTGCAGAGCAGAAGTGCTTTCTTTCTTTCTTCACTGATTATTTTAATTAAAAGATACATTGCAATTTTAATTGTAGGAACTGCTGCTTTTCTCTTTTTTTTGGCTGTGCTCTTTTATTATAGTTTTTCAACTTAATAAAAATATATGTTTTAAAAAGATTGGGACTACCTATTGTAAATCGGATAGTTATAGCACCCCAGAGCTAATTTAAAACTTAAATTGCTTCCTTTTTAATAAGTTTTCCAGTCTCTTCCCCCTGGAGAGGTAATCCTCCATTACTCTGGGGTTAAATTCAAAGCAAAGAAACTATGGGGCAAGGGGTGGTTTAAGCATCCCATACCCATCTACAGCTATTCCACTTCAGTTTGTGTTGATCTATATTTTCTCCAGAGAAAGCATAAGGAAACGAGGGATTTAATATGACACACTCTAAACCAGTGCAGTTTGAACTGCATAAATTGCTTTCTGATGCACTCTAAACTCGTGTAATTGTTTTCAACACCGGAAGGACCAAGTTAGATGACATATATAATTTGTTCTAAGTGATGGCTTGTGCTTTGGTAACCATAGGATTGAGCCCTGGAGCAGCTGGGATAGTAGGACAATGAGGATGTTCATGCCCATGAATGGTCGGTAGGCAGACAAGGGGAGACATGCAGCCGTTCTGTTAAAGGGCTTTTCACAGAATGGTATGTTTTTTTCTAAACGATGCTGTGGCTCTTGAAAGAGGGCACTTAGAAATACATAAAAGCCCTTCAGAAAATCCTACTATTATTTGATCTGGAAGGGAAACCTTGTTGAAGTCAGTGAGACTTTACATTGGCATCAAGGGCATAGCTTAGTCCTTGATGTGGAAATGTTTGAGGACCAGAGTAAAATGGCCTTTTGCACTCTATGTATTCCCTCTATCCTGGAGGGGACAAAGCAGATATAGAGATAAAATGCACACTCCAAAATGACATAGTCGATGGTCATGCTAACTGGGAAATTTCTGAAAGTTGTAGTCCTGCACAGACGAATGTTTCTAGGCTCTGATTCTTACTGTATTAAGTCACCATACTCAGGACACACAAGAATGGGGGCATTTTTACAAGCTCAGCTGAAAGGTTTGGGACCTGTATTAGAGGGCACTTGAACTTTTTGCATATTGTAAAAGAAGTGTGCATTAGTTATGAATGTATGTTACATTTGAGCTTTGCATAGATATATCATAGGTTGGATCTTCTGTATCTCAGGGTAGTTTGAACTCACTTCAATGAATAAATATTTTTCTAGCAACTGTAGATGCACTTCATATGTCTGATGCTGTAGGCTGTAATTGAAAAATGTGTCTTATGGTGCCACAAAATTATTTTTCATTTCTTTTCTGCAAGAGGCGAACACAGTTATTAAATTCCCCAGAATGTTAAAAAATAAGAAATTCAAGAATAGCTGTACAATACTGCCTACTTGGGACCTGGAATTACAGGCCCTAGCACTAATAGGTATTTAAAGACAACAACCCACAATAATGAATTAGGACATTTATTAACTGCAGCTTAAAAGATGGTATTTAATCAGATTTTGTTTTGCAGATGCATTTCCAGTGAAGTGGTGCGAATCAAATACATTTGGCACAAACACAGATAACCTGTTCACACCTTTCAGTCTGCAATGAAAACGTTTTGTTGGCATGGATTGTTTGGTTAACAGAAAAGATGGTATTTATGAGGATCTTTGCTAAACATGACTTGCATTTAAATATTTGAAAATTTACTTGAAAAAGAAAATAAACAGATTAAAAAGAAAACATTCAAGCAATAACAACTCAGTGATGGAATTTACAATTGCCACAGAGAAGGAATGCCTTACTTATTGCAAGAAAATAGCCCTTTTTTGTCTACTTTGTTCAAACGCTGTATTACAATTCACAAAAGATAAGAGAATCCTTTCTTCCACTGCTGTATATACACTGCTTTTCTAATTGCAAGTGTGTGAGTGTTTCTATATCTAAACACATAGGTACATACATATAGTGTGACCTCCATATTTGTAGGGAATACATTCCTGGACGTACCATGGGTACTGAAAATTTCAAAAAATTGTGAACCCTATTGAATGAGTGACATCTTATGGAAGAATACTGGCAAATTGGCTGGGATTTCTATAAGAAGTAGGCCAAAGCGCCTGGGAACCCAAAAGTTGAAAACTCCTGCTACAGAGTCATGCTGGATGATCTATGCATTGTCCAGAAAGGACATGTTTTGTCAGATGTGGGTAAATGAAGCTGCAAGTGCCAGTCCCACATATCCAAGGGTCATACTTTATATCCATCTGTACAGAAATATATTATTGGAGTTGAGCCGATATTGGCAACTGAATCTATACTTAATCCCAAATATACACCTGATATAGTGTAAAAATGCCATGTCTACTTGGTGACTTTTAGCTGAGATAAATGTTGATTTTTCCCAATGTCAGAATGAACATTATTATGCTTTGGACTCACAACTTTTTCTTTTTCTTCTTTCAAACACTGTAGGAAGATGTTGAAAGCTTCTATTGTCACTTTGAAACCAAACCCATTTGCTGTAACATATGAATAAGGAAACTGTGGTTTGTCCCAACTTGAACAGGCAAGGATTAGGCCATAATCAATTCCCTCTAAACATAGTTTAAGCAAACCATAGTGACCTGAATTCTGGTATCAACACTAGTTTGCTTAAAACTTGATATAGTTGTTTATGAGTTTCTCCTTTAGTTCTTGAGAGGAGGAAATGTGACCTTCTTGAGAAACAATCATGGTTTCATATTAACATCTGATGTGACCCAATAAAAATGGCCCTAAAACAGGATTCAGGATTTCATAAGGCAGCAGAGCATGAAATTATCTGAATTATCAACAGACCGAACTGGAAAGATCCATATGAGAGGAAGAGACCCTGTTGCATTCCCTGGTTTTGTAGTGATGCAAGGAATTTTAATAGGGATGGTGTTGAAATTTACATTAACAAAGATGTTTTCAAATGACTTGAAGGTACACGAAAACAACAAGCGATATCTAGAGGACAAGCAGTATTGCCTTAGGGCTGAACTTCTCTAGGTACCTGGCTGACCACAATTATTTCTATCTCTATATATAAAATGATAAAGTTGTTTGCGCAGTGACTATAACAACAAAACTAAACATCCCAGAAATACGAAATTTGGCAACACAATGCAAAAGGCTTGCCTCCAGGTTACAACAACACAACCACACCACAAAACCACAATCCAGACCCACAAAACTCACAATAACGCATCGTGACTATAACACAACTAAACGCCCCAGAAATACAAAATTTGACAACACAATGCAAAAGCCTTGCCTCCCAGTTGTAAGAACACAACCACAACACAAAACCAGAATCCGGACCCACAAAACTCACAACAACGCATCATGACTATAACACAACTAAACGCCCCAGAAAAACGAAACTTGGCACACAACTAAATACCCCAGAAATATAAAACTTGACAACACAATGCAAAAGCCTTGCCTCCCAGTTGTAATGATACAACCACACCACAAAACCACAATCTGGACCCACAAAACTCACAACAATGCATCGTGACTATAACAACACAACTAAACGCCCCAGAAATACGAAACTTGGCACACAACTAAACGCCCCAGAAATACAAAACTTGACAACACAACACAAAAGCCTTTTCTCCTGGTTGTAACAACACAACTACACCACAAAACCACAATCCGGACCCACAAAATTCGCAACAACGCATCGTGACTATAACACAACTAAACGCCCCAGAAATACAAAATTTGACAACACAATGCAAAAGCCTTGCCTCCCAGTTGTAAGAACACAACCACAACACAAAACCAGAATCCGGACCCACAAAACTCACAACAACGCATCATGACTATAACAACACAACTAAATGCCCCAGAAATACAAAACTTGGCAAAACAATGCAAAAGCCTTGCCTCCCAGTTGTAACAACACAACCACACCACAAAACCACACTGGACCCACAAAACTCACAACAACGCATCATGACTATAACAACACAACTAAACGCCCCAGAAATACGAAACTTGGCATACAACTAAACGCCCCAGAAATACGAAACTTGGCATACAACTAAACGCCCCAGAAATACAAAACTTGGCATACAACTAAACGCCCCAGAAATACAAAACTTGGCATACAACTAAACGCCCCAGAAATACAAAACTTGGCAACACAACACAAAAGCCTTGCCTCTCAGTTGTAACAACACAACCACACCACAAAACCACAATCCGGACCCACAAAACTCACAACGCATCGTGACTATAACAAATACAAAATTTGACAACACAACTCATCCACCTCCCCAATCCCTACATTCACACTTGGCCTCCAAAAAAACAATTACAATAATAACAATGACAACAACAACAACAATAAGAATCAACACCATCACAGGCAAGAAACAGCCAGGCACTGAGGCTGAGAGGCCTCCAAAAAACAATACAGTAGCATCTAACTTATCCAACCTTCATGACCACTACAACAACAACAATAATAAACAGCTACACAGGCAAAACAAAAAACAGACTATTGTACCACAATAAAAATATAAACCACACTCAGCAGAATCAGACATTACAACTAACAACAGACCAAAGACAACAGGGATCTCAAGCCATTATCAATCAACACAAAAATTGAAGAAGGTAACAGACTTCAAATACTACTACTAATGTGACTATAAAGAAGGGTGGAGGTCACAGCATAAATACAACCTAATGTAGACTGACCAACACCACCAGACTAAGCCACAGCAACGCGTGGCCGGGCACAGCTAGTACTTTCTAAAGTTTCTAGTTTTGGTCACCTCCATGTCCTCTCCTTACCTGTCAGTCACTTACATCAATGCTTATTCACAGCTTCAGGCCTGTTGTGTGCCACACAATCAAGGTATGAGACTTCTAAGTCACTGGATAGACAACTAAAGATTGTGGCCGATGTTTTTTCTGTGGAGCTATCCTGGGGTTGGTAAGATGGCCAAAATCTAAAACAGACAATTCGAAGTGGCTAGAATATTATTTCTGGTTTTTGAGAAAAGGGTTTGTTTTTCACATATGAAATGGAATGGGGTGGGTGGTGAATTTCTTTTCCTGGAGATTTCCAAGACACAGAGTTTTCCCTTGTTATTTCTGTAGTCCAGCGCTCAATTAAGAACCCTGTATCTGTGTGGGACATGTTTTAGCCAGGCTTTGCTTATGTGAAACTATGGACATGACTGAACACCATTAAATTCCCTCACCTCTGGTTTCAAGATACCATAGGCTTGCATTGCAGGATGGAGGTAGAATACTCCAGTTGGATTCTTGGACTGGAATCCTATTGAACCCTCTTGCATACACCCAGGTGGGTACTTGTGTAAGGAGGTCTATAAAAAGTACACCCACTTACTTTCACCATGGGCTGGTTCAGCAGGTATAAAGCCCCAACAGGATTTTATGCTTGGCCTGATCATAACTGTAGTCCTTAATACTGCCTCAAGCACAATGGCAAATATATGTATACATTTCTTTACTTAGACATACCTATGCTATTTTTCATTCCCACATATCCTGAAGTAGGTTACAAAGTAACAATATTAAAACCCATGAAATTTGACAGAATTAAGTAGTAAAACAATAAAGCATCAATAATAATTAAAATCACTAAAAACACTAGGTATAACTGATTAAGTTGGTGATCAGGAAAATGCTGAGACAATTGAATATGTCTCCAACTGGTTATGGAAACGTCGTCTGTTGGAAGTCTGCTTTTATCTCACCAGAAAGACCATTGCATATGGTGGCTGCTGTCAATGAGATGGCCCTTCTCCACAACCAAATAACATTACTAGAGCGTTGTGCAGTAAATCGCCCTCCCTCAAAAGAACTGATTGATGGGGCCATAGTTGCTTTCTTCTTTACCCAAAGTTCTTGTAAAAGATGTGGCCTTTTCAGAATCTCAGAAATTGTTCTCCTTCTCAGTTGTTTTCTCAAGAAATCTTCTCTGCTTCCCCCACTCCCATATCTTGCTTGGTATAACATTAGGTGTGCCCATACTTTTTTTTGTTAAAAATATATTTTATTGGATTTTATATTCATAATCATAACAGTAGTATTCCCATTCTTTAACATTTGTCTTCCAAATTATCCTATTTTTTCCCTCACTCCCTCACCCTCCTCAACCACAGTGTATTTCTACTGAAAAAAAAGGTGTGCCCATACTTGTTTCCATTATCCTCCCTTCACATTGCCTTCATTCTTGGGTTTGCAAGGGATACTGAGAGTTGGTTGTACCAATTCCTTTTTGTGAAATATGGCCTACAGCACTTGGCATTAATTGGTAGTCTCACATCCAATTAGTAAACAGGACTGACCCTGCTTAACTTCCAAGATCGGACAGTATTGGAAATAATACCTAGCATTTCTTAAGCCTAAACCTCTGAATAGTAATTCTGAATTCCAGCTGTGGAATAACTCCTATGAGAGAAGGTCTACTATTATGGTAGATTTTCTTCGAAGAGCTCATCATACATTTATCTATTACGTCAAATCTCATTTCTGGTGTGCTTAGTTTTTTCTGTTCGCTCAGTAACATAACTTGCTGCAAAGATCAGATCTCTTCTAGACTAAAAGATTTAAAATTGTACTGTGCTTTTAAAATGTTGTACGCCACCATGAATTCCATACTGGGAGAAAGGTAGGATATAAATAAATAAATATATAAATGATCCAAACTGTAATTTAACAGAAGACGAAAAATAAGCTGATTCATATCTTTGACCATTTGTTGTGGTGCATATGGCACAGTTGGAGGCATAATACTTAAGAAGAGGCTGAGCTTAAAGCTGTTATGGGACAGATGGCTAATTTTACTGGCCTGACCTCAAGGATCAAGCTCAGTGATCCCTGGTTAGTTCAATAGCTGGCAGTAAGTACTACGATAATTGAGATGGACAGTGTTTGTGAATTAAATTTCCATCAGCTGCTGTCAAGTCAGGAGAACAGAGGACCAAATGAGGAACAGTGCACCAGAATTGCTACTTCTAAAGGTCATTATTTATTGTTACATCAATATTGCCTATCATTCTGAGAGATAAATGACCTTTTTAAGGGTGAGAAGGAAACATGTCTCTGTGGTAGTGCTCATTCCTTCCATGCAGGCCACAGCTTTATCTGCTGATATCTCCTGATTTATAAAGGATCAGATACTAGAAAAGATAATCGCAAGAGCATACTAGAATAGACAGCACTGAGCTAGGTGCCACTAGAGTAAACAGTTCTGAGTGAAGTTGACTAATATATCTAGAATTGGGTTGATGTGAGTTTTTTGGGCAGTATAGCCATGTTCCAGTAGCATTCTCTCCTGATGTTTCACCTGCATCTATGAACAGCATCTTCAGAGGTCTGTACTGATGCAGGTGAAACACCAGGAGAGAATGTTACTGGAACAAGGCCATACAGCTTAAAAAACTTACAACAACATAATGATTCTGGCTATGAAAGCCTTCAACAGCATATCTAGAATTGTATGTAGAATTCCATTTTTGGACTGCAGCTCCCAGAGCTCATCACCCAGCATGACAAATGGGCCCTACATTTTAAGGAGAAAGACCTGGCTGAATTGGCTGTTCATGTATTTTTATTTACCTCTTGGAATTTTTCACCTTATTTCGTGGCAAAGAAATTAAGAAGTTGGATTTTCCAAGTTTCTTGGCAGAATTCACATGGCTTGATTCTTTTTCTCAGTTTGTTTTTCTGTCCCAACGTAAGATATCGCAGTAGCAACTTGAGTTAGCAAGCAGCCATTTTGCACAGGGACCTTAGAGCAGAAGGCGAACAGAAATAATAGTGTAAATAACAAAATAAAAGTTTTTTTTAAGTTTTTCCTCTTTCATTTATTTTGTCATGTGCACAAAAATGAAGGAGCTATTATCTTTTCTACCAACAAGAGAAATGTATAGTTGGCATTATTGACACTTTGGATGTTGTAACATTAGCAGCCTCCTATACACACAAGTGCTCCATAGTTCTGTTGGTTGCATCACTATAATATCTAAAGAGAAGATAGTTGCAAATAATCTTCACAAACAATGGATGCAAATTAGCCTCACTAATCTGACTCCTAATGTTTCTAATCTGAGTATTAGCAGCAGCAATGAACAACCATCTGTCTCAACAACTACAGGGGTATGTCTGTTGCAAATATGGAAGAGAGATCTGTGCTGGGCAGGTTACTCCAGACAATATCCAGATGGGTGGAACAACTGAGCATCACCTTATACTCTGCAACACTTCTGCTGTTCCCTATTGGGCATGGAGCTTGCTGTAAGCAACTGGTTTGCTGATGTCAGAATGTGATGTCAACCAACCCTGTTCCAATATGGGGCAGCAATATGGGGACAAGCCACTCCCTTCCCCTGTTTTGATCAGTGAAGGCAACAGGTGATGGGCAACGGTGTCCATCTAGACTGGGGATCATTCTGAATCGAACCCAATCCATTGCTCTAGATGTCTAAGAAAACCCGGGATAGTCAGGAGGAGTTTCCATTAAACACCAGAATATCCCCTGCCTTTGCTTAATGTGGGGCAAATATGGATTAAACAAACATTGGGAATCACTGTGTGTTTTTGGAACAGCCAGTGGTCCGATTATGGCAAATCTGGGTTTGGGGGGTCATGCAAAGAAGCCCTTGGTTTTCTTCTGATGACAAGTGAATACTTGTTTGTTTCAACAGCTCTTTGGGAGAGGAGGATAGATCTAGTAATGAGCTTCATGGTCCGTATTTGTTAATTTTTGCAAAATTCACTGAGTTCTAGGCCCCTTCAACACGGCTGTATTAAATCCACATTGAACTGGATTATAAGGCAGTGTGGGTTCAGATACTCCAGTTGAAAGCAGATATTGTGGATTATCTACCTTGATATTCTGGGTTACATGGCTGTGCGGAAGGGACCCTAGTTGTAATATGTAAAATGTTGGAAAGTATACTTGGTGTGGTGTTGTGATATGTGTCATTCATACCCACCATTACTAGCAGCAACCTCTGCAAAGGTCAGGAGATCTCTGGATGGACAGAAGGAATGAGACAACATAGGTTCAATTCAGATTTTCAGGGCCCTTTCACACAGCTGAATAAAATTCCACATTTTCTGCTTCAAACTGGGATATATGGCAGTGTGGACTCAGATAACCAGGTTCAAAGCAGATATCATGGGATTTTCGGCCTTGATATTCTGGATTATATGGTTATATGGAAGGATCTTTAGTTATGAATATGTGGAGGTGCTCCTTGCCTCCTTTTCTTGGAGGGCATATTTGGATTAGCAAAATGTGAGGCATAGCCAGGAGACATGGCCAAATCCCTCTCTCTACGTATGATGTGGTTCTCACATCTCTGTGAAGCCCTATCTACGTTGACATATAATGGAGTTTCATAATACAGTTTAACTGCATTATATGGCAATGTATATTCATGTAATGCAGTTCAGTACAGCTAAACTGCATCATGAAACTTTATCATATGATAATGTAGATGGGGCCTGAGTAACAAACTTCTGTGTAAAAGTAAGGAGGGACATAATTAATGCAGATAATTAGTGAAGAAGTAAGGGAAGAAAGATATTTAGGGGCCGGGCTGTGGTGCAGGCTGTTGAGCAGCTGCAATAAATCACTCTGACCATGAGTCATGAGTTCGAGGCCAGCCCGTGGCGGAGTGAGCACCCGTCAATTAAAAATAAAATATAGCCCCTGCTCGTTGCTGACCTAGCAACCCGAAAGATAGTTGCATCTATCAAGTAGGAAATAAGGTACCACTTATAAAAGTGGGGAGGCAAATTTAACTAATTTACGACCTAGAATGAGGAAGTGCCGTCAGAGTGGATGATGAAGCAGCTGCTCCCCCCTGTGGCCAGAATCGAGCATCCCCTCAGGAGAAGGTTAATTTGCCTCTGCGTCTGTCTGTCTCTGTCTCTGTTTGAAGTGTTTATGGGCATTGAATGTTTGCCCTGTGTGTGTATAATGTGATCCGCCCTGAGTCCCCTTCGGGGTGAGAAGGGTGGAATATAGATACTGTAAGTAAGTAAATAAATAAATAAATAGTGTGGAAATAAGGGAGAAAGAAAGATTATTGTGAGTTAGCTTGGGCCCCATGTTGGGAGAAAGCTGGGATATAAATAAAAAATAAAATAAATGCAGTTGGGAATTGTGATGAAGGGGAAAAAGAGAACTCTCACTCCATCTCCTACCCATCACATGGTCTTTTCACCTTTTCCTTCTGTATCAAATTGTTGACATAATACTTGTAGCTCTTCTGCTGCTCACCATAAACCTCAAAGTGTTAGATCAGTCTAGGTTTTCATATGAACAGTGATATAACACCAGGATTTCCAATTGTGATGCGGGGATAATTTTTTTCCTTGAAGAAGCTACTTTATTATATACTTTCTTCATAGTTCCATAACTCTGACTAGATCAACACTAAACAATTTATCACTTATTGGCATTTAATTTTGTTGTTTAGTTGTAGCAGCAAGGAGACTACATTGATTTGCTTGGCAATATTTTCAGTTAAATGCTTCTGAGTGACTTGAGAAAGCCCACACACATCTAGAAGCCTCTGTGCAGGAACACTCTGCAAACCCCCACCCCATTTGCAGCAAGATTTCGAGAAGGTGAATCCTGAGAGAAAAGACAGTCTGCAGCCGTATGCAATTTAAAATCCCACCTACACTATGCCAAAGGCTATTGGAATTATGGGTTTTTCCCCGAGAAGCTTTAAATTGAGTCCGTGCTGTGAAATGTCATTTTCAATATGCCGAGAACAGGTATCATTGTAGCCAAAGTGTAGCACTGTTTTGAATCCTACTGTTTATCATACATTGAGCAGTTAAAGACAAGGGGTAAGGAAGGATCATTTTTCTCAGACCAGAAAGAGGGATGGCCCCAGAAAATAAGAACAAGGTAAACGTGAAGATGTGGAACCTAATACTGGCATTCAAAAGAAGAAATGTGCTGTTACCTGGAGATTCCCTTGTGTATTTCAAATTAATTCCTCAGAGAGTCTGCCAGTGAATAGCATATATGAAAGAGAATGGTTTGGTTTTAGTCCTCTGCAGTCATATTAAATTGCACAGTTATTAGTGTACTAAGTATTGCATACTTTGGAAACCCCTTTGTGACCCTGCCTTCCTTTTTCTTTTTATCATCCACTCAGACTTCAAAGAGAAGTGGGAGTGGGAAAGATAAGAGAGTATCGTAAGTGTTTTCTGCCCCCAACCCACCTCCTTTGCAAGTGAGTTTAATGCAGGAATTGCATTTGAAAAAGGTCACATTGAGAAAATGGTGATAAAACTCGTTCCCTGAGATCTGAACTTGAAAGGTCTTGGTGGTTGGAAGAAAAACAGTTGTCAAGCCCACCTTGTTTCTGTCTCCCTTTGCTCAGAATCCTTCTGGTGTACACAGATCTATTTTGTAACCCCCAAGAAAGAAGTGACGAAGAGAGAAATCTCTTTCTGAAGGCGGGTGGAAAAATCATTGGTAAAAATAAATGCCACAAATACGGCTTGCTAAAATTAAACTCCAAGATCAAAAACCCTTGTGGGTCCAATTCGAAACCTCCTGATGACTGCTGGACTCATTTTGAACATTTATTTATAGTCACATTTGAAATGTATTATGGATGAGGAAAAGGGGAGTCAAGCACAATTTTTAAAAGGGCAGACTGAAACTATAGCTGTCAGGAATCTAGCTATATCAATAAGTGAAATAGACTTAAGTTCCCCAAAGACTTGAATATTTCTATCTTATTTCCACCATGTCTTTATATAATTGCCCGTGGTGTTCGTTGCTTAATATTCATGCTGTTTCTTCACTTCAGCTTTGAGCTAGACTACCGTTTTTCCTATTCATTCCAAATCTCATTGGATTGTTTGCTGAAGTCGCTGAAAAGCACAGCATTTACCATGTGTCATAATAATCATAATAATCATAATAATGAAGCTTAATAGTGCTATAATTGCATGCAGGCAGCAGGGAGGGAACAGTTCCCTTTGGATGACTTTAACTGAGTAGCTCTTTGCATTTCAGCTCATTGCAGGTTCTTCCATGACAAAATATTGTCTTGCTGAAAACACAGCAGGGAGTAGTAAAGAAAACGCAAGCTACATTAAGGCATTCAATAAATATTGCACATGAGAGATAAAATGGACATCTCCTAAAGCCTCACAATTAACTCACGAACATCTCGAGAACAGAGGCATTTAATTTGCATTACTGTATGAGAAAATGATCATAATTCAGGTATACTTAATGGTGTGCTCACTCCATATCAACATTTGGTGTTGGTCTGTACATGGATAAGGGATCCTGGAGGTTTTTACAACTCTTATGTGGTTTTTCAGCACTTTAACTTACATCAGTATGTAGCATCTCCTCCTTACAGCAGGTTCCTATGCTATGTTTCTTTGGAACTGTAGCACTTTAGAATTCTTTGATTTTATAGACAAAGAAACATTGTTGATATAGTTGTGGTGTGGAAACAGACCATTTCACTTATTGTCTTCAAGGGAAAGTGAAATGTTTTCTCAAGGTGATGGTCAACCTCACAAATGGGAGGAGTTCAGTTTCTTTCTTTTTCCTGTATGTGTTTTCCTGCCACTGCAAGTGTCAAAGGCAGGATACTCTCAGGGACAAAGTATTAGAAGGATCTGAGAGCCACTCCAGTTGCTTTCCTGAAATGTCAATGCTGGACTGATTCATGTCCTAAAGGTCTTGTTCTTCAGGTGATCTCAGAGCAAGGCATCCTGGGTGAGGTGAACATGGTGGTTTCCTATATCACAGTGGAACTGGTGTTCTCCATTGCAACTTTGCCAATAACGCCTGAGCGACTCCTCAGAGAAAAACATTTTGAACTGCAGGTTTCTCTTATCTAAAGTATAACTCTCAGGTGTAACTATCTTGTGTCATTTTTGCATTGGAGTAATCTCCATTTGGAGCCCCGGTGGCGAAGTGTGTTAAAGCACTGAGCTGCTGAACTTGCAGACCAAAAGGTCCCAGGTTCAAATCCCAGGAGCGGAGTGAGCGCCCGCTGTTAACTCCAGCTTCTGCCAACCTAGCAGTTCAAAAACATGCCAATGTGAGTAGATCAATAGGTACCGCTCTGGCGGGAAGGTAACGGCGGTCCATGCAGTCATGCCGGCCACGTGACCTTGGAGGTGTCTACGGACAACGCCAACTCTTTGGCTTAGAAATGGAGATGAGCACCAACCCCCAGAGTCAGACATGACTGGACCTAACATCAGGGGAAAACCTTTACCTTTAATCTTGATTTAATAGTGTGACTGTTTTGAGCAAATGTGTATGATCAACCTTATTTTAAACTATGGTAGTCAACTTCCAGAGATCCCTCTTCCCCAAATCTCGAAGGAATGTACCTCCTCTACACACCAAACACTTTTATTGAAAGGAGTGCTCTAGTAGGACAATGTTGCTTTCTTTGCTGCTGCTAGCTGTCTAATGTTCAGGAAGGTGTAGCTTCTCTCAGTGCCTAGGGAGGCTTTTTCAATAAATTAACAAATAAATTAATGAATCACTAATTTTGTTTGTTTAGGTATAGGAGTGGCTCTGAGAAACCACGAGCCACTAATGTATTTTGATTATCCAATTTGAAACTGTTGTGGAGTTGTACTACTTCAGTTACATGATGAGGGAAGATACCGTAGTATACGATTTCATGATCCTTCTCCTATAGGCTGATATTCATTATGGCATGTAATAGTCCCACAGGCGTAATTAGGTAACATCTCTCCTCTGAACTCTCTACCCAAGATTCAGAGTTTAGTTAGTCACTGAATGACTATTCATTCAGTAGATACTGGAGAGTGGGAGGGAATGGAACTGGCTATGGCCCTCCAGAGTCTTAGTAGAGGGTGTCATTGGTTTGCATCTGCCTATGGGGAGATAGCCAATATGTTTCGCTCACCCCATTCCTATGATCCACCAGTTGATGAATAGTTATGGGTAGGACTGCAATGTTTAGATCAGCATTTCTCAACCTGGGGGTCAGGACCCCTGTGGCATTGCGAGAGGGGGTGTCAGAGGGGTTGCCAAAGACCATCAGAAAATACATATTTCTGATGGTGTTAGGAACCCCTTTGGCAGAGAAGGCTAAAGTCACAGTCAATCCCTCCCAAATCCCTCCTGTATTTTCTGTTGGTCTTGGGGGTTCTGTGTGGGAAGTTTGGCCCAATTCTATCGTTGGTGGGGTTCAAGGGAGCTCATTGATTGTAGGTAAGCTATATATCTCAGCAACTACAACTCCCAAATGGCAAGGTCTATTTTCTCCAAACTTCACCAGTGTTCACATTTGGGCGTATTGAGTATTTGTGCAAAGTTTGATCCAGATTCATCATTGTTTGAGTCCACAGTGCTCTCTAGATGTAGGTGAACTACAACTCCAAAACCCGAAGTCAATACCCACCAGATCCTTACAGTATTTTTTGTTGGTCATGAGAATTCTGTGTGCTAAGTTTGGAGTTCAGAATGCTCTTTGGTTGTAGGTGAACTATAAATCCCAGCAACTACAACTCCCAAATGATAAAATCAATCCCCCCATTCCAACCCCACCAGTATTCAAATTTGTGTGTATTGGGTATTTGTGCCAAATTTGGTCCAGTGAATGAAAAAACATCCTGCATATCAGATATTTATGATTCATAACAGTAGCAAAATTATAGTTTTGCAATGTAAGTAGCAATGAAAATTTTATGATTGGCATTAGGAAGGTTGAGAACCACTGATTTAGACAGTGAATGCTTAGACAGTGCTTTGTGGGAGAGTACTAACTTCCACAACAACCAACAACAACAATAATATAAAAGACATATACAGGTATAAGGTGAAATAACATCTAATTCACCACTAAGAAGATGGCAGCCTCTAATTACCAGGCATATGGAAGAATACTTATAACTTTTCCACCTGACATACTAATATTCATTTTTTTTTAATGGAGGGAGCTTTCGGACTTACAACACTTTACCACATTCTGTTTGTGGAGACTCTAGAGCAAGGCAATGACTCAATTAATAGGAATAAGTTTTTAAGGAAATTGCACTTCCTACTAGCCATAATTGTTCCAGGTATATATATATATTTAAAAAGATTCACTTTCTGTTTCTTGGATGTATAAGTTTGTGCTGTCTGTTCTTGTGGCTGACATCTCAATGTATCTCAGGTAGTCGGACTGGGAAAATCTTCTGCCTTGGTCCCTGGAGAACTGATTTTCAAGATGTGCAGCCAATTAGTATCGATAGTACTGTCTTGGTTGACTCTTGGGCAAACTCAGCTTATGTCATGAATTGAAGTAATTTTAAATGATATGTATGTGGGAACTCAGTGCTTGGATTTTATAGCATTCAGTAACTTCAGCCTCATAGGAAAGATAAGAAATGTGTAATAGAGTATAAAAAATTCTTGTCAGATTGATAAAGGGCAGGATGAAAAATTGTCTTTGCCACAGAAATGGTAAAGAGCCACATCTACTGTAAAATCTCCCAGAAATGAGGGCTTAGGATTTATGCATCCATGGGTTCAATCATTCACAGATTGAAAATATCTTAACAATCCCTAAAACAAATGATCAAAATTATGAGAACACCATAGAAGTTGAGTATGGACCCACTGGATTACTACGTGAGTAATTATTGGCTACCTGAGAAATTATTGGTGGTTTGTTTGTTGTTTCCAAGTCAGAACTTGGGAAAGTTACTTATTTGGAATTTATCTCTCAATGTCTCCAGCACTTTATTGTTACTTATTTGAAATTTACAACGTTACTTATTGGGAATTTATCTCCCAACATCTCCAGCACTTTATCCAGTTCTCTGGCCCTATGATACTCATTTGCACTAGCCCTTGCCCAGCCCTTTCACAGTTGACCATGTCCATTTTGTAATTCTGGCCATTGGTATTTTGAACCCATCTGATGGAGTTATAATGAACTGGCTTTTAAATTTTTGTGTATGTTTTAGTAGTATTTTATGTTTTTGTTTTATGATGTTTTATTTTAATTTATCTGTATGGTTTTCCTTTCTGGCAATTGAATGTTTTGCTTATATGTTGGAAACTGTCCTGAGTCCTCTTGGGGAGATAGGGTGGTAAATAAATAAATTTTGTTATTCTTATTTTGTTATGACACAGCAAACAAGATAGATATGCTGGATTTCATATCACAAAATCACAAGTTGAACACTTCCCAAGTGTCTAGGACTGTGTGATGTATTTTCGGATGATGCGTGCAGATCCCAGCAGGGTGGCCTTTTGCAGTTGGCAGATCGTAATTTTGTCAATGTCTGTTTTTTCCAAATGCCGGCTGAGATCTTTTGGCATGGCACCCAATGTGCCGATCACCACCGGGACCACCTGTACTGGTTTCTGCCAGAGTCTTTGAAGTTCAATCTTGAGGTCCTGATAGCGGCTGAGTTTTTCCTGTTGTTTTTCATCAATGCGACTGTCACCTGGGATGGCAACATCAATGATCCAAACCTTTTTCCTTTCCACAACTTTGATGTCTGGTGTGTTGTGTTATTATTATTATTATTATTATTATTATTATTATTATTATTATTATTATTATTATTAGTTCTTTGGACAGCCTAACATTTTAGCTATGTTGTCTGAGAGGTTCTGAATTTCCAAAAAGGAACTTCTCCAGCTCAGGTAATATTTCTCAACAGTGTTGATCAGTCTCTTGAAATGGTTTGACAGAGGGAATCAAATTCAAAGCATGAAATAATTTCACACAACTGCATATTATAGTACAGCACAGACAGTAGTCATTTTGCTACCTGAGGCAAAAAGAAAGATGGCACCCTTTATATTCTTTGACAGTCTGCAGCTAACTGGACTGAAGTGAATTAATTTTACCTCAGTACTGCTGCTGCCTGAACTCAGACTGGAATACATCAAAATCATCCGTTTCATCAAAGAATGCCTGCAGCTGAGATGCCACCACTTTCTCAAACATTTTCTGCCAAAGACTGAGTAGACCATGTCATTCACATATACAAGTACCTTATCCATGCCTTTTGAGTTCAAAAATTGTTAAATAAATACCATAGAAGAAGAAGTGGCAATGCAACCTCAAGAGATGTTGACTCATTAGTGTTATGGTCCTATAAAATTTGATCTAGGATGCCATCGCTCCTCAACAGATCCCTACTCCCATGTTCAGATTTACAGATAAGAAATCAATTGAAAACTAACCTCCCCCCTTGATTCTTAAGTAAAGAATAAATATGTAGCAAACATAGAATGGTAGGATTCTAACGAAAAAGACAATAAATAAGACATCATGGTGGTGTGAGTCTTCTTGGATGCTGAAATTCTTCTTGGCAAACCTAATCTTGATCCTAAGCAGCTAATTGTGGGATTTTTGATACCAATTCTAGATTTGTTAGCCTTGTCTCCTGTAGAGCAAGTCTGGCCAAATGTAGAGTGAATGAAAAACCATTTTTGCTCCACGCTAGCACATTCACGCTCATCAGAAATGACACTGCATTACATCTGATTTGCATTATTTTTGCTATTTTTAGTTGTGCGTGTGTATGTGGAGTTATCACTTGAGTAGTTTATATAAATGGCAGCCTTGGTGGTTAATTTGGGGGCAGCTGGTAATTCCTTCCCCACTCCAAGAAATCATCTGAAAATAACCCTGAACTTTAAACTGTTTTCAGACTGGTTGGGAGAAATTTAAGTGGAGTCCAGGTGGGATTTGGGGGTCAAAAAACAAAGTTTGTGAGCTACATGCAGTTCACAGATCAGAGGTACTACAGCATTTCTCTAGAGCGGGCCTGCACAATCTGTGGTCCTCCAGCTGTTTTGGCCTCCAGCTCCCAGAAGCCCTACCCAGCTTGTCCAATGACCAGTAATCCTGGGAGCTGGAGGCCAAAACAGCTGGAGGGATGCAGGTTGTGCAGGCCTGCTTTAGAGTGATGTAGAGAGAAAACCACTTAAATTGGTAGTAAATTTCCATGGATTCAACCATAAACAACATTAGATGTATTATGCATGCTGAAGGGCCATTGTGAACTTTGGTCCTGGAAGTCAAATGTATGTTTTGCTGCACAGCTCAATTTTCTCATGGGAAGTCAGACTTTGTAATACATTCGGTACTTCTAGCCATTAACACTTCATTGCTGTGGAATTCTGGCCTTATGGAGCATTTCATACAAAATCTAAAGAAAGATATAACATTTATATCTCTATCTCATGTCTCAATTTCCTTTTTCACAAAACTGAAACGAGGCACTTTTAAATGTCAACGTAATTAGAATCTGGTTGGACCTGCCAGAGTTGCCCACCCCTGCTGAAGAAGGATGGTTCATATTGCAATCTTCGCCTCTTTAGTCCATCACTGCTCAAACATGATGATTCATAGCTAAACAGATTTTCATTTAAATGCATTGCATTGGAGGTATAGTGGTGCAATAAGCAATTATTTCATATGTGAAGGAATCTTGTAGCGGCTTTGGGACAACTGGGAGAAAGAAGTTTATAGCAAAAGCTTTCATAAACTCTGCCTTCTTCATTAGATGCAGGGAATGAAGCCTCTATGGGCAGACATTTATACCAACGAGAGGGTGATTTATAAATAGCAATAGCAAGACACGTGAGTTTGATGTTAGGGTGATAAGTTAAATTTCAGTGATGGCTTTAAAGTGTAGTCATGGTCAAAGCTGACACAAACTAACACAGCTATGTTTTTGAAAACTCCAATTATTTCATTGTTTTTCTTCTGTGACCCTTGGTATGTTGATGTAATTCATTATTTAATGCTATACTCACTAAAGGAATGGCATTCATATGTTAACATTTCAGAGCATGGTGGATTCTGGAAGTTAATGTCGAGGAAGTAACTTTTCCAATCAGTCTTGAACCAGTTTGCAGTGGAGATCCAAACCTCTCGGCACTAGAGCAGTTTCCTTGCTGTGGAACATGAAGTCTCTTCTCTTATTGAGCTCCTTGTAAATTCTCTCACAATAAAAGGCCTTTATAGGACCAGAGGCACTGAATGAAGCAATATATTTTCTATGATGAATTCATGTCAGAAAAATACTGCTCTATGGAGCCCTATAGAACTACTTGTCATGCCTGCTAAGACTTCTTTCTGTCAGCCATGAAGAACTCTGTTAATCTTCTCTGAACTCTTCTAGAAAATGGAGCTTAAAAGATTTATTCATACAGTAGACTTTGGTGCTTTGATTGCCGGAGACAATTCTTTCTAGATCTGAAAATCTGATACCAATTTGCTCAAATACATGATTTCAACTTTCTTCCTGTAAAATCCTGTGTAAGATGGCCACTTAAGGTAAACATGAATTTTGCCCCCTTTCCCTACTTCTTTAGGTAAAGGTTTTCCCCTAACATTAAGGGAAATCTAGTCATAGACACTTCCAAGGTCATGTGGCCGGCAGACTGCATGGAGCACCATTATCTTCCCACTACTCACATTTGCATGTTTTCACACTGCTAGTTTGGCAGAAGCTGGGGCAAACAGTGGGAACTCACCCTGCTCCCCGGATTTGAACCAGCAACCTTTTGGTTAGCAAGTTCAGCAGCTCAGTGGTTTAATCTGCTGCGCCACTGGGGACTCCTAAAACTACTTTAGGAGTGTGGCACAGCAAGTAGAATTGTCTATATGAATTTGGAAGACCTGGTTTCAGATTTCTGCTTTGCTGCAAAGATTACTTGAGTATCCATGGATTATGTGAGTCACTGGCCAAGATCTTACAAAAACCAGGGCGGGGGGGGGGGGACGGGGGGGGAATAAAGCTCTGCCAGAAAGAACTTCTTCCCACCTCTACAGTTAGAAAATAAATCTTATCATTCCATGGCTGGAGGTGGATGGAAGATGGCAAGACAGAATTTGGCTATATATACACACAAAGGCTACATAAATTGCTTGGATCTCTAGAAGATGCCCCGAAGTTCACATAGGATGCCTTCTTGTATGTCTTACTGACGGATTACCTAACCACAATAATCAACTTTCCAAAATTATTAAATGGCCTTGAGTAAAGGAGGCAGGAGAAGGTTTAAATTGCCTCTGCGTCTGTCTCTGTTCTATGTTATATGGCATTGAATGTTTGCCTTATATGTGTACAATGTGATCCGCCCTGAGTCCCCTTCGGGGTGAGAAGGACAGAATATAAATACTGTAAATAAATAAATTTAAAAAATGCATTTTGTAGGGGATGTTGATTCTGCAAAAGAGACATTTGATGTCCCTTCCTTAATGGCCATTACACATTTGTTGCTGTTGTGTGCAGGGAACCCGAGGAATGAGAGATCTCCAAGAGACTGTATTATTAACTTTTTCAACTTTGGGCCATGGCTTCCATGACTGAGTCAGTCCACTTGAAACGCAGTCTTCATTTTTTTCCTTTCTGATTTTAACTTTATTTTGTTTATTTTTATCTACTCATTTCATTTATGTGCAGTTTCTGTCTTGTGTCTTCACCAAGGGAGATAGTGGGACTGAGATAAAGCCCTTCACTGTAAATAGTAAGCTTCTGGTAGGTTTATATAGGTTCACATAGTGAGATACAGTCTTTCACATCCATATGGAGAAAATGGATACATTTGGATACAGAGGCATAATTTGATATCCCCTCTCTGAAGCTCTTTGAATGAACAAGGATACAGTCAGTCTCCAGGAACAATAAGGAGGCATTTTCTATGTTTTGAGAGGGAAACTGGGGTGGCGGTGGCCGGGGGGGGGGGGGGGCTGGGCTGGATCAACACTGCCATATAATGCAGATTGCCTGCATTGGACTGAATCATAGGGCAATGTAGACTCATATAATGCAGTTTAATCTACGTTAAATGCATCTACACTGAGTGTATAATGCAGTTCAAACTGTATTATTTGGCAGTGTAGATCCCACCTGAGATGGCTGGAGTGAAGTATCTAGGAGCAGACCTTTATCTACAATGTGTGTGTATGAATTGAAATGGAAAATCTATGGTTATGGGGTTGAAATACTAGTTCAGTATTCATTGTGGTCACTGGAGGACAAAGATAGAAGAGAAGATGTTGCTTAAAGGCAAGGTGCGTAGATAGCCATATGAGTGTGGAGGGTAACATTGGAAAGTACTGTGATGGTGGCTGGGAATAAAAACGAAATTGTGATAAATTGGCCAAGGAGATCCTCACGAGACTGGGGTGCTAGCTGGTGTTTAATATTTTGTTCTGTTCTGTTCCCAGCCTTCATTTTATATGTGTAACCTTCAAGACAGCACTTGGCATAAATCCATTTTAAAACATGTTAAAAACAATATCAATGTGCTAAAATATATGAACGTGAATGGCAGTTTATCTTCTTGTAAATTATTGTGAAGTAGGTGCATTCAAGGAACCATTATTTGTTTCAAGGGGGGAAAATTACTGTACATTAACAGAGAAAAATCCCAGCTAGAAACTGCATTATTAAAAAGGCCAAACTTGTGGAAAGTATGCAAACTTTAAATATATATTTTAGGAAGATACAGAATGCTGGAATGAAATTCAAGTGCTAATTATGCTTCATTTACAAAAAAAGAAAAGAAACATTTCAAATTGCTCGCACCTGTTTGTAAGAAATCTCCTGCTATCTAATGTGTTTCAAGAACACTAGGAATTCTTGTAGATCGGTATATATTTTCTCAAAATAGAACACTGTGGTTGTTCAATACATTGTTTCCAAATATAAGAGACAAAGACATGCCATAAAATGTTTACTCAAATATTTTATGGTAAAACAGAGCTGCCTTTTAGTTGTCTGTGCCAGTGAAAATGTATTTTAAATTTTGCCAATCCCCATAATGTAATTAACTCAAAAAAGAGAAATTATTATTATTTATACCCTGCTTTTTCTCTCCATAAAGGAGACTCAAATTAATTAAGGAGTAAAATGTGTGAATTGTGAAGAACTAATTAAAGCACAAGCCATGGTACTTTGATGTTTGAAATGGATGCTTTCTTAGAGTTTGATATAGTTTCATTTGTTGAAGACTCAAGTTCTCAGCAACTCTTAAGATGAGACACTTTGTGGATTTAAAATTGAGGTTGGATTATTCTTGCATCACCTTATGACATTTGTAGACTTCCATTAAACAATATTTCAGATATAGCAATATAATTAAAGGGCTTGGCACCATGTGAAAAGTTAAAGTATGTGCTGCCTATTTTCATGTTCCACATTTTCTAGCTGCTCTAAGAATGGAATTATGCAATTATCATTTTAAGTCAGTGTTTCACAGCTGTCTGGCTGCCATCACCTTACTTTGAAATGGCAATGTCTGGGAGACCCTTTTGTAAAATTCATATTCAGCTGAGAACATAAATGTCACTTTTCCCTATTTTGGATTCCTTTGCTCCCCTGCCCCCAGCCTTTTATTTTGCCAACTTTATGCCATCTATTTGTTTCTTCAATCAGATCATAGAATATATAAATGTTGCTTGTTTGGGAATATAACCCCAGCTGTTATGGCCTGAGGCTATGCTGGTGGGGAACATTTCGTAGCGGAATCCTGCAAACAGTCATTTTCCAAGATTTACTGGAATCTATTTCAGGCCATAGCAGAGGAAATGACAGCTATATTATAGATTTTTTTACTGATGTTACAATAAATCTGACAACATGTCACAGATGAAAACTGGGGCTGGATCTACATTGCCATATAATGCTGTTTGGAACTGTGTCATATGATGAATGTAGTTCCAAATGGCATTATATGACACTGTAGATACAGCCTGGAATACATGTGGCTAAGCAACATCAAGGTGTGGTCAAGAAGGCAAATGTTATCAATGAGGAAGAACACACATGTTAGAAGCAGCAGGAGTTGCCTTAAGGTGCTTCTAGACATGACAGAAATGTGCGCCAAAATGCCGGAGAGGTTCTCGTGGAGCCCTAACAACAGATATGGGCTGTGTGGACTGACACTATGGAAACTCATACCCCATAGACTCGGGTCTTTCAGTAAGGTCTGGGTCTAATGGGGTATCTAATTAATTCAGGATAAAGCAGTGTTTTCCTGCTTTGTCCCAAATTAATCCTCTTTTACCAGAAGTAAAAGTCCGACAGGGCCTGCATTTGGGCCCTGTCTGGAAGGGCCCTGATTCTATTGGGAAAGGCAAGATTTCTTTCCCTCCTATCCTCTTCCTTCCTGCTGAATTAACTGAGTGCAAACTATGTTTGTATTTTTCATTCAGTTTGCAGAAACTGAAGTAGATTGAGGGCAAAGAGGGGAAAGTAGAAGGAGGAGACAATAACTGGAACATTTCAAAAGCAAGTGAAAAAGTGGGATGACAGAAGATTGATCCCTCCCAAAACCAGACAAAGGATGAGTTTCCAACAGGCCAATCAGATCATATTATGCATGCCCCATACCATATGGAAACTGTCGAAAATGGCAATCTTTTAATGCAAAACATTTCTCCGTAACATTTATAACGCTTGGAGACGTTTAGTGTTTATTTATTTTAATTTTAAGGTACTGTTCCATTATCTGAACAGAGGCCACTAGGAGGTGCTAGAGAGAGAAGGATAGTTCATTTTATGGGGGGAATGAAGGAGGAAAATCATTTCCCCTGTTTTTGCTGGTTATTTCCTCACCCTACTTCCTACATCATAAACAAGGGTTGTTTCCATGACAGGGACATGACTGAGGGAAATAACAGGAAAACAAGGGGAAACAGTTTTACTACTTCAACCCCTTTAAAATGGACTATCCTTCTCTCTCTAATGACCCCTAGTGGCCTCCACCTGGATAATGGAACAGTACTAATTTAAAAATATTTTAGCCAGATTCCAGGGACAGAATTCTCCTAAAAGCAACAGGTAAAGTAATTTTTTTTAAAAAAAACACAAATTGAATTTTAAGAATCAGTAAATGTTCAGTAAAAACAGGAATTACTAGATGCATAATCTCTCCAGTGGCCATACCATAGGTAGTTATGATAGTAGAAAAATACAATGATATCTCAGTCAAACAGAAATACAATGAAACATGTGTTTTTCTTTATTAATAACTTTTACTATCTTGACTGTAATGTGGCTTGGTCAAACAAGTCCTGGCTTTTATGTCTGGAATATTGGATGGTATGTATTTTGTCTATCTCTGGCCGGCTCTATAGTCTAGAATTTTTTTGTAATGAAAAGAGTTTTTAAGCCAAGAGTGGTGACTTTTGGACTTCAACCAATGAGAAGTAGTTTATACATCTGGATGCCCACACTTTTTAAAGGCTGCAGCAATGTGGAGTTGGGAGAAATTTTCTTCAAAAAACTAAATGAAATTGTAGGGACCATAAGCTAGAAAATAGTAAACTATTGCCTAACATAGCTTTGCCTCTGCATATATCATATAGCCTTTATATAGATAATATAAGCACGTTGTATGAACTAAAGTAGTATGTGCAACACGGGGCCTGTGCCCCTCCCTTCCTGTGGGCTGGTGCCTTTCTTCAGGAAGTTCCAGAGAAAGAAGAAAGCTCAGAGTAAACAAGCGAGGTCATTGGCATCACTTGTGCCAAGTACGTGTGGAAGGTGAGGAAGACCCTCAGCCATTGGTCAGTTTTAGATAAGCCGAGACACATATATTCTTTGTTTGCTACGGCATGCTTTGCGACGGCCATTTGCATGGTGTGGACCCACAAAATGTGGGTACCTAGGCTGTTTTGCCTTATCATCAGCTATGATAATTAAAGGCTTGTTTTATTGCTCTCCTGGAATTCTATCCTTTACTCCCCCTCTGGGCTAGTCTCCAAAAAAATGTGAAAGAATAGCCATGTCCTAAAATTCAGAAAAGCTTTTCTTAGACTGTGCCTACTAGCATAATGATCAGTTTTGATGGCGCCTAGTTTTCATCCAAAGGCTTGGATGAGGGATTTTCTGATATTCAGTGATAAATCTTTTCTGTTGCAGCCCTCATCCACATAGTCATATCCCAGATGGTCTCTCAACACATTTTCTCAGGGAACAAGTGACTGTAATGGCAGGCAGGAGAAGCAGGAAAGACACATTTATTGCACAGAACTCCAGTCACAGACTAAAAAATAGGACCCAGGCACAGAGGAAGGAAGGACTAATATCTTGGTGTTAATGAGAAACAGTGGGGGGTGAAAGAGAGACACAGGAAAAAATGGACTTGAAAGACATAGAATGAGATTGGAACAGAAAAGGGTGAAAGTATTCCAAATCCAGCAGGACACAAAAAAAGAATTGAAAATAGGTCCACTCCATAAGCTGTCCTCCATTTATGTTGCCCAATTAGTGTTCCCAAATTAGGGGAATCTCAGATCCTGGAATTTAAGAGCTAAAATGTGGAAGGTTGGGATGATTCCTGGTAATGTCATTAAGCATGACATACCAAGCCACAACTTGGAGCATGCCATTTAAAGAGGAAAAATAGTCCCACAAAGGAAAAAATAGGAAATCAAGTTTCCCAAGCTGTGAACTACATAGAGCAAAACAAACTTTCCTCACTTGTGTTGTTAAATGCTTTCCCAAGCAGTCCTTTCAAAACATGAGGGAATTATACGTTGTTCAACCAAAGCAATTTTTTCCCAAGAAAACATTTTTCAAATTGTGCCTTCAATGTGCTGATCCCATTAAGCAGTGCCTTTCACTTTCCACATTTTCCTTTAAAAAAAACCAAAACAGGCCATGAACTCCATAATAAACACTATACTGCTATTGCTTAACAAATATTTGAGGGAGGCATAAAAGATGATGATGATAATGATGATGGTGATGATTTTGATGACGAGGACAGTGAATGATAGGATAGTAGATTCCAATGGGGGACTCATGTTTGCATGCATGAAAATGTGTCATGACAATTTTTGGAGACAATGGTGGTGCAAAACTTGTAATATCAATTACATGCAATTCTTTGGTTCACCTGTTTCTCCAGTTGTCTGCACTGGAGTTAACATTTCAACAACTATGTTTCTCTAGAAAGACTTTAAGTTGGATGTCTTTTCTAGTATGTACTTTCACAAGTCCTATCTCATTGGAAATAGCAACCTCCCAAGCCTTTCACTATTTATTTATTTTTTAATGTGTATATTTACTAACCAGTATTCTATGTGTACGTTGATTTGCCAGTTTGACAGACCTTTTTGGTGTGGAAAGGGTTATAGACATATTATTGTACTGAGCATGTTCAGACTCTGGACTCCATTTTGTATTCTGTTTACATCAGACCTCAGTGCAGGTGGATGCATGCAGGTTGCTGTTTGGACTTCAATATAGAAATATGCTTATAGACCTCAGTGAGCACAAGTATACTTAAAGACTATGGAGTATTAATTAAGAATGATACTCTATGTACTCAACACAGAAAAGCTATATCCTATCTGTAACTGAACTTCAGTAAGAAATGTGCCTATATGGTGAATTAATACAAGATGCTTATGAGTAAACAAGAGAAGTTATTTTTTAAAGAAGACTTCATTTTTTAACTATGAGTGCATATTTAAACTAAAAGGTTTTTAAAGGGAGTGTATATGTTTTGGGCAAATGCAAGTACATTTTCAACTTTAAAGAAATAACCATCATCTGCCAGCCAAATATATTTTTGTAGTGGCATGTCTTTGTCCTTGGCAATTCAAAGACATGGTCCTTAAGTTTAACAGCTGAGTTATCTGTGTGCCATTACATGTATGCTTATGAATATCACTTGTTCAAAGAATTGACTTCTAACAAGGTTATGCTTTTCTTGATTAGTAGTTTTCATAAGGTGTTCTCCACATATTCATGGAGTATCACATTTGCCAAAAGTTGCCAGAAACTGGGTGCAACTATTTTCCAATAGGTTATGTCCAATATATTCCTCATATGAGGGAGAGGAGAGGGATGTCACACTTACTTACCTAGCCCCATTCATTACATCCCAACTGTAAGGTTTTGTTGTCCTTCATGTGTTGGAAGGGAAATGCCCAAAGTGATGACTCCACTCAACGGATGGAAGCTCCCTAAGCTATTTTGAATTCTAATTTTATAGGGTTCCCTTTCAACAAATAGAGATGTGTGGACAGGGAAGTGAGGGGGCTGAATCAGAGGACAGGGAAAATACCTGGACCAGGGCTTGCCCTGACCTTTTGATTTAATTTGCTGACTCAACCATCAAATGACAATTTAAGTTGCCACAGGATATTTTCCCTCTGTACTATATTCACACTTGAAAACTGATGGGCATTGACGATAGTTCTACTGTTGAGACATCAGCAATGTAATGGCCAAATCAGATAATCACTTGTCAGCACAGAAGACTGATAGCAAATTTTGTAAAAGTGCCTTCAGCAGGCTCTTCTGTCCTGCATAATTTTTACTTCTGGTGGAAAATATATTAACAGAGTTCCTAATGTTGCAATAGGCGGTCTGCTGCAAAATCATAAGAGATATTAATGCCTGCCAGTAAACCATGCTTGGTGTCATTTTGCTGTCTAGTTTCTACATCTGTTTCTGGAGTTTTTTTTTTTTGGTCTCTCTTCTTTTCTAAGCATTTTCTTCTTTTCTAAGGCATTAGTGCCCCACTAAAACAAATAGCTCTTAAGCCCTTCTGAATGCAATGGGCTTTCCACAAATCAGCAGATTTGTGTCCAGATCTGAAGAATGCCTCAATTTTCTGTGTCAGAAATGCATGTTAAGGCATAGACGTTACTGTCTATCTTTTCAGAATGTCAAATGAGAGCAGAGAGATTCTAATAAATCTCTACTGGAGCTTTTCTGTATTTCTTAATAGCATAATGTCTAGATTTTGTGTATTATTAATAATTACGATTGCAGTCCTATTCATTTGACAGGACTTGAAGATTGCATGTGTGGAACTGAGTTGTTAGAACTTTATGATTTCTCCACAATGTGCTATATTTCAGTAGAATCAGTAGAATCCTATTTTTCAATCTCCTTTGAGATGAGGAGAAAGATTAATACATTTTGAGTTGTTTGTATTGACAGTAATGCAATCTTTGTAATTTCTTTGTAGGCAATTCACAATCTGATTACTTTCAATATCAAACATCATTTGAGTGGAGTACTTGTTGAGGGACAGTCCATGGTCAAAATAGAAGAGACCCTACACTAAACTAAGGGTGTATCTACATATAAGAATAAATACAGCTTGCCACCACTGGCGCCACAAAGGCTCAATGCTACAGAGTCCTAGAATTCATAGTTAGATGTGGCACCAGCACCTTTGGAAGAGAAGACTTAACTCCTTATAAAACTATAATTCCTATGATTCCATGGCATTGAGCCATTGGGGTTAGTGTATCAAACTGCATCTATTCTACAGTTGACTCCAAGGTGCTGGCATTCTTTTTTCTTTTCTTTTTTTTGGCTTGAGGATAGCAGTCTCCAGTTTGGGTTCCTTCTCATATTACAGTTTTCCATGCTGATAGGAACAGATTAGAATTTTAAATCTAAAATATCCCAAAGGCACCCAGATTTGGGAAGGCTGCTTTATTTGCTGTGGAAAGGTTTCACCCAGCTATGACTCATAATTCTGAAATGAAACACATCTATTTAGCATCTGTTTTTGTTGTTGTATGCCTTTCTGACTCATGGTGACCCAAAGTCACGGGGTTTTCTTGGCAAAATGTGTTCAGTGAATGTTTGCCTTTTTTCCTTCCTCGGAAGCTGAGAGAGAATGACTTGTCCAAAACCTCTCAGTAGGACACTGGCTGAGCAGGAATTCAGACTCTTGGCTCCCAATGTCCTTATCCAACATTCAAACCAATGAACCACCCTGGATACATATTTGGAATTTTGCTTCTTTTGTTCTCAGTTATAACTCCAAAAGTCTACTTTCCATTGGGTTAAATTACAAGACATTTTATGCATTTTCCATTGACTTTTTATACTTTTGGATTTAAAAAAATAATTTGCACAAAGGTCTTGCATTTTTGTGTAGATAAACACATATTATGTATAAAATGCAAAAGTATTTTTTCTCACTAAATATGAAAAATCTCACAGCAGTTGGCCATTTTGTTAGGACGTTTCCATGCATCTAAACACCCTTTCTCACTGAGGATAAGAACATTTTGTTAGTATCCTTCAAATCTATAAATACAGTGGTGCCAGGAATGAATCTTAGATCTTTCCAGCAAGGCGATCTTTATGTTCACATGTATGAATTATATCCACATTGCATTGCTGCACCATCTTCTCCATGGGCTTAATGTTGACAAGGCTTTAGATGCTGTTACAGAAAATAACTGTGAGAAAGTTGATAATGATGTGAAAAACTCTCAGTCTCAACTTAATTGCATTTCTCCAAAATGTACATGTTCTCATCTCATCCTATGTTCATATCAGGTTTTAGAATGACATTATCCTTTCTTCCCATATGGAAATGCATGATCATTTCCCATTATGTAAACATTTAATTATGTACCTTTGCTAACATACATGTTTTGAACACAATTTCCCTATTGATGAAAGCATGCTTGTATGCATTTTTACCAATTGCAGTAGACCTGCATATTTAAAGAGTTTGCATTATACAGTTTACATTATATGTGAGGACCCCCCCCTTCCATGGATGAAAGTGTAGTCAGCAAGGGGTCCCAGGTACCAAATCCAGAGGGAAGTCTGGTTGCTAGTCTCCTTCTTCTGCCAAGGGAAGTGATGGAAGCCCAGCTGTAATTCTCTCAGCAAAGGAAGCAAGCAAACTCCTTTTGCATCAGAGATATGCCTATGGTGCTGAACAGCTGGGCTTCCCATTAAAGTTGGCACCCAGGAAGGGGGCTGCTTTTGGGAAATCAACATGAGCAGGCTGCAAGACAGCAGCCTGTACAAGACAGCAGATGAGTAGGGAAGGAAAATATTTTTACTATTATGGTACTTTTAGCTTTCAATAACATGCTGGCCAGAGGAAGGATGTGGCCAAAAAAGTTTTTCCCCTAAAAAAGTGTCTCACATATTACATGAAAACTGTATCACATGAAGCGTCCTGGAACAGATACCTTGTATAATATAGAGGCTTATGGTATATCTAATTATGCATTAGTGCCCCACTAAAACAAAATGTTCCACCTACTATTTATTTTAGTGGGGCACTACTAAGGAAGAACTCCATCCTTTTATGCTTTTTGGAGCCTCCGGTGGCCTAGGGGATAAAAGCCTCGTGACTTGAAGGTTGGGTTGCTAACCTGAAAGCTGCCAGGTTCGAATCCCACCTGGGGAGAGTGCGGATGAGCTCCCGCTATCAGCTCCAGCTCCCACAAGGATGGTAAAACATGGAAAAAAACCATCCAGGCATCCCCTGGGCAACGTCCTTGCAGACGGCCAATTATCTCACTCCAGAAGCAACTCCGGTTGCTCCTGACACGAAAAAAATAATGCTTTTGGACACACTATCCTCATGTGGTACTCCAGTCTTCTATGTCTCCAACATAATATTGACATTACACTGTTAATTCTGTGTTATTTAAGTAGATAATAATACTATTTGTAGATTATTTTAATGTATTTTTTGCTAAATTGTGCTAATATTGATTTATAGGCCAGGATTTTCCAAAGTAAATTTTCCTGTCCCCCGTCCCCCCCAATATGTGACTCTTGTATTAATCTCAGCCCATTTAATGCACCAAATTTTCAAATTTTTTGAAAACAGTACACAGTTAAAGACTATTTCTGCATGACCCTCTAGCTGTTGTAGATGCTGAGAGCAAAGACGCATCAACATTTGTAAAGTGATTAGTGATGGAAAAAAGTCTAGGTGATGCCTGCTCTTTGTTTTCACCTTTCTGTAGCTTTCTTTTTGAACTAGAGTATTTGGTTCCTTCTTATTTGCAGACATTGCAGAAGTTAGTTAATCTCTTTTTTTCTCTTCTGTCTGAGAAAGAGCATCCATGAAGCTCTAATCCCAGTAATGGATACTAGTTTACAGCCACACAGCTTTTAGGGGCTCTGATAACCAACTCAATATTGTCACTTTATCTCCCTTCCTATCCTAAGATGGATTCCCTGAAACAATAAATGGAAGGTTTTTAAAGCCTTACAAAAGCATCCAGAATCATTTCTCCTTTTTCTGTTACGAGCTCATATTGCATTAACCACACTGCACTCTACTTAATATAGATTTTAAATATTCATACAATAGAAAAACATTTGCCACACAGGGGTTGGCCTGCCTCTCGTGCCGGTGTTCTTGGATGCTGAAGGCTTTTCTCCATTAGGAAGATCTTTCTGTTCTATCAAGTTTTAATGCTGTGAAATAGGCAATGTTTAAATTGTGCCCTATTTTTGGAAAACAATCTCTTAACTGCAGAGATTATTTGTATTTTTAAAATCTATCCTTTTGTTTTGTTTTATGCCCTTTCATGGAAGTATTTTGTAAACTACTTTTCATGATGCCACCTTAGTAGTGCATTTGCCATGGAAAGGTGGGATATAAATGGCTGAATGAACCAAGACGTGGAAAAATGTTCTTAACAGTTAATTTAAAGTAGTATTGTAGGATATAAATACCTGAATGAACAAAGAAATAAAAAAATGCTCTTAAAAGTTAATTTAGAGGATTGTTGTGCAGTTGAATATTCAGGTATAATTGCATAAATCCAGCTTAGATTTATATTGGATGCCATATGGAACCAGCTTGTCCTATCGACATTTTATTGCTGATAGTTGCATACCTTTTTCACAGCCAATGTGCAACATCATCCAGAAACCTATGGTGCAATCAGGCAGATTTGTTGCTTTAATCTCAGCACAGCAACTAAAGTGGCATTCAAAATAACACTGATGCTGGTTGCATCTGCAGGAGAATCCTGTGTCTGATTCTCAGGTTTCAGCAGAGAATGGGCAAGACTTTTGTATATATGATATACCCTCATAACAATATACAGCATAACAATGTGTTGTCGAAGGCTTTCATGGCCGGGATCACAGGGTTGTTGTATGTCTTTCGGGCTGTGTGGTCATGTTCCAGAAGTATTCTCTCCTGACGTTTCGCCCACATCTATGGCAGGCATCCTCAGAGGTTGTGAGGTATGGATAAAGTAGGTAAGGAAAGGAAAGAATATATATCTGTGGAGAGTCCAGGTTGTGACAAGAGTCCTTTGTCACTGGGAAGCCAGCATTAATGTTTCAGTTAATCACCCTAATTAGCACTGGAAAGGTTTTGTCTCTTGCCTGGGGGCATCCTTTGTTCAGTCATTAGCTGCCCTCTGCCCTCAGAGTGTTGGTTCCCATCTACTGTTTTGATTTTAGAGTTTTTTAATACTGGTAGCCAGATTTTGTTCATTTTCATGGTTTCTTCCTTTCTGTTGAAGTTATCCACATGCTTGTGGATTTCAATGGCTTCTCTGTGTAGTCTGACATGATAGTTGTTGGAGTGGTCCAGCATAACTGTCAGGCTCACTTCAAAGGACCAGTCTGAACGCAGATCAAAGATAGCTGCTCTCAAATCCAATCTTTATTGAAGAATACATGACTTTGGAAAAGTCGAGAATGACCTAATGTTTACATACATCTAATTTTATCACTTCTGATGCAACGTAATACCACACGCAAATATCATCATCAAATCCCACCCCCTGGATCACATTACTACCATTCCCACACACTATATCAATTATAATTGTTTATACTTTCAACCCTGAGTTCCCAGGCACATTTTATCTTCTCCCGCCAGGTGCTTGCAGGATTGTTTATGTTATGAAGTCAGATTCAGGGCTTGGAAATTCAGCCCTGGGATCTGGCTCCATGACATGGCGCCCTCGTTTTCTTCGTCCTCCTCTTCGGTTCTTCTTTCATCATAGTTCTGAAACAAATCAAACAATAACTCTATGTGTCCATTTTGTCCAAAGTCCCCATATACTTTTTCAGTAAGCTGCGATGGAATACTGGGTGTATTTTCCCTAAACTTTTTGGCAATGCCAACTGGAAAGTTACTTCATTGATAACACCCTGTATTCTGAATGGTCCAATATATTTGGGGCTCAGTTTTCTTGAAGGTAGCCCCAATTTGATGTTTTGGGTACTTAACCACACTAGATCTCCTTTATCTAATTTATCGCCTTCCACCCTCTTTCTGTCTGCGAACGCTTTATACTTTTTGTGTGCTTCCTTTAAGGATGCAGTCACTTGACTCCAGCATTCTAGCATTTGCGTTTTCCATTTCCCTGCCTCTGTTTCTTCATTTTCTGTCCATCTTGGCAACTGGGGTAAAGGCTGTATTTCATATCCGTAAACTACTTCAAAGGGGGTTTTATTTGTTGCTGAATGTATAGTCGAATTAAAAGCTAGTTCCGCAAAAGCCAACCACCTAGACCAGTCATTTTGTCTCATGTTAGAGTACATTCGAAGGAACTGCCCAAGCGTCTGCTGAGTACGTTCTACCGCCCCGTTTGTCATGGGGTGAAAAGCAGAACTTAGACTCCTTTCTGCTCCTAGCATTTCCAAGAATTTTTCCCAAAATTTTGCTGTGAATTGTACTCCTCTGTCACTGACCACTCTACTGGGACATCCATGCAGTTTGTAAATATGATTTATGTACAGTTCAGCTAGTTTCTCGGCCGATGGTAGTTTCGTCAGCGCTATAAAGTGGGCCTGTTTAGAAAACAGGTCTAATACTGTCCAAATATAACGATGTCCTTTGCTAACCGGCAGTTCCCCCACAAAGTCCATAGCTACACATTCCCAAGGTCTGGTAGGTTCCGCTACCGTTTGTAATAATCCCATAGGCTTCCCTCCTCTCGATTTATTTCTGGCACAATCATCACATTGAACAACATGATCCTTTATGTCCTTCCTCATTCCTGGCCACCAACAATGTTTCGCTATTGCCTTTGTTGTTTTTGTAATTCCTGTATGACCAGCGCTCTGGTTGTTGTGAAAACGATGCAAAATCTTAATCCTTAATATTTCTGGGATATACAGTTTCTTGTTTACAAACCAAAATCCCCCCTTCTGCTCCCCCTTTTTTGCGTTGGATGCGATCCATTGATCTCCTTCATAAGACTGTTTCAGTTCATTTCCCCAATTATCTTCCCCGCCGAGTTCAACAAAAGCCGTGTTCTCCTTTTGGGTTTGTGCTCTTGTCCTGACAGCTAAGCCCCATTGTTTGTCAGAGAATATTGTCCCCTCTTTTGCTGTGGTTGTGCCTTCGTGTTGAGGCATGCGTGAAAGAGCATCTGCCAAGACATTCTGCTTCCCTTGAAAAAACTTTAATTGGAAATCGAATCTGCTGAAGTATTGCGCCCATCTAATTTGTTTGGGAGATAATTTTCTAGGAGATTTTAAATACTGGAGGTTCTTATGGTCAGACCAAATTTCAAATGGGATTCCGCTTCCTTCGAGGAAGTGTCGCCAGCATTCTAAGGCTTTTAATATGGCTAATGCCTCTTTTTCCCATATTGGCCAACCTTTTTCAGTTTCGCTGAACTTCCGGGACAAATATCCACAGGGTTTTAAGTTCCCATTTTGATCTTTTTGCAATAGTACTGCCCCGTACGCACAGTCTGAGGCATCGCAATGGATTATGAAAGGGCTCCTGATATCGGGGTGTTTTAGGATGGGTCCTTCTGTGAAGCATTCTTTTAGGGTTTCGAATGCCTTTTGGCATTCTGGCGTCCAACTCAGTTTGGCGCCAGGGGCTTTCACTTTTGCTGTCTCCCCTTTCCCTTTTGTTTTTAAAAGTTCAGTAAGGGGTGCGGTTATTTGCGCGAAGCCTTTTATGAAGGGTCTGTAAAAATTTGCAAACCCCAGAAATGATTGCAATTGCCTCCTTGTTTGAGGCACTCCCCATTCTTTCACATCTGATACTTTAGCTGGATCCATAGCTAACCCTTCTGGAGATATCCGATACCCCAGAAAGTCAATTTGAGTTTTATTAAATTCACATTTGGACAGTTTTGCGTACAGCTTTGCTTCCCTTAGTCTCTGCAAAACTTCCCGGACCAATTTTACGTGCTTTTCCTTATCTTCATTCACAATCAAGATATCATCAAGGAATATGAATACCCCTCTGTACAACAATGGGTGTAGTATTTCATTTATAAGCTGCATAAAGCAACTGCCTCCATTTTTTAAACCGAAAGGCAAAATTTTATATTCAAAATGGCCGAATGCGCAGGAAAATGCAGTTTTCCAAGTATCCTCCGGTTTGATTCTTAATTTATGATACGCTTCAATTAAATCCAGTTTAGTAAATATGCTCCCTTTCTTCAATACGGTAATTAAATCCTTTACTAAGGGCATAGGGTATTTATTGTCCTTAGTAATTGCGTTTAAATTTCGATAATCAATGCACAATCGTAGGGAGTTGTCTTTCTTTCTCCTAAATAACACTGGGGCCCCGAGAGGAGAATTGGATGGCTTAATGAAGCCTCGCGCCAGGTTTTTATCAATATATTTCCTCAATTCCTCCTTCTCCTGCACAGACATGGGATATACTTTTGGTTTTGGTAGGCTTGCTCCTGGGGTTATTTCAATTTCTACTTCTATATTCCTTTTGGGAGGCAATTTACTGGCCTCTTTCTGATTGAAAACATCCACAAAGTCTCTGTATTCAGGTGGCAATAGCTGTGGGTCTATTTCACCTGCTTCATCTTCCTCGTCCTCCTCTTCTGCAATTTTGCTTATCTCCCATTGCGTCTGCTGTTCTTTGAATGCTAGGCTCTTTCCTCTCCAATCTACTTCAGGATTTGCCTGTTCGAGCCATGGTATCCCTAATATTACGTGGTATGTGGCAATAGGGGCTATCACAAAGGATATTCTTCCTTCCCATTTGCCTATTTTACATGGGACCCCCCTTATTTCCTTTGTTGATACTTCCCCAGCAGCGACTGATCCATCTAGCTGCGAAAATGCAATTGGGGAGTCAAGCGCCATCTGCTGACATTTCAGCGCTCCTGCTAATTCCGGAGTTATAATATTTCTAGAACAACCACAATCCACAAATGCCTTGCAGGTGGCCCGATTTTCTAGCCCCGAGAGGCAGATTGGCACTACTATCATGCGTTTGTCCCGACTCACCAATTTTTCTGAAGATTCTGGGGCCTGCACCTCCTCTTCCGCGCGCCTCCCGGTTGCTGGCTTGGGCTTTGGGGGTTTTGGCGGCTCCCCCTTCCGGGCCCAGCATTCCGCTGCCCGATGGCCCGTCTTCCCACATACAAAGCATCCCGGTTTAGGTTTGTTGTCGTCTCCTCTGGAGGGAATCCCCGGCCTCCCTCCGGGTCTTTCCTGCTTCCTCGTTTCTCCTCGACCTCTCGCCACTGGTCTTTGCTGGCCGCTGCTGCTCCTGAAGCGCTTTACTTGGGCCAGGGTGGATTCGACGCGCCCCGCTAGTTGAATCCATCCCTGGAGCGTTTCGGGGTCATCTCTGTGCGCTGCCCAGCTGAAAATCTCGGGGCGTAGTCCCTCTTTAAATAACTCCACTTTGGTCACTTCAGACCACTCTGGTACCCTTTCCGCGAGGTGGAGGAATTCCTCTGCGTACTCGGGCACTGTTTTGTCCCTCTGCTTTATTCCTTTCAGCTGGTCTCGAGCCCTCAATTGCTCTAGCCGGTCTCTGAACCGGTTTTCCAGTGCGGCGAGGAAGCGGGGCACTGACCTCAGGCATGGGTCGCGTCTGGCATGCAGTTGCACATACCAGCTGGCTGCTCCTCGCTTTAGTGTGTTGCCGATGGCTCGAACCCTGCTTGCTTCGGAGGGGAATGTGTGTGCATTGTCTTCCATGTATCCTCTGATGCTAATTAGAAAAAAGTTCAGTTCATCTGATTCCCCTCCGTATTCTAGTTTGAGATCTTCCCTTCTTGGCATCCATTCTGCGGCCCGTTGATGCTGTCTGGGAGGCATGGGGAAGGGTTGCATCAGGTTTCCTCGGGCGGCTCCTTGGAACACGCCGCGCCCCACTCCGGTGGTCATTCTGCGCGGCTCCCGAAAGTCTGCCGCCGCTGTCGGCCCTTCCGCCCATCCGCATACTGGCCTCGCTGTAGCCCCCTCATCTCGCCTTTCCTCGTCGTACGGCACATCCTCCTCCTCTTCCTGGATCCCCCGCTCCTCTCCGTCTTCGTCTGCAAATCCACTGGACCCGATCCCTGGCCCCAGTGGCCTTTCCACCCCGACGCCCATTCGGGGGGTTGGGAGCTCTGTTGGGGATGGCGGCCTCAGAGTTCCCAGAGCTCGCTGGCGCTCCACTTCGCGCGCCATTCTGTCTCGGACCTCCAGCTCCTGCCAGTATTCCTCATCTCCCTCGTCCCTTGCCGCCACGGGACTCTGCGTTGACGCTCGCTGGCCCCTCTGGCTCCAATCTCCTTCTTTACTTGGCTCTCTCTCGGCGCCATATCGGATGGGCTCCTTTTGGAGATTCTCTTCCAATAGTGGCACCAACCTCCCCACGGTTTCCGACAGCCTGGATAAATTAGTTTCCAGGATGGATAACCGCAGGGCCACGGTCTCCGGCATACTTCCTCCAGATCCCCAACTGGTTTCTGCAGCCGCAGAGACGCCTCTTCCTCCCCTGGGAATCCTCTGGGTCACGCCGTTCGGCCTGGGGTACCCCGTAGAGGAAGCTATGGCTTGCAGCGTCTCTTCTCTCTTCGGCCGGGCCCCTTGCAAAGGCCTCCCTGCCCCATTTGGGCTTTGATCTCCTTCTTCACTCATTATCACTTCACTGCGAATTCCGCAGGAGGGTGAGAACTGGATTCTCGACTTAAATGTCAGGCTCACTTCAAAGGACCAGTCTGAACGCAGATCAAAGATAGCTGCTCTCAAATCCAATCTTTATTGAAGAATACATGACTTTGGAAAAGTCGAGAATGACCTAATGTTTACATACATCTAATTTTATCACTTCTGATGCAACGTAATACCACACGCAAATATCATCATCAAATCCCACCCCCTGGATCACATTACTACCATTCCCACACACTATATCAATTATAATTGTTTATACTTTCAACCCTGAGTTCCCAGGCACATTTTATCTTCTCCCGCCAGGTGCTTGCAGGATTGTTTATGTTATGAAGTCAGATTCAGGGCTTGGAAATTCAGCCCTGGGATCTGGCTCCATGACACATAACAGTTGTACTTTTGGGGAATATGATGCAAGACAGCTCCCCCACTTTTAGGATATCTGAAACTGTAGATAACAGTGAGGATCTAGAAAGGCCCATAAACACTTCTGGGGGTGGAAAAGTAAGTGAAACTGTGGCTATTGAATCCATAGATAAGGAAATTTTAATGTAGTTCCTTCTTTTTTGTGATTGCAATACTCCTCTCCCTTGTTGAGCCTACTGTAACACTGTCTGAAATATCATAGGTAGTTCTAAACGCAAAACCAAGTGTGCATACTGTAGGGATCCAAATATAATGAATCTCTGAGAAACATCCAATGTACACATGCAGATATCTGCACAATTAAAAATTAAACTACTACTTTGAGTTACATGACTATTTCTTCTGCTATTGCTCTAATTTTGGAAGGTGATGTAAGCATGATATCAGGAGACCCTGTTCTTATTTGTCCTAGGGCAGCGGTTCTCAACCTGTGGGTCCTCAGGTGCTTTGGCCTACAACTCCCAGCCAGTTTACCAGCTGTTAGGATTTCTGGGAGTTGAAGACCAAAACATCTGGGGAACCAAGGTTGAGAACCACTGTGCTAGGGCTTCTACTTGCACATCTACCTTTTTGTTTCATCGATTAGTGCTATTCATTTAAGTTGGACAAGGGGTCATCCTATTTGATCTAATTGTTACAGAACTATGTGAACAACTGCCTTCTCCTGTACAATCTATCTTAAGATCTGCAAGAGAGATTTTCTTTCTGTTTTGGTATTTTTGATGTTCATGAGTCAAAGATGGGTGGTGGTGGTGGAGGGGCATGCCCTGCGGCTGTGCCTGTGCTCTAAATTACTTTTCTTAGAGAAATTTTTCTCTTTTCTTTCATTAATGACCAGCAGCTGACAAAGTCTTGATTTTTTTTTTTTAGTTAGGTAGGACTTCATCTTGTAGGATATCAATTTTGTGAGTGTGAGTTTGACTTGTATAGGGCTACTCTGGAGGTATAGGAAAAATCCATCAGGTCCAAATTTTATTTATTCACCCACTTGCCATTCCCATTTGGGGTCTTTCTCTGGACTCCTTCCTTATCCAACAAGTCTTCTGATTTTCTGACTCATCCTTCCAGCTCAGCATTGAGCTCTTAATTAGAATACTTTTTATTTCCATTCTGTACTAATATAGATACAAAATACTTTGGAACTCAGAAGGTTTGAGGTTGTGTTTAGTAAAATTTTTGGCTGAGTTTTTTTTTGTGGGAACTAGTATGAAATGAATATGAAACAATATTTTTAAATGTTCAAAACATGTTTTTGAGTGTTAAGAAACCTTGACAAAAAAGAATTCTGGACTTATTATAATCTCCACAAGTCAGAACTTATCTGTGAAAATTTTGCAGAAGATTACTTTTCACAGAAAATAAAATTTGCAGAAAAGGGTGGCTTTGGTTCCAAACAATCACATGTGTGTTTTGCACAGATGTCTACTTGAACTGCAAGTAGGCATTAAAACCTGTGTGGTTTCTGAAAACTTCCTCATAAGATCATTATTTATGATTTTCTTTAAAAAAAATTAGTGAGGAATAATGACATCTTAATTGGAATCTGAATCAGGCCCAGATATTTCATTTGCCTTTTCATCACAATTGCCTCTTTCTGAAGTTCCTCCATAGCAGAATACAGTAAAATAAATTATTTAGAAATTTCAAATGTCATCTGTCTACTTGTTTTTTCCTCACCTTTCAACATTTTGTTGTTGATCGATACTGGCAAGTATTTGTATGGTGTTAAATTTTGTGTTTAGCTCCAAATCAAATGTTTGTAGAAATGACAAGAGCAAACGAGATGGAGTCTTGTCTCTCGTTGTCTGAAGTGACCTTTAAGATAACTGCATCTCACCTGGCATTTTTGTTAGAATTGGTTGAGAAGTCCTCTTTTTGCAGTTTTCTACTTCCACTGCAACTGAGAAGGTCAGCAGTATCATTAGGCTTCTAGGAAAAAAAGTTAGCGAGTGTCCTTCTGTGTATTAAGTTCTTTCCTCAGGAAAATTGCTATTAGTACTTTCTCAAAGGATTTTATTGAATATGTTTTTTACTTCTGTGATCTGTTTGACTGCTTTCAACTTTTTAAAAGACAGAATAACCTTTCACTTGATTGTTTCCAACATTGTCTTTTAATCAGAGGAATGAATATGGGGTAGATCAAAAGGAAACCTCACACAGCTTCAGATTATGTTCACTAACAGAACAACCTTATAAGCATTTACCTTAAGCTCATTTCCAGTGATTTCACTTCGGTTTATTTCCAAGTATTTAAGTACAGGCAGTCCCCAAGTTACAAACAAGATTCTGTGGGTTTGTCCTTAAACTGAATTTATTTGTGAGTTGTAAAAGGTAGGGTTGTTGTAGGTTTTCCGGGCTGTATGGCCATGTTCCAGAAGTATTCTCTCCTGATGTTTCGCCCACATCTATGGCAGGCATCCTCAGAGGTTGAGAGGTAATGGCCATACAGCCCAGAAAACATACAACAACCCTGTGATCCCGGCCATGAAAGCCTTCGACAACACACTGTAACAGGTACATTTTAAAAGTGTAACTTCAGCTAAATCTACCCATCTATCTATCTTTGGATAGCATAGGGAAGTGATAACACATCTATGATGTTGTTTTGCTGTCTGTGCAAAATTGGATTGTGAAAAAAATTGGTCTGTTGTGGAAACAAGGATTGGTGCGAAAGCTTCAGTGGAGACACCTTTCTCCCAAAATAACTTTTTTGGAGTGAATTTCCCTTCCTAAGGGTAGATTTCTCTCACTTGCGGTTGTCTCACCTGCATTCTTAATTGTGATTCATTTGTAAATCGGATGTTTATAATTCGGGGACTGCTTGTGTGTGATGACTCATGGGCCTTATAGTCCCGCTCCTAGTGTCCCTGTGGCAGATGAGGATGAAAACATGGGGTTTTCTCCGGATCAACAACAGCCGGAATCCTTTCAGATGCCCGATGTTGATGTTTTTGCCCAAGAAGCAATTAAAAAAGACCTTGAGCAATCCTCGCCTCCTTTTGCCAGGAGACAGTCCTATACTGCGGAAAGGAGAGAAAGGGAGCAGATTCGCAGGAGTCTGAGAATCGCAGCTAAACAAGACACTGATTAGCCATGCTTCCCTTGGGAAAATCTAGGGAGTCTCACATCTGGAGAAAACTGGGTTTCGTTTTCCGTTCTCTAGGGAAAGAGAACGCTGGACACCTGTTTGGCGGGAAAACGAGACCCAGATATAGGTGCCTGGCACGGTTGGATCCGTGCGGAGTCAACAGAGCAGCTTCAGGAGTGATTTGGTGTTCCAGTCTAGTGTGGACTTCGCAAGTCCGCAACCCCAGCTTCCTTGCCTTGCCAATCCAAGTATTCAAGAACTGTCTTGTCTTTCCAAGTATTCAAGAATTGCCTCGCTTTGCTTCTAGCCACGGACCTTGCTCCAAGAATCAAGTCTTGCCCTCGTACCTTGTTGTGGATTTTTACCTTGGACCTTGAAAGACCCTGGACGTTTCCCCACACTATTGCTTGGCAATAGTGTGTGTTTCGGTTTGGGATTTAACTTTGAACTCTAATATCATTTATTGGACAAACCATTTCTGGACTATATTTGACCTGATTTGATAGGTCTGCTTCTGGACTACATTTTCTGCTTATTTTTATTATTCTTATATATTTCCTTAATAAAGATATTAGATAGTTATTGGCCTCTGTGTTTGGTTCTTGGTGCTCCGTAGCCTTGGGCGTGACATTGTGTAGGATTCAATCCTTCTTTTGTTATTTGCATTGAATGAAAAGAAATCAGAAGACATCTCAAAGTTAGCAAGGAATTTTGTTTATGATCTTTTGTTTGCTGGGCATTCAAACAAAGTGCAGATGCAACTATTTCTCTGTCTTACATATCCAGATTATTTTTGTTCTCATGATCTTGTAGTACTATAATCCATGTTGTGCACTATGCACCCAGCATTTCACATTTCATCAGGCTTGCCTCTTTAATTTATTTAAATATTATTGTCCCAAGCATCTTGAATTAGCTATGTGTTGGTTATGATCTATAAAGGTCTATATGACTCCATCTTACATGAGGAACTGTTATTCAATATGGGCCTTTCCTTTACTCCAAGGGGGTCTCTTGTTTCCATCCCTCTGCCCTGATAGGTCCATCAAGTGAGCACAAAGGCAATGCCTTTTTGGTAGCTACTCTTGAACATAAGAAGTCAAATTCAAGAGATTATTTTTCCCCATGGGTGAGGATCGAGCTTTTAACAATGTGCTCCATTGTTTACATTTGTTGCTTTTTAAGAGTATGTATTCAGTTCTTTTGCTAGTTTAATTATATTTTAAATATGTACATTTTTGGAATAACACGACGACCACCACCAATAATAGTAATAATAGCATTTGGCATTTATCCAGCTGCTTTCCCAATTCCCAATCTCCACAGCAATCTCTTTGCTGTTATCTTTGAACATTCCACAACTTGTGCAAAATTACTAAAACCTTTCCTCTCCTTCTGATAATATATTATATTTTTCTCATAATTGTAATGATAATGGGAAGAGCAGTTCTTAAATATACAAGAAGGAAATACAAACCAAACCAAACTGAGAGAACAAGTGCCAAAGTCCATCTCTTCCAGCAAAGGTCCAGAAGACAAAACAATCAAGATTATATCAGAGAAGCTGTGCAGTTATGTGGTGTTAGAACATTCAAATTTAACAACTCATGACATTTAGCAATGTGTTGACATATGACTGTTTGTTGGTGTAACTTCAACTAAACACTGGTTTTTAATAAAATTGTCAACACATCTCCAGGGCAAACAAGACCTTGTTTTTATGACTTGGTCTATCAAAGCCAGTTTTCTGAATTTTGATGCTGGATGCAATTGTGTGGCCTGTGTCCTTCTTTACATCAAGTGGCCCTCAATTGAAAAGTTATCAAATAACAGTTGCCTATTTGAAGGCATTGGTTCTTCCCCAAACAGGTGCCTTCCAATGTTTTGGTTAACAACTCCCATCATCCCCAACAAATATGTTCAGCTGGGGGAAATGAAGTTAGCATTAGAAAGACCTCAGATGTTTCTCAATTTGAAGGACTATTGAGTCTATTTTAAACATAGTGGAACACAAAAAGGAAGAACAGGAGCCTTGAAGTTGCCTGTTGACAGCACTAGAAACAAGCATCTGGTGACATTCTTCCCCCCTATGCTGAGATGTAATGTATTCCTATATCAATTATACTAATTATTTTCAAATTTCCATCTCTGAAGATTAATTAACAAGCTAAATGTTATGCAAATTTGAGTCTTTATTTTGTCTTCCTTTTTGGTGTCACTTTCCCCCTCTTTTTGGCAGACTTTATGTAACTATTCTACATAGAATGGCTTTTCCAGTGCAAAGTTGTTGGAGATTACAAAGTCACCAACTTTTGTTGAGCATGGTATTACCTGTAATATTCCTACATGAATTTAGGCTGTCTTTTGAAAGGTTAAAGAAAACCATTTTTTAAAAGATTTGGGGAATATCCATAACTCATAGGTAAGTACATGCTTTGCAGGCAAAAAAGGTTAATGTTTTAGTGCCAGGCATTTTGAAATAGGGTTAGGAAAAAATCTCATTTAATGCATTAGAGACCCTGATTTGCTGGAACTGAGTTAAACTGAACAATAATCAAAGGTAGCTTTCTGTGCCTAATTTGGTGCTTACGAAAAGTAATTTCTAGGAATATGCTATTATTACAAAGATAAACGAGTTAATTCACTTGATTGCATATTTCATCCTCCAAATTTTTCCGTACCCCCCAGCTGTCCCAATTTGGCAAGGATAGTTCTGATTAAGAATCTTCTAATCCCACTTTTTCAGCATCTTTTAAAGTGTTCCAGTTTTTCTCTTTTCCTCCCATTTGTCCTCAATGTATTTCAGTTGCTGCAAATTGAATTCAAAGTACAAATGTTGTTTGTACTGAATTAACTCAGCAAGATGGAGAGAATAGTCATTATCATCCCATTAGTCTCAGGCAAAAGGAAACTGTTTCATTTTCTTGTCTGCTCTCCTTTATTATTAACCTTTACTATCTTGACCACAATTTAAGACTGTTTGTTCAGATGTGTCCTGATTTTCATATCTGAAATGCTGGAGGGGATGTGTTTTCTCTGTCGCTTATTGAACTCTGTCTGGTGATGGGATCAAATAGTAGCAACAACAATATCTTCACTCTGATTCGATTTGGGAGATTTTTAGCCAACTCTTCACATTTACAGGTTGAACTTTTGCAGATTTGATTATTCATGGGGTTGATTACTAGGCATCTCTAGGTGCTTCAGAATGAGTTCGTGGACAAGGTCTGGAAGATGGATACTCTTTTAGGTCAGTGGTTCTCAACCTGTGGGTCCCCAGGTGTTTTGGCCTACAACTCCCAGAAATCCCAGCCAGTTTACCAGCTGTTAGGATTTCTGGGAACTGAAGGCAGAGCCGGCCCTAGGTATTTCTCAAGTGTAGGCGGACAGAATTTTGGCGTCCCCCCCCAACCAATCACTGAAAAATAAAAGTGTTGGATAAGCAAAACTGTTGGATAATAAGGAGGGATTAAGGAAAAGCCTATTAAACATCAAATTACATTAAGATTTTACAAATTAAGTACCAAAACATCATGTTTTACAACAAATCAACAGAAAAAGCAGTCTCGACTGCGCCCCCATATATTTTGCGCCTCAAGCGACCGCTTAATTCGCCTCATTGTTGGACCAGCTCTGACTGAAGGCTAAAACATTTGGGGACCCACGGGTTAAGAACCACTGTTTTAGGTTAAAAATGTGTTTTTTAAAAACTTGTATTTTTTCCACTTTTGCAGGGGTCCTGTCCCCTTAACATCTGTGAAAGTGGAGGGTCTTCTATATTAGTTTAATCTTGAGATAAAGGGAAGTTATTCCTACATCCCCAACTAATGTACAATTGCAATTTTTACACTGCTTTGAATTTTGGGAGGCAATACTCCAATCATACTGTGCACATTAGGTGAAAATTCTACAAAACTGCACACATTAGGAGAGGGGATGACATGCAAAATGTGTGCATTGTTGTATGTTGGCAATTCATATATACACTGTTGTATCAATTTCTTCTAATATAGGGGTATAAAAATACATACCTTGAAATGTACATACCAGAGAAACACATACCATTTTAGCTGATATTTTTCCTAAAATTAATAAATGTTGAAGCTTTGTTTTTAAAAAGTTCAGCAGCTATAAAAAGTTAAATAGATAAATTTAGTTTTCCCTCACCTTCTAGTGAGAGATGTAGCCATTAATGGTACCATTATAAAAAGAATATCACTTGTAATTTCAGTTCGGGCTCAAAGAGATATAAAATTGTAAATAATACAAATAAAGTATGCTTGTTATTATAGCCTGCAGTGAATATAAATCATGTTCAAGGAACCAGGCAAAGACTTTTTTATGTATTGGAAAACAGTTATCTAATAATTGGGATTAGCTTGAGGCCAGATCGACCATTTTTATTGCCAGAGTTGCTTTGATGAAAATGGTCAATGTGTATATAGAGTATATGCTTGAAAATATTTTACTAGAAGCTAAGACTGTACTAATTTGGCACAAGGGTAATTCCAACAGCCATGGAATAAAGGCTTCCGAGATTGCTGAAGTGACAGATGAGATTTATCATAGAAACAGATAAATTCTTTTGCTAAAATGAGGGTACACTGGAGTTATCCATTTTACCTTGGGAAATCAATTCGGCTGGATTGGCTAATAGGTTTAGTCTGATACATCCCTCCCTAGGAGGTGGTAAGGACACAAATATCTTTGCATGAATGGAGACTTGTACAGCTAACTTTCAATGGTGGAAAACTAGGAATCAGACACACTTGTGATTATCTTTATGCAGAATGTTAAAACTTCTTATTGATACTCATTTAACACTGCTTTGATGTAAAATGTTTTGAAGTAATGGATCAGAATCTTGTATCAGAGGTATAAGTTACCAAGTTTTACTCATCCGTAACTATTTCATATTCATGATTCCTACTTAGTCATAATTGTGATACTATTGCCACAAACATAACCCTGGTCCCAGCCTACTTTTCAAGTACATGTTCTGTATATCAAAAATCCCCCCCCCCCCCCCCCCGCTTTTTAAAAATATTCATAGAATTCCACAATTTTTCATATTACTCATATTACATTTGAGCAATAACCAGATTTTTAAAACACCCTCTAAGGATGAATCTATACTGCCATATAATCCAATTCAATGCAGTTAATCTTAGAGTAGAATTATTCCAGTACTGAGCTAAAACAATCTTTCCTACTTAACAAATTAACTTTCAGATCTTTTATGTTTTTATCTTATATTTCTGGCAGTTACTTTAATAGTATAGACATTGACTGGAATTCTGTATCAGCTACCTAGGTTGGATATATACTGCCATAAAATGCAGTTTTAGAATTCAGATTAACTGCATTGAACTGGATTATATGAGTCTACACTACCATATAATTGGGTTCAATGCAGTTAATCTGCATTCTGAAATGGCAGTGTAGATCTAGCTTTTGTTAAGCATACTTAGGGCCCTTCTACATAGGCCCTAAAGCCTGTGATGGCTAATGGGTTTACCTGAGGTATCCAGACTGGGATTTCCCAGTCTACTCCTGATTAATTTGACACCTCAACAGATCCAAACCTTACTGAAAGGTCTGGATTTGTTGAGGTGCTGAGCCTGTAAGGATTGACTACTGGGATTGCTTTCATAATCCCAGGGGTCAGTTCCCAGAGCGATCCATCTTCTTCAGGCTCAAAGAGACCAAAGGAGCGGGATGGCACCCCCTCCTTTCCCACCCCCCATTCCCCCCAAATTTGCCCGAGGGGGCTGCTGGCCTACCGGAAGGGTCTGTAGGCCCTTCCAGAGAGTTCTTATGAGGTGCAAAAATGATGCATGGGGATCTCTCTGGTTACCTGGGAGGGCATCTAGCCATACCCCAGGAAAGCTCAGGGTTTGGGTTGGGGGTAAGGACTAAATCCCAGGAGCAACTGGGATTTAATATCCCAGTTCCTCCTGTGATTTAGTCAAGTGTGGAAGTGCCCATAGTTAATTACTTAGCTACTTACTCAGCTTAACTACTCAATATACTTAACAATATAACTTGTAAGTGGGTAAGATAAAATAAAATCATATATGGTTTTATGTATAGTGATTTTATCAGGAAAGAAATTCATCCAATGCTTTTGACTTTACAAAAACTGTCCAGACCCTCCTAGAAAACCGCAGCTTCTATGTGGAGTTTCAGGGTCAGAAAAGCAGATGGAGGAGGCAAAAGAATGGTTTATCCCAAGGCAGCGTCCTTGCACCAACCTTATTTAATATCTTCACGAACGATCAGCCACAACCACCACTCACAAAGAGCTTTATATATGCTGATGACCTTGGCCTTACAACACAAGCAAAAGATTTTGAAACAGTTGAAAAGCAACTCACTAATGCCTTGAAAGATCTCTCCAGCTACTACAAAGAGAACCACCTGAAGCCTAACACTTCCAAGACACAAGTGTGTGCTTTCCACCTATGTAACCGTGAAGCCAACAGGAAACTGAAAGTTACTTGGGAAGGCCAAGAGCTCGAACACTGTTTCCATCCTAAATACCTTGGTGTCACCTTAGATCGAACACTAACATATAGGAAACACTGCATGAACACCAAGCACAAAGCAGCTGCACGCAATAACATCCTGCGGAAACTGACTGGCAGCGCATGGGGTGCAGACCCACAAGTAATAAGAACATCAGCCCTGGCCTTGTCTTTCTCAACTGCAGAGTACGCCTGTCCTGTTTGGCACAAGTCTGCCCATGCAAAGCAGGTGGACATAGCACTGAATGAAACATGCAAAATCATCACAGGATGCCTTAAACCTACACCTGTTGATAAACTCTACAAGTTAGCTGGCATTGCCTCTCCTGATGTGCGATGGGAAGTTGCTGCTAATGATGAGAGAAAAAAGGTCGAACATTGTGAAAGCCACCCACTGCATGACTATCAGCCTCCTCCCACCAGACTCAAATCAAGGAAGGGCTTCATAAGAACCACCACTCCTCTTGATGTTCCTCCAGCAGCAGCAAGGGTGTCTCTCTGGGCAGTTAAACCTGGCAATTCTAACTGGATGGCCCCCCATGAGGGTCTTCCTCCAGGGGCAAACCAAGAATGGGCAACTTGGAAGTCCCTAAACAGACTGAGAAGCGGAGTGGGCAGATCTAAAGACTACCTGGAGGAATCCTCCACCTTGTGTGACTGTGGAGCAGAACAAACAACTCCGCATATGTATGCTTGCCCACAATGCCCTACCTCATGTACGGAGGAGGAGTTGTTTAAAGCTACGGACAATGTGGTTGCTGTTGCCCGCTTTTGGTCCAAAACTATTTAGTTGCTTGTGATTTTCTTCCCCCCCCCCCCCATCATTTTGAAATGTATTTGTCGTGCAATGCTTTTGACACGAAATAAATAAAATCAGGAAAGAAATAGCATTCAATTCAACATGTTGTTAAAATAGTAAATTTTTTCATGGATGCCCAATTTTTGTGAATTTTACAAGGATGAACTAAATTAATGTGTAAGTAGATGGAAGACTCTCTTGAACAAGTGATATGAATAGCTCTTGGCTTCCTTCTACACTGAAAATGGAGGACAAGCTCCATTGATTCACCACTAGTTGACTTCACATTACACAATCTTGTTCATATTCATTACTTCTTTGATGGTGGTGCCAAGGATAACTAGCAATTAACTAAGGAGATATATTCACTTCCAAAACAAAGGTGCCTTGTGATAAAATGATAAAAGCTTCCATGGTAATGTTAATAAACATAACATGTATCAATCTGGTGATTAACCTTAAACCCTACAAATTTTAAATGCTAGGAAGCTTCTCATCTAATTATAGTATGTATGTATGTGTATATATGTGTGTGTTTATCATAGTTGTTGATGTGAAGTACAATGGTAAGTTTGTTTCTTTGTTTATGAAAACTGTTCTATTCCACTCTTTATCACAGGTAAACCTGTGTATCTGATTTTATCTGACTATAGTGAGGATAATTTTCTTCTACACAACTTCTTCTGTATTTATTTTTTTGAGACAGATAGACTGGGTCCTCCCCTGGATATAACACTGGACTCACTTAACTGCACAGCATTCAGTATACAATGGAGAATGCCTCGGCAGCACACAAGCAGTATTACTGGCTATACTGTAAGTACATTTTTATTTGGGCAAGAAACACACAGAAAAGTCTTTCTTTATGTTCAGGATATACCCCATCAGCTTGCTTGGGTGAAACAGTAATGAATACAATTAAAATGCTCCTTCCATTGTTCTAATTAAAAAAGGAAACAGCTAAATTTTAAATGAATAAACTGAAGTCTAAAGCATTTAGAAAGGATGCATATCTGTATGCCAAAAAGGTGAAAATTTAGTTTTGAACTGTGAGTAGTCTTTAAAGCAATCCAGCTGTTGAAGATTTTCTAACAGTGGGGGAAAATTGCTGATATTATTCATTGCTTCTTTCAAAAATGAAATTTGTGAAGAATTACACTTCTGTTTCAGATATCCTGTCCCTAGTCTAGTTAAAGTTTTGGGGATCAAACCCAACAACTCGAACCAAGGTTTGAAACACACTGGAAGCCAGTGTAGATGATTCAAGACCTATAATGTGTCCTCTGTAAAATATTCACCAGATAGGACTTTGGCCATTTTAGGCTAGCCTCTGAACACTCTTCAAGATCTACCCCATATAGAGCACATGATTAGACTATTATAATAGTATAGTACTTAAATCAGGAAGAATTTGAGGCATGAATCACTGTGGCAAAATGTGTTCCCCAAAGAAGAATAAGTTGGCATACCAGCCAAAATTGAGAAAAGGTGTTCCTGGCCATAGCAGTGAAATGTTTCTCTGCGAAGAATGCTGGGTGCAAGAACACTCTCAAGTTGTGAAATTAGTTTTTCTGAGGGTGTTGTAGCCTCATACAGAACATGCTGTAAATCCAGTTTTTAGATTGGTTTTCCTGATAATCATCCAGTCTTGTCTGAATGGATCTGTGAGGATTTACTCTTGAGAATTCCTCTTAGACAGGCTCATTACTGTGGACAAATGTGTGAATCTTTACAGTTAGCCATAAAATGTAAGGCTTTCCAGTGTTCGTGACAAACATTCAGGGCTTTCCCCAATCCCTGACCCCAACCCCCTCCAATTCTTGAAAAGATGAGCCATGCACCAGAAGCATAGGGAGGTGAGGAAAAATGGAAAGGTGACAGGCTGGAATGGAGATAATCAATTATCCCTCCCAGGGGCCAATTACCTCCCTGCTGCTCAGCCCTGCCCTTGGGGTGTTTTTGGCCACCCCATTTGGGATCTTTTACTGCACTTCAGCAAGGGTGGGTATCTATAATTTGCTCCACATTTTGGATCTGAGATGCACAAGAGATCTGCAGGAGCACATTTTTTGACTGAACTCACACTTTCCTGGAACTTTTTTTTAAAGCGCTGTATCACCCTTCATGTGCATTACAGTGTGTATTGCCGATGTGTTTTGTGGCCACCGCAGCCTTGAGTCGACTTTCCACTGCATTATAGTGTCAGTGTAAAAAGGCCTTCAAATACTGGCATTCAACAAGCATGGATTTACACTGTTAAATTTGACACTGATTTAGCTGTCATGTTTCAATATGAGGGAATCATGGGAGTTGTAGTTTTACAATATAATTCAGCCTTCTCTATCCAAGACTCCTAGTGCCTCACCAAACTGTAACTCTTAGGATTTCATAGCATTAAACCACGACAGTTAAAGTGATGTTAAGCTGCATTATTTAAGGTAAAAAGGTAAAGGTTTTCCCCTGACGTTAAGTCCAGTCATGACCGACTCTGGGGGGTTGGTGCTCATCTCCATTTCTAAGCCGAAGAGCCGGCGTTGTCCATAGACACCTCCAGGTCATGTGGCCGGCATGACTGCATGGAGCGCTGTTACCTTCCTGCCGGAGCGGTACCTATTGATCTACTCACATTTGCATGTTTTTGAACTACTAGGTTCGCAGGAGCTGGGGCTAACAGCAGGCGCTCATTCCGCTCCCGCGATTTGAACCTGGCACCTTTTGGTCCGCAAGTTCAGCAGCTCAGCGCTTTAATGCACTGTGCCACCAGGGGCATTATTTTGACAGTGTAAATATATTCCAACCACCACATGCAAATTTCCTCTAACATTTCATCACTCAACATACACACTTCAATACTCCATCAAAGTGCAATACATCCAAATCAAATCAAGTCCTACCAGAATGCTTGCAGTAAGCATTGAAAAGGGAACCACTGGCATGTGTGATGACGTGTAGGTTTGCAAGTGAGCTGCTGTAGGGCAAGTGTGTTATTTTAAAGAGAAAAATCCCAGCAGGTCTGGATTTCTCCACTACTCTTTATGCACAGAGTCTTTGGTGGTCCAGCTGTCCAAACTCTCCAATGTCTGCTAAAGTAGTATTGAATTTCAAACAGATAGGACATAGAACTAGTACAATTAATTCAGACTAAGGGGTAGGGGAATGTTGTCTTACTATGTATTTCAACTGACAAGGGATGAGGATCAAGACATTTACGGAGGAATTTTTATCATGTCAAAGGCCTCTTGATTTGCTGTTCTTGATCTTTACATTTAGATAGAATTCCTTTTTTTTTTAGCACATCAACACAACACACTCAGGGTTATGTTGTTGAATTTCACATTCAGAACTTAGAAAAGTTATTTTTGAACAGCAATTCGAATTTCTAGCCAGTATGGCAAGATGGTTCTGCAAGTTGCAGTTCAGAAGAACCAATTACATGAAGTTAATTCACTATTTTTAGATTTGCTGTTCCTACCCTGTTCCAGTTAATATTTCACTATATATTTTGATGAAATCTAGCCATATGTGTTTCTGCATTATACATTGTAAATTCAACCAGATTCTTGCATGACTTTAAGTTATTTTTTTTTCGTGTCAGGAGCAACCGAGGTTGCTTCTGGAGTGAGAGAATTGGCCGTCTGCAAGGACGTTGCCCAGGGGACGCCCGGATGTTTTGATGTTTTTACCATCCTTGTGGGAGGCTTCTCTCATAACTTTAAGTTATGATGCATTTATATTCTAGTGTTATAAGTGTTTGACTCCCACTGCTTCATCCTACAGAACCTTGAGATTTGTAGTTTTGTTGGGGTATTTAGAATTCTCAGCTAGAGAAGTACAACACCAAACTGAAAAGCCTGGGATTTCTTAGGGTGGAGCAAGGAAAGTTAAAGTAGCATCAAACTGCTATAATGAATTAAAATAGAAAATGTTTGTGACAATGTAGATTATAAAAGCGAATACTATAGTAATATAGCTTCAATATTATGTGGTAAGGGAATTTTGGCAGGTAGAACAATTAATTCCATCCCTGCCTTAACAATGCTATAAAAACCAGTATCTACAAAAACAGTATCTGCATTATGCCTCTTTGGAGGCTTCCTGGCATGTATCAATGTTGAGCTAGGAGGTACTACTAAAAAGAGTAATCTGCTTGTACCTGCGTTGTGCTAATGCATTCTCACTACTTTACCTGTCTTAACTCTCACCTTCTCAAGGTCTATTATGCCGAGGTCAAAGCTGATAAACCAATTAGACAGCAGTCACATGATGTGCCTCTCAGCCTGGACATGCTCAGCATCGTGAGTATTTAACTTTATGTATATGCAAATTACTTGAACTTTTGTATGTCAGTCATCTGATAAACTGAATTTCTTTGACCAATAAATGGCTCTGCTTTGATGGGGTCCAGTATGTACATCAAAAGAAGTAGAGTTCAGTTAGATATACATAGGGATTGGAGAGAAAATTCATTTAGTTTCAATTTTTATGCAGACTTGCATAACTTTGTACTTTTCAACCTGCACGTGAACTGAAATTAAATTATGCGATGAAATGTATATTCATAGTGAAGTTCTCCAGTGGGGGGAAAACCCACATACAGAAGTGCATGTTAGTGGAAATATGCATAGAAACTAATACAAAGTTTCGTGCACATTTTTTGAAAATCCCAGTGTTTGGGATTAATTGAATTAAACAAGTGGGTTTGCTTCTGCTTCCCGCTGAGGCTGAGAGAGTGCATCATCCTGTGTGCTTTTATGTCAAGCAAGGATTCAAACTTTGGATCCAGAGCCATAGTCCAACACTTAAACCACTACATCATGCTGACTCTATCCAGTAAAGACTATATATATTTAATTACTGCATTAAAATATGTAATTATGTAAATTTATTTTCCCTCTTACCAGGGTCCAATGGATGGTCAAGCAATTTTTGTAAGTATATTTTTGAAATGTCTTTATTTTTAAAGCAAGCAAACAAGAAACAACCCCACTACAGGAAATGAGTCCTTGGGACATTCAAGTGGGTTGGTGGAGCTGAGCTCTAGCATACCTGAGCGGCCATCTCCACTGCCATATAAAATCCAGATTATATGTCTTGAACTGGATTATAGTAGTCTACCCTGCTATATAATCCACTTCAAATCAAATAATCTGAATTTTATATGGCTGTGTAGATGGGGCCTAAGTCTAGTCCAAGGTCTCTCTGCTCTCCCATAGTGTTTGAATTATAAAATGTAACTGACAAGACAGGTTTTGCAAGCCACCAACAAACCATGATTTCTGATCGTGGTTTATGACTGACTAATACACTATTTTTTGTCTGAAAGGATGGAATAAATCATAGAAGTAAGATAAAATTAAACCAATGGCAGTCTGGATTACCATTATATATAACCATGGTCAAGGAATATATTTCCACATTTTTGTGGGGAACCTGTTTCTGCAAACCTTAAACAAAATACTTAGGCTTCTCTTCAGGTGTGGGGCATAACTGAAAAGAAATGCAACATGTTTTTCTTTAAATATTAGCAAAGATGGCAGTCAATGTTAGATCACATACAATAGACTAAAAAGGTAAACAGTATCTGAATGAAGAAACATTTACTTTAATAAAGAATAAAATGTGTCTCTGGATAAAAGTTTGTTTGGCAAAACGTGGAAATTATGACAAGAAACAAAATCTCCTGTAACTGGTTATTTAAGAGCAACAATGAGAGTGTAATGAAAGTACATTCTGAAAGTAGTGCAGTAGGAATGAAGTTTCTTTACTGATGGATTAAATCAATTTTTATTATTTCTATAGCCAGCATTTTGCAAGTGGTTTTCCTGAAATTTTGTGCCATTTTCTTGTCAGTCTTAAGGTTGTTTTTTTAAAGGAAGTAACAAAGTAATTGACACTCCAGTGAGTACGGCCACAAGTTACTCTTTCAACATTGTGACAATGGGCTTCTTCCCAAATGCTGTTAAGAAGTAAAAAGAACAAATTACCTTAGTGAAATAATGTTCTAAGCTCTGTTCTTATGACAAAAGAGTAAAATGTTCATAGAACCACAGACTCTTGGAGTTGGAAGGGATTACAAAGCTCATCTAGTCCAACACATCATCATGCAAATAATACACAACTAAAGCACTTCTGAAAGATGGCTATCCAGTTTCCATTTCAAAACCTACAAAGAAGGAGAGTCTATTATCCTCTGAGGAAATCCAATAAATAAAGCTTCTTATAGTCAAGAAGAGCTTCCTAATATTTGGGTGGAATCTCCTTTCTTGTAATTCGAATCCATTGATTCATATTCTAGTTTCTGGAGCAGGAGAAAACAGGCTCACTCCATCTTCTACATGATATTCCTTTAGGTAATGAAAGATGGGTATCATGATGCATCTTAGTTTTATGATTGCCAAGCTTCTGTTAAAAAATGTATAAAGAAATTAGGACCATTCCTGGAAGGTGGCAGCTTTTGCCATATCCTTTGCTATCCCAACATTTGTACCCAGGGGCTATTTCTCACCTTGGTAAATGACTACTAGAGAGAACAAAAAGTTTCTGATCTTTTCTTTCCCTGCTATGAGAGATTAATCACTTTGAAATCACTGATATTATACCTCAATATCTTGCCCATGGACCTGAGAGCTTTGTGTCCGGACTTCCATTTCTGGCTTTAGTGAAGAAAGCAATTTCCATTCCCTCCCCATCTCCAGTTGTTGTGGGTGTGAATTAAAAAGCCCTGGCAGAGTCTTCAATATGGATTATTTCAATGAGGGAATTATCAGAAGGGTGGGGAGAAGAACACAATGAGATTTGGCAGATGAACAACTAGCTTTTTGCACCTGGAAATACAATTTCAAGCTGTTTGGAAGTTGCTGTAGTTTTCCATGTAATGTAAGATTTTAAGTATCTGGAACTCAGAAGGCTTGGGATAGAGGAGAAGAAAAAAACCCAATAAATCCTGGCCTGTCATTATTGAAATAGCCACTGTTTATTTCAAATGATTTCAGCCATTCATTTCTTTAAATATGTGTGAATCAATTTTTTTGATATAAAATCTCTTAGCTATTAAGCCAATCCTGTGATCTTGCTGTGCTAAACAGATTCCACACTGGCTGAGTGTTATTATCATCTAAGCACTTTGAGAAGGAAGGTACAGTAGCCATAGAAAGAACAGCTAAGGCAGCAACATCAACAGAGTATACCACCCAGCATTTAACAGATGAAAATTTCAGTGTGGTCAAGATGTCAAGAATGATTAATGGTGTTGTGGATAGCTCTGATAGTGAAGGTGAGGAGGTGCTGTTTGAAGGGCCAGTGTTTGAGCCGGAGCCCAGTAGTGCCTAGCAGCTTCTTCAGCCAAGCCTGGAAGAAGAGTCAATGAAGGAAGATACCACATCTCAGCCTGCAGAGCAACTACATATAAGTTCATCAGAGCAGATAGATGAAGGGTTAAGTGTTCTGGCTCTTTTGGACCTGTAAATGGAGAAGGCTCAATTTTGCAGGCCCTCCAGGTTAGCAGAGAAATGAACTATCAATAGGCAACACCTGAGAAGCTAGCATAAAAGGTGCTTAAGACTGTCAGCTTGTTGCAAGCAGTAACTTTAATGTTTGGAGTTGTGGCTGATCTCTGGTTTTGTGAACTTGGACTGTTTCTTGGATCCTGGGACTTGGATTTTTGGATTAACCTTTGACTCTAGATTCTGTTGGAATCAACCATGGATCTTGGAATGAACGATCAGCTTCCCTGGTGTCATTTCTTGATGTTGCTTTTTGGCTGAATTCTGTGGTTTGGACTTGGATTGTTTGCTTAATCTACTGTTTGGAAATGGGGACTTTATGACAAATAACAAATAACACATAGGATATGAGGTTGCAACAGTTTGCTTTTGTTTGAGTTTACAGGGAAGTCTTATCACCTTCTTTCCTATGCCTACTGCTGAATTAATTAAGTAAAAATTACATTTACACTTTGAATTTAGTTTGCAGCAACTGAAATAAGTTGAGGACAAAGGGGGAAAGTGTGAGGAAGAGAGAGAGAAATTAGGACATTTTAAAAGCAGTTGAAAAAGCAGGACAACAGAATTAATTATTACCTTTCCTGCAAATCACTACAGTTGGAAGGTGTCACGACCCAGACTACAGAGCACCAATAACCATACGCAGAGGCCAGATTCTATCTAATATCTTTATTAAGGAAATATATAAAGTTAATAAAAACAAATGTAAAAGTTAGTTCAGAAGCGGACCTTTCAGGAAAGGTCAAAATTAGTCCCAAAAAGCAATGTCCAATAAGAAATATTATGGTCCAAAGTTGTAATCCAATAACCGAAACACTCACTTTGCCAGGCAAAGTGAGGGGAGATGACAAGGTCCTTTAGTCCATAAACTTGAGCAAGGCTAGGAAATAACTTGATACTTGAAACAAGGCTTAAAACGTGGAACAAGGTAACTAGGAACAAGAACAAGGTCCGTGGAATAACTTGGTAAAATCCGTGGAACAAGGCAAGGATTAGTCCTGGGAAACAAGGCAAAGTCCGTAGATAAACAAAGGCTGGGAAGCAAGGCGAAGGCTGGATAGCAAGGCGAGGCTTGAGCAGGAGCGAGGCTTGAATCGGAGCGCGCTGTCCAGACACAACTCGCTCCGTAGGCTGACGAATTGACTCCGCGAAGTTACTACGCGGGTAAAACATCTATATAGAGTCTAACTTTCCCACCGAAGCAGTTCTCTGGGAATCAGAAACGAAAGCTAAACTCTGAGACCAGATGTTAAACTCCTTAAAGATTCTCACGAGAAGCAGTCTTAATTGGCTACATTCTTAGCTGCAATCCTCGCACTCCTGCGCGAAGCTGAATCCAAACTTCTCTGTTGTTTACAAAACTCCCGGCGCAAGAACACGGGAGAAGTAGGCTCTGGGCTTGTTTGACATACTTCTGGGAGACAACTTTCTTGCAGGTGCAAGGTTCCCAGATCTGCCTGGGAAAGATCTGGCTGAGAGGAATCCAGTTCAGACTGGGAAGGTAAAAAACCCAAGTTTTCATCTTCATCAGGAATTACAATGTCCTGAGCAGGACTACAAGGCCCATGGATCATCACACTATCCCCCTCCTCAAGGCCCCTCCCAAACTGGGACTCTCTCCCCGAAGCGCGAGGCCGCGGTTTGGTGGGATAGGTCTGATGAAAGCGACGGGTTAGATCAGGAGCGTGAACTGTGGAGGCGTCTTCCCAAGAGCGCTCCTCAGGGCCAAAACCTACCCAGTCAATGAGATATTGCAGGCGGCGGCGGTGAAAGCGAGAATCCAAAATGTCCTCAACCTCGAACTCCTCCTCCCCATTCATCAAAACAGGAGGGGGGGCCGGTTGGTCTGTATCAGGACGCAAACCTTCCGCCGGAAGGAGCAGGGAACGGTGAAACACTGGGTGGATGCGCATTGAACGCGGAAGTTGGAGTTTGAAAGTCACGGGGTTTAATTGCGCCACCACTGGATAGGGGCCAATGAAACGGGCATCTAACTTCCGGCAAGGGCGGTGGGAGGGCAGAAAGCGAGTGGACAGGAAAACCCGATCTCCTACCTTGATTTCGGGGCCCGGCTGGCGATGTTTGTCAGCGTGGCGTTTATAGTCCTCCTTGGCTTGGTCCAGTTGCTGGAGCAAAAGTTGTTGTACCGCTGTGAGTTCCTGCAGCCAATCCTCTGCTGCGGGAACTTCTGAAGTTTCAATGACAGGGGGAAAGAAACGTGGGTGGAAGCCGTAGTTTGCAAAGAACGGCGTTTCTTTTGTAGAAGCTTGAACTCCATTGTTATAAGCAAACTCTGACAGTGGTAACAGAGAAGCCCAATTGTCCTGTTGGTAGTTTACATAACAGCGAAGATACTGCTCCAAGGTGGCATTGGTGCGCTCCGTTTGCCCATCTGTTTGAGGATGATGAGCTGAAGATAAGCGAGAGTCTATGCCCAATAGTTTTTGTAGTGCCTTCCAAAAACGAGAGGTGAATTGAGAACCACGGTCTGTGACTAAACTCTTGGCCAATCCATGTAGTCTGAAAACATGTTGGAGGAATAGATCTGCAGTCTCTTTGGCCGTGGGAAGACCTTCACAGGGTATGAAATGGGCTAACTTGGTGAAAAGGTCCACCACCACTAGGATCGTGGTGAATCCACAGGAAGGTGGTAGGTCAGTGATGAAATCCGCAGAAATTATTTCCCATGGGCGAGATGGGGTAGGAAGGGGGTGTAAAAGCCCTGAGGGCTTCTCCCTTCTTATCTTGGAGCGCTGGCATACTGGGCAGGTGTTGACATATTTTTCCACATCTTTGCGGATCTTGGGCCACCAAAAATCCCTTAGGATCAGATGCATGGTTTTAAATAGTCCGAAATGCCCTGCTGGTTTGCAGTCATGACACAGACGAAGCGCTTTTTCCCTGCCCGGTCCGGGTGGGATATAAACATGATTTCTATAGCAAAGCAGTCCATCTTTAAGCGAAAAGGGAAAATGCAGACCTTGACGAAGTTGGTCCTGCGCCCAGGCATCTGCTTGCTGACTAGCCCTGATTTCTTGAGCACAGATGGGTCCTGGAGTAGAGGAAGTTGAACCAATGGGAGTGGATTTGGTGTTCCCCACTGTGAGCGTGGCAAAGTTCTCGGGTTGTAGTAGTTGGGATTCAAAGGTCTCCTTGCGTCCTGCAGTGTATTCCGGTTTACGTGACAGGGCGTCTGCTTGCTTGGTTTGGGCTGGGGTCACATAATGGATCTGGAAGTTGAAACGTTCAAAGAATAAAGCCCAACGTTGCTGCCTCTGATTTAGTTTGCGGGCAGTTCTTAGATGTTCTAGATTACGATGATCAGTGTGGACTTCAATGGGAAATTTGGCCCCTTCTAGCCAATGTCTCCAAGTTTCAAAGGCTGCCTTTATGGCCAGTAGTTCTTTTTCCCAAATGGTGTAATTCCTCTCTGGTGTGGTTAGTTGACGAGAGTAAAAGGCACAGGGATGGAGGTGATCTCCCACCGGTTGTAAGAGTACAGCCCCAATTGCCACATCAGAGGCGTCCGCTTGCACCACAAAAGGGGTTCCAGGATTTGGGTGCTGTAGAATTGGCTGGGAGGTGAATAGTTTCTTTAGTTGCTGGAACCCTTTCTCTGCTTGATCAGTCCAGCGGAAAGGCTGCTTTCCACGGATGCAGCTAGTGATGGGGTCGGACCAGCGGGCAAAATCTGGAATGAACTTGCGGTAATAGTTCGCGAACCCCAAGAAACGCTGCACCTCTTTCTTGTTAGTTGGCGCCCGCCATTCCAATACTGCTGAAACCTTGGCTGGATCCATGGAAAGCCCTAGAGGCGAGATGCGGTAACCAAGGAAATCTACCTCTTGTAGATCAAAGGCGCATTTTTCCAGCTTGGCATAAAGTCCATGATCCCGCAATCGTTGTAACACCATTTTGACGTGGTTCTCATGTTCTGATTGTGATCTAGAAAACACCAAAAAATCGTCCAGGTAGATTATCAAGAACCTGTCTAGATAGTCCTGAAAAATGTCATTGACAAAATGCTGGAACGTTGCGGGAGCTCCGCATAAACCGAAATTCATAACTCGGGACTCGAATAATCCGAATTTGGTCTGGAAGGCGGTCTTCCACTCGTCCCCTTCCCTGATGCGAACTAAGTTGTAAGCCCCCCGAAGATCCAGCTTGGTGTAAACCTTGGCTCCTCGAAGCCGGTCCAGTAGATCCGAGATTAAGGGCAGGGGATAGCTGTTCCGCTTGGTGATATTGTTCAATGCTCTGTAGTCCACCACCAAGCGTAGTTCCCCTGACTTCTTCTTCACAAACATCACTGGGGAGGCGGCTGGGGATTGAGAGGGTCTGATGAATCCCTTGCGAAGGTTTGTCTCTAGGAATTCCCTGAGAGCTTCTTGCTCTGGTTCAGTCAGGGAGTAGAGATGCCCTCGCGGGATCGGGGCCCCCTCCACCAAGTCAATGGCACAGTCATAAGGTCTATGTGGGGGTAATTTTTCGGCTTCTTTCTCATTGAATACATCCCAATACTCGGAGTACTTCTTTGGCAAGGTGATGATGGGCTCGGTGTCTGTGGCATGGCAGACCTTGGCTACGAGGCAATGGTTTTGGCAGTACGGTGAAGCAAACTGCAGTTCTCTGTTGGACCAGGAAATGTTAGGGTCGTGGAGAGTCAGCCATGGAATTCCCAAAATCACAGGGAAATGGGGGACCTCGGTAACAAAGAAGGAAATCTCTTCCATATGTTCCCTTATCCACATCCTGGTGGGTTCCGACCACTGACTTACGGGCCCCGTCTTGAGGGGGCGGCCGTCTATGGCTTGCACCACACGGGCATTCTTGAAATCATGATATTGTAATCCCAGAGAGTCGGCATACTCTCTATCAATGAAATTGTTGGTAGCTCCAGAGTCTATCATGGCGTGGATCATGACGGGTCCCCTTTTTGCTGACCATAATGTGACCACGAGAAGGAACAGGACCCCGGTTGGCGGCTCTTGAATGGATTTTTTGACCGGGTTGGCGAGCCTCTCTACACCCGGTCGTTGGCTTCCCCCGCCGGCTGTGTGCCAGTCGGCTCAGACGCCTTCGTCTCCGTGGAGGACGCCGCCGCAAGACGGGCGGCAGGCTTCCCTTTGGCTGGGCACTCTCTGGCGAAGTGGCCCCCGTTCCCGCAGTACCAACAGAGGTTTAAGCGTTGACGACGGGCCTTCTCGGCGTCATCTAGTCTGGGACGCACATTGCCCAACTGCATCGGCACCTCCTCGCCTCCTCTGGGGTATGGGGTTGGCGGTGGGGGTCTCCACACTGGACGTGGCTGAACGCTGGCGGGAGCGGGGGGTTTTGCCCCGGCTCTACTGCCCTGGCCTCGAACCCACTGTTTCCTGTTGGCAATCATGACTTCAGCCCGTAAACATTGATCAATGAGTGCCTCGAGGGTCTGGGGAGGATCCACCTTGGAGATTTCTTCCAGCATTTCAATGTTGAGACCCTCCCGGAATTGTCCTCTGAGGGCTACATCGTTCCAGCCGGTGTTGTGGGCCAGCACTCGGAACTCGGCTATATACTGAGACATAGGTCTGTCTCCTTGGAAAAGGTGACGGAGTTTGTGACCGGCTGCCTCCAAATTGTCCTCGATTCCCCAAGTCTCCTTGAGGTGGTCCAAGAAGTGTTGCGCTGATCTTAGGTGTGGAGAGGCTTGGTCGAACAGTGCCGTCGCCCAGTTGGCCGCTGGCCCGTCTAGAAGACTGTAAACCCACGCCACTTTGATGTCTTCTTGGGGAAACTCGGCATCACGGGCCTCTAGATAAGCTTGACATTGGCGACGGAAAACATGAACCTTAGAAGCTTCTCCAGTAAACTTGGTAGGCAACGCCATGGCCGGGAGGCGGATTCCGCGCTCCCGCAAGCCCTTTATTTCTCCATCCTGGGCGTTGAGTCTGTCGCGGATGCGATCCACTTCGTCCTTGCTGATGGTGTAGCTCAGTGGCTGCCCACCGGGCACGGTTCCGGTAGACATTCTGGCCGAGGTTAATTGGTGCTTAGGGTGGCGGAGTCAAACTGTCACGACCCAGACTACAGAGCACCAATAACCATACGCAGAGGCCAGATTCTATCTAATATCTTTATTAAGGAAATATATAAAGTTAATAAAAACAAATGTAAAAGTTAGTTCAGAAGCGGACCTTTCAGGAAAGGTCAAAATTAGTCCCAAAAAGCAATGTCCAATAAGAAATATTATGGTCCAAAGTTGTAATCCAATAACCGAAACACTCACTTTGCCAGGCAAAGTGAGGGGAGATGACAAGGTCCTTTAGTCCATAAACTTGAGCAAGGCTAGGAAATAACTTGATACTTGAAACAAGGCTTAAAACGTGGAACAAGGTAACTAGGAACAAGAACAAGGTCCGTGGAATAACTTGGTAAAATCCGTGGAACAAGGCAAGGATTAGTCCTGGGAAACAAGGCAAAGTCCGTAGATAAACAAAGGCTGGGAAGCAAGGCGAAGGCTGGATAGCAAGGCGAGGCTTGAGCAGGAGCGAGGCTTGAATCGGAGCGCGCTGTCCAGACACAACTCGCTCCGTAGGCTGACGAATTGACTCCGCGAAGTTACTACGCGGGTAAAACATCTATATAGAGTCTAACTTTCCCACCGAAGCAGTTCTCTGGGAATCAGAAACGAAAGCTAAACTCTGAGACCAGATGTTAAACTCCTTAAAGATTCTCACGAGAAGCAGTCTTAATTGGCTACATTCTTAGCTGCAATCCTCGCACTCCTGCGCGAAGCTGAATCCAAACTTCTCTGTTGTTTACAAAACTCCCGGCGCAAGAACACGGGAGAAGTAGGCTCTGGGCTTGTTTGACATACTTCTGGGAGACAACTTTCTTGCAGGTGCAAGGTTCCCAGATCTGCCTGGGAAAGATCTGGCTGAGAGGAATCCAGTTCAGACTGGGAAGGTAAAAAACCCAAGTTTTCATCTTCATCAGGAATTACAATGTCCTGAGCAGGACTACAAGGCCCATGGATCATCACAGAAGGTATGATAGACACTCTCCGGAATAACAAAACATTACTATATCTGCCAATCATGGCATTGCACACTAATGATGTTATACGTTAACCAAGTGTAGAAATTATTATTATTATTATTATTATTATTATTATTATTATTATATTTATTTATATCCTGCTTTATCTCCCCCGAAATGGACTCAAAGCGGCTAAGAAAGAACCAATAAAGAAATTGCACCACTCACAATACCATGCTGTTATTGCCCAGAAGTAGACCTTTTTGACACTTGTACAACTGACAAGCATTATTAAATAGAGCAATCCATGGAAAATTACATTGATGTTTTATACTCCACCTTTCTCCCAGACTGGGATTCAAACTAAAGCCAGCTGGAGCATAGAACTTTCAGCTCTGATGGAACAATGCCAAACCTTTATCCAAATCCTCCAGACTATCAAGAGAAATTAAAAAGAGAGTTTGGAAAAGTTCCTTTTTTTGGAATCTTGGAAAATGTGGGAATTGTAGTACAAAACAGTAACTTTTTTCAGCTTTTCCAATGTACAATTTAATTGTCTTTGGGAGAAATTTTAGAAGAGACCATCTGTTTCTCATGTGCCCTGCCCTCGTGGGTGTTGAAGTTGATAGAATTTCACTTCATGCTGCTTTGTGGTTTTCTCCTCTGTTGGTTCAAAATTAAACTAGATCACTGTCACGACCCAGGCTACAGAGCACCAATAACCATACGCAGAGGCCAGATTCTATCTAATATCTTTATTAAGGAAATATATAAAGTTAGTAAAAGCAAATGTAAAAGTTAGTCCAGAAGTAGACCTTTCAGGGAAGGTCAAAATTAGTCCAAAGAAACAATGTCCAATATGAAATATTAAGGTCCAAAGTTGTAATCCAATAACCGAAACACTCACTTTGCCAGGCAAAGTGAGGGGAGATGACAAGGTCCTTTAGTCCATGAACTTGAGCAAGGCTAGGAAATAACTTGATACTTGAAACAAGGCTTGAAACGTGGAACAAGGTAACGAGGAACAAGAACAAGGTCCGTGGAATAACTTGGTAAAATCCGTGAAACAAGGCAAGGTTTAGTCCTGGGAAAACAAGGCAAGGTCCGTTGGTAAACAACGGCTGGGAAACAGGAGCGAAGGCTGGAACCAAGGCAAGGCTTGAGCAGGAACGAGGCTAGAAACGGAGCGCGCTGTCCAGACACAACTCGCTCCGGAGGCTGACGAATTGACTCCGCAAAGTTACTCCGCGGGTAAAACACCTATATAGAGTCTAACTTTCCCGCCAAGAGCAGTTCTCTGGGAACCAGAAACGAAAGCTAATCTCTGAGACCAGATGTTTGACTCCTTAAAGATTCTCATGGAAAGTAGGCTTAATTGGCAAATTCTTAGCAATTATTCTCGCACTCCTGCGCGAGGCTGCTTCCAAGCCTCTCTGTTGTTTACAAAACTCATGGCGAGAAAACACTGGAGATGTAGCCTCAGTATTTGTTTGACATACTTCTGGAACATAATCCTCTTGCAGGTGCAAGGTTCCCAGATCTGGCTGGGAAGAGTCTGTCTGGGAAGAATCCAGTTCTGACTGGGAAGGTAAAAAACCCAAGTTTTCTTCTTCATCAGGCATCACAATGTCATGAGCAGGACTACAAGGCCCATGGGTCATCACACTATCCCCCTCCTCAAGCCCCCTCCCAAACTGGGACTCTCTCCCCGAGGTGCGAGGTCGTGGCTTGGCGGGATAGGTCTGATGGAAGCGACGGGTTAGATCAGGAGCGTGAACTGTGGAAGCGTCTTCCCAAGAGCGTTCCTCAGGGCCAAAACCCACCCAGTCAATGAGATATTGCAGGCGGCGGCGGTGAAAGCGAGAATCCAAAATGTCCTGAACCTCGAACTCGTCCTCCCCATCCACCAAAATAGGGACGGGGGCCGGCCGGTCTACATCTGGCCGCACACCATCCGCCGGAAGGAGCAGGGAGCGGTGAAACACTGGGTGAATGCGCATTGAGCGCGGAAGTTGGAGTTTGAAAGTCACGGGGTTAAGTTGCGCCACCACTGGATAGGGGCCAATGAAACGGGCATCTAACTTCCGGCAAGGGCGATGGGAGGGCAAAAAGCGAGTGGACAGAAAAACCCGATCTCCTACCTTGATTTCGGGGCCCGGCTGGCGATGTTTGTCCGCGTGACGTTTGTAGTCCTCCTTGGCTTGTTCCAGTTGCTGGAGCAAAAGTTGTTGCACCGCTGTGAGTTCCTGCAGCCAATCTTCTGCTGCGGGAACTTCTGAAGTTTCAATGACAGGGGGAAAGAAACGTGGATGGAAGCCGTAGTTTGCAAAGAACGGCGTTTCTTTTGTAGAAGCCTGGACTCCATTGTTGTAGGCAAATTCCGACAGTGGTAACAGAGAAGCCCAATTGTCCTGTTGGTAGTTTACATAACAGCGAAGGTACTGTTCCAAAGTGGCATTGGTGTGCTCCGTTTGCCCATCCGTTTGGGGATGATGAGCTGAAGATAAACGAGAGTCTATGCCCAATAGTTTTTGTAGTGCCTTCCAGAAACGAGAGGTGAATTGGGATCCACGGTCTGTGACCAAACTCTTGGGCAATCCATATAGTCTGAAAACATGTTGGAGGAATAAATCTGCAGTCTCTTGGGCTGTGGGAAGACCTTCACAGGGAATGAAATGGGCTAACTTGGTGAAAAGGTCCACCACCACTAGGATCGTGGTGAATCCACAGGAAGGTGGTAAGTCAGTGATAAAATCCGCAGAAATTATTTCCCATGGGCGAGATGGGTTAGGAAGGGGGTGTAGAAGCCCTGAGGGCTTCTCCCTTCTTATCTTGGAGCGCTGGCATACTGGGCAGGTGTTAACATATTTTTCCACATCCTTGCGGATCTTGGGCCACCAGAAATCTCTTAGGATCAAATGCATGGTTTTAAATAGTCCGAAATGCCCTGCTGGTTTGCAGTCATGACACAGACGAAGTGCTTTTTCCCTGCCCGGTCCGGGTGGGATATAAACATGATTTCTATAGCAAAGCAGTCCATCTTTAAGCGAAAAGGGAAAATGCAGACCTTGACGAAGTTGATCCTGCGCCCAGGCATCTGCTTGCTGACTAGCCCTGATTTCTTGAGCACAGATGGGCCCTGGAGTAGAGGGAGTTGAATCAATGGGAGTGGATTTGGTGTTCCCCACTGTGAGCGTGGCAAAGTTCTCGGGTTGTAGTAGTTGGGATTCAAAGGTCTCCTTGCGTCCTGCAGCGTATTCCGGTTTACGTGACAGGGCGTCTGCTTGCTTGGTTTGGGCTGGGGTCACATAATGAATCTGGAAGTTGAAACGTTCAAAGAATAAAGCCCAACGTTGCTGCCTCTGATTTAGCTTGCGGGCAGTTCTTAGATGTTCTAGATTCCGATGATCAGTGTGGACTTCAATGGGAAATTTGGCCCCTTCTAGCCAATGTCTCCAAGTTTCAAAAGCTGCCTTTATGGCTAATAGTTCTTTTTCCCAAATGGTATAGTTTCTCTCTGGTGCGGTTAGTTGACGAGAATAATAGGCACAAGGATGAAGGTGATCTCCCACCGGTTGTAGGAGCACAGCCCCAATTGCCACATCAGAGGCGTCCGCTTGCACCACAAAAAGGGTTTCAGGATCTGGATGCTGAAGGATTGGCTGGGATGTGAATAATTTCTTTAGTTGCTGGAACCCTTTCTCTGCTTGATCAGTCCAGCGGAAGGGCTGCTTTCCACGGATGCAGCTAGTGATTGGATCAGACCAGCGGGCAAAATCTGGAATGAACTTACGGTAATAGTTCGCGAACCCCAAGAATCGCTGCACCTCCTTCTTGTTAGTTGGCGCCCGCCATTCCAATACTGCTGAAACCTTGGCTGGATCCATGGAGAGCCCTAGAGGCGAGATACGGTATCCAAGGAAATCTACCTCTTGTAGATCAAAAGCGCATTTTTCTAGCTTGGCATAAAGTCCATGATCCCGCAATCGTTGCAACACCATTTTGACGTGGTTCTCATGTTCTGATTGTGATCTAGAAAACACCAAAAAATCATCCAGGTAGATTATCAAGAACCTATCTAGATAGTCCTGGAAAATGTCATTGACAAAATGCTGGAACGTTGCGGGAGCTCCGCTTAATCCATAATTCATAACTCGGGACTCGAATAATCCGAATTTAGTCTGGAAGGCGGTCTTCCACTCGTCCCCTTCTCTGATGCGAACTAAGTTGTAAGCTCCCCGAAGATCCAGCTTGGTGTAAACCTTGGCTCCTCGAAGTCGGTCTAGTAGATCCGAGATTAAGGGCAGGGGATAGCTGTTCCGCTTGGTGATATTATTCAATGCTCTGTAGTCCACCACCAAGCGTAATTCCCCTGACTTCTTCTTCACAAACATCACTGGGGAGGCGGCTGGGGATTGAGAGGGTCTGATGAATCCCTTGCGAAGGTTTGTCTCTATGAATTCCCTGAGAGCTTCTTGCTCTGGTTCAGTCAGGGAGTAGAGATGCCCTCGCGGGATCGGGGCCCCCTCCACCAAGTCAATGGCACAGTCATAAGGTCTATGTGGGGGTAATTTTTCGGCTTCTTTTTCATTGAATACATCCCAATACTCGGAGTACTTCTTTGGCAAGGTGATGATGGGCTCGGTGTCTGTGGCATGGCAGACCTTGGCTACGAGGCAATGGTTTTGGCAGTACCTTGAAGCAAACTGCAGTTCTCTGTTGGACCAGGAGATGCTTGGGTCGTGAAGTGTCAGCCATGGAATCCCCAAAATCACAGGGAAATGGGGAACCTCAGTAACAAAGAAGGAAATCTCTTCCATATGTTCCCTTATCCACATCCTGGTGGGTTCCGACCACTGGCTTACGGGGCCCGTCTTGAGAGGGCGGCCATCGATGGCTTGCACCACACGGGCATTCTTGAAGTCATGATATTGTAATCCCAGAGAGTCGGCATACTCTCTATCAATGAAATTGTTGGTAGCTCCTGAGTCTATCATGGCGTGGATCATAACGGGTCCCTTTTTTGCTGACCATAAGGTGACCACTAGAAGGAACAGGACCCCGGTTGGCGGCTCTTGAATGGGTTTCTTGACCGGGTTGGCGAGCCTCTCTACGCCCGGTCGTTGGCTTCCCCCGCCGGCTGTGTGCCAGCCGCCTCAGACGTCTTCGTCTCCGTGGAGGACGCCGCCGCAAGACGGGCGGCGGGCTTCCCTTTGGCTGGGCACTCTCTGGCGAAGTGGCCCCCATTCCCGCAATACCAACAGAGATTTAGGCGTTGGCGGCGGGCCTTCTCGGCGGCATCTAATCTGGGACGCACATTGCCCAACTGCATCGGCACCTCCTCGCTCCCTCTGGGGTATGGGGATGGTGGTGGGGGTCTCCACACTGGACGCGGCTGAACGCTGGCGGGAGCGGGGGGTTTTGCCCCAGCTCTACCGCTCTGGCCTCGTACCCACTGCTTCCTGTTGGCAATCATGACTTCAGCCCGTAAACATTGATCGATGAGTGCTTCCAGCGTTTGGGGAGGATCCACCTTGGAGATTTCCTCCAGCATTTCAATGTTGAGACCCTCCCGAAATTGTCCTCTGAGGGCAACATCGTTCCAGCCGGTGTTGTGGGCCAGCACTCGGAACTCGGCTATGTACTGAGACATGGGTCTGTCTCCTTGGAAGAGGCGGCGGAGTTTGTGCCCGGCTGCCTCCAAATTGTCCTCGATTCCCCAGGTCGCCTTAAGGTGGTCCAAGAAATGTTGCGCTGACCTTAGATGTGGGGAGGCTTGGTCGAACAGAGCCGTCGCCCAGTTAGCCGCTGGCCCGTCTAGGAGACTGTAAATCCACGCCACCTTGATGTCTTCCTGGGGAAACTCGGCATCACGGGTCTCTAGATAAGCTTGGCATTGGCGACGGAAAACATGAACCTTAGAAGCTTCTCCAGTAAACTTGGTTGGCAACGCCATGGCCGGAAGACGGATTCCGCGTTCCTTCAAACCCTTTATTTCTCCATCCTGTGCATTGAGCTTATCACGGATTCGGTCCACCTCATCCTTGTCGATGGTGTAGGTAATCGGCTGGCCGCTCGGCCCAGGTACGACTCCGGTAGACATTCTGGCCGAGGTTAATTGGTGCTTAGGGCGGCGGAGTCAAACTGTCACGACCCAGGCTACAGAGCACCAATAACCATACGCAGAGGCCAGATTCTATCTAATATCTTTATTAAGGAAATATATAAAGTTAGTAAAAGCAAATGTAAAAGTTAGTCCAGAAGTAGACCTTTCAGGGAAGGTCAAAATTAGTCCAAAGAAACAATGTCCAATATGAAATATTAAGGTCCAAAGTTGTAATCCAATAACCGAAACACTCACTTTGCCAGGCAAAGTGAGGGGAGATGACAAGGTCCTTTAGTCCATGAACTTGAGCAAGGCTAGGAAATAACTTGATACTTGAAACAAGGCTTGAAACGTGGAACAAGGTAACGAGGAACAAGAACAAGGTCCGTGGAATAACTTGGTAAAATCCGTGAAACAAGGCAAGGTTTAGTCCTGGGAAAACAAGGCAAGGTCCGTTGGTAAACAACGGCTGGGAAACAGGAGCGAAGGCTGGAACCAAGGCAAGGCTTGAGCAGGAACGAGGCTAGAAACGGAGCGCGCTGTCCAGACACAACTCGCTCCGGAGGCTGACGAATTGACTCCGCAAAGTTACTCCGCGGGTAAAACACCTATATAGAGTCTAACTTTCCCGCCGAGAGCAGTTCTCTGGGAACCAGAAACGAAAGCTAATCTCTGAGACCAGATGTTTGACTCCTTAAAGATTCTCATGGAAAGTAGGCTTAATTGGCAAATTCTTAGCAATTATTCTCGCACTCCTGCGCGAGGCTGCTTCCAAGCCTCTCTGTTGTTTACAAAACTCATGGCGAGAAAACACTGGAGATGTAGCCTCAGTATTTGTTTGACATACTTCTGGAACATAATCCTCTTGCAGGTGCAAGGTTCCCAGATCTGGCTGGGAAGAGTCTGTCTGGGAAGAATCCAGTTCTGACTGGGAAGGTAAAAAACCCAAGTTTTCTTCTTCATCAGGCATCACAATGTCATGAGCAGGACTACAAGGCCCATGGGTCATCACAATCACGAGCTTAGTTGCCTTTTGATGCTATAGAAGGACATTGGGCAATCTTCTTTTCAACAGCAAACCACTGTATGAAATAAACTGACCTTTAACATATATCTCTGAATTCTATGCTGAGATATTGTAGGTCAGATTTATGCTTCTTCTTTGCCGAAGCTTTGAAGAAGAAAAACAATTGGCCCAGATTTGTTTTTTGAGATTGCTTATTGGCAAAAAGAGCTTTTTTTGTGATACTTCTAATCTTTTTCATTTGGAGGCACTTAAACTGAATTAAGGCATGTCCAAGTAGAGTACACACTACACCTAAGCTCCCCTGGTCATTGCTCTCACTTTATCTTTGTCTGCATATAAGTAGGAAAAATAAAGAAAGAATTGCCATTGGACTCTAAAAGACTTTAGAGTCTCTAAGGGACTTTAGAGTCTCTAAGGGACTTTAGAGTCTCTAATTGGACTCTGGATAATAACCTAAAGCAGACCTGATATTTGTTATGAGGTTGATGCTGACAAAAATGACCTGGTATTATAGTCTGCTTTCTTGGGACCAGGGATGAGAAATGTGTGGTCCTATTAAACATCAAATTTCATTATGGTTTTACAAGTTAAGAATCAAAACATCATGTTTTATAATTAATTGATAGAAAAAGCAGTTCAATACACAGTAACATTATGTAGTAATTGCTGTATTTATGACTTTAGCACCAAAACATTGTAATCTATTGAAAACATTGACTACAAAAAGACTGACTACTAAAAGGCAGACTGCGTTGGATAATAAAGAACGTTGGATAAGCAAAGGTTGGATAAGTGAGACTCTACTGTACCGCCCTAGCTCCTCAGGGGACTCAGGGCGGTTTCCAACATAGCAAAGGAAACCATACAACAACTTTAAAACATACATGGTGTCCCTAAGCCTGCGTTTTTCTGGACCATGGCCAAGCGGAAATAGGACCATGGTCTCCAGAATCATAGTTCATCAATCAAACCACTGCAAAACATTGGCTATACCTGAAAAGAATGTAATGAATCACTAATTGACTTGGTCCTTTTGGCTACTAAAACTACATCTCCAGCCTTCCTGATGTTCATCAAAAGCCATTATTCAAGTTCAACAGGTAGATGTGTTGTGATCAGAGAGAAGGTCTTCTTGGTTGTGGCACTTCACTTGTGGAATGTTCTCCCTCTAGGAACTTGCCTTGCATTCACTCTTTAGTATGAGAAGAACAGTTGCTATTTTAAGTGTCCAGAAATTTCAGCATGTTGCAAATCTATTTTAATTACTATTACCTGTTTTATCTTACTTTTTTGTTGACTGCTGCTATATATTTTATGGTAAAAGTTTTTATTGCAAAGATTTATTCTTTTCATTGTGTGCTTCCAAAGGCACTTATATTAAAAGTGTAGTTTACAAATGGCTAAACATGGAGCTGCTGTTTTAACTGCAACTCATTGGTTCAAGAACAGCCTTTTCTCACCTGGTACTCTTTGCTTGTGTTGAACTCTACCTCCCAGAAACCTCAAACAAGCTATGTGAGGAATTTCTTCTAAACCATGGAATTACCCAAAGAATTCTTAATGTTAAGCCAAACAGTTACTTTCCTTATTGCCTTTTGTACATTTTCCCCATCATGTGCTTTGTTTTCAAAACAGGAAGTTGTTATTGGAGATTTGAAGCCAGGCACTCTCCATCGTGTTAGTGTTGGAGCTTATGGCTGGGCAGGGAAAGGGAGACCCAGCATGCCCAAGAATGTAACAACTTTATCACAAGGTAAAAGCGGTGTGAATAGTTTTTCATTATAGGTGTTGACTGGGACAGAGATAATGCCAAGCTTTGGATCCCCCCCCCCCCCAGCACATACATGCTAATGCTTGTGAGCATTTCAAAGGCACATTTGGTCAGAGGATAAGACATGGATTTGAAAAGCTGATATACTTTGTTTTTACCTTTGTAAACTTCCTTTAAAAGGTTTTACAAGAAAGGCATTTGGATATTTCATTTCTAGCCACAAAAATCTAGCAATTTCTAACAATTTTTGTAATGGCTGTTTGCATTGGCTTTCCCATCCATAAATCAGGTCAGCTGTACATCGCCCACAACCAGTTTTATCTTAGTGCCATAGAGGATAAGATCCCTTATCTAGAATTCTGGGCTCCAAAATACTCAAAAATCTAAAATTGTCCACATGGATGGTTGAGATAAGGACATAATTGCTTTTGAATGGTTCAGTGTATATAAATATTGTTTCATGCACAAAATTATTAAAACGGTGTATACAATTACTTTCAGACTACTTACATAAGGTGTATATGAAATATACCGGATTGTTTTAATTGGCCTGCACCTGTAGTTAATGACTTTTTGAAAATATTATGCTTAATATTTTCTGCACAGAAAATAGCATTTTCTGAACTATTTCTGTTCAGAAAATGCTTTTTCTGGGCAAAAATACTAAATGTAAATGTTTATAGAATAAATCCTAAATTCCAAATAGCTTTCAAAACCCGCCATTTTCAAGGAGTTTCTCACAGCAGAATAACTGCTTGAGAAGAAAATTAGTGACCAAACGCATTTCTACTTGTAGATCCTGATCTATCTTCTGTCTCTACTTATCATAAGACAAAACAAAAATACTTCATCAATGGGACTTCGCTAACCAGGAAATTGTAGGTAACTGCAGCACAATCAACCACCTATCAAGTTAGCAAGATCTTAAATTTTTGCAAGCATAAAGAATTTATAAAGTATGAATGAAGCTGACATTTCATGCCAGAATAACTCATGTTGTATAAAAAAAAATCAGAACGTATAAACTGGATGCATGTTTTAAATTAATCAGTGTTGTTTGATGCTGTTTAGTATCTGTGGTTCATCATCAATGTACCAATTTGTAGTGGGATAAATAGTCACTGTCTATTCTATAAAATCCTCTTACAACATTTATTTGTTGGTCTTCAGTGTCCCACAGGATTTCTTCTTGTTTATTTTTATAGTTACAGAATTTGAACATGCTTTTGAAATTCCCAAAGTGAAAATCAGACCAATCCCCAGAATGAAAATCAGGTCAATCCAGCCCAGAGTCATGTCTCGGTTTATAAAGTGCATGAACATTGTTACACATTTCAACAGTTTATAAACTTTATAGCACAATATATTTCAGGAGATTAAAATAGTACATCTTTATAAACAGCCATTGTCACAGTTGTTGCTGAAATTTTTCCTCCTGAGTACTTTCGATCTTAAAAGCAGGGGAGGGGGAGGATATGGTTATACATTTTGAAGACATACCGAAAAATCCCTGCTGCTTCAGAGTATGTTCAAAACCCAGCACAAACACAGAGATGCTGTAGTCCTCAATCTGGCATGAAGTGAGACATGTCCTTTCAACTTGTCTGCAATGCATGAAGAATTTTGTATAGATTAGGGTTGGCTCAGACTGGGTTTGGGTTGGGAGGTAGTTGCTGTAGAAATTTGCAATTATTGACAGCACATTTCAAAATGTTTGGGACTCTGATGTGTTTGTTAATCTTTAAAATTCCACAGGACTTCTTGTTTTGTTCTGCTTCATCGGTCCTAATTCAATTAGCATTCCAAGATTCTATTACTTATTCTCTGTCCCTGATCTTTTCTTGCTTAATTTCTGCTTGAGAGATCTTATATTACTCGAGCATCCTGTTTACAAACATAAGAACACCCAGAGCAGACCAGGACCATGATTGCTGTTAAACAGAGATGTGAAGAAAGCTCATAAATACCTTCATCTTCAGCAAGAAAGAGCATCTTGAGCATTGAAACAGACCATTGAGAAAATGTCTAACCATTATCAGATTTTTTAAAAAACAAAATAATTCATTTCTGTGAAAATTTTAATCCAAGCATGAATGTGGGTTCCCCCAAAACAGCATTGACACAAAACAATATTTTTTGCAAAAAATATTATTTTGTTCAAAAACATTCCAAAATGCAATGAAAATGCACAAAATCTCACATATTGTGGAGAAAACCTTTAAAAATTTTCATTTTCTCTTTTAATAATGAAATATGTGATTTTTGTTCTAAGATTTGGAAAAATTTAGAAGAGGGCAGGAAAAAGGAAAAATAGGCTTCAGAAAAAATGGGTTTGGTTCATATTTTGATTGCATATGCCATCATGGCAAGGGGTTGAATTGGATGGCTCTTGTGGTCTCTTCCTTATAATTCTGTGATAAGGATTTGCCAAATATTAACTTACAGAATCATATATATGATTCTATTCATGAAGCCCAGACAAGATTAGATTCAATATGTGTGTTTTTTGAGCAGCAAAATATACAGAGGATTTGGACTCCTAGTTGTATTGAGATCTCTAATTATATTCAAGCAAATATGAGTGGAATTTCCCTTCAGATCTTGTTGTTTAATATGGGGACCTGAGAGGTTAGATGTGTTATGTGGTGCCCTGTCCTGTCTTTACCTTTTAGAAGAACACATGAACCAAGCAAGAAAAAAAATCAGGGCATTCCCCCTCAAAATATAACTTTTTTGTTTCAGATAAATGTATGGCTCCAGATCCACCATATCAGCCTCAAGTCATTGTTGTTTCTGACTCAGAAGTTGCACTGACATGGAAACCAGGACCAAGTGAAGGAAGTTCTCCAATTCAATACTACACTGTGGAATTTATCAGGTGATCTTGTTTATGGGACCTGCATGTAAGCTAACATGGATTCATGTGAACTGACAACTGTTTCATAAAGTTATCATCCGGAGCTAAGTTTACCTCAGCTCCACAATTTTCTAGATGAAATTGTCTACAGGCTTCAGTAGATGACCTACGCCAAGAACGGGACAGTTGGATAATGTGCTGGATCTGCCAGTGGGTTTTAGTGCCATCAGTTGCCCGCTGAGAGTGGGTCAAGGAGATAGGGTTGGATGTACAGTGGCACAGTGGCTTAGGTCCCTAGGTACAGTTGTTTAGAAAGTAAATGTATATGGATTCAGGCCATTGGTTCATTTAGCCCAGGGATGTGATATTTGACTGTTAATCTCAAATGTTTTAGGCTTGATTCTTTCTGTCTCCTATCTGGATATTCCTGGTATTCTATGCTGGCCTCCTATTCCATTCAGCTTTGCTTTTAAAAGCAGATAAAACAGTTATATTAAGGGTAGTGTTGATAGAATCTCTGACAACTTTGCCTTTGAAGAGACACAGAATTCTGCTTTGCATTCTATGCTATTAAACACGTATATGAGTTCACCCTTTCCTGTGTCTGCTCTTTAAGTTCTGGAATTCCCTTCTATGGCAAGCTCATTTTAAGTACTCTGTTTTGCTGTTTGCTGCTGCTGCATTTATTTATTTAATGTTGGAAAGGTGGGCTGACATCCTGTATTGTATTTACAGTTTCATAACCTAGAGTTAGGGATCCATAATTGCTCTGTATCCACAATCATGACACTACTGCCACAATAATAAATATGCCACTTGAAATCCCAGGGAGCTGATCTAATGATGGAGGCCTTTGTTATGGTCCAGTGAGACATTTCTGGATGATGTGGCCAACCTATTTGGAGTTTGAGGAGTTAATTCGTTAGGTCATTCATAGATACTTTTCTGTAGCTATAAATAAAATTCAGGACCTTAGCTATGTATGTAATAATTATTGACTGCTGCAAGCTGTCTGGAACTTCTCAGAAATAAGGTAGGAAATGACATGTTTTAAAGTGCACAAGGCAATAAAATATCTCAGAGGGTTTCTCCCTTCCCCTTTCTCTTTGCAATTATCAACAGCAAGTCAAAATGCTTTCCAAGTGCTTCTTTCTGAAAAATTGAAAGAGCTCCTTTTCTGTGGCATCTCTATCACACCCAATCTTAGTAAGGTCCTGAAAATCTTTCAAAACATCCCCAAACCATTTACTTCTTCCTTTCAGTAGCTAGGAGCCTCAGCCTCAGCTTATAGTTTAGCTTTTTTCCAACCTTGTGTCCTCCACAACTTCATCAGAACTTTTTCTCTTGCCATAGTGTGGTGATTGTTAAAGGTATGTGATGGAGGTACTCCAAGAAGCTTTTATTGTATTTCATCTGTTGTGCTTTTTTCTGACTCATCTTCCTGGCTGTCATTGCTAATCCACCCTCTCTCAGTCTCAGGGCACAGCAATTGTGTCAGTTGAGAACTCTCTCTCACACACACCCCTGTATATTCCATTGTGTATATTCCATTGTATTGGAATGCTTGATGTTATGAAAGATCACTTCATATTGCATTTCGACTATTTGCAAAAATACTCACTTTTACATTGACATAGTAATTAGGATATACTGGGAAATACCAGTTTTCTGCCCATTGTAGAACTGCCTCAACTATTTTGATATCTCCATCTATATATATAAAAGGATAAAGTTGCGGGCGCAGTGACTATAACAACACAACTAAATGCCCCAGAAATACGAAACTTGGCGACACAACGCAAAAGCCTTCCCTCCCGGTTGGAACAACACAACCACACCACAAAACCACAATCCGGACCCATAAAACTCACAACAATGCATAGTGACTATAACAACACAACTAAACGCCCCAGAAATACGAAACTTGGCACACAACTAAATGCCCAAGAAATACAAAACTTGACAACACAACGTAAAAGCCTTGCCTCCTGGTTGTAACAACACAACCACACCACAAAACCACAATCCGGATGCACAAAACTCACAACAATGCATCGTAACTATAACAACACAACTAAACGCCCCAGAAATACGAAACTTGGCACACAACTAAATGCCCCAGAAATACAAAACTTGCCAACATAACGCAAAAGCCTTTCCTCCCAGTTGTAACAACACAACCACCACAAAACCACAATCCAGACCCACAAAACTCACAACAATGCATTGTGACTATAACAACACAACTAAACGCCCCAGAAATACAAAATTTGACAAAATAATGCAAAAGCCTTGCCTCCTGGTTGTAACAACACAATCACACCGCAAAACCACAATCCAGACCCACAAAATTCACAACAACGCATCATGACTATAACAACACAACTAAACGCCCCAGAAATACGAAACTTGGCAAAACAACGCAAAAGCCTTGACTCCCAGTTGTAACAACACAATCACACCACAAAACAAAATCTGGACCCACAAAACTCACAACGATGCATTGTGACTATAATAACACAACTAAACGCCCCAGAAATACAAAACTTGGCAACACAACGCAAAACCCTTGCCTCCCGGTTGTAACAATACAACCAAACCACAAAACCACAATCTGGACCCACGAAACTCACAACAACGCATCGTGACTATAACAATACAACTAAACCGGATGGCCATCTGTCTGAAAGGTTTGGGTGGGTTCTTCCTCCATGACAGAAAGAAAGAAAGGGGTTGGACTGGATGCAAACTACAAATTCCAGCACCCCATGGCATGGAGTCCATGCATTTCAATTAAAGGCCTCTTCCTTCTCCCTTTCCCCATCATCCAACCCATTGACCCAGTTCCATGGCTCCACAGGCAGGAAAGGCTGGGACGGATAGAACAAAGGAAGGAGGGAGGGAAGGGAAGCGAAGGAACGCCAAGGACAAGAGCCCTCCCTCTCTGCCCGGAAGGCCAAGAGCAAAAGGGAGAGAAAGGCCATTGATCCGGTTATATTTACCCTCCTTTCTGACCAGTGTGTTCTTATCAGCGAGCTCAGGATCGGAGCAGAGAAAGGGAACAGCATAGGAGAGCACCCACTCTATCTATCCATCCACTCATCTATCCATCCACTCACCCACTAATAATAAACACCTATACAGGCAAGAATCAGCCATGTACTGAGTCTACAAGGCCATTCAGTGCTCATCCACCTCCCCAATCCCTACATTCACACTTGGCCTCCAAAAAAACAATTACAATAATAACAATGACAACAACAAAAATAAGAATCAACACCATCACAGGCAAGAAGCAGCCAGGCACTGAGGCTGAGAGGCCAGTCAGTGCTACACTGGGCCTCCAAAAAACAATACAGTAGCATCTAACTTATCCAGCCTTCATGACCTCTACAACAACAATAATAATAAACACCTACACAGGCAAAAAAACAACAAAACAAAACACTATTGTACCACAATAAGATGTAAACCGCACTCAGCAGAATCCGACGTCACGATTAACAACAAACCAAAGACAACAGGGATCTCAAGCAATTATCGATCAACACAAAAATTGAAGAAGGTAACAGACTTCAAATACTACTACTAATGTGAGTATAAAGAAAGGTGGAGGTCACAGCATAAATACAACCTAATGTAGCCTGACCAACACCACCAGACTAAGCCACAGCAACGCGTGGCCGGGCACAGCTAGTGATCTTATATATAATCGCACATATGCAAAAATCTGTATTTCACTTCTGTTTTAGAAAATGGTTTGCCTAAGATAGCTATGTTTTTTTAATATTAATGTTAGAATGTGTTCCTTCATTCTTTAAAGATGTCCTTAAAATTGAATAAAACAAAGCCCAAAGCTCTCTTGATTAGGAACTGCATATAAAACTTCAGTAAATCACTTCTGATCCAATCTAAAGACATTATGTTCCTATATGACATACTCTTTCCTTTTTGATCTGGTAATTTCCTTTCTAGTGACTCAACTTCACTCCGGCTTTAATACATTTTTAGGTTTGCAATTAAATTAATCCAAATGTTTTAAAAACTTTTTGTTTGTGTAACCACATTTTGAAACTTGCATTTTCCCATGACCCAAGGCAGCATTATGATTTAGAAGCCAAGAAACTGTACACTAAATATATTTTCATGAACTAACCATCTCTGTAATGTGACTCATGGGTTTTCGTTGTCTACAAGGATTTGACTGAATTACATGTGGGCCTTGTACCTTTGACCTCAGATCATCAGTCTGTGGGTCAGAAATTCATTGTATGCTTTAATATTGCATCAAATATCTCCCTATCCTGTTTTTGAAATGCACTATAAAAAGACAGACTAAAAAAGCCTTTTACAGAATGTTGTGGCAACAGAATAAGATTTGTGTCGGGGTCCAATTTTCAAAACTGCTTTGAGCCGTAAACATGGGAACAGTTGCATGTGTACAGGATTGTCTGCCTACTCTAATGTGTGTATGAAATTCATATGCAAGAAAATTGTCCAATTTCTACTAGTAGAGAGATTATGCTAAGGAATACATACACAAAGCTTCCCTGTTCAACAGACATGGAGTATAGGCCAAGACTGAACACCCCAGTCTACATTTTGTGTAATTTTACAAATCCATAGCTACATTGAAAAATTGCAATGAAACCTCATTGCAGAATTGCAAAGATTTATAGACTTATCCAGTGTTCCAATATGCAAGTGTTTATTTCTGATCTGGATTGAGCACTTGTGATGCATGTTGGAAACTCAAACCTTTTGTGTCCATGTCTACCTATGCAGACTGATACACAGCAGTACACATTGTGCATTGGGCCATGGTGCACTTTAATGCCCAGTGTTGCAGCCCCTAAGTAAAAAATTGATATTGCAAAGCTACTCAGCTCAATTTGATGCACTCATAAGGACATTTACAAAAACATAAATCCCAAGCAGAATGCCAGCTATAGTATCTAGCTGTTCATAAAGTGCCTTCAGAGATTATGGGATTCTGAGGTAGATGTGTAGTTTTTAAATATATTTTAATATTTCTATTTTTAATTACACAAAGGGTTTAATGTATGTTTAATTTTATATTCGTACTGTAATGCACTTGCCTTGTTTAATTCGTATTGTGCCAGATTTGATGTTAGCCGCCTTGAATTCCCATATTGGGAGAAAGGCAGGATAAAAGATAAGCTAAATAAATAAATAAATAGACAGACAAACCTACCAAGATACCAGGCAGAGATGGAGAAATTCTGCATGTTCATGACATCATAGTGGTTTGCTCCTAAAGGAATTTAATTGATATACAATGGCAGACTTTTTTTTTGCATTGAAATTACTTTTGTATAACACTCATGCATTACCTGGGGGCTGATATGTATGCTGAGTAGATTAAGGATCAGTAATTTTACAAACAATTTAATTTTTAATTAAATAACATTATTTAAAAACAAGAAAAATATTTAAACACTGGCAAAAGATTAAAAATACAGTACAGCACTTTATATGCACACTATTGCTATATAATCAAAGTCCAGTGGAGTGTCTGAATAAAAATAAATTCACCTGCCAGCAGAAAGAGAATAGGGAATGGAACAACTGAAATTTGACCTTGGTCTTGGTCATTTATTGCCCTGATTATTGTAATTTTTCCTTCCATTATCTCACTGTAGTTCTCTGGTTTCCATTCAACATTCTGCTGCTAAGATGATCTTTTGGGTTCCTTGTTTTGATCATGTTACCCTAATTTTGTTGCCTCTTCATTGGTAACCATTTCTTCTAGGATTCAGTACAAGTTTCATTTTTAATGGTTCAAAGCCTATATAACCTAGTTCCCCATTATCTTTCAGTTTTCATTTCTTTTGACAGACTTGTTTAAAGTCTGTGTTGAAGGCCTGAATTTGCAGGCTACTTGGCTTTTTTCAGAAATAGACTTTGATGCTAAAGGTGGGCAACATGTTGCCTGCCAAAACCAGAAAGGCAACTGACATCTGAGGATGGACCTCCTCCCCACAACCTTTTCCATTCCCTCCCCAAGGTCTTCTTTCAAATGTCAACAGTTATTTCCCCTTTCTTTGTGAAGGGAGGGCAGAGCAATCAAGTTGTTTTTCACTTTGCACAGAGAAGAGTGAACGTTTTCTACATGGAGGAGTGACTTTTGAGATCCTCCTTGGGTTTAGGTACACTTTGCTTGAGTTAAGACAGAAAATTCAGAATTGTTTCACATACAAGTTGAGCATCCCTTATGGAAATCCATAATAGTCCACATGGGTGGCTGAGATAGGGACATTTATGATTTGTGTACACAAATTTGGTTTCAGGCGCAAAATTATTAAACAAACATATTGTACAAAATTACTTTCAGGCTAAATGCATACAGATATATGAAACATAAATAAATGTAGTGTTGAAACTTTGGTTCCATATCCAAGATATCTCATTATATACATATATGCAAACACAAGCATTCCAAACTCCAAAAAAATCCAAAGTGATTCTGGTCCCAAACAAATTGGAAAAGGGATGCTCAAGCTGTATAAGCATTTTCAATACTGCAAATTTCTCCAGACCTCCATTAATATTTGGATAATTCCTTTCTGTTCAAGGAAGGAACATTTCCTATGGAAATAGCTTTCTGCATAAAACAGCAGATCTGCAGAGATGTTTATGGTATTTTTCATTTTAGAGAGCAAACACACTTCCCTAATACATTGAGCAGTGTCTGAAATTGAGAGTGCCTTCAAATAACTATATCCTTCCTGTTCCAGTGTACATAAAAGTGGTGTGTGTTATATGCACAGCATCATTTCTAACAAGTAAAAGGTTAAAGTAACGGAGAAAAACCATTCACCCATAAAAACTAACACTGCCGAGGAACACATGCTCTTAATTATGAAAAACAGAGGAAGCTTTCAGTCCAGATCAGAATTAACATGTATACTCATGTATAAGTCAACCTCATGTGTAAGCCAATGATACGGATTTTGATATGAGAGCTATTCTACAGAGGGGGAAAGCACCAGCATCACCTCAATGGGCCAGTAGATCCTGACTGCCCCTTCCATTTTCCCACAGAGGGCTTGATAAAGTGGTGCCATAGTGAAGAGAATAGAGGGTCAGTGCACCTTGTAGGACATACTAAGCTCTTACCCCTCACCACTCCAACTCAGTGGTGGTTCCTTTTTTCGATAAGAGTTAACGTATGGTACTTACATTGACACTTGCGACCTCATCACTCGGGCAAATTTGCCCACCCTACAACACTTCCACTTCAGATCAAGGATGGAGCTTAGTAATTCCATCAAACAATCCAAACTTAGGTGAATGTGTCATAAGAGGGAGCAAGGAGAACATGCAAACCTTCCTGTGTTCTCATTGAGAAGAATGGATGGGAAGGTGGGCGGTGATGCTTCCGCCCGTGGGATAGGTAAGAGATGATGAAGGTGATGTGGGGCATGGTGTGAAGGGTTCTCCACGCTGCCCACTGGATTTGCCATAATGCATGGCAAATCTCCTCGCTATCATCCACAATATAGACCTCAATGTGATGAAATCCTTAGAAAATCCACCCAGGTTTTTTTGGATTGATGTTTTGATTAAAATTTCTAGACATATACATAGGATAGATTGTCAAAGGCTTTTATGGCCAGAATCACTGGGTGGCTGTGAGTTTTTCGGGCTACATGGCCATGTTCCAGAAGCATTCTCTCCTGACGTTCTGCCCACATCTATGGCAGGCATCCTCAGAGGTTGCGAGGTCAGGAGAAAATGCTTCTGGAACATGGCCATACAGCCTGGAAATCTCACAGCAACCCATAGAATAGATGTTCAGTACCCAGATATGTTCAGATTAATAGGCTGTCCCCTTCTTTTTAGTGTGTGCCCAAAAAAGGCAACATGTTAGTGATTTTTTCTGTTGTAGAGCAGTCAATGAGGACCAAGACAAGACAGTGTTCTAAGTTTGAGTCATTCTTGCACTGTTGACTAAAGGATTTTTTTTCATTGTCAGAAGTGAACCCTTTTTTGTCCCCTGTGACTCAACAATTTGATTTCTCAGATTCATGGAGTACAGACCAACTTGGAAGAAGAATCCCAAGTTGTTCTCTTTTTAATCTCTCTGTCCTCCCTTCTTGCTCAATAGAAATGACCCTCAAATAACTAAATCACTCTTGCATTGCCCTATTTAAAAATCATGTGTGTCTATTTTGGCAGCACCTTTGAGCTCCAAATGGACACGACTTCAAATGTACATGGAAAAATTGTGCTATTATTTTTATAAAAATAATGCCAGAGCTGTTTGAAGCCAATGCTTTATATAAAAAACAGGAGATGTAGAGCCTGAAGGTTATTTCCTGTCATAAATTGTACAATGACATCCAAGAAGGGGATGAGGGAAACAGCACTTTAATCTTATCTTTTGAAATCAGTTCAGGGCTTTTAATGTTCCTATCCTTTTAATAGGAAGCCTTATGTACAACAATGTGTGAGGCAGCCTTGCTCGAACACATAGAATAGTATGAGGAATTGCCTTGTGGAAGGAGGCAGTTGAGACTTCTTCTGATGGATGCCTCTGAAGTTTTGAGTGATCAGCTATTTTCATATGTTGTGTTGGAAACATTGATTTTTGTGCTACAACTCCCAGAATCCCTCAGCCAACAGGGGACTTTCTGAAATTTCACATTCAAAATTGAACTTAGAATGGTGAGTTTGGCAAATCTTGAATTCATTAAAAGATTTGGCCCAAGATCTTTGAAAACCCTGATAATTGCTGGGGTTGTTAAATCACCAATATGAAAATAATATGGAAGAATTTTGTAATTATAACTGCCTGATTATTTTATGCTCAAAAGTGGAATTCCATCAACAGAAGATGACTGTTCAATGTATAATTTGGCTGAGATGCAGAAACTGACCATTTTGATTAAACAATGAAATTTAAGAAATTTTATTTCATATTTAAGAGATCATTAGGGAGAGTCATTAGTAACTGCTGTTGATGATTAGTGGATAATACTATAAGTAGTAGTATGCTATTATACTTTTATTTTATAATAATGTGTGCATTTGAGGAAATTGGGCAAAGAAACAGATATTACCATCATCTGGTTGTTTTGGAGGCCATGCCCTGTTTTATCTTTCCTGTCCTCTTTTTCTTTTTTGTGTGTGTTTTAATACTTTGTACTGGTATTTTTTATTATGTAGAATGCAATTTGCTTGAACTGTCTGCATTATTCCACGTGTGTTTTTTCTATTAAACAATTGTTTCTTTTTAATAAAGATATTTTAAAAGCTGAATTGTATTTTATGCTGTTACTTTGTTTTAATCAGGCCTGATCTTGATACCAACTGGACAGTAATTAGAGAACAGATCCAAATGGACTCCATGGTCCTGAAGGGATTAAGTCCAAACAACATGTACCAGTTCGCAGTCCGAGCAGCAAATTTACACGGAACCAGTCCACCCAGTGCTCCCAGTGATCCTATCAGAATGTTCAGTGAGTAAAAGATTCTTGGTTGTTGTATGTTTTCTGGGCTGTATGGCCATGTTCCAGAAGTATTCTCTCCTGACATTTCGCCCACATCTATGGCAGGCATCCTCAGAGATTGAAATGGATATTTTTTAATTCATAATGTATTTTAATAGTTTTAAATGTTTTATGTGCTGTTTTATATTGGTTTGTATGGGCATCTAATTGTTGCCACTATTGGAAGCCGCCCTGAGTCCCTTCGGGTGAGAAGGGCGGGATATAAATGTGAGAAATAAATAAATAAATAAATAAATAAATAATATGATTCTTCTTCCATCACTTGGCCTTAAAGCCAGTGGTTATTGGTGGCTTCCATGTCTTTAGATGCCTTTAGGTGGAACTTAACAGAACTGTATTATGCACTCATATCTGGCAACTTTCCCAGTTAATCTTCTGTCATTCCACTTCTTCAGCTGCTTTTAAAACGACCTAATCTCCTCCTTTTAATTCACCCATCAATCCTCCGTTTATTTCAGTTGCTACCAACTGAATTCAATTTGCTAAAATAATTTGAACTCTATTAACTATGTAGCGAGAGAGAGCAGAATCACGCCCTTCTCAGTAAGCTCAGTCACAAGCAAACTGCTGCAGCTGCTCCTAATGTGTGAGTTCTTCCTTTTCTTTTTGTTATTTTGGTCACATTTTTCTGTTACTTGCTCACATGTTTCCCATTTTTCATCTGCGAAATGCTGGAGTGTATGAGTGCTGAATCTACTTTGAGGATAAAATGTAATGCTTGGATAGTTTGGACAATTTAGACACCACCATCCATTTTTTAATAGACCACCAATCATATTTTTAGCAAACCATCTCTCCTTCTTCCCCATCCTTTAATAGGGAAGTTTTGGTAGTTTCTAGAAATCTATAAAAGCTAAGCCATGAGTGGAATTAGAGAATGCTCCAGGCTAAATACAGGTCCATGCTGTTCTTGTGCTATTGCAAACTTTTCATTTCTAGACATATCTGACTGTGTGTATGTGTGTGCATGTCAGCTTCATATGTAATTGATGAGCAACATCTTAAGGAGAAGTAACATTGACAAGCCTATTCTTCACCTCCTCATGCCATTCTTTAAAACGGAATTCTATATATTACATGCATAATTTAAAAGCTACCACAGGAAAAGACCAAAGTAAAGTTGTGATGCCATGAAAGAGGGTTGGGGATGCTTGCAGTTTCAAGCAATGACTAGAAACTGTCTTGGATAATGGCGTGAGTCAGTTTGTTTGGGGTTTTTGATCTAATGTTGCTGGAACCAAGGCTTGCTTTTTGGGGGGAATAATTCCTTTCAAATTAGCTTTGCGACTTGGTGATGTAAAAACAGTCTAAAGGTATCCTGACATGCTTTGGATGTGGTGTTGTTGGGTGAGGAGAGAGTATAAATAAATATGAGAATAAGGGTCTTCTGCCAAAAATAATTTTTGGACTACTGTTCAGATAAAGCTAGAAGGACAGAGAAATAGGAGCACTAGTAATCCTGTGGTCAGATGATGAAAAATTTATATTTATGGGCTGCAACTGTCAGAATCCATCAACAAGCATGGACTCTAGCTGTGGATTCTGGGGACTGGCAATCTGGAGGCTCACCCAAACTCTGGTTGTGACAATAGCATCTCCAATCAGCAAAAGATATTTTGAAATAATTAAAATGTAATGATGGGGTGCATCTACACTGTAGAATTAATGCAGTTCGACATCACTTTAATTGCCATAGCTCAGTGTTATGGAATCATGGGAACTGTAGTTTAACAAAGTCTTTAGCCTTCTTTGTCAAAGAGTTCTGGTGCTTCAATACTATTCCCATGATTCTATAGCATTGAACCATGGCAGTTAAAATGGCATCAAAGTGCATTAATTCTATAATTTAAATAAACTCATGGATTGTTTTTATGAGCAAGACAACTCAGAGATAAGCACAGAGAATCTGAGACTCAAAAGAAAGAGAAAAAAGAATAACCAAGGAGGAAAATTATTTTATTTCATTTTTTATATTCTGCCTTTTTCATTGAATGGAACCCATTCTGTTTTCCTTGTTGAATTTGATGTAGTGGTTTATGTCAAATTAAGCTGGATATGCCAGTTCTCTAAGGTACTTTGATTGTGCTTTTCATGCATGGCAGGGAGTTAGACCAGATGGCCCATGTGGTCTCTTCCAACTCGTATGATTATATGATTTTATGATTCTGTGTCATAAATGTGAAACCCCAGAATGAGCTGAGGCATGCAAAGTATTTTAGAAAGACAGAAAAAAGGAGATCCCTTCCCTTGTTAAGAACAAGAAGTAGATCAAAGAGGAGATAGCTTTACTTGACAGAACTACTCAACCTTTAGGCTCAAGTCTCATTGCTACTACTAGCAGAAACAGACCCATTGAATCAGTTCCTGAATAGTAGGTCAACACTTATATTGAAGAGGATGGAATCCCATTGTTTCAATTACGTTATTATACATGGGACGAACATTTGAATGAAGGGCTTACTTTGCTTTTAGTCTTCTCCCAACATGAGTAAAAATGAAGGAAGGATGGATGAGTAGATGGGTGGAAGGACTTGCAGACTAGAATTGGTAAAGACTTATTTAGAAACCACAAAGGTCCATATTTTGACTGTCACCAGTGGAACTGAATGCAATATAACAACAATATCAGGACACATTGACTACTTAGTATGAAGGATAGGGAAGTTAACATGGGGATGCTGCTTTTCTTTTAGTTTAGTTTTAATCTCTGTCTAGACAGTTTACAAGCTTGAATTTAACAAATTCACAGTAGCCTTTTTGTGGTGGACAGGGAGAAAAACAGAATCCCAAATGACTAGAACCACAATATTAAACCTATATTCTGCTTATAAATTTGGCTATTGGTACTATTTTTTAAAAAACAAAACACACACACAACCACAGACTTCATTTCATACCAGAGCCTTTCATTTGCTTTGTTCCTGGTTGTTTTCCTTGGTTGCCTGTTTCATAGAAGTTTTTGGATTGTTTTTTTAATTGAAGTTTCTTGGGGTTTAAATTTAACTTCTGAACAAAGTGTTTATGGAAACATCTTCAAGGTATAACATGCTCCCTGGGATTAGTAGCCTGGCGAACCTTACAGAAGGTCATTTGTATTGCTGGACAGACTCTGTTTCCACATCCTGTTTATCTGTAGGCACAAAATGTTTTGAATCCTTTTGTAATCAAAGATAAAATTCTTTTGCTGTTCTCATTTGTATAGAATTATCTGCTTTCTCAAACAGGAGAATCATGGCTTATGATGATAAATGTTTTGTGTATGTGGATATGGAGATAAATAGATATGCAGAGGTATCTATAGAAAGAGATAAGCACATAGGACAAGATAAATGTGATTTTCAAAGCCAAATTAAGAAACAGAACCCAGCTGGGGTGATACAGGAGTAGATTTCAGTCCTATCCACCGTAGTCACAAGCCAATCCCTGTGTAACATTATTTACTATGAATAGTGGGAGGAACATTGGCCATTCAGTTTTATGGTGAATACCAAAAAGCAGCTCTTGAAAACTTGGCTAGATGAAGGAAATTTGCCTCTAGGAATAATTCTGGCTGTCATCACATTGACATCCAAATATCTTAGATCTCGTCTAGACCAATAAATGAGATGTGAGGTTGTGGTTTCTCTGTAATGTACAAAGGGCAGACTAACACCTTGGTTGCATATATATTGTTTGTTTTCCCATGGCACATTAAGTTAGAGACCATCTAACACTGTGGTATGCATTACTTGGAATCACAGGTCAGTGAAGGCAATTCTTAAGGAAGGTGGCTTAAGCTTAGTCAGATATCTGGCTCTGAAATGTTCCGTTTTCAAAAAGGGGAACCATGGTGAAAATATTGAGTTCCGGGGTTGATTGCAGAGCCTTAATTGAATCAGTCCAAAATAGTAGCCTCTTATCCATGTCCAGGGCAGAATTCAATTCAGGGTGGTTGTAGTTGAGGAGGTTTTCTAAGCCTGATTTCCAGGGTTGTGGCTTACCACATTGGCTTTTGTCATAATGAAGCAAGTAGAAATGTTGTAAATAAATAAATAAATTTGGTGAGATGCTGTTCCACGTTGCAAATGAAATAGGACAGCAAAGAATTCCCAGTTTTAAAACCAATAAACAGAATTGAAGGCCAATAAATTACACAATTGATTGAAATAGAAGAGTTGGTGTTTCCACTTAGTTGGTGCCATTAAACAAAAATTCCTCGTATACACCAGGAGAGCTCAATTATTTCCTAAATGCAAGTAACATAAATGTGCAACATTGGCCTCGTAACAAAATAGTTTTGTAAGCTATTGATCGATATTCAGCTGCCACTTAATTAGCAACAGTAAGAGGTTTTCTCTGGTTCTTATTTATTTTAACGGGTTATTTGATGTAACCTAATCCTTGATTATTTCTAAAGAGGCTTTATTTCTTTTTTCCCAATGACTCCCTGTAGGTTTTTCAGTTAATTATGGGCACAGGATTAGAGGGTTGGTGGAGCATCTTAAGTAGGCATCAAGTTGTTGCACACTAAAGAACTGCATTGTAATGAAAATTGACCATGATTTCTGCTCTTCATTGTTTGGATTTCATGAGAACACAATTGTCTGAACAACACCATATTAGCGACACATTATGGGCTAATGAGCTTTTCATCAATTACATAAAATGTACTCCTATTCTCGCATGGGAATAGTGGAATATTTACACATTCACATTCTTCATTTAGACAAACAATGGTATATAAAGCTGTTGTTTTATTGCATGGCATGATTGGATAAATAAAATTTCAGAACAAGAACTAAGAACACAGTTGGGTATACAACAGTTTCATCTTGACACCTGAAGGTATCAGGCTAAGGAGATAAATATAAAGGTACATGACTGTGGAACTTTGTTTAAAGAATATCTCTTTAATTAGCATTTATTAATTATGATAAACAGTATGATAGGAAATCTCTGCTTGTATCCTGTTTTCTATCTTTCAGTTGTCTTAACAGGTTTTGCAAGTACAGTAGAGTCTCACTAATCCAAGCCTCGCTTATCCAAGCCTCTGGATAATCCAAGCCATTTTTGTAGTCAATGTTTTCAATATATCGTGATATTTTGGTGCTAAATCAGTAAATACAGTAATTACAAAATAATATTACTGCCTACTGAACAACTTTTTCTGTCAAATTTGTTGTATAACATGATGTTTTGGTGCTTAATTTGTAAAATCATAACTTAATTTGATGTTTAATAGGCTTTTCCTTAATCCCTCCTTATTATCCAAGATATTCGCTTATCCAAGCTTCTGCTGGCCCGTTTAGCTTGGATAAGTGAGACTCTACTGTATATGAAATGTTACAGAACTGGAGCTTTACAGCTGTTTCAGCTGTTTTCTGCTGCTGTAATTCCTTCCTTACTCATTCTGATCCCCTTCAGACTAGGATTGTATTATAATTCAGGAGTAGAGTTTCATGGCCTTTTTGAAAGTCATGCTTTTTCAATAGCTTCAAAACTCACTGTGAGAGGAAATACATACTACCTTCAGAGAAATAAAATGCACACAAATCAACATACAGATGTTAAAATGTAAACTGCTGAAATGTTCATAATTGAAAAATGTGTGCAAACAACAGTAGGAGTATGTATAAAATGTATAACTACATTTATATATTCATATAAGTGCATATTAGGCAAAATATTTATAGCTTTCAATGCACAAAAAACAACAACAAAGTCTCCTAACCTAATATAAAAGTTTCATATGAAGAAAACTTCAGTTTAGTTTTAAGAAAAAAAAAACCAAGAAAAAAACAAAAACAAAATTGAGGCTGAGAAATGTTGGCATTTCTATTTTGAAATGAGTCCCATTGAGACAGTGAGAAGTGCTTCCAAGAAGCTGAAAAATATAAGGATAGTGTGTTATTTCTTAAGGATACCTTAAAAAAGCAAAACGTAGATTTCAACTCATGATTATTTTTCTTGATCCAACCTGAAGGATCATGACTCCAAATAAGGGAGAGAAAAGATCAGCTAAGAAATAGGAGCTGAAAGTAGACACATATGATGCCTGTTCCAAGTAAGACTCATCTTAAAGTTAGAAAAACAGATGAGTGAAACACTTTCCTCTCATCAAGGGCTGCCTGAGGAGTTCAACCCTCAAAGGATGCTATTTGAAAGGGGGGTGGGGAGAATGACATTTAGAGTACCAACCACTGTATCCATGGGAAATGCATTCCCAGACTTTGTGAGGATATATTAAACTGCCAATAATAGTGAATCCTATTGGATTGAAGGATTTCCAGCCCCAAAACAATATTTAGTTGCACTGTAGGGCCTAGAAAATGCCCAAGGAGGACATACTTTGCCAGATGTGGATAAATGAAATTGTGGATACCAGAAGAATTGAATCAGAGGCAGTTGGTAGATTCCATGTCAAGGTGATTTTTATCTTGGTTTTTCTCTAAGGACTTTTTTAAGGTGCTGAATCTTACCCCTAAAATGTATTTAACCTATTGGATAGCTCTTTTTAAATCCAAAGCATATTCTTATCTGCTGTAATGGTAGCCAGCAGTAATTATGAAGATGTTTTTATTAGATCCTCTTTAACACTCTTTAAATACCATACACAGTTGTTGTTATATGCCTTTGAGTTGACTAACCTATAGCAGTGCTATCATAAGTTTGTCTTTACAAGACAGAGGAGGTTTTCCACTGCTTTCATCAGTGTCACTCATTCAATGACAAACATGAGTTTCTATGACTGAGCAGAGATTTAAACCTTAGACTTCCAGAGCCTTGGTCCATTACAGTATTCTCACAATGTGGCTCTCAAACACCTTATTGTATCTTTGAAAACAGTACTAAGAAACAGGATTTTTCTTTTTCATTATTTTAATATTGTGACAGATGTTTTGGGGAATTCTAGTCTACATTAATTATTTCACATACAAGATTGCTCTTCTGTTTAATGGGATCCTACTACAAGGCAGAACTTAGAAATGAACATAAAAACATTACTTCTTACAGTGTTCATTGAGCAGTTCACAGTTTCATGTATTAGTAAGCTGTTTCCATGGATACTTTCTATATTGTTCAGAGTGTCGCACATTACTTTTTTCTTGATTTTGATTTCTTTTGAAATTCCTAGAACTGATAAGAAAATGCCATGAATCTTGAAGAATTCCTAATTACCTTAAACTGTAATTTGAGGTGTGATTACAAAATGCTATCCATTTGGATGATAGAGTAGCATTGTTGCCACTAGCTGTTGAAGTGTCGCTCATTACCAAGAAAATAACTTCTTGTTGGTAGTTGTGTTACTTGTAACATCATACTTCCAAGATATATGCACTTATGAAAGAGATACTTTACTGAAATCATATTTTTGTGATGGTAGATGATTTTCAGTGTTGTCTTGTCTTGTCTTCTCAGGCCTAGAAGAGCTAGGAAGTGGAAGCTATAGGCATCGATATCTCACAGACACAGGAAATGGTGATGATGATGGAATTGAGATTGATGATTCGGACTATGACATTTACATTGACGAGGTAAATCTAAAGGCATCAGTCAGTCCATCTGACATTTCAGTTCTTTAAAGATTTTTGTGTGTATAGCATTTGGACAAGGAGGTCTGAGAAAGATAGGGAAGGAAGACATAAACTAATCTATGCTTTGGTGACATACTGTCTCACTCTAAATGCATTTCTCTAGTTTGACTCAGACTGAACTTTTCGTTCCTCATGCAATCATATGAAGCCATAGACAACGTAATTTACATTCACTGAATGGGGTGGGAGGATGTGGCATTATCTACAGTTAGCCCTCTACATTTGCCTGAGTTAGGAGCTCAGGACCTCCTGAAAGTAAAAAGCCTTGAATAAAGAAATTGCTATTTTTTAAAACTGAGATAATATCACTGTAGGAATTTCTAGATATTTCATCATGTCTCTCGAGATGAATTTCACTGGAAGCTGCTCATAAAAAAGTAGAACCTAGAGATTCCTAGAGTGTCATTCTTTCGAGAAATCTCTAGGTCCTCCAAGCCTCTTGGAATAATAATAATGATGACCTGCCCTCATCAATAAATATATAATTGGGCTCCTGACAAAATAAACCTCTTTCAATAAGGTTATTTCTACAGCAAACAAAATCTATGCCTTGAGCTACAGATATAAGGAGCTCCCTAATGCTGAATGAAACTCTTATTCTGATGTGTATTCTGGCTTATACCTTTCAAGGTCCCAGATAGAAATTGCTCATATTGGTACCACATGAGACCTTGTAACCCAGGGATGGAAAGCCTGTAGCTCTGTAGATGTTATTTACCACTGCAGCTTCCACCAATAACATTTCTATGCAGAAAATGCTGTTTTATGTATAGGAAACATGTTTATCACATAGAAAATCTATTTTATTCAGAGAAGTATTCCCAGAAAAAAGTGTGCTGAAAAATTTCATCTCAGCTCTGAAGAATGAAGAAATAGGACATCTGAATATGAAGGCTACTTGGTGTAATCCTGATTCTCCCCATAAATATTGATTTCCATTCAATTCCATGCCTTTTCTCCAGGATTAGTACTCTATGTGGTGCCCACATATTTGTGGGCCATATTAGATAGGGTTGATGGGAGTTGTAATCCATTGACATTTGGACACCTCCAGCCTGCTTTTAAATTAAAATAGCATTTAACCTTAATTGTTTCTATACTGTATGGGAAGCACATGCTCTGCTCTTGAATTGAGACCATTCAACCAATGCATGCACTTTTAAAATTTATGATTGCGTAATAGCAACACATATATTTGAACATAGGTATGCTATATTCTAGGCCTGCTTCCAACTGTGTATCTTGGCTGAGAAAATTTCTTTGTAGAGGATGACAAAAGTTTCAATGGATTTTGTTATATATCTCCCAGAGAGCTTATGAAATATGACAGGACATCAATGTTGTATTTATGTTATTAGTCTTTCTGTTGGTCTGTCTCTATCAACAAAAAAATAAATAATACCTGCAAATTCTGCAAGATTAACCCTTTGCTATACTACGTGTGCTACTGTTATCTTTTCTCAGCTCAAACCACTTCCTGCTATCAAAGGAAGCAATAGGAAGTTTTTTGTTGAGACCAAGATTTCACCAGGATCTACTGCAAGGATCCTTTCACGGCTGCTTTCATCTACTCCATCTCCTATTACTTTCCCTGCAATAACTACACTTCCACCACGTACCACCACCACTACAAGTCTTAAGGCCTCCAGGAGGAACGGCGTGGCAACAGTGGTACGGCAGTCTGATCAGTCATGTGATGAAACCATTTGCTCTACTGATAGCTTTTGCGTCAATGATTATGAAAGGAGTGGGTCTCGTTGCCACTGCAACCTTGGCAAAGGAGGGGAGAGCTGTTCAGAAGGTTGGTTTACTTAGAAGCCATTTACAATCAGTTGCTTTACAAAGCAGATTATCAAAATAGCATTTCATATATGTGGTGCACATATTTTGTTTGGTACATTAGTACAATAGTGGACAAATAGGAAGCATAGTTGTACAAGACACACCTGACTAGTAAGCAGAAGAGGTTCACCAAAATCCAGAAATAATTTATTACATATCTATTCTGCTGCTTAAGAGGTGAAGTAACCAATGACCCGATGTTTTGGACAAACAACCAAAAATGTTTTCTTTCATTGTGACATTAATTTTACATTCCCAGTTCATTGAATTAATCAGTCACTCAATCACTATATTTATATGCTGTCCTCTTCCTAAAACTCAATCCAATTGGTTACTTGGAATCTAAAAGCAATGTTGGGTCTGGCAATACTGTCAAACTTAAGTTCTGAAGATTCATTCACCAGATGGTCATGGAAAATTCACAAGAAAGTTATAGTGGAAACAGATATTTTTGATTGTTTTCCCAAACATCTGTTTGTTGTTTGTATCAGCTTTCAAAAGCAAGGCTGCTGGTGATGGTGGATGGTAGTACATACTTTGCTGAGGGCATTGTAGTATTCCAGTTACAGTAGAGTCTCACTTATCCAACATAAATGGGCCGGCAGAATGTTGGATAAGCGAATATGTTGGATAACAAGGAAGGATTAAGGAAATGCCTATTAAACATCAAATTAGGTTATGATTTACAAATTAAGCACCAAAACATCATGTTATACAACAAATTTGACAGAAAAAGTAGTTCAATAAGCAGTAATGCTATGTGGTAATTACTGTATTTACTAATTTAGCACCAAAATATCATGATGTATTGAAAACATTGACTACAAAAATGCGTTGGATAATCCAGAACATTGGATAAGTGAGTGTTGGATAAGTGAGACTCTACTGTATGTTCATTTGTGTGTAATATGGACATAGCTGTTATAATACATTGCTGCCTTTAGGATTCACCCAATTACATCAATAGCTTGCCAGTGAGGTGACACATCTTGTATGTATTTTAGCCCATAGTTCAATGGAGCTGTCCAAGGTGCTAGTCCTCATTGGGGGTAATGCTGTTCAGTAATCTGGATAACTAGAATGATTTGCTGGCTGTTTACTGAGTGGTTCGTTTCACTGCTACTTTCAGTCCTTTCATTATACTTTCTTACACTTTAATGGTGCCAGATTGTCATTTAGATATAGCAACTGGGATATCCATATATATGAAGAGCATACATTTGAGCAATGCCTATTTTGAGGAGTTGTAGATGGAGAGGGACAAATAATCTTGCAATAACTCTCCAGATAAGATGATGAATATTGTCATTTAGTGAGGTATTCATTCCTTTTCCTCCAATAAAACACAAGTGGAGCCTTATCTTGAAACATCAATAGGGACAAGTAACAGATTGACCAATTGGTCCTTGGAAATGTCCAGGATGAGACTGGGAAGTTGAGGAGCTGGTGTAGATTCTTCTAAATATACAGCATAAGGGATTTCATTGTGAAAACTTAAAGGGGAGACAGAGACAGTCTGTTGAGTACTGCGATAAATATAAGTTCAAGTAGAAATGACCCATAAGTCTAAAAATGAATCTATTGATTTTATTCAGAAGTTAACTGCTAAGAAATATGCCCTCATTGTTATCTTTCAGATGTTAATATACAATATCCTCAATTCTTTGGCTATTCATACATCACTTTTGAACCTCTGAAAAATTCCTACCAGAAATTTCAAATTACTGTTGAATTCAGGGTAAGTGTGTAGAGTGTTTGGGCAATGTCATGTTTAATGTCTTGTTACATTTAGATTAATGATAGAAGTGTAGATATGTGCTGTCATCCAAAGGAAGTCTGATAATAAGGAATAAAAATCAACAGATAATGACAGTGGGATTTGTAGAATAGTTTAGCCTCTCTTGCTCAACTAAATCCAACACTTGGAAAAGTTCTTGCCATAGTATGTGGTTCATTATAGAAAATATTAAAAATCTGGTACATTTCAAATTTTATTGCACATTACTTTTTCATTACTACAAAAATAGAGGATTAAGAAAAGAAGGCCATAATGCTTGAAAATTCATCCACAATGCCTGTTTTAAAGGTAATAGGAAAAGCAATGAGAAAATATTACTGTTTACCAAAATACATAAACGTCATTACAAATCACAAGGTTTCTTTTGTAACACAACATCACAATGCATTTGTTACCAAAGAGGGAAAAGGATAATTAGATGCAGAAGGATAGCATATCCTTACATAACTTGTAATGGGTCACTTCCAAATTCTGGTTTAATCTATTATACGATTTTTTGCAAGGAAATGGAATTCTAGATATTCTTCTGGTCAGTTTAGAGAAAAGATGGAATAAACATGTATTAAATGAATAAATTGAGTGAGATTGCTTGGGTCTCTTTCATTTACCTTCATTGTATTGTGGGAATGTTTTCCTCATTGCATCTTCTCACTACTGCTCTAAGAAAGTCTTGATGAGCAAATTTGGCAGAATGAATGCAATGACCCAAAAATTGATCTTTCTGGAAGCAAGTGAAGGAGCATTGTGCCGTCATGATACTATGGAACTATATAAAGTTAATATCAGTTCATTAGTAATTGTGCTTCAGAACTAGGGTGTTATTTACCTTCCATTTTTTTCCATTCCTAGACTGAAGCTGAAGATGGTTTGCTTCTGTATTGTGGAGAAAATGAGCACGGACGTGGTGACTTCATGTCAGTAGCAATCATCCGAAGAAACATCCAGTTCAGGTATGATTTACAAACAATACTGTAATAATAATGAAAGGTTTCTGGCCTCTTTTAGGACTCCTATCTACTTTGGGAAAAACATAGTATCATAATAGCTGCTTGGGTCTCAATCAAGATTGAAGAGCAGGGTGCTCCTTCTGCTGTGTATGAAGGGCAATGCTTGGAGGCTGAAGGTTATTCTGTACCCTCCAGTGTTTAAACTTTCCTGTTAAAGGGGTACCTTTATTTCTGTGGTCAGAGGGTATTGGAGATGATGATGATGAGGAGGAGGACAATGAAACCATGATTTCCCATTCATTCATACATTTAGGAATTTCTGAGATCAGAACTTATTTGAAATAATAATTATGTGCAAAGAATCTATTTCCAACATAATTCCCCCACTAAAGCATGCTGTCATCTCTAAACAATGTGGGGGTTTTTTTGCAAATAAATGAGATCCTAAAATATAACAAATCTTGTGATGGTCGATATTTTTCATGAGGGGCTATTTCAGTATGGATGAGAAAATTGTCAAATAGTAGTATACTGATACTACATTGTTAGTAGCTTATTTAAAAAGAGAAATGTATTCAGGAGTGTGGTTTTGGGTATGACAAGTCAACGTACTGATCTTTGATGGGAACATCCTCAAACTAGAGGCACGTAGATTTTGGAGGTTGTCATGTTTTCTGTGTTGATCTTAGATTCAACTGTGGCACTGGGATTGCAGTAATTACCAGTGAGAACAGAGTTAAACTGGGCAATTGGCATAGTGTGACTGTGTTCAGAGATGGATTGGAAGGTTGGCTTAGACTGGATAACAACCCTCCTGTTTCTGGTAAATCTCAGGTGAGTCATTCTGCTTGTGAAAGGTAATATAATTAGCTATGAATGTATGTTTGTTCTGAATCAGTCTGGAATTCCAAGATGTACCCAGATACAGGTTGTATCCCTAATGCGATGCTTTATATTTGAAATGGTGGTGGGTAGGAAGGATCTCCATATTTTTCAAAGCTTGTGATATCTCTAGGGCCTTCCACTGCTCCTTACCTTCTCCACCTAAATGTCACTTGGTAAACCTAATTAAGTGAACATTGCTGCTTTAGGTCTACCTCTGGGACTTAATCCACCCTGAAATATCCCAGATCAATAGCTGCCACTTCCTACCAAGTTAAAGAGCCGCAGGAGGCTACTAAGTATTTTGGAGGAAAGGGACAAACATTTCTGTGATATTGTATTACAACACAATAAACTTGAAGTAAGTGAACTTTTCTGTAGTGCTCAACACAACTTTAAGCAAGCATGTGTCAAAGAAAATAAAGACATGAAGGTTGGGATGAGGTAAGATTAGTTAGAATCCCATCACTACTGGCTACAGCAGAGGAAGGTAACATATGAAAGATTTCCAGATTTCAAGGGCTGGTTGTTATTCTCCTGTCTGCATGAGGATGAGGGAGAGGACTCTTAGAGCAAGAACGTTGCTTTAAACTGGGTGCGTAAATCACATTTTGGTGTCTCAATGTTAGACATATTTCTGGGTATATTTGATCTGCTAGTTCTAGACACAGCACCACTTTTTGCCCATCAGCTCTAGTTTTTGAGATATAGAACATATGCCATATACCAGTCACCAACTACTCACCCATGGAAAACCATGATATCCATATCTAAGAAACTAGACGTGATGTGGTTGATCTAGTACAAGTTTCTGAATCAGCGCCCCAAGTAACCCTAGAAATAGGCCTAAAAATTAAGACAATTTTTTTTTTGTTGGGCTGTGGCATTTTTCATTTCACCCACCAAAATCATGGTGTTTTTTAAGGCTATACTTTGTGGAAAGTTCTAGTGTGGTGTCTTGGTTTGAACACTGGATAATGTTTGTGGAGAACAGCACTGACTTCCTTGGAAGAAAAAAGAAAGAAAGAAAGAAATTAATAACAAGCTGAATTGTCTTTCTGGGGGCCAAATTTCCTATGAGTGTTTTTCTCTCCTTCACTTTCTAGGGTCAATACAGCAAGATTACTTTCCGAACTCCCTTCTATCTTGGAGGTGCTCCTACAGCTTATTGGCTTATAAGGTCTGCAGGAATGAACCGTGGCTTTCAAGGCTGTGTTCAATCACTCATTGTCAATGGAAAGATTATCGACATGCGGCCTTGGCCTTTGGGGAAGGCTCTTAGTGGAGCAGATGTAGGTAAGTGCAATGTCATTCCCACTCGTGTGTGTGTGACAGTGAGTGAGAGTTGCATCTACACCAGAGAATTAATCCTGCCTTGGTTCACTGGTATGGAATCAGGAGTTGTATGCATTAATTCTAGAGCACTGCTTCTCAACCTGGGGTCCCCAGATGTTTTTGGCCTTCAACTCCCAGAAACGCTAACAGCTGGTAAACTGGCTGGGATTTCTGGGAGTTGTAGACCAAAAACATCTGGGGACCCCAGGTTGAGAACACTGTTCTACAGTGTAGATGCATGCTGAGTTGTCATCTCCCATATAGACTATCCAACAACTTCTTGGATAATGGTTTGGGATAGACTTTGGGTCTGGTTTATTTTTAACCTATCATATTTTGTTCACTTTATTTTGGTTGGTTTCAGACTCTATCTTATTTAGAATAGACCCATTAATCTAAGTATGAAAAGTAGTTTGTCTTTTTAAATGCTTTTCTACGTCTGTTCCAATACTAGACCCAAGACTGTCCACAACATTATTAAAACCAAGTGCAGTTAAATAAGGGACTAAATGTATTGAAGGCACCAGATCCCATCTAATTTTGGAAGCTAAGCAGGGCTAGGTCACGTTACTACTTGAGTGGAAGATTGCAAAGAAATGTTAGGTGCTGAATGAAGGCAATGGCAAACCACCACTGAGTATCCTTTCCCTAAGAAAACCCTATGAAATCCATAGGGGTCTTAGGCAACCAGAAGGCACATGCAAAGAGAGAGCTCGGAGGACAGCAGCATAATGATATTTGAACACAGCAAATTGATGAATTAATAAGAAACATTTCATTCCCTGAGAATGGGAGAACAACATTTATTGAGACTGAGTGAATAACTTATTCAAAACATATTGATGCCTCTGGGAAATGTTTAAATGCCTTTCCACTTGGGTTAATTGTACAAAATTGCAAGTTTTGTCAACAAAATCCCATTACCAAGGAAAGCATTCCTATTATAGAACTTGTCCATTGTTGTGTTCTTTTCTTCTTTATTTGTATAATTTCAGTGAGTAGATAGAGTGCCATCAGAAGTTTTTGCTTCTAGTTATTACTCAGTAGACATGACTGAACAGAAAATGCCTCATCCATCTCTCAACAGACAATCACATTTATTTAAGTAGAAAATATGTACAATCTACTTTTCATAATTTTCAAGGACCTGACGTGTCTTTGTTTAGCAAGACTGGTAGTCATCCTAACATTTTGAAACACTTTTGTGCTTATGGAAAAAATATAACCATTGTCATTGGTAGCTATGGAAAGGCATGGTTTCCATCAAATTGCCAAATCTACCTCTAAAGCTATCTAAGTTAATAATCATTGTGTGGTAATGCATTTCACAATTTAAATATATGCTTTGTGGAAAACCTACTTCTGTCTCCACTGATAATGGTCCTCTAAAATGCTTGATAATATAACAGGCACTGAGATGCTTGAGGTTTATTATAGCATTATTGCATTTGCTTAATCATAGGCCAATATCAAAGGCCCCTGCTTCAGATTTGGGTACAAATCTGGAAGACCTACCTTCCAGTCTTTCATAGAGTTTGCTCTATAAATTTGGAGCTCATCCTTTCTGGGTTAATTCCGACTGAAAATAAATCTGTATACAGCTGCTATACAACTATGTTCTAGTAAAACTGATACATAATAGAACATAACTAGTTGAGACCCTGCTGTTCTGGCAACTAGTCTGTAGTTTAGTTGAGTTTCCCTAGTTGCTAATCTGTGCTTCCTGGAACAAAGGAAAGGAGCCTGGTTTGATTCCTTGGTCCACCATGAGGTTCATGCATGTCATGAGTCAGGTCAAGTCTTTTAGGTTGTATTGAGATGGGCCAAATAAAACAGACTCCTCTTACAACTGCTTCAAAGAGTACAGCTGATTTTGCAGCACAGCATCAATCTGTTGCAAGGGGAACTACAATCTACTTTGGATCTTTCAGGAAGTATCAGAATGACCGTAATGTTTATTGAAATCTGAAGCAGTCTAGTGTCCACACTTCAAAAAACAAAAACAAAACAACAACAACACTATTTTGCTGGTCAAAATAGCTCCTTGTAGGAGCCTTGCTGATGACATTACTTCTGGAGATCACATTGCATGGCTCTTCACCAGAAGCAGCAACACCAGCAAGGTTCTTCTGGATAGCTGCTTGGAGCTATTTTTTTCCTGGCAAAACAGTGGCAGCGGTGTCCCCAAGGATGACAGAGCACTGGTGTCTGGACTCCTAAAGGTGTTTGGAGTTCTTCCATAATGGTAGACGTAGATTCCCGATTCTGCATCCAGGACAGCTCGGTGTAGATGCCGCCTTAGTCTTACAAAACCTGCCATGAGTCCTATGTTTAGGAAGGACAAGCAATATAAATGAACAAAGTCTTCACATCACTAAGCTGATCAAAAGGTTTGTTCAAGTGACTGCACTTTGTTAGTGGTAGAAGGACTTGAAATCTTGGTTTCAAGTCCAGCGCTTCTTTGATAAAAGATCATCTCTTCATATCTTTTGTATTTCCCTATATCAAGGGCAGTAGACGGTAGCAACAGTTGCCCTACCCTCTTGATAAAAAGTGGGGGTAGAGATCTAGGAAGAGATATAAAAGTTAATAGAGTGGCCTAGAGAGCAGACACTGAAGAAAATAACACCTTAGAAAAGCACTGAGAGCAATTTCACGATACAGTGAGAGTCTATGGAATACTTATAGAAAGTGAGACTTCTCAAAAAGTTTATTTCTGATCAATATTGGTTCTCGGATCTCAGTTGTAGCATTCTCCAATCCCAGTATTAACCTTTACAACCACATCTGTCTGTATGTTTCTCAGTCATGTTTCAAGGTTATCTGTCAAATGCAGCTCACTGCGTGATGAAATTAAAAACCATTAAAACAAACCTTTTTGTCATATGCATTTTATCTATTTAATTAATGTCAACACAATTCTGAAAAGAGTTGTCCTTACTTAATGCTATATTTTAAAAATTACTAGAAATGCAAGATTGCAATTGGTTCCCGCACTAACAACAAATTAGATGAATTTGCATATTACAAGCAACTGTGTGTGTATGTGTGTATGCCTTCAAGTCACCTATAACATTGTATAGCGACCCAATGAATTCCATAGAATTCCATAAGAATACTCACTGATGATTTTTCTACTTCATTCTTCTGAAATATAGCCTATGGCACCTGGTATTCATTGGCAGTATCTCATCCAAATTCTAACCAGGGGTGACTCTGCTTAGCTTCCAACATCAGACTGGATCTAGTGCCTTCACAATATACCTCTTTCTTATACCTTCTACTCTGTACCTTTTGGGGAAAATACTGTCAGTGTCCATGTAGTACAATAAGAATAGAGACAAGTCAGCATTAGAGAGACTCATGTCATTAAATCCACAGTTCCACTTTTCTCTAATTAGAAAGCCATTTTTTGCCCTGGGAGACAGATTGGGCTCTTCATATTGTCTTTCAAAATTCAGAGTCAGACTTAAGTTTTTACAGCTTTCATTAAATTCAGAATTACACCATATACAGTCCATATTTTGTCCTGAATGCCCCAACTTGAAGATTAAAATGATAATTGAGTGAACAGATGGGAAAAGAAGAGGTGATCACTTGATGGCATATGTCTCCAAATGTCTCTGATTGGATTAAAGCTTGAGAATTCAGCTCACTTACTCTCCATGATGTTTCCTTTTCAGCATCTTATCAAGGTTATCTTTTATGTTGTACAATTTGTTGCTAGTGGCATTTATTTCAACTGAACCCATCAATCTTTAGTTATGAGCTCAATTTTATTAGGGAGCAAACTGAGACACTTAGGTTTTAATCCTATCCACCATACATGGGGAACTTGCAGCCGTCCAAGTACTGTTGGGTTGCAACGAGCCAATTTAACAGTGATGAAGGATAATAGAGTTTGCAGTCCCAACACTGGGATGCCTACAAGTTCAAGATTGTGGCTAAATGTAATTATTTATTTTTCTCCCACCTTTCTTCTGCCACTAGAGACCCAAGGCATTTCATAGCATGGTTTAAGGGGGAGGGGAGAAATAACTTAAAACAGTCAGTCATAATATTAAAACATCATTCACCAGACTATCATCTTGAAGTTATCTCTGAATAATTGACTGGGATTTACTGTTGATGTAGGGTAGGGCTTCCTAAAGTTTTCCACTTGAGACTCCTTAGTTGGCCCCAGGCATACAGGTATATAAAATAGGTATAAAAATAAAACATTTACTAATAACAAATCAGCATTTTCAAGGCTTGCTAAACAGGTAGATTTTCCTTTTTATGAAATACAACTGAAGTATTTTCTGTAGAGTCCACTGCAAAAACTGCTTAACAGATTCATGTAAATGACTCAAACAGCCATATGTTCAAAAACTTCTATTGCCAAATTTTTCAGGACTCCAACATTAAGTTAGGGGGCCCTATTTGGGGTTGGAACCTGGGTTTAAGAAGCAGCGATAAAAGGAAACCATAGGTTGTCATTTTTATCAACAGAGTCCCAGATGCTAATTTCAAGTTGTAGATCATTTCCAAAAGATTGAGACAACACATACTGTAAAAGCTATTTGCCTACCTTTTTGGAAGGAGATTTGGAAGAACCTCTGGTTTCTATCAAGGCCTCAGTAAAATAAATAAAGTGTATTAGTAAAGATCCCTTTTTAAACTATGGCCCCAGAAGGAGGGGCCATTTTCACTGGGGATTCTGGAAGTAGTCGTCCGAGGAAGCAATAGTTCTGAACTTTATTTCTGTTCTATTTGATGCTATTGGTATAGTGTTACCACTTTCCTCCTGAGAAAGAGGCATAAAGTGTCAAAAATTCTAATAGTAGAATAGCCTAGCAATTTCCAAAGATGAGAAGCTGAAACATCTTTTGAAAATAAGAATGCTAATCTAGGCTTACTAGAGTGAAAACTGGAGTGGGCTCTGTTACCTTTAATAATTGTGCAGAAGAAGGAAATTTCAGCAGGTGGTACTTGGTTGCATGACAAGTAACACCTGCTGAAAATTCCTCTTCAACACAAACATTGAAGAGGCAGGAAACTTATTTTGAATCTAGTGATCCTGATTCTCACTTGATACTATGAGAGTTTTTTTTAAACAACAACCTGCAGTTAATTTTCAGTGAAATGTGCTTAGACCTACGTACATACATTTTCCACATTGCCAGTGACTGTGGCAAAATCAGTAGGATGTTTCAGCAAGTTAGAATATACTTTTTTACTGTGGGGCAATAACCAGCCATATAGCCATTTCATCAATTGTGTTTCCAAGATAAGTTGACTGCAAGGGAGCTAATGTGTGATTATGAATTTTTAATTGCCTCTTTATTAATTCTATTTAAACATATCTTTCTCCTGACAAGGGATCCAGTATTTGTTAACGTTTAGTCAAAATGTACTATTACAAAAGCACATACCGATAATTAAGGATAATTTAAAATACATTTGAAACATAAGTAATAAAAAGACAGAGCACCCCACATGCAATACTATTCTGCCATATGATTAAAATCAAAGTTCTGCCTAAATGAAAAGGTCTTTACCTGCCAGCAGAAGGAGAGCAGTGGGCAACCAGACTTCCCATGAGAAGGAGCTCCATGGTCTGGGGACACATCTACATTATAGAATTAATGCAGCTTGCTTGCACTTTAACTGCTATGACTAAATCCTATGGAATCACAGGAGTTGCAGTTTGGTGAATATCCAGCACTATTTGTCAGAGAAGGCTAAATACATTGTAAAATTACAACTCCCAAAACTCCATACCATTGAACCATAGCAGTTAAAGTGCAAGCAAGCTGTATTAATTCTATAGTACATATGGTTCCTGGAAGTAGCTGCTGGGAAGGCTGTCTTCATCAATTGTGTCTGAGAAGATGATGAGGCCAAGGGAAATCCCTCCCCTGAAGATTATAAAACTCAGACTAGCTTAAATGGGAAGATACCATCTCTTAGCGATGTTAGTCCATTAGAATAGAAGCAGCAAGGTGTTAGTTAATCCCTTTACTGGGGATTTAAAAGTTACGAAATAGTTAGCATGAAATGGGAATGGTGGAATGAAGGAATCCAGTCACACCTTTGATAATGTTTGAAGTCTTTTTTCCAGCATTCGCTTTCGAGGATATTAATCTACCTCACAAAAGTTTATCCATGAAAGCTCATGTTGAAATAAACCAATTAGTTTAAAAGGTCCTAATAAATTCCTTCATCTCACCATCCTGATTTTCCTTTTTATGCCATGACAAACCAGCACAGCTAATACTATCTACAGTGTTTCTCCAGGAAAATACTTAGGAAACTTAAAGGATTCTGAGATGAGGTGTTTATAGATATGCAAACATTTCAGAATCCAAATGATTGTTCATGGTTCATGAGATGAGTTCCGTTATTGAGGTGTCAGTGTGGAAATGAGGCCCCCTTTCCAGATTTGTACCATCCCCATCTGTCACTAAAATTCAGCCTTTTGAGGGATGCCCAGCTTTAAATTCCTGTACAGACATAAAGTTTCATGGGTAACTTTTGGAAATTCACTTTCAGAGTAACCTACCCTGGAGAGGTTGTCATGAAGACAAATTGGCATAATCCTATTCACCCTGAGCTACTTGGAGTTGGTAACTTGAAAAAATAAAAAAAAATCCGTAGATTCTTTTGATGGCTTTAGCCTTCATCCAGCATTGCCAGTTTGTCAAAATTTGGCTGAAATATTATTTCTGCATTTTAAATCCCACTGTTCAGTACTTTTCATGACACATTACTAACATAGTGAAACATACTCTTTCTGTTTGCGTTTATGGTGAGAGAATATTATTCTATCATTCTGCATCTTCTTAACACAGCTCTAAATTTGGTTTAACATACCTTGGGGAGAGAGGCAGTGTAAATTACTAGTACGTTTCTTTTCTTTTAAAAAAAAACACCACTTTAAATGCACATATCACAAGATGGTACGTGCTGAAATATTTAAATACTTTTCAGAAGTAACTCTAAGGCATTCAGATCTGTCAGTCTTTGACAGCTTCTATATGGTTACCTCCAGCCATCTTCCTGTTAGATGCCAAGATGATAAAGATGTTGATTACAGAAGCCCATATGTTGGCAGTATGGATTACCTGCCATGTAGATAGAACTGTTAACTACAAACAGCATAGAAGCTAATAAGCTTAGACCTCGCTGCTTATCACCTCCAGCTCTTCCTACTGCTTTTCTCATAGACATAAGTAACAAAACAGCACTTAAGATAATTAAGGTTAAACAGAAAGTTGGTGCTTCTTGTAGCATAAATAGTCTAGTGACTGTTTGGAGATTTGAGGAGTCTAGACAGTCCGAGAAAAGAAGAAGCCAACAAAATGTGAAAGATACAATTTGCTCTATTAGCTATTGTTTCTAGAAAGCCAGTATGATTAGCTCCTATTGCTGCCATTTGGTGAATCTTCTTTGAGGCCTGGAGCTTAGTAGAGAGAAAAGATAAGAGTTATAGTAAACACCTTGGCACTCATTTCGTGAAAAGAATGGCTCTGGAATCTCATATGGTCCTGGGACCCAGGTGAAGAAGACTATCCTGTGGGTTGGCCTGAGGTTTTGACCTTCCTTTAAGTCCTGCAATGGGGGTGGGGAGTTTTCATTGGATCTAACTTCCAGCAGAAGACCAGATGGAAAGCAACCTAGCTATTGGATTGTCCTCAGGATACAGGCATTTTGACCAGGGGAAGGCTGAGGAAGAAGGGATGATATCCTCAGTCAATCTCACATTAGGTTGCTCCCCACTTCTTGCTTCTTTCTTGGTTCATCACACTAGACTTTAGGTTAAATAACATGAACCTCATTCAACCCAATTTTCTGTGTCTAGTCATGTTATTCCATGTTGGGTCGGCAGGCTGCATAACAGCTAATAAGCTTAGTTAGACCTTGCTGTTTGCCACCCCTAGCCCTTATCACTGTTCTTCGTAAATACAAAAGTAACAAAACAGCACTTATAATAATTAAGGTTAAACAGGCAGTTGATGCTACTTGCAATGTAAACAGCTTAGTGACCATTTGGAAATTTGATTAGCTTAGATAATCCATGAGAGAAAGAGAGAAACAAGTAGGACAGGAAAGACATCAGTTGATCTCACAAGCAATCACTTCTAGAAAGTCAATATGATTAGCTCATATTGATGCCATTTTGTGAATCCCCTTTGTAACCTGTAGCTTAGCCACTTAATTTGATACATAGATTTTCATGTTTCCCAGAAATACGTATATTTACGTTCAGCCCTCCACATTTTCTGGGGTTAGGGACACCAGCAAAAGTAAAAAATATTTGCTTCTTTTTATACCTGAGAGAACACCTCTCTGGGAATCTATCGGTCTCCAGCATGACTTTGTGGTCAGCCTCTGCTGGGTATTGACCACAGAATTGCACTGGAGGACCTACAGAATCTTTGACAGGTGTTCCATTGGAAGTTGACTATAAACTCATATAGGAGGACCTACAGTTTCCAGCGAGAACATTTTCACCCACAGAAGTCAAACTCATAAATGTGGAGAGTTGGCTGCATATAGAAAGTGGGAGGTGGTTTGTATAGGTAATGAAACCAGTAGTTAAATTAACCCATACTTGCAGGACAAATCAATGTTTATGTTGTCTTCTTGTTTTTAGGTGAATGCAGCAGTGGAATTTGTGATGAAGCATCCTGCATAAATGGTGGCACTTGTACAGCAAGCAAAGCAGATCGGTACATCTGCCTTTGCCCACTTGGATTTAAAGGCCGCCACTGTGAAGAAGGTGAGAGGTTACTTACTGGGCTTCTATCTGCAGTTAGATTTTAATTGAGTAAATCTAAATCTAGTTGCTAGCTCCAGATAGAGTAGAGTTAGAATAAATGGGAATTTGGTATGTCAACACTCCCCTGGACTACTATGTCTGGGTCTGAACATCAAAATTCAGGAAGGATATTGGCACGCTGGAGCATGTTCTGAGGAGTGCTACCAAGATGGTAAAAGATTTGGAATCTAAGCCTTGTGAGGAACAACTTAAGGAGCTGGGTATGTTTAACTTGGAAAAGAGAATATTGTGATTTGATATGATAACCATATTTAAATACATGAAATGATGTAATGTATTTAAATGGAGCAAGCTTGTCTGCTGCTATTCTAGATGTAAAACTACAAAATGTGTAAATTTCTTCATGAACAGGATGAGCAGAATTTAAGATTTCAACAAATAATGTAAAAGAGAAAATAATGAAAATTTATCCCAACTTTATAAATACTATTTTAACCATAATGGGTCTATAGTAGTATCCAGCCATGAGTTGGATAAATCCCAGTGTTCTTCATACTGGTTTGCAAAGTGTTATAAATTCCCAGCAAATATTTAAGGAAATTACAACAGATGTTCAAGAAATTTACAGCTCTGAGGTATGGCAACAATTGTCTATGTGTATTGTGTAAAGATTGTATATGTATTGTAAGAAGCCATCTATCATCTTGTTGGGTGGCGGTCCCAACCGTTTGCAACAACTGTTTGGAGCTACAACTGTATAAATATTTTATTAAAAGGACACTGAGGATTGATTGATGGCTGTCCTATCCATTTCTGAACATCGAGTGAATATTTCATGCTACAAATGATGCATTTAGATAGTATATATTACACTTTATGTGGTATAGCGTTGAATTTTCATTTCTGCATTGACGTCTTAATTGAACTCTGTGCAGGGAATTTACGTCACTGCAGATTTTTGAGATATTGATTTGCCTAATAGCTGGTGCTAATGGGAACTGAAGTCTTAAATATCTGGAGGCCAAAAGTACCTTATCTTTGGTGTAAAAGAAATAGAAAAACATCGTAAAACTTTATTATATCTTAGAGTAGGGGTTCTCAAACCTTTTCAGCCGCGGAGCCCTTTTTAAAGCAAAAGTTTCTCCTAGAGCCTCAAGAAATGTTTATATATTATATTGTAATATATTATATATAATGTATATATTTCAGACATGGGCAAACTTTTTGATGTGTTAAGTTTTAAAATTTGACAGCTGGGCCGGGCCAGTGGCAGATGGATGGAGAGTGTTTGTGTGAACTAATTGAAAAAGCATGAACACATTCCTATGCACATTGCACATATCTCATTTCTAGTGCAAAAGAAAGAAAGAACAATACAATATTTAAAATGAAGAACAATATTAACCAATATAAACTTAACAGTATTTCAGTGGAAGACCCCAAGAGCCATCCAGTCTAGCTCCTTTCTGCATGCAGGGAAAGCACAATCAAAGCAGCCCCTGAGCAGTGGAAGAGAAATAGGGTTGTGGAAGCAATGGAGGTGGGGAAAAGGCTTTTGGCGGCAAGGTGGCCGAGGGAAAAAAGCTTTTGGCAGCCAGGGAGGTGAGGATAAAAGGCTTTTGGTGGCAAGGGAGATGGGACGGGGAGGGGAAAAAAGGAGGAGGGGAAGATTGGAGGGGGGAGGGGGGAGAAGGAGGGAACCATGGAGCTCATCAGTATGCTTCATGGAACGCCAAGGACTCCGCGGAGCACATTTTGAGAACCGGTGTTTTAGAGAAACTACCTTCATGCTCATTTTTGTCCTGTTTCTCTAGCTTACCTCCTCCTCATGCCTCAATTCAACGAGACCTTGAAATCCTTTGCTATCACTCCCTGGCCTTTGGAACCACAGAATTACCTTTCTTTCATGGAATTTGAGATCACATTTCGCCCAGATGCAGGGGATGGTGTCCTTTTATACAGCTATGACACAGGCAGCAAAGACTTCCTGTCCATTAGCATGGCAAACCGTTATGTGGAGTTCAGGTTTGACTGTGGTTCAGGAACAGCTATCATCAGGTAAATTGGATTTGTAATTATTTTTATGATACTAACTACCTTCTCCATGCCATAATGAGCCTCTTTACTTTAAAGGATCATTAGAGCTAATCAAAGATCACATTTTGTTATAGCCACTGATGAAGCAAATTATTGTTTGATATTATTGTTGAAAGACTGACCATGATAATTTGGAGAGCAAATAGTGCTGGGATTTCTTAAAGTCTAACAAACTTCTTGTGAAATAAGCTCTAACTATTGGCAATTGCTTCTGTTGTGGGAAACTGCTCAAGGTCAATAACTTAAATTCTTAAAACTAACCTGGACACTGCATTGAATACATTGCTGCCATCACATTTAATTCTCCACCCCATTATCTAATATTACTTATGAGTGTTCTGACATAATGGCATTCATTTTTCCGTTCTCCGATGTCTTGTTATTTTGTACTTTCAGGTTGTTTCTGACTTATGGTAACTGTAAGGTGAATGTATTGCAAGATTTTCTGAGGTCCGAAAGTTAGGCCAAAAGTGTGTGACTTGTCCAAAGTCACTTAATGGGTTTTCATGGACAGTCACAAATGGGTATTCATTGACAGTTTTCCAAAGTTGTAGTTCAGTACTCAAACTGTTATGCCATGCTGGCTAATGCTGGTGAATTATGGGGAGCAGAGATGGAAAAACCCTCTATGGAACTTATCAGGACTAATTACCATGGGTCTCATCATTTCAGACACCCCCTAGTAGCAAACTGTCCAAGAAACAGGTCTAGGAAAAGGTATGAGCCCCAAACCAATATTAGAAGAAAAAAACCCATTGTGCTCCTACTATCCAGTTCAATGCCTGGCTCACCCAAATTTCTCTGTGCAGCTCAACTTCCTTAGTATTTTACTGTGCTGGTTGATCTACCTTTTCCATCTACTCCCATATCATAGTTTACCTCTCTTCTTTCTTTCATGATACATAGTCTTCTGCTCTTTTTCACCCTATGGTCACATCTATTCCTTTTCTTCTCCTTGCTTCATCATTCTTCCTTCAGTCCACAAGACACAAACATAGTGCAGCTTCTTCTGGTCTTCCTCTCTCCAATCCGTCATTTCTGAACGTGTGTATGTGTAGTGGAAGTTCAATGGGGAGCAATAAAGCAGAGTAGGAGCAGCAGTGTTGGGGCTTCATTTGAAGTCAGAGCTTGTTTTCTTATAATCTGGTGTGAAAGGAAGCAGGTAACACAGGGTGTGCTAAGCCCACTCTTCCCAGCACCCCAACTGGAACATCTGGAACATGCTCTACAGATCAATTTCATTTCCTAAAATATTGTAAATTTCAGTTGAGGAATTTCATAGCTCATATCACTTTGGCAAAACATCTGAGCACAGCAGTTGTATTTGCTGTTACAGAATTTCAGAGAAAACATTAGCAATAGGACATATATCTAGTTAGTTATCTCCATCCCATCCTATGGCTAATGCTAGCCGTAATCCCAACCTAGCCCCTTTGTCTCTCTAGCCCAGTGGTTCCCAACCTTTGGTCCTCCAGGTGTTTTTGACTTCAGCTCCCACAATTCCCAACAGCTGGTAAACTGGCTGGGATTTCTGGAAGTTGAAGTCCAAAACACCCAGAGGGCCAAAGGTTGGGAACCACTGCTATAGCTCAATGGTAAGAATCATAGCCAGAGGTTGTTGGATTATATTTCCGAGCAGCCCTGTCAATGGATTTTGTGTGTGTGTGTGTGTGTCAGGAGTGACTTGAGAAACTGCAAGTCATTTCTGGTGTGAGAGAATTGGCCGTCTGCAAGGACGTTGCCCATGGAATGCCCGGATGTTTGATGTTTTACCATCCTTGTAGGAGGCTTCTCTTATGTCCCCACATGGGGAGCTAGAGCAGATAGGGGGAGCTCATCCATGCTCTTCCCGGGTTGGATTCGAACTGGGAACCTACAGGTCAGCAACCTAACCTTTAGGTCAGCACTCCTGCCACTGGGGGCTCTTATAAATGGTGACCAAGTTAAAATACCTGGTGTCATATCATTTCATGTAACCAGTCAATGCTGACTCCCCAAAGGCTGAAATTGGGATCTTTTCTATCAGCCGCTAACTGGCCACCCAGCTGAGAAATGCCGAGGACTAACTTATACAAGACATAGCTCCTCCCAAGGATAATTATCAGATAATTAAAACATTAATTGTTGAAAACAGAAACTTTCCTATCATAATGAAGACTGATATGGAAAGAGTACATAATGTGAATGTTGTTCCTTATTAAGCAATCAGCTTCATTTGGTTTCCATATTACATATTGATCTGAGGAATTATTACCCTATTATGTATTGATTTATCCAGGATAATTACATTTTAATTGTTATTAAACAAAGACCAGGAAGAAAAAAATGGCAACAGGGGGAAATAATTAAAGTTATGATAAAGTGCATGTGTATTATGTTTTTCGTGTGTTCTGTGGAGATATTTAAACTTGGAGAGATGTTAAGAGCTCATTAGTAACAAAGTACAAAACCCAGCCTGCATTTGAAATGGAAGTGTGTGCATTGTTAAAATTGACATGAATTTTCAGCTTCTTCCATGAGAGTACTAAATGTAACCTGTCTGGCAGAAATTTAATTTGCATCTATCCGTTATGTGTCAGCTGCATTTCTGTTCTCAGGTTAGTGACAATTTATAAAGATTACCTCGCTACATTTCATATTCTTCCTGAGGGAAGTCTTGCACAGCAATTGCAAATTACATTTCTTCCCAAGACTTCTTTTCATAATTAGGATTGTGTCTTGATTGGGCATCCCTAGAGAATATCTAATGTGCAAAAAAGTTGGTGCTGATTTACCTGTAACAAGTTCTGCAAAATATACAGCACGATCCATCCACTGCAGCTGATCCTCATGGGAATGTTTTTTGCATCTTTCCACCCACTCTTTGCAAGTCCTTACCTGACCATGTGTGCTACTGCTTATAGTACAACATGCCTAGTTCCACCATGGCTCCTATGAAGATCTCCCAAGAGTCCCATTCCCTTTGTGGTTGTGGTGTGCAAGCTGCTTTTGCAGGGAGGTGGACTGTTCATTTATTGGAGTATTGTGTGGTTTCCGGACTGTATGGCCATGTTCTAGCAGCATTTTCTCCTAACATTTTGCCTGCATCTGTAGCTGGCATCTTCAGAGGATCTGATAGTGGTAATGCAAGTGGAGTATATATACCTGTTGAATGTCCAATGTGAGAGAAAGAACTAGTGTCTATTAACTACGTGTAAAGGATACAATTAGCAAGTCTGGTTTGCAAGTATTTGAGTGGGATTCATCATTAGCATGTGAGTAACTGAGAAGATTGCATAGTAAATAGTGAGGGTATCTGCCTGGAAGTAGCTAGGCCTACTTCAAAGGAAACTAGACTCTTTGGAGATCTTCATTTATTGACTATGCAATCTTCTCAGCTACTCACATGCTAATGGATGGATAATCCACATTATCTACTTCGAACTGGATTATATGAGTCTACACTGCCATGTAATCCAGTTTTATATAGCAGTGTAGAAGGGGCCTAAGACTTGGAAGAACATCTATAGAACTAGAAAAGATCATCAACTATAAAGATAGATCACTAGATACCCAAGACAGAATCATCCAAGCCATAGTATTTCTGGTTTCTTTGAATGTGTGTCTAAGCTTTCATGGAGAAAAGGATGAAAGAACAGATTTGAAAAAGGATGCTGAAGAAGAGTTCTGTGGAAAGCATGGGCTGCTGGAAAGATAAATGGATGAGTACAGAAAGAGGACTAAGAAAACAGACTGTTGTATTTTGAACATATTATGAGATGACTGACTCACTGGAAAAGATTATAATGCTGCTCAGCAAATTGGAAGGTAGCAGGAAAAGAGAAAGTCTGCATTACAGGTGGATTGAATCAAGTAAGTAAACCCCAGTTCTACGTTAGCAAGACCTGAGTAAGGTAGTTGATGGCTGATACTCTTGGGTGTTTTCCACTTAAGTCATGAGTCAAAATAAACTTATGGCCAGTGTTCAAAGCATCGCTGGAAAGATTAATCTATTCCTTTGGTTTCTCCCAAATCCAAATGTTTTAAATATGAAGTTCTTTCCATTTCCAAAATGAAGAGATTTGTTTGTTGTTTATTTATTCAGTCACGTCTGACTCTTCGTGATCTGATGGACCAGCCCACGTCAGACCTCTCTGTCAGACATCACTGTCCCCAGCTCTTTCAAGGTCAAGCCAGTCACTTCAAGGATACCATCCATCCATCTTGCCCTTGGTTGGCCCCTCTTCCTTTTTCCTTCCTTTTTCCTCAGCATCATTATTTTCTCCAAGCTTTCTTGTCTTTTCATTATGAGGCCAAAGTACTTCATCTTTGTGTCTAATATCTTTCCCGCCAGTGAGCAGTCAGGCATTATTTCTTGGAGTATGGACTGGTTGGATCTTCTTGTGGTCCAAGGCATTCTCAGAATGTTCCTCCAACACCACAGTTCAAAAGCTAGTATCTTCCTTTGCTCAGCCTTCCTTATGGTCCAGCTCTCACATCCATATGTTACTACACTTTAACTATGCGGACCTTTGTTGCCAGTGTGATGTCTCTATTCTTCACTATTTTATCCAGGTTGGTCATTTGTACTTAAGAGATTTGTACTTACGGTAAAATTCTTATCAAAAGGAGACACAATTATGCTTTGTTATTACAGAGAAAATGGTTATATACTTGAAGGTGAAACACAGAAAGTTTGAACTTGAAGTGAACATTCAAGATCCCAAAGGAACATTTATGGAGAGCAGAAGTGGCAGAATTAGGGATGGAATGATTGGGAAGTGTTACAGCCAGTTGGAGGAACCTTTTGCAAAGCTAACACAGCTCTTCTGAAAACTGCCATGAAGATAATGGAGTGTCTTTGCATTACGCCAAATATAATTTTCCCTGTTCCAGCATTACCTACTCTGAATTATATCTTGGATAGCAATCTTCTACTATCTCACTTACTGATTTTTTAAAAACAGCTTGAAATGTTAGGGATTGAGCACACCATGACCTTGGAAACATTGGTTAGTTGTACTTTTTAATGACATAAATCTCATAATTTGGAAGGATCTGTATTTTTTCAACAAAAACACACATCAGCAGCTTTTGAACAGTCCAACTTGGAAGATATAAAATGGCTGGACCTAGTTTATATTTGTCCCATTTCCTTTTAGGAGTGAAGAACCTGTCAGTTTGAACCAGTGGCATGAGCTCAGAGTGTCTCGCACAGCAAAAAATGGCATATTGCAAGTTGATCAGCAAAAACCAGTAGAAGGAATGGCAGAGGTAACAAAAGGATGTATATTCATGTATTCATAGCCACACACTGTGATTTGGTTTTTAAATGTACGATTTGTTCAGGTTTTAGCTATTGGCTTTGCATGATTCTTGGTTCTCTATCCCAAAATAAAATAAAAATTTCAAGAGATACATAAATGAATACAACTATTATGTGACGAAGTAGGGTCAGTGATGTTTTTGCATTTTAGTAATGGAAGCAGTCTGTTCAAGGCTCAAGATGAAACTATTGCCATATTGCCCCAATGTATTACACACCCACAGGAGCAAATTCTCTTTGGGTCTTTCTCAAATACCATGAACATAAAGTAATATTCAATCTTCTCAGTGCAGAATCTCAACACCTGTCTCCATTAATCCTCCTTGTGAAATACAGGTGACTGCTACTAAGACACCTAGACTTAAGTATTGCTATTGCCTCTACCTTTTAGTTATTTGTGAAGTTTAATGTACAGTGTTAATTCTTGGTTTGCATCACAAATTGGGACCAAGCTTACACTTGATCATCCGAATCATAGAAATTAATGCAGCCAGGCTTTCTAAGCAATCATTAATGGTGTTGTTGGACTTTTGGGTGGGAAATTTGGACAGTTTTGCTTAGTGCCACATTTCATGCTTCTGTATCCAATTTTCTGCTGAGCCATTTTCCAATTATGACAGAGGTAGTCAACTCTGGTCATTTAGATATTCTTGGATTGCAGCTCCCATCAGCTGTAGCCAGCATAGCCAATAATAAGGAATGATGGCAGTTATAGTCAACAACATGTGAAGGGCTATTTTTGCCCACCCCCACATTAGTAACATGCACTATCCATCATTACATAAAAATGTTGGTTGTGTATCCTGTTGTGTAAACAGGACAGTATGCAGCCTGTAGTAGTGAAGGTTGTATTTATTCATTCATGTTTATTTTGCTTGTAGGGAGCTTTCACACAGATTAAGTGCAATCCTGATATGTTCCTTGGTGGAGTACCAAATTATGACAGTGTGAAGAAGAACTCTGGCGTCTTTAAACCCTTCTCTGGGAGTATTCAAAAGGTACATGAATTTCAAATATATCTGTATACATATTTGTTTGGCTTGTGTTTGTAAGGCTAGTAAGTTTGGATCCAGAGTAGACTCAATGAAATAAATTGGATTTACATTGCTGCAGTTAGTCTACTCAATTAATTGATCAGATCTATCCCTAACGCATTGGCTGCCCTTCTAGAAAATGTAAAAAAGAGAAGTGAAACTCCACAGTTGTCTTCCACCCCAAGTGGGAGGCCAAATCCCAAATTATCTTCCAAGATGGAACTACAAAATTATGTGCTTTATATATGTACTGAAGCTCGCTTTTGCTATTGCTCAGACTATCATATATATATATGGATTAATATTAGAGACAATAATATTCTAACTTTTTAAAGTAGTTTCCAAGATTGCTGAAAGAAATTGACTGAAAACATTCTTTCAAATGAAGAAAAAAACACAAGCTTTGTATGAAATTCTAATCTTACTCCCACATAGTAAGATACTAGAAACACTTTCATTGAGTAGCCGGATCAGTTGTTTAGAATGCCATAGTAGGTTCTATGTTGTTATTGCTGTTGCTTTCCTTTGAGCCACACTAATAGGTTAGCTTGTGATACATACAGGTATGCTTCAGTTAACTGAGTAGATGTGTTATTAGATGCTAATTTAACAGAAATGTTGGTACCAGAGACAGAAATAACATGGAAAAATATTCGTAGGCTCCTACAAATACAAAAAGGAGGTAAGCATTTCAACATGTTTCAATTGACAATAAGCACATATTAGGACCTTGTATAAGTAAATAATAACATTTGAACCTTCTTGAAACTGCATGAAGGCGTCTTTCAAAATGTATCCAGAGATGATTTTTGCTTTCATATACCTCCACTTTTTAATTTTTTTCTATTGTGGTGTCCAGATGTATGGGTTTATTATTTTTTTAAAACACTCAGGGATCTGAAGAGGCAAAAAGATTCTGGAGACAGCTGCTGTTCACCTTGCCTGTTGTAAATAAGCACACATGGTGACACTAGAGGAGAATAGCATTCTTTCTTATGAGAAACTATATTGCATTGATTACGGCACACTGCTGCAATTTTATACCAAATGATTGTTCATCCAGCCTTCCTTTATCATATTCTCATTGCTGGCGTTGCTATAAAATACAAATTGCTAGATATAATATGGGAAAGAAAGGGGTTGCTGGGAAAGTATATAAAGTTTTGTAAAAATGAATCTCTTCATCAGAAGCATTGTTAATGGAGTTGTGTCTGTATATTGCAAACCAATTTATTTACTTGGCACATCTGATGAACTGAAAGGAAGGCAACAATAACACAGAGTCAACACATAATGTATCTGCATATGTGTGTACATGTGACCATATGTACTCAATATGCTAACAAATTTTGTGAGCATACTTGTATAATGTGCAGCAAGTGTTAGTTTGAAGGCATTGTCAAACAGCTGAAAAAGAAAAGCATAATCTAAAATCATGGAAAGTAAAACAAATCCCACATAAAACTGGCTCAGGAGGAATTATACTAAAAAATTTCCTTCACCCAGAATTTCTTGCATATTTTAGACTTAGCTCACAGCAGAACTACAAATATTTGTCTAATGTTTATGCACAATGTTCATAAACTTGTCTCAACAGTTTGAAAAAAAAAAAGAGGTTAACTATCTTTGAGGTATACAGCTCAAGCAAGCTCATTGATGTTGTATCTGCCTCTTTGTCTCCTTGAGGATAGAATAGAATCCTCTAGTCAATTTGTTTGCAGGAAGCATAGTGATGAAAATAAGCAGAAGTTAGGCCAACGTCTCCAGTCTTTTTCTTCTTTGACTTAGGCAGAAATCTTTGAAAAAACTTTTAAGATAGTGAGTAAAAAAAAAGTTTTGGAAGACAAAATCTTTGCAACTTTTTCTCTTGTCTGTTAAACAAAGATTATCCTGAATGACCGGGTAATAGACGTAAAGCAGGATTTAACATCTGGAATCAACCTAGAGAACACAGTGCATCCCTGTGTGACTGCCCCATGTGTCAATGGGGGGACCTGCGTGCCCAAGAAAGATGGCTATGAATGTGATTGCCCTTTGGGTTTTGATGGGCAACACTGCCAGAAAGGTAAGAAAATTGCTGTTGTATATATTTCCACATTTCCTCTTTGAGCATGGATTTGGATCATCAAATCTTACAGGGTAATGTCCTTACAAAGTGATACATTTCTGTTAATTCTTTATTGACTTTTGGTCTTACTTTTATCAACTTGTGCCAAAACAGCGAGAAAATCACAGGCGGAGATCCTGAATCAGGAGACAGATTTCTGTCATATAGCTCTGATGTGTGTATATATACACACACACACACACACACACACACACACACACACACAATATAATTTATAATAATATATAATAATTATAACATTTTATATACATATAATATTCATAATATTATATTGAAATACGATATAATACTAATAATACAATATAATATTAATTATATATTATATTTTTCATGTAATATTACTAATAATATTACAATATATTGATACAGTACAATATAGCAATTTATTACCAGTATTGTACTATGCTAATAATATAATATTGTATGTAAATTTAATTTGTAAGCCGCTCTGAGTCCCCTTCGGGGTGAGAAGGGCAGCATATAAATGTAGCAAATAAATAAATAAATAAATAAATAAGTCTATCGAAACAAAGCCACCAGCACCCACTTTGTGTCTACTCCCCAAAGCAGTCGTCTAGGTGGAGAGTAGAAAGAACAGCAGTGGTACGTCCATCTACTTTCTATGATAGGCATCCAGAAGGATGTCTGGGAATCCTTAAGAAGTCCCTGATGATGGTGGTGGTGGTGGTATTGTTGTTCTCCTCCAACAGAGAAATGTCCATCTTGGAGGAATTGGTGCAGAAAAATATGAATTTTGGGGGGAATGTTTGGTCACTGCATATGTGAAATACAATAGTTGGTTTCCATAGTTGTAGTCAAACTATCCTTGCATGTTGGCTCTGCCTTTATAATACTGGTGGGGATTTTGTGGCCCTCTGGATATTGTGGCAGTGCCTCTTTCATCCCCAGATAGCATATTCCAGTGGCCAGGAATGCTGGGGTTTTTCTTCAATGTTCGGAGAGCCACACAGTTCCCACCCTTGTGTTATACTTTCACGGGCTAAGTTCAGGGCCTGCTGTTTTCTGGAGCAAAAGCAGAGGCTATGGTTTGTGTTGATATTTGTCTATAAGTGAAGCAATAAAGCTTTTACTTGAGAATGGCTTTCATTTACTACAGATTTATTCAATTTACTCATCTGTGTGCCGTGAATTGGCTCTGCAGGGAGGAAATTGTAGCTGACAATTCTCAAATACAAATCCTGATCCAGAGAATTAATGAGTACTGTTTGTTTGTTTGCTGGCTTTATTTGTTTGCATCCCCAATGTGTGTCACAAGATTAGAATGCCACTTGAAAAGTTACGTTGCTTTTTGTTGTTTGGCATCCTGGTCTCATCATCTTGTGAAAAAAATCCCACAAGACCAGTGCAATATATACTAAACTAAATGCTTTCTGTATGGAGGAAATTAATCAACTTACAAATTCCCATGATTAATGTGTGATTTTTTCTTAATATACACACAAGAAGAGTGCTAGCACTTTCACAGTAGCTTGAAGTTTGCAGCTTCCAGTGCAAGAATGAAAAAGTTCCCTGCCAGCTCAGGAGAGAGAGAAGCTTGATCTTCTTGTATTCAGGGGGACTTAGCTCATTCCCTTACGCAAGAGGATTTAGAGGCCTTGTAACTTTATCCTCATTTGCGTTAACTGCCTGGGCTGCAATGCAACCTCTAATCCTTTCCTACACTTTGCCTTCCTTGTAATTTGACAGCAAGAACAAATCCCTCCTTGGTCACACATCGGAGACCACCAAAGAATTCTTTACAGAAGTAGAGAGGGTTTTTGTCAGTGTACTCAAAGGAGCGAAGAGCTGATATATTTCTTTGTTTGGATTTCTTAAATCACTCAATGACTCAGTTGCATGCAGATTTATTCCACCAGGTGGCAGCATGTTCCTTCTGATATATTCTCATCTCTGCTGACCAGGTTAAAAAAAATCTTACTCATTAAAAGATAAAAAACTTTTCTGCAAGAAATACATGAGCAATGGAGAGCAGATGAGAGCTACTGGACATGCGTGGCCAGAAAATGTAAATGGTACTTATTTAGACTTCCAACACAGTGCAGTGTAGTAGTTTAAGCACTGGACTACAACTCTGGAGTTCAAATCTTCAGGCGACCATGGAAGTCCACTGGATGATCTTGGCAAGTCACATTTTCTCAATCTCAGAGGAAATATATATATGGTTCTTGCTTCCTTGCAGGGGGTTGGACTGGATGGCCCACGAGGTCTCTTCCAACTCTATGGTTCTATACTATTTCTACCCCTCTACCATCTCCCCGAATGGACTCAGGACGGCCAACAAAATACCGCATATAGATAATAAATAAATCTGAAATGATAAAAACCACAGAATTACAACCACACACATAATTACAATGTAAAACATTAAAATGCATAACATGCAGTCATGACTGTGAATAAAAACAATTTTTTTTCAATTGACATAGCCCAGTGCCGACATGATGCCCACAGTAAGTCCTTGGACGAATCCTTAAAAACCTATGTAAGGTGAAAAACTTGCTTAAAAAGCCATGTTTTTCAGCTGGAACAGAAGGCCTGAAGCGAAGGGGCTAGCCTGATCTCTCTAGGGAGGGCATTCCAGATTTGGGGTGCCATCACCGAGAAATTTGTCCCCACCAACCATATTTGAGACGGTAGTGGGATCTCGCCATGAAACATCCATGCCTTAGCAGCACTGTAAGTCAGAAATGACCTGAAAGCACTCAACAACAACAAACTCCTAGAATCTCCCTGATAGCGTTATGGGTTCTTATCCCTGCTTACTGAGGGACTTCTTGGAGTTGATAATACCAAACATTGACGTTTCCAAACTCTGCAATATGGAATACTCTGTAACATTTCATGAAAATTAGGACACATGTGACCAATCAACATTTGAGTCTGGTGAAGATAGAAGATCATATCAAATAAGACAGGAGAGAAGAGAAGGAGGTTGCATAAGTCTACTGGGGAAGTGTAGATTCGCCTCACTCCTCTTTTCTTCCCCTTCTTGAATAAATTGATTGCAGAATATTATTTCACTTTGAACTTTGCTTGCAAGAACTTGTGTTAACTGAGGATAAAATTCAGAGGAAGAGAGAGAAACTGGGGTATAAAACATGGAGGGTTTGGGGAGGAGCAGATTCCACTTGTGTGAAACTTCAAGGTAGAGTTCCAGGATTTTGTTTGATAGGTTTCACAGGCAGTGTCTCTGGAAAAACACCTCTTAGCAAAGGTGACATACAAGTCCTAGAACCCTTCTAACCAGCATGCCCTGGAATCTGGGAGCGCTAGTCTAAAAATTAAGTTTTCCAAAGTTTTGGTGGAATGCAGCTCTTTGTCTGAGGTGGATCACTCCATTTTCTGATCTAATTTCTAACTGTAATACCATATATAACCATTTTGAATGGTAAAAGATCAACTTGAATGCTTTTAAAACTTGGCACTCTGTTTAAGATGAGGATTTTTCCATTGCTGAAAAATAAAATATGACTCTTTTTCTGCTTCATGCTATCTCATTGAAGAATGTGGAAATTACTGCTTGAACAGTAAGTAACAAAAGTGAAGCATTGTTCCGTACTTGTGTGTGTGTGCCTGTGTGCCCCTGCTCTATAATGCTAGCGGTGTGTTTTTAAGTGCTTTTTGCAAGCGACTGTAGATAACCATATAATCTGTAATCATATTCTGGATTGCAATGTAAAGCTTCAGCATTGTGATGATTGGACCCATAAATAGCAATTTGCCTTGCTACCTATGAGAATTACTTTCAGGCAAATCTAAGTATGTGCGGGTAAGGCGTCTAATAAACATTTTAGGAACTAGTGCATTTTGTGAGTGTATTTGCACAGTCATTTTCAAGTATCAACACACTGCATAAGGGAAAACAGGGAAAGATTAGGTGGCACTTCAAGTGAAGTGGTACATGGATTCCCAAGCTTCTGGCCCAAGAATACCATGGGGTCTCATTGGAGGACATATTTTGTTGGACATGGATAAATGAAACCACAGATACTGGTACCATAGATGCAGACCTTGTACTGGACTCCCTACCTGTATGACACCAGAGCATTCTGATAGAGAGGGGTTAATATCTCATAAAACTGCAAATCCCAGCATTCTATAGTGTTGAGTCAAGCAACTTTGCAATGTGGATACAATCCAAGTTGGACTGAAATAATTAACTTGATACATTGTTAAACATGATTGAATGCTCACGATTAATTTACATGTGATTTTCCTGCATGGCAGGGGATTGTAGTGGATAGCCTATGTGGTCTCTTCCATGATTCTATGTTATACTTAATTACAAAGAAGCTATTTTGTGAGGCGGGATGAGTTGCTATATGGATCACACCAAACATAGCTTCTGACTATTGCCATTTGTTATCAGTGTGCTTTCTGCCTCATTGCACATGCATGATCCCTGGGGCAAACTGTTCTCCAGAGCTGGATTGTAGCTGCCATGTGCAAAGAAAAGGAGGAGCATGACACTTCTTTCACACCTAGTTTAGGGACAGAAAGATTGCCCCATGCGAATGCCCTTGATGTTGCAAATGCCTGGCTCTGTGCTACTACCCAGGCTTCCTCGAAGCCTGTGAACAGCGCTGCACACTGTAGTCTGTGTTGTGGATTGCCTTGTGACCAGCATGGTGCAAGACTCAGGTTTCTGCTTCAGCCACATTGGACATTTTCCCTAATTTCATTGCAGATGAAACAGCCATTTGCCTACCAGGTATTTGCATATTTTGTTACCATGCCTTTTCTCCCTTGCTTTTGAATTCATTTTGCTTAGGGAATGGCAATGGTTTCAGTGAAGAGATGCCTGGGAACTACAGAAGCAGAAAGCAAAAGCCAAGAGCAAATAAAATTAGCAATGACATTGAGGAGAAAAGCAGGCATGATGTGGAGGGTGGGCATGGGCAATTTATGAGGCACTATACAGCCTTTGTGCTTTGAGTCTGAACTCTTTGTGCAGTGGGAAAAAATCTGTATAGTAGTATGCATATGTTCTAACGTATATTGCAAGTTATCAAAAATTACCATCTTCAAGTAGCAATTATCTGTGAAGAATCAAGACTGTTCCACCCAAATATCTATAGCATTTTGACATGCTTTTCTAGCAAATTGTGCAACTAAATTGCATTGAATCCCCCCAAATATATGAAAGCACAAAATATCCCCATTCCATCACCGTGTGTATCGTAGAACTCGATGCTACCCCTATATACGTCAATATCCATTCTTTGGTCTCTCTCAAGATGATGTCAGGAAGTGATATAACATGATCTCCTGTTGCCATTTTGAAAGGGATTTTAGAGGGATATTTTTTTTTTTTTTTGCTTGCTATATAAGAGGGTGCTGCCTTCAGAAGGTCTGGGTGAGAAGAAAATAGGCTGCTGCTCCCCCACTGCATGGTTTCCCACCCCAACCAAGAGCCAAAAAACACAAGGTGCAAAAATAAAATAAAATCAAGTAAAACTAAACAAAGTGCATTTTCAGGATTCAGATCACGTTCCTTTTATGAATTGTTTTATAGATAGCAACATGCAATTGTTTGGCCCAGTACGTTACACCGGTTTGGATAAAAAAGATTTACTGGGACAACTCCTCTCCCTCCCAGCAGTTTCTTTTCTTTGTTTGTTTCTTTGCTCCTGCTTATAGAGGGTGGAAAGTTGCATAGGAAAAGTGTTGAAAGCAAAGGGCCATTGTTTACAATTCCATATGCCTTGGTCTAGTTATCTGTGGATTCTTCAAAAGGATGCATCTTGGAGGTATGAAAACATACTGTCTGGTACACAAGGGTTCAAATCAGTTTGGGAAATTTGATCAAAGCAATAGCACACGTTCTTCAATTAATCTTCACAGTTTCCCAAATCCAAATCACACTCTGCAGCTGCTGTGATCCCAATGAGATGTAAGCAGTTAGCTTCTTTTTATCAGATTGTTTGCTTACTAGCATCAGTTCTGTTCAGTGTCTCAGGCAGTGGCCTTTCTCATCAACTACTACCCGGGTATTATTTGTTGTTGTTAAACTAGAGATGTCAAAGAATGTGAATATACAAATAATAAGCTATGCAGATATAGTTTCTATGCATAACGTCTCTTCTGTTTCCCTACCCAACCACAATTCTGAGAGAAGTTAAAATGTATAAGCTGTGAAGAACACACAAACACTGCCAATGCAAAATTGGATCTCTAAAGCAGTGGTTCTCAAAGTGTGCTCCACAGAGCCCTTGGGTCTCCCCGAAACATACTGAGGGGCTCCGCGGTTTCCTCCTTCTTTTCCAAGCTTTCCTCCTCTTTCCAGCTCCTCCTCCTCCCCACCTCCCTCACCCCAAAAGCCTTTTTTCTCCCTTCCCTTGCCCTAAAAAGTCTTTTTTCCTTGTTTCCCTCACTGCAAAAGCCCCTTTCCTTGCTTCTCTTGCCTCCAAAAGCCTTTCCCCCTCACATTCCTTGCTTCCAAAACTCTATTTCCCTCCCACCGTTCAAGGGGTGCTTTGATTGTACTATTTCTGCATGGCAGAAGGGGGTTGGACTGGATGGCCCCTGGGGTTGCATCTATTATATTATTATTATTATTATTATTATTATTATTATTATTATTATTATTATTATTATTATTGCTGGGTGGCCATCTGTTGTGGTTCCTTTGTGCTTTTCCTGCATAGCAGAAGGGGGTTGGACTGAATGGCCTCTGGGTTCTTCCACAAATACTGTTAAGTTTAAGTTGGTCAAAAAGTTTGCCAATGCCTGATATTTATACATAATATATAATGCAATATATAAACATTTTTGGGTTTCCATGAGAAACATTTGCTTCAAAAAGGGCTTCGCAGCTGAAAAAGTTTGGGAACCCCTGCTGTAAAGTAGCACAAATCTTCCCAGAACAAGGGGGATTTAATATGCACTGTCCACCGATGGCTGCTGTGTCAGTAGGGCAGTGAATCTGCTCAGGATTTCAGTTTGTATTTTAATCCACTCAGGGATTTAGTTCATGCTGTTGAAGGATGCTGACCACTTGTTTCCAAAATAGATTTGGCACATTGGTTGGTTTCTTTTAAAGTTCATACTGTAAGCCACCCCACTGACATTGGAACCACCAGTTGTCATTCCCTGCTCTCCTCCTTGATTAATTCATTTAATTAAAACTACACTTGCAATTCAGTTTAGCTGAGAACAAAAGGGGGAAGTGTGCAACTCAAAAAGTGGAATGACAGAGAATTAATCAGGACCATCCCAAATCACAACAGTTGGATGATATGTAAGATATTTTTCTTGCCACTGTAGAGGGATGTCACGTTCTCTTCACACTAACTGGAGCATTTTGACTTCTGCAAGATCATGCTCATTGCACTTTCTTCTTATTCAGATAATAAGAAATTTTCTGGTCTGTAAAAGTTGCCATTTTAACACTAGCCTTTCCTTAATTTTCTAGCTGTAATGGAAGCCATTGAAATCCCACAGTTCATCGGCCGCAGTTACCTCACGTACGACAGTCCGGATGTTCTGAAAAGGTGAATTGATGCAAGTCAAAGTCTGTATATTGTTTGTAGGGAAATAAGAAGGGAAACTTTCTAAGTGAATCAGCAGCTAATTTCTGAAGAACAGTAACTTTGTTTCATGCTGACAAATGAAAGGAACATTTGAGGGGTGTTAAATAAAGACAGAAAAACAATTCTACCAAATGGCATATAGTCTTCAGATTTTTTTTAAAAAAACTGCTGAAATGCATGTCTTAAGGTCAACTACACTTGGAAATGCATGGCTGAGAGAAATGTGTTTAGAAATGCACATTTTGTGAGAATCTGTGTTCCTTCGCAGTTTTTTTTTAAGTACATGGGGGAAGCAGGAAGGAAGGAATTTGTGAATAAACACAAGTGAAATTGACACGATCTAGAAATAGATTAATCCCTTTAATATGATTCATTGTAGATAAAGTGGTGAGTGTTCTTACTTTCTCCTTGCTTATGAAGGATTGTTTTTGACAAATATGTGAACTTGCTCTTTGTCTCTGCATGGATATCAGTCAAAAACTGTTGTATTTCCCGTGGGAAACCCTTCCTCCTAAGCAAGCTCTAAATGTTTAAAAGTTCAGATATTTGGCATTTTTCAAATAAAGGTGTGCTTCTTTATTCTGGAAATGAAAGTCTCAGATCCAGTTTCTATTGTTACATCAATTTAAATGAATACATTTAATTGATTGATGCAATCAGTTCATATTCACCTAAAATGTAGCAAAATGATAGCGTACTGAGTTACACTTTACAAAGGGGTCCTGTTGGACTTTGGGGAGTAACTGTGAGAATGAAGTTAGCAGCATAAGTTTTCACTGACTACATGTACTTTGCCAAATGCTTGGGATGGTATCTAGGAACAGACGTTTATAGGCAGACTGTGGGTGTATCTATACCAGTGGTTCCCAACCTTTGGGCCTCTGGATGTTTTGGACTTCAGCTCCCACAGTTGCTAACAGTTGGTAAGATGGCTGGGATTTCTGGGAGTTGAAGTCCAAAACACCTGGAGGCCCAAAGATTGGGAAGCACTGATCTGTACTGTGGAATGAATGCAGTTTCACACTGCTTTAACTGGCATGGCTCAGTGCTGTGGAATCATAAGAGTTGTGCTTGACTAGGTCTTTAGCCTTCTCTGCTATAAATTTAAGATGCCTCACGAAACTACAAATCACAGGATACCATAGCATTGAGCCATGACTATTAAAAAGGTGTCCTATTGCATCAATTCTATGGTGTAGATACACCCTAAGTGTGTGAATAGCACAATATCATTATCTGGATCCCTTTGCACACTGTTATTCCAGACTAACATAGCTATGTCTTTGAGTTACATCTTGAAAGTGGGGAAAGCTTCATCAGGGCATGTTTAAGTGCAGAAGTTCAGAAGTACTTTACTTAATTAGATGATCCCTTGTCCAAGTATGATGGCCCTCTAAGTATAGTATCTTGGCGGTGAGTCCTATTTTTGACCCTCATGTTCTTCCGCAATGAAGGCATCTGTTTCCAGGTAGAAGGCGATCCCAGTTAGGGTTGGCTTGATGTGCCTTCCTCTTGGTACATTTCTCCCTTTCACCTTCCATTCATGTCACTTCAAATTCCACAGCACTGCTGATCACAGCTGACCTCCAGTTAGAGCACTCAAGGGCCAGAGCTTTCCAGTTCTCACTGTCTATGCCACAGTTTTGGAGGTTAGCTTTAAACCCATCTTTAAATCTCTTTTCCTGTCCACCAACATTCCATTTTACTGGGAGTACAGTAACTGCTTTGGGAGAGGGTGATCAAGCATTTGGACAATGTGGTCAATCCAGCGGAGTTGATGGCATAGGAGCATCGCTTCAGTGCTGGTGGTCTTTGCTTCTTCCAGCACACTGACATTTGTCCGCCAGTCTTTCCAAGAGATTTGCAGGATTTTTCAGAGGCAATGCTGGTGGAATCATTCCAGGAGTTGAGTATGATGTCTGTAGACAGTCCATGTTTCACAAGCGTTTAACAAGGTTGGGAGGACAATAGCTTTATAAACAAGCACCTTGGTATCTCTACGGCTGTCCAGATCCTCAATATAAATATATTCATTTCAAGCCTTTGCACAACTTCATTGTCTTTCCTTCTTCATTGAACAGAGTATCAGGATCAAGAACAAACATATTTATGAGATTTAAGACGACACTGATGGATGGCCTCTTGCTGTGGAGGGGAGACAGCCCTATGAGGCCCAACAGTGACTTCATCTCCCTAGGCCTTCAGGATGGTGCCTTGGTCTTCAGGTAAGCTGCTTGCCTCTCTTTGGGTGCAGCTACACTGTAGAATTAATACAGCCCAACACCACTTTAACCACCATGACTCAAGGCTATGGAATCATGGTAGTTGTCATTTTACAAGGTCATTAGCTTTTTCTGCCAAAGAATACTGGTGCATCTAAACTACAAATCTTCATATTCCATTGCAATGAGACATAGCACTAAAATGGTGCAAAATTCATTAATTCTACAGTGAAGATGCACCCTTTAATGCACCATTACCTTCAGCAGGGAGTCACTTCCTGCCTCTTCTAATACAACCAGTAGTATCTCTACTTGAAGACTCCATCACAACAATAAATGCATGAAATATAAAAATAAAAATTCAAAAGCAATTAAACCATTTGTGTCATTAAAACTATTAAAAATTAAAATATTGAAGTGCATTAAAATGTCACATCTACCTCCAAATCCCAATCGCACCATCTCCAAGTATTATTTTATATTTACTCTCAGCTACAAAAGTAAGGCAACACATATGACATTATACTTACAACACAATGCAATACAGGATATATATGTCTGAGGAGTGAGCTAGTTAGTCCTGGTGGAATAACTTCGTGGTCTCTAGCATTGTTCCAAATGAGGAAAGACATTTACCACACATCAAAGGTGCAAGTAAGTGGTAAAATCTCAGTTATGAAAGGCACCATGCCATCTTATTGTGGTTTCCTGTGGTTAATCTTGCAAAACTCTTTGCTTTCCACAAAAGATTAATTGGAAATGAAGTTGAACATCAGCCTTGGAAAAAAGGTTCAGTCATACAGTAGACACATAGTTATTTTCCATAAAATAACAAATGTCAGGTCTTAATCACAGCCAAATCAGAAACCAGATTGCTCACTTAGTGAGAATGTCTCTTTGTGTTTCTGTCTGTGGTGATATTCTGAACCAAAACGTTGTTAATTTTATTTGTACTTCCAGCTAAAGGTACACTGGCAAGCAATGGCTGGCATTCTCCTTTGCATCCAACTTACATGTGCATGCATGCCATTTATGCTTCTTCTCTATAGTAAGAATCTACTCTCCTCCCTGGGGTTTATAGCATTGAATGGAACTGCATGCATTGAATTACATACAGATGTAGGATTTCAGCCACTTTGAAGTTGAGGCTCCCATCTTTTTTTTCCGTCCAGGGCTCTGGTAATCACCATGTCCTCACATTTCAGGGGCATCATGAGCCTCATTAGTGTGAGCACGGTTCTCTCTTCTGCTTTCTCCCGTCTAGTTTTGGAAGTTAAATTGCATTTGAACTGGAATGGTTCTGATTTTGAAAGGCAAAAGGTCTACAGAATCTCCTCCAGCCAACTGTGAATAGCAAAAGGCCATAGACATCGCCTCAAATATCCCATGGAGAGGGAAAACAAATAGAGAAAAACTAATACAATCTTTTTCCTCATCTGTTCTAATTCTAGGGGGAGGGTGGGGATTTGTAAACAACCACATAATGTTTGCTCTTACACAGCACAAACATCCTATTCTTTATAATAGCCACCCTCCCTTTTAAAGTATGTTGTATAGTTTTCTTGTTGTGATTAAAGGTCATTCCTGTTTCTTTTTACTGGATGGAAGGGGGAACTGAAAAGGCCTGTGTGGATTTTTTTGTGTGTGTATCAGGAGTGACTTGAGAAACTGCAAGTTGATTCTGGTGTGAGAGAATTGGCTGTTTGCAAGGATGTTGCCCAGGGGACATCTGGATGTTTTATCATCCTGTGGGAGGTTTCTCTCATGTCCTTGCATGGGAACCTGGAGCTGACAGATGGGAGCTCACCCTACCTCCCAGATTCGAACTGCTGACTTTTTGGTCAGCAGTCCTGCTGGCACAAGGGTTTAACCCATTGTGCCACTGGGGGCCCTGCCTGTGTGGATGAAAAAACACGATCCAGCTGGTAATAAAAGGGGCTTTCTGTTGCAAGGGATCTTGTTTTTATATTTGTATTTTGTGTAATAATTTGGAGAGGCCCTGAGTTCGGTGGGACTTGTCTATACCAGTTTGTGCCCTGTGATCATCTATAATTTCAAAGAAAATCTTATTATTAAATAATAAAAATGACCAAGCAGGATCAAGATAGATGGATAGATGGATAGATAAATAGATCTAATGAGCATTTTTGCTTTGGTTTCAGCTATAATCTGGGTAGTGGCATCGCTTATATAACAGTGAATGGCTCTTTCAATGATGGAAGATGGCACCGAGTAAAGGCAGTTCGGTAAGTTGTTTGTGGTTATCAGGAGGTGTGTGTGTTACTTTACCGAGTTACATGAGTAACGGAGCAGAAAGATCTTGGGAAGAAATGTTGGGATATTTGAAGTTGAGGGAAGTAAATGTTTTCTGAGTTTCAGGATTGAAGATACCATATTGCTTGTGCAGTCTTGTATGTAGAGTTGTAAGTCCATATGAGACAGTGATCATTTTTCCATCTACAACAACAACAGCAAGACTTTATTACGTACAGTCCATGACCAGCACATAATATTTTTCCATCTAGTTTTCTTGGTAGTCACTGTTTTTCATGTTTCAGGGCAGCATTTCAGCAATCTCATTTCCTAAGTAAATGATTGTCATATACTGTGTCCTTTATTGGCCAGATTTATTCAGAGAACATATATCATTGCCTCCCTCTGAGATTCAGAGACTATGCTTCTGCTAATGGGTTTCTATGGTTAAGCAAGGATTTGAACCCTGGTCTTCCAGAATCCTAGTCCAACACTCAAATTGCTACACCATGCTATCCTTCTCCAAATGTGGCACCTACACCGAGCACAATAAGACAATGGGAACCTAGAAGTTAGTTGAGAGAATTCATCTCTTTGTGCTTTTGGAATACCACACACACAGTTTGACATTCTCTCTTAAGAGGAAAGTGGATGAGCCAAACTGCAGGGAATTGCCTTTGCAACTGAGGTTATGATCATCATTTTATTTTATTTTAGTAGCAGTAGTAGGAACTGCAGTCTCTCTTAGTGTTCATACTGCATATATTCATGTTTAAGTCTAGACATTTTAGTTAAAAGATCGACACAAAAAGATCTTGGCTGATTCACCCATGGGTTAGTGTAAGACTCCTTTTACTCTCTCAGCACTCCTTTTAAAGGAAGTTTCTGAGGGCACATTTGCACCAGATTAACATTTTTTATGCAGATGTGCCCATAGGCACCTCCAGCACAGAATAAAATCAGAACTGGCAAATTCCCAGTTTTCCTTTCTAGTCCTCAAATCCACTTCTGCTCAACTATTCTTTAATCTCTTTTCTTTTAAAATGGCACATAGCCAGCCAGGGCATTGACAGGCGCTCTTAGGAAACCTGAATGTCATGAGAAGCTTTGAATATTTTTCTTGTGGGATGCCAGTAGATTCTAGTAGATTTCCAGTTATAACCCAGATAAGAGGAGTAATTCACTCCTGTGGTTTTACATTTGGGTGGCAGAGGGAAATATTTTATACTCCTTATCCATAATAGATACTCATATTTACCCAAGTCGAATGTGCCATCTCAATTTTCAAAAACCTGAAACTAAAAAAGGTATTTGCTGGTGAATGAAATGCGTAGCAGCAAAAAGTATATTCTTTGTAAGTTGGCCAAAAAAGCGGCACATTACAGTTACGGCTTGCTTAGAATTCCTTCTTTAAAAACAAAATTGTTAGACTACCAAAGCTTCCAGCAGTGGAAAAGAAGACTTTGGGGTGCATCTATGGTGTAAAATTCACTTGAACTACCCTGTTATGAAATCATGTAGTTTTGCAAGGTCTTGAGATTTCTCTGCCAAAGAATGCTAGTAGCTCACCAAACTACAAATCCTAGGACAGCATAGCATTGAGCCATGGCAATGCCAATTACATTTGAGGTGATCTCCCTCGAACAGGAGCTCCTGAAGTAGCTTCCTCCTTTGCTTTGGTTTACCAGTAGAATTACCATATTACACTAATCTAATGTGCCCCCTAATTTTGGTGAGGCAATTTAGCCAAAAGAGTGAGCATTAGATTTGAATAAATATGGGAAGTTATTTAAAGGTATTTGAAAATATTTCTTTTGTTAATTCAAGGGATGGCCAATCTGGAAAGGTAACAGTGGATGATTATGGTGCCAGAACTGGCAAATCTCCAGGAATGATGAGACAATTGAACATCAATGGAGACCTATATGTGGGTAAGTGCCTGTTAAGTTCTGTTATCCATTGTCAAAACTAGAGGTCTACCCAAGCCAATAAAGGCCTGTGATGTCTCCTGCTTTCTTCTTCTTCTCTTGTTTCCACCTCAAGAAATTTACCAGAGATATCTCAGAATGTCTTCTGTTCTCCTAACTTTCTGGTGGCACATGAAACCTAGCAGCAGTGCTTCATGCAGCCCTCTTTGTTTATCTGTTTGAATTTTACCCAGCAGAGTTCTTGTTTTCCTGTTTCCATTTCAGCAAAGGTGACCTACCCCTTTCCTGACTTTTCTTCCTGCCTCAGGACTTAGACAGACTTCATTTGTGTGCTATTCCTTTTTTAAAACAGTGGGAGGAATACCTCCAATGTGCACATCAGGGTGGCTTTTATATGGGAAAGTCTCTTCTTTTTGGAAGAAGTGCAGAAGGCTTTTTTCTTGACTTTTATGTCCTGTCCGAAACCTTTCCTTTCCACAGCTGCCAATCCCTGAGAATGGCCACTGCTCCTCATTAGTGGGAGAAAATGGGGGGAAAGGTAATTCAAAGGAGGAAGAAGTGGCTGGTCTTTGTTCTGAGGGAAGGGGAAAGGGCGACACACTATCTAGAAGCACATTTCTTCTCCCCATGAGCCTTTACCACCTGCTTTTTCTTCCTCTGAAATGTTTCCCCCTTCCATTCTCTCTCTATTAGTAAGGAAAAGCTTCAGTGAGTCTTTGTGCTGGACAGCTAACAGGGGTAGGCAAGATAGAACTGTGGACGTGCAACATTACATTGTACTTGTTACATTTTGGATTTCAGCCATTATTTTCTGATGGCTAAGATAAGTTAGGACTCTTTTTTATTTCTTGGAATTTCTCCTCATTTAGAATTTTAATTTGAAACTAGTCAGTGCAACTTATACAACAACTAAAAATACATTGTGAAATTTTGTAGCACTTCTTATGATGTCCTCACGACTTAAGACACTCTTTCATTTTATTTTATTTGCTTTTTGCATGTAGAACATTGGAAATCTTTCTTTCTGATGAAACCTAGCCGCAGTCCTTCATATTTATTTGTTTTCCTTATTTATACCCTGCCTTTTTTTACCCCAAGCAGGACTCAAGGTGGTTTCATCTAACTATCCAATAACAACAACAACAACAACAACAACAACAACAATTTCTATACCACTCTATCTCCCTGAGGGGACTCAGGGTGATTTACAACAGAAAGTGGGCAAACATTCCATGCTGGCATAACAACAAAAAAGATCAAATCATAAACAATAAACATCAGGTGTACTTATAGAACAATTCAAAAATAACCACATTAGGAATGTATATAAATCAAACATTTAAGACATGTTTACTAATAGATCTAATAACAGTAAACAGTTAAAACATTAAATGTAAAAAGGCAGTTTGTGAAGAAGCCAGCAGGGCTGAGGTAGTGTCTGAGTCAGAGTGTTTAAGGTGCTGGCTGAATTAGAATTATTATATTGGACAATTCCACAAGTTAAAAAGGACCTATATGGGTCTAGTTACCATTCCCCTCCCCCACTCGCCTCTTAATTCCCGCCCCATAACATTCACCCCCTTTCTTTATGCCCTCCCAGAGATGCCCAGATCCCCACAATTAAGGAGTCCTCTGGATACTGTTTAGGCACAGGTATACAGCCCAGGTCTTCATGGGTGTGTGTGTGTGTAAACTGTGGTAAGAGGTCCTTGGGGAGGCAGATGGGGGTGTTTTTTCTTGTGATGGTGAGATGTTGGTAAATCCATGTTGGTAAAAGTCCTATAGTGCCAAGATTTTATTGATTGGTTTAACATAGGTGGATTGCACATAAACCCAGAGCCTCAAGTTTGTTTAGTCCACAGGCCTTGTCCGACCCATCCTGACCCAGAATCCAAAAAGTCCCCCCAAGAACAAAAAAAAAAACAACCCTGCTTACAAAGGCAATGGTAAAACTCTCTGAACCCAAAAAACTCTGACAAAGGCGATGGTAAGGCTCTAATACAAACATTGTCCAGTGCATGTCTGCAAAAAGGCCAGTGTAACAGAGGGCCAGTGTGAGGTCACGCCCAATATGTTTGGTGAGGCTGTGTCCAGGCAGAACTTCTAAAGCAGAGTTCTCACCCTCAGGCTGGACAACAAGTTAAACATGAGCCAGCAATGTGATGCGGCTGCTAAGAAAGCCAACGGGATTCTGGCCTGGATCAATAGGGATATAACGTCTAGATCCAGGGAAGTCATGCTACCCCTCTATTCTGCCTTGGTCAGACCACACCTGGAATACTGTGTCCAGTTCTGGGCACCGCAGTTGAAGGGAGATGTTGACAAGCTGGAATGTGTCCAGAGGAGGGCGACTAAAATGATCAAAAGTCTGGAGAACAAGCCCTATGAGGAGAGGCTTAAAGAACTGGGCATGTTTAGCCTGCAGAAGAGAAGGCTAAGAGGAGACATGGTAGACATGTACAAATATGTGAGGGGACGTCATAGGGAGGAGGGAGCAAGCTTGTTTTTTGCTGCCCTGGAGACTAGGATGCAGAACAATGGCTTTAAACTACAGGAAACATCAGGAAGAACTTCCTCACTGTGAGGACTGTTCAGCAGTGGAACTCTCTCCCCCAGACTGTGGTGGAGGCTCCTTCTTTGGAAGCTTTTAAGCAGAGGCTGGATGGCCATCTGTCGGGGGTGCTTTGAATGCGATTTCCTACTTCTTGGCAGAGGGTTGGACTGGATGGCCCATGAGGTCTCTTCCAACTCTACTATTCTATGATTCTATGATTCTAGGCTGCCTCTGCCGCTCAGCAAAGCAGGCTCTGGGTCCAGTGGTGGCTGTTTTATCTGCAGCTGGCTTCAGGTGAGATTGCACAGCTGTGTGGGTTGCGCCCAATATATTTGGTGAGACTGGCCCCAGCAAAGCAAAAACTATCATCTGTCTCATTCTCTTTCTCTTTCTCTAGAATAAATGTATACGCACGCACAGACATGTGTAAATTATGTTTTTTTTTTTACTTTTCTCTTCTACAGGTGGAATGAAGGAAATTGCACTCCATACAAACAGACAATATATGCGAGGACTGGTGGGTTGCATTTCCCACTTCACACTGTCCACAGATTATCACATTTCACTGGTTGAAGATGCAGCTGATGGGAAGAATATTAACACTTGTGGAACAAAGTAACCAATGGAGGGGTCTTTATGGGGAAGAGCCTTCCTTACCCATACATCAGTAACAGTACAATGACTGATCTTGCACATTGAGGACTGCCTCCCAGGAAGGCCAAAAATCAAGAACCAAAACTGGAGCGGGTGTTTCTCATGCTCCTTTTCATTGGATCCCCTGCTGTCATAGTCCTACCAAGTGCTTTGAGCAGGAATCTCATACTTCTTATCAAGGATGCAATCTAGCAAAGCCCGAATGCTGTTGCATACAACAGGTGCATTTCCAGCCAGGTCAACTATATAAACACGTATACATCCTTGTGAAAAGTATCAGCCAGTACCAGCTTCAGACATGTGCAGCTGGTTTACAACAGCCAACTCATGCAGGGTTTTTTTAAAGACGAGATGAAGCAGTGTGAACTTGTTTGCTGGCTACAGATACTTGTCAGCACGGACAGTACAATTCATTCCAAGGACTGGTCCCAAGGCCATCAATATTTATCCACCTGGTCCATCAGTATTTATCCAGTGTGTTTCCCTCACCTTCCATCAGAGCTTAGAAAAGCTACTGTCTTGGTTTTTATGTTGGCTCGGGAAATCTGGAGGTTATTGGCCAACAGGGTAACTTTCCTAAGCTCTCCTTTACTGTACTATTCCTTTAGTTAAGATTGTGGTCTGTTCAGAGCTACACAATGGAAAAGCAGTAGCAATAACTTCAACTTAAGTTGCTTCATAGCAAGACCAATGCTGCAAGCTGCTGTGACTGCAGCATACATTTGTCCCCTCTGCATTCAAGGAGGATTGGGTTTGCCACTTCTGAGCATGCAATGGGACCACCCGTTCCATCACCCACTAGTTTATTCCTAGAGAGCCAATAGAGACAAGTAGCAGATCAAAACGCTTGCTTACTGTACTACTGAATATGAAAAGCATAAGAAGGATTCTCATGCTCAAATGAATTACTTGGGACCTTCACAATTCTCAGCAAACAAAAAATTAGCAGAAAACAGTTTTCTACATGACGAAGATGAAGGTAACATTCATTTCTTCAATGTCATCTTCCTCATCTTCTAGTTGAGGAAGTACAATTCATGGTTGAGATACATCTGAGTTATGCAGATATTAAGTCTAATTTAGGTCTATGTATCTCACTTTTTTAGTTGCTGCAGAGGTTGGAGCCCTATAGCAACTCTCAAATGAGCCAACAACCTACCCCCAACCCCCCCCCCCCCATTTTAGGTGCTGCATATCCCTTCACACACACATACACAGAGTTGTTTATAGGCTGCTGAAGAGTGAATGGGAAGCAGTGGTGAAGCATTCAGCTATGTTCCTATTATTGGAGGAATAGTAAGTAGTAATGTGTAGCAGAATTAACATAATATGATTCATGGTTTGTTTCTTTTCAACTCAAGGGAAAATACTGATGCTAACAATGGCCCACTTCCAAAAATCTGCAAGGTGTATTTTGAGAACTGTATTTCTACATTCCATTTTCCTATTTAAGATCGACCATGTTGAATTTACTACAAAAATATATTACTTCATTCTACCAAAATGTAAAGTGACTATAAAAGTTAGCTCCTTTATAGTTTATGTTGTTTGCTGAAGAAAACGGTTCTTTGTATAAAAAACTACTTTTTTATTACAAGCATTGAATCTCAACCACATTTTATAGCAGTAATTTTGTACATGTATATTTTTATATAGGAACAGGTGTTATCAATTAGATAATTTTGCAAAAGAATTAGGTGTCTGACACAGATTAGCATGTTGTTTGTCCTTCCCAAAAGGAAAAAGAGTGCAAAGAAGTTTTGTATTTGCTTATTCTACAGTTTCAGTGGAAATATTTATGAAATGTAACAGGTTTTAACAATGTGGTTGGACGGATTAGACAGCTGAAAAATGTACATTATTGAAACTTTTCTGGTTCAAAGGTATTGAAAAGATGTTAAATTGTGTTCTGCTGTGGCATCATTTTTTTTCCCCAAAGTGGGCTATGTTGTCTTTGGTAATAGCCAGCATGGCTTGAATGTTGAACTGGAAAATCAGGAGACCAGGGTTTGAATCTGTCAAGACCCAGGCTGCAGAGCACCAATAACCATACACAGAGGCCAGAATCTATCTAATATCTTTATTGAAGGAATATATAAAGTTAATAAAAACAAGTGTAGAAAATAGTTCAGAATTAGACCTTTCAGGAAAGGTCAGAATTAGTCCAAAAAAGCAATGTCCAATAAGAAATATTAAGGTCCAAAGTTGTAATCCAATAACCGAAACACTCACTTTGCCAGGCAAAGTGAGGGGAGATGACAAGGTCCTTTAGTCCATGAAACTTGAGCGAGGCTAGGAAATAACTTGATACTTGAAACAAGGCTTGAACGTGGAACAAGGTAACTAAGAACAAGAACAAGGTCCGTGGAATAACTTGATAAATCCGTGGAACAAGGCAAGGATTGATCCTGGGAAACAAGGCGAAGTCCGTAGATAAACAAGGCTGGGAAGCAAGGCGAAGGCTGGATAGCAAGGCAAGGCTTGAGCAGGAGCGAGGCTTGAATCGGAGCGCGCTGTCCAGACACAACTCGCTCCGAAGGCTGACGAATTGACTCCGCGAAGTTACTACGCGGGTAAAACACCTAAATAGAGTCTAACTTTCCCGCCGAAGCAGTTCTCTGGGAATCAGAACCGAAAGCTAAACTCTGAGACCAGATGTGAGACTCCCCAAAGATTCTCACGAGAAGCAGTCTTAATTGGCCACATTCTTAGCTGCAATCCTCGCACTCCTGCGCGAAGCTGATTCCAAACTTCTCTGTTGTTTACAAAACTCCCGGCGCAAGAACACGGGAGAAGTAGGCTCTGGGCTTGTTTGACATACTTCTGGGAGACAACTTTCTTGCAGGTGCAAGGTTCCCAGATCTGCCTGGGAAAGATCTGGCTGAGAAGAATCCAGTTCAGACTGGGAAGGTAAAAAACCCAAGTTTTCATCTTCATCAGGAATTACAATGTCCTGAGCAGGACTACAAGGCCCATGGGTCATCACAGAATCCCTGCTCAGCCATGGAAACCCATTGGTGGATCCTGGGCAAGTCACGCTTTCTCAGCTTCAGAGGAAGGTAACAGCAAGCGCTCTCTGATCACATTTTGCCAAGAAAACTCCATGACAGGTAAGCACATAACAACAGCAACACTTTGGAAAAGGCAGAGCATTTGGGGGACTATAGCTCCAGAAACCCCTGGTCACCATAGCAATTATCCATGCCACCTGGTAGAATTCTAGGAACTGTAATAAAAATAACATTCCAATGTTTTGTATAGAGTGAAGATTTTATTTTATGATGGAGACTTAACAGCAGGAGCCCATGGGCCAAATGCGACCCTCCAAGGTTATTTACCCGGCCCCTGCCCTAAACTTTAGACTTAGGGATGCCCTAAATCTGAAATACCTTGAAGGCACACAACAACAATTCTAATTAATTTGACTTTTTTCATCAGCCAAAAGTAGGCCCAAACTTCCCGCTGAAATACTGGTAAATTTATGTTTGTTAAAATTGTTCTTCATTTTAAATATTGTATTCTTTCATGGTTTTGTGGCACTACAAATGAGATATGTGCAGTGTACAAAGGAGTTCATTCATGTTTTTCAAACTAGTCTGGCCCCTCAACAGTCTGGAGGACTGTGAACTGGCCATCGGCTTAAAAAGTTTGAAAACCCCTGACCTAGATGATGTAAGGTTTGAGAACCTCTGAAAATATAACACGGATCCTACATCAGAGGACAGTTCATAACTTGACAATGTTGCAACTGCAAACTTGACAAAACACGCAACCTTTCAAGGGCCCTTCCAGACAGGTCCAAAAATGCAGGACCTGTCGGGTTTTTACCTGAGATGTCCAAGTAACAACTCAGGTAAAAGTGAATTCAGAACAAAGTAGGGTTTCCCTGCTTTGTCAAGTATACAGCTACGACATTATAAAGTTATGAACGGTCTCCTCTGATATCGGATCAGAGTTATATTTTCAGAGGTTCTCAAACTTTACATCATTTAAGTCAGGGGGCCTCAAACCTTTTAAGCCGATGGCTTGTTCCCAGGTTTCCCTTCTTTGTTCTGAATAAGATACCCAATTAGAAAGGCCTGGGTATAATGGGATATTGGGCCTCTGAGGACTCACACCTTTTGGGCTCCTTTTGGGTGTAAACCATGTCTGGACCACCCTAGTGAATTGCAGTGATGCATATTGGGATTTCATGCAGTGCAACTAAAGTTCCAGTTGCACAACAAATCTCACAACAATCTGATGCCCTTGCGTAATGGGACAAATGGTGTTGTAATAACCAACATAGTAGGCTTTATGCTATGATCTTGGAGAAGTTTGTTTGGTGAGAGCTCTTGCACATCTTTGTGAATATGAGCATTTACATGATTCAAAATCATTTACAATGTAATAAAAACCTAACAGAATGCCAGTTATAGCACTGCAAGGGGGGTGGGGTGGGGTGGATTACTGCTACAGCAAATTGTTGAGGGTTAAACATTGCTTTTTTTAACTAATGGTACATGCAGAAATGCGACTAAATAAGTGATTTGAAACGAACGGCATACATAACACTCTGAAGGGTATGTATGAAAATATGTTTATTAAACTACATGACAATAGTCTTGCAAAATTCATAATACATGCATATTACAAGGAAAAGCAGTGCATTGTCATACAAATAGGCAAGGGAACGAGCTTTATATTCATGCTAATTTTAGCATACTAGCACTATATCCCTTATAGTTTTGCAGTCTTTCTTCCTCAAGTAGTGTTCTTTCAATATCAACGGGTGTTTACCAACTAGATTATTTTACCAGGAAATACATGACCACTAAATATCTCATTTTTCTCATAGTGATGTTTCTAAAGCTTACTGGCTTTAGTCCACAGTCCCTGATGTGAGCATCTCACAACTGCAAAATGCTTACTGGCACTGGCGTGCAGTATTTCTAGGAAGCACTAAGTGAAGCTCATACTCATGTTTCTAATCTTGCAATAAATCACTTAACCTGAAATTGCTGTGTGAGCATGCCCTCCTTTTCTCAAAATAGAATACAGCAAAAAGTGATTCAACTTCAAGGGCACAGTATGAGATTGATAACAGTCTCAAAAAGTCTTCCCCAAGACACACAGATGCACAGTAGAATAAAGAATAAAGAGCACATTCAGTTACATCACATATGTTTGCTTAAGAGACAAAATGATAGATAACCTGAGCCATTTTGGCATTAAATTGCCAATTTCAGCAGCCTACTTACACAAAAAAAAAGCGAAGCTAGATGAAGTCAAATAGCTTGAAGGGAGTGGAACAAAAACCCACACAGGCAATTTTGCATCGTCCAGTCAGTTTAGTATGACACTGCTTGCTTAATATTTCAAAAACCACTGAGAGTAGCCTCACATCCATTATGTGTTATGTATTTAATATGCTATTTACACAGTTTTTTTAAAAAAATCAAAATTTACTGAACTATAAAATGCAGCATCTATTATACAAGTAACATGTCTTTACCGGTAATTCTCCTCCGATCCCATTTCTGCTCCCATCAGAACTCAGATCCTGGCTTCCTTTGAGTTTCTGCTTAATCTCACTGCAGGAGATTTCAAATTCTCAAGGGAGGTCTCACAATCACATAGGTAAAGTGGCAAGACACACACATACATCTCCTTACTCTACTACTCTCAGAGCATGCCAACGCTAAACTGAAATTGGTGCCAATCAATGACCTACAAGTATCCTACTCATTCTATAAACGCACCACAGACAGGGTGGTTGTATGTTTTCCGGGCTGTATGGCCGTGTTCCAGAAGTATTCTCTCCTGCCGTTTTGCCCACATCTATGGCAGGCATCCTCAGAGGTTGTGAGGTCTGGAGAAACCTCTGAGGATGCCTGCCATAGATGTGGGCAAAACGGCAGGAGAGAATACTTCTGGAACATGGCCATACAGCCCGGAAAACATACAACCACCCTGTGATTCCGGCCATGAAAGCCTTCAACAACACCACAGACGAATCTGCTGAGGAACCACAAGTGAGTCTTGTAGAGGATCTTGTGGCCTCCTTGCATGGGTACTTGTGCGCTCAGAGTACAATATTGTTTAGCATTACCCCACATGAACTGAACACATGTCCTCAAATAGGCACAAAATTCTTCAGCACATTTTTAAGGGAGATCAACATGGTATCTTCAGGTAAGCTTGTCCCTCACAGCTAACATTTTTCCTCAAACACGTTCCCTTTGCAAGGGTCTCCTCTCCCCAACTTCTAAATTGGGATGTCCCCATGCCTTGTGACTCAGTTACTCTAAACCAGCGAATGTGGAAACTTCATGCAATTGAAATCTACAGACACATCATACTTCAGGCAGGAGCCCATGATATTTCAGTTTGGAGCCCTAGCAAGATGTCTTTAAGCTAAGTCAACATCACAAGCCCAAATGAGATGAACAGATGTTGGCGGACAAAGTACCTTCAGGGAAATCAAATCTTACAATGAAGCTTATACTGAACTGTGATAAGCCACCGCTTGCTGGTTTCCCCTGTTCATCTTCCATTCTGTGGAAGAAAAACCTCATAGACAAGTTTCAAGTAGACTTTGGGCATGGCTGTATAGGCAGCTCAGATATCTTTTGTTTAGCACTTTGGTGATAATCCTGAAACAGGAGACATTCTGCAGAAAGTGAGATAAACTCCCATACAGCCAGTGAAAATCTAGTTTCTGTTATGGAAAATAATGGCTTCTACTGGTCATTGGTCACAAAGCTCCAGCAAACTGAAGATTTCACGAATGATTACACCCAGCATCAAAAGCATCCTTCTGAGACCTTGGGGGGCTGCTTCAATGTGTCAAAAGGCAATAGTGGGAATGCAATCATAAATCTAATGCACATTGGTGTAATTCCTGATACTTAAAGTAGTATGAATAGCCTAGCATGTGATGGAAGAATCCAAACACCCATTGCTCACCTCTGAACTAATTCACTATCATGCAGAACCAACAAATTATGCCACAAAGCAAAATAAATCCATGCTCTTTACATGAAAAGAAAGAAAGTCATCCATGGGGCACTTACTTTGTTTCCAAAATTATAGCTTACTAAGTCTGATATGTCAAATCTGTGAGGTATATCATATGCAAGTTACTAAAAATGTACATCCTAAACAATTCAAAAATGCCATTTCAAAAACAGTCACAACCCCAAACCGAATTCACAGCTTTCTCTCCCTGTCAGTCAAAACAAAGAAAAAAACCCCAAACAAATTAACAGAAAAGTATAATGAATTAACGTATAATGGTGCTCACCAAATATTTTTAAAAGATTTTTTAAAATCATATAAACATTTTATAACACCCACTAAAGACAATCGGCACTAAGATGATGGCATATTTTAAGTGAAACTGTTACCAAAAGGAGCAGCAGGCATAATTTCACCCATATTCTGCAAAAAGGTACAACAGAATCTCAAGCTTCCTTTTTGAAATGAAATTTTCAGCATTGCTCTAGAAAGAGTAGTCAAGCTCCTCAGGTCAGTTCTTTGGGTGAAAACGAAGTCTGTTTTTGTTGTTCATGACCCAGCACACACATGGGAAATTAAAGAAAAAAAGACCTCTTGTGAAGTACAGACTAAGATAACAGAATTCTGACCAATGCTTATAGAGTTAGGTAGCACCACAAAACAATGAAAAACATAGCTTGGAAGACTGAAATTCCCCCTATTTTCATTCCTGCTTAGGATATTTGTTATCACAGCTCAAAAGCATGGAAGCTAAGCTTATTAGCTTCCACATGGACACAGGGACTATTGATTCAACTGAATGAAATTGCAGTAGAGTCTCACTTATCCAACACTCGCTTATCCAACGTTCTGGATTATCCAACACATTTTTGTAGTCAATGTTTTCAATACATCATGATATTTTGGTGCTAAATTTGTAAATACAGTAATTACTACGTAACATTACTGTGTATTGAAGTACTTTTTCTGTCAAATCTGTTGTACAGCATGATGTTTTGGTGCTTAATTTGTAAAATCATAACCATAATTTGATGTTTAATAGGCTTTTCCTTAATCCCTCCTTATTATCCAACATATTCACTTATCCAATGTTCTGTCGGCCTGTTTATGTTGGATAAGTGAGACTCTACTGTAGTTAGTTTAAGGCAGGAGTACAGTTTCTAATCTACAGTTGTTTCAGGACACCCTCAACTCCTATGGTATCTCTCAATTTCTGTGATTGGGTTCAAAACCAAAATCAAAATTCCTGTAATTTAAAAATAGCAACCTAGTGTTTGAAAATAAAATCTTTAATTTACCTCCTGTGTGTATTTATGAATTTATGAATATATAGCAAATGTTTGAATGAACTGTTCTCTTAATATGAAAAAAAATACCCAGTTGTCTATGGAATTCGATTAGCACGTAATGGCCTGGAAAGACAAACAAGCAAAATCAATATCATCTTTGTGGAAACAACTGGTTTTCTCTACCTAGAAATTAACTTTAGACTGAAAGCCTCCATGTGTTAAGCCAGGCTCTTGATGCATTATGTCAGTATAACATCTGGATTACTTCCAACATTAATAGTAAATTCACAAAATAAAGAGCATCCTCCTAACAACAACAACAACAACAACAAACTCTTTGAGATTTCTGGATGTTTGATGTCATAGCCAAAGCTACAGTATGTAAGAACTTAATAACAAATATCATGGAAGAATCCACTCTGTTAAAAGGCACTCTGCAAATGAGACCACTATCTGAATAGCATTAACTGGAACTAGAAGCTTTCAGTTAGCACAATGTTATCTTAAAACAACCATCCAAACATCATAAAAGTGAATTTGGTGAGGATAGATGGATTCTCTTGTAAAGTAGATGGGCAGGATAAATCTGACCCATGCTTTATAAGAAGAATTCCAGAACAGCTGAGCTAACATGTAGATAAAAGTAAATGCAGAACCAGTATAGTGGTCTCTTAATTTGATTTCGAAAATACTTGTTTCATACTCGATAGCCAAGTGCAAATGAGGAAAACTGAAATAGTTTTGCACCTCAAATGTTCACACATCAAAAAAAAGATGAACTTCATAAGCAATATAATTGCAAAATTGTACTAGCAAGAAATATCGTAATGTTCAGCTTTAGTGCTGTTTTAAGACTACAGTTGATGTAACTCTATCTCCAAGTCCTTTATTTGAAACATTCGGTAACAGCTTTAAAAGGAAACCTTTCAATCTGCACTTGTTATATGTGCGAATATCTGAAATTAAATCCAGAGGCAGTAGCAGCTTCATTTATGGTAATCGCATGAGGAAAATATTAATTGTTGGCCATTGCTTGAGTATAATGCTCTCCCATGGCATCTATGGACTGAAACAATCCAGGTTTGTCCTGTTTGTTTTAAGGGTGCTTGCAGGAAAGATTTTTTGGAAGACTCTTGCTACACATGTCTCCTTTAGAGTTTTTGTGGAAAGTAATAAAAGACAGCAAGAAGCAATTTCCCTGGGATATGGGTATCTCACAAAGGCCTACTGCCCCTGAAAGTGGTGCATGAGTTTCAATTGGTGTCTCTAACATTTCAAACTAAAGGCCATCCAAGGCCAGGGCTGGGAGGAGGAGGCAACAGAAATCATTCCACAGGAAAGTGGTATGCTGGGGAGAAAGCTTTGGACTACTTCAGGTCAAGATAAAGTAGTCCTTCATGGGTTTTGTAAAAAAAGAAATAGTGGGAAATAACATTAAAAAGAAAGCCTTGCAAGTAAAAACATTTGCTCCTGAATAAGGTTTTGAAATCAGTGTTATACTTGTTTTTGCACCCCTGAGTCAAAACTATTGCATATACATTTATACAGTAGGTACAGAAACCAGGATCCAGGCTTCTCAAACTAACTTCAGAGAGAGCCATAGCAGATGCTGATGTCAGCAAATTATCTAAGGCGGAGTTCTCCAATTTAAGTTGATTCAAAGTAATATTCCATGGAAATCAGATGGAAATAACCACCTTAAGTGACGAGTTTGAGAGCTGGTGCCCATTTTAGTGTTTTGGTATTTATGTATTTGGGTATTGTAATGTCTAAGTACTGTAGTTGCGCTCCTAGAACCTAAAACTTTTGGGAAAAAGATCTTTGATTAGGCATGCCCCAGGGCAGGGCAAATCTATATACACCCACACTTCTATAGTGTAACAACTCACATGACTAGGTTTAGAGCAAGAGGCAAGGTTGACAATAATGTCTCCCTACCATTTTCAAAAGACCATAATAAAATCAGTCATTCAAATAGAGCCCTGGTGCCCTATTGACAATGGAGGGACAGCAGCCTGTTCAAATGTAGACACAGATCTCCTGTTGCTCTTTGGCTTCAGAAAGAGTTAATCCAAGATACCTTCCTCAAACTGAAGTGCCAGGAATTAACCTCTCAGCCATTCATAAAAATAAAAGAAGATTAATGTTCAATTTCGCAAAAATGAAATGATCAACCCTTAGGGGCATCACATCGCAGGGATGTCGAAAAAAGGTCCCAGTAAATGGCTGCTTTTGAGACAACCACTTCTGTCCTAATGTTAGTCATTCGGCTTGTTGTGAAAGAAGTTAGAGAAGGACCACCCAGTGTTAATGACTTCTGGCGAGTCTTCATCTTTGGGTGGGATCAAAAACTGTCGAGAATTAATGGAACACGGGCTGCCAAATGAGACATTTTCATTGTTGCTTTCAACAGAAACAGGAGAGTCTGGGCAGTCTGTGTTCCAGGAAGGTGCATTCACTTGAGGTCTATAGCCTGCAGCCTTCTCCAGATCCTCTTCTGCAGACGAGGTTTCCTCTGTGTTTTTTGGCAGCTGCATTTGGGGTTTATAACCCGCTGAAGCCACACAGTCAATTTCTAAATCTTCCTTCATTTTATCTGAAGATGGATACATTGTTTGTATGTCTATATAAACAACCTGGGAAGATCCCACAGATCCATCTGTTGGTGGATTAGAGAGCTCCTCCTCGATGATGGATGGGCAATAGGAGACGACAATGTGACTCTCTGATTCAGAATCAAAGCCATCTTCAGGAAGTTCCTCTGTTACAGGTGATTTAATGACTGCCTCCTCAATCTTCAGGCATGATGACTGGGTTTCAACCACTTCGATATTATTGGGGGTACATGGATTCATCTCCAAGGTTTTAGAATTTGGGTTCCCCTGCAATCAAAGAAGAAAGTAAGATAACAGTGCTCAACATTTTCAAGTTTTATTAAAAATGTTCATGTTTAGGAGAAATATCATATAGCCCTTTTAAAGCTTGCCTTTCTTTTTTTACTGAATTATTTTTACATAAATATTTCATTTTGCCATAAAATATTTGAAGAATGTTCTCAGTTTCTCACAAAACTGACTGCTACAAATTTCACACCTACATCAACAAGGCTCTGAAAGTGTAGAATAGATGATCAGGCAACTAGCATTTCCTTTCATCAAATGTGTTGATTTGTCAGAAAAAATGAAATGGAAAAAAATGGAAAGAGGTGCAAACATTCTCAAAATGTGTTGAGATGTGTCATCAAAGATGATAAAAACCAAAAATACTGGATGAGGATGAACAAATTGAAACTGAATCGAGACCAGCCTTAAGACTGGTCAGTCATAAGGCTGATCAAAGTACTGGGCTGCAACCTGTGCTGGATGAGGTCACACTCCCACCGCAGACACAGATTTGCAGTTTGGAGGTCCTCCTGGACTCAATGCTGACCCTGGAGGCCCAGGTGATGGCGGTGGCTGGAAGGGTCTTCTCACAGTTAAAGCTTGTGCGATAACTGCACCCATATCTTGAAATGTCCAATCTGGCCATGATTGTACATGCTTTAGTCACATCTTCATTAGATTACTGTAACATGCTCTATGTCCCAAAAGACTTCAGCTGGTACAAAGTTCAGCAGCTAGACTGCTTACAGGGGCAGGATGTAGAGAAAGAACTACTCCACTCCTGAAGCAGCTACACTGGCTTCCAGTTTGTTTCCGGGCGCAATTCAAGGTGCTGGCTTTAGCCTATAAAGCCCTAAATGGTTTGGGCCCAGCTTACTTGAGGGACCGCATCTTCTCCTATGGGCCCATACTAGCCCTAAGATCATCAGGAGGGGCCCTTCTCTTGGTCCCATTACCGTCACAATTACAATTGGCGGGAATGAGAGAGCAGGACTTCTCGGTGGTGGCCCCATGGCTCTGGAACTCCTTTCCAAGAGCGGTGTGATGTGCCCCCTCCTTGTTGGCCTTTTGTTCACAAATTAAAACCTTTTTGTGGAACCAGGCCTTTTCTGATTACTTATAATAGGCAACTGCCAGATAGCTACTGGTAAGATCCATCTCCGAATGCTATTTTGGACTTGGCAATGTTGTTACATGGCCCAATGGAAATTATGTTTTTATGATCTTAGTACAATTTGTTTTCTGGATAACCTCAGTGGCCGGAGGTTCAGAGAATTTTTTAATGGTATATATCGTAATTTATTCATTTGTTATATATGGTTTATGTACTGTGCAATTTGCATATTTTTGTTTGAATTTATGTTATGTAATTTCTGTTTATAACTATTGTACATCACTTTAAATCCCATCCATGGGAGAAAAAAAAGAGACAACAAGCTTAAATACAACGGGTTAGGTAAAAGTATTGATATTTTCTGGAAGTGCTAAATGCCAAATCAAAATAAGCCTCAAAAGCAAAGGTGGGCAACTGGTCCAGAGGATTAATTTTCACCTCTACATGTCTCTGGATCAGTCTCATACATTCCAGGCAATTTGAAAGTGACTTGAAATCCATTTGGGTTCTCCTTTTCTGTATTTTCAGCAATTTTCAGCATTTTCTTGCCATTTGGGGATCACAAATATGTCATTAAACCTAACCATTTTGTTAGGAAGATGTTTCGTCCTAATGTAGTAATTTTTCAGGCCCCCATCCTCCACAAGTTCTTTAAAAACTGTGTTCTAGGAAAGTACAAAAAGAGTTTGGAGAATTGGCAATTGATCAGCCATATTTATTCCCCCAATCTTGCTCAATGAGGAAAATGTGTATCATTCTTTCAGTTCCTTTTATTAAAGTAACTGTAGTCAGTTCTCAAAATATTTTCAGTTAAGCTATCAACAGGAAGAAGTTAACACTGGAGAAAATTATTGCTGAGTGCAACAAATACTTAAATATTGTCCTTGTGACTAATAGGACAGTTGAATTCTGCACCAGCTAAATACTACTACTACTATTATTACTACTACTACGGTTTATTTATACCCCTCTTTTCTCTCTCCACAAGAAGACCCAAATTTTCCAAATCATCTTTAAAGCAGTGTCATTAAGAATACATTACATAATCTTCAATGAATGCGGCCAGGTTGTGCGACATACATTAAACATCAGTATATATCAAGTATATATGTCCAAGGAATTACATATATCCAAAATGCATCCTTGACTTACAAATGTTAAAATTTAACCTGAATCCCAGAATAAAGAGCAGAAAGTGGGTATGAATCTGGCAAAGAAAATTGATAAAAACTGAAACTAGTTTTGAAAGATTTCCAAAAATGTTTTTCCCAGCAATGAAAGAAGGATCCGTTTTCTGCAATTCCCTGGAACCAGAGATACCACATCTTTACTTGTTCCAGCAAAAAACTGAGTATCCTTCCCATCCCCTTCTCACCCACATTGTCTAAGGTCATCTTTTAAAACTCATCACATCCATTAACTATTTCATGTTAAGTGGAAACGGAAAGGAAACAGAGAGATAAGCTCAGTTCCTCACCCCCCTTGAAATAACATCTTTCAAATGCCTACTAATGAAAGTGCAGAATAGTAAAATGCAAATGACTACCTCAGAATCCTTTGGAAAATCCAAAGCTTTACAGTTCTCAGGGTTTGGAATGTCGGGATAGAAGGTTTCTTTAATCCTTTGAAAACAGAAACACCATCGTTAACATTGGGAGTTGCCACCAAGCAGTAACACAGTATTCTATCCAACTTAGGATCATTTTTTATTTTTATTTTTCTGCCATGGAAGTGAACATCAGTGCTGGAGGCAGTTCTGCCCATAGAGTAGGCCGGTTTATTATGATCTGTGAATATCGAGAAAATGCCTAGCTGTGTTTCTGTGTCTCCAGTATGATTCTATAGTTAATTTCTGTTGGATGTTCTGCTGGAAGTTGACCACAGAAGAATCACTCTGGAGTACACTTCTAGGCATATTCCAGATTGTTCAGAAAGTAATGTTGGGAGATGTGTCATACACATTTATGGCCTTTGGGTGGCACAAAATACAAAGACAGGTTATTCTGCTTATTCATATGCCTTATGAATTATTCATATGATGAGATCACAGGACTCAGACATAGCTTTTAAAAATCCTATTTACTATTGCTCTTCCACCTATTTATCTTCTTATTAATGCAAGGGCTGCACCTGGCTCTTCTCTCACTTTATTCTCATAACAGTCTTGTGAAGTAGGTCAAACAAAAGGACAACGACTGGCACAAGGCCACACAGTGAGTTTTATGGCTTAGTAGAAACTTGAATCTGAGTTACTACGTCCCACTGTAATATTCTGATTACAGATATGGTGATATGCCAGATTAGTGGATGAATTTCCCCTTCACTTCATAGGAGAGAGTCATCACTTCATAATTCACTGAAACAGTGATTTTTAAAACACTGTATTTTTGTTGTAAAGCCAGGAGAAACATGTTCCAAAAAGTACAGTAGAACAAAATATGGCAGTTACTATCTTCTAATGTAGAAATGTTTCCTTCCCGTAATTCCATATTAATCGGCAATTTCACACTTCCACTGTTGAATTTAAACCACATGAGGAAACGAAAAAGGATCACAGCATGGCAAATTTCAGGAAAGAGGACTTGGCTCCCAAATCTGGTGAAGATAAAGACTTCCACCCTCTATCACAGCATCAATTGTGTGGTGTACAGCACTAGAGGAATTTTGTTGTTCATCCCTGCCTTTTTCTCTATATAAGGGTTTAGAAAATGAAGCCTGTTAAATGTAAATAGTTACCATTCTCTCTTCCGGTAGCAAAGGATGATGGTCACAACCGCCAAGACAACAACAACCGCCATAGGGATAAGGATGGCAATAATTAATCCCAGTGCTGAAAAAGTTAGCAGACAAAGATTAGTAAAACTACAATAATTCAATTAGCAATTAAAAATGGCTAGTTGTTCAAGATTAGCCACGGTGGTTAAGCCAATGTCTGATCCCAATTATACAGCTTATTGGAAATAGTCACCAAACAACTGCAGATTTCCCTTCTACTGACTATATACTGAAAAAGTATATGCACTTTACTGCATTGTTGTGAATATTTTTGTCAATTCTTCAGTGATAGCAAGTTCTAGAACTTAAATGATCCAAGCATAGGTATCCTTCAGCCTTCTGATGTTTTTAGGCGGCAACTGCCAGCATTCCCCACCACTGACAATGATAGCAATGACTGCTGTGATTTGCATCTGGAGGGCTATCCTCCATGCATGAACTTTATTGATATTTTATATTTCATCTCTGATCACTTCACCTTGGTGCCCAATGGTAATGGATTACAAGAACGCACAACAAAAATATCCAAAGGACTCTTCACCTACACTTAATACATCTGAATGCTATGACGTGCAGGCAAAATGTTAGGAGATAATGCTTCTGGAACATGGCCATACAGCCCAAAAAACTCACAGCAACCCTGCTATGACATTATTTTAAGAAGGGGTAAGAAGAAAAAATATGGGGAGGAAAAAGATGATAGGAAAGGCAAATGATGGGGAATAGCAGGAGTAGGAAACCATGACATGTGATGAACACTTTTACACAACATGCATATCTTAGATCAATATCTTAAAACAGCCAGATATGTACAGAGGCCTATCAACAACTATGAAGTATGAATAATGCTTCTTTGGCACATGAGCTTCTCCCTTTCTGCTTCCTGGTTGTCTTCCTCACAGCTGGTATTTAAGGTCTTAAGACAGAAACTGATTCCCTTGTTTAGCCATCTATATAAATGGTCCTAAACAAGCATAATTTTTATCTGGAGATCTGTTACTCAAGCTGTCACAGAGATATTTGTTTCACACTGTGTTATTAATCCACTAGATCCCATATATTGAAGCAATCCCCAGTTCCAAATCAAAATGCCTTTCAACTTACCATTTTCCTTGGTGACCACAAACAACCTTGTTGCAGGTCCAATTCCTCCAGCAGTGTAGCCACTTAAGTTCAGGTGGTAGCCAGTTTTTCCTTGAAGGTTTGAAATTCTAAATGAATCTTGTTTCAGGTTTGTAATGTTAATGAGTTGGTAGCCTAGTAAAATGAAAAGGCAAATAAGGATTAAAGAATTCTGGATAAAATATTTAATAAAAACTGCAAATATTTCTTTGGGTATGTTAAAATTAGCTATATTTTCAAAATAATGTAGTCATAGGTAACTTGTGATAGCAAGATATTTGATGATCAGAATCTTTCAATTTTGATACCTGCATTTAAAATGGCCCTACTTTGGGTTCAATACTGTCTTGGCATCAAAAATTAGTTACATAGCTCCCCTGATTTGGTGCCACTAAATAATCTTGCTCTAAAAACACAACATGATAAATTAGAAACTCACGTACTACACATTCACCCCTTGATTCCCTTCCCCAACTTTTTAATAAGCATGATCATATGCATATGGGAAAAAGGTATTTCAAAGGCCACCTTGATGGCACACATAGCTGGACCATGACAGTATTGTGAGGCATTTTATGCATACTTGAGCCCATCGTTATAGTACCACACAGATGTAATTATTGTGTAAGAGCATGCCCAAATGAGACCACAAAGTTATTTCTGGTAAAGTGTGTGTGTGTATGAGAGAGAGAGAGGAGGGAGGGAGGAAAAGAAGGAAGGAAAAGAAGGAAGGGAGGGAGTGGAGAGTTCATCTTCTCTCCTGCCAAGTTCTATTGTGCTTCCACCAAGCCTTATAATATCTTGCTCCATTTCTGTCTCCAGACCAAAGAATTACCTATTCTTTCTACACCAGAGGTCCCCAAACTTTTTAAACAGGGGGCCAGTTCACAGTCCCTCAGACCATTGGAGGGCCGGACTATAGTTTTTTAAAAAAACTATGACCAAATTCCCATGCACACTGCTCATATCCTATTTTGAAGTAAAAAAACAAAACGGAAACAAATACAGCCTCAATGTTAATAATAATCATGATAAAAATACTAAAGAGGGTTGGAAGAGACCTCTTGGGCCATTTAGTCCAACCCCCCTTCTACCTTTGTGCACTAAAACCACTAGCAAATCACCACTGACAGATGGCCACCCAGTCTCAATGTTGCTAATAATAATAATAATAATAATAATAATAATAATAATAATAATAATAATAATAATAATAATAAAATCACACAGTCCTAAATGCTTGGGAAGTGTTCGACTTGTGATTCGAAATCCAGCATATATATCTTGTTTGCTGTGCTATACTGTTTCCTTCTGTTAATAATAATAATAATAGTAAAGAGGGTTGGAAGAGACCCCTTGGGCCATTTAGTCCAACCCCCTTCTGCCTTTGTGCACCAAAAGCACTAGCAAAGCACCCCTTAATAATTAATTAAATAATAATTAAAATACTATTATAAACAAGCAAAGCTTTGGAAGGCGCGCACCAGGCGAGGGAAGAGGTGGGAAAGGTGTGTGCCTTTCCCTCCTCCCTCGTGCTGCACACGCCTTCCTCGGTGGAGGAGGAGGGAGCCGGCACCACGGGGGCCGGATAAATGGCTTCGATGGGCCGCAGGTGGCCCCCGGGCCTTAATTTGGGGACCCCTGTTCTACACTATCACTCAACTCCTCTAGCTGTAAGCTGTGGAAAATAAATTCTTTCCACTGGCATGTTTCTTCCTACAAACACCTGAAGTCAATGTTCTGAGAAGTCAATCTGTGATTCCCACTGCTCTCAGCGCCTCCCATTCACCATGTGTGTCACCAATTTTCTTTGTAAGACTTGCAACCTCATCACATTACCTAAATTGCCTGTCATAGGATACTTCCTCCACACAGCCAGCATGGAGCTCACATGAACTCATCCCACAATGGACAACTACAGTAGAGTCTCGCTTATCCAAGCTAAACGGGCCAGCAGAATGTTGGATAAGCGAATATGTTGGATAATAAGGAGAGATTAAGGAAAAGCCTATTTAACATCAAATTAGGTTATGATTTTACAAATTAAGCACCAAAACATCATGTTATACAACAAATTTCACAGAAAAAGTAGTTCAATACACAGTAATGCTATGTAGTAATTACTGTATTTACGAATTTAGCACCAAAATATCACGATGTATTGAAAACATTGACTACAAAAATGCATTGGCTAATCCAGAATGTTGGATAAGCAAGTGTTGGATAAGTGAGACTCTACTGTACTTGCAACAGTACCACTGCCAGCTGCGTGGAAGAAGCATGGTAGGAGGGGGAAACCTGAACACATGTTTAGGTTAGGAATCATAATAATAACTTTATTTTTGTACCCTGCCTCCATCTCCACGAAGGGATTTGGGCCAGAATCATGGGGACATGGGCACATGCTGTGATGCACAAGTGGGTGGTGCCGGGTTCCGGATTCGCCCTGTTGCCTCAGGCCCGCCTCGTCCCCCACACTGTGGTCCTCAATGTGATGAAGGGGCTTGCACCTTTGCCTTCCTCTAAGGCTGAGAGACTGTGACTTGCACAAAGATGCCTAGTGAGTTTTCATGGCTGAACATGCATTCAAAGTCTGCTTTGTAGAGTTCTAGTCTTAACACTTAAAACACTACATCGTGATGGCTCTTCAACTCGTTTGATGAAAACAGGTTTTGTTCTTATTACTTTTTTCTGGTTAGTAGGAACAAGTGAAGCATCCTTGTTCATTAGAATATAAAAGGGCTTGTGTATGTGCCAGAAGCAGAATTCAGTGTTCAAGTTCAAAGTGATTGCTTGTAGTACAAGTGTAAATGAATGTGCCCTCCATAACCATGAGCAATATGAGAGTGTTTGCTGGCACATGAATTGGCTAAAGAGCTTCTGCTGCTTTATGCCTTAAAGCGGACTGCTTCAGACCAATCATTCAGCAGACACAGCAGCTCATCTGTTTTTTTTTAAATGTTACTTTCCATTACTTTTTAGATGGGCTTGAAACTCTCAAGGACTTAAAAATGTATTTTATGAGTATGCAACAAAACTTTTTTAAAAAATCATATGAAAACGACTCTGCAAGTGAACTAGGAAATGATATTTATTAGGCCAATAATGTAACATTGTTCTCACTTATATTATATTTGAATGTAATCTTATTACAACTTTATCAGAAAGGGGTAACTCTTTAGAAGTAACTATGTTGCAGCAAATTAGTTCCTAGCTCTGGGCCTGGCTATTTGTTGATTCTCCCAAAGAATATGCACTCTTTTCTTCCTTTATCGTCAGCATTGGATTATATCCTAGAGTGCACAAACTAGGTATATTCACGGAAAAGTCGGGTTCATCAGAATTGCCAGAATATTATATTATAATTATTTGGCTCCCATAGCTATTCTGCCAAGAAACGTTGTCATATTATTTCTTCACCTATGTCATTTTTCATGACTTGTTGTAGAAACAGTTTGTTTTGTAAACTTTTGGGCTACAAGATTAGGACCAAAGGCTGGATACAGGAGGAACTGAGAAATACTCTCCTTCAACAAAAATCTAATGAAACCACGAATAGCTAACTTCTTATCTATAACTTTGATTACATCCTTCAGGTATAACTTATTTCCCTGTTTGAAGATTTTGAAACCTGTGGATTTCCTGATCCTGAAATGATGTCGAGAAGCAACCCCAGTATGTAGCAGACCATAGCCTCCCATCTTGGAAGCTTTGTTGCATCTCTTCAACTATCTTTTAAAAGCTTTCTGTTCCATTCTGCAATTACTTTGAAATGAGAGCCAACCCATTTCATCCCATCCACCATCACAGATTGCCCCCGTTCTCAGAATATTCCCTTCCTTCATACTCAGTAATGTTAAGAGCATCTGTGTTGATTGTGGCCACCATATCTAATGAGCCCTTTAAATAGCTGCTGCAAAGCATATAGGGATTGCTATACAATGGATTAGTGGGTAGGTAACTGATTTCTATCTATTGGTGTTGTGGGCCGAAATAACTGATGTGGGTTGTGGGTGCATGAACAGCACTATCAAAGCAGTATCTCCTCCTGCTGACTCTATGGGCCACTATCAACTCTAGTTTTGTTCCCATGGATGTTCAGAATTCTTGTTCATTATTGCTTTGGTATGTGTAGGATATAGGTCAGTAAGAAATTATATACTGCAGGAACATTTCCATTAGTAACTTAAATAATTAGACTTTATAATGAAATGAAATTTGGGCAATCTAGTTGGGAGGATTTGGACAATCTAAAGCAGTGATTTTCAAACTTTGTTCCTCAATATGTTTTGGACTTCAACTCTCACAATTCCCAACAGTTGGTAAGCTGGCTGGGATTTCCGGGAGGTGAAGTCCAAAATACCTGGAGGAGTAGAGCTTGAGAAACACTGATCTAAAGGAAAGATTGAAAAAGGTTAAACATTAAGGAATATTTTTCAGGGAAATTGCTAGAAACCTGAAGCAACCATCTTCATCAGGATGAAAAATGCTGGGCAGAACTGTAAAGTACTCCCACCTTATTCATGAGAGATACATTCCAACACAAACACCTGTCAATACTTGGAACTGTGGATAGTAGCAAAAGCCAATTTGGACTCTAGTCAGGCCACAAGGATACTACAGAATTGCACTGGAGGATCTAGAAAGGTTCACAAACACTTCTAGAGGAAAATATTTTTGGAGCACGGGGAAGTGAAATTATGGGTATTAAATCTGTAGATAAGGAAGTTGCACTGTATTTTTTCTGAGAGAGATAAAAGTTGCTTTTGTGTCAGAGGTAAGGAGTCTGTGGCTCAGGTCCTATAAACCCCATCACTTTCCCACCCCAGTTTCCCACCTCATTGGTTTGAGAGTTTTCATCCCAAAATTAAAGATAATAACCTTTCCTAAGACATATAATTGTCTCAAAGGCTTGTTTCAGGGATCGATTCCATGTAGTGTAGTCACCTTCCCTGGAGATTGTTAAACGGAGGCTGGATGGCTGTCTGTTGGCTGTGTTTCAATAGTATATTTGTGCATGGCAGAGGACTGGACTGGATGGCACTTCTGGTCTCTTCCAATTCTATCATTGTCAAAAACCATTGTTCTTAGTGATTATAGTTGATGTCTTGAGAAGATAGACCATGGGTTTTGTATATTATTTTGTATATTAAAATGATGGCCCAAATCCTGCATTTGCCATATAACTTTAATGTCATAGCTATGCCTCATTTTCTGATCCAGCCTCTGACATCCACCTTAAAATTGAGGCAATGATACAGCCAAGGGCTGGAGAGTTCTATAATGTGCCCAATCCTCTTCCACTAATGAAATGAGGAACAGAAGCAAGAAGCCCTGTGGAGTTCTACTGCAACTCCTTGTCACATTGAACTTCACTTGTGGAAGGCTGGACACGTCACCTTCACTACTTCACTCATTAGCACTGCAGAATTGCATTCCTCTGTAAGACTGCCTGGATGTTAAGATGAGATTTAAGGTATTTGCAGTCATGGTCATGGTGTTATGATTGTAAATGTGAGTATTGCGGTTGCAAGCCTAGGTTATGACCAAGCTGCTAGTTAATAATTTTGTTTAAGGACAGTACTGACTTCATAAAAGCAATGTTATCTGAGAGTACTTCTGGTTGGAAGCACGGTGAAGGAAGCAGCACGCAGCTGAAGCTCAGAGTAAGATCAAGTTGGTGAGGGGAAAATGCATTCTTTGCCCTCAAGCCCCTTACTTTCTGAAAGACGATGTAAGGGGGAGATTGTTGGCAGAATGGTGGTTGTTTTCTGAGCCAAGGTAGCTCTCATCTTGAGTTATCCTCTCCAGAACGTTTCCAACGTGCAACAAATGAGTACACATTCCATGTCCAAAAGTATGAGGTGTGTAAGGGTGCCAATGAGGAGGTACTCCTTTTTTAGTACTAAATACCCTCTACGGACAATGTCAGCTCTTCGGCTTAGAAATGGAGATAAGCACCAACCCCCAGAGTCAGTCATGACTAGGCTTAATGTAAGGGGAAAACCTTTACCTTTACTTAAATTCCCTCTATTTTAAATAACAATTAAATGGAAATAAAATAGCAACAGAAAAGTTATTTTAATGGAAAATCAAGAGAGGTCAGATTACATCCTTTTAACTGAAGCATTTTCCTCCATGTTCTATTTGGTATGTTGTTTCCCTCCTTCCTGACTTTCTAGCCCATCTCCCCATTTTGGACAAATAGTACATTGGCTGCTGAGAGTAGATGGAATTATATTCCATTAAGTGTGAGACTGTTACAAATGTTATCCTTGAGATTAGAAACTTTTAAGTATGTTTTCTTTTTATCTATGACTTCCTCTTATTGTATATACCTGTGTTGTGATTTTGTTGCTATATGCCAATCAAAGCTGTGCCTGTAAGTTTTATACAATTATTTTTCAGTCCACTTTAACAAAATCTCATCCAGCATGCACACTTAATAAATTCTGCTCAAGTTGTATCTGACTAACTCCTAATATTGTCATGGAATGTGAACATCAAGCAAATGTTTAAAAATTGTTACTGAGTATGATGTAATATCCTCATATCTGTAGGACACACAGCAAACCTTGAAAATGTGTATCTGAAGGTATTGTAGCATTGTTTTTGTCTTATCCAGTATATACAAATAACAAATCTTGCAAAATTTTATCTAGGTATAATTGTAATATCATTGCTTTTTCCTCCAATAGACACATCTTAGTAAATCTTGCAAAATTCTTCCTGAGCATTTTGTCGCATTGCCAGATCTGGAAGGCACAACTAGTGCATTTCACAAAATTGTACTCCCAGCACGTTACCATTGTCTCCTCTGGTTGGTTTGCATGATATATTTATCAAAATTATATTTCAGCACATCGTAACGGTGTTTCATCCAGTAGGCATAGCTAGTAAACCTTGCTAAATCATTTCTAAGTATATTGTAGTGTTGTTGCATTAAGTAGCTTTGACTAATATATCTTCCAAAAATGCTTCTAAGAGTGTTGTACTGTTGTTGCATCCAATAGTACTGCCTAGTAACTCTTTCATTATTATTTCTAAGCTCGTTGTAGTAGTGTCTCATCGCGTCGACATGCTTCATAAATCTTGCAAATTTGTATCTGAGTGCGTTGTAGTGTTGTCTCATTGCTTTCACTGTAAGTTTGGGTATTTCAGAAAGATTTTGTGTGTGCAAGAGAGAGGGGAAGACAGAAATATGGATTACTTTAAAAATGAATATTATCATATATCAGAAAAGATAATGGCTGTTTTGTCTAAAACACACTGAGTCCCTCTTTGTAGTAATTGTGCTTTTACCATGTTTCTCATGATCAAGCAAAAATGAAAGATAAAGGAGACAAAACAAATAAGAGAATATATTCCAGACAAAACCTTTTTTCTTACTTTCTCTTCACATCATTCTCATTTTTAAGATGATGAGTAAAGCTATATTGATTTATAGGTGGTCAAATTGCCTTAAAATTTCATGTGTAACCGCCTAAATTGATCCTTGTTAGCATTAATGTAAAACATTTTTTGCAACTATATATGTGTTCCTATTGTGTTTTAGTCCTCGGAAGTGAGGCAGTTTTGAAAAGGAAATACGAATGGAGCCATCTCACAGTGAGGAAGTTCTTCCTGATGTTCAGGTGGAATCTCCTTTCCTGTAGTTTGAAGCCATTGTTCCGTGTCCTAGTCTGCAGGGCAGCATAAAACAAGCTTGCTCCCTCTTCCCTATGACTTCCCTTCACATATTTGTACATGGCTATCATGTCTCCTCTCAGCCTTCTCTTCTGCAGGCTAAACATGCCCAGCTCTTTAAGCCGCTCCTCATAGGGCTTGTTCTCCAGACCCTTAATCATTTTAGTCGCCCTCCTCTGGACGCTTTCCAGCTTGTCAACATCTCCCTTCAACTGTGGTGCCCAAAATTGGACACAGTATTCCAGGTGTGGTCTGACCAAGGTCTGGGGCTCTTCCTTCTCCCTCCTTGGAAGTAAGACAGGAAAAGCCCCAGATCCAGTCTCCTCCTCGGAGGCAGGAGTTTTCAAAAAGAAATACAAAGAGAGATAGCTGGGTCTGGGGCTTTTTCTCTCTTAGTTACAAGAGGAGATGGAAGGAGGGGGAAGGCAAGCCCCAGGCCCAGCTGGCTCCCTTTCTGTTTCTTTTTCAAAATGGCCTTACTGAGAAAGAGCAAGCTGGGTCTGGGCTCTCACCTCTCTCTCCTGCCTCCTTGGAAATAAGAGGGGAAAAGCCCCAGACACAGCTGGCTCCACACATCTTTTCTTAATGTAATGGTAGCACCCCCTTTTTTTGAAGGAAAAAATGGAAAAAGTATGACTATATTACACAATGAATTACAGTATTCCCTAGTTTCTATTATGATCATAGTGAATTCCTATGCCAACTGCACTCTCTCTGTTATTTTTTCCCTGAACCTGATAGCCCTTTGTGTTCTGCTTCAAAAAACCCTATTGTGAGAGGTCACTTCTTCTTCTTTCCTTTTTTTTAAAAGGAACATTCTTCTTTTCAGGCCACTAAATCAATGGTTACCAACCTTTTTCTGACCCAGGACCACTTTGACCAGGGACTACTCTCCAACATTAATACCAAAAGGGTTACGAATCAGTATTTGGACAACTTTAGATTCGGTTTGGTTATTTGGGGTGCTGATTCAGAAAATTGCATTGGATAGACCACATCAGTTCTAGTTTCTGATACAGAACATATGTCATCCAGTAGTCGCCATCTAGAGCTGATGTGGTCTATCCAATGCAATTTTCTGAACCAGCACCCCAAATAATCCCAGGAACAGGCCTAAAAATTAAGACATCAGGGCACTCCTGCTTCCAGGTGCCACTTGGAATGGCTCTGCTCAGGGGGAGGGAGGAGGAGCAGCAGCAGTCAGGAGGCTTGTTGTCATGCCTTTCGTGGGTAGTCAGCCTCTCCCTTCCCCACATCCCCATTGCCTCGGCACTATAAGAGGGTTTTGCGAGACCAGTCGCTTTTGTTGCAATGGTGTAGTAACAGTGAGTCCACGGACCATATTTTAGTTTTTGGGGACCACTGGTGGTCCACGGATCACAGATTGGGAACCACTGCACTGAAGGAATTAAAGATGGCCACATCTCTTGATGTGAGTTTTAAAATCTCTTTTCTGTCTCATTTATGAAAAAATCTGTGAGTTTTGAAATCATCTAATAGAAACCCTAAAACAAGGACAAAATGTTACATCACCTATAACAGCAAGACTCAACAAGTGAAGCGGTTCCCAGCACTAAAAAGACAATATTGTGCATGCCTGTCCTGAAGCTGTTAGAGGTAAGGGACCTTTTAAAGAATTAAAGGTGCCAACTGTAATTCAGTACCACAAACATCATTTTCACTATAGCTGCATACAAATGCAGAGTTGTTAGAGAGCATTTGAAGCCCTCCTTTTGGGTAAATCTACCTTGAGAATTTACCATCTGTTTGAAGCATGCCATTTATACATCATACTGATGAAAAAACAAGCAAATGTTAGTAAGCTCTTCATAAAAAACAACAACAATGACTCCAACATAATAATCTTTCTTAGATCGAACTCCTTTTTGGCTTGAATACCATTTCATTCTTCATATTTTAAATTCCCGTTGCACCTCTGTATAGCAACTAGACAAGAATCCTTCTCTCTCTCCACTCCCACTCCCATCCCATGTTTGGTTTTCTGTCTCCAAGATGTCAGATATCACACAGAAAGTCTTGTGAGCATCCAACTACCTCAATTAGTAAATATAGTTTAGTAAAATGGTCAACTGTCTCTCCTTTTTTCTCCTTGAAAGGCTGCTGCCAAACTATAAATGTGGGCTGGAGAGGGAGAGATTGTCAGGGAGAACATGGGCAGTGAGCAAAAGGATGTTGTGAAGCAGAGTGAAGAAATACAGCAAAGCAGAGCAAGATTTCAAATACCAAATGTTAGGAGTGATGTTCAAGCAATTTTGGTTACCATGTCTCCAAAGTTGGATGAGAATTCAGAATTAAAACAAACACATGAATATTTTCAGTGTCCCAGGCACACTGCTGTGTTGTAAACTACACACAGATACAGGCCTACAAAACTGGTAGACAATTGCTGCAAAACTGACCAGGCATCATGTGGATTGTTCATAGCAGTGACAGGATGTGTTCATTTTATTTGTTGCATTTAAACACAGCCATGGTCAACACTCAACTAATTACACCACTTTTAACAAGAGACAAATTTGTACACCAAATAAGAAGGATTTTGTCTACTGGCAGGAAGGCAATAGATAGGAAGCCAACCTAGCACAGATCAATAGGGCTATCTAGAGTCTGGGGAAGGTCACTGAAAATGTCTTCTCTCATATGGTGACTATATGTGCCTTCAGTCATGACAAGGCTGAGAAATGTCTCTCCCCAAAGCTCTTAAAATGGGGATTTGTTCATGTAGTGGAATATAGCTGTCTACTATGGGAGGGTTTGTTGTTGCATGTATTATGAATCTAGATAACTGAAGATCTTCATACACATTTCTGCCTTTCCACTACTTATCAATGCCATCCAATTTCTTTCTTGCTTGAAATTTGGTTCGTTGCCATTCACATTTTGTGAAAAATGATCAAACCTTACTTACCCGACTCATAAGCTTTTGGCTTTGTGTTGCCTTCCTCTCCTTTTCCAAAGTGAAGCAAATAGCCCTTTATAAAGCCCCGGATCTCTTCAGTTGGTATATCTTGCCATTTTATTGAGATTGAATCTGAGGTGGTTTTCATTACATTAAACACTGGTGCAACTGCTGGTTCTGGGTATAAAGCAAATGTGAAGGAAATTTTATGTTTTTCTTTAAAAAAAATAGAGCAAACAGTAACCACCACAGTAAACAGGTCTGGATCCTGTTCACAATCCCAATCCATTGAATTATATTTGGAATAGTGAGTCAACCGATATGCAAATTTGCTTGATTTAATGGATTTACTCTTGTTTGAAGTACAACAGGAGTCAGCCTTAAACTGTAATATTATTTTCCATTTCACTTTATTAATGAAGCAATAAATGAAACCAGATTGCAATCTAAAAACTTTTATGGGTTGATACACAAAACATGAATAATAGCAAGCTCTACTGAAAAGTCTCCCAGCCCAAAAATACCATAGAATTGTGCTGAAGGACCTAGAAAATGCTAAGAGAAGACATATTTTGCTGGATGTGGATAAATTCTGAAACAGTGAATAGCTATCCCGCAAATACAGGAGACACACTGTATTTCATTGCTCATTAACTAGAAGTACTATTTACTTGCACTGAATGCATTCTACCCACACAAAGAAAATGCATATGCTTCAGATTAATAGGAGTCTATTTTGCTAAAAGATTGAGATTCTACTTGCTGAAAAGAAGTCATTCAGCCATTACAAATTTAAATGCAAATGTTGTCATTTAAGACAATTTTCTATGTCATTTTTTCTAAGACATTTCTCAATTTTCTGCTAGACTGAACCCAAATTCAACTGTTTTGTAATTCTGTAGGAAAGATCAAATGCTTGAATTTCAACTGGAAAAATGTTAGATCTAAACAATTATTAGGATATTTTTAAAGGCCTGCTTTTTATTTATGGTCTTTACTACTCTATTGTCTGTTGGGTTTGGAGTTTGTATGTCTCATCCTGTGGTTCATTTTCCGAGATCTCATCTCCTCAACTTTGCATGAAGGCTTGGAGCAACATCAACAAACACCATCCATTCAGGCTTACTTTGTTACCACAGTGTCCCCACCATTCCCTCTATACCTCCAAAAGATAGTTCTAGCCACTAAAGCAGTTGGTGCTGCCTGCTTTAAGTAGGTTCATAGCTCAATTCTGAATTAAGATTAATGCTTTGAACTAATTACTTGTTTAAAGATACCCTAAAAGCAATGAACATAACATGTTTATGAATATGTGGTTTTAACCATGTTTCAACTCTGTACTGTATGTTTTTATTTTATTGTAAGCTGCCTTGAGTCTGCTTGTGGAGAAAGGCGGGGTAAACATATTTTAAAACAAACAAATAAAATACATATATTACACATCTATATAACTGTCTTTTGTTCACTAAACCCTAACTTCAAAGCTGTATTTATTCTCTTCCATGAGACAGTCTTTAACAAAAGATCAAAATACACTTACCCAATTCTTTTGTATAACCGTCTACATATTTTAGCAGCTGGTACCCATTGTCTTTGCAGCCATAGACAGAAAAATGGTATCGAACTCCTGGTTGAAAGAGGGCTGTGGGACAGAATTGACATAAAATAATCTCTTTTATAATAATACTAATATATGAAGAAAACATGTATTTTAAGTAAAGAAAATATAAAAGGAAGGCCAAGGTCACTACATGCATGGATTTATTTTGTCCACATTTCAGACCATAAGTAGTGGAACAGATGGGGCAAGTGCATCTGTGTGCTACATGCAATCCCACCAAAGTAATTGTTTTGCAAATTCACCACATATTATGATGTTTGTTCTACCCTTGGAAGCTGTCAGGAATAGTGGATTTACCCTTTAACCTGCTGTAGTCCCCAACCCACGTAAATCCTCTAAAATTGAAAGCAGCAGGAGATCTCTGATCATCCCCCATCATCTGCTTATTTTGCGGATTAATGTGTCCGACAGAGAGTTCTGCAGAAAATTATCTCCAAAAATCCTCAAGTTGCTCACCCTGTTCTGAAAGAAAGGACTCTATAGCTCCTCCAGCATGTCTCTATGGTCAATTTCTGGTAGAAATTTGCCACACAGTTGCACAGATTCTCAGAAATAATGTTTTAATCAATCGGCAAATAATCAAATCCACAAATCCAAAGGACCAAGTGTCCAAGCTTATGCCCCCTTCATCCAACAGAATCTAGAAAGTCATGCTGAGGGATCCACTGATTCCTAGAGAATGCCTCCCTAGGAATCCCTAGGTCCTCTTGCATGGCTTTCTAAGAAGACCTAGAGATTCCTAGAGAGGCATTCTCTCACGTAAAAAAAAAAAACGTTTCTAAAAAAAAAGGGGGGGGATGCACTTCTAACCCCAGAAAATGTGAAGGCCTGAAAACCCCATTTCAGGCACTGACTTCTTGTGTTTATTTATTTATTTATTTACATTACTTTTACCCCGCCTTTCTCTCCTAGGAGACTCAAAGCGGCTTACAGTAAATAGGCAAAAATTCAATGCCTAAAAACAACGTAAAAACAACAATTCATATAAAACAATCTACAAAACAACAGTTCATATAAACTGATACCATTACAAAATAAAAACACATTATATAAAATTTTTAAGAATGTCCAAAATTAAAATCCATTCATCCAGAATCCTCAAGTCTTCGTACAGGTCATGTAAAGTCCATGTTCTCATTCATTAAAAGCTTGTGTGCACAACCATGTCTTTAAGGCTTTCCTGAAGCCTAGGAGAGTTGGTATCTCCCGTATGTTGCTGGGGAGGGTGTTCCACAGCCGAGGAGCCACCACTGAGAAGGCCCTGTCCCTCGTTCCCACCAGCCTTACCTGCGAGGCTGGTGGGACCGAGAGCAGGGCATCCCCCGATGATCTAAGAGTTCTAGAAGGCTCATAGGGGGAGATACGTTCGGACAGGTAAGATGGGCCAGAACCATCTGGTTGGCTCCATACAAGATGGGCCATGTTTCACAGTTCTCCATTTAAATGAAAGTAAACTTAAGCAGTTGTTGCTTACTGGATCTAATGATGGGATTCGTCACATTGGAAGGAAATGTTTCCCAACTGACAGCAGTACAGGGCCCTGGCTCGTAACACCATCTGACTTTATAGCCACAGGTCACACTGGGATCGGGAAGCCAAGTGATCTGAACACCATCTCCTGTAGCAATTCCACTCTCTGTTGGGACAGGACCTGTGTAACATGGATAACATCAAAAGTTATTCCCTGGGCCTAATTTCATTTGTCCAAAACTACTTATGATTACAACACACATAAAAATCATCAGTATGTCTCCTAGGCCAAAGTGTCTTAAAGTAAAAGTGAAGCATAAAGCACAGAAAATAAAGCAGAATCTTAACAAAATCTACTTCATCCATCCTCTTAAATCAGGGATGGTGAAGTGCTATAGTTCTGTGAAATGCAATATACTCCAGTAGAGCATGCTCCTGCCACAATTTCTCATGATTTTACTGCTTCTATAGGAAATAATTAGACTGCCTGTGCTTGTCAATTCCTCTTTTGAAGAATAGCATGGGGAAGGCCTTAAGGCACCTAGAAGATGAGCCTTCTCCTGCAAAACAGGTGATCAAAAATATCTGAAGCTCACATTGAGTGAGGTGCCTGTCTGTGAATCTTGCTTGTTTGCCTGACAGTTCAGTCCCCTTGGGACAGGGCAGGCAGCACAAAATCCATTTGTCTGATATGTTCCCAATATAACTTTTGAAGACTCAATCCCACCTCTACACTATTTCCACCTATTGGTGGCCAGAAATGACCCCGTTTTGGTCTTTACCTGCTGTTCGACTTCTCTGTGCTAATTGACAAATGTTCTTGTGGTACTCTTTCAAATTATTCTGATTAAAACAACTGATGCCAGATGAAATACTTTAGATTCAGAATGCAGACAAATGCCCTGTTCTCTCTGATTGTCATCCAAAGCATTTGCACAATGTGGAGAACTCAGTCTGAAGATACTGCCAATATTTCTCGGCTTTATAGATAAATCAGCCTCCCTGACTCTGGATCCATGACTCACAATGCCTCAAAACTGAGCAATGATGTGATATTCATTCACACAGGAGTTACGTAACTCCCGAAATGTTGCTTTAATTTGTTCGGCTGACATTTGAGATCAACATGTACTAAATTCATGCTGGACATTAGAATAACACAAAGAGTGTGTCAGTGATGTTGATACATTAGCTATAACTGATGCTAATATTTAGTATCGTAAACCAAGCACTACTGTATGTAAGCTGGCAATGAGTGCAAAATCCTCCACTGTTTAAGTTTGTTACTGATAATTCCCTTGTGCCTGTTTTAAACTGTAAAGCCACTGAGTAAAAGTCCTGAGAAGCTTGATCTTTGTGAAATGCCATGTGCTATAAAAATGAACCTGCCCAAAATAGAGATCCTGTGCTGCTGTGTTTTCTTCAGAAGTCATTGTGACTGGCAGTAGCTACAGAATGACTATTCCAGAATGGGTTTTTTTTTTACAGGATTCATCTTGTACATTTTTTTGTCTGTACAGTTCTATTCTACTGTTCAGTGTATGAGGCATAGTTATTTTCTGAGTTTGTTTACATTAAAAACTGATCTTTCTATCTGGAATATATATGAAACAAAACATTAGAATATATTCATTGTTTTGCTGTAAAAGTCAAACCACCAAATATGGAGAAGCTACTGCACTTGGAAAGTTCAAAAGGCAGGCAGAACAGAAAAACTAATCTATTCCTATTAGTAACAATATTCAGAAGCATTTCCATCTGCTCTTGATTTATATAACAACAACAGTAAAAATAATATATTTATATTCCGCCCTTCTCCCCTAGGGGACTCAGAGCGGATTACAGAATTTACAGCAGACATTGGCAAACATTCAATGCCTTTACAGATACATACAATGAGACACACAAACGCAGCTTCTGGAGGCTGTGCTCATTTCTGGCTCTGTGGAGGTGCCTTCTCCATTTTCAAGCTGAGGAGCCTGCGTTGTCACCTCCTGGCCATGCGGTCAGTAAGATTGCTTGGAGCATCTCTTTGCCTTTTCCCAACAAAGCAGTACCTATTTATCTACTAACATTAGCATGTTTTTGATCTGCTAGGTTGGCAGGAGCTAGGGCTGACAGATGGGAACTCCTCCCATCTCGTGGATTCAATCTGCCAAATTTCAGGTCAGCAGTTTAGCAGCAGAAGGGTTGAACCCATTGTGCCACTGACACAATTGTGCCCCATGACAACCATTTTAATTTTATTCTGTTAACTTAAGTAAATTTAGATGTGCTAACTTAAAAACCAAACTCCTGTCTCCCAATTTTTGTTATCATTAATTACTATTTATCATCATACATTTGAGCTTTTCATACAAATGTAGCAAATTCTTACATTAATAAGTCCTTTGACCTCACTCTTTATAATGCTTTCCTCTTTTTCTCCTCCATGTGTATGTTTATGTGCTATACCCAAACTGAGGAAAATACTGCATGTAAAGGATAAAGGTACCACTATGGCGGGAAGGTAAGGGCACTCCATGCAGTCATGCTGGCCACATGACCTTGGAGAAGGCAATGGACAACACTGGCTCTTCAGCCTAGAAATGGAGATGAGCACCAACCTCCAGAGTTGGTCACGACTGGACTTAAAGTCAGGGGAAACCTTTACCTTTTTATCTTTTAAAGGATAAAGCAAACTCTACCCTGCAAAAGCCTGTACTCCAAAGGCTTTCACTGAAAGAAAACTGTCCGTGTTTAACATGCACAAGATCCTCTTTGTGTTTCCTCTGACAAAAAAGCATGAACGATCCTCTGGAATTTAGACTAGATGAATGCAAAACAAACCCCTCTTTATTAATTTATTAATTCTTAAAAGTCTATTACTTTCAGAAAGCTATGAACATATAAACAGGAAGAGCATGGCAAGGAATCCAGATCTCACATGGTTCACAGCTGGAGTGGAAACAAGATACTTTTTGTATCTCTTCCTCCCACTGGGATATAAGAAAAGTCTTGGGTCACAGCAGACAGTACAGCTGTGGAGGAGGGCTGCCAGGTCAAAGCTACAAAAATAAGAGAAACTGAAAAATCATGCTTTCATGTACTACAAGAAAGGAGGAGTATGGTTGCTTTTTGAAGTTCACATCTGGCTTTTGAGCTGTATTCTTTTGGCTTGTGTCCATGCTGGCCCGGAAGCTGCAAGTGTGCTCCAGCACTACAGCTGGTCTTTTCCAGAATAAAGAGATGGCTCAAGAAGGAAATTTGACACTAAAGCTTTTAGTAGTCAAAAGTACAACTAATGTAGGCAGGAGAGAGAGAAAGGAACCTTATTTCCTTAAGCAAACCAAATGAATCAGAACTTTGTCTCATTACCTCATCACCACCATCTTCAGATGATGAAGATGAATCAGTAATGACATTACTGACTGTTGTCATTGTTGCTACTTTTATTTATTCTGCAAAATCCTACCCTTGCCATCTCAATGCAGTTTGGAGGGGACCCTGAATTTCCAAAGGCCATGCCAGAAGGGAGTAAACCTATTTTCTGTTGTTCTAGAGATTAGGACACCGAGCAATGGATTCTAACCATAGGAAAAGAAATTCCACCTAAACATTTAGAAAAACTTGCTGATAATGTGAGCTGTTTGACAGTATAATTAACTGTTTCATAGCATGGTGGGTCTCCTTTTATAAAGATTGTCACTTGTACGGTGTGCTTTAATAGTGATTCCTGCATGGCAGAAAATTGGACTAGGTGGCCTTTGTGGTCTTCCAACTCTATGGTTCTCTTCTATTCCAAGCTAGAATGGCTTTCAATGGGGCCTTGGTCTGTCTCCCAAAGAGCGGCTTCGCTAAAAACAGAGAGGGTTCTTACTAGAAAGTTGGTAACCAAGTGTGGAACAGTTGCATTCAGGGGCAGATCTCTCTGGACTGATGAAATCAAGATTTTATAGTAGGGTTGAGGTCTTACATCACCACCACTAGCATCACTATTCTACTTGTCTCTCTCTATATATATATTGCTACAAAGAAAGCATCTGGACAGATTCCCATTTTCATTGCAGAGAGATTCTCATCTCTTTGCAAAGTCCAAAATAGTGTTTTCTTCTAGGTTCTGCTGCCAATATTAGTTGTGGGAAACCTGAAAGGAAAGGTAGAGACAACTCAAATCATACTGGCATGCTTCCCAAAAGCACAATGGAGATAGGATTCTCATTGTTGAAAGCAAATATCAATTTGCTTGTTTTTAATCTCCTGTGAACATCACCCAACTCACAGCATATATTTCCAAAATCTCCATTTCATATCATACTTACCAACTGGAATTTCAGCACTATTTATTAGAGAAGGAGGAGAGAGACCAGCTTTGTTTTTTGCCACCACTGTGAATATGTAGTCATTACTTCCAAGTTTTATTTTTGTGTTGTTCAGAAATTCAGGAACTGACTGCTTCTTTATGGGCATCTCTGGTACAATCCAAGATATTTCATAACCTTCTATCACTCCATTACTGTCCAGAATGGACAGTGGCTGTTGAGAAAGCCATGGTAAACCAAGCAGAGAATTGGTTAGAGGAAGCAGGAAAAGGAGGCTTCAAAGAAAGCAAATCCTCAAAGAGAGCGTTCACAATGATTTTTTACAAAAAGCTAGGAGATAGGTCTTGCTGTAGTCCATTGGTTGAATATAGAGCTAGTCATTCCTATATTGCTAGAGAACTATCAATAAATAGACATATATAGTAGGCAAGAGCAGCTGGAAGCAGGCATATGTGTGCGTTTACACAGAGTTACACAATGGGCTCCAAAAAGCAACAAGTTTCTGTGGATCAAGTATTGCTAGGAGCCCCATTCGAAATTGCCATTCACTTTGAATTTGAGATGACTGGACATAGCACAAAAGATACTGTGCACTATATTTCTTGGTTTTAGGACCCATCACCAAAGAGTAGGGGATGCATTGCATGAGAGCAGTGCCTAATGTTTCCCAAAGGGTTAATGAATGCCCTCAGAGATACTGCTGGAAATGAAAACCAATTTTGCTCCTGGTGAGCATAACCTGAGAATCAAGCTTTATTCTTTCATCAACACAACTCTTAATATGCTTTGAAACACAACTTACACCAACTCCAGCTTCTCTGGCTTTGAGAAGGGTTGACATATCTTCTCCAGGGTCAGGTTTTGTTTTTGGCTATATACATATAAGCCCTGAATAGAGAATTTAAAGTGGTAGAGAGACAGGAAATCATATGCACTGTCCTCATTACACACGAGACAGAACATCTGAGTTTGGCTATCTATTCATCTAAATCTATTTAAAACAAATATGGATAAGCTAGAAGGGAACACATTAATTACAAGGTTTGGATTTTTGATACATATATGATTGATAATTCTGTAGCAATGTCTTTATAAATACTTCTCTGTAGCCTAAACTATGCAAATGCAAAACAAAATTGCTTTATTAAGAAATTATAGTTTAAAATTCTTTTGCCTTCAGAGAGAAATGCAATATAAAGAGGGAGAGTATGGCAAGAATGTATATATATCAGGCATGGGCAAACCTTTGGACATAGGGGATGTGTTGCGTTTTAAAATTTGACAGATGGGCCAGGCCAGTGGCAGATGGATGGAGAGTGTTTGTGTGAACTAACTGAAAAAACATGAACAAATTCCTATGCACACTGCACAGAAAAAAGGAAAGAAAGAACAATACAATATTTAAAATGAAAAACAATTTTAACCAATATAACCTTAACAGTATTTCTGTCACGACCCAGGCTGCAGAGCACCAATAACCATACACAGAGGCCAGAATCTATCTAATATCTTTATTGAAGGAATATATAAAGTTAATAAAAACAAGTGTAGAAAATAGTTCAGAATTAGACCTTTCAGGAAAGGTCAGAATTAGTCCAAAAAAGCAATGTCCAATAAGAAATATTAAGGTCCAAAGTTGTAATCCAATAACCGAAACACTCACTTTGCCAAGCAAAGTGAGGGGAGATGACAAGGTCCTTTAGTCCATGAAACTTGAGCGAGGCTAGGAAATAACTTGATACTTGAAACAAGGCTTGAACGTGGAACAAGGTAACTAAGAACAAGAACAAGGTCCGTGGAATAACTTGATAAATCCGTGGAACAAGGCAAGGATTGATCCTGGGAAACAAGGCAAAGTCCGTAGATAAACAAAGGCTGGGAAGCAAGGCGAAGGCTGGATAGCTAGGCAAGGCTTGAGCAGGAGCGAGGCTTGAATCGGAGCGCGCTGTCCAGACACAACTCGCTCCGTAGGCTGACGAATTGACTCCGCGAAGTTACTACGCGGGTAAAACACCTAAATAGAGTCTAGCTTTCCCGCCGAAGCAGTTCTCTGGGAATCAGAACCGAAAGCTAACTCTGAGACCAGATGTGAGACTCCCCAAAGATTCTCACGAGAAGCAGTCTTAATTGGCCACATTCTTAGCTGCAATCCTTGCACTCCTGCGCGAAGCTGAATCCAAACTTCTCTGTTGTTTACAAAACTCCCGGCGCAAGAATACGGGAGAAGTAGGCTCTGGGCTTGTTTGACATACTTCTGGGAGACAACTTTCTTGCAGGTGCAAGGTTCCCAGATCTGCCTGGGAAAGATCTGGCTGAGAGGAATCCAGTTCAGACTGGGAAGGTAAAAAACCCAAGTTTTCATCTTCATCAGGAATTACAATGTCCTGAGCAGGACTACAAGGCCCATGGGTCATCACACTATCCCCCTCCTCAAGGCCCCTCCCAAACTGGGGCCCTCTCCCCGAGGCGCGAGGTCGTGGTTTGGTGGGATAGGTCTGATGAAAGCGACGGGTTAGATCAGGAGCATGGACTGTGGAGGCGTCTTCCCAAGAGCGTTCCTCAGGGCCAAAACCCACCCAGTCAATGAGATATTGTAGGCGGCGGCGGTGAAAGCGAGAATCCAAAATGTCCTCAACCTCGAACTCCTCCTCCCCATTCATCAAAACAGGAGGGGGGGCCGGTTGGTCTGTATCAGGACGCACACCATCCGCCGGAAGGAGCAGGGAACGGTGAAACACTGGGTGAATGCGCATTGAACGCGGAAGTTGGAGTTTGAAAGTCACGGGGTTTAATTGCGCCACCACTGGATAGGGACCAATGAAACGGGCATCTAACTTCCGGCAAGGGCGGTGGGAGGGCAGAAAGCGAGTGGACAGGAAAACCCGATCTCCTACCTTGATTTCGGGGCCCGGCTGGCGATGTTTGTCAGCGTGGCGTTTATAGTCCTCCTTGGCTTGATCCAGTTGCTGGAGCAAAAGTTGTTGCACCGCTGTGAGTTCCTGCAGCCAATCCTCTGCTGCGGGAACCTCTGAAGTTTCAATGACAGGGGGGAAGAAACGTGGATGGAAGCCGTAGTTTGCAAAGAACGGCGTTTCTTTTGTAGAAGCTTGAACTCCATTGTTGTAGGCAAACTCAGACAGTGGTAACAGAGAAGCCCAATTGTCCTGTTGATAGTTTACATAACAGCGAAGATACTGCTCCAAAGTGGCATTGGTGCGCTCCGTTTGCCCATCTGTTTGGGGATGATGAGCTGAAGATAAGCGAGAGTCTATGCCCAATAGTTTTTGTAGTGCCTTCCAAAAACGAGAGGTGAATTGAGATCCACGGTCTGTGACTAAGCTCTTGGGCAATCCATGTAGTCTGAAAACATGTTGAAGAAATAGATCCGCAGTTTCCTTGGCCGTGGGGAGGCCTTTGCAGGGAATGAAATGGGCTAACTTGGTGAATAGGTCCACCACCACTAAGATCGTGGTGAATCCACAGGAAGGTGGTAGGTCAGTGATGAAATCCGCGGAAATTATTTCCCATGGGCGAGATGGGGTAGGAAGGGGGTGTAAAAGCCCTGAGGGCTTCTCCCTTCGTATCTTGGAGCGCTGGCATACTGGGCAGGTGTTGACATATTTTTCCACATCCTTGCGGATCTTGGGCCACCAAAAATCCCTTAGGATCAAATGCATAGTTTTAAATAGTCCGAAGTGTCCTGCTGGTTTGCAGTCATGACACAGACGAAGCGCTTTTTCCCTGCCCGGTCCGGGTGGGATATAAACATGATTTCTATAGCAGAGCAGCCCATCTTTAAGCGAAAAGGGAAAATGCAGACCTTGGCGAAGTTGGTCCTGCGCCCAGGCATCTGCTTGCTGACTAGCCCTGATTTCTTGAGCACAGATGGGTCCTGGAGTAGGGGAAGTTGAACCAATGGGAATGGATTTGGTGTTCCCCACCGTGAGCGTGGCAAAGTTCTCAGGTTGTAGCAGTTGGGATTCAAAGGTCTCCTTGCGTCCTGCAGCGTATTCCGGTTTACGTGACAGGGCGTCTGCTTGCTTGGTTTGGGCTGGGGTCACATAATGGATCTGGAAGTTGAAACGTTCAAAGAATAAAGCCCAACGTTGCTGCCTCTGATTTAGTTTGCGGGCAGTTCTTAGATGTTCTAGATTACGATGATCAGTGTGGACTTCAATGGGAAATTTGGCCCCTTCTAGCCAATGTCTCCAAGTTTCAAAGGCTGCCTTTATGGCCAGTAGTTCTTTTTCCCAAATGGTGTAATTCCTCTCTGGTGTGGTTAGTTGACGAGAATAAAAGGCACAGGGGTGGAGGTGATCTCCCACCGGTTGTAAGAGTACAGCCCCAATTGCCACATCAGAGGCGTCCGCTTGCACCACAAAAGGGGTTCCAGGATTTGGGTGCTGTAGAATTGGCTGGGAGGTGAATAGTTTCTTTAGTTGCTGGAACCCTTTCTCTGCTTGATCAGTCCAGCGGAAAGGCTGCTTTCCACGGATGCAGCTAGTGATGGGGTCGGACCAGCGGGCAAAATCTGGAATGAACTTGCGGTAGTAGTTCGCGAACCCCAAGAAACGCTGCACCTCTTTCTTGTTAGTTGGCGCCCGCCATTCCAATACTGCTGAAACTTTGGCTGGATCCATGGAAAGCCCTAGAGGCGAGATGCGGTAACCAAGGAAATCTACCTCTTGTAGATCAAAAGCGCATTTTTCCAGCTTGGCATAAAGTCCATGATCCCGCAATCGTTGTAACACCATTTTGACGTGGTTCTCATGTTCTGATTGTGATCTGGAAAACACCAAAAAATCGTCCAGGTAGATTATCAAGAACCTGTCTAGATAGTCCTGAAAAATGTCATTGACAAAATGCTGGAACGTTGCGGGGGCTCCGCATAAACCGAAATTCATAACTCGGGACTCAAATAATCCGAATTTGGTCTGGAAGGCGGTCTTCCACTCGTCCCCTTCCCTGATGCGAACTAAGTTGTAAGCCCCCCGAAGATCCAGCTTGGTGTAAACCTTGGCTCCTCGAAGCCGATCCAGTAGATCCGAGATTAAGGGCAGGGGATAGCTGTTCCGCTTGGTGATATTGTTCAATGCTCTGTAGTCCACCACCAAGCGTAGTTCCCCTGACTTCTTCTTCACAAACATCACTGGGGAGGCGGCTGGGGATTGAGAGGGTCTGATGAATCCCTTGCGAAGGTTTGTCTCTAGGAATTCCCTGAGAGCTTCTTGCTCTGGTTCAGTCAGGGAGTAGAGATGCCCTCGCGGGATCGGGGCCCCCTCCACCAAGTCAATGGCACAGTCATAAGGTCTATGTGGGGGTAATTTTTCGGCTTCTTTCTCATTGAATACATCCCAATACTCGGAGTACTTCTTTGGCAAGGTGATGATGGGCTCGGTGTCTGTGGCATGGCATACCTTGGCTACGAGGCAATGGTTTTGGCAATACGGTGAAGCAAACTGCAGTTCTCTGTTGGACCAGGAGATGTTAGGGTCGTGGAGAGTCAGCCATGGAATTCCCAAAATCACAGGGAAATGGGGGACCTCGGTAACAAAGAAGGAAATCTCTTCCATATGTTCCCTTATCCACATCCTGGTGGGTTCCGACCACTGACTTACGGGGCCCGTCTTGAGGGGACGGCCGTCTATGGCTTGCACCACACGGGCATTCTTGAAGTCATGATATTGTAATCCCAGAGAGTCGGCATACTCTCTATCGATGAAATTGTTGGTAGCTCCAGAGTCTATCATGGCGTGGATCATGACGGGTCCCCTTTTTGCTGACCATAATGTGACCACGAGAAGGAACAGGACCCCGGTTGGCGGCTCTTGGATGGATTTTTTGACCGGGTTGGCGAGCCTCTCTACACCCGGTCGTTGGCTTCCCCCGCCGGCTGTGTGCCAGTCGGCTCAGACGCCTTCGTCTCCGTGGAGGACGCCGCCGCAAGACGGGCGGCAGGCTTCCCTTTGGCTGGGCACTCTCTGGCGAAGTGGCCCCCGTTCCCGCAGTACCAGCAGAGGTTTAAGCGTTGACGACGGGCCTTCTCGGCGGCATCTAGTCTGGGACGCACATTGCCCAACTGCATCGGCACCTCCTCGCCTCCTCTGGGGTATGGGGTTGGCGGTGGGGGTCTCCACACCGGACGTGGCTGAACGCTGGCGGGAGCGGGGGGTTTTGCCCCGGCTCTACTGCCCTGGCCTCGAACCCACTGTTTCCTGTTGGCAATCATGACTTCAGCCCGTAAACATTGATCAATGAGTGCCTCGAGGGTCTGGGGAGGATCCACCTTGGAGATTTCTTCCAGCATTTCAATGTTGAGACCCTCCCGGAATTGTCCCCTGAGGGCTACATCGTTCCAGCCGGTGTTGTGGGCCAGCACTCGGAACTCGGCTATATACTGAGACATAGGTCTGTCTCCTTGGAAAAGGCGACGGAGTTTGTGACCGGCTGCCTCCAAATTGTCCTCGATTCCCCAAGTCTCCTTGAGGTGGTCCAAGAAGTGTTGCGCTGATCTTAGGTGTGGAGAGACTTGGTCGAACAGTGCCGTCGCCCAGCTGGCCGCTGGCCCGTCTAGAAGACTGTAAACCCATGCCACTTTGATGTCTTCTTGGGGAAACTCGGCAGCACGGGCCTCCAGATAAGCTTGACATTGGCGACGGAAGACATGAACCTTAGAAGCTTCTCCAGTAAACTTGGTTGGCAACGCCATGGCCGGAAGACGAACTCCGCGTTCCTTCAAACCCCTTATTTCTCCATCCTGTGCATTGAGCTTATCACGGATTCGGTCCACCTCTTCCTTGTCGATGGTGTAGGTAATCGGCTGGCCGCTCGGCCCAGGTACGACTCCGGTAGACATTCTGGCCGAGGTTAATTGGTGCTTAGGGTGGCGGAGTCAAACTGTCACGACCCAGGCTGCAGAGCACCAATAACCATACACAGAGGCCAGAATCTATCTAATATCTTTATTGAAGGAATATATAAAGTTAATAAAAACAAGTGTAGAAAATAGTTCAGAATTAGACCTTTCAGGAAAGGTCAGAATTAGTCCAAAAAAGCAATGTCCAATAAGAAATATTAAGGTCCAAAGTTGTAATCCAATAACCGAAACACTCACTTTGCCAAGCAAAGTGAGGGGAGATGACAAGGTCCTTTAGTCCATGAAACTTGAGCGAGGCTAGGAAATAACTTGATACTTGAAACAAGGCTTGAACGTGGAACAAGGTAACTAAGAACAAGAACAAGGTCCGTGGAATAACTTGATAAATCCGTGGAACAAGGCAAGGATTGATCCTGGGAAACAAGGCAAAGTCCGTAGATAAACAAAGGCTGGGAAGCAAGGCGAAGGCTGGATAGCTAGGCAAGGCTTGAGCAGGAGCGAGGCTTGAATCGGAGCGCGCTGTCCAGACACAACTCGCTCCGTAGGCTGACGAATTGACTCCGCGAAGTTACTACGCGGGTAAAACACCTAAATAGAGTCTAGCTTTCCCGCCGAAGCAGTTCTCTGGGAATCAGAACCGAAAGCTAACTCTGAGACCAGATGTGAGACTCCCCAAAGATTCTCACGAGAAGCAGTCTTAATTGGCCACATTCTTAGCTGCAATCCTTGCACTCCTGCGCGAAGCTGAATCCAAACTTCTCTGTTGTTTACAAAACTCCCGGCGCAAGAATACGGGAGAAGTAGGCTCTGGGCTTGTTTGACATACTTCTGGGAGACAACTTTCTTGCAGGTGCAAGGTTCCCAGATCTGCCTGGGAAAGATCTGGCTGAGAGGAATCCAGTTCAGACTGGGAAGGTAAAAAACCCAAGTTTTCATCTTCATCAGGAATTACAATGTCCTGAGCAGGACTACAAGGCCCATGGGTCATCACAATTTCAGTGGAAGACCCCTGGAGTCTTCCAGTCCAAACCCCTTCTGCCATGCAGAAAAAGCACAATCAAAGCACCCCCAACAGAAGGCCACCCAGCCTTTGTAATATAATAATTTAAATAATAGTAATAGTAACAACAACAATAACAATAATAACACAAATCAAAGCACCCTCAACAGATGGCCATCCAGCCTTTGTAATAACAATAATAATAATAATAATAATAATAATAATAATAATAGGAGCAACCCGAGGGGCCATCCAGTCTACCCCCCCCCCCTTCTGTCATGCTGGTAAAGTACAATCAAAGAACCCCCAACAGATGGCCACCCAACCTATACTACTACTACTAATAAGAATAATAATAGCACAATCAAAGCACGCCAAGAGATAGCCACCCAGCCTTTGTAATAATAATAGTAGGAATAGGAGGAACCTAGGGACCATCCAGTCCAACCCCCTTCTGCCATGCAGGAAAAGCAGAATCAAAGCACCCCCTGAACAGTGGGAGGGAAATGGGGTTTTAGAAGCAAACAAGGCAAGGGGAAAAGGATCTGGGAGGTGAGAAAGGAGAGGAAAATGGCTTTTGGTGACAAAGGAGGCGTGGGAGGGGGAAGAGCAGGAAAGAGGAGGAAAAGCTTGGAGTAGTAGGAGGAAACCATGGAGCCCTCAGTATGCTTTGAGGAGCCCTAAGGGCTCCACGGAGCACACTTAAAGAACAGCTGCTCTTAATAAATAAAGTAATAAAAGTTTTAGTACCCAAGATACACCAAAGAAGGACAAACAACCAGCTATACAAATCAGCACCCAAGGTTGACTGACAATTCACACAACCAATCAGAGCATGCCAGAAGAGACAGTCAAAAAGCAGCATTCCCATTCAGATGGTAAACTAATGTGTAAAAGCATACAATGAGTTTGCTTCTTTCAAAATATATTGTCACAAAAAGGAAATGCTGAGAATCTAAGTCTCCTTCTCATGATTTATATCACAGATGGTTGTTTGAATTTCTCCAGAGAAAGATCAGTTTACAGTCAAATGATGTTATACTTTTGGACCAGGCCATCTAATAAGAAAATTAAAAGAAACAGCTGAATATGTACCTTCCAAAAGATAATGACAGTTCCTTCTTCAGCATCTTTCTCTCGCCAGACATCTAACTTTCGTGCAGGAGCTACAAGATAAGGGTTTTTAATTACATCAAATAAATTAAGTTTTATTTGCTTATATATACAGTGTATAGAACTGGTTTACTGGATCATATCATCCATTTATGACATGAGGCTGACAACAGCAAATGAAGTAGACTCCACAGCACTGTCAGTAGAAAATACATTTCTGTTTGCAATATTGCTGCATTTCCCCAAAATCCTTTACTGCAAGAATAAACAACTCGAAGCTCTTAGGGCTGCACTGCCTAACTTCTCAAATTTACAGAGCCACACACCAGTGTAGCTGCCATAGTGCTGTTGCATTTCAATAATGTGGGCATGGGGGTAAAAGCCATTTTTATTTAACTCTAAATCATGCTACCATTAAAATTCAGAAGTGTGGTGGTAGCCAAATAACATTTTCCTTTTGAATAAGAGGCAAGAGGAATGAAAACCTGATTTCAAAACAAAATTGCTCACTTTGCACCACCATATACTTCCTTATTCTCCAAATGTGGAAGTGCCAAAACTTCTTCTATCCAGACAAGTACAATCATAATATCAGAGGCTTTTGATACTGTCCGTGTTCTTTGATTTAGAATCACTGTCCATTGCAAGGGCTTGAAACTGATTGTGTAGCTCCAAAGAAAGGTCCGCTATTTGCCTCCTATATTTGACAACCTTCCTCTTCTCTAAGGCATTCTCCCTTTCCATTACCCTTGTCTTCTTAATCCATCTTCTTTGATCAGCTGACATGTGGTGGGTGGAGCACAAACTCCGGGACCTTCTCTTCTAGAGGACAATTAGCTTCATCTTCCTACCTCAGTAGTTTTCTGTACCCTCAGGCATGGGAAAGACGTGTTCACTGTGACAGAATGCTTACTGTCATTGGGCCCCTCCACATTACAATAGCTCCTATATGTTATTTGAGGAATTCTGGAATTACTTTTCCAAGATTTGTTTGTGATTCAATAAACTTACGAGCTTCTAGAGTTTGGTGAGACAGTCCCTTGCTCCAATTGCCCCATTTCCAGAAGAAGGGCTCATTCGCTGAACAACGAACTTGGAAAGTATAAAATGTATAGGGGTGCAAATTATCCATTGAAATCGTGTAAAGTGAGTTTTCTGTACCATCTAAATGCACATTCTGTAAATAAAAGCAAAAACAAACTTTTTGTCAAACAAAAATTGCAGCTTACTAGAATTATAGTTGTTACTCTATACTTGTACAGGATTGCCTATTCACAAGGTCTTTTAACATGATAGAGATAACTGCTACTATCAAGCTGTCACCAGAATACCATATATACTCGAATAAAAGCTGAGTTTTTCAAACCTTTTTTAAGACTGAAAAAGTCCCCCTTGGCCTATATTCAAGTGAGAGTTGTGGGAGTTGAAGAGTCCAAAATCCCTGGAGGGCCCAAGTTTGCCCATCCATGCCTGCTCTAACCTGGAGGTAGTTGTGGGAGTTGAAGTCCAAAAACCCTGCGGTGCTCAAATTTGTCCATGCCTGCACTATGGGGCTGGTGAAAATAATCCTTGGAGATGGCAATAGCATGTGCGCCCGCAGCACCGGCCTCCTATTTTTGCCAGGTGCCTCCCTCTTCTTGCCAGAGGGAAGCCAAGAAGTAGCCGCCACTGCCTTCGGAAACCCGGCCTGCCGCTCTCCAGTAATGGGAAGGGTGTGGGCACGCACGAGCCAGCAACACTAGCTTCCTGTTCTCGCCGTGCGCGCACATCTCACAAAGAAAACTTGCAAAGGAAACTTGCGGACACAGAAGTCATATTGTACCTTTTTGTATAAAACTATACAGTTTATAGGTCATGAAATATGCATAATGATATTTTCTGTATTGTGAATTCTGGGAATTATGAAGCAACGTACTACTTAATATAGAATACTACATTTCCATATTAAAAGCCCTAAAGGGATTCAAAACTGTCACATGAAGGGTCTTCTAACATATACCTTTTTGAGAACAGAGGTCTGCAGGAGGAGCCTGCTTCTGTATTTCACTAGCGGAAGCAATTTACTGAAGGAAATCATGGGAGAGGACCTTTGCGATACTCTAACCGTGGAAGCCCTTCCTACAAATGTCCAACACTGTTGCTATCTGTCTAGCATCAAGGCAAGATGTGGCTCCTTATTATAAAATTTCAGGAATTCATTTACCTTTAAATGTACATGATTTTAATGGCCATGGTTTTTGTTCCCTATTAATGTGTTCAAACTGTTTTAATTTGGGATTGTTTACAATTATATATTGTTTTATCCATACACCAGTCTGAAATCCTACAATGTAGACCAGGATACAAATACTGAAGCAACTATAAAATACAAGATAGAATAATTGTTTGCTTGGTTTTTTTATTCATATGTTGGGTTGCTAGATTCTGTATATTTTGCTTACATGCTGGTAAGCATTTTGTTTGGTCCCTTTTCATTAGTGATACAGCAGTGTGGCAACTGGCTTTCCTCTGGGATATGCATATGATTGATACAGTTATGTAGGAAGGGCTGATAGGCATGGTCTTTGCTACTGATCCACACCAAGCCAGAAGAGAATGCCAAATGCACAAGACCTCCAACAATCAGTTCTCTCTACAGGTCTGCATTATTCATAGCATAATCATGAGCCACATGGCATTGTGCCAACATGGAGGCACTTTTTTGGCCAATGTGGTTGCCTGCGAAGGTGGCCAAACATTTTTAAAAAGAGCAGGAGGAGGGGACAAAACAGAAAAGAAAGGAAATAAAAGGAGAGTTTAGTTAATGAATGAATGGGAGCCACTGAAGGTGCCTCTTTATTGCCACTGGTGAGGGAAAGTTGCAAAACTGGCATAAATGCAGTGTTGTAACATAGTTTGCTCTAATAATGAAACAATAAATCCATGTACAAGGGAAAAATATTGGACAAAGACTCCATTAAATTTATAATAGAGCTTGCGTACATTATTGTTTTGAATTACATTTCCCTTCAATTAACATGGGGAATACAAATTCTATATTTTTCTGTACTTAAATAGCAAATTTTACATTATAAATATATAGCAAACAACTGTAGACACCTACCTTTAGTTTGCTGAAAGTGCTGTTGGAAACCTTAATTTGAAACTTAAGTTGGGTTTTCATGAAATTTCCAGGCAGATGCCAAGAGAGGCTTATGTTAGTTGGACTATTATCAGTCACAGTTAAATCTGTGGGGGGACTCGGATGAACTGTTGAGAAAGAGAAGTTCAGCTGAAATGACATCAGTAGCTACTTTTTATTTGCTCAGTTATAATCATTATAACACAGGATGGGGGGCATGTGCTCCTGTTCCAATTTTTGCAAGCCAATTTCTCTTCAGAAGATTTCCAATGTTCCCAGATCAATTTTCAGGTGACAAAACACATCATAGCTGTTTTTGTAGAGGTCAAATATCCAAAGTGGCATTCAAATGTGGCAGTTTCAGTCTGTAACCTCCTCCCTTGAAGCCCCTAAAATCCCCCAAAAGCTGATACTGGGCACACATTTTTTAAAAATGGTAATGGTCTGTGCAGAGTTGAGGGCAAACTGCTTCTGATGCAAGTTTCCTATCCCTTTCATTAAACATGATACCCCAAGGGATGGTCTTGCCAGTGATTCCAGGTTTCTGACTTAACATAAGTACAAAAAATCCTCCTTTTTCCAATTTTAATCCTAGAGCTCTCACAAGACCAATTCCTGCCCTCAAATAATTCAGAGGTGGAAGCAGATAAAAGATGGTTGTTCTGTCTCTCAGCTCAGGATCAGTGCAGTGAAATGGTCTGATATTTGGACTAAGGGACTCATCACAGGCAGCCTTGCCAGCGTTATGATTCACAAGCCTCCATGGCGAATCAGGGTGGCACTGGGGCAATCTCACTGCCCTGGCCAGCAGCTGACGCTTCCCCAACTCATGCTTCCCCATCCCATGTTCCTTATGGAATCGGGGCTGCTTTTGAGTTGGCAGCAGCAGCCTCCTACCACAATGTCACCTCAGTTGACCAATGGAGCCCCACCAGAAGTCACCTTATGTTGTATAATGGGTGGTGTGGGGTTCCATGAATGAAGTGGGACAGTAGAGTCCCAGGACACTTATTATGCCCCATGTGATAAGGCTGTAAGACTCTGGAAACCAGGGTTCAATTTTCTATTTAGCCATTAAAACCCACTGGGTTACCTTTGGGAAAATCTATCAACCTCAGGCAATTGTTACGTTTTTTTGAACAAATTTTGCCAAGGAAACTCTATGATGGGTTCACCCTAGCATCACCATAAGTTGAAAACGACCTGGAGACATCCAATAACAAACACGAATACAAAGCTTAAAAAATGTACTTTTTAAACTACAAATTTCTAGGACTTGCTGAACCAAAAAAATATTTTCTCAAGCATCTGACTGGCACAGGACTAGCCTATTATACCACCCTTTCCTTCTTTTAGCTGAAAAGGAATTTGCGCTTGATGTCCATCAAGCATAGAGTCATGCTATGATCTTGAGCCTCCTGATTCTAGTTTGGAAGGGAGAGACAAATTAGAAGGAGGAGACTAGAGAACATTATCTTACTCTATTTTTGTATCTGACAGATGCAGAAACAAACGACTGTAGGTATAACTCTCATCTGCAGCTCAGACATAGAGAAGGAATCAGAAACTTCTTATACATTTGCTTCCAGACCCAAACAAATACAAACTAGGAAAAACTGAAGGACTGGGGAGAAACAGAGTTTGTCCCCTCTTCTGTTTATCTCCAGGAATGAAGTCTCAGTCACATGTCAGTCATTAGAGCCCAGCTTTTCTCTCACCCCCAATGAGAAGAAAATGATTGAACTCAGCTTGTTCCACATACCTGTACTAAAGTATTCAGATAAATTGTGAGGGGACGTAGAAGAAACTTGTCAGATATGGCTTTTTGGGGTCACTGCACCGAATTTGAAACTACTTAACCTATGCACAGTTAAAATTCACTTACACACTAAAGCGCTTTTCAGAATATTAGTCTGTCTGACAAATAAAAAATGGTCCTAAAATAAATATATGAAGGGGAAATGCATACAAAAATGGCGTATATAAAAAGAAAATGCCAGCAAGAATACATTTTATTAGAAAAATAAAATGTATAAAAAGTAGCATATTGAGGAAAATGCACACAATTATGCATATATTCAGGGGAAATCTTTACATTATATTGGAGAAAATATTTGCATAACAGGTAGATGCTGCGAAAAGTGCATATGAAAACATTTCTATGAGGGAAAATATTTGCAAAGCATCATAACAATTTTAGAGTGGATTTATTTTTGGATACATATTCACAAACTGACAAAATACGTGTCAAAACAAACTTTTGGTTGAAGAACTGAAAAAATTGCAAAACGAGTATTAGTAAATTAACTAACACTTGTAATATTAAATCAGAATTTATTCCTGGATTATTGCTATATTCTTTCCAAAATGCATACAGGCAGCATTCATCTGAATAATCAGGAATAAAACACAAGTTCTGTGTTAGTCAAAATTAGGTGAAAGAAGAGAAGAATGACTTAATGAACTCTACTTAAATATATGAACAGAATCCCTCTTTTCAAAACCAATGGCACACATGTTAACCTTTGGCATTGTATATAAATAAACACTTACTTCGGGTTTTTATACTGAAGTAAAGAGAGGCATTTGTTTTACCAAGACGATTGGTAGCGTGGATCGTGATGTCATATGTTGTCTGATTGTTCAGAACTGGAAAATTACACTGATAAGTTGTTTTGTCTCTTGGATGTGGAATTGTTATCCCAGATATTCTGAAACGTTAAGAGGAAGAGGCAATACAAGTAGAAACAGTACAATAAACCTTTTGTCAGTTCTGGAGATGTACATTACCATAATCAGTGTCTCCATAGACAAGAATAAAAAATCAATAGATCCTGCTAAACCCTAAATGAGAATACAAAGATTTCCACATTGCGTTGTCGAAGGCTTTCATAGCCGGAATCACTGGATTGCTGTAAGTTTTCTGGGCTGTATGGCCATGTTCCAGAAGCATTTATCTCCTGACGTTTTGCCCACATCTATGTCAGGTATCCTCAGAGATTGTGAGGAACTCATAACTTCTGAGGATGCCTGCCATAGATGTGGGCGAAATGTCAGAAGAGAATTCTTCTGGAACATGACTGTACAGCCCAGAAAACCCACAGCAACTCAGTGATTTCCACATTGTTCAATATCATGGTCTTGCTTTAAGGAGTATTCATAAAGCAATACACTTTTTTTCTATGTGGGAACACGTTTTGTGTGTAGAAAATACACTTTCTGTAAAAATAGGTACATGTGGTTTTTCTATGCAGAAAGTATATGATGTCCATTTCTGCACAGAATCCTTTGCACAGAAAACAGATTTCTACACAGAAAAAACATTAGCTTCTGTGCAGAGAAATATTTCTCAAAATACAAAGAATTTTGCAGTAATTTTATGGCTATTAGTTTACTTTCCAATAGGGTATGGTATTCCTATTCAGATCTACTCTATTTGGTATCATGAACAACAAAAAAAAAATCCACTAGCTTTTTAAGATCAACTTTTTAGATTGAATTTTCACATAGATATTTATTGCTGAGAATAAAAAGTCTATTTAAACAAATGGTAATTTTTACACAAAAAGTGTTTCCTACCTACTGTCTACAATTTATATCATTGGGTTAAGAACAAGGGGCCAACAAACATCAGTTATTGTAGGCAACAATTGGAAGGAATTAGCAGAACCACCTTTGAGTATTCCTTGCCTAAGAAACCCCTATGAAATTCATAATGTCGCTATAAGTCGATTGGCAATTTGAAGAATCACACACATGCACACAAAGATTTACCGTTCAGATAAAGTGTAGGATGTTTTTCGACTGCCATCTAGACTAGTTGGCCTTCCTGGTTCCCATTTGCATGTAATTTCCTTTAAATCCTTTGTTTCACAGCTTACATTTTGTGGAACGTCAGGAGGGTCTGTAGCAATGAGAAAAATGACAGAGCAATGGCATGTAGCTACATACACATGTTTAACCACATGCCACAGCTATCTTGAAAATCCTTGGTTGCAGTTCTGGTTTATACTGAATGTATGGTAACCTACCAAAAGCTGGTGCTGCTGATTAACCAGGTAAACTGGCTTTAGGAATATTCAACTACTGTTCTGTAAGAAAAGCCAGTACTTAAAGCTAAACCCAAATTTTCTGCAGCAAAATTATTCTAGCAACACTGCACTGTATTAAACTCATGAAACAGTAAACCTAAGGAACTAGACATTTTTGCAATTCAGCAACCAGGACCTTCATAAAATATTCATTATATCAGATATGGATACTCAAGTGGATAAGGCAAAATACAGAGAAAATATGCAGAAAGACCTGCTGTCTCAAGTTGTCCAGATGATTCTTCTAAGAAAAGACCATACTTTCACTCTAAATACTATTCATAAGCACCAATGTTTTATAGCTTCAAATTAAAATGTCTTATGTTGGAAGCGCCATCAAATTCTTCATATTATAAACAATCAGGGAATGAACAGAAAAATAGTGTTGGGTTTTCTCATAACAAGATCATAATGAGCTCTACATTCTTACAAAAAACAACCCCAAGGCATACAAGGGAAGCCTACTGCCATATCTTCAGCAAACCATTATTTCTTAGATCTCCCTACTTCAAATGATTAGTTTTAAGAAGTGTCTGGGGATGAAAACCAGAGTTGTTAGATCTCAGGCTCTGGTTTCTTTTCTGCAATCCTCAAGGCAAGGAATCTCAGGGCAAGAGCAATTTCTTGGAATGAATGTATATGTGTTTTCCTTATTTGTTAAGACTTAATGTTTTTATTTGAAAGCCATAGTTTCTGCAAAAGTTGGTGAACATTTAAGGCATCATGCTTAATGCAATTACCAGGGGTTGTTTCTTGCAATATCACCCTTCAGCATCTCCAGGACCTGCCCCATGACATTTATAGATCTCAGGTCACTATGAGCCTGTGATAGTCTTGCCCTGGCAACTTGATGAATACTCCTTGGCTTCATTTTGTTTTCCAATGCATTTCTCGGGCAAAATCTCAGCATGGCATGGTCTTATATTTACCCCCTTCTTTCCTATTCCTTGTTGACAAGAGAAATAGAGATAGGAAGGTCTTGCTGAAGGAACTTTGCATAATTACATGGAAGGTATAGTTCTATAGAACCACTCATTCAATGATTTTGGCAGAAAAGACAAAAAAATTCCACATTTCCCTGAAAAAAACTGAGGTGATACTCATTTGAAGCCTTGGCTTCAAGTAAGAGCTCTCTGGTCTGTTCTGGCTTTGCAGGATGGAAATGAAAAATCCTCCTGCTTGTCTTCCCTTTTTAAAAAGAAATTTCTTTGGAGAGGAACCAATAGAAAGGGTTTCTTGTTAACAAGCCTAGTAAAGGTTGTGACCAATATCCATTGAATTCAAGCTTGGAGTGAAACACAGACTTCCATACCAGGAGATGGGGAGTGAGTCTACATTCATTCCTAAAATCTGAAGGCATCATAAAATGTCTATTTACTTACTTCATTCCATATACTTACAGCCTGAAAACAGAACAGTTCCATAAATAGGATTTCCCCCTTTAGAGTTCTTTCCTCGACATATTATGTTTCTCCCAGATGATTGTGACGCTGGGACATTTTGCACTTGGATTAACTTGCTCCAGTTGGAAAGAGTGGCATTCTGACACCCTTGAGGTGGGCAGAGTTCAGGACTCAGATGAAAATCAAAATTACTTTCTTCTTTTCTCCACACACAGCAGAAAGTCACATTGGAACCTACGAGCACTACTTTGTCAGTAGGATACATTTTGCCACGAGTGTAATCTGTATCCTTTCCTGTAATAAAAAGGTTGAAATAAAGAGAAGAAAGATCAGCAATATTTGGTCGTTATTCATTTTAGCTGAGCAGTTGCACAACATGACTTTTACAGATGCTACCTCTTAGCTATTGTTTCCAAACACGCCCAATCAAATGAATAGCACCGACATTGTTGTGAATAAACTCAATGCAAAACTGCAGTTCTTGTTCTCATAAAATACTGGAAAGCTACAAAGGAATCTATTTGGGAGGTGAATTCAACCAGATTCTTAAAACTTCTAACACAGTGATACTCCCAACATGACTCACCATTAACCATGCTAGCTGGAGCTGCTGGGAAATGTAGTTCAACAATATAAAGGAGGGTCATTCAGCTCCTGTCTCTGCTCTCTAGTACCCAATCATTATACTACATAAATGTAACAGTTTTTAAGTCTAAATCTCCCAAAACTTTGACAAAGGTTTCTATACAATCTTAGCTTCACTTATAAACCAAAATGTTGCAACAGCCATTTACTAAGCAGTGTAGTAGAAAAAATGTATGCGAGTCAGGAAGCCATTATATATCACTGCTTACCATCAATACTGCACTTTTAATAAGATACATCTTCTTCAAACACTATGTTCAATAGTATCTTCTTACCAGGAATGTCCGCAGGTTTGCTCCATTCACTCCATGATATCTTTCCAAAAAACATATTCTCATGAAGGAAACAGCGAATCCTTACATAATGTGTAGTGCAATTAAAAGGGATATTTGATGTCCATTTCCAATGGAGGAGGGTGTCATTGCCATTTAATTTTGACTTATATGTTATCTAGAAATGTAAAAGCAAGCTTTCAAAATACATTTTAAAAATTCATTATCTGAACTAATGCTATTTGACAAATTAGATAGGAGAACATGGTTACGAGACTGAATTTTTCACTGTTTTGAAGATTACCCTAGTTTGCCAATTGCACTAAAACATTGTTTAGTAGAATATAAGCAGAAAGGAAATAGCTGCCACATGCCTCTACTTCCGTCACTTCTTACTGTATTGGAACAATGACAATTTTGGTAGTGATCTGATATGTTTTTTGAAATTTGACTCATTCTAATTGGTGAACATGTATATGTTGTTGTTTGCTGATTACCAATCATCATCTGAATCCATGGTTTGATGCTGGATAACAATTCTGACTTGTTTGAGCTAGAACATTTTCTGATATCTGAAGTTGCAACTACGGTTTGTTGTTCCAGCTGCTTGAAATAAAAAGGTCATCAGATGAAGATTGGGAAAAGAGAAGATAGTGAACCCACAAAGCAGAAATGGTGGAAATTACTTGTGAGGTAAATTTAGGTTTAGGAATGTAGTGAATGGCTAAAAATCATTCTGTGATTTTTAGAACTAAGTGAATATTTGAATCTGAGCCTCCCTTGTCCCATTTCACCACTTTAATCATTGTACCACATTATTTCTTATTGTGACTGTGTAACTTACTGGTGTCTAGTGGTCTCATGCCCCTTAACTGACCTGCAGCTTTGCACTGAATGACCTCAACAACTATGCTGCAACTTCCTCTCCTGTCTCCTACTTCTGTCTCATCACTTTCCATTTCTAATTTTAAATCATAAATTTATTCATGCACCAAATGACTCATTCTTAGTCACAGGCCAATTTTATTATCACAAATCATGAAGCAACAACATGCTGTTCGCAGAGCTTCTTTCTGCAATAATTTGGGAAGAGGACAGAGCACATATTTCCACAAAAACAGTGTGGAATAGTGGTCAGTATTTTGGATCATAACTGGAGAAGACTGGGTTTAGCTCAAGCATGGGCAAACTTCAGTCCTTCAGGTGTTTTGGACTTCAACTCCCACAATTCCTAATAGCCGGTTGAAGTCCAAAACACCTGGAAGGCCAAAGTTTGCCCATGCCTTGTTTAGCTGCATGCTGAGCCAAAAAGCTCATTAGGTAATCTTGGGATGGTATATGTCTTTCAGCATTATGGGAGGGGTGGATCATGTGCATTGCTCTTTAACAACTTTGAAGGGTCAGTAATTTCAATGGGAGACTCAATGGCAAGCTATTTAGCAGGCCATCTGTGATAGCAAACAGGATATTTCCTTAACCAATTCAAGATGTCCACTTTCCAATCATTTACATGTCCATGGCAATTAAAATTTAACACTCTCTTATAAGAAGGAAGCCAAGACTCCAAGTATTGGAATAGAAAGGTAAAGAGAAGTAACTTACTAAGGCCACTTCCTCCATGGGATCTTTATAGAGGATCTGAATTTCCCAGGTAGCATCCATACTATATCGAATGTCCGAACCTCCATCATACCACTCCAGTTCCAATGTGTCAGATATGTAGTCAGGAGTCAGTCTATGAATACGTGGAGCAGGGGGAATGAAGTCTGAGGAAGGAGAGGGGGAGGGGCACACAAACCAACTTTGAATTATTCAATGTAATAGCTGCAATACAATATTTTACTACTGCATCTTCTTGCAATCCCCACCCATACAATGTCTTCACATTTATTCATAAAGGTGGATTGATTGTCTTATTTTCAAAATTTTCTCCAGCTGTGAAGCAGAAATATCCACAATAAAACAAAAGTCATGATGGTTTTCTGTAAAAAAATTTTTTTTGCAGTGATTTTTTTTTGAGTTTGTTCAAATGTTTTTTTTATTTATGGAGACCCTCTCATAAAGTTTCCAGAGGGGATTTGCAATGACCGTATGACTTGCTCAAGATTACCCAGTAAAATTCAATGGCTGAGCAGGGATTTGAACCCTGGTTGGGCATATTCATCTGGTTAGACACCTTTTCTTTTTTAGAATGAGAAAATGTATAAGTACCTTTTATGCTCCTAACAATCAGTTTACTACAGGAAGTTCTGCAGCAGGAAACGAGTGAAACCATGTGTAGCCCCTAAAACTATTGGCTTTTGAAATGATTCTTCAGTCTGGCTTTATCAGATAGCTCTTCCAGATGAGAAAAAAATCCTGAAAGTCTCAGATTTTGTACCTGTACAAACTGATTTTATTTTCTATGTCCATATTACATTTTTTTCATCCCGGAATATTTCCTGGGAATTCTTGGCATTATCAAGGATCTTTCCCAGATCAGTTGAAATTAACCCAGTGTTGTGGTTCAACCTGATGATGATGATGAGGGGGTTTGTGGTGTCAGGGTCTGTGAGACTGGAAGATGCAGTTACGGAGCCAGTGAGAATGCTGGATTCAGATACAGCTAAGACGGGGGAACAGAAGGTGCTGTTAGAGCAAAAACCTGCTTCTGTGTACTGTGTGAAAATTCTGATGTTTTAAAATCCAGCAGTCAGGGAGGTGAGCTTTCACCTAGTAACAACAGCCAAGATGCCATAAGCTCATCCATGAGCTCATCCGAGGATAAACATAAACGGTTCAGGACCCGCCTATCTCCGTGATCGCCTCCTCTCCTACGAACCAACGTGAACCTAAGATCATCCAGGGAGGCGCTCCTCTCGCTCCCGCCTTTGTCTCAAATTCGGCTGGTGGGGACGAGGGAGAGTGCCTTCTCGGCAGTGGCCCCCCGGCTCTGGAACACTCTCCCTAAGGAGATCAGGTTAGCTCCTTGCCTGCCCATTTTCCGCCAGGAATTGAAAACATGGTTGTTCCAGAGCGTGTTTGAATGAATAGGCCCAATAGAGCTGTCATTAGAATACTTCTTTCTGTTTTAAAAGCATATGGCACTTTATCACTGTTACTTATTTCCATGATACAGCACTTTATGAAACCTGTCCCCACTGATTTGCTTTTAATTACTCTGATTTTATTTGCTTGGATTTTAATGTATTGTACATTATTTTAGTTTATGTATCGTTGGAATGTTTTAAGTTTTTGTCAAATATGTTGTGTTGTTGTTTCAGGCTTGTCCCTGTTGTGAGCCACCCCAAGTCCCTTCGGGGAGATGGGGCGGGATATAAAAATAAAGTTTATTATTATTATTCTCGGCTGGCTCTGAGAGGGGAGGGAATCAGGTGAAGAAGAGCTGAGGGACTTCGTGGGAGAGATAGGGAGAAGCGGGGGGTGCAGAAGAATGCATTCATGTTTTGCAGCCCTTAAGTAGAGAGTTCTGTGAAAGAATTTTAGATCTGACAACGTCGCTCAACCTGGAAGGTTCCTTGGCCCTGTTCTCTGTTCAAGTCGGGGTGAAAGACCCAAGATTCATGCTCATGTTTTGGTTCCTTGTTCTAGGGATTATTCTGGGATTCATGTTCCTGTTTTGTTCCTGGTTACTAGCTGTGTATTTTAGATTTATGATACCTGTGAATTATTCTCTGTAAACAGTTTGGCTTGGCTATTTGCCTGTGATTTTTGCCTACTATTGACTCTTGGATATTATCCTTTATTTGTTCCCTGGTGTTTTGCCCTTTTTATATATATAGTAGAATCTCACTTATCCAACGTTCTGGATTATCCAATGTATTTTTGTAGTCCATGTTTTCAATACATCATGATATTTTGGTGCTAAATTCGTAAATACAGTAATTACTACATAGCATTACTGCGTATTGAACTACTTTTTCTGTCAAATTTGTTGTATAACATGATGTTTTGGTGCTTAATTTGTAAAATCATAACCTAATTTGATGTTTAATAGACTTTTCCTTAATCCCTCCTTATTATCCAACATATTCACTTATCCAACATTCTGCTGGCCCGTTTATGTTGGATAAGTGAGACTCTACTGTACTTTCTTAATAAACTGCTTGGGCTTTTACGTTTGGTTTCTTGGTGAGTGCTGTGAGCAAGGCGAAACCCTGCTGAGGTGCAACACCCAGTAATTTCCAACATGGAATGGATTTCACTTTTATTGTCTGTTTTATTCTGAAATAATCTAAAATAACTGCCACTAGTAAATCACAGCTATGGTCTCCAGACTGAACAGAATCCAAAAAGGGAAAGAGGAATTTCAGCATTAAACAAAATATTTCCAATGCTTAATTATAGTTCAACATGATTGAAGTATTTTAGGAGTTTGACTATATCTCCAGGAGGAGGAAGCTGTGGCAGCAGCTATGTGAAAATTACTAAAAATCAATAAATAAAATATTGCATGAGTCTAGATCAGTGTTTCTCAAACTGTGCTCCTCTGGGTGTTTTGGACTTCAGCTCCCAGAAATTCCAGCTAGCTTACCAGCTGTTAGGAATTGTGGGAGCTGAAGTCAAAAACATCTGGAGGAGCACAGTTTGAGAAACTCTGGTTTAGATGCATCACATTATCAGTGAAAGCAGGAAAGGGGAGAACACAAAGGAGAAGGAGGAAGGAGGGAAACCTGGGATAGTTTAAGGAAGTGTTTGGATGCAAACCAAGGAATGTGTGAGGAAAATGAAAACAAATGAAATGAAAAGTCCTGGCACTTCCAGAGACTGTTTTGCTTTCTGGAGAAGCCTAGAATATATCTGATATTTCATATTCTAATGCTAAGTAATATAACATATGTACTAGAGGCTCCTGGATTCACTCTCTGACACCTTCAGCGGAGTTTAGAGCTAGCAAAGACTCATGCAGGAAATTCTGGGAAATGACTGTCAGACAGTATAGAAGGCAATATCAAAAAATAGACTATCAGTCTGACTCACTGTGTTCCTATGAGACAATTCAACGTAACTCTCCAGGGCATAAACAACAGCAGTATTAAGAACTGATGACACAGTAACTGATGAGTTAAAAGGAAAAGACTTTAAGTATAGGATAAATTATAGGCTCTGCATACTCATGTGCATTGAAATACATGTAGTGTTGCACTGGAAGACTTAAAGATTCCTAGACACTTCTCTAGGCATTTGTAGGCTATCCAGAATTATTTTATTATCAACATCCACCAGACATTGCCCATAGAATCATACTGGAAGAATTAGAGTTTCCTAGAAGAGTGTTCCATCAGTTTAAAAATGTGTTTTTTATTTGCAGTTTTTCCACTTTTGCGTGGGGTTTGCACTCTTAAATCTAGGGAACGTGGAGGGCTGATGACATTCCTAATGTTGCAGGGTTTCAGCTTCAATAAAATAGCCATCTTCTCAATGATGTTGCCAGCAATGATAACCTATCAGCACTCTCTCTCTCTCACAAACACACACACACACACACACACATTCCACTTTGTTATGGAAAGGGAACTTTGTAGCATCAGGTTCTCCTTTTCCTCCATCACACCCTACAAGACCCTTCTGATCTGTCTTCCCTCTCTATCCTCTCTCAGGTTGGAATACTCCTGTGCTTACAATCTATTTCTAGGTGTGTTCACCTCCCAGTTGTGCCCCTTTGGTCTCCTTACTCAAACATCCCCAGCTCTCTATTTCAATTTACTCTTTCTCTCCCCACTTCCATCCCAGTATCAGGACTTTCACTCCCCTTAACAGCAGAGGAAGTTGCAGCCAAACCTAGCATTTTGCTTTCCCCAGGATGACTTTGGGTCTGTGTGGAGGGAAAGAAAAGCCAACATTCCTCATCTCCCCTAACATGGTTAAGAAAAGGAGAAAGCAAGAGAGAGAAAGAGTGATACTACTAATTGAAGGGAGGAAGACAAAAAGTCAAAAAAGCAAAGGAGATCGGAGAGAGGAAAATATGTGGGAGAAAGAGGATAGGAAAGTATGTAATGATTTCATTCTAGAACCCTCCAGGCCATAGGTCCCAGACAAACATATGGTCACATTATTGTTTTGAGGCATCATTGTTTCCTTAAAAGAGAAGAGGAAGAAGGAAAAGCAGCAGTAGCAAAGTACCATCATGTTTCTCTGATTTCAGCAGAATAACCAATCTCAAGAAATGGGGCTATAAAGTGGAGTCCACAATATGCGAGTGTGGAGAAGAGCAAACCACAGACCACTTACTACAATGCAGATAAGAACAAAATTACTAAGGACTGGGGGGAAATTATAAAATACATGATAGTTGCCGCTCAAGCAACAGTTGCCTTGGGTTGGAAAGAGCAAACAAAGTGGGAAGTTAAAAAATGGTATGAATACCTAGCTGATTTTATGCTTCAGGATTATATCCTTGAAAGGAGAACTAAATATATATCAGGCCGAATAAAAAAGAATTGGGATCTGAAATGGGGAAGTTTGATAGATAAAGTCAAAGGACAAAGAAAATATAAAGAATTGAATCATTCTCTACTTACAATTGATCAATTAAAATAATATCTGAATGAAAGAAAGTACTGTTCCAAGAGGGAGGGGGAGAGGTGAAAAACTACTTGACATAAATGGGAGATAAAAGTGGAATTAGCAAGTGTAATGTTACCGAGAATACGTGATTGGATGTGTATGTTGATGGATTTTGTTGTTGTTCTACTGATATTTACAATAATAACATATTTAAAAAAAACAAAAAACTACAATGCAGTCTGAGCCCTGCCACATGCACAATGGAGGACCTTCTCACAGCGACACCAGAGGCACTCCAAGTGGCCAGCTTCTGGTCAAAGTAAATTTAGCATAATGCCAAATATTTAACTATGTGGTTTTTAAATACATTTTAGCTATATTCTCAATTTGCTTCTGACACAATAAATACATAATAGATAGTAGAATAAAGCAAAACACATGTGAAAAGTCTGAGATGTATTAGCACAATTTCGGTTAGACTAAGCTCAAAGACTTTAATGTCTGCTTGAAAAACACACAAGGCTATTTCCACACAGAACTAATCTAAACTCAGGGCTCGTAACAGCGTACAAGTCAATCTCTTATGACAAAGCCGAGAAGAAAGCCTGTATTGTAGAATGCTACTGTTGTTTCAAACCTCACAGGCAAGAGCTTTGCTTAAAAAAACAAAAGACTTGGGTACTTCCAAACATATAAATAGAGGCCAAATTATTATGAAAGTTGAGGTGCTATTCTGGAATATTACAGGCTGACTGAATTCCAAGGTTGAAACTTCTTGATTTCATCTCTAAAGTTTTGCATACCTAAGACAAAGAGATGCCCCTTTCATTCCTGCAACTTCAATGATTATGGACTCTCTCTCTCTCTCTTTTTCTCTCTCTCCCTCCTCCTCTCTCTCTCTCACACAAACACACTATTTTGTTCCATGCGCTGAGATCACACAAAGTAAAATATAAATGCCATAACAAATTACTTATCAAATGCATGATTCTAATATTTTCCCTGTGAATGCAATGTACAGAAAGAACTACAAAATCAGAAACAGGATACTGCTGGAAAGGAAAATGGAGTTCACGACACAGAAAGAAAAAATACAAGCTTTGCTTAAAGTTCTTAACTCAGAGGAATTAGCCTAATGAATGTGGGAAATACAAGGAATGAATATGGAGAATATAAGAAATATAGGAAATCCTGCAAAATGCCTTAATTTTAAATAGGTATTAAAATTCTTATACTGGGGGGGAGGAGGCGGATATGCTAATCTGACAAGACTTTTTCACATAATGGCATGCTAAAATAAAGAGGAAAGGGAAGTATCTGCAAGGCAATATATACTTACTAATATCATTTTCAGTAATCACAAATTGATTTGTAGCTATTGGAGTTTCCATGTTTTTAGATGAATTAAAGGTAGATATCTCTATCTCAACAGAGTCAAACAAGATCAGTGGAAATGTCTGGCTTTTCTCCTCTGTTATTGAACAGTTTTGGAGGGACATGCTGAAAAAGATACATAATAGAAGATGAAATTAGTCACGTTCAAGATGAGTTACGAGGTCATCCAGCTAAAACTATAAGAGGAGCTACGGGGAGCCCTGTTGGATCAGACCAAAGGCCTATTCAGTCTATCATTCTGTTTGCACAGCAGACAATGAAATATCCCTGAGAAGTCCACAAGTACAAGATTCCCTTCTCAAATGTATTCCCCAGCATCTGGTACCAAGAGCCACAGCGTCTTTGATTTTGGAGGCAATATAAAATGACCATAATGAGATATCATGGTTAAAGCAGGTAATATGCCTTATCATTACCTCAGTCCATGCAAGACAGCTGAAGTACACCACAAGAAAGTGCTTGAACCAAGTGATGAGGTCTATCTCATCTACCATTTAGTGAAATCTCACCTCTATTACCATAAAAGTAACTAAAATATATATACTGCTAGAGTTACCCCTCACTAAGTTCCAACTGTGATGTGCCTTAGAAGTTACAACTTTCCAACTGTGATGTGACCTTCATTATTGAGGAAAGCAATTAATTACATGTATCTGGTTATCTATAGCTGTAGTAATAACTTTTTTCCTAAAGTGCTTTCAAGTGATCAATGGCACTTGTATGCATTATCTAATTGCAATCCTAATAGGAACCCTGTATGGAAAGTGATGACTACTACAATCCCCATATTTTGGATTTGGGAGATGCCAACAGCCATATAATTGGTTACCTAGTGACTTCGTAGAAGAGTAGAGATTCAAATCATAAGCTCCCTGATAATTGATAGCACACTCAAACCCATGAAGTATAAATTCTTATCAGCAGCGGCATGGTTTATATAAAATAATTGCCAAAAATGATATGTTGTTACCTGCTAGTATAACAGAATTTATATCTGTATCCGAAGTCATCTGGCGATTCTGTAGTCCAGGTACAGATGACATCAACAAGCTTGTGTGTTACGCATGTCAAATTCTGAGGCTTATATAAAGAATCTGAAATTACAGTGTCAATATTTAATATCTGACCTTTCTTAAATTACTGAGAGTCAAAGTGGACCCAACATAAACAAAAACAAAAAACAATTAAAACAAAGAGTAAGGCAAAAGTTAAAAAGGAATTCAACAAACAATTGTATTAAGAATGTTAATTTAAAATAGGAAGTCAACACCTAATCATTATGCTGATCAAAAAGAGCCCAACTAAAAGATCATTTGAAATAGTGGAAGTGGTATTACTAAGTCTGGAGTTTATCAAGACCAAAATGCTGTGGCCAGAATACTGATTAGGACGAGTTATAGTAGAATATAATTCCCCTGTTAAAATATCTTCACTGGCTGGCTACTGGTTCATTTCCTCTCCCTTTTAAAGATAAGAATATCCAAGAACTGTGACAGTGAAACATCACAAAACTAGTCAAAGGGATATTATTTAACTGAAAAACCTGCACTGTATCATTATGTAAGAACAGATACTGAGATATATTCTAGCTGTGACAATCAGTGAGTGCTGTATATAATAAAAAACAGCTTGCTATTCTATAACATAAACCACAAGCCACTAGGAGCCCCCGGTGGCCAAGGGGATAAAAGCCTCATAACTTGAAGGTTGGGTTGCTGACCTGAAGGCTGCCAGGTTCGAATCCCACCCGGGGAGAGTGCGGATGAGCTCCCTCTATCAGCTCCATGCGGGGACATGAGAGAAGCCTCCCACAAGGATGGTAAAACATCAAAACATCCGGGCGTCCCCTGGGCAACGTCCTTGCAGACGGCCAATTCTCTCACTCCAGAAGCAACTCCGGTTGCTCCTGACACGAAAAAAAAAAACCCACAAGCCACTGAACTAAAAATCACAACAAAAAGTGTGAAAATACACACAGTTTATGAAAACTCTCCTCTGAGTACTATATGTCAGATGAACCAAAAACTTTGTGTATTGCTACATACGGACTCCCAATTAATTGAGCAGTTTTCTGCTCTCAGTCTCCATATAAATCTATTAAGAATATATGCTGGCTGTAAACTGTTTAGTTTTTCTAGCAGACTTTCCCCTAGGCCAGACTAGATGGAAGCCAGTGTTTCAGAGATGTGTGCTCTTGGGTAGTTGTCATGACAAACAAATGTGAACCACATTACTATTATCCTGTCCCTTTTTTTTGTTCCAGAACTACCCTATGTACTCATGAATAAGTAGAGAAATTTAAGTTTAAAAAATATCCAAAATACCTGGGTCAGTTATTCATGGGCCTCAGACTATGGGCTCAGTTTCCATGCGAGCCCCACAGGAGTCCCATGGAAGCCATTACATGACATAAGGAAACTTCCCGTGGGATTCCATCTCTGCAAAGCATGGAAATGGAGCCCAAGACCGTCTTTGGGGAGGGGTGTTGCAGGGAAAGGACATCGGATGGCTGGCCATCCCAGAAGATGGGGAAACACAGTAGTGAACAGGGTAAGATGGCTGCCTCCACTTCCATCGCCCATCTGATGAAGCCCCAAGTGTCAATGTGACTACTGTACCTTGTCTTATCAACAAGGGAACCATCCCCTTCTCTGTGAATGGTGTGAATAGGTCCGAGAGGGTGAGGTGTATGTAGGGCCAGTGTCTGAGCTGAAACCCAGCAGCTTCCTCCACCAAGCTTGGAGGAAGAGCTTATGGAGGAAGCTACTACTTCTCAGCCTGTAGAGCAAGTACAAGCAAGTTCATCTGAGTAGGCAGAGGAAGGGTTAAGTGTTCTGGTTCTTTTGGACCTGTAAATGGGTCTCTGGTTTGAGTGGTGGCACTGCCAAAAAGGAGAGTACACAGGACAAGACAATGTAGTAGCATGATTTCAGAACACTTTCACACCCTATTTTGTTGGCAGCAACAAGACCAAGAAAAGTAGGAAAAAGGAGGAGGAGGATGCATCTCATAGATAGCAATGCCTAAAAATACACCAAGTTTGCCAGGAAGCTCGATCCATTTTGATGCTCTGGGAAAACATGTCAGACTAAAGAGAAACAGATTTATTATGTATTGCTGTAGCCAGATAATCCTCCTTCATTCCACCCACCCATACAGTAGCTAACATGATGCTATTAGACTTTGTGAGAAAATTATTATATAGTCCCCAGCAGTGGAAAGAAAAGGAAAGGACAGACAAAAGGCATGTAGTTAGTCCTTGGTAAGAAGATGCAGAAATAATAGGCCACTGAAAACCAGAATGTACTTTTTTGGACTACAACTCCCAAAATTCTTGAGTCAACATGGCTTCTAGTGGGATAATTCAGGGAATCATAGTTCAAAAACTCGTTTCTATATTAACTTTCCTGAAGGCCAAGCAGTAAAGGAAGGCTACTGCCTTCATGCCTTTTGTGTAGGCACTTCGGGGGGAAAGGATAAAAATAACAAATTGTTTGACTATACAGGAAAAAAGCTCTGTGTGTTCTGTCTTATCTGTAAAGTGACTTTAAAGACAACAATATGTATGTTTGTGCAAAATATACACATTTGGTTTGTCCTTTCAAACCATTACTTGGCAAACACGACAACAAGCCCGTTTTTGTTTTATTTTCAAGATAATCGCTTGTTAAACGGCCTGCACATTGATGTTTTTCCATTAATAACCTTGGTTTTGCCCACATGCAAATTAATGAACCAACTAGAACTGGGCTTCTTTGAGTAATGTTTATTTAATCAAGTGATAGCCTCAGTTTTAACAAATCAAGAGAATATTAGCCACTTGGGACTTTTTTTCCCTGGCAAAACTAAACTAGAAGTCAATAATAATACTGCAAAACAATGTGTTGCTATGTTTTTTCAGGCCAAATCCTAACCAAGATTGTAGTCACTGTGGTAGATGACACTATGCTTGCTCCAAAGAAGAGCTGAAAACACTCTAGTCCTGTGGTTGTCCTTGGGCTCCAGCTCCTACCAACTACTGCCAGCATATCCCATAAATTCAATCCTCCTTACTCCTGCCTTCGTATTCTATGACTTCATTGTGCCTCTTTTTAAAATAACTATTCTTACATGCCAAACATTATCAGCATTGTAGAATTTGTATAGACAGTTGCTATAGATTTATGTAGAAGTAGTTTGTCACCGTATTACACAGGGTTTTGGACAAAATGCTCCACTTTTTGGTTAGTTTCCCAAGAACAGAGATGAGGAATATCTTCAAAAGTCATTGGACTTCAGGTTCCACTATACTTTGCAACTGGCAATGACAGTTAGGGCTGATGGGAGTTGCAATCTAATAACATCAATGGGGTCCCATGTTCCTTGTTCCAGAGTTATCTTTGCTGAAATGGTGCTCTCCCTCTTTATTTACAAAGACTGAAATGGGAATCATATTTCTATATACTGCAGCTGTCTGGCTACGTCTCTCTTATTCTCTTGAGGGCAGCTGTTTTTCCATTCAGCATTGTTCATACTTAGCACACTAGCTAAAATTCTCAATCCAGAGAACAAGATGAATGAATATGTCTTGGCATCCAGTACATCATAAAATACCTCATTCTTTTTAATACAGATAGAGGTCAAACTATAAATTAAAAGAGCCAAATTTCAGTTGCACTGAATAAAAAGGCAACAGAGATGTGGTGGAAATCAAAATCTAAAGGATAAACTTTAAACAGGAGTGCCTTGTGATGGTTGAAAGGTACCTTTCCTCCAGTTTTTATGCTTGTAGCTACAAAATAAATAAATAAGAGAATAACAAAAGAAAGCAAACTTATTACCACAACTTGTAAATGTCATATTTTGGAAAATAGTTCCTATGATCCTCCCCCCCTCACACCACACTCTCTGTAGTCAACTTCAGAAATGAAGTATGGTTTGATATCAGCTTGTTTCCTACCAACCAAAGTTAATATTAGCGATAGAAACACAGAGATAAAGATTATATGAAACAGAAGCAAGCACTTTCAAAATCCTTGGTGTTGTCCTGAGAGGGGAGCACATAAGGTTAAAGATTTCTACAAGGTTAAATTTAAGTCCAAATAAAATGTGTGTTACAGGTGACCTTGCTTCCTACACATTTCAAAGGCTAGTCAAATGTCAGAGATGGGCCAGTTGTAGCCTTGGGATCACATGTCTATGAAGTCTCTTTTCATGACTCTTGGGCCCTTCTGGCTTCCCAGATCACTTTTGCTGGCCCAAAAAGAGGGCGAATTGCCTCTCCTGGAAATGTCCAGAGCAATTAATCATCTTTTAAATAGTTGGCACTATTTAACTCTTGAAAATACCAGGCATTCTATATTCTGATCATTTCTGTGCGGTTTTTGGGGGAGGGAGTATTCCATTATTGATAGTCTGTGTGAACTTCAGAAAAATCGTCACCAAACCTGCAGTTTTCCACTTCTGTTGGATCGGAAATAGAACTTTCCTCAAAACTGTGGTTTTGTCATAGCTTTCAAGAAACTCCTGAGGACTCAAAACAAAGCAACGAGGAGAAAGTAAAAAGTGCTCACTCTAATTTATAGTCAACCACATCAGTAAGTCTTAAACCTAATCCAGGGCACCACAATGAGTCACTGGTAATTACACAGCCTCCTCAGCAAGACTTTGATGTGTGTGGTGCACAAAGCTGACCAAGCTTTCAACAGGGAGACCTGATGCTCTCATCAAGTTGGTCTGATTTTCTTCTCCTCCAAGAATTCAAATGATGATGAAACCTGAAGGATGCAGCCACTGGAAGCTATTTCCACAGCAAGCATTTTGGCCCTCTTTATTTCTGTTCCCTACTCTCTCTGTGCCTTGATAGTGATCAGCTCCTGGTATTTCCTCCTTTTCAATCTATATCACGATCTTAAGCCAGGGTTGGTGGGGCGGGGATTTAAAGCCAAGATTTCCTCAGAACTCTAATAACCACTATTATGCTGTGACTGCAGAATACATACAGCCATAACTGAGAACGCATTCTTATATGTTTTATTACATTTCTGCATATGCTTTCTAATTGTTCAGGCAGTGTAATAAACCAGGTACAACTGACTTTCTACATTTGCAGGTATGATGTATGCAGACTGGATTATATACAAAACACATTATTTATTTATTTTATTTATTTACAGTATTTATATTCCACCCTTCTCAGTCCAAAGGGGGCTCAGGGTGGATCACATTATACATACATAGGTCAAACATTCAATGCCCATAAACACATCAAACAGAGACCAAGACAGACAGATGCAAAGGCAATTTAACCTTCTCCTGAGGGGATGTTCGATTCTGGCCACAGGGGGGAGCAGCTGCTTCATCATCCACTCTGACGGCACTTCCTCATTCCAGGTCGTAAATTAGTTAAACTTGCCTCCCCACGTTTTTTATAAGTGGTACCTTATTTCCTACTTGATAGATGCAACTATCTTTCGGGTTGCTAGGTCAGCGACGAGCAGGGGCTATTTTTTTATTTTTAATTGACGGGCGATCACCCCGCCACGGGCTGGCCTCGAACTCATGACCTCATGGTCAGAGTGATTTATTGCAGCTGCTCAACAGCCTGCGCCACAGCCCGGCCCCTTCATTATCTCTATGAATCTCTAGGTCTTCTAGTGTGAATCTGTGTTCAACTATCGGTTTTGTTGGAGGACCTAGAGATTTCCAGAGAGAATACTTCTGAGGGCATTTGTAAGTCTTCCAGAATAATTCTATAGTCACTTCCCAGTAGAAGTTGAACATGAAGTTGTGCTGGAGGACTTACAGACTGCACGAGAAGCATTATCTCTGATAAAAAACAAGTGGTTGTTTTATTCACATTTCCATTTTTTGTGGGGGTTTTGCATCCCTAACATCAGTGAATACAGGGCCCACTATAGTCTTAAATGTCCCACAAGTCTACCTTTTCTCCATCTTTATGTAAGATGGCTAACAATTTTTGTTTAAAATTCATCCTTAAAGTTCCACACTCTAATGTTCAAGATCAAATCACGCATTACAACATGAAACAACTTCCTCCAAAGTGGTGTCCTCTAGATTTTTTGACGTACTCCCTTTGGCCAGTTTATGGAAGCTGAATGCAAAATAAGGCATGTGTCATCATGGAGAAAGCCAGTGCAAAGCCTAAAAAGTCATGACATAGAAATCATTGAGGGAAACCACAGCAGCAAGATGTATAAAAATGCACCAACCTGATTCTTGACTGTAGACCAAATGATTGAGGAGGTACAGATGTGCTACTGCCAATAGGCAGCACTGAATTCGATAAATCCACATTCTTCTACAGTTCAGTCTGCATAACTGTTCAGCTCAGAAAGGAAAGATATCATCGTTCACACAAGTAGGTTCTGACAATAAAAAGAAAGAAAAGAAGCCATAAATTTCCAAAATAGTATAGGACTATATTATTGAAAGTTATACATTTCTGCAGGGTCTTAGACTGCAAACTGCAGAAAATGTTTACAAACTGCACTGCTCATTTTTTTTGGTGTAGTTTCAAATAAAGTCTGTTTAAGGGGTGAACCTCGGAAGCCTTATACAACAAGAACTTTAGGAAATGATGTGTTTAACATGGACAATATTTACACTTATCCTCCTGAATTTACTACTAGCCCTAAGAAGAAAGAAAGAGATGTACATTATTACTTTGAGGGCAGGGAAAATTTGATTTCAATCAGACAAATAAATGTGTCAAAAGAAAGTTAAAACACTCTCTCCCCCAGCTCTGTCCCAAGACCCTGGTCCAAGTTCTTCTCCTTCCCTCTCAGTAGTTTTCTCAGTAGTAGTTGGGTTTGAAATAAAAACCCATCAGGAGTTCTAGTGAAAGATTTCACACATCATTTCTGTTTTGACCAACTTTTGTAAGACAGCCCTAAAGTGTATTATATTCTGTTTCTATGGGCAGAGTTTGCATTTTCTTTTAACTCACTGCCAGCAAAGCAAGTGCATTGCGGTTGACTCTTCTTGACCTAAATGTTTCTTTGAAACTACTTGAGTCAAGCTTTGGCTTTCAAAAACCATCATAATAGAGAAGCAACACACTATATTTTAAGTAGTTATGACTTGTTATTTGCCAGCTGGTCTGCAATTTACTCCCATTTGGCCGTGTTCTTTTAATTAAATGTCCCACTGAAAATTTTCCAAAAGTAGAATGTTTTGCTAAGCCTTTTCTCCATCCCTTCTCCTAAGAAAACATCCTGCTCTCTGAATGATCAGTATTTTTATTTCATGCAAAGAAGACAGACAGACACAAGAATGCAAAGATTCAAGTATGTATTGATAAAGAGAGCTCAAAGTTCAACATGTATGTTCAACCAGGTCTTATCTGTCCTCACAGCATCCCTACAGCTCTCACCTAATGATTATTGCAATTTTCACTCACACCAAACCATATGAATGCTTCTTTCTTAGCCCTAAACTGATTACACTATAACCACTTTAAACAATTTATAGTGTATATGAGGCTCTTCCAGATCTCTTCAAATAACAGCCTTTTGTATACTAGCAGTAAACTCAACTGGATTGTACACTTTGAAAATTATATCATGTCCTTCATAATGTTAATCGGAGCCATGCTATAAAACTGATTTTTAAAGTTCCTCCTCCATGAAGAAAAGTATGTAATTGCAATACACGGTATGTAATTGTGATACATTTTCAATCAATCAATAATATATTACAGTCATAGACCAGCATTAAAAAAGAGAATTACTTTTACCAGAAGACATATAAAACAGAATAAGATGAAATACAATAAAAACATAAAATTCACATTTAATAATAAAATAAAGTAAATCACAAAATTCCACTTGTACATAATTCTACCCAGCTCCACATGTTACCTGAGTAGTTCTAAGAGAGTACTTTATTATTACAGTAACACGAAATTTAGGGACCTTATCTGTAATGGTGAGAGAGCAGAAGGGAAAGATAGAATTCTTTATTCCTGCTGTGAATATTCTGTAGAATAGGCATGATTAAAGCAAGATGTATCCCTTGATAAAAACATGGCTGAGTTTCTACTACTTCATGTGCACAAGAACAAATATGCTCATAGGATGGAGCCTCTTATATTTTCCCTCCAATAAAAAATATAAATGCCTTATCTACATAGGAATAGTTTAATTTGTCAAATAACTAGGGTAACCAAAAGGTTTCCTAGTAATTCCAAAAGTGAAGTATTTGGTAACTCTGTTTCCCTTATTTGTGGTTTCATAACAGATTTAATGTTATTGTAGCGAAGTGCTATTAAAGCACAAGGTATAAACCCAAGCAATACATTTTATGACATGCTCAGTAACGGACAAGATGTGGCGAGAGAAATAAGCCCCTTTATGCATGTTTTTGTCACAGATTTGAATGGGCAATTGTTGAATATAGGTATCAAACCTCAGCATTAAATGTTTGAACAAATGTTCTGCTTTATAAGGAACAGAAACAAAAATCATTCCATTCTTTTAAGGGTTTACTTACGTAAAACATTAGCACTGATAACATGAGCATTCAGAGAGTCTGTTTTATCTCAAACAGAACTTGTAATTCAGCTCCTGTTTATCTCACCCATTTTTCAGCAATATTGTGACAACTGTGAGCTTTATTACATGCAAGGCATTAGTCATAAGACAGCTTCATTTTTTATTTCTCCCCACAGGCTAACTTAACCCACAGTTATTAACAGTTTTTCCCTGAAAGTGAAAGACTAGCATGTAAGGGATGGGGATGGACTGGACTACAACTTCTCTCCCTGATGAGTAAATTGGTGGTTGGTGTTTTACACAGAGTTCTCTTTTTATATGGAAAGCATTCCAAAATGGCACATAATAATAATAATAATAATAATAATAATAATAATAATAACTACTACTACTACTACTACTACTACTTTATTATTGTATCCCGCTTCCATCTCCCCGAAGGGACTTGGAGCAGCTTACATGGGGCCAAGCCCAAGTAAATACAGCAAACAAAATAAAACACATCAAAAAGGAAACACAAACACAAATATAAAATTTTACACATTGACATAGTAAAGTTAAAATGGTGAGCATAGTAAAACATGACTTAGACACCAGAATAAAAGTCATAAAAATGAACTGGGCAAAGTGCACCGAGTGAATTTTGTAAACACAAGGTAGTTGGCTAAAGTGCTTCAATCAATGAGAGAGCAACTTGGGATGGGGATGGACCCTGTGGCTATATCCAACTGATAGAACAAGATAAAGTGCAACCGATAAGGAAATGGTCACTTCAACTGGTCTGTATCATCTCTTGATTTCATATTTGGGCCAGTTCCTATAATCATGACCTTACTTCATCACCTAACCATGATTTAACACTCAGAAGCATCTAACCACGGTCAGTGAAATGTGAGCAATTGAAATGACACTTAAAGTAAGAGACAGCCTATGAGCAGTTGAGTCAAGAAGCAGGGAAAGAAAATGTGACACACAGGTCAAATGTAGTTCTCTAAAGCCTTTTTGTAGATTCACAGTGCTGCTCCTGACTCCAAAAGGTATTTTTTGGCAAAAATAAATAAATGAATACAATAAACAAAAACTTGTCTCTTCCCAAGGAAACGGGGGTTTGTGTTGCAATATACAGATCGTCCCAGAAACTCTTCACTTGCAATCAATACACACCCATATATTGACCTTTTTGGTCACTCCTGATTTTGGCTGTTAGAGACAATCACATTTTCAAGCCTAATATAACCCACAAAGGGTCTTGGGAGCCAAAATCCCCCTCTGTCCCAGATCATTCTGTTTTCTATCTCTGCTGTAAAGACATAAGCTAACAGAATCCCATGCACTAAAACAACACTTAGCTCAACTGTCCAATGCAACCTTCTGCAATTTAAGTACATCTTAAGAGCCCAGTTATCTTATCAACATACTGCAAGAATGACCATTAGTCAGGAATGAGGGAAGCTAGATAACAAAATAATCTGAAATGAATAGGGTTGGGAAAAGTTGCCCTAATGGTTGGAAACTACCTTCTCTGGATTCTAATTTTGACAGACATGATTTTCCAATTTTATGTAGTCTTAAGACTTTTCAGGAAGATCCAATGGTTAGTACTGTTAAAATATCTGTGGCGAAACACTCCTTTTGCTGCCTTAAAAGCTTACTGGGTAATCACTCTCCAGCTAACCTACTTCCCAAGGCAGGAACTAACCCACCTCAGGAGATGGAGATTTTTTTAAAAAACAACACATGGTGATTGCAAATCTTCCTCAAGAGGAAGATGAAAATGTAACTTCAGCACTTCTTTTCCAGGATGAATATATATACTAGTTCCTCTTCAAGAAATGTAATTTCCCCACAAGAACTCCATGACACTGCAGGAGCTCTTAGGAAAAAATAAATTTCCCAAATAGCTAGCAGAGCCTTTATCCTGGTATCCATGAAGGGAGGGAAGGACTCCTACCATGCCTTCTCTTTTAGTAAGAGAGTTTCCTTATCAAGTAAAGAACTCTAAATGGAACTGAGGGACTAGGACTAGGTCCTGATAAGCCAGGAATTGTTCACTCCTTAGATTTTAAATATCAGTTGAAGATCTTGGAATGCTCTCCACTGCTCTGTAGGAAAACATTACAAGTCTTAGAAGATCAGATCCACGTACACACTTAACAAATTTATACACTAATGCCTTGGTTTTCACAAACCCTTTCTTACAAAGGGAAATGTCACCAAATCAGGCAAAGATTACATTTTTTACATATCCTTGTTATCTGCCTATAATAACAGCATATATCACAAGAAGATAATTAAAGAGTTATACACAATAATATTTATATAAGAAGATGCTTGGAACTTTGCTTTTTGGGATGAATTCAAAAAAATCACTTCATGGGGGAGGGGAAAACTCAGATCTCATTCATCGTAAATAAGTTCTATTCAGCGGAATGCTTCTTTTTGCCATGGGCAAACTAATTTTATGTTTCCCTGGTAAAGTCTGGGCTAGACTGATGAAGGGTTAGGAAAATTGCTAGAAAAATGTTTGGAACTCACAACATTTTGCTTGATATGAATGCTCTGGCCCAATTATTGGAAGAAATGAAATATTGTACAACCAGCTTTCTCCATAAATGTACATAGAATCTGGAAAGTTATTACTGACCCATCCAACACAATATTCTCTGCAATAGCTTTTCCAAATCTAGTTTGTACTACAGATGTTTTATTCCATTTCTAATAGCCCTAGCCAGTTTAGCTGATGGTCCAGAATGATGCGAGATTCCGTCTAACATAATCTAGAGCAGTGGTTCCCAACCTTTGGGCCTCCAGGTGTTTTGGACCAGCTCCCACAGTTCCTAATAGCTGGTAAACTGGCTGGGATTTCTGGGAGTTGAAGTCCAAATCACTGGTCTAGAGCAATGGTTCAAAATCTTTCGTCCTCCAAATATTTGGGGACTTCAGCTCCCAAAATCCTTTGATACTGGCTATGATGAGAACCACTGATCTAGAGGGCCATGGGTTCTCCGCTTCTGGTCTATACTGACCAGATTGCCACTCCCTAAGGTTTCAGATTGGTATCTTTCCTACTCCTACTTAGAGATACCAAGGACTGGACTTGTGGTCAATTGCAAGCAAAGCATTTGTTCTGCCTCCAAACTATGGCACTTCACTTCACTTTTCTGTAAATGCTTTTTCTGCACAAGCTTTATTTTAAGGGTGTGGGGGAAAGAAAATAAAATCCTGTAATTTTGGAAGTGGCATTATCAATGCGAAAGCATTATGACCAATGGCAAGCCATTAAAATTAAACAAGTGAGAAAAAGAAATAATTAAATTTGGTAAAACGTAGGAGTGGAATTACAAATCCATGGCAAAGTCTAATGGAAAGGTAATATACATAGATACAGCTGCTGATCTTGCAAGATTTCTATGCCATTAATGTGCATAGACATGGAGGCCTGTTGCATTGTGCTATTCCTAACAGGCATGCAGACATTTAATTATTTTGATTAAATATGTTGACTTTGTTGGAGCCCCTACTGGCACAGTGGGTTAAACCGCTGAGCTGCTGAACTTGCTGACTGAAAGGTCAGAAGTTTGAATCCAAGGAGCGGAGTGAGCTCCCGCTGTTAGCCCCAGCTTCTGCCAACCTAGCAGTTTGAAAACATGCAAATGTGAATAGATCAATAGGTACTGCTCTGGCAGGAAGGTACATGCTGGCAGTCATGCTGGCCACATGACCTTGGAGGTGTCTATTGACAACGCCAGCTCTTCGGCTTAGAAATGGAAATGAGCACCATCCCCCAGAGTCAGACACAGCTAGACTTAATGTCAGAAGAAAACCTTTACCTTTACTATGTTGACTTTGTATCTAAAGACCATAAAGACTGAAGTACTATCATAGCTGTTTTTGCAAATACCATGTAACAGACAATAGCAAAGATTTTACATCAATAATAATGGCTGATTGTTAAAAGTAATACAAATTCATGATCCTGCCTTGCATTTCAACTGCTTTTATTTTTCAGCTGAAAATTGTACAGGCACGAACTTTCACACTAATAAAAACATTTGGTCATGATTATTATGTTTAGACAATAGAGTGAATATTGAATCTAAATCATAACCAGATTTGTAACTTGGCAGCCACATCCTCAACACCTCATTATCAATAATGGACATTTATGATGGCCAAGGGCAAATATATCCTTTTAATTGTTTCATTCCCTTATGAACATTCTCTTTCTCTTTTTGTGTGATACAAACACATATGCACTAACTATTTTTCTGGAGAAGTGCCGGAAAAAAGGGTGTTTAGTGTCTTCTAATTTAACTTTTGAATTATCTACTTTCAATAGGCAGGGCTGGAAATAACCAAGTAGACTGAGATAGCGAACTCAGGCAGCAGACCATATGTAGTATAATAGAAGAACAAAATACTATTATCTAATGCTTATGTTCATATAATCACAAGTTAACCTCATACCTATCCCTGTAACAGCTTTGCGCCAATGGCTTGATCTTTCTGAATGTCACGATGACTCTAAAAACTAAGCCAGTAAAAAACATCTCATTCTAGCAAATATCTGAGATGATCTCCAAGACAGCTTTGTTCTTATTGTGCCTTCAACTCATTTCCAATTTATGGCAATCCTAAGGGCTGGAAAATTAAGGTAACCAGTACTAATCAACTAAAAGCTATATAGGTACTAATTAGGTTAACTAGGATCAGAGACTATAATTGGACTCTTTCCCCAAAAATCCCTACTATGAAGACAGGAGTTAGGAGGGAAAACCTACAATATACTACTTTATAATACAAACGTTCATGTATGTATGTGTGTATTATAGTCATTATTTCGGCAGGAAGAGGAAAGTCTCAAGAGATACATGCATCATAGTGCACATGCTGTTATCATTGCCAATATAAAAAAAACTTCCAAATATTTCCCCTAATTACAAGTCCATTCCAGAAGCAGCACAGCATTTCTGGGAAATGAACGCAAATTGCCAATTTGGCTCACAGTAAAGATAAAGCTACAGAAACAGAAGATGAACTTATTTTCTTAAGAGCAAACCTTGCTGACTTATTATTTTCAGTCTCAGACTTCTACTCTTTATCAAATCAAACTTAATTTGTGCTCTAATTTGACACAGGAATGCATTTCTGCTAACAATTTGCTCAGCTGACTACATCCTTTCAAAATAAAGCTCAGGGTGTAATGTTTGCAAAAGTGTTCTTTCCCATCTTACACAATTTGATAGCACTTGGGAATTATTGTACAGGCATACCCTTCACAAGAGATTTCAAATCTGGGGCCAATTGGGAAGGTCTTCTACTGAAGAGGTCAGCAGAAGACCTTTCTCATCCTTCAGCTACATAGTATATTCCCTTGAGATCCCTACCAAGCCATCCTGGGCCTATTAATTTCCCCACAACCCACATCTATCAATAGTTCTCAGCCCCTACCACCTGTTCTCAGCCCCTACCTCCTACTATTCATATGAAGGTGCGAAAGGCCATTAGAGTAATATGATGGGATTGTCACTGCTTAAATACATCAATGGTATGAAATAGTACTACAGCATGGGTCCTGTATGTGAGAGGGATAGCTACCACAGAATTGCCCATAGGGCCAAGAAAATTCCTAGAGGATACATACTTTTCAGATGTGGATAAAGCCACCATTACAGGTCCCACAAGTACAAGGGCTATACCATACTTTATTTTTGTCCACCTTTAAACTTTCACCATTTTGTTTACAGAGCTGGGTAACTCTCACCTATGTGTTTTAGGTGCAGTGAGGACTAGTCACTATCTGTGCTCAAATTATTACCATATATCTTATTCTAATATACAGGCAGTCCCCAAATTAGGTTTGCTCTTAAGTTGAGTTTGCTTGTAAGCCAGAACAGGTACATTTTAAAGTGTAACTCCAGCCAAATATATCTATATATTAGCTTTGTGTAGCATAGGGAAGGGTTAACACCGACCGAGCTTGAGATGGAGGTGGGACCTAGAGAAGAGCCTTCTCCTGAGGATCTCCGGCCGGGCAGGTTCATATAAGGGGATGCAGTCGGTCAAATAGCCTGGATTTGAACCATCTAGGGCAGTGATTCCCAAAACGGGCACTACTGCCCCCTGGTGGGTGCTACAGCAATCCAGGGGGGCGGTGATGGCACTTATTAGGAGACAGGGGTGGGGCGGGGCCTCTTCCCAAGTTCTGGAGACAGGGCTGAGCACCTGAGGCACAGGGGATGGAGCTAGACGAGTGGGCATGGCTTCTTCCCAAGAGCCCGAGACAGGGCTGAGGATCTATACCTCCCCTGAGGCACTTGTTAGAACACGGGGCAGGGTATAGAGGTTCAGCCCCATCAGGCACTTGGGAAGAGGCCCCGCCCACTCCTCTAGCCCCGCCCCCTGTGTCCTGGCAGGCGCTGCAGGACAGGGATAGAAGCTCAGCCCTGCCTCAGAGCTCGTAACTCCACCCATTCCAGTCCTAGACACCTATTTGTGGCCCACCCACCTCCGCCTCCCCCTCCCAGCCTTGCATCTTGGACTAGGGGAGAGGCTCAGCCCCACCTTCTTGAGAAGGAGCCACACCCACCCCTCTAAGTCACGGCCTCCTTTCCAGGGGGTGCGGAGTAATATTTTTTCTGGAAAGGGGGCGGTAGGCCAAATAAGTTTAGGAACCACTGATCTAGGGCTTTAAAGCTCATGACCATCACTTTGAATTATGTCCAGTAAGAGACTGGCAGCCATTGGAGCTGCTTCAGCAGGGGGGCTGTCCACTCCCTGAAGCCAGCCCCAGTGACCAACTTGGCTGCAGCTCTTTGGACCAGCTGAAGTTTCCAAGCACTCTTGAGGGGCAGCCCCACGTAGAGCACATTACAGTAACCCATACAAGATGTAATTAAGTCATGTACCACTGTGACCAGATCTGGCTCCTCAAGGAATGGGCACAGTTGGTGGACAAGTTTTAATTGTGCAAAGGCCCAGGCACCACTCACACCTGGGTCTCCAGGTTCAGCCCTGAGTCCAGGAAGCCCCCCAAACTGCGGACCTGCGTCTTCAGGTGGAGTGTGCCCCCATCCAGCACAGGCTGGATCCCTATTCCCTGGACTGCCTAACAACTGACCAGGAGTGCCTCCATCTGGTCTGGATTAAGTTTCAATGTGTTTACTCTCATCCAAACCATTACTGATGACAGGCACTGGTTTAGGATCAGGACAGCTTCTTTTGAATGAGATGGGAAGGAGGAGTAGAGTTGGGAATCATCTGCATATAGGTGGCTCCACACTCCAAAACTCCGGATGACCTCTCCCAGCGGTTTTATGTATATGTTGAACAACATGGGGGACAAATTGGAACAGTGAGGTCAATGAGGTCCCTGAGGACAAAATGGAACCCACAGGACAATGGAGTTCAAACAGGAGTTCCGCAGCGCCACATTCTGGGTACAGTCATCCAAGAGGGATCGGAGCCACTATAAAACAGTGTCTCTCAAGGCTACAGAAACAGATTTATGCAGATTTGTCTCGACTGGTTGCTCTGAAAAATCCAAAACACAGTCACCAAAAGGAAGCACTTTTAATTTCCAAAGTTAAGTGAAATATTTCACCTAGTATTTTCCTGTCTGACCCCCCCTTTTTCCCCCCACATAACTTCCTGTGGGCTGAGATAAACTAATCTCTCACAGGACTTGTATTTGACAGAGAATCGATAAGAGCTAATTACAGAGCTGATAAGGGACTTTCTTTCAGTCTGAGGACAAAGCAAACTGAAAGAGAGATCTGGAAAGAGAAGTATAAGCCCTAAAACCTAGTGCCTGGCTTATTTCAGTACGGCACCCCCCACAGTATGGCAGTTTGGAATTCCCCCCCCCCCCCCCACACACACACATCTGACCAACCAAGCAGGTCACAAAGGTGAAAGAAATCTGAAGATTTGGAAAAGGGGCAAAGGTCACTCAAGAACCTCTTGTCAACAGTTTGCACTCTTCTGCTGTTTTCCTTTTCCATGAGCCTTTTCCAGACACAGCTATCTTTTTCATTTTCCTCTAAAGATTTTGGAAACCACCTAGTACAGTGGTTCTCCACCTGTGGGTCCCCAGGTGTTTTGGCCTACAACTCCCAAAAATCCCAGTCAGTTTACCAGCTGTTAGAATTTCTTGGAGTTGAAGGCCAAAACATCTGGGGACCCACAGGTTGAGAACCACTGACTTAGTACATAACAAAACAAAAACATAAATGTAACAAATAAAAAACATGTCTGCAGAAACAACACAAAAATTATGTGCAAAAAATGTATAATATATATTAAGCCCCCTACCTTAACTCCATTTACCCAAATATTAACTTGTTTTCATAATTGTGTTAATCTTTAACACTACTGATTGCAAAATCCACAGGTGGAGGACTTGGGACACTATAAATGGCTTTGAGGATTATAACCAGAACAAATTTAAGAAGTACTCTTAAATTCAAGTATGGATCATGTGATCCTTCATATATATTTGGAATCCAAGTTTCAGCACAGACTTGGCTGGGACAGAAAATGTTAAGGAATGCCAAGAACTACAGCTTCATGACATCTTAGACTTTAATAAAGTCTAAGCTCCGCATTGAGAATTGAATGTTACATAGTTAGGTGCTTCCTTTTTTTGCATACCACTTAGTGATGCACCAGTACTCTTTCACATAGCATTGAGTCAAGGCAATGAAAACAATATCAGCTGAATTAATTTTGCAGAGTAGATGTACCCAGCAGTCAAAACTTTACATTGTTTCTGAAACCATTCACATCATCCTCATTTTCAATAATAAACATTGTGAAACCAATACTGTACTCCTCATCTCATTTCAGTTTAGATAAACATGTTCAACACTTATTAACATAGTTACAACATTCTATTTTAATCTGGTGCTTATAAATGTATAAAACTCCAAAGCTTTCTTCAAAGCTGCCTTGGCTAATTTAAATAATTTATAGCCAAGCTTATTGACAGCATGTTTATATTTGGCACTTTTGAACAGAGTTACTGTATATGTCTTTTTATTTACTTTTTTTGATTTTAAAACGCCTGGAAAAGTTTAGCCAAAGCATTCATGAAATGGTTTTCCAAATAGGTTAATTACAGTATGTGACTGTCATACTACATCATGGCTGAGCAAATCACATACAGGTAGAAGAGAACACAATAAGTATTATTACACTACTTAATAACACTATTATTCCTTGCTGTTGTCTTTCCACACCACCACCATCATGATCTTTTCTTGAATATTAACTCATAGTGTTACCCAGATCATGTAAAATTGATAGTCAAATTTAGGAGAAGTCATGATTTTGGATCACTATTGCTCCTGCACTAGACAATACAAGAATCCAGCTTTCGGGGAGGGGTACAACTAAGTTACTAAGTTATCAATGACTTTCTCTCAGTCATACACAAAGAGAAGGAGAAAAAAAGAGATGCATGCCAGTCAGTAGTACATAGTAGCTCCTTGCTAGCCCTACACTGATTGTTAGACCATGGTTTACATTGCATGGAAATGCAACCAGCTTAACTGATAGGAACTTTTATACAAGCAAGAATTCTCCTCAAAAACATGTTGGAAAATCTGCAAACCTAATTGGCATTAATCTCATACATATCCCTTGTTTTGCCCTTTTCCTATTTTATGGTGGGGCACTCCTGTTCATTCAAAATATTTGTTTTAAAACCCAACATTCATGACTCAGCCGGCAAGCATTCGAAACAGCTGCAGATAAAAACACACACATCCAGACACATATAAAATTAAGAGACACAAACAACAACAGTTAAAATACAGTGAAGTATCAAATGAGATATTTAGCAAACAGGTCAAAACATCCCAGATCTGCTTAGCACAGTAAGAAAAATATGAAACTGGAAGTCTATCATGCTGAAGGTCCACTGCATCTGCTCTTCTTACAGCATTGCAGTGTAATTGAGGTCTTGTCGAACATATCAGACAGAGCTCAGGCTCTATTCACATAATGCATGAGTTCACAATGAGTACATATAAGTTACAAATTGAAGAAAAAAATAAGGATAAAATTAGAATTATTTTTCATAATTTTCTCCCCACTCCATAATACATACAAACACGTGTGTAGCCACATCCTTTTAAACTTCAGAAATTGGATGAGTCAAGTGTGGTACGAGCCAGTGTGGTGTCGTGGTTTGAGTATTGTAACAAGACTCCTGGAGGCCTGGACTCAAAACTCCACTTATTCCATAATAAATATATTAGGCTAAGCTATGAAAACAATCCATTACATGAACACAGGGCAGTTTCTGCATGGTTGTACAGCAGCCACGACGGAATTCTGGCAAAACTGTTTCTGTAATTAATGGGAGAAGAATACTGGCAGCTTGAAGAAATCTATCTCTGCAGTGACTGGCTTCAAAGTAGAGTTGCTCTTTGGAAAGCCCTCTTTAAAAATAATATGTGCCGAAAGGCAAGTAATTTCCCAATAGAGCCTTGTCAGGACACCCTGGTCCTGAGGACCCATCCAGACAGCAGTCGCTGGAGAAAGAAGCTGTTCCAAACCAACTGCTTTCTTCTTCCAAAACAATGGTGACGGCTTTATCTCCTTTACTCAATGGCCACTGCCTTCTTTTCTCCTGCTGTCCATGTTATGCTGACAAAAGGCACAAACACAATTCCAGCCTTAGTCTTTAAAGTGCCACAAGATTCTATTTATTTTTATGACATTGTTTTTGCTACAAGAAAAGGGGCAAATAAAGTAAGAAATGTCACTTAAAAATAATAGGAAACTGAGAGTTTCAGCTATTGTGAGATGACTCCCTTTATGATTTGCTTAAGCTGGTAAAAAGACTTGTTGGCATGAAGTGTTCAGAGAACAAACTTGAGAGACTGGCTGTTAACAGAGTGCCTGGCATGAGGTAAATAGCTACTTTTGTTCTCCCGAAGTTAACAAACAGTACAATCAAAAGCTGTTGAAAACCAAGAGAGTCATTAAACTACAAGCAAGAACTGAAGTTTATACTTTATAGTTTTTATGAGGTAGAGAGGGAGAAAAGAGCAAATAAAGGGAAACAAGGAAGATTAAAAAGAAAATATTTCCACAAGCAATGAACAATAAGCCATTGATGCTGAGTTCCTGGTTTCTCCAAACTTTTTTGTAACTTGGTTCCCCTTCTGAAAGGGGATCATGGATTTGCAGGTCCTACAACACTATGTAGATATACATGGATTGCATCATTAATCCACCTCTGACATTGGAAGGGGTGTCTTAATCTATCATGAGACCAGCAGATAAGGAAGAAGTTGTCCTATCCAGAAGTTCAAGAATATACCCTACCTTTTTGCAGCATCTGTGGTTCCTGGAGAAATTTTGTTAAAGTTTATCCTTTGTCTGCTGAGACCAAAGATCATATGTGGCTCTTCCCACAGCAGAAGCCTCTCTCTTCCTGGAATCTGCTGGTTCTTTCACCCCACTACTCAAAATGTCATGTGTTCCTCTTAGGAGGGAGGGCCAGCTCCATTATTTTGAAATACACTGCTTTAGTTACATAATCAATAGCCATGTAAGAATTAATTGTACAGGGTCATTGATCCTGTCAAGTTTAAATCCTGTTCTTTCAAGTCCAAGAGCAGGTAAACATACAGAGAGAGATACAGAAAAGATTAAGCCAGTGGTAATTTAGGAGAAAGTATAGATCTACGCTTTCAGGAATCTGTAGAATACTAAGAAATCAATGTAATTCCCGTCAATGGCTCTCATTCCTTAATGTGACTCTAAAAACCACTTTCAGCTAACAGGATATTCCATGACCACAATGCCCTGTTCACAATAAATTATTTAAAATTTTTAACACATGTATAACAATTTCGTGTATTTGTACCATATCAATAGGCTGTTAGTGCCAAAATGCCTTTAAAATGAGGAGGCACTATAATAAAAGGAATGAATCTAGCCTTCTGCACTAATTTTGACTGCTACTCCTTTGAAATGGTCCATTTGCAATCTTCAACACTGTTGGAGCCATACTCCTCAGGTTGGTTACTAAAAACAGCCTATTAGTGAGGCAGTAAATCTACTCTGGATTGTAATCAAAGCTTCAAAAGAGCTCTCCAGGGTGCTGAACCCTAGTTTCCAAAGAAGTTCAGCACCATGTATAGCGTAGTAAATATTCATGCTGTAGATTCACCGCCCCATTAACATGGAAGCCACCAACTGCAACTGATGATAATGTGATATTAAATTTCAGATAAATACTTGTTGCAAAACAGAAACCATGCAAGAGCCATAACATCATATGAATCATTCTTAATCAGAGCAAATGCAACTCAAGTCCAGCATTCTGTTCCAACTATGCCAAACCAGCTGCCTAGGGAAAACCTACATGAACACAAGAGAAAATTCATACTTATGTTCCCAGGCAGCTGGTGTTTGGAGAGATATTGGGGTTTTTTTATATATATATTGGAGCTAATATACAACCATTAGCTATCATGACCAGAAGGCACTGATAAACACATCACGTTCTCCATGGAGAATAAGACTATTAGGAACAATCATGTTCCCCTTATCTAACAAGGACAGAAACACAGGGAATAGGCTTGAAACGAAAGAATTTAGACTTAACAGCCAAGCTACAACTACTGCACAACATCATTTCTGGGACTGTAATCACTTTGAATGCCTATTGGATGAGTCAAATATTTGGATGATCCACATAGATCAAAAACTACCATATTTGGAAAATAAGTAAATCAAGCAAGGTGCTCGCTACTCTAACCTACTTTTTAATACACTGATTTCCTAAGACAGATGTCATACTGTTGATTCAACAATTGTATCAACAGAAACAAAAGGTTGAACACCCCAGTACTGATCCACTCTCATTTCCTACATGCCCTCAATACCAGTGTTCCCTTCACTAACAGATTTTCAGTCAGGACAGAGGACTGCAGGATGGAGAAGATAAGGAAGTCCTATCATATCAGTACTACGTGAGTTTTAACATTTAAGAATATTTTAAAAGAAGCAGAGAAGCTAAACTGGCATCTTAGTATCTTTTATTATTGTTAAAATTATCTGGCAGGCCTCTGAGAACTGATTTTTCAGGGTTTTTATAATGTGCTAGACCTTTAATTTTAATTGTTGGGGTTGTTGTTGTTTTAAAAGGTTTCAAATTCAATTGCTTATAAACTTTTGTATGTATGCTTTTAATTTTGTTTCTGTATTTGTTTTGACTGTTGTAAGTCACTATTAGTCCCAAACTGGGAAAGGTAGGATATAAATAAGAAATAACAACAACAACAACAACAACAACAACAACAACACTAATGTTGAATCAGGCCAATGGTTTATGTAGCCCAAACCAATTTACACAGCAACAGAGCAGAAAGCCTACAGGTGACCTGTAGAGAGGCCATCTGTCGGGAGTGTTTTGATTGTATTTTCCTGCATGACAGGTGGTTTGATTGGATGGCCCTTGTGCTCTCTTTCAACTCTATGATTCTATAAAACCTGCCAGCAAGACATGAATAGAATTGTACTGCAACTATACAATCCCCAGCAATTGAGATCTAGACCCCAGTAAGAAATACTGGGGTGGTGTCAGGACCCAGGCTACAGAACACCAATAACCATGCGCAAAGGCCAGATTCTATCTATTATCTTTATTAAAGGAATATATAAAGTCAATAAAAACAGGTGAAGAATATAGTTCAGAAGTAGACCTTTCAGGAAAGGTCAAATATAGTCCAGGAAAATAATGTCCAATATGTGATATTAAGGTCCAAAGTTATAATCCAATAACCGAAACACACACTTTGCCAAGCAATAGTGTGGGGAGATGACAAGGTCTTTTAGTCCATTGAAGCTTGACAACAAGGCTGGAAAACAAACTAGATTCTTGGCGAAACAAGACTTGGTACGAGGCAAACAAGAAGCAAGAACAAGGTCCGTGGCGAGGTCCGCGGTCAAACGTGAAGCAAGGCAGGCTTGGAACTTGGTCCGGGAAACAAGGAACTGGGATTACTAAGTCCACACACGATCTCACTCCTCAAGCTGACGAGTTGACTCCGCAAGATTTCCTTCGTGGCAAAACACCTAAATAGGGTCTCGTTTCCCGCCAGAAGAACACTTTCCCTGGAGAACTAGAAGTGAAACCCACTCTGTCCAGATGCATGACTCCTTAGAATTTCCCAAGGGAAGCAGACCTAATCAGCTAATTGTTTGGCTGCGATTCTGGTCTCCGGCGATTCGCCTCCCTAGCTCCTCTATCTCTATTATAATTGTCTCTACGAGAAAACGGGGGAGAATTCTGCCCAAGGCTTGTTTGGCTGACTTCTTGAGGGCAAACATCCTCCAGGTGCAGGGGCTCCGATTCTGGCTGAACCGGTGGAAATCCCATGTTTTCCTCTTCGTCTGCCACAATAGTACTAGGAACGGGACTACAAGGCCCATGAGACATCACAGGTGGTTGCTTTGAAAGTAGCTACCTCAACTGGCAGAGAAAAGATGGCGGTCCTGGTTTTAATCCACAAAACTCCTCCAACCATGGCCAGCTACTCTTAAGCTCTATATATAATAGAATCACAGAATTGGAAGAAACTAGAAGGCCATCCAGTCCAACCCCCTGCCTTATCATGTCCCCTCTTAACCTTCTCTTCTCCAAGCTAAATAAACCCAGCTCCTCCTCATAGGGCTTGACTTAAGCCTTTGATCATTTTGGATTCCATCCCCTGAACATGCTCTAGCTTGTCAACACCCTTCTTGAACTGTGGCACCCAGAAATGGACACACGATTCCAGATGAGAACTGACCAAATCAGAATAGCATGGAACTATTACTCCCCTTGATCTAGGAGGCCTGCACAACCTGTGGTCCTTCAACTGCTTTGGAATTTAACTCCCAGAATTTAATCCAGTGGTGCAGCAGGTTAAACCACTGAGCTGCTGAACTAGCTGACTGAAAGGTCGGTGGCTTGAATTCTGGGAGTGGGGTGAGCTTCTGCTGTTAGCCCCAGCTTTTGCCAAACTACCAGTTCAAAAACATGCAAGTGTGAATTGATCAATAGGTACCACGCCGGTGGGAAGGTAACAGCACTCCATGAAGTCATGCTGGCCACATAACTTTGGAGGTGTCTATGGACAACACTGGCTCTTCGGTTTAGAAATGGAGATGAATATCAGGGGAAAACCTATTACTCTCCTTGACCTAGCAGCAGGCTTGCACAAACTGTGGTCCTTCAGGTATTTTGAATGTAGCTCCCAGAATTCCTGACCATTGGACAAGCTGGATAGGGCTTCTGGGATTTGGAGGCACAAGCACCTGGAAAGTCACAGGTTGTGCAGGCCTATCTAGACACTGTGTTCCTATTGGTGCAGTCTAGAATTGCATAGATAATTTCTATGCACAGATTTCCTGAGACCTGAAAATTATTCCAAGGAGTCCTTCAGAGAAAGAAGACTGATAAAAGCTTGTCAAGACAGTTTACCAAGTCAAATTAAAAGTTACCCATCAGTCTACAGCACACAACTCGGATGGGATTCCTGGCTTTCCTCCTCCCTCCCTTCCTTTTATTTCTTTAACTGAATTGTAGATGTACATGTTGTTAATTTGGGAATATTTACACCAAACTAAAGACAAGCAGAAAGAAGCTAAAAAATGACTGGGAGGCCTAGGTGATTGCACTCTTAAGTATTATCAAATCTGCCCTGTGGTTCATAGCTGTGTGCTGCAAACTCACACAATTGTTTGTTTTCTCCGGGTCCTGACCTTTGAGAGAGCAAGGTACATTGTACCAAACTGGGTAATGTCATTTCAAAGCCTGTCCTGCACATTTTTGTTGCATCTAGCTACATTACTGTACTGATTTGTTGGCTCTAACATAGTCCTAAAACTGCCTTAAATTACTGAGTAATATTTTGTTTACCTAATGATTCCTACCTGACAAGCTTCTTTATTGCAGCACTAGGTGGCAATATTTAACATCTCAGGTACTCATTAGTTAAGCCAATACGCAAAACTTTAATCCCTGATTAAAGACTTCTTTAAAGACTTGTTTTGTCAGACTTCTTTGTTGAAAAGTTGACTTACGCTAGCACATCTAATGGGATAAAATTGTTTTAATTACACCGTATGCCTGCAATTCTTTTCTCTTTTGATGTTAAATTTCAAAAAGTCATTGTCTACAAAGAAAAGATAAAACAATTCTGAAATAACAAATGTTAACAAATGAGGCCTAAACGTAATAAAGACTTTATATTTAGATCCAAATATAAGAGGACACCACCACACCACTGATTTTTATTATGCCTAGCAACATGGAAACTTACTAGAAGACTTTTGGCAAGTCGTACTCTCTCAACCTCAAGTGCAAAGTCTCTCTGAACAAATTCTGTTGAGAAAAATCCGTGATAAATTCACCTTACGTTTACCATAAGTCAGAAATCATTGAAAGACACACAACAACAAAGAATAATGGGTGTGTATGTGCTTTTAATATTAAATTATTTAATATCATTCACTTATTCTAAAGGAGCCGAGATGGTGCAGCACTTGCTGATGCAAAACTTGCTGATTGGAAGGTCAGTGGTTCGAATCTGCAGACAGGGTGAGCTCCCATTGTTAGTCCCAGCTTTTGCCAACCTAGCAGTTCGAAAACATGCAAATTTGAGCAGATCAATAGGTACCACTTCGGCGGGAAGGTAATGGCGCTCCATGCAGTCATGCAAGCCACATGAACTAGGCGGTGTCTATGGACAGCGCTGGCTCTTCAGCTTAGAAATGGAGATGATTGAGCACCAACACCCAAAGTCGGAGACAACTAGACTTAATGTCAATGGGAAACCTTTACTACTTATTCTAAAAAATTTAAGCCTAAACATTTTTGACTACAGTTTTAAAAATCCACATCAAGATACAGTTATTTTTCTTTTAGTTATGAATACGATGCCAGCAGTCCCAAAAATGTAGCATGGAACAAAAAAACCCCTTCAAAATAGCTTTGAGTCGAAGCTATTTTGGGGATAGAGATAAGCAGAAAAATGCTCCATTACATTTCAGACTAAAACCCAGAGTTAATTTATCATCACATTGACACTGTCTTACTATACAGCATGAAATGGACCTTAAAACAGTATTTTTTTAAGCTATAAAAATAAAGCTATAAAAATCTACAATGTTGGTGTATCTCAGAATGTTAAGAATTTCCTGCATCAGGAAGGTAACCGATAAAGAAATATAAATAGTATTTATGATACTATTATAGCATTATAATATTATGGCAATTTGATATTTATAATATTAAACAGAATTAAATAGAATGCATAAAAAGGATAAAACCAGAAAATATAGGCAAACAGACATATTCAGTTATAAGGAGTGGAAATATATAATTATATAATTGTTACAATTATTATACCAAATGCACTAGTACATAAATACCTTTACAGGATGTGTTGTACATTTCAGTAAGATTAGTCATAATTTACCTCTTTCTTTTTGTACTTTGGCAGCACTATAACCTTGGCCAGAGGCAAAGAGAAAGCATGGATTTCTGTGAGAACACAACTGCATTTAGTATCTGCAGAGCTAAGCTCTTCATATGCCAACTGTGTGTTCTTTTCATACCAAAAATTCTGGGAAGGAGAAATACTGAAGCAGCAGACTGCGGGGAGAACGATTCCCAGGCTCCCAGAAACAAAAGTGGTTATTATTCTACTCCTTTACAGCTCTGAAGTCAGCTACAGACCTCAGGGGCTGGCTACAATGCCTCTTGCTACAATCACTAAAGTTTTCCCCCAAATTTCTTTATTTTGGGGGAAGAAGATCTATTTTTGGCTTTGGTACTAAAACATTAGAAACAGTCCTGCTGAGCTTCCTAGTTTCAAGATTATTTTATAACTCACTGCATAATAAAGCGGGTGTTGGAATTCTTTCCTCCTCCTCTCCTACCACAGAAAAGATTATTTTTAATCCAACAATGAGTAACTCCCAAATTTCTGCCCTCTGGCAACAACATCAGCTTTTCAACAAGGTTAAAAGTCCATATTAAGCAAGATTGTCATGGTGATTCTGGAGGGTAAACTGCCTGCCTCCCCCACCCCCCAACCTCAGGACATCCAAAGAAACTTAACAGCATGCTAAAATAAAATCATTTGTATGGAAAGAAATCAAGGGACTACTGGCATGATTTATTCTAATCTGATCAGTCAGTGGTAAAAATATAGGAAGAGAATGAAATCTTCATGCAACTTGTTTCTGATTACATTTCCCTAGGACTATACTCAATGTATCTTAAAAGTAGCATAAATCCAATGTTGGACATGTCTTTCTGCATCCTTTCAATACCAAGCAAAATAGCACCCCAAAGACAAGAACACCTAATGCCAGAGGCGGATGCCCAGAACACATTTCCAGGAACTCTGGTGTCTTGGGTGGCTCTTTATGGGCAGGTTGTGTCACCCAACAAAAAATGAAATTAAAACAAGTACTAAATTAATAAATTAATCCAAAATTTTGGACCCATATGTAACTCCAAATGATACAAGTAACAAACTTGTCTCTGTTTGTGTGTGTGCCACCACGAGGCCACAACTAAATGGTGACAGTGATGGATATATATCACATCACCTGCACCACCCTGTATACTACTCTTTCAATGTCATTTTCTTCATAATCTCTGTTGATTAATTATAGTGATGATGTAGTACCTGAAAGCTGAGGAAGCTACCAAGCTGACCAGATTTGAATATGTAACATCTGCTTTTTCCTTTCTTTCTGTAGACAGAATGTGGCCATGGATTGAAGACTGTCTCTTCTATTAAGCAGACCAATGTTGACTCTCTCAGGTAGTGGATGCCTCCTCCACCTATTTGTTTCAATACCTCTGGACTTTCCCTTCTATTTGAGGAAAGAGCTAAGTGTGCCATAAAACCTGGGTTTTACCTCTGGCCTGCCATCCTCAAGCATGGTAGAGAACCCTAAAAATGAACAGTTAGCTTTTGTACATAGCATAACATGTCTTTCATTGTTGGCATGCAATCACCAAGTCAACTAAGCAATGCTCTAGACCAGTGGTTCTCAACTTGGGGTCCCCAGATGTTTTTGGCCTACGACTCCAAAAATCCCAGCCAGTTTACCAGCTGTTAGGATTTCTGGGAGTTGAAGGCCAAAAACATCTGGGCACCCCAGGTTGAGAACCACTGTTCTAGACATTTATTTGTTGTACTAATTCAACTTTAGTTCAAGTCCAAACAGCTCATGGTAGGGAATATTACTTGGTTGCTTTGCATCTTGTCTTGCACATATTTGGTCCCTGTTAAAAAGAAACCATACAGCTACTTACTTAAAGCAATATACTGATTGCAGAATGTATCTTACAAAATGTAGTGGAGAGGAGCTAGGAACATAATGCCTTTCTCTATCTAACAAACGTATAGGGGGACTTTTGGCCCTCCAACTGTTGTTGGTCTGCAAGTCACTGGGTGATCATGGAGAAGACACACAATCTTGGCTTCACAGAAAGATAATGGCAAACCCCCTTAAAAATCCTACCACCAAAACTCAATGTGTGCACAATAAATTGGACATGATTTGCAAGCATTCAGTAACAACAAATTCACAAACTAACATTTGCAGACAAGGGAAAATTAAGTGCTGTTTTCATTATTCTCTGTTAACTGCAGTTAGTTGGACAGAAAATAGTAAATATAGATTTGCGTTCAAACTGTTATCTACCATCCAGTTCAGTAGGTAGCCTTGGAAAATAAACCAAGATCTCTGTAACATAGAGGTAACTTAATAACATGTCACTGAAAATGTTTTCATGTAACAGTCGCTAACCAGACAACCCCAGTATTACCTTTATTTCCTATCCCAGAATGTTTATTTAGTTGTCTCCACTGCAGTGGCACAGACAAAGCTATTAGATTGACATGGTCAGCCCTGTAGACAAACAATTCAGCACATTGTACCAATCATCACTGGGTGCTTTAAAGCAGCCATTTCAGTAACAACGTTGTTATACAATATGCTATGTTATGGCAAGCAATAACAGTTAGTTAAACACTTAGATTTTTTTTTCTAAAAAAATAATCCACATGCAGAACAAATCCATAAAAAGGACCATTGCAGTCAAATAAACCCTTTTGCTAGGGAGTGGGAGGCTATCATTTTGGCAATATGAGTCAGCAGTGAGGTGGAATTTCCTCCATTCAGATCAGTGTTGGCAATGACATGCTCCTGCCAAGATCTGTGCCTCAGACAAGGAGCCACTGTCAACTCCTTGAACTGTCTGACTCTTGGGAGCAAACAGGTGAAGGAGAGGGTGAGTAGCAACAACAAAGAGACAAAGCAGCAACTGCAGCCCTCTCCTCTTTCATTTACTTTCCAACAGAAATGAGGGAACTGTTGACAGCGTCATATCCATTTGAAGTCTTCCAAAAAGCTGTAGAAACAACACAGATGCAAGTCTCTCCCCCGCTTACCCATCATGTAGCCTAAGCCATATGTCTCAAATAACCCCACCACACTCACACACACAATTTGGGGATAATTCCAGCAGCCTTACAGAAATTATTATGATGCTATCTGTAAAACTTTTTGAAGACTTTAAAAAGGTTGCTTTTTTGCTAAGCATTGAAAAGCATCACCAATAGGAAAATGTCAAGAGTTAGACAGGTACCTGGTTACAATAAACACAATGGGACACTACACTGAGTATTGTTATAGACACTACATTGATGGGATCTGATTCAAGGACCTCCTGTGGAGACTGAAACCCAAAGATGTTCAAGTCCCAAATATAATGACACTGTAAAATGGTATATCTTATATGAAATGGCAACATCAAGGTTTGCTTTTTAGATTTTGCATTGGGAGGGGGAATACATTAAAGGCCTGTATGGTTGTATCTGTGGATACATAGATCCATAGTACCTAAGGTTGACTTCAACAACAAAAAAAACAACACTTTTTCAAATAAGGCCATGGATTTCTAGAATTCTTTCCCTCTGATCAAATTTAGGCAGATCAGTTGTCTTTAATGATAGGAATTTTGTGGGTCTATCCAGCCTTTCTTCCCACTGCAACTCCTAGCATTCCTCATCACTCACTATACTTGATAGGTTTGATAGAAATTGCAACCCAATGTCATCTGGACTCCTTACAATGTTTACTTCTATCTGTTCTAGGGCAATGATTAAGCCTTTTATTTTTATTTAAGGTAGCTATTTAAAGGTTTATAATGTCAAATCATTTATTTGGCATTATTGTGCATTTGTACATTTTCCCAACATGTGAATTGTGAATTTAAAAGTACTGTTTTATTCTAGGATTATATTTCATGGAGATTTGCAATTGTTCTCCATAGAAAGAATTGGCATTAACTGAAATGCAGGTGGTATATTGCTCATAAAAATGTTATTATGGCATAAAGGTTTTATAGGCAGGCAGTCTACCTCTGCCTTCTACAACCTGGCGCCCCACCGATGGATTGGGTCATTATAATGTGCTCACTGGAGATGATAGAATCCTACGTCGACCTTTAATCTTCAGGAAGACTGATCTGTTACATTTCAGGAAATAGTAAAACTTCAAGAAAACCCAGTTGAACAAATAAGGATGTGCAAAGCCCATAAAAGCCACACAAATAAGCCTCAAATTTGTTTTTCATGTAAAGGCAAATGGTAATTTGAACAATTATAACTGATTTGCTTTGGGGCCATTTTCTGCAATGTAAAAATAGATGAAAATTCCATTAATAATTTCCAGGTTTGAGAGAAACAGAAGGGTGGATATATTGCAATTGCCAGAGCAGAAATGTCTATTCTAGTTTATATCCTGCTTGTTTTCTGCAAAAGAACAATAAGGGAGCTCGCAACACAACCAAGGAAACGAGCCAGCAGTAAAAATGATTTTAAAAATAGAATGACCAAGAACATAGCATTCACATGAAAATAGTTACGTCTTAACCATATCAACAAAGGGCTGGAAAACACCCCTGCCCAAGGCTGCCCACCACTTCCAACTGGTATAGACTTGAGATTATGCTGGCCTCCAAATGTGGTTGGAGCTGGTGGCATTATGTGGGCCTCCAGATGTGGCTTCTCCTTAGATGTATCATTCTCACCTGTCACATAGACAATATCAAAACAAGATAGACTGTCCCTAATTTCGCATGCACCAATTTCTTATATTCCTAGAGTTCAGGCATACACAACTAGAACAAGAAATACTGCTAGAACACAGGTTTTAATTTGTACTGAAGCCATCACCATGTTAAAGGAAACCCTCAGATTCCTTAAGTATTGTACCAGTCTGCACTAATTAGTTTGTAGCTATATTGGGGCATGTTAAAATAACAAAAAGAAGTCAAAGTGGGCAACATTAGCAAAGACGTACATGGATCAGCAACAAACAAGTTATTCCATTCATATATATTGGCTGGGAGCGAGGGGGGGGGGTCCTAAATAGAAGCATTCTTACTTTAGCTATTCATTCACAAGTTAAAAAGAAATACTGATTTCATCTTACCTTTTTGCTATAAACCAGAATTGCATCAAGATTCCACACACTTTAAGCAAAGCATAAATACACAACAGTGAAGCAACAATGGATTCCCCACTTTTGCAATGAAATGCACAATGGATGTCACAACCTTGAGAACATGTTTTATACAACTATTTACTAGCTCCCCACCTCAATGCAGAGGAGAGAAAGGTACCTTCTGACCTTTAGGAAAAATCTGAAGACGTGGATGTGGGACCAAGCTTTTGGTTAGTTCACCAGTGCAATATGTGAATGTGGAATGGTGCAATGATAACTGCAACGGCCTGGACTACGATACTGGATTATGTGATTTTAATCATTTTAATGTTGAAATGTTTTTAGCAGTTGTTTTAATATATATGTTTTATTTGCTGGATATGTGTTGTATGGTATCAAATTGTGCCTTTATGTGCGCTGCTCTGAGTACCCTTCGGGGTGAGAAGGGTAGAATATAAATATGGCAAATAAATAAATAAATTATGTGTCCTTACAGAGTATCTGGCTGCGCTAAGGACCACATGTATGTGATCCCAGAAAGCACAACTGATTGTGCAACTCTAGCATAGTGCCCCAGCAGAATTCCAGACAAAATTATTATCCTTTAGCCCAGTCTGTATTTCCATTTAAGCAGGCATTAAAAAGGACATGCCACGTTCTGCCATGTGTCCAATGTAGATGGCTACAGTCCCGCCATTTACATGTCAAGGTATGATCCCAGCAGCCTCCCAAGACTGCACAGAACTAGAAGGCTGGATTCCAGCTCTCCAGATGTTGACTGAAATTTGCATCATCTGTCACCACTGGTTATCCTGGCTAGGGGTGCATCTATACTGTAGAATTAATGCAGTCTGACACCACTTCAACTGCCATGACTCAATGCTATGGAATCATAGGAACTATAGTTTTGTGAGGCACCACTACTCTCTCGCAGAGAAGGCTCAAAACCTTGTAAAGCTACAACTCTTATGATTCTGTAACATTGAGCCATGACTTTTAAAGTGATATTAAACTGCATTAATTCTAAAGTGTAGAATTACAAAGGACTTATGGAAACTGCAGTTCAAGAGTGTCTTCATCCATATTACTAACTGAAAGAATTGAAGCATACATGGCAAAAGTGTTTGATTCACCAGTAGACTAATAAGAAGCATTTAATTTCCAAACATATTAATTTGGGTTTGTTAAGTCAGTATAAAAGCACAAAGAAAATCAGGTTGTAGAGTGTAAGCAGATGTTTACACTCCTTGAAAAAAAAATCTGTTTAATCAGAAAATGTTTTTTTGGGGGCGAGGGGGAAGGGATGAGTGATGGAAATTATACATGGAGTTCCTTAAGTCCTGCCCCTTTTTAACTTTACTTTCAGGGTAGGTTAGTTTTCTCTCAGCTAAATCAAGCCAGCTTTCTTCAAACTGATTACTTTTAAATACACTTGATTATAATTACAATCATTACCTGGAAGCAGCACAGAATTATAGTCCAAATAAGGCATACACTGGGTAAGGTTTGTTTTTGTTGTGTGCCTTCAAATATTTTCTAACCTATGGTGATCATAAGGCAAACTTATCACAGGGCTTTCTTGGCAAGATTTCTTCAAAGACATTTGCCATTGCTTTTCTCTGAGGTTGACTGAAGGAGAGTGACTTGAGACTCAGGGTTTAGGTTTAGGTTCATGGGATTCATGACAAAGAATTTGAACCTGTCTTTCCAGTTAAGATCCAATATTCTAGGAGTCCACAAACTAAGGCCCACGGTCCAAATGCAGCCCTCCAAAATCATTTACCCAGCCCCCACCCTAAACTTGAGACTCAGGGTTTCTCTAAGTCTGAAACAACTTGAAGATTCACAACAACAATCTGAATTAAATTGTCTGTCTTATCAGCCAAAAGCAGGCCCACACTTCTCACTGAAATGCTGGTAAGTTTATGGTGGCTAAAATTGCTCTTTATTTTAAATAAGGTAAAAGTTTCCCCTGACATTAAGTCCAGTCATGTCTGACTCTGGGGGTTGGTGCTCATCTCCATTTCTAAGCCGAAGAGCCGGCGTTGTCCGTAGACACCTCCAAGGTCATGTGGCCGGCATGACTGCATGGAGCGCCATTACATTTTAAATACTGTATTGGTATTTCAATTTTTGCACTACAAATAAGATATATTCAGTGTGCATAGGAATTTGTTCACATTTTCAAACTATAGTCCCCCCCCCAAACAGTCTATGCCAGTGGTTCTCAACCTGGAGTCCCCAGATGTTTTTGGCCTACAACTCCCAGAAATCCCAGCCAGTTTACCAGCTGTTAGGATTTCTGGGAGTTGAAGGCCAAAAATAACTGGGGACCTCAGGTTGAAAACCACTGGTCTAAGGGATTCCGAACCGTCCCTCTGCTTAAAAAGTTTGAGGACCCCTGAAATATTCTATCCAATATAAACACAACAGCTCCCTTCCCCCAGGTCAAAGAGAAATTGTGGAAAGTGAAGAAAAAATAACCATTGGCTCTGAGGCAAATTTTAGGGCTATGTTTATACATATGTATAAAAGAACATAAGCAGGAAGTAAGCATCCAAAATGCTACACTATTGAAACCCTATTTCATTTATTTGCATAGAGAAGCCACAGAATACAGTTACATTAATTTACAATATTGATTTTTTTCCCCATCTAGTCAGCATTCTTAGGGGTGGATGGAAACAAGAAGAAACCTACATATAGACTATTTCCAGATGGAATTCAGCATGCTGGATTTTATATTTAAATTGCCTATGACGGTGTTATCAGAGGTGGGGGATCTGTAGTTATTTTCTTCCAGGGTGCCCAACATGCGAGGGACAGCCACTATATTTGGCTATAACTGTTTCTTTCCAGGAACTCATCAAGGATCAGCAACTGGTGGCTCAATGAGACATGAACCAACACTTTCGCTGATCTATAGTACATTTGGGCAGTGATGGCCTTCCAGATGTTTTTGGTTTAAATACCCTAAAAGTATAAGGTCCTTATCTGATTCTGGAAGCTTAGTGGGGACAGCTCTGGTTAGTACTTAGACGGGAGAACATCAACAAATACCAAGTGCTGTGGGCTATATTTTAAAGGAATATTTCTAAGAAATCACTGCATCCCATATTTATCTCTCCCCTCCAGGCATCTGAAGGCCCTCAGAGCTTTTTTTATGGGAAAGGAATTTCAATGAGCAGTTTTAGGGCACTGTGAAACTTTTTGTAGATTGAGAGAAACCATTAACTACAGATTCCAGCAATGTGAAAGCTGGTACTATCTTGCACCTGCAATGTATCCAAACAGATTTTCTTCCCTTATCCACTATTTTTGAACCAAGTCTAATGAATCCTAAATACCCAATTGGTTTCTAACTGCTTTTGTAATATTTTAGCACTTGTGTAACATTTTAATATTAATAGATAAAAGGAGTAGTTAAATGGAACCTAAAAGGATCCATGCTTATATATCTCTGCTTTTGGTTTCAGCCCAAACAAACCTACTGGATGTTTTGCTTCCACAATCCATTCTCTTCTTCACAGATAATGTGATGGTGGTAATGTTTTTCCATTATGGAGCAGCTTCTCCTTGAGAGAAATGGCTAGTCTAACCACTCCCTGCTTTTAAGCAGAGAGGAGGCAGCATGGTCCCAACACACTTTCTGTACTTGGATCCTTTTAGGTTCCATTTAACTACTCCTTTTATATTTGAAATTATTGTTGTTGTTAGGATATTTATTTGCATGTTGTTCGTGCCTCCTTTGTGGAAAACTGAAGGCCACAAAATGTATTATTCAATCCAGTGGTGATTAAAAACAAAATAAACCCAAACTTTTATTTTACATTTCTTGCAACTGAGTGAATTATTAACAGGAGGCAATTTCAGGATCACTGTTACCCCTAATTTGCAGTTATTTATAGAGATCTCCTAAAGTGTTATATAAGCTGGCACATTCTGAACTGATATGCAAGTACTTTGCTCTGGTGCTTAAGGAAAGATCTTGTTTAACACTTGCTAGTACCACAGGACAGAGCTGGGTTCAGAAAATATAGACATTACAATGGAATTAAATTAACTCATTTGAGATGTGGTACTGGAGAACAGTCCTGCAGAGACCATGGGCTGCTTATATATGTGTGTGTGTGTGTGTGTGTGTGTGTGTGAAGAATCCTAGAAGAAATAGCACATAAATTCTCTCTAGGAGCCAAGATGACCAAACCGAGGGCTGTTATACTTTGGGAATATCATAAGAAGAAATGGAGAAAGACAGCATTCCAGATGAATAGACTCAGTCAAGAGCAATGGCACTGAGTCTGTAGGACCTGAGCAGGACTGTTGATGATCGGCAGCTTGCAGGTCTCTCATAGGGAAATGATTTGAAAGTCATCAACAGCAGCAGCAACAAAAACTTGGTCCTTAACAGCACAACTATCTGCATACCAATGGGACTTACTGCCCAGTATGTAGCATAACATAATCTAGTAAAACAGTATACATCTTGTGTGCACATCTCTCCTCTATCCACTACCCAATCACTGATGATTTACTCTCTACACTTATCATCACCAAATTTGTCCCTTGGTGATTTCATACAGATCACCTATTTGCTGTTGCTGATAGTACTGATAAAACATGCATCCATATCAAGATCTCTGTGGAAGAAAATCCAAAGAAGTTTCTAATTATCATGAAACTCTTTGGAGGAAGAAACTGAGAACATTCTTCATTCCCTCAGAGATATTCATACACACCATTTTTCCCATGCTGGAGGGGTAAATGGAGAGAGTATCCAAAGAAGAAACAGACTGCATGCATGTGGATGTGGTCCCTAAGCTAATATCACATTGGTTTTGTTTAGAACACCTCAAAAATAAAGACTTATAACTGGAGGTATTTTCCCATCCACCTAGAGGCAAAGGTTGCATGCAAATCTACTACGACTTTGTTTTGAGGGGGGAAAACAGATAGCAGATGACTTTACGTGCTTTCCAAAAATCTTTCATCCAGAGCCATTGTAAGACTTCTTTCTGCAGGAAGCTGCCAAAGTAGTCCTCTCCACACATTACAGACTAGGGCGGCTTCACTGGAAGATGAATCATTGCCACTGGTGATGAGGCTAAATCTTCCACCACCTTGAGAATCGCAAGTTAGGGGGTGCAAAGCACAGTGCCTGACCCACAGCTCTTTCTTCCAAAATAGGTGAATGGCCTCCATTGGAACAATGCCCTGCATCTGCCATCTCAGAAAACCACTCCACTCCATACCTCACAACCTTTGAGGATGCCTGCCATAGATATGGGCGAAACATCATGAGAGAATACTTCTGGAACATGGCCATATAGCCCGGAAAACATACAACAACCCACTCTACTTTGCCTAAAAGTAAGGCTGGCCATGCCTTCATGAAGTCTTCTAAGATGGGTATAGCAAAGTAACTGTTAAATAAACAAACATCTCTTGAAGGAATACTAATGACAAAGACAATTTTAACAAAATAAATGATTGTCTCTCACTCCAACTCCAATTTTCTTCATGTTAAATTTGATTCTAATACCTAAATTTGCTAAAAGTGCATTCAGCTCTCTTCCACATTTTCTCCCCAATTAAAAATATTCACACATATGGCTAGATTTGCAAGACAAACTTCCAGGTGCTTTTGGTGTCTTATGTGAGGTTGACCTTACGGAGAGAATGTCGTTTTCAGCACTTAGATCATGAAATAGAGCAGCGGTTCTCAACCTGCGGGTCCCCAAGTGTTTAGGCTCACAACTCCCAGAAATCCCAGCCAGCTTGCCAGCTATTAGGATTTCCGGGAGTTGAAGGCCAAAATATCTGGGGACCCACAGGTTAAGAACCACTGAAATAGAGGAAAATTTGTTTTCAAATAGTTTAACATACATATCATGCCCACTATATTTCAGAAATATTCCTCTTTGTAATGCCTCCTAGAAACAAAAGAGGATATGTGAAAATACTAATTCGAAACTGATTTATACATTTGTGGGTTATAGATTAAGAGGTTCCTATTTTTTTCAAAGCAGTTTTGCCTTCAATCATAGGGATATATCATAGTCAGCTCACTCTATACACATACTCTTCATCCACAGATTTATAATTTTTTTAAATCAAAAAGTAGAACCTTGATTTTGACATTTTATATAAGGGACACTGTTTTACTACATCATTGTATACACTATGCAGTGGGTCTTGAGAATCCATGGATGGTGTATCCACAGAGGACCTGGAACCAAACCCCAGCAAATATCATATAGTTTTGGTGAAATTGTATAGCCAAGGCATACTATGTTCATACTATGTTCATAAAAGTTTTATGCACCATATGCATTTGTCTGAATTCTAAGAAAACATTTGGATATAATCTTATTTTTCTTACAAATGTATTCAATGTTTTATATTTCTGAGTTTATTGTTTCATGTGTCTTCTTTTGCTTTTAGAAGCCACTGGAAGAAAGAATTATAGTTCCAAAATACCTGGGGCAAAATCATTCTTTGAGAAACATTTCTTTTTCTCTTGTGACTATCAAGTGCTTCCCTTTCACTTTGTTTTTAGGATTTGGAAAGAAATCATTTTGACAGTTCAAAATCCCTTGGCTGACTCTCCACACCAGAATTTTAGTGAAACCTATGACAAATAAAATCCTTTGCTAAACAACATAAAGGTAAAACTCGCATGCACTGGGAATTCATATCAATATTCTTTCCTACATGAGTGACATTTATTTTTGGCTACATTCTGCATAAGACATGAAATGTCAGACTAGAAGATTTTTTTTTTACCATATCTCCTAGAATCCACTAATCCAGGGGTATCCTGGAAGTTACAATCTGGAAAACATTTGTTCTCCCAAAATCTGTTCCGAGATGCTTTGGTTCTGTAGTTCTATATCATGCTCAGTCAAAATGAAAACAACTTAAGAAAACTTACTTCCAAAGACCTCAATATCCTGACACCATCGGCTAATGCTTGCTTTTTAAAACCATTTAAAAAAGGCTCACTGATAACCAGAAACTGGGCTGGATCAGTTCTGAATCTGGAGCCAAATGACACTGGCAATAACCCTGGGATCACTTTCACTGGACGTTCTGCCAACACCACCTCCAGATTTCTGGAAGGGGGGTGGGACTCCGGGGGAGGAAAAGAGCAAGGCCTGAGTCATTCTTCGCCTTCTCCTTCTCCCCCAGCAAACGTGTCACAGCCCAGCTGCAACCCACAACTAACCTCATTCAAAAACTCCCCCAATATTGTTTTAAGGGAAACAATGTTACATACCAACTACAGAAGAATAGAAGACAGAACAGTCGTGGGAACTAAAGGAAAGGAACAAGTTAACTATTTTGTTGAAGGGTAAATCATTCGACACATTCTTAAAGAATAGAAGCCTTTCTATCAATATATATCTGAGGGAAAGGGAAAGACTTTATGTATAAATACACTGATGCAATATTCATTTGTTACTGCAAAACAAGCATAATAGCTTACTTGATATAAGTTAGAATGTTAAACCATAGAGAAACAGGGAAGTAGGGAATCATCTTTTAAAACCTTTTTTTGTGTCAGGAGAAACTTGAGAACTACAAGTTGCTTCTGGTGAGAGAGAATTGGCTGTCTGCAAGGACGTTGCCCAGGGGACACCCAGATGTTTTTACTATCCTTATGGGAGGCTTTTCTCATGCTCCCGCATGGAGCTGGAGCTGATAGAGGGAGCTCATCAGCGCTCTCCCTGGGTTGGATTCGAACTGGCAACCTTCAGGTCAGCAACCCAACCTTCGCTATCAGTCCTGCCAGCACAAGGGTTTAACCCACTGTGCCACCAAGGGTTCCTTTTTAAAACTAATTTATGTAAAGTATATATGTTTGTATTTCAGAGTTACATGTACATTGATAAGAGGAATTGGGTGGTTAGTTATGTAATTGCTGTTCAAGTATGTTTATCTTCATGTATGTATAAATATTGTTATTTTCTTTCTTTGTGTTGTTTATGTAAAACATTTGATTTTTTAAATAGTTAAAATTACCCAAAATGTGTATTTTAATTGAGTTTTAATCTTTGCTCTCGACCCCAAAAACCTTTCCACCCATTCTTATTTTTTAAACTTCAGAAGTAATCTGTCTCCCTCCTCTCAGCTCAAACATATAGATTTCAGGGAATCAGATTAGTACCCATAGGCCACATTGGGGTGAATTATGAGATGTGGGGACGGTTTGTCCTTCTCCCAGCCTAGTGGCAACCGTCAAAGAGGCATCAGTGCCAAGGTTTCAGCTGCTTGACATTTAGGGCCAGTAAAGGGGGGTGAAAAGGTTTGGATGGGCTGTCTCTGTCCCTCTTCTTCTGCCAAGTCCTTGAGTGGGCGGAGCAGCATTAAATCTGAGTGGGTGGGCAGGAAAAGTTACTTGTTCCTCCAGGAAAATACAGGATGTATCCGTCCTGAGCAGGATTAAAGATTCTTAAAATGCAGAAGTTTTTGCCAAATTACAAGAGAGATTTGCTACTGTGCATGGCTGTAACGTAACCATGAGCAAACTTCAGCTGGTAGGCTGGTAGGAATTGTGAGAGTTGAAGTCCAAAACACGTGGAGGGCAAAGTTTGCTCATGTTTGCTGTAGTAGAGGCACACTTTCAACACCCAAGACAAAATTGCAATTTATAATGGAATTGTGATTCTCATCTAAGCCAAATAAGCAGGTGCTTAAGGCGTCAAGGGAACTAGGGATACCACAGTACTTTTCCATTGCCGGATTTTCCATGAACCATATTGTACAAAACTGAACATTGTTCCCCCAAAAGGGGCTCCCTCTCTAAAAGACATCTGCAATTTTAAAAAGTAGGAGAAAACTTTACAAACAGAATTAAATTATGCAAAATTAACATTGTACAGTAAATTTTGTTTCCAAAAATAAAATGGTCTTTTACGGCTTATTATTGTTTATATTTTTGAATTACTGGGAGACATATTTGAGGACAACAAAATGTTTAGGGTCTTTAATAAGATCAGTTTGGTCCTGGTTCTGATTGCATCGTTGTTATAACATGCATTCTCCAGTAGAAACACATTTACTTAACCTTTGAATAATAATCATAGAACCAACCTGGACACAGCATATTATCTGAGAACATAGAAATGCTGGACCACTCTAACAACCACCATGCCAGACTACTTAGAAAAACTATGGATATCCACAAGCATGTGGACAATTTCAATAGAAAGGAGGAAACCATGAAAATGAACAAAATCTGGCTTCCAGTATTTAAGAAAAGTCTAAAATCAGGACAGTAAATAAAGAGCAACACTCTGAAAATGGGGGAATTCCAGACAGGAAACAATCAGGGCCAGTTAACACCTCACAACAAAGGATTCTCCCAAGCAGGAAACAGCCAGGCCTTGAAGCTTTTCAATGCTATTCAAGGTGATTAATTGCAACATTCACACTTGCCTCCAACTCCAAGAGTTCTTTCTCCCACCCTGGACATTATTCCACAGATATAAACCACCTTTGCCTAGTTTCCAATATATCTCACAACCTGTGAGGATGCCTGTCATAGATGTGAGTGAAACATCAGGAGAGAATGCTTCTGGACCATGGCCAGACAGCCCGGAAAACTTACAGCAACATAGTGAGTATTCGCTGTTAAAGAATGTATACATTTGGGGGGGGGGGGGGGGAGAGTGGCATAAAAGAAAAATAGAATGGGGGGGGGGGCTTTTTTTCTATAGGCAAATCTCAGGGAATATTGAAATATACACACCATGCCATGAAATAAAAGCGAAAGGAGAATCCATAACCTCTTTAAATAGGTTTTTCTTGAAAAGTTGGATTTGAGTCCAAGGCAAGAGGTCAGTGGGTTTAGGATTGCAATGAGGGTAGAATGAATGCAGTTTGGCACCGCTTTAGACTGCCATGACTCAAGGTCATGGGCTCCTGAAATGTGTACCTTCATAGGATCTTTTCTGCCAAACAGGGCTGAACTACCAACCCCAGGAGTCCATAGCACGGAGCCAGGGCAGTCAAAGTTGAATTGGACCAATTTTAACAGTATAGAACAGGCATGAGCACACTTGAGCCCTCCAGGGGTTTTGGACTTCAACTCCCACCACTCCTAACAGCCTCAGGCCCTTTCCTTTCCGCTTAAGCGGCTGAGGGGGGAAAGGAAGGGGCCTGAGGCTGTTGGGAATGGTGGGAGTTGAAGTCCAAAACCCCTGGAGGGCCCAAGTTTGCCCATGCTTGGTGTAGAAGCCTCTAAGTTAAGAGTGCTAGGATTCCACTTCCAACAGCCTGGCTCCATCCTATAGGATCCTGGGCTTTGAGTGCTTTGAATCCTCAGTCTGGGAGGCACTTACACTGTCGGGTTAATCGCCTGAGACTACTTTCGCTGCCCTTGGGATCAATGCTATGGGGTCCTGGGAGTTGTAGCATTGCCAAAACACCACAAATGACATGCCGCGGCGCAACAACCAAGACCAGCTGGAGTGGCATCGCCGCTGTGAAAACACACACAGCCCAAGCTCTCAATGCTTCCGACACACAAAGAGCCGAAACACACGCCAGTTCCCCGTCCTCACCGCCTTCTCCCCCGTCGCCTCCATCCCGCGGCGCCCATGGCCTTTTCCGAAGCCAGGTGGGCCTCGACGCCTTCCTTGGCCCAGAGAAGAAGGCAGGGCAGCGAGGCTCCAAGCCCAGGGAAACTCCTCCTTGTCCCAGGCCTTGCTGCTGCTCTTCTGCTGCTTCCGAAAGGAAAATGCGGCCGCCTCTGTGAGGAGGAGGAGCCCAGGAGCAACAAGCGCCTGCTTGTGTCTCCCTCTCCCGCCCGCCCGCCTGCGCGTCTACACTGTCGAATGGGCGCAGTTTCGCACCCCTCCAGGGAGGACTGCCCCGACTCAATGCTGTGGGATGCTGGGAGTTGTAGTTCGGGGAGGCGACGGCGCTCTTTGTCAGGGTGGCTGGGAAAACAGTCTCCCACTAGCATTGAGCCAAGGCTGTGAGTCATTCTGCATTCATGCTGCAGAGGAGATGCACTCCAGGAATGCCTTGCTAGTTAGTTAGTGCAGACGTTAATTATGGATAACTCAATCTAGTAGGCTGTGTACAAGTACTTTCCTTATTTTGTGTCATTGTCCCTTCCATGAGAAAGAAGGAGAATACTTCTTTTAGGAACAGGGTTTCCATCCACAGTATTTATTTCTTCTTCCTGCCTCATCACACTAGAGCAGGCATATAATAATACAATATAATAACTTTATTTTTGTATCCCGCCTCCATCTCCCCGAAGGGACTCGGGGCGGCTCACATGAGGAACAAGCCCAAACAACATAAGTTAAAAACACTGATCAATAAAATTAAAACATACAGTAGAGTCTCACTTATCCAACATAAACGGGCCGGCAGAATGTTGGATAAGTGAATATGTTGGATAATAAGGAGAGATTAAGAAAAAGCCTATTAGACATCAGAATAGGTTATGATTTTACAAATTAAGCACCAAAACATCATGTTATACAACAAACTTGACAGAAAAAGTAGTTCATTACACATTAATGCTATGTAGTAATTACTGTATTTACGAATTTAGCAGATAGTTTGCACATGACCAGGAATACGGGTGGAGGAGCAGACTCAATAAAACACTAAAAATCTAAAAGGTGCGGAGCAGTGATAAAGTACAATAACGGATAATGTCTTGTAAGAAATTGAGTATCTGGTGGGACTACTTACTCAAAGGCACATTGGAAAGCGTCCAGAGGAGGGCGACTAAAATGATTAAGGGTCTGGAGAACAAGCCCTATGAGGCGCGGCTTAAAGAGCTGGGCATGTTTAGCCTGCAGAAGAGAAGGCTGAGAGGAGACATGATAGCCATGTACAAATACGTGAAGGGAAGTCATAGGGAGGAGGGAGCAAGCTTGTTTTCTGCTGCCCTGCAGACTAGGACACGGAACAATGGCTTCAAACTACAGGAAAGGAGATTCCACCTGAACATCAGGAAGAACTTCCTCACTGTGAGAGCTGTTTGGCAGTGGAACTCTCTCACCCGGGCCGTGGTGGAGGCTCCTTCTTTGGAGGCTTTTAAGCAGAGGCTGGATGGCCATCTGTCGGGGGTGCTTTGAATGCGATTTCCTGCTTCTTAGCAGGGGGTTGGACTGGATGGCCCATGAGGTCTCTTCCAACTCTACTATTCTATGATTCTATGGAACATCTACATTTATAGGTCTTTGCAGAAGCTGGACAGGGAAGGTGCCAGTCTGATCTCCCTGGGGAGAGAGTTCCAGAGCTGAGGGGCCACCACCGAGAAAGTCCTCTCCCTCATTCCCACCAGATGTGCTTGAAACAAAGCCGGTAGGCTGTTAGGAATTGTAGGAGTTGAAGTCCAAAACACCTGGAGGGGTGAAGTTTGCCCATGTCTTCACTAGCGCATGGATCCACGTTAAATCCAGTTTCTGCCTCCTGTAGTTTGGTGGGACCCAGGATCTGTCTGACTGAGTTGTTTAAAGGTCCCTCCCTAAAGTGGATTTAAAGTGGAGCCAAACTCTAGTGTGATGAGATCTGTCATCTTGCTCTGGAACATGGCCATACAGCCTGGAAAATGCACAGCAATCCAGCGATTCCAGCCATGAAAGCCTTCGACAACACAAATAAACATGCTAAAATTCCTGTAATAGTTTAATTGAAACTGAACTAAATTAAAAGGAACCTCATAGAAATATACAATCAGGCATAGTCACAAACTAAGAAATCTGCTTTTGTGTCCTTTGTGCACATTACATGGCTCAATGCTGGGAGGTGTAGTTTTACAAAGTCTTTGGCCTTTTCTGCCAAAAGGGGCTGGTGCTTCACCAAACTACATTTCCTATGATCCCCTAGCCATGTCAAACTGCATTGAATCTCTAATAAGAATGTAGCCTTAAGTGCCAAAGGACTCTTAGCACAATCACAAACATCTTGAAGTGGTTCAAGCACAAGTTCGTTGCCCTGAAAATGAGTATTCTGGAATGGAGTAAACACAGACATTTCAAGGCAAAGTGCACCACATTTCTTTCTTCTCTCGTCACCCTTTGCTGTAACTGTACATTTCTCTACAGAAGAGGATTAACAAAAGGCTAAGGGGGCCCAGTTATTTCAATTACACAGGCATCAGGATCAAAATGCCTTTGCTATCAAACTGTATTTTCAAGAAGTACTGGCTGGTATCATCATCATCATCATCATCATCATCATTACTATTAATATGTTTATTTATTAATCCACAAGGAGACTCAAATAGCTCTATTTTATTAACATGGCATACCTGTACTGTGTTTTGTATAACGTACAGTAATCCTTATTCAAATACAGTTCTTGGAGGACACATTTAAGACCTTTGTATATGACTTAATGTAATTCCAGTGCCAAGTCTCGAGATAATATAGAATCATAGAGTTGGAAGAGAACATATACATAGTCCATCTAGTCTAACCCCCTGCTATGCAAGAAAAGCACAATCAAAACAGATGGTCATCCAGCCTCTGTTTAAAAGCCTCCAAGGAAGGAGCTTCCACTACAGTCTGAGGCAAAGAGTTCCACTGTTGAACAGTTCTTCTTAATGTTGAAGTGGCATCTCCTTTCCTGTACTTTAAACCATTACTCCAGTTCCTAGATTCCAGAGCAATATCAAGCAGGGTGGTTTTGTTGTAGAGAAAGGCTTGTGATGCATAGAATAGAGAAGACAATGCAAAGGTCTTCTGATGCCAAAAGGGACAGCCCAAATGACAAGGTTCTGCTTATCTATACCATTCTGCTTGCATGAGCTTTAACAAATAAGCTCACCCATTATTCTCCCCTTTGTATCCTGTCTTTATTATCCCACCTCTCCTATCATAAAACCACCCAGCTACCACAATGAAAGCGAACTGGTCTGTGAGTGCTGTCTTTTGCCTTGAGCCATACAAAGGGTGTGGGGAGAAAGACTCAGCACTTTATCTTAAGCCTGAGATAATTGCAGGTTTGCCTGCCACAGAGCACTTGGACAATAAAAAACATATTCTGACTATGAGAGATACAAATGATATACAGAAGGTTGCAGACGGATGGGATTGCAACTCACACTTTCCTCTTGGCAATTGGAGATGAGAGAGGTTGTCCTTTCCAGAAAGGAAACAAAAATTCAGAAAGCATCCAGCAGCTACCCTGAAAATAGAGACCACATCCCACAAGTTCAGTACTGTATATAGTCATGTACAAGTCAACCTCATGTATAAGTCAAGGCCAAGTTTTGAGGCGAAAATTATGGATTTTATTCAATCCATGGATAAGTCAAGGGTTCTTCTGTTGAGAGGAGAAAACCGCAATGCCAGTTTAGAGAGTCAACTTCCCCTGGACTCTGTTGCCATTTCTCCACCAAGGCATTAAAAAAAAAGCCAGAAGTAGCACCATGTCAGAAAAGGTAGAGGGAGTTGGTGCTTCTTTTAGGTTTTCCCAGGATAGACTAAGCACATGCCTTTTGCGACTCTATGCAGAAAAGGTGATAGTTCTTTTACTGTTAAATATTCACATTGACCCATGGATAACTTGACTCAGGTTTTTTTTGCCTTGATTTTTGACTAGCATTTCTAGACTTATACATTAGTGCTATATAAGGGTATTCACTTATGTACCTGGCATTGCTTAGGTTAGGTATTTTGAGTGGGCTACGATGGGTCAAGTTTGGTCCAGAACCATCATGGGTGGGATTCATGCAGTTCTCTGGATGTGGTTGGATGACATCTCCCATCATCCCTTATCACCCCCCCCCCAAAAAAAAACCCCTTGGTTTTTTGTTTTTGTTTTTGTTTTGTTTTTGCATTGGATTATGACGTGTATGCATACAAAGTTTGGTTCAGGTCCACCAAACCATGTAGGAGTCTTTGTGGATCGCACATACATACAAATAAACATATTTTGACTTTTCTATGCCATAGATAGATTTTCTGAGTGGCAGCACCTACCTGGTGTTTCAAGAACGAGTCTTTCCCAGTCCTGTCTGTCTAGAGGTCTCTAAGACTTTCTGACTATGAAGGACCATATGGCATGGTGATGCTTTTCCATGCAGTCCTGTGATCACTGAAAGCAACTGCATATCAAAGTGATTGCTATTTCATGTCTCTGCCTTTACATAACTGTGCCAATTTGTGTCCACCAGTCCTCTTACTGTACTCTCACTGCTCATTTTTTAAATTTTAAAGCAATTTTACAATTACAAGTATTGTTAATACAAAACTAAAATACAAGCTAACATTAAAAAAAAGTGTGGCTTGGGAACAATGACAGAGGGAGAGTGGATGGAGAGGAGGACATAATTTCAGTGCCAGTATGCCAGTGCCAGTGAAATGGCCTTATTGCACCAAGTAAGTGACAGGAATATGGTGGGATTTGCAGTTATTGATGGGCTTTGTACATCAATAATGGGGGGCAAGTTAATCACGGGGAGGAGGCAGACTAGCAACGGGATTGCACAGTGCTGTGCAATAGGAATGGTGCTGATTCAACACTACCTGGCTTGTCTCCTTCGTGCCATAAAGTCTAGACCAGGCATGGGCAAACTTCAGCCCTCTAGGCGTTTTGGACTTCAACTCCCACAATTCCTAACAGAATTATAAAAGTTGAAGTCCAAAACACTTGAAGGGCTGAAGTTTGCACAAGCCTGGTCTAGACTCTACTCTGCATTCCTTCAAGATAGGCTGACTCAGACCTAAACTTGACAGCTTTAATCCATCACCAATCTACCCTAATTCCGAAAATGGATTTGTGGACATTGCAGCTAGATACTTAGGAATAAGAAAGCTGCACCTGCTAAACATCCATTCAGCATGATGGCCTGTACCGAAGACTTGTTATCCATTCCATGTGGTCAGCCATAATAAAGAGAAAAGATTGAGTCAAAATGTTATACTTAGCCCTGTTTTGCAGTAGGAGGTCTAAGATGGACCCACTTGGCTTAGAATCTTAGAACGTGTTAAGAGTACATTAAGAGTAAACGGCTTTGAGAGTCAGAGAAAAGTTTTGGTCTCATTTCAGGTGAAAGTGAGAAGCAGGGGTATTTTTCATTCCCTAGAGAATTCCCAGGAGACATTTTGTCTTTGCTTAGGCATGTGGGCTTAAAATTTATTTGGAACAGGGGAGGAGAGGCAAGCGGATGCTTTCATGGTGTGAGACCTTTCCTGACCGTAATTGTTTCCCATTTCCGCAGTTTCTACTTGGTGCCTCCTTTCCTCGAGATAATGAAGGATATGGGAAACCTATTCTTCAGTAACAAATCCTGTTGTGTGCTGACTTCTCTGTTTCCTGTGAGCATTTTAAAGACACAAAGGGCCCGATCCCTTGGAAAGTCCTTGTGCTTAAGCCCATGGAAATGAAAATTTACTGCAAACCCAGGTTGCTTTTGTTCAATTCCCTTTAGTCAGTGCGGGGATTCCCTCAAGAGGAAGCAGGCAGGGTACATTGCTTCACTTGCACCAAAAGAGTTTATGTCAACACCTTGGTCATTAGTAGGGCTCTGGATTTCTGTCCCAATGCTGTACCCTAACAAAACCATTTTACTCCATCCATTCCCACTGGGCTTTCACAGAACTATTTTTCAATGGAATATCTTATTCATGATCCTATGTATTGAATTTAGACCTCATTTACACTGACCATATATAATGCAGCTTCAGTCTGCATTATATATGGAAATTGGAGCCCCCAATGGTGCAATGGGTAAACCCTTGTGCTGACAGGACTGCTAACCTGAAGGTTGGGTTACTGACCTGAAGGTTGCCAGTTTGAATCTGGGGAAAGCATGGATGAGCTCCCTCTGTCAGCTCCAACTCCACATGAGGGGACATGAGAGAAGCCTCCACAAGGATGGTAAACATCAAAACATCTGGGCATCCCCTGGGCAACGTCCTTGCAGATGGCCAATTCTCTCATATCAGAAGTGACTTGCAATTTCTCAAGTCAATCCTGACATGGAAAAACAATTCTGGTACTAAGGAAAGTAATTTCACTGTGCAGATGATTACACAGGAAATCCTGGAAACCGTTTGAAGATCAGATGTGATTACAGAAACTACAAATCACTGATGGGCATTATGGGCTTTTTTGGAGGTAGGAGTTAGTCTGGCTGCCACAGTTTGAATATAGCTTTGAACTACATTAAATGGTCAGTGTAGATGGGGCCTTGATCCTATGCCTGCTGACTTCAACGTTGCATGCCTTCTTTTTAATATATGGAAGAAGTTGCATGATTTCCTTGAATTGTGGGAGACCAATGCGTGTTGAAGCCAATATGGAGTACACTTGGGCTTGTGTTGGTATCCCAAGATCACACTGGAAAACCTGTTAATGATCACTTTCTGCCCCTTTTCTATCTCTTTGGTGGGTTGTATGGTTTCACTGATTTTTTTTTTCAATCAGGTACCTTGACTTTGAAGATTATTAAGAATGTAAATTAATCCCGGAAGGGTAGGGTTGAAAACAACCGGAGGATACACTGTTGCTATATCCGTTGGGCTTACAATTTTTCTGTCAACATCAGGTTAGAAAAATTTGGTTTTTAGATTTAAATTCTTTCCAGTTACAGGCAATAAAGAAAAGGGGAGGCTTGATACAAACATAGTGCTATGAGTGTGATACAGGTTGAGTATCCCTAATCCAATCTGTGCTGGCACTTGGATTTTTTTTTTTTTTGTATTTTGGAATACTTACATATACATAATGAGATATTTATATTAGTATATATAAACATAAAGAGATATCTGGATATCAAGTCTAGGCACAACATTTATATATGTCACATATATATCTTATACACATAGCTCAAAGGGAATTTTATACACACAATATTCTAAATAATTTTGTCCATGAAACAATGTTTGTGTCTGTTGAACCACCAGAAAGCTAAGCTGTCATTATGTGGACAATTTTGGATTTTTGAGCATTTTGTATTTCAGAATTCTGGTTAAAGGATACTCAATCTGTATTCAGTAGTTTGTGTCTGAACATTTCCACGAGCAAGAACTATTTCTAAGCTTAATATTGTTACACAAGGGCATATTTTGCAGCTAAACCACATTGCAACATTGAAGATAAGTGTGTGCTTAAGATGTGCTGGTAATGACGCATACACATCTTCTTTTGCAGCACGATAACCTAATCATTTTCAGAACTATGGATGATGGACTGAATAACATTTTGAAGAAAAGAGTAAAGATTTTGAAGACTTACAGTTCAGCAAATCCGATGGTGGATCTGACATATGTTGTGCTTCATTCACAAGGAAACAGCTTCTGCCCCAGGGGTGTTGAATCAGTGGAAACAGCCAAGGTTGTCAGGCTAGGTCCAGAGGGATCGCATTTATCTCCAGGGAGATCTAGGGTTAAAGTGAACATTTTAAAGAGACATGGATCAATTTGTTCATCAAAGTTCACCTTGTTCTGCCAAAGATTGCAATAGGATAGACAGCATGATCAAAAGGAGTGTTCCAACCCCCTCCTTCTGCCCTGCCTCCAGAATTTCCTTAGAAATCATCAAGTAAATAAAAACATTTTCTTTGGAAAGATATCTGCAGAAATGATTCCTTAATGAGAAATAGTGTGGATTTAAGCAAATGGAGGAGAATTCCCTGTGCTAGTCCCATGTTCTTTTCCCTTTTCTGAAATCTAAATCATGGCTACTCTCTTTTTGGGAAAGTTCCCATTTCAATCTCTCATCTCAAATGTATCATTTATTTATTTGTGGGAGTAGGTGTGTGTGTGTGTGTGTGTGTGTGTGTGTGTATATATATATATATACATACACACACACACACACACACACACACACACACACATATCCTGCTGTTATTCCTAAAAGTCTGGGATTCAGGAAAGCCCACAAAAAGTTAAAACATTAACACATATTGCAACTATTTTTCATATTTTAAATAGAGTCAAAAATAATTTAAAAGCATTTCAATACAATATACCGTGTTTCCCCGAAAATAAGACAATGTCTTATATTAATTTTTGCTCCCAAATATGTGCTAGGTCTTATTTTCAGGGGATGTCTTATTTTTCTATGAAGTAGAATACACATTTATTGTTGAACAAAAAATGAACATTTGTCATCACAAACCAACATAACCAGACAAACTGTGAATCCTATCAAGAATTTCTTGTTACTACCATTATTTCCATGTAGAACTGGTATGTACATTTACCTATCCTGCATGTTCTGGTGTTCTGTTTGGCAGGTGCTGGGCATGCTTCTAAACCAAAACTTTGCTAGGTCTTACTTTCGGGGGAGGTCTTATATTTAGCAATTCAGCAAAACTTCTGCTAGGTCTTATTTTTTGGGGATGTCTTATTTTCGGGGAAACAGGGTAGCACCCAAAACCCCTTTCATTTATCTTGTTATCAGTCCTTCCAGACTAAAAAGCTCTTTTCCTGCAAAAAGGTTGAAAGGAAAAGAGACCTATCCCATTTTTGACTATCTGAAATTTTTTTTATTATTAATTCAGTGACGTGAACCAGGCACTTCCAACTGAACCAATGCAAACCCAATTGAATGTCACAACTAACTTGAACCTAACTAACTTGAGAACATAGAAATGCTGGACCACTCTAACAACCACCATTTCAAGCTACACAGAGAAGCCATAAATAATAAAATAATTGTTCACAAGCATGTGAACAATTTCAGCAGAAAGGAGAAAACCATGAAAATGAACAAAAATCTGGCTACTAGTATTTAAAAAACCTCTAAAATCAGGACAGGAAATAAAGAACAACACTCTGAAAACAGGGGAATTACAGACATGAAACAATCTGGGCTAACACCTCCCAACAAAGGATTCCCTCAGGCAGAAAGCAGCCGGGCTTTGAATCTGCAAGGCCATTAAATGCTAATCATCAAGGTGATCAATTGCAACGTTCACACTTGCCTCAAATAGACAAGAGTTATTTCTCCCAACCTGGACTTTCCACAGATATATAAACCCCACTTGCCTAGTTTCCAACAGACATCACTACCTCTGAGGGTGCCTGCCATAGATGTGGGTGAAATGTCAGGAGAGAATGCTTCTGGAACATGGTCAAACAGCCTGGAAAACTCACAGCAATCCAATTTGAACCATTGTCTTCCTTTGAGGCTGAGAGAGCCTGACATGCCCAAGGTCACCCAGTGGGTTTCAAGGGTTGGGCGGGGATTTCAACTGCGGTCTCTGCCTAGAACACTCTGGTTCTAACTCAGATAAATCAATCAGGAAGAGGTTAGTCTGTGCTGTCTATTGTGTAGAAAAGCTGCATGCTTTGCATTTCAGAAATGGAGGATGTCCTAGTGTTAACACGCAGTTCTTTCCCCACCCTTCTGCTTGTTCACGTACTGCAGGGGAAGAAGTATTCTTTGTGTCAGAAACCAGAATGCCTGTCCACCGCAGGGACTCCTCTTGATTTATCCACTTAAGTTCAGACCTTCACCTTTAAAGTTCTTTACAGCTCTGCCTCACCCTGCTTATCTCTGCTGCCTCTTTTTATTGTCTCAACAGTTTGCTGTCTGTTTGCTATTATTTGTTTGGTAGGACTCCTTTTCCTCCCACCCACTTCCCCTCCTTTTCAAATGCATGGAATGTCTACTATGCGGCTGACTCTTTTCTAAAGCAACACATTTACTAGTACTTCAATTATGCTTTTTGGCATTCCTATGGCTAAATGCAATGCTTGATCCAAGACGGCCTTAGTTTTATTTTGGGGATCATTATTATAATCACTGCCACCACCACCACCATTATGGACCCCAACGCAAAAGTAAGGACGCCTTTAAAAACAATTTACCCAGTTTTGGAAGCATTTGTTTGCCTTCTCCTAATAAGCAATTTGTTCTCATTTTTAAGAGCCAAGGCCACATTTTTAACAATCCCATTAATTCCTGACTTAGACTGTGTTGTAAATGTTAAGGAAATGCCCAATATTCTGTTTTGTTTTCTTCCAGAGGTTGGAATGTTTACTTTTTGGACTAATAAGCATTTACAATATGGTCTGGCTGTGATTTCTGGCAATTATAATACTGTAAAGAAACATTTCTGAATTCCAATTTTCTCCAACAATCCTTTGCTTTTTGTAGGTGGAAATAAAACAGCTGCTGTTAGCATACACTTGAGCTGAGAGAAAGCCTTACAGTTAACACTGTCATCCACTATACTGTATATACTGTTAGCATGAATAAATTTACTAATATTTATTGATATCAACTTCTCACAATAAAATGTAGTTTTGCTTATCTTTCTCTATCATGCATTCAGCCATGCAGCATTAATAGCTATGTCTGGCAAACAGGCAAACAGCTGGCCAGATGGAGCCATAAGAGCAATTCTGTTTGCTCCAGCAGACCTATCAAATTTTAATCAAAGCATAATAAAATGTTTACCCAATGTTTTGACTGTAAGAGAAATGTGGTAGAAAGATAGCTGATGAACATAGGAACTGCATAACATATTCACGGGTAGCTTTGTTGGGCACCCAGTAAAATAAACCAAAATCCACAAAAAAGGAGATACCTTTATTGGACAATCAAAACACACAAAAAAAAAATTAAAATTTTAGGAGCTCCATTAACTTCTTTATCAGGGAATAGACATTACAAAATCATACACGAGAAAATAAATTTGATTGTGGTAGAGTCACAGCGTAACATTTTGTATCAAATGTTGCTTCCATTGATCTGGAGGGGCCTCAATGTGAGCAAAGGCCACCTTTCCTTGGCCATGTGGGAACCAAGACAAAGGACAATACAATTTAAAGTCCATTAGTGGTAGTAAAGTAACTCCTCTTGGGTTTCAGTATACTCCTATCTTTTGTGAAGCCACAACCCCTTTTTTATGCAAAGAGCATTGAATTGATCCCTTATATTGACTTTCTGAGACAAAGGACAAAAATGGGACCACTTTCAATTCTATGTACAACATCCAACTGGAACAACCACTGAATTCTCTTTCAGTGTGGGCAATAGAACATAGGTATCCTCTATTTATAGCTATAAGGGACAGGCTAGTTAGACATGATATAGGTTGTCTGTAGTATAATAAATTATAATCTCCTGTAACCTTTTGCTGCTACTCTCTAGGATGAGCTGCCTAAGATAACTTTTTCACTTGTCTTAATGGCAGAGCTAACTTGGTTTCCAATGTCAACAGCTCAGCCTATTTGATCATTTCAAGTCAAATCCAGAACTTTGAAAATGTACTTTGTTAGACTACATCTTGAACAATACTCAAGCTATCACCATTAGAAGCCATATTGGCCAAGGGATTCTACGTGTTTTAGTCCAATAATATAGCTTTTTAATGCTTTGCTTGGACAGTGTTTTTCCAGGGCCTCTTTTCTCTCAGAAGATTCTTGAAATATTGGAGACACAATTCTTCCAAGTTGTGTTCTCTATCACTGATTTAGTATGGCATCTCTTTTTAATGGCTCTTATACACAAAATGACTATAACTAAAGTCAGCGGTGGCCGAGGGCTTCCATGTCAATGATCTTGGAAATTCACTGTGAACTTTGTTTTAGGCTTCATAACAGCTATCCATGGTTCTGAACCCATTTGGGAGTTGTGTTCAGCACTTGGATAGCCCATTTAACAACAAAAGCAGCAACATTTGTTTCTTATCTGCATTTCTCTATAGATCAAAGTGGGGAGCAACAGTAGATTAAAGCACATCAGGTAAATATATATACACTGAGTAAAACACATACCATCAGTTTAAAAGAACATATAAGATTAATACATATTCAAAAATCAATTCATATTTTTAAAATTCTAATTTTAAATGTATAATTTAAAAATCATCTGAATAGGCCTGCAAGAGAGATTGCTCTGTATTGCTAGTTTTAATTCAGAGAGCACATTCAGCTTTCTAATATCCCACAAAAGGAGGTTCCAGTCTAGGGGCAGCTGAAGAAAAAGTCCTTTAGGTGACACTTGATGACCTACTCCTGGTTGAATGATGTAAATGTCACACAGAAAACTTTAGTGTATGGGGTAGATTATGTAGGATTGTAATATGAGAAAATTAAATCCTTAGTGGATTCATTGCATTTATTTCATGAAAGCCACTAACTATGTTGATGTTTTTTACTGGGATAATTGTTTTATTGCTTTGTTACTGTTATATGTTTGTTTTATCAGGCCAGGCCCCATGTAAGCCGCCCCGAGTCCCTTCGGGGAGATGGGGCGGGGTATAAAAATAAAGTTATTATTATTATATTATTATCCACAGCTGTGAAGCACTATGGGAGTTTTAAGAAATTATCTTTGACTAATATACTTACATTTCTCATAACATGCAGTACAGTTTGCATTACAAGAGACAAATAATTTTGCCGATGTAAATATGCACTGTATGCACTCTTCTAAATTTTAAAAAATAAGAGAACAAATCAAATGTACTAGATACTATATGCCCTAGAATAACAGAGTGAGGGCTAACTGACTAATTAGAATGTACAAGTCCTAGAACAAGCAAAATCATGGCATTTGGTCTTTAAAAACCCATTTTGCATAAAGAGATAAATGGAACTGAGGTGAGAGAGCTTTACTTTAGAAAAAAATTGAACTGTGATCTTTTCCACCCTGAAACACTTCACATTCATCTCATACTGGATTGCTGCTTGGATAGGTCCTAAAAGCCAATTAGTTTGCTTTAAAGAGGATGCTCCAATATCCGGTCTGCAAGCACAGTTAATGTGTGTAATCAGGCATAAGCACACAAGAGTTGCTGCAGCATATGGATGATACATTAGCCATTTCCACTCAGCATAGGTAGTGATTAGTTCTGATATTTATGGATTATTATTCATTTTTTATCATTTACCAGATAACAGAATGTGACATCCCCTTTTAAAAAATGAAGTTAGTTATTTCAGGTGAACTTTTATGCTCATCATAGAATTAGGAGGGCCAGAGTTAAAAGTGAAAGGGGAGGGTTGCTGAGAGATCCCACAATTATTTGAGATTTCTTTTTCCAGTTTTTAGTTTTGTCTTTTATATGGGATGGGATCCTTCATGGTCATGTGTAGGTAGGGGTTCTGTATGCAAAACTCTGCTGTGTTACCTTATCCAAGATTTGGCTGTTTCACTGTGATAGCACCCTTATCATGACCTTTCCATTGTTTCTGGAGAATGAGAGCAGGATTCAAAAAAACATCTGCCTATGTCTTTATAGCCAGATGCACCCTGAAAACTTATTTTGCCAAGATCTGTTGTAGTGGTCTAGAGGTGTCCATAAATGTCATTGGTTTGCACCTGGATATAGCAGTGTGGGTCCCCAGATGTTTTGGTCTTCAACTTCCAGAAATCCTAACAGCTGGTAAACTGGCTGGGATATCTGGGAGTCATTGGCCAAAACATCTGGGGACCCACAGGTTGAGAACCACTGGGATATAGGAACATAATGCTTATCTGGTTTTCCCCATTCTCCACTAAGAAAAGAATGGTTGTTGGGGTTATCATGTTGAAACAGTTAGTCCTGGAGGGTTTTGGATATTGCAGAGGGAGGAACAGAATATCTGTCTTTCCAATGATAAAAAAAATGAAAATGCAGATGCAAGAGAGACTTACATATGTCACTAAAAGATGCCAGCCACAATATTTTACCATAATACCCATCCTATTTCTGTTTAATAGAAATACATTTTAATATGTATCTTTCACAGAACTACAGTTTAACATGTGTGTTTTTATAGAATTTTTGCAATATTTGTGTATTTTGACTGTGCCTGCCAGGAGCAGTGAGGAGAAAAGGGTAAGAAATAAAATTATTGTTATTGTTGTAGTAGTTGTAGTTGTTGTTATTTATAGGTACAGTAGAGTCTCACTAATCCAAGCCTCGCTTATCCAAGCCTCTGGATAATCCAAGCCATTTTTGTAGTCAATGTTTCCAATATATCGTGATATTTTGGTACTAAATTCGTAAATACAGTAATTACAACATAACATTACTGCGCATTGAACTACTTTTTCTGTCAAATTTGTTGTATAACATGAAGTTTTGGTGCTTAATTTGTAAAATCATAACCTAATTTGATGTTTAATAGGCTTTTCCTTGATCAGTCCTTATAATCCAAGATATTCGCTTATCCAAGCTTCTGCCGGCCCGTTTAGCTTGGATTAGTGAGACTCTACTGTAGTTTGTAGGTCCACAGCAAACCCATTCTCAAAGGCTATATGCATGTCTCACATATAATTATTTGTGGACATATTTGTAAAGTTGCTATATGTTACCAGAATTAGCAAGTTATCTACACTACAAGTGTATTGCCTGTTTTCTTTCACAACTGAACTACAACATCTGATTTAAACAGATAAGATAGTTATGTGTCTGAAACTGTGTTAATAATTAGAGGCATTCAAGATTTGCTTTGTATAATTTTTAACTTGCACAACTGTTAAATATGCAGGTGATAGCTGAAATCTCTGGTCTTACATAATATCACTGTAGGACCTTCTGTAGATAAGATAGAACATTTTCTTCATTAAACAAGCACATTTTTGTTGATTAACAAGCTATGTTAAGAAAAAACGTCTTGGTTAAGCCTACACTTGAACATTTGGTATTATTGCTCTGTGGGAACATTTCCGGCAATACATGTTCATCTTTATCAGTGCACACAATGTTCTATTTTGGTCGGTCTTCTACATTTAGTTATTTAGTTGATATACATTCCAGGAAAGATGAAAGGCAAGTTAATAGACAAAGTCACAAACCAAAAACTGCTAACAAAGTTTTGAGCTAGTAATACCAACAAAAATGCAAAGGTACAGCAGGCCCTTGGTTTCTGCTGGGGTTTGATTCAAATGCACACACACAAATACTATGGATACCAAAACTCATGGAAGTTCCAGTCTTGTTATATTCAATGATGAAGTAAAAATGGCATCCCGTATATGAAATGGCAAAAGCAAGAGCTTTTGGGGTTTTAAAAAAACATTTTCAAGCTACTGATGGTGGAATCTGTAGATGCAGAATACATGGGTATGGAAGGCTGGTTGTAGTTCCCATACAAATGCTTTATTTTTATTGGGTTCACAAGTGTTCAGCCCTAAAGGAAATGCAGATACAACTACAATATATCAAGGGTGTCTTCTTGCATTGTTTATATGAAGTCCTAATCATGGTACAATAGAATCTGAGTTTGGAAATGTTAGGTTTTTTTTAACTTGAATTTCCAGGATTCCCCAACAAATAAAGTAACTAATCATTTGAGCAGAAGTCCAAAACAGCAACATTTCTTTAAATTATTTTCAAACTACCCTGTAAGTGATCACAACAAATAATGATTCAATGATATCTATGCCTCGGGTGGCTTAGAGGGCTAAAGCCTTGTGACTTGAAGGTTGGGTTGCTGATCTGAAAGCTGCCAGGTTCGAATCTCACCTGGGGAGAGTGCAGATGAGCTCCCTCTATCAGCTCCAGCTCCATGCGGGGACATGAGAGAAACCTCCCACAAGGATGGTAAAAACATCAAAACATCTGGGCGTCCCCTGGGCAACATCCTTGCAGACGGCCAATTCTCTCACACCAGAAGCAACTCAGGTTGCTCCTGACACAAAAAAAATAATCATTTTGTAGAAAAATCATGAATCATCAGGCAAAAGTTTTGCATGGCAACACAGTAAAGATGCTATGGTGTTAGAACAATGCATTAGCACTGCTACAGAATAGACATCATAATCAGCCGTAGCCTGTATTAGGGCATGTTCAGCATGAACTTGCATTCATCTAAGTTCAAACTACCTTCCTTTTTGCCACATTGCCCTCAGTTCCACTGTGCTGAACTGACATTACCTAAAGGAAGAAGGCACTAAAGAAATACTGTGCTAACTATCCTGATCACTTCTGCATGTCCTTGCGAGACCACAGTTTTGAAAACATTATTGTTATTATTGTGTGCCTATATGTCATTTCTGACTTATGTCAACCTATGACAGGATTTTCTGGGGCCGAGAGTGCATTGCTCACTCCAAGTCATTCAGTGGGTTTCATGGATAAGCAGGGAATGGAACCCTAGCCTCCTGCGTCATAATTCAATATTCACCAGTGGTAAAATCCCCAAATCTCTCTGGAATCAATTAAATAGCATCCTTCTCTAGAGACTTTTAAAAAATCCTAAGAGATCACCTATCCATATCATCAATAGAATGTGAATGTAACAATAACATTGGGGTCTATGGTCTTCCCTACTTCTGCTCAGTTCTCCAGACCATAATCAATATGGTGTTTTCCAGCTCCATGTTTCTGATGGCAACCTTGACATTCTGAGCTGCCTTGCAAATCAGTGTGGAAAATAAAGTCATGCAGAAACCAATGTCCTAATGATGTCATCACCAAATCTCAGATCCATTCCATGAGCTCAGATAGAAAAGCTGTTGGGAAGAAGGATGTATGCTAGACCAAGTCTGTCCCAAACAAGTCCAGTAACATGAGAGACAGACAGTGCAGGTTGGGACTCATAAGACAGGAAGCCTAGAGAGGGAAAATTTTTAAGAGACTATTAAACTTGTACCCTCCTGACCCTCAAGTCTAAAGCTGTACAAGGCCCGAGTGGGTAGGTCTGAACACCACATCTAGATCTTGAGAATGCAAATTAGTTCAGTAAATCAGGCATTATAGAGATATGATAACAGATTGTCCTGCCGGTATATAATCATAGGCTGATGTGAGGACATTTTGATAGCTTCCCAGCTGGAAGACATCCAGATGTGGGAATAGGCACTAATGTATTACATGTCTTCTCCTTTTTCTTCTTCTCCTCCTCTGCCTTTTCTCCTCTTATCCTACATTTTTCCCAGTTTGAAATTCAATGCATCTTACAACCGTTAATACAAACACGGTTAAAATATTCATTTCATGTCAAAGTTAAAAGTTAAACCATCAATAAAATGACCTGTTCTTCTTAGCTTTTCAAATAGCATATCTCCCACTGCTCATTATTACTCACATTGCCTACCATTCCTATCTGCCTTGGCACATCTCAAATGACTAGCAGAAGTCCAGGCAGAAACAGAGAACCAGCACAAACCCCCAGAAAGCCCAGAAATAATATAAATTGAAGTCACAGCTCTGACAGTTCACCTCAAAGGGTTCACCCAGTTTGGTGCCATTCCTTTGCCTTCAACATGGCAACTACTTCACTATTTGAATCCATTATTTCCATCTGAATATGCAGATCTGCTACTTCACTTTATTGTATGTGGTTTTAGGAAGGGACTTAAATGGCTTGTTCATCTCTTCTAATGGCAGCATTGGCTTGGTGCCACAATATCCCACGCATCTTTGTAGCCAACTTGCAGCTGTGTAAGTTCAAGAATCTCTGAACAACTTAAGGATGTTGGCTTAAACTGTTGGCTTAGTCCAGTATGCTATCCCTGATGTGCCTAGCCAGTCACTTTAGGTGTTGTGGGCATTTAGACAACTTAAGATTGAATATCTCACTCATTGACCCTGCACTTAGGATTTTTTTTGAAAACTTTAGTTTTTTTAAAAAAATCATAGTATTGGGAGTATTATTGGGAGTATTATAATAAACAATGAAGGCAAAATCCAGCTAAATTAAAGTGCTTTTAAAATCCCACTGGATTTCAGTGGGCCAATTAAATATATGCTTAAACTTTTCTTTTCTAAATCAATAAGGATTTAAATGTGCTTTATATCATTTGGGACATGTCCGTAACACACAGAATTGTTTCTTTTAAAAAGAAAATCCATATGGTTCGATCAACAAACCGATTCTTTTTATTTCTGTTGTCTGCCATTGTATAAAATATTAACACGGCTCCAGAAACAAAATGTAGAGAGCCTTTACAGGAAAGGTTGGCATTAAAAATAGGACCTGGCAGACAGGAACTGTGATGGAGATGTGTGTACAATAAATGTCTTTTATAAGTGAAAATTTCCTACTTCGCTTTTGTTTGAGCTCCTTTGATATTTGCTTATTTATTTTGTGATACAAGTATACACAGTAGATCTTCAAGCAGAAATACATCCTAACTATCATTGGAAATCCCCCTAGGAATTTCCAAGGATTGTTGAAATCCACCAAAGAGGGTTGTTTAACAGAACAACATGAAATATTTTCAGACTTGGCGCTAGTGCAAATATCTATTGCTCTGATCCAAGAAAGCTTCAAGAGTCTAGAGAGGGGGTTTCCAATGTTCCTGATCTTCTCCATTTCTACATCCTTTTGTTGCTTGGGAAAGTCAACTTTTTTGTTAACTATTAGTCGCAGAAATACTTTACAGTAGAAGATCTTCAAATTTGTTTCACTGGATGTTTTGGACCTAACTTCAAGAGGCCCCAGCCAACATGGCCAACAGGAAATCTGGAAGCTATGGTCCAAAACATTTGGAAGATAACATTTAGGAATTGCTTATAGAAGAGTCTGAAATGGTGCCTGGTGTGGTGGGAGAGAAACCAAAGACCCTTTTGCATTACACAATTATAGTGTTATGCTTTCTTTGTCATGGCAACACCTTATGGAATCCTGAGTTTTGCAGTTTGGAGAGACGTAATTGGTCAGAATGCTAGGATTCCATAGGATCTGGCAATAGCAGTTAGTGGAATAAAAGCAGGGTGATTGTGTGGGGTGAAAGAGCCCTAAACAAATGTATCGCTTCAAAAAAGATCAAAGATCAGGGAAATGTATTCCACCCTCACTCCCAAGGAAGAAATAGTCCCATACCAGATTCAAGGTATGGGAAAATAGAGTAGCTTTGGATCAGTCACATCCAAAGACAGATTTAGTCCACTTTTGGAATTCTCCTCAAAGATTTCTATTATAATTGGATGCCCAAGACCATGGGGGTAGGCGGAATAGAGCTTGCAACCGTTACATTTTTGGACAAGATGCCCCAAAGTTTCACAGTTATTGTGGCCATCATTAGAGCTCATTTCACAGCCAGCATGATAAAGAACATCTTTTCCAAGAGTGGGGCTTTTCCCCCTGCTATGGAAGGCCAATACAGCAACAGAGATTAATCTCTCATTATCAGCACAGTTCATATATACAGGATATATTTAGAGTTTTCCACTTAGCCTGCAGTTATCTCCTTCTTCCTCCTCCTCTTCCTTTTTTCCTGGCTTTTCTCCAATATTATGAATCTCTAGATGACCTAAAGAAAATTAAAATAAGAACAAATAAAAAACATGAAAATTTTCATGAATAATAATAATTTTATTTCTCACCTGCCTCTCATGGCATGGCACAGTCAAACACACAAACATTGCAAAATGTATAAAAATACATATTAAAATGTAGTTCTAGAAAAGATACATATTAAAACATATTTCTATGAAATACATATTGCATACACAGGATAGAGATTAAAACACAGGACACGAGTTTAAGAATCATGCTTAAAACTGGCTGGATAGGCACACACACACAACACAATTTTATAAAAAATACACACACACACAATTTTTATATATATATATATATATATATATATATATATATATATATATAATTAAAAGTCATTAAAATTCATGAAAACACAGAATAAATGTGTGCCTGTGCGTGTGGGCCCTTCCATACTGTCCTATATCCCAGAATATCAAGGCAGAAAATCCCACAATATCTGCTTTGAACTGGGTTATCTGAGTTCACACTGCCACATATTCCAGTTTAAAGCAGAACATGTGGAATTTTATTTTTGTGTGTGGAGGGGCTTTTGTGTGTGTGTGTGTGTGTGTGTGTGTGTGTGTGTGTGTGTGTGTGTGAGAGAGAGAGAGAGAGAGAGAGAGAGAGAGCACATTTGCTTGTCCTAGCTAGAGTGGCCTGTTACTGAATCAACTGTTCAATGCCAAGACAACATTTATACAAATCCCATTGATTTAATGGGTCTGTTCTAAGCAGAACTAGCAGTTTTCTTATTCTTATTTTTGTAATGTAATTCTTTCCCACTATTCCACCCCAAAGAATTTCCAGAATAGTCCATGATTTCAACAAACAAACATTTCAACAGGAGATTAATATGCATCCTTCCAGATGTCGCTGGATTCCATGTCAGTCAGAACCAAACAATGCAGCCAACAGCCAACCAAGCTGTGAGCTGGAGTTCAATGACATCTGGAGAAACGTAGTGCTCCTAGTTCTCATTTAAAAACAAATCAAAGAATCTTACTCAACACAGGGGAAATAGCAGATGGAGAGAAAGAACATTTAGGCAGCACTAAACAGGAGAGTAATGTGTGATTGCTTTAATTGCATAAGCTTCAGCACAGTCTCATGTTACCAGCCATGAACTCAAAATGGGGCAAAGTATAAAGCTAAGAAATTCAATTACATAGTGCTATATGCACTCTAAAGGAGGCCTGGTGGCGCAGTGTGTTAAAGCGCTGAGCTGCTGAACTTGCTGACCAAAAGGTCACAGGTTCAAATCCGGAAAGCGGAGTGAGTGCCTGCTGTTAGTGCCAGCTTCTGCCAACCTAGCAGTTCGAAAACATGCAAATGTGAGTAGATCAATAGGTACCACTCTGGCGGGAAGGTAACAGCGCTCCATACAGTCAAGCTAGCCACATGACCTTGGAGGTGTCTACGGACACGTTTGGCTTAGAAATGGAGATGAGCACCAACCACCAGAGTCAGACACGACTGGACTTAACGCCAGGGGAAATCTTTACTTTTACTATATGCACTCTGCGTTTATCCTTTGTAGGGAGAGAAAAGCCTCAGAGGAATTAAAGCTCAATGGATTATTTATTTATTTACTATACACCCCCCCCCCATCTAACCCGAAGGTGAGCAGCTTTCAAATTGGCAATATTTAATGTCATACAAACAAACATACAAATACAATATACACATATATGAAAATCAGTAAAAAAAATAAAAATCATAGCATATTAATACATTAAAATCAGCTATTAAAACCACACAAGATCTGAAGTCATAATTCAGGAGCCATTCCAATCGTGCTACACTTACTTCATAGTCGCTTATTGCACTGACTGTTCTCCAAAAGCTTTATCCCATGGCCAAGTTTTCAGTTTCTTTCTAAAAGTCAGGAGAGAGGGAGCTGATCTAATTCACTGGGAAGGGAGTTCCACAGCCGAGGGGCCACCACTGAGAAGGCCCTGTCTCTCATCTCCACCAGCCACACTTGCGAAGGAGGTGCAACGGAGAGTAGGGCCTCTCCAGAGGATCTTAACCTCTGAGGTGGTTCATAGAGAGAAATGAGTTCAGACAGGTATGCTGGGCCAGAACCATTTAGGGCTTTATAGCCTAAAGCCAGCACTTTGAATTGTGCTCAGTAGCAGAGTAGCAGTGAGCTACAGTGAGCGATCTGGCTGCTGCCTGTTGTACTACTTGCAGCTTCCAAACAGTCTTCAAAAGCAGTCCCGTGTAGAGCATGTTGCAGTAATCTATACGAGATGTAACAACAGTGTGGACCACTGTGGCCAAGTCTGGCTTCTCAAGTGCAATGGTGCACAAGTTTTAATTGTGCAAAAGCTCCCCTGGCCACCACCAAGACCTGGGGTTCCAGACCCAGTGATGAATCCAGGATAACTCCCAACTTGAGAACCTGCGATTTCAGCGGGAGTGTAACCCATTCCAGCACAGGCTGTAACCCTATACCCTGTTCGTCCTTTCAGCTAACCAGGAGTACCTCTGTCTTGTCTGGATTCCATTTCAATTTGTTTGCCTTGATCCAGATTATCATAGTTGCCAAGCACCGGTTCAGGACCTGGATAGCCTTCTTAGCAGTAAGTGGAAAGGAGTAATAAAGTTGGACGTCATCTGTGTACAGATGGCATCGAACTCCAAAACTCTGGATGATCTCTCCCATTGGCTTCATGTAGATGTTAAACAACATGGGGGACAATGCTGAACCTGGAGGACCTCACAGGACAAAGGACAAAGACTTGCTCAGGGGGCTGAGCAAGTGTCCCCCAACCACACCTTCTGAGAGCGATCCTCCAGGAAGGGCCGGAGCCACTGTAGGACAGTGACTCCAAGCCCCATTCCCATGAGGCATCTCAGAAGGATACTGTTGTCTACAGTATTGAAGGCTGCTGAGAAGTCCAAGAGAACCAACAGGAACACTCTCACTCTGTCAAGTTCCCTGCGTAGATCATCCACTAAGGAGATCAAGGTTATCTCAATTCCATGGCCTGTCTAAAGCCACAGATCCAGATAATCTATTTTTTCCAAGAACATTTGGAGCTGCAATGCGATCACACATTCCAAGACTTTGCTCAAAAAGGGGAGATTGGAAACTGGTTGAAAGTTGTTCAATTAAGTGGGGTCCAGTGATGGGTTTTCAACACCAGTTTTATATCAGCTCTTTTAGGCACGCCAGCATCTTGCCTTCTTGTAAGGAGGCATTAACCACCACCTTCACCTACTCTGCCAAACCCCCTCTGGACTCCTTTATCAGCCAGGATGGGCAGGGGTCCAGGTTGCATGTTGTCGCCCTCGCCTCTAAGCTATACTGGAAGGCTAATTTTGTAAAGCTAGTAACAAATTAAAGGTTTGAACAGCAGTGTTCAGATTGTTTGGTAGACTATACAAACATTGTGGTCACCTTTGATCCTACATTTTGGACTAGTGAGTCACCCTAAAATGTTTTTAAATTCCAGAAATGTGATTTTTTAAATTACTAGTTAAAGTTTACATTGCATGGTTACAGCTCAGTCCTGGAACAAACAACAGATGGCTCCTTGTAACTTCAGGGCTCTTCCAGACAGGCCATATATCCCAAGATCTGATCCCAGATTTTCTGCTTTAAACTGGATTATATGAGTCTGCACTGCCAGATAATCTGGGATAAACAGAAAACCTGGGATCAGATCCGGGGATATAGGGCCTGTCTAGAAGGGCCCTCAGTGGGATAGCTCACTTCATGCAATATACTTCTACAGCATTTAACTTCCAAAATGAGTTGGAAACTCTATATTTCACTGACCAATCAAGCAGCTATAAAGATAACATGTCTTTATTTCTAATTCCCAACACTTTAAGTAAAAAATGACTTGATATTTGAATGGCAAATGAAGGTAGATCTGAACTGGACTTTCTAGAAGTTTACAAGGCATTCTGAAATCAATAGTCAACAGTGTTGTTTGGCCCTGAGTTACATGGCTGAAATGAAGGAAGCTTGGCATAACCAGGAGTGAATGTTTGCTCCTGTGAATGTGAATGTGAGGTTCTGACATTCTGAACAAATTTCAGAGTTAAGAATATCTTAATTCTAGTTGTATGTCTTTTCCACAATGCTTTGTTTGGGAGAGCTTATGATTATATTTTACAAAAAAACCCAAAGTAAATCTTAGAAACCTGAAAAGAAAACAATGATCCTTACTAAAAACATGTCCAAAAAGAAACAGAAAAGGCTACACGATATTTCAGGGTTGAAAACAGCGTCCAAAATAAAATACTTAGGGATCTGGCTATCAGCGAAAAACAATCAATTATTAGATTTAAATTACGTAGGGAAATGGAAAGAAATCCGAAGTGATCTGGAAAAATGGAAGAATCTAAATGTCTCTTTAGTGGGAAGAATAGCAATAATTAAGATGAATGTCCTGCCCAAGTTACTTTACCTATTCCAAAATCTACCAATTATAAGGAGTCCCAAGATATTCAAAGACTGGCAAAAAGACATCACAAAATTCATTTGGAGAGGCAAAAAACCCAGGATCAAATTTAGCACAATGATTTCACCAAAAACGCAGGGAGGTTTTGGCCTCCCTAACCTAAAACTTTACCATGATGCTAGTGCTCTTCTTTGGATAAAAGAGTGGATCAAATTGGAAAAAAATAAAATTCTAAATTTGGAAGGCCATGAATTAAGGAAAGGTTGGCACGGGTATTTATGGTACGGCAAAATGAAAATTGAAAAACAATTTGGCAATCACTTTATTAGATCTGTCTTATTGAGAACGTGGGATAAGTACAAATGCCGCTTCCATACCAAGACACCACTATGGTTATCTCCTATTGAAGCTGACCATAGAAGGCTACTAGGTTGGAGGAAATGGCCGACTTATAGTCAATTGTTAATTATGGCAAAGGATAAAAGAACCCCCCCCCAAAGTAAATGAATTAGTCGAAATGCAAAAACTAAATAAAAATGTGTCCTGGTACCAATTCTTCCAAATTAATGAGGCATACAAAAGAGACAAAATAGTTGGATTTGACCAAGAACCAGGATTCTGGGACAAATTTATTCATGTGGATAGGAAGAACATATCCATATTGTACAATAAATTACTGTCCTGGGAAATTGAAACAGAGTCAGTAACAAATTCCATGATATTATGGGCCAGAAACATAAACAGACCCATTCAAATGTGTGAATGGGAGTCAATTTGGAATAAAAAAATTAAATATACGTACTCAGTAGATATGAAAGAAAATTGGCTCAAGCTTATACATAGGTGGTACTTAACACCAAAGAAAATAGGGCATATGTATAAGAACGCAAATAATAAATGCTGGAGGTGTAAAGCCCAAACAGGATCCTACTTCCACATGTGGTGGAAGTGTAGGAAATTAGACAATTTTTGGACTACAATCCTGGAAGAGAGTAATGACATATTAAAGACAAAATTTGTGAAAAGGCCGGAACTACTTTTGTTAGGCTTATATGATCCCAAGGACAGAATTGACACTAATACCGACAAACTTTTCACCTTTTTCATCACCGCAGCAAGGCTCCTGATTGCAAGATTCTGGAAGTCAACGCAAGCACCGACAAAAGAACAGTGGTTGGATAAAGTGATGGAAATCAAGAATATGGACCAACTATCCTTCTGGATCAAGAGAAGTAACAGCATCCCATTAAAGGCTACTGACTGGTCTAATTTTGAGGACTACTTAAGGAAAAAATTACAAAAGAATTAAGGACTGAATTAACGGACTTAAGAGAACATAATCAGAAGTCAAACCATCACCTTCCCAATCCCCCTGCCCTAACCCCTACCCCACCTCCCATGTCCCACAGCCCCCCCCCTTCCCCATCTCACCTTTACCTTAACCCATGTACCTTCCACCACCTTAACCCTATCCCTATCCCTATAAGTTAACACTTGTTTGTCTGTGTACCACTTGTTGAGAAAAATCACAATAAAAATTACTTGGCAAAGAATATCTTAATTCTAGTTGTATGTCTTTTCCACAATGCTTTGTTTGGGAGAGCTTATGATTATATTTTACAAAAAAACCCAAAGTAAATCTTAGAAACCTGAAATTTGTTCACAATGCACTAGAGTTTTTCTCTTGGATCTCTAGAAATTAAATGTAGGAGGGCAAGAGGTACATTCTGCAGTACATGAGCAGAAACACACACACACAGTTTTGCTGAATGAATTGCATCATTTTAATTCTCATAAATGCTTAAGATATCCAATTGTTAAATAAATCTATACAACTAACAACAAGCAAGAACATGCCACATACTGAAGGGGAAACCTAACATATGTCTTTGGGATGAATCAGACCTCTAGTCTACCTGATAAATTAAACTAATGACCTTCTTTTTCCTTGTGGTTTCAGTGTTTGTTTACTGAAGCAAATTACATAGGCTTAGAGTGTGTTCTTACAAGAAGCTCTTGTGTGCCATGTAATAAAATTCTTCAGAATACCTGCAGCTCATCTTTGCCTGACATTCCCATCTGCTTATTGTCATGCTTCAGGAAAAAGGAATCAAAGTGCAGTGCAAAGGTAAATGAGATGTTTTAGAATACAGTCAGCCCTCTGTATCAACAAGTTTTGCACTCTCAGATTCAACCAACCATGGATAAAAACGGTCTGAGGGAAAAGCAAAACTTGATTTTGCTATGTGTTGAACACTGCAGTGGTGAATAGGCATGCCCTGCTATAGTCCCCTGCCATTTTACAGGTCCTCAGGCTTCCTTCAACATTTGTTTGTCATTTTGTATAAGGAATCTATAGCTAAACCATCCTATAGCTAAACCACCATTCAACCTTAGATGGAAATATTCCTTTCTTTGAATTACAACTTTCAGAATTTCCCTAACCAGCATGGCCAAAAGTAAAAAAAAAAACTTTCTCTGGACTCTGTTGATTTCCTACTTCTCTTCATGTAAATGGCCATAAGAGTTCTTCTTTGTACTATGAGAAGCATAGTTGAAGGATGAAAGTAACAATCCCAGCTGATGACCAAAACAGCAGACCCTCTTGCCTGGATTGTTTTTTGAAATAATATATGAGAAAGTGAGCCAGATCCTAGCATTTTTAATAGCATTTTAATGAAAAGCAGCATCGTAGGAGGCAAATGAGTTAGGAATGGGAGTATATTTGTAGCCCTTTCCTTTCTTGGCATTTGTCATACAAAAATTACACCTCACCACCTGTTATTTTTCTCCCCAATTGTGTGAAAGTCCATATCTTTTGCCCACAGGTGGACACCCAGTTACAGGTCTTGAGAAGAGGCCTGACTGAATGGGAAGGGAATAAACAATTCCTTCCACTGCTAGTTGATTATTTTGATGTCAGCAAGGCAATGAATTCATTCTCCTTGAATCTGAACTTGAAAGGAGTTATCCAGTGTGCTAAACTGACTTTTAGATAGAATGGAGGACCTTGGATAGCTCTTTTAAGTCATACTAAAACCTATAGTGGATTCAATGCTCCACAACTGTCGCTTTCACTGCCTGCTTGCCCTCCCTACCAAAACCTTTCAAAGGCTGTTTTTCATTAAAATTGCAGCAGACGCAGCATCAACAGCTGATCATGGGAAGAATTTCAGGATGCAATATCACATCCAATTTGGCCAGAAGGTCATGTGAAATATGTAAAACTGAACATATAGTGAAGTCAGATTTGAAATCCCTGGGATCTAGGACATGAGGCTTTGTTAAGTTGTCTTCTTCTGAAATTATTCCAGCCTTATTCCATATATGTATGTATGTATGTATGTATGTATATGTATATGTGTGTATTAAAAAATAAGGGCAAATATTCATTCTAGCCATGGATGGTGGGAGTAGTAATACAGCACACTTAAAGGACCCTGATATAACCTTGCCTTAACAAGGTGGCTTGTTGTTTGTTTTTCTTTCTTTCTTTAAACATTACAATAGTGATTAGTGGTCAATGAGTTATCAGGAAAAGTTCCACCAAAAAGCAGGATAGACAGGATTTGGATGCATATGCACTGTGGATTTAATGCAGTTTGATACCACTTTGATTGCCATGGCTCAATGCTGTAGAATCCTGGTATTGTAGTTTGGTGAGAAACAAGTACTCTTTGGCAGGGAAGGCTAAAGACTCCATAGCTATCAGCCATGGCAGTTAAACTAGCATTAAACTGCATTAATTCTACAGTGTAGCTGCACCTTTGGTAAAGTCAGAAAAGCAACAGCTACTGAGCCAAATGAGTGCTCCCTCTGCTGAGTTCACAGATGAAAAAGAAAAAAGATCAGGGAGTAACTGGGTCATAGCAAGATAGTTATGCAACAAGAGTAAACAGGATTAGCTATAATGAGATTATCAATTCTTTCTGGGTGTAAAGTAAAACAGGAAAACAAACGGAAACTGCAGACATCACGGTTAGGTTTCTGACAGCACTGCTCTCATTAGGAGAGGCTCAGGGGATTGAGCAGGAAGGAGTACCAAGCTCTGCAGGGTCGCCTTGCTTCATTTGGAAGTATCATGATTCATTATCACTGAAAGAGGATAAGGCCAAGTACTAAAGTTACCTAACTACTCCACGGACTGGCATTAAAATATGCTGACAGTTTGAACTAATTGAATTTGGACCTAAAATCAACAACTGAATAAAAAAACTGGCTAATAAAATGATATTCACTTAAATTTTGCCGCATGAAATCAATGATGGCAATCACTGCACAGGTAAATCATTGCTGGTCCAGAGCTACAATAATGTTGCAATTCTACAGAGGAGTAGAAAAGCTGCAGACTTTTCTAAGCATATCAGCATTCTTTCTTTTCTTTTTTTCTCCCCAAAGTGATCCTTTGCACATTGATTCTGGGCATGATCTGCACTATTTTAATACAAAGTGGGCAGGATGATGAGAGCTGAGTGATCTTGAAGCCCAGCAGGCACCTCCACCCTCTGTGCTGTTTTGTTCCAGACAGATGCTCACTTTGCCAGCTGCAGAACCAGTTTCCACGCGGTTCAGTGGACTTATTTGTGCCCAAGGCTGTATGCTTTCACAGATCCAATTACTCTGCACCAAGGGTACGCCATCATCTCCAAACACTTTCATCTGGTACAGCTTGTCATTTGAATCTGGGTGTTTCTGCTTCTTGTTACTCTGATTGCTGATTAGAAGAAAAAGATTGGGGAAATAATTATTCTACAGATTACTGCATATTAAAGCTCTTTGTTATTCGGGAAAGCTCCCCCTCTCCCAGACTGTTAGGCCTCAATAATTTGTACCCCTCTCCACATCAACCCCCCACTCAACTGGGAGTAAGCCCCATAGAGAGTATTCTTCCTGTGTAATGTACTGGTTGGTGTTTTTAAGGATATTAAAACTTTACCAAAGCCAAATGCCTCAAAATGTATCCAATGGGTCATGTACAAAACTGCAGATTCAGTTCATTGCAATGACCATGTTGTTGTATTAGCCACAAACTTGAACCAATTTGATGTAATGGTGCTGGACCGGGGCTTGGGAGATCCACATTCTAATCCCTATACAATTAGTTTGATTTGGTCCATTTTTAATAAAAGTCTGTTGAAACATGTTGAACTCTGTGATTCAGCAGCTAAAAAAGTCAATGGGATTTGGGGCTGCATCAAAAGGACCAAGTCTAGAAAGTAATAGTGCCCCTCTATTCTGTTTTGGTCAGACTTCACCTGGAATAGTGTGTCCAATTCTGGGCAACATAATTCAAGAGGGATATTGACAAGCTGGAACGTGTCCAGAGGAGGGTGACTAAAACATTTAAAGGTCTGGAAACCATGCTTCATGAGGAACGGCTTAAAGAGCTGGGCATGATTAGCCAGCAAAAGAGAAGGTTGAAAGGAGACATAATCACCATGTTTAAAACCTGAAATGATGTCATAAAGAAGATGGAGCAGGGTTGTTTTCTGCTGCACTGGAGACTAGGACTCGAAGAAATAAGTTCAAATTACAGGAAAAGAGAACTTCCTGACCACTGGGCTGTTCAACAATGGAACTCTTTGCCTTAGAGTGAGGTGGAAGCTCCTTCCTTGGAGGCTTTTAAACAGAGGCTGGGTGGCTATCTGTCAGGGGTACTTTGATTGTGCTTTTCCTGCATGGCAGTGGGTTGACGGGATGGCTCATGAGGTCTCTTCCAATTCTATGATTCTATACTCTTCTTATTTGTGGTTTAGGAACTTGTATTCTTTTCCCATATTCCTTTCATGTTATTTCTGCCTCTGCTCTCAATTTTTTATGTGAACTAAGTAATGTCCAGAAACACATTAATTTTATTAACTGAGGTATACCTGAACATAGATAAATAAATAAATAGGAGTGCAGAAAGAAAAAAAAGATTGCTGTGTATATAATAGGAGTTGTAATAAACACATCTCGAGGGCCACAGTTCATGGAAGGTTGTTCTAACATCTCCTGTGAATTCTTAATTGGTGCTACACTTGGCCTTATGAGAGGTCAAACTGGTTTCAGAGCTGCTCAATGGCAGCCCCAGGCTTAAACTTGGAAGGCAGCCACAGAAAGGGAACACGACAACTGAGGACGTAGCAGCTCTCCCCAGCCCTTTCAGTTCACCTGACTACACAGTCTTTCCTAAGCCAAGGCAAAGATGATATCATCACATAAAGATTATATAAACAAGATCAAGATTACAAAGCTTGGAAAAGGGGTTAAATCCTGCCTTCTGCTGAGACAAGATTCTGTGTATGTGCCTTTAAGTTGCATACATTTCATAGTGTTTTCCTAGGCAAAGTCTATTCAGAGGTGTTTTTGTACTACTTTACTCTGAAATTTAGTCTATACAACTGATATTTGTTGGGAGTCTCACATCCAAGCAGTACTCAAGGATGATTCTGCTTAGCTTCCAAGATCAGACCCTTTCAGTTTTTATTTAATGGAGTAAAAATTGAGCTGTGCTATAATTTAAGAATGTGGGAGTAGGAGACCAACATGCTAAGACCACAAAATATGTGCATTACGTCAATGTACCATTCAGTAAATTCATCTAATAAAGGAAAATGGATCTTACAACTCTTCTAAGAAGTCTGGATTATGGGTTGTTTTTTATATAGGTATCAGTAAAATATTCAAATCCATGTTCATTTTGCCATCCCATTTTTGCTACCATATTGTTAAATTTGGTGGTTCAACAATAGTAGGAATGGCTGTGATTTACCTTTAAACAAGGTTATTTCCAAACCAGATTGTAGGAAGTTTTCCTAGAATGCTATTCTGCTTGGGCAGTAAAGAATGCATACTGTGGGACAAGGGCTGTTTATCTGGATCAGGATGTGGATTTAAGAGTCCAAGTTCACTGCAGAATGCCTATACAGGCATTCCAGGAACCGGCTGGAAGCTGGGCTAGTGGCTACAAAGATCCTTTGAGTGTGGATTGATCCAGTCCAAAGAATAGTTTTCTCTACTTTCACCAGCAAGATGTGCTGATAAGAAGCATCCTATCTGATGAGAATAATCTGCCCGGATTATTCCAACTCCATTTCTGTGAGGCCAGATCTTCAAGAGTTTTCTGTGCACAAAAGTGGACAATTAAGGAGACCCAGTCAATGGAAAATTGCTTGTTGGAGATATATGACTTCACTGGACTGACAATTTCAATCCAGGATAAGGCAACAGAGAAGTTTAAGAAATAATTGCAACTGGTTGTGACATACTTAAGAGAAAATGAGACCAGATCATTAGCTAGTGTTTGACATGTAGTATAAATCATGTTAAGTACATATAATGTTATCTACAGTTTGATTTATAGTTTGATAAATTACAGGAAGTAATATGGTTGGCATTAGAGGAAGTAGGTCTTGGAGGAAACAATACCTCTAGCTGGGGCATTGGGAAACTAAGCTCTGCTAATCTCCTTGATGTGTTCTAATTTTTTGTGGAGTTTTAAAATATTGTTTATGTAGTATAGAATAAGATAGCATATGATAACCCTTATATGTGTTTTATATTGTTAAAATGTTTTTGTGTTGTGTTGTTTAATAAAGATATTAATGGAGTGAAGCCTGGGACAAAAAATGAAAAGAACAAAGGGTTATAATTCCATCATAAAATACTTGCTTTGTGTAACCCATTATTCACGAATGGCTAGGCAGATTCAAGTCAAAATGGGACTGTGAACCTCCTTCCTTCAACATTTCACAGATGGAAACAGGACATATGTGGCCAAGCAATATCAGAATATGATTAAGGTGTCAAAAATTATTAACAAGACAGAACATATAAAGCTAGAAGAGACTTCAGCAGTTTGCTTTTGCCTCAATCTACTGGGAAGGATTCTGTCTCATCTTCTCCCTGTCTGCAATAATTTTGTATAACCACTGGAATTTTTAGCTTTGATTATGTTTTTATGTAATTTAACTGTGAATTTTAAAATACCATTTATATTTAATTCAGTTGTTGAAGGCTTTCATGGCTGTAATCACTGGGTTGCTGTGAGTTTTCCGGGCTGTATGGCCATTTCCAGAAGCATCCTCTCCTGACATTTTGCTCACATCTATCGCAAGCATCCTCAGAGGTTGTGAGGTCTTTAATTTAATTTTGTTTTAATGTTTGTATATTTGTAGATTTTAAACTTACTCAAAGGCTTTTAATGTAAGCTGCTTAGAGTCTCCTTATTGAAGAGTAAAGCAGGATATAAATAAACATTATTATTATTATTATTATTATTATTATTATTATTATTATTATTATTTAATTTGATTACAGTAAAAGGTGAAAGTGGAATGAGAGAGAAACTGGTCCGTTATAAAACCAGTCGAAAAAATGGGATGACAAGATAGTAATCCACACTGTCCCTGTCAAATCAGGACAGTTGGAGGATATGTCCATGATTGTATTCGCTTTTCCTGGGTACAATTTTGAGATTATCATAATTGAAGATGTGATGACTGTCATTCTGACCCACAATTTTCCAATCATGTCACTGGCAGCAGATTAAAAAAAAAAGACCTGTGAATCTGTTTCTTGCCTACTGTATGTCATTTTTTTTTCTTTTTTGCTATTGTGGTTATAGGAAAGAGAGAACATGCAAATGGGGGGTGAAATAGGTTTAAGCTATTCATGACCACTATAGCTGACCACACCCTTCAATGCCACAGAGACCACGTTGTGTTTGAAACTAGAGCATGACACCCATTGGGAAATTTACACATTCTGCAGGTGACCATATTCTTTCACATTTTTCGCCTGCTTTTTGTATCCTGTGTCCTCATTTTTTCCAGGGATACCGCAAACTAGTGGGGAAAAATACATGAGTTACTGGCATTATAAAGATGATACATTCCAGTAAAGGGTATGCCAGTGCATAAAACCCATTATTATCACCCCATGAGACTGGCATAAGGGCATGCTTCAAACCATTTTATATTGGTATGCCTTGAACTATGGAGCCACAGCAAGCCCCTCCCAATACTAACAGCAGAAATCATTTATGGGGCTGTATTTTCGTTCTAGTTTGCTATGTTTTTTTAGTGGTGCTGAAATGCAATGCTGCACTTTCCCCAGAATTACTATTTCTATTTCTGGTCCTCTCCATTTGATCCCCCCCCCCCCCCCCCCCGGTGAGGCCTGAGTACATCCAGATTTTTCTTTCATTTAGTATTTTCCAATGACTGTTATTTCAGATCTATGAGAAACAAGGCCATCTGGAAGGGTCCATTAAATGCAAAGGTTATAAGACAAACCAGATGGATGGAAAAATGGTAGTCTCAAAACTAATCATCATATGTTGGTTATGTTGGTAATGAAAGGTGTTATACTTTGCATGAGTTTCTCCAGTTCAAATCAGGGGTAGGAATATTGTGTCCTTCCAGATGCTGCTGGACCACAGCTTCCAACATTCCTCACCATTTGCTATGCTGCCTGGGGGATGATTAGCATTGCAGCCCAAGAACATCTGGAAGGCTGGTTAATTCCCATTTCTGGTGCATACCAAATAAATACATGGCTTCTGCAGCTGCAGCACATAGTTACTCAAATATTCCACCATCACTAAAAGAAAACAAAGGGGAGGTGGTTGTTGATCGTGAGCTTCACTTATGAAGTTCTAACAACTGGCTCAACAGCAAAGGGTAAGGAAAGAACCTGATTTAGCTTTTGTTGTTTTCTTCCTGGGGTGCTTTCACACTACACTTATACCCTATAATTCCACTTTAACTGATATGGCTGAATCTTATGGAATGCTAGGTTTTATAGTTGATAAGGAACTAGAGTTATCAGGCAGACAATACAAAATCCCCAACATCCCCAACTGCAAGTCCAAGAGTTCCATAAGCTGTTGTCATGGCAGTTAAAGTGGAATCATAGTGCTATTACTGCATAGTATGAAAGGTCCTCTGGTCTTGTCAATTCCAGATCTACCATCAGAAATGAGCTGCACACCGCAGAACAATGATAATGGGAGACACAATTTGAAGCAAATATCTGGAAACAGGAAAGGCAAACGTGTGACAATAAAAAGTAAGGACTATAAGCATTCTTCTTTATATATTTTAATAGTTATGAAATGAAAGGTTTGGGGATTTCCATGAAAAGTCAGGAATATTTTATTCATTTTTTAAAAAAACTTGTGCTCAGTTTAACTTGTATGGCTTTGGACAGGAAGTTATTGTTTACACTTCCAGTCTTTTAAATTTTTAATTTGATTTTGTAGCACACTGTCCTGGGATTTTTGGCTTTAGGCCAGGATTTAAATATTTTAGGGAAAACAACCAACCAGTAAACAAACAAACTGATAGTTAATTATAAACGCATGTTGGAGCATATGTATACTACCAAATTGAGAGGTAATCATCTTTAGCATTTGTCCATATAGTGTACCACATTTTATAATGAAATGTCAGCTTTCTGTTAGTGATATATACGGGTTTAAGGTTGTTGCATGGCTGGCATTCTCTACCATCTGCAACAAACAAAGTATTCCCAAAATTCATGGTTTTCTGCCATAGTTTCTCTAATCATCCAGTACCCAGCTGATGGAGGAGTCAGAGAAGTATCAAGCTACTTCCCCATAGCCAGATACAGACTGATGAAATCATTTGCTGAGAACCGGGCAGATCTCAGTAGTTGGATTGTTTCTGGCTATGGGACATAGTTGGATGCTTCTTTGACCCTGCCCCATGCTCCAACAGCCATAGAATGACTATCCAAGGGAGCTAGTGCAGCAGAACCTTGTATACAGAGAGTAGGGAAGGTAGCTGTAGCCAAGTTCTGTCTGCTGCATGGGAGAAATCAAATATGAGAAATGTGCAGCCCTCCAGATGTAGCATTCACATTTTACAACAATCCTGGTTTGGCAGAAATGGTCTTGATTAATCTTCTATTACTCAGTTTTTCCATCTGCTTTTAAAATGGCCCAGTTTGTCCTTTTGCCTCCAGTTTTCCCTCTTTGCTTTCAGCTTATTTCAATTACTAAAAAAAAACCCTGAGTTCAAAATGCAAAAGTAGTTTGCATTTCAATTCATTTAGTGGAAGGAGAAGATATGAGGAGACAGAATCGTATCCTTTCCAGTATGTTCAGGCAAAAGCAAATTGCTCTAGCCTCACCTAGCTTCTCCTATTTTCCTTGGCAATCGCTTTTAGCATCTTGACCAAACTTAGATTTTGCTTATCCAGACATGTCCCAGTTTCCTTCTGTGAATTGTTGGAAAGTATGCAGCCTCTAGTGGTGCAGCGTGTAAAAGCGCTGAGCTGCTGAACTTGTGGACCGAAAGGTCGCAGGTTCGAATCTGGGGAGCAGAGTGAGTGCCTGCTGTTAGTCCCAGCTTCTGCCAACCTAGCAGTTCGAAAACATGCAAATGTGAGTAGATCAATAGGTACCGCTCCGGCGGGAAGGTAACGGCGCTCCATGCAGTCATGCCGGCCACATGACCTTGGAGGTGTCTGCGGACAACGCTGGCTCTTCTGCTTAGAAATGGAGATGATCACCAACTCCCAGAGTCGGACATGACTAGACTTAATGTCAGGGGGAAACCTTTACCTACCTTACCTATGCAGACTGTGATTCCCAGGAGCACCAATCAGCATAACCAATGGTGAAGAGTGTTGGCAATGGCAATCCAATAATATCCAGAGAGCCACAGGAGTCCCATCCCTGCTATCAAAAAGACTATCAATGTCATATTCAAATGTTATACATTATTAGACAAGATCACAAATTGTACCTATTTTGTGCAAGTTCACACTTTAGGTACGACTAATCAGAGACTCAGAATGGCATAGTGGTTTGAGCATCTAGTGACTGTGACTCTGGAGAACGGAATTTGATTCCTTACTCAGTCATCATGGGAGCCTCCTTCTGATGTTGGTGAGTCACACACTTTTAGGCCCAGAAAATACTATGATATTGCCTTAGGGCTTTCATAAGTCAGAAAGAACTTGAAGGCACACAGCAACATCAAACAACTAACCAATCAAAGACATGACAACTCTAATTTGCTTTTATGTCTATATCTTGTTTTGTATGGCTGCGGTATACATAGACAAAGATACAAATATAGGTATAAACACACATTCATACTTACATATAAGGTAAAAACAGTATTGATCATTCCTAGTACCACTGGAAAAAATAGGGCATGATAATGAAAATTAACAGGAGACTCATTTATTTCAATGCATTTATTCGAGGTGGGAGTAACATTGGCTTTAGCTCTTATGCAAATATGCCTCTGCATAGAAAACTAGCTTAAAATAGATAAACTTTGACCTAACTTTTAGAACATATCTTTGTTTTTTATGTTTCAGCAATTCACCATATGAGAAAGTACTCGGCCATGTGATTTTCCTTTACCCTGCATTCTGAAAAGAAGGAATCCAGTAACATTTTTGCCTTTTCTGCTGCTGTTTGTGTGAACTTGGCTTGATTTTCTACAAAGAGGGAAGTAGAAGGCTGAATTTATGGTTAACAGTGGCATATGTGAAATGAGTGTATGTATTCAGTCTACCAAATGAGCCAGCAGTTATAGCTGTTTTTCAGTTGCAGCTGGCAAAAAGGGGTGGGACAGGCTATTTTGGAATAGAAAGGCAATGCGCATAATTTATCGTAGCATTATCTTTACATGGAGTTGGGATTATGTGCTCATGTGAAGTAAGAGCTATGTTAACAGTAGCTGTGTTGTTGGTAGGGTCTCCCATGTCAAGCAGGCTTTTGCTGAGAAGCCAGACAAAATGTGTCAAATAGCTACTGGGCAGCAGTATAATAGGTGGTGATCACCAATTAAAACTCCATGGCAAGGATCTCTTGATCTGACTTTTTTCAACCAGTTGTTATAAGAAAAAGTAGTGAAAAAGCAATGGATTTAAAGAAGGAAACATATGCTGCACTTTTGGGATTCTATATAAAGACTTACCATATTTCTAAGAGCTGACAAAGGATAGAAGAAGATGTGGCCATAGTGAGAAAACCAGAAAGTGTGCCTACATGATATTAAGATGTAGGAATATATCTGGTCCATTAAAACAGCTGTGGTTTTGAAGAGCCTTAATGTATTATGCTTGAAAGTCCACTTGTAATTTGCTGTTAGTAATTGTAATGTAGTCTTCCACTTTTCCTGCTGCCTTCTATCTGACCAAGCATTACTGTCTCATCTAGCGAGTTATGTCTACTCATGATGTGTCCAAAGTAAAACAATCTGAGCTTAATCATCTTGGCTTCTAAGGAAGAGTTCAGGTTTGCCTTTTTGGAAGTCCATGGTATCTATCCTTGTCCATGTCCATGTGCATGTCCTTGTCCAAATGAGTAGATTTGCTTTCTGTCAACTCCTATTTTTACTGGCCAGCTTTCACAACCATACATAGAAATTGGAATACACATACATACACTATTGATTTTATTTTATTTGCCTCCACTGTTTTTTAAAGAAAGTTTACTCATGATGACTCTGTGATCGAGGTGACCCCCCCCCCCAGGAATTTGTAAAAGATAGTTCAAAAATCAAGACTTTATGTTCTATATTCCATATATTTATAGTAGAAGGTGATTGAGACTTTTTACTGGAGTTTACTGTGACTCTCTGCACAAAAGGTGTTTGACCTTTTAGCCTGAGGCAAGAGATAACAACTTCATGAATTGTAAAATCATGCTGCTAAAACTCCACTTTTATGAATTTACATGCTGGGTTCTCCAGATGTTATGAACTTCGTTCTTATCAAATATTTTCAATTGTTTATATCATTTATGATTCCCCTTTATGCAATGTAACTCACTTTTATGGATTCTCCCTTATTTCCATGAAATCTATCTATCTGCCTATATGTATTTGTACTCTTTGGGATCCCCGGAAAATATGTATTTTTCCCAGCATGGTTTATATTCCAACTTTATTTTATTTTTCATTTTATTTCATATAATTGTCAAATCATGAAATCAAATAGGAAATATTTTGAACTCAACATGAACCCCATTTCCTATGACCCAGGCTTCCTTTCCCAAAAACAAAAGGATAATCTGCCACCGCTAAATCCAATCAAATTCAAATTGCATGGACAATATAGGGCTTGAGTCGCCGAATTCGGAGTGTTGACCTAAAGGTGATTCGCCCCAAGGCAAACATTGTCATAGCTCACCCAAAGGAAAATCCAGGACACCTCAGGAAGGCGCCCTGCAGAGCCTGTCAATATGGCTCATCACCACCCATCTTTGCTTCCATCTCTGACACCCCAAGGCATATCTAAAATCTGTATACGTGACAGAAACCCGGACACCCTTGATTGCTGCCATTAATAAATTAAGCACCCTTTAGAAATCGGTCTAGCAGGACTTAATCCGCTAGTTCCTGTCCCGTCACCTCATTGTTTCGATAACTCCCACCTTCTCTGTCCTGATTGGCCCGAGTTGTGATGAACCATGGGCCTTGTAGTCCTGCTCAGGACATTGTAATTCCTGATGAAGATGAAAACTTGGGTTTTTTACCTTCCCAGTCTGAACTGGATTCCTCTCAGCCAGACCCTTCCCAGGCAGATCTGGAAACCTTGCACCTGCAAGAAAGTTGTGCCCCAGAAGTATGTCAAACAACCCCAGAGCCTACTTCTCCCGTGTTCTTGCGCCGGGAGTTTTGTAAACAACAGAGAAGTTTGGATTCAGCTTCGCGCAGGAGTGCGAGGATAGCAGCTAAGAATGTTGCCAATTAACATTGGTTCTCGTGAGAATCTTTAAGGAGTTTAACATCTGGTCTCAGAGTTTAGCTTTCGTTTCTGATTCCCAGAGAACCGCTTTGGTGAGAAAGTTGGACTCTATATAGGTGTTTTGCCCGCGTAGCAACTTCGCGGAGTCAATTCGTCAGCCTACGGAGCGAGTTGTGTCTGGACAGCGCGCTCCGATTCAAGCCTCGCTTCAGCTCAAGCCTTGCCTTGCTATCCAGCCTTCGCCTTGCTTCCCAGCCTTTGTTTACCTACGGACTTTGCCTTGTTTCCCAGGACTAATCCTTGCCTTGTTTCACGGATTTTACCAAGTTATTCCACGGACCTCGTTCTTGTTCTTAGTTACCTTGTTCCACGTTCAAGCCTTGTTTCAAGTATCAAGTTATTTCCTAGCCACGCTCAAGTTTTATGGACTAAGGACCTTGTCATCTCCCCTCACTTTGCTTGGCAAAGTGAGTGTTTCGGTTATTGGATTACAACTTTGGACCTTAATATTTCTTATTGGACATTGCTTTTTTGGACTAATTCTGACCTTTCCTGAAGGGTCTAATTCTGGACTATTTTCTATACTTGTTTTTATTAACTTTATATATTCCTTCAATAAAGATATTAGTTAGATTCTGGCCTCTGTGTATGGTTATTGGTGCCTCTGCCGTCTGGGTCGTGACAGTTTGACTCCGCCACCCATAAGCACCAACTAACCGAGGCCAGGATGTCTACCGGAGCCGCGCCGGCTGGACAGCCGCTCAGCTACACCATCAGCAAGGACGAAGTGGACCGCATCCGTGACAGACTCAACGCGCAGGATGGAGAAATAAAAGGGTTGAGGGAGCGCGGAGTTCGCCTCCCGGCCATGGCGTTGCCTACCAAGTTTTCTGGAGAAGCTGCTAAGGTTCATGTTTTCCGCCGCCAATGTCAAGCTTATCTAGAGGCCCGTGATGCCGAGTTTCCCCAAGAAGACATCAAGGTGGCGTGGGTCTACAGTCTTCTAGACGGACCAGCGGCTAACTGGGCGACGGCCCTGTTTGATCAAGCCTCCCCCCACCTAAATTCAGCACAACGCTTCTTGGATCACCTTAAGGAGACCTGGGGAATCGAGGACAATTTGGAGGCAGCCGGTCACAAACTCCGGCGCCTCCTTCAAGGAGACAGACCCATGTCTCAGTACATAGCCGAGTTCCGCGTGCTGGCCCACAACACCGGCTGGAACGATGTAGCCCTCAGAGGACAATTTCGGGAGGGTCTCAACATTGAAATGCTGGAAGAAATCTCCAAGGTGGATCCTCCCCAGACCCTCGAGGCACTCATTGATCAATGTTTACGGGCTGAAGTCATGATTGCCAACAGGAAACAATGGGTTCGAGGCCAGGGCGGTAGAGCCGGGGCAAAACCCCCCGCTCCCGCCAGTGTTCAGCCACGTCCGGTGTGGAGACCCCCGCCGCCAACCCCATACCCCAGAGGAGGCGAGGAGGTGCCGATGCAGTTGGGCAATGTGCGTCCCAGACTAGATGCCGCCGAGAAGGCCCGTCGTCAACGCTTGAACCTCTGCTGGTACTGCGGGAACGGGGGCCACTTCGCCAGAGAGTGCCCAGCCAAAGGGAAGCCTGCCGCCCGTCTTGCGGCGGCGTCCTCCACGGAGTCGAAGGCGTCTGAGCCGACTGGCACACAGCCGGCGGGGGAAGCCAACGACCGGGTGTAGAGAGGCTCGCCAACCCGGTCAAAAAATCCATCCAAGAGCCGCCAACCGGGGTCCTGTTCCTTCTCGTGGTCACATTATGGTCAGCAAAAAGGGGACCCGTCATGATCCACGCCATGATAGACTCTGGAGCTACCAACAATTTCATCGATAGAGAGTATGCCGACTCTCTGGGATTACAATATCATGATTTCAAGAATGCCCGTGTGGTGCAAGCCATAGACGGCCGTCCCCTCAAGACGGGCCCCGTAAGCCAGTGGTCGGAACCCACCAGGATGTGGATAAGGGAACATATGGAAGAGATTTCCTTCTTTGTTACCGAGGTTCCCCATTTCCCTGTGATTTTGGGAATTCCATGGCTGACACTCCACGACCCTAACATCTCCTGGTCCAACAGAGAACTGCAGTTTGCTTCACCGTACTGCCAAAACCATTGCCTCGTAGCCAAGGTATGCCATGCCACAGACTCCGAGCCCATCATCACCTTGCCAAAGAAGTACTCCGAGTATTGGGATGTATTCAATGAGAAAGAAGCCGAAAAATTACCCCCACATAGACCTTATGACTGTGCCATTGACTTGGTGGAGGGGGCCCCGATCCCGCGAGGGCATCTCTACTCCCTGACTGAACCAGAGCAAGAAGCTCTCAGGGAATTCTTAGAGACAAACCTTCGCAAGGGGTTCATCAGACCCTCTCAATCCCCAGCCGCCTCCCCAGTGATGTTTGTGAAGAAGAAGTCAGGGGAATTACGCTTGGTGGTGGACTACAGAGCATTGAACAATATCACCAAGCGGAACAGCTATCCCCTGCCCTTAATCTCGGATCTACTGGACCGACTTCGAGGAGCCAAGGTCTACACCAAGCTGGATCTTCGGGGGGCTTATAATCTAGTTCGCATCAGAGAAGGGGACGAGTGGAAGACCGCCTTCCAGACTAAATTCGGATTATTCGAGTCCCGAGTTATGAATTTCGGTTTATGCGGAGCTCCCGCAACGTTCCAGCATTTTGTCAACGATATTTTTCAGGACTATCTAGACAGATTCTTGATAATCTACCTGGACGATTTTTTGGTGTTTTCCAGATCACAATCAGAACATGAGAACCACGTCAAAATGGTGTTGCAACGATTGCGGGATCATGGACTTTATGCCAAGCTAGAAAAATGCGCTTTTGATCTACAAGAGGTAGATTTCCTTGGCTACCGCATCTCGCCTCTAGGGCTTTCCATGGATCCAGCCAAAGTTTCAGCAGTATTGGAATGGCGGGCGCCAACTAACAAGAAAGAGGTGCAGCGTTTCTTGGGGTTCGCGAACTACTACCGCAAGTTCATTCCAGATTTTGCCCGCTGGTCCGACCCCATCACTAGCTGCATCCGTGGAAAGCAGCCTTTCCGCTGGACTGATCAAGCAGAGAAAGGGTTCCAGCAACTGAAGAAACTATTCACCTCCCAGCCAATTCTACAGCACCCAAATCCTGGAACCCCTTTTGTGGTGCAAGCGGACGCCTCTGATGTGGCAATTGGGGCTGTACTCTTACAACCGGTGGGAGATCACCTCCATCCCTGTGCCTTTTATTCTCGTCAACTAACCACACCAGAGAGGAATTACACCATTTGGGAAAAAGAACTACTGGCCATAAAGGCAGCCTTTGAAACTTGGAGACATTGGCTAGAAGGGGCCAAATTCCCCATTGAAGTCCACACTGATCATCGTAACCTAGAACATCTAAGAACTGCCCGCAAACTAAATCAGAGGCAGCAACGTTGGGCTTTATTCTTTGAACGTTTCAACTTCCAGATCCATTATGTGACCCCAGCTCAAACCAAGCAAGCAGACGCCCTGTCACGTAAACCGGAATACGCTGCAGGACGCAAGGAAACCTTTGAATCCCAACTGCTACAACCTGAGAACTTTGCCACGCTCACAGTGGGGAACACCAAATCCAGTCCCATTGGTTCAACTTCCCCTACTCCAGGACCCATCTGTGCTCAAGAAATCAGGGCTAGTCAGCAAGCAGATGCCTGGGCGCAGGACCAACTTCGCCAAGGTCTGCATTTTCCCTTTTCGCTTAAAGATGGGCTGCTCTGCTATAGAAATCATGTTTATATCCCACCCGGACCGGGCAGGGAAAAAGCGCTTCGTCTGTGTCATGACTGCAAACCAGCAGGACACTTCGGACTATTTAAAACCATGCATTTGATCCTAAGAGATTTTTGGTGGCCCAAGATCCGCAAGGATGTGGAAAAATATGTCAACACCTGCCCAGTATGCCAGCGCTCCAAGATACGAAGGGAGAAGCCCTCAGGGCTTTTACACCCCCTTCCTACCCCATCTCGCCCATGGGAAATAATTTCCGCGGATTTCATCACTGACCTACCACCTTCCTGTGGATTCACCACAATCTTAGTGGTGGTGGACCTATTCACCAAGTTAGCCCATTTCATTCCCTGCGAAGGCCTCCCCACGGCCAAAGAAACTGCGGATCTATTTCTTCAGCATGTTTTCAGACTACATGGATTGCCCAAGAGTTTAGTCACAGACCGTGGATCTCAATTCACCTCTCGTTTTTGGAAGGCACTACAAAAACTACTGGGCATAGACTCTCGCTTATCTTCAGCTCATCATCCCCAAACAGATGGGCAAACGGAGCGCACCAATGCCACTTTGGAGCAGTATCTTCGCTGTTATGTAAACTACCAACAGGACAATTGGGCTTCTCTGTTACCACTGTCTGAGTTTGCCTACAATAATGGAGTTCAAGCTTCTACAAAAGAAACGCCGTTCTTTGCAAACTACGGCTTTCATCCACGTTTCTTTCCCCCTGTCATTGAAACTTCAGAAGTTCCCGCAGCAGAGGATTGGCTGCAGGAACTCACAGCGGTGCAACAACTTTTGCTCCAGCAACTGGACCAAGCCAAGGAGGACTATAAACGCCACGCTGACAAACACCGCCAGCCGGGCCCCGAAATCAAGGTAGGAGATCGGGTTTTTCTGTCCACTCGCTTTCTGCCCTCCCACCGCCCATGCCGGAAGTTAGATGCCCGTTTCATTGGCCCCTATCCAGTGGTGGCGCAATTAAACCCCGTGACTTTCAAACTCCAACTTCCGCGTTCAATGCGCATTCACCCAGTGTTTCACCGTTCCCTGCTCCTTCCGGCGGATGGTGTGCGTCCTGATACAGACCAACCGGCCCCCCCTCCTGTTTTGATGAATGGGGAGGAGGAGTTCGAGGTTGAGGACATTTTGGATTCTCGCTTTCATCGCCGCCGCCTACAATATCTCATTGACTGGGTGGGTTTTGGCCCTGAGGAACGCTCTTGGGAAGACGCCTCCACAGTCCATGCTCCTGATCTAACCCGTCGCTTCCATCTGACCTATCCCACCAAACCGCGACCTCGCGCCTCGGGGAGAGGACCCCAGTTTGGGAGGGGCCCTGAGGAGGGGGATAGTGTGATGAACCATGGGCCTTGTAGTCCTGCTCAGGACATTGTAATTCCTGATGAAGATGAAAACTTGGGTTTTTTACCTTCCCAGTCTGAACTGGATTCCTCTCAGCCAGACCCTTCCCAGGCAGATCTGGAAACCTTGCACCTGCAAGAAAGTTGTGCCCCAGAAGTATGTCAAACAACCCCAGAGCCTACTTCTCCCGTGTTCTTGCGCCGGGAGTTTTGTAAACAACAGAGAAGTTTGGATTCAGCTTCGCGCAGGAGTGCGAGGATAGCAGCTAAGAATGTTGCCAATTAACATTGGTTCTCGTGAGAATCTTTAAGGAGTTTAACATCTGGTCTCAGAGTTTAGCTTTCGTTTCTGATTCCCAGAGAACCGCTTTGGTGAGAAAGTTGGACTCTATATAGGTGTTTTGCCCGCGTAGCAACTTCGCGGAGTCAATTCGTCAGCCTACGGAGCGAGTTGTGTCTGGACAGCGCGCTCCGATTCAAGCCTCGCTTCAGCTCAAGCCTTGCCTTGCTATCCAGCCTTCGCCTTGCTTCCCAGCCTTTGTTTACCTACGGACTTTGCCTTGTTTCCCAGGACTAATCCTTGCCTTGTTTCACGGATTTTACCAAGTTATTCCACGGACCTCGTTCTTGTTCTTAGTTACCTTGTTCCACGTTCAAGCCTTGTTTCAAGTATCAAGTTATTTCCTAGCCACGCTCAAGTTTTATGGACTAAGGACCTTGTCATCTCCCCTCACTTTGCTTGGCAAAGTGAGTGTTTCGGTTATTGGATTACAACTTTGGACCTTAATATTTCTTATTGGACATTGCTTTTTTGGACTAATTCTGACCTTTCCTGAAGGGTCTAATTCTGGACTATTTTCTATACTTGTTTTTATTAACTTTATATATTCCTTCAATAAAGATATTAGTTAGATTCTGGCCTCTGTGTATGGTTATTGGTGCCTCTGCCGTCTGGGTCGTGACACGAGTAGAGACAAAAGGCAGCTTCCTATTGGGCCAACGGAGCAAGGCGGGAAACGAAAGCCCGCCTCGTTCAACCTTCTAGCCTATCAACGATCAGATGGGCGGGGAAGCAGGGCGGGAAATTCAGAGGGTTGTCAGACTGAAATTTTGTATAAGTATGGCTTTATTTTGATTGTATGGTACCCTAGTAGACCGAATGATCGCTACTAGAGTCCTCTTCAGCTGAATTGCTCAATAAAGACTCCTTGGCGGATTTTCCTTCAACTTTGGCGGACCTTCTTCATTTCGGCTTCAGGTTGTATTGCGGCTCGTAATTCTCCTTTTGGCTTCGCCAAGGTCCGTTCTCTCAGGACCGGATCGGGTCTCTCCTTAAGGGCCCGATACCCTAAAACGCAGTTGACAACAACTCTTTCTGTTCCTTGTGTTTTCTTCAATTTATGACATTAAGAACAACACAGAGCAAGCCAACCCTGCTTGCAATATGAAACTTGGCATTCCAAGGTCACGGCCAATTAAGAACAACTGAGAACATTTCATCTGTTGTTTACAGTCAGTTTTGGGTGGCCGGGTGGCCAAAGTGGAACAGAATTTCAAGCTGAGAAATTTCATGTCCTTTCAATCTTTTGCTTCTTGAAAAAACATGCAAGTGGCAATTTCTTCTCCTAAATTTGTTTATATATAATCTGTGCCAAATGGGAGATGGCAATTTGCCTTCTAGAAGTGTCATTCTGGACAAACAGGAAATGCTTAGAGAGCTAAATGAAGAATGATACATGTTTTCATTTACACAGAGAGGCCAAGTTTTTGTTTACTTGAAAGTGGCTCTGTTGTAGAAGTAGCATAAAGGGCAAGAGGCTGGGGACACATCAAGTCCTTGAAATATTGGTCCAGGATTGGGTGAATTATCTCTCACATGTTAGAAGGCTGGCAGGCACATGATTGATGGGTGAGATCCTTCTTTTATTGAAATGTGTGAACAGTACTTTCGGCCTTGTACACCTTATTTGCATAGAGTCCTCAGTCTTCATATGTACTGTTTTGTATGCACCATGCAATAAACACGTGTATCATGATATTCATGGGAACTTTACTGTTAGACAGTTTGAAGTGATGATTGTTTCTGGTGGCACATGTTGAGGGCAGGCTTCTGACTTTTTCTCCTGGACTCCAATGCTCAGGTATGAGAAAAGTACAGTTCATTTCCCTCCCTCCACAGCTGTTTTTCTGGCCCTTGACACTTTGAATCTCCCTATATCATCCCTTTTCTGCCATTGCCGCATCATTGCCTCTTCAGTGGTTAGTAATAAACATCAATTTACCTTTTATAAATAAGTTGCAGTCCCTTTTTCTGTGCTGTTTAACATTTTTAAAATCCCAGCTTGAAAAAAAAACTTAGACCTTTTGCCAGTTTTGGTTTTGTCTTGCCATTTGTCTTGTTTGAGAGTGTTTGTGGGAATATCATTTGAGTTAATCTAAGGGGCACAGGGCAGAAAATGTGTCTCGATCTTCCACAGCTGCTCACACTGTCATATTTGTTCCCTTCCTGAGTTCTCTAAAATGGCTGGATGCATCAGGTAATTGGAGGACATTCTTGTATTGCTAATATTAAAATAAGATTGAAATTCCAGTGCAACCAGCAAGCAACTTAATATCTGTGTGGAAAGTTGCCAGATCACATAATGATGCAACCATGTAAGAAAGCATGTAGATCCAACATGACCTGAAAAAAAAACTGATTTTAATTTCATGTGTTAAGCTAGACCAGTGGTTCTCAACCTGGGGTCCCCAGATGCTTTTGGTCTTCAACTCCCAGAAATCCTAACAGCTGATAAACTGGATGGGATTTCTGGGAGCTGTAGGCCAAAAACATCTGGGGACCCCAGGTTGAGAACCACTGACCTAGAATTTATTGGTACAGGAATATGAATGGGATGCATGCACTGGTCAGAATCAATATGGGAACTGATTCCACCAAGAAGAATAGTGTTTGATTGACAACAGGTTAGAAAGACAAAGATTCAGCTGCCTGCTTAACCATAAAAGTTACTTTGGGAAAGTCACTATTTTTCAACCTAATCCCAGCTTTGTTGTGAAAAATGAGGGTGGCTAATGAATGTAGCCTTGATTACCTTGGAAGAAGGTTTAAATTATATATCAAAAAGAGTTTATAAAGGCTTCTTATCTCCCTGATTACCAACCTACCCTTTCGTAGAGAGAAAGAGGGACATAGTCTTTCCCATATTGTTTATGTCAGCTTCTTTCTCCATTCTATATGGCACAACTTTCTTGCCCAGGGCTTGGAAATTTAAACTTTTTTGGAATACAACTCCAAGAATTCTACAACCAGGATGGTAAAGTCACCTTCATGATCCTTCCATGGCACTCACAACCTGTTTTGGTCTATTAGGATATTCTGCAAAATGGCAGAGATACAGTCAACTCTGATGCATTTTCCAAAGCAACCCAGTATATTTGTACTAGTCACCATTATTTGTGCTTCAAAAGGTTGTGCTGGTCTATAAGATAGGAATGTTTTGCTTCTGCTTGCACTACCACCTTATTCTAATGCACCAGATGACTATATACTCACAGCAATAGAAATGCCAATAATGTTTGTCTTAGGACAGTCTCTCTCCTAATGTCTCTTAAGCCATTGGTGAAATTCTTACACTTCCAGTGGGAATGGGAATTCAGCCAACATCTTAAGATTGATGCCTATTTGTTCATTTGTATTCAAAAGACTTTCCATCATTCAGTTCCATAGAAGTTCTGCATGCCACTGTCAGCGGTTAATAATTCGTTCATGGGACAGAATTGCACTCTGCTGGATCTAATGGATTTTACTGACTTTTCCCCGAATGTTACCTTTCGGTTTCCCACAATATTTCATTGCTTAAAAAAATAATTTCCTATAAAACATATTCCAGTTAATGACTACAACCATGGGCATGAAATGTGGGTTCTTAAGCCTGAACATGTTTATGTATAAGTAAACAAACTGCTACTGAAGAATTGCTGTCAAAGAGGCTACAGGGACTCTTGTAATGGATGAGCTCATACTTGTTCCAAGGCCAGCATCTCTACACCTGGCCCCAACTATTTTGTCCTGATTCTCTAAGACAGTGCAGTTCTCAGACTACACAGGCATTCTCCAAAAATGCTTTTGCAGGCCTCCCCACTTCCAAACCAATGAATTCTTGCCCCTAAAATCACAATATACCCTTCAAATAGGTCGGAAGTTTTCTATACATTGTTTAACACCCATTTACAGTATGCTATAAAATGACCATTTTGAGAACCAGAAGGGGACTTCTGAACCCTTTGGAGTTGTTTTTTTTATTTTTCTATAATTCTGCACCATATGGATTCTTAGGGAATAACAAGTGCCCCAGGCATGTAGCAATTTTTCACTTCTGCTCTAAGAAGTCATCTTATGTTGTGGACAAAAAATACAGCCTAATACATTTTTTTGCCTAAGTCAGAGCAACAGATGGCACCTTACACTCTGGCCACAGTACATGCCATATTTACTTGAGTTTAACACACTTTTTTTTGGATAAATTACATTGCCAAAATTGAGGTCATGTTTGATTCAGTGGTGCATTGTTTTCAATGCTGTGTTAGGATTGCACCTGCACCCCTCCATTAGGCCAAAGCCATGCTCCTTTGTCAAGGCTGAATTAACAGTGCTCCCCTGACCTTCTTCATGAGACCAGTTGGGAAGATGTATCCCTCTGACAGGCTGAGGCTCTGTCAGGCTGACAGCTTCCCAACTGGCCTCCTTCATGAGGCTTTCAATACCTCTTCCTTTTATTTGAGGACTTTGCGAAAAAGGCCAGTTGGGAAGCTGAACCCATCCATCAGTCTTCCCCTTGCCTATCAGTCTTTGTGAGGGAGCATGGCATTTGATATCAAATCCTTTTTTGTCATGTGCACCTTCAAAGCTGAGGTGCACATACAATCGATGGTGCATTATAATTGAGTAAATATGGTAATTCCTCAAATTAACCAAGTTGTTTTGGCAAAAAAGGTTGACAATACCAAAAGCACCTTTTCCCATCCCAGGCTATAAAATATAATACCAAAAAAGTACATGATCAACAAACTGGGGCTGTTTAACAACATCCACAATGTTATGCCTGAGACAGCCAACTCTCTCTGACAGATGGTCGGTTTGGCCACAGGGAGACATCTAAAGGGGACATCTTATTACAGCAAAAGAGTACTTGACTGCTCTGTTTCCAAGATTAAAAAACAAAACAAAAACAAAACAAAGGAGAGTCTTTAAACTGCTGGCATTGGTGTTTTCAAAGTGGCATCAGTGAGGGATAATGCTCTCAGTTCCTGAAAAGTGTTTGTTGCCCACCGCCCACCTTGTTCAGTGAGAATAGATGGAACAGGTCCAACTGAGCTGGAGGCATGCTGAGCCTCATCTTGCACAGATGATATCTCAGAGGAAGACATAACATATACCCCCAAATAGCTTGGATAGTGTATTTAAAGACTGGATGAAAACCCAAATTTGCAAACCCAATGGCATGAAACTCAAAAATTATTACGGATATAAGTGAAATGTGTAGCTTCAACCAGCAAAATATCCAGATCTTTGTATCAAAAAGGAAGAAATTTCTCACTGTGAGAGCTGTTCAGCAGTGGAACTCTCTGCCCCAAAGTGTGGTGGGGGCTCCTTCCTTGGAGGCTTTTAAGCAGAGGCTGGGTGGCCATCTGTTGGGGGTGCTTTGAATGAGATTTTCCTGCTGCTTGCAGTGGGTTGGACTGGATGGCCCGTGAGGTCTCTTCCAACTCTACAATTCTATGATTCTATAAGTATTAGCATTCAAAAACATAATTGGGTAATGCCAGGGCCGTAGCCAGAAAATTTTTTCGGGGGGGGGGGAGTTTGAAAATCTCGGGGGGGGGGGGTTTAACCCCTAGCACACACCCCTCCCCACTACAAACCTGTCAATATCTGCTTGAGATAGTTCCTGGAGGGGCTGTTAATGTTTTGTGTCTCATAGACTTAGCATGGGGATTTAGTTAACCAGTTAAAATTCATGAGTAAACCAGGTTTTTTTTATAACCTGAAAAATTTCGGGGGGGGGGGGGGGGGTTGAACCCCTAAAACCCTTGCTACAGGCCTGGGTAATGCCTATTGTCAAGCCCACTAAAATGTAAGAGCATTTTGGTAGTTCTAATACAAGGTGTTACTAATTTCTCTAATTTTATTTTTACTTTTGTTGTTGTTGGTATTTCTTATCATTAAATGAATCACAACTGTATCAACCAGTTGGGAATGTTAATCTATTTTTTCGTCTTCACCTCTTGGTCCTGCCTAAGTGCTAGCATTTAATTTTAGAATAGTGATTAGTGCATGCACAGATACATGTGCCAGGGGTTTTTCTTCAGTTATTTTCATGCAGTGCTAAATTTCCCCAGCAAAGGAATTTACAGGACTGATTTTATGAACATTCATTTGTATTCCTCGCTTCCCTGATTAGCAGGAAGTTTAAACAAAGGAGAGATAATTGAAACGTTGAAATAAATGCAATATATTGTTTATAAAATGGCATGAGGCTACTGCACAGGGACCTAAAGATAAAGCATTAGTCTTTCAAGCAGCATAAATACTCCTACCCCTGCCTGAAAGCCAACAGCATTCCCTTGTGACAACTAGTTACAGAACTTCCAGCCCCTGCACTTGCATTCTAGTTTACAAACGCTTCCCCTTCGGTGCCTTTAGTCTTCAGTGTCCAGTGAGAATAAGCTAAGCCAAAGTAAGAAAGTGTAATTAGGGTAAAGGCAGCAAGGGTAAAGGTTTCAGTGCAGTTCACATTCAGATGGCACCAGATTTTATCAAACTTAAAACAAAGCTACGGCATCAGTGGAGTTCACTGTCCCCTGATGGAAGGAATCTTGTAATAAGTTGGGCCAGGAGAACACCTGGATGCAAGGCATCTTCTCCTTATTCATAGCAGGGATGACCACAGGTCAGAGCAATGGCAGTTAGCATGGAGAGGAGAGCTCTCTTGGCATTTGATACATCTGATGGTGCCACCCCCTAAAAGACCCCTCACCTTTTTAGCCAGACAGTACACAACCCAAGGGTTTCCAAAGTACTGCAAATTGAAATATCGAAAAATGACATCTACAGTGTTCTTATCTGTCCGAACGTGTCTCCTGCTACGACCCACCTCGAAGCTTAAGATCATCAGATGAGGCCCTGCTCGCGGTCCCATCAGCCTCACAGGTGCAGCTGGCGGGGACGAGAGACAGGGCCTTTTCAGTAGTGGCTCCCCGCCTATGGAACGCCCTCCCCATTGAAGTCAGGCAGGCTCCCTCCCTCCTATCCTTCCGAAGGAAGGTTAAAACTTGGTTGTGGGGCCATGTGATGTCCCCTGAACCCTTGGGCCGTGATCCTGCCTCCATTATGGACCACAGTGATGAGGAAATGGGGTTTGTGCCGATTCAGCAAGACTCTGCCTCTTTCCAGATGCTCCCTATTGACAATTCTAGTTCACAGCTCATTAAAAACGCCCTTGAAACGGAGCCTTCTCCCACCAGTTCCCCTCCCTTTGATAGACGAATGTTTTGGGAAACTAGTAGGTTTGAGAAAGCTGGCAGGAGAAGGAGCGTGCAATTAGCAGCTAGAGAATCTGCTGATTAACCTGTTTTCCCCTGAGAATTCTCAGGGAGGATCGCATCTGGTTGAAGATGTTGTTTTAGCTCTTTTCCCAAGGGAAAAGAGCATTTGGACACCTGCTCTGTGAATTGATTTGGAGTTCCTTAAAAGTTCTGTGCGCTGGCTAGCCAGCGCGGAGTCAACGTGTCAGTTGGAGGATTAACTTCACTTCCAGCCAAGTGTGGACCGTGTTTGGATCCACTACCTTCCAGCCTAGCCGTGCCTTGCCTAGCCGTGTTTCCTTGCCTTGTCTCGCCGTGATTCCAGCCTTGCCTTGTCGTGTCGTGATTCCAGCCTTGTCTTCAATTCCTTGCCTTGGACTTGCTTTGAACTCTAGTAAAAGACTTGGACGTTTCCCCACTCAAACTGCTTGGAAGTTTGAGTGCGTTTCGGTTTTTGGATTACAAAGTTTAAACTCTAATATTAGACATTGGACATTATATTATTGGACTATATTTGACCTTTCCTGAAAGGTCTATTGATGAACTATATCTTCTACTTGTTTTTGTTTTATTTTTTCAATTCTTTAATAAAGATATTAGATTGTTTATTGGCCTCCGTGTATTGGTTTCCAGTGCTCTCGCAGCCAGGGGTGTCACAGGCCAGGCCTTCGAATAAGAATCAGCAGCATTAATTACTATTATGTATGCTGGAACTCAATTGACAGACCCAGTCTTTTAAACTTGAACACGCCCATCTGTATTTTATAATGCGTTTTATGAATGTTTTATGTAAGTTAATTTTTAACTGATTTATAGTGTATTGTACAGGTTTTATATGTGTGTTTTATTGTAAGCCACCCTGAGTCCCCTGTTGGGCGAGAAGGGCGGGATATAAATGTTGTAAATAAATACATAAATAAATTCTCCCAGTCACATGGCCCACTGAGAACAGGCAGATGGAGATACCCCTCATAGTCCTGCTCCTCTCAATGTAGCCCATAAAATAAAGAGCATTGCAGATGTCTTTCCTACACCTCATCTGTAGCACCTGGGAAATCCTTCAGTTGAAGTACTGAATGACTGAAAAGATGTTTTTTTGAGGTCCAGTCATTGACAACTTTAAAGCGAATCCCAAAAGTTAAAAGATCGTAACTTCAGGTTACAATCTTGAAACTTCTGGAGAGGATGCCAGGTATAAATATAGATATTTAAACATGTTAAAATGCATTTTTACTCAAATAATTGTACACTGCAATATAGTATGACCTTGTATCTGTGGAACAGTAATCCTGGTTTCATTTATCCATGTTTGACAAAATATATTATTTCTAGGAATTTTCTAGTTATTCCAGTGCAATTCTGTAGCCAGAAGTCCATCATTTCAATAGAGTTTACTATTATCTGTGGTTTTGTATGTCCATATGACATCCAGGAATGTATCCTGCAAATACAGGACTCCTGCTGACAACCTAAATATACTTATTAAATGCAAAAGGTATTCAGATTTTTTAAAATACATTTTTTGGCAATTGAAGAAAGAAAACAAAATTGAAGGAAGAAAAGCTTGAAGAAAAAAAAGAAAACAGATGTAAGGCGCTGAGTCTTATTCTGCTTTAAGTGTTAGCAGAATATGTTGTTTGCATGTTTCTTGTGTGGATTCAACTTTGTGTTCTCTAGTTTTTGCATTTTCAAATTTTCCTGTATTACTGGAAATAATTATTTAACAGATCATGAAAAACCCAGATATTTTAAAATGCTTTTTCTAGCATGGTACTTGGCATTGTTTTAAGCCCAGAAGGTTTTATCATAAGGAGTGGATTATTGTAATGTTTTTCATATTTGGATTAGGGTTTTACTGACTTTTTTTCTAACAGTTTCTCTCCTACTGTTCTTACGCAACTCACCTTGGGAAGGTTTTGTTTTGAAAGGCAGCATACACATTTTTTTTAAACCAACGAAAGGGCAGGTACTACCAATTCTTCATGTCAGGCAGCTATTAAAACAATCACAAGAAACAATGAATGCTGAAGCAGTGTCATTATGTAAATAATCCACTTGAATGGCTGTGCATCAGCAAAGAACAATTAACACATCTCCTTGAGATAAAATATTATTTAAAGTTAATAAGAAACTATGAAAGAGCCATTATGTCTAGCTGTTAATTTTTAATTAGTCTGTCTGCCATCTGCTTCCCCCACCCGTGCAAATAAACACAAATTAACTTTTTCAACTTCTTGATTAACTATTAACAGAGCTGGAAATTGTATTTTATACACCATAAGAATATCTGAGTGAGATGAAATCTTATATCTCAAGCTGCTTTTTACATTTGTGTACATTAACTTCTTTTGCATACTTTAGTTTTCAGAGTGATGAAAAAGAGCAATTTAGACCGGCTGCAAATAGTGAGATCCGTGCTGCAGATAGTCAGAACCCAGGACCGAGGGCCAAGCCCAATATGCGGCAAGTGGCCCAGCCAGCTGTGGATTCATGTGCTTGGCGAGCGAAGGAAGCTCAATCTGATGAAAGAACACTCACCAAGGTGGAGAGAAGTCACTGAAGATTTTATTAACATCAGCTGAAGTGATAACAGCTAGTGGTAGCCCGTCACTAGCTGAGATGCCTTTTTTACAGCAAAAACTAGCATTTTTATACATGTCAACATTCAAATTTCCCGCTGTCCCTTACATATAGATTTCCCTCTATTCAATGGCTGGCGAGGGGCTGGACAAGTTCCAGGACAAAGGATAAGGTGATAGCTTTTGATGGGATTAAGTATCCCTTGATGGGTCAATTGCCAGGAGGTTTTTTTTTATTCATTTTAAAACTGCTTTTCCCCAAGTTTCAAAATATTTCATTTTTAAAAACTAAACATGCAAATGTGAGTAGATCAATAAGTACTGCTCCTGTGGGAAGGCAACGGAGCTCCATGCAGTCATGTTGGCCACATGACCTTGGAGGTGTCTACGGACAACGCCGGCTCTTCAGCTTAGAAATGGAGATGAGCAACAACCCCTAGAGTCGGACATGACCGGACTTAATATCAGGGGAAAACCTTTACCTTTATATAAACTAAGATGTATTTTTGGCAGAAATAGCTTTTCCATGAAAAGTCTTGCAGTGTGAAAATTCTTCCAAAAAAGTAAAACAAAACAAAACCCTCTGATAGTTTGAAATGTTTCTTTCTTGCATGCAAGTATCATGGACTAGTATATGGTGTGTTCAAAACACCAGAACACCTCAATGCCATGAGTTCACAACCAAGGTCAAGGAATGAAAACATTCTGAAAGACATGAAGGCTGGACGGAGGAAATTTCGGGAGTTGAGGTGACGAGGCTTTTGGGGCACTGAACTGAGAACTTGCCCATATTTTCTTCATTCATAACTTTGCTATATAGTAACCTTAGCATTAAAGAAATTTCCAAGATTTCCTTGTGAGTGAATTTAATTGCTACTCAGGTACTGCTATCATCACAGCAAGACCAAAATAAGCATATATTTACATCCCAGCTGTCTACATGTAAAGAGAGGGAGTTATATGCACATACTGCTGCATAGCTGCATATTTAGTACCAAATATTTATTCAGACGTTCAATGCATATATTGATTGAAATATTTATATCCTGCCCTAAATGCAAAGAGTGTGGTAACAAAACAGATGTAAAGTATTTAAAACAATTTAATATTTAAAACAGCAGGAAATTGTTTTAAATATTACATGACTGTAACTTTTTTAAAATTGATTTTGTTCTGTGCTGCTTGCACTCTTTGCATACAGGCAAGGATATAAATATATTTATGGAATATTTGAATAAATATGCACACAGCTCTACTTCCAAGGCCCTCCATGTGGAAAGCTGGGACATTTTTGCTGTCTCACTCTCTGTAATGTTAGAAATTAAAGGAAAATTTCATAAAAAGGCAAAATTCTCATTTGGTGAGGCAATGCCCTTATTCTACTACCATCTTGTAGCTATGCCCTAGAAGGGAAGACACCTTATAACTGGAACATCACATGGGATAAGGCCTCCACCCAGTGTATTGATTCAAATAGTGGGATACAGAGGAAAAGATTAGACCAAGGACCTGGCAGGTTGAGATCTCAAATACTATAGCCTTTTTCTCTGGAGGCTGTAGGGAGAAAATGATCACTAGCACAAGGCAACAGGTCATCAGCACAAGCCATTCCTGCATCAAGGGACTTCATCATCATTTCTACACACCTTTTACAGACAGAATCTCATGGAGCCCATCATATAACACAAAACTAGTCCTGCCAGTAGCCCGGGGGACTCTGTGTGTAAACTTTTTCAAAAGTGTGTAGAAATTAAGGATTATGGAGTCAAGGAATAATCATCTTAAGAGCTCCCAATTTGTACGGAAATGGTAGAAGGTGCTTAACTTGGGATGAGATCTGTCAGATTTGCCCATGTTAGATCACTTTAGTGACATTGAAGAGTGGGTGTTTCTGCGGGCAGTCTCCAAGTTCTGGAGCATCAATGCTCCTTTTCTTGCCAGTAATCCTCTTGCATGATTTTTTAATGGGAATTTTAAAAATTAATTTATTTGTCAGGAATTGAGCAATTTTAGTATACAGTAGAGTCTCACTTATCCAACACTCGCTTATCCAACATTCTGGATTATCCAACGCATTTTTGTAGTCAATGTTTTCAATACATCGTGATATTTTGGTGCTAAATTCATAAATACAGTAATTACTACTTAGCATTACTGTGTATTGAACTACTTTTTCTGTCAAATTTGTTGTATAACATGATGTTTTGGTGCTTAATTTGTAAAATCATAACCTAATTTGATGTTAATTAGGCTTTTCCTTAATCCCTCCTTATTATCCAACATATTCACTTATCCAACATTCTGCTGGTCCATTTATGTTGGATAAGTGAGACTCTACTGTATCACCATTTAGCTGTGGCCATATTTTCCCATTTTTTAGGCCTAGATTTCAGACGTCTCCGATTCTAAGGTTTCACCCTCTTTAATTAAAATAAATAAAAAAATAAAGTGTGGGCAAAGACTACACACTGGTGTGAAAACTCAGAATGACAGGGGATTACTGTAGAAATAGATAAAAGTATGTTGTGTTTGATGGGGTGAATATATTATCCATTTTCATTATGAATGCAATGAAACAAAACACTACAGTAAGAAGACAATTCCCCCTGGTTTCCCCTACTCATGATGTTGTCGACCGCACTTTAGGGGATCGGGCCCTTAAGGAGAGACCCGACCCGGTCCTGAGGGAACGGACCTTGGCGAAGCCAAAAGGAGAATATAAGCCGCAATACAACCTGAAGCCTGAAATGAAGAAGGTCCGCCAAAGATGAAGGAAAATCCGCCAAGGAGTTTTTATTGAGCAATTCAGCTGAAAAGGACGCTAATAGCGATCATTCAATCTACTAGCGTAACATATGTTTCAAATAAAGCCATATTTATACAATGTTTCGGTCTGACAGCCCTTTGAATTGGCCCAATGGGGAGCCGCTTTTTGTCCCCCCTCGGGCCAATCAGAGAGGAGGAGGCGGGAGCTATTGAAACAATGAAGTGACCGGATAGATTAATCCTGACCCGGCCCCGCTTCCCCGCCCATCTGATCGCGGATAGGCTGAGAGGTTGAACGAGGCGGGCTTTCGTTTCCCGCCTTGCTCTGCTGGCCCAATGGGGAGCCGCTTTTTGTCCCCCCTCGGGCCAATCAGAGAGGAGGAGGCGGGAGCTATTGAAACAATGAAGTGACCGGATAGATTAATCCTGACCCGGCCGATTTCTAAAGGAATTAATGGCACCCATCAAGGGTGTCTGGGGTCCTGTCATGTTCACAGATGTTAGATATGCCTTGGGGTGTCAGACGGGAAGTGGTGATGGGTGGTGATGAGCCGTCATTGACGGCCCCACAGGGTGCCTTCCTGCGGCGTCCTGGCCTGGGATATGACAATGTTTGCCTTGGGGGTGAGTCACTTTTAGGAATTTGGTGACTCGCCCTATATTGTCCATGCGATCGGAATGAGATTGGATTAAACTGTGGCAGATTATCCTTTTGTTTTTTTGGGAAGGGAGGTCTGGGTCATAGGGCTAGAGTTCATGTTGGGGTCATAATATTTCCCATTTGATTTCATGATTTGGCAATTATATGGGATAGAATGAAAATAAAAATAAAGTTGGAACATAAACCCTGCTGGGAAGAATACATATTTTCCGGGGATCCCAAAGAGTATAAATACATATAGGCAGATAGATAGATTTCAAGGAAATAAAGGAGAATCCATAAAGGTGGGTGACATTGCATAAAGGGGCATCATGAATGATATAAGCAATAGAAAACATTTGATAAGGACGAAGTTCACAACATCTGGGGAACCCGATATGGAAATTCATACAACAGTGAGTCATGAGAGTGTCCAAGTACATAGAATATGGAAATTCACAAATACATGAGGAAAAAGAGTTCATAAGGAATTCATAGAGATGGCATGGGAAGGGGCACATGTGGGTTGCAGTCTTTGGAAGTATAAGATTTCATAAGTCCAGGGGTAGGTCTGGGGAAGAGTGTTCTTCTCCTTCATAAAATCATGAAAAGTATGAATGAAACGTGGAGGGCACCCGTCCGGGCATCCCCTGGCAGCTGTAGAGGGTGAGGGTCCTTGGAGAACTATGTCTCCCCAGCGAGAGAGCGATCCCCCATCCCCAGTTCACAGAAAGGGGGTAGGTATCTCTTAAACCCATTCCGCGGGCCGCGGGGAGAGGAAAATCCGGGATAAGGCAGCATTTTAGCTTGGAAGGAGCCGTCGGTCCCGTTTGACAGTCAGCTGTTGAGGTGCTGAAAACTGGACCGATTACGGTTCCGCTGGTTGTCTTCGAGTCAGGAGCCTTAGAAAGGGTTAGGACTAAAAGAGGAGCGTTCTAGGGGTAATTTTGATAGAGATATGAGCCGATTTATATCGACCGCCATATTAATCTATGGCTGAGAAACCTCATCCGGAGTTAAAGGGACGGGAGGGAGAGAGAGAGATTGCATGCAAAGGAAAGGAGTCAGAGAAAAGATACAAAATAACCAGATAGAGAGTGTTATTGTTAAAATAAATGCTACTTTTATTGGGGGATTTTGTTACATAGTTCAGGGAAGGGGAAAGTGAAATAAAAAAGATCTCTTAATAATAGTCTGCTGCGGTCCCGTTCCGTTCCTTTTGTGAGCGATCTACGGAACTCTCCGCTGCATTTTTTAAATCAATTTGAAAACTGGGGTGACGGTCATCAATGAGATGTGGTCCTATGGAGGAATTCTGTTCTAACATCTGGACAACTGCTGCCAATGTAAACACCTTTGCATTAGATCAGTGGTTCTCAACCTGTGGGTCCCCAGGGGTTTTGGCCTACAACTCCCAGAAATCCCAGCCAGTTTAGCAACTGTTAAACTGGGAGTTGAAGGACAAAACATTTGGGGACCCACAGGTTGAGAACCACTGCATTAGATGGACCAGTGGTCATATCTGGAATGAGGCATGTGCCCGTTATCCTTTGTAAATGGTTCCCCAGTGTGGATCTTTCCTCTCCTCCCACTTAGGATTGCTCTTTGGGTCCTTTCACACTGCCATATATACTAGAATATCAAGGCAGGTAATCCACAATATCTGTTTTGTACTGGATTATCTGAGCCTACACCACCATATAATCCAGTTCAATGTGGATTTTATAAAGGCATGTGGAAGGAGTCTCTGTTTTCAAAACTGCCTGCATTCAAATACAATGTGCTAAAAGCACAGAGCATTTTTCAAGCTGAGGGAAGGGGCACAGGTCACAGCTCTGCCTAGACACCCAAGCAAACAATGGTTTTATATTTACAAAAGCTAAGCTTGGGCAAACTTGGATGTGCGTGCCTTGAAGTGATTAATCAGTCTCTGGTGAACTCAGTTTCCTTAATGGCTGAAGTATAACTGTGCGACTTCACGTCAGCTGCTGATAGACAAGGATTTTAAAGGTATTTTATTGTCTTGAGTGCATAGTAAACAATGCAGAAGGTGGTTATATCATGTGTAAAAAAAACCTTTTGATTGTTATAATGATTTTTCTGTAGGGGGTACAATCAGTTATATAATGAGAAAAGCGACTTCTGGCCCTGACCCTAAGACAACACTCAATCCTTTCTTTCAAGCTGGTCACAGTCCAACACAGTGAGTTAGGCACACATAATCCCTTGGATTCAAGCAGGTTTAAGCATGCTCAATTCCTTTCGAATTTGGCCACCTTTCCCTCTTCTTCCTGCCTCCCACCAAGTATCCATTTCTGAGTATACTGTGCCAGAAATAAAAACACTTTCCTGACTTTATTTTTGAAGGGCAGTCTCCACTCATTAGTATTCCAGTATGACTCTAGATTGTGTCTGGGAACAAAGAGTTCTTCAGCTCACTAGAACATTATATCAGGGTCATATATATATATAAGGAATCAGTTTAAATTGTGCATTTCCCTCACATTCATTGTGATTTTGAATGGATTGCACTCCATGTTGTGTAGCTGTTTTATTTAATTGTGAACGTAGAGTTAATTAATTTTACACTAAATTTCCTCCTTTGTATGCTTTAAAAAAATCCTTATCATGCTGTTTCTCCAAGGGGCTCAAAGCAGCAAATGGTGTAACCAACCACAGCATAAAAATGTTACTGTTTGTAGTACAATTTCCAGAAATCCAAGGTGGCATGGGGTTTGAAAGTTGTAGTTGCAAAAGTTCCTTTTCCACTTAAATCTCCAGGCCCTGACATCTGAGCAACCCTGCATAAGAAACCTGCATACTTCTGTTGCTCATATTTTTGTTCAACAAGAGAAGAACTCTTTCCTTCTGGCTATTTCCTGGGTTTCTACTCTGCCAGTACAGAGGGAGATTTCTTCCTTCCCGCCTCTCAATTTACACCAAATATGGAGACAGCATTAGTGAGTGGGCCACATTTGTGTTTTTTTCCCTAGCACGTCTAGAAGGAAGAAATAAAAGGACTGGCCTTAACATTAATATTAGAGAGGCAACTGCTGTCAGAGACCTAGGAGCAACAATGATAGCAGTTCCTTGGTTGTACTGCTTGGCATTCCTTTTGTTTTGTGTGTGTGTGTGTGTGTGTGTTTGACAAAACTAGATATACTGTAGGACCTGTCCTATTCCCTTAAACTGCGTATTGCAGGGGTCCCCAAACTAAGGCCCGGGGGCCGGATGTGGCCCTCCAAGGTCATTTACCTGGCCCTCGCCCTCATTTATAATATAATATTTTTATATCAGTTTTAATAATATAATATATTGTATATACATATGATATTGATAATAATATTATCATTTTATACAATACTAATTTTAATACCATATAATAATATTAATTATATGTTATATATTACATATAATATTACAGTATAGTGGTATAGTTCAATATAGTAATATATAATGCTAATATTGTACTATGCTAATAATATAATATATTGTATGTACATACAGCTGCTCTGAGTCCCCTTCGGGGTGAGAAGGGTGGGATATAAATGTAGTAAATAAATGTAGTAAATGAATGAATAAATAATTTTGGACTTAGGCTCGCCCAAAGTCTGAAATGACTTGAAGACACACAACAACAACAACAATCCTAATTTACCTGACTATCTCATTGGCCAGAAGCAGGCCCACACTTGCTATTGAAATCCTGATAGGTTTATGTTGGTTAAAATTATTTTCATTTTTAAATATTGTATTGTTATTTCATTGTTATTGTTGTTGTTTTGCACTATTGTTTTTGTTTTGTTCGTTTCCCCCCCCCCCCCCCAAATGATAATTCGGCCCCTGAACAATCTGAAGGATTGTGGACCGGCCCTCTGCTTTAAAAGTTTGAGGACCCCTGGTCTAGATGGTCTTTGGAGGTCTCTTTGCTTACCTATGGTCTTATGAGATCGACTAGATCAGGGGTCCCCAAACTAATCTTAATTTTGGACTATTTCATCATAGTCCGGCCCCCAACAGTCTGAGGGACTGTGAATCTGCCCTCCATTTAAAAAGTTTGAGGACCCCTGGCGTATTGGATGCAATTTCGCTCTCATTATTAAATATCTATATGTGGAATTTGGATAAACACACCATATTGTCCATTTTAACAAATTGTCTTTAATTGGCTCTGAGAAGTAACCGGCTCATACTGAGTTAACAAAGTGATTCACCCATCATTAGATCTGACATTTTGACAAAGTAGACAAAGTGTTCCTAGTCACACCTCGTTGGTTTAGAAGAAGTAATATTTTAAAAAGTAACTGCTTCCATGTATAAAGGCATCTTTTAATTAAAGTAATCCAACTCCAATCCTTTCATCCACTCCATAATATCAGTCCAGTTAATACCATTTTTTTCTAATGATTTTCAGTTCACACTCTCTTCAAAGGTCACCCAGCCTGTCTGTTGGAGTGGAAGATTTTCTTTTGTCTAAAAACTCAATTCCACACCATAACAACTTTCCAACATCTCTTCGGAGAGCCTGACTGGACAGCTTTGTTTTGCACAGGCTTCACTTACATTCACAGACCTTGAAATCCATCTGTTTTTGCTTGACCAGGCAAGTCCTAAGGGAGAAGATATTTTTAAAGTCCTTTGTGCCACTAATACGCCAAGGATAGTTCACTGGGGTGAAATCAAAATGTTCTTCTCTGAAATAGGTGCTGAAACCCAGCTATGTGACAATCCCTCCATGCTGTTTCGCTCTGTGCTTTTCTTTTTGTAAAACAATTGGATTTCAAGAGTTTAACACACTTGGTTTGTAGTAAAAGATGTTATCAGAGGTGGCTGCAATCTGGTTAAACCGTGACACAGAGATTATCTAATTTAGCGGAAGACTCAGTGGGGTTTGATTTATTTTATTTTTTCTCAAGGCTTTACAGAATTCAGTGACAATTCACATGTTTTCATATGCTGTTGGTTTGAGACTGTACTTAGTGTGGCATGGCTTCCCCATGACATTTGACTGTCTGAAGCTGAGCAGCAAATCATATTCCTGCTGTCATCTCAAAGTCATGGCTGCTGTCATCTCAAAGTCATGGCCATCTTGGATACCCCAGACATCTGAGATGGAAAAACTCACCAGCATTTTGCATTGCAGTAAAAATACAAGTGTACAATAAATCTAATAACATCTTCCTGGACTTTACTGACACTCAAATCTATTTCTGAAGACAACTGCCTTGCTCTGCCTAATGATAGGGCCAGTCTTGCAATGCGATAAGTTACTAGTGGAGAGAAAGCTACTTGTCTGATCTTTATTGTGTGTCTATAACCAGAGCTCAGGAATGTTTTTTTTTAAAAAAAAATGGCAACTTCTAGAATCTCTTGCATGATACAGACATGATGGCTGGAGAATTCTGGGACCTGAAGTTCAAGCCAATAAAAATATTCCAAAATTAATAAATTTGCTCATAAATTCAGTTGAAAGAAAATTATCTTTAAAAACGAATATGAGTAGAGATGTAAAATTTCTGGAAAGTTTTAGGCCACAGCAGTTAAAGTGGTGTCAAACTGCATTAATTCTACAGTGGCCTTATTATGCTCATCTTGTAAGGTATGGGAGAGAATCTTCTTTGCATCTACTCCAAGACTTTGGAACTCCCACATATTGTAGGTTTAGTAGACCACTCTGCTCTTTTTCAACTAACACATACAAAACTTTTGAGTTACGCATGTCTTTTGCTCTTAATATTTTCTAACAGAAGAGTCTTTTAATAGGGGTGATGATGCTGTGTTTTTACCTTTTTATCTCTCTCTTTACTAATTTTAAGTTTTGAAAAACTGTTTTAAAATCAATACGCATTGTTTGCGTAACATTTTAAAAATATTTTAGCTATATTTTAAACTTTTAACCACAAGTCACTTGCCATATTGGAAGAAATTCGGGAGCTAAATTAAATAATTAAATTAAATAAGCAATAAAGCTACTGAGTTGCTGTGAGTTTTTCGGACTGTGTGGTCATGTTCCAGCTTCATTATCTCCTAACATTTCACCTGCATCTGTGACTGGCATCTTCAGAGGTTCTGCTGGCAATGAGGCTAGTGGAGTCTGTATATACCTGTGGAAGGTCCACAGGTATATATATAACCTGCAAACAATCTACACTAAGAAAATCCAACAAATGCTACATTCAGCAAAGTTTCAGAGGAATCCTCTAACCCAGTGGTTCTCAACCTGTGGGTCCCCAGATGTTTTGACCTTCAACTCCCAGGAATCCTAACAGCTGGTAAATTGGCTAGGATTTCTGGGAGTTGTAGGTGAAAACACCTGGGGACCTACAGGTTGAGAACTACTGTGGAGTCTGACCCAAGCATGGGCAAACTTTGGCCTTCCATGTGTTTTAGACTTCAACTCCCACAAATTCCTAACAGCTGGTAGGTAGGCTGCTAGGAATTGTAGAAGTTGAAGTCCAAACATCTGGAGGGCTGACGTTTACCCCCATGTCTGCTCTAACCCCTGCAGGAGTCTACCGTATACCATGCAGCTGTGGACAGGTCTACATAGGAACCACCAAATGCAGAGTTCAGACATGAATCAAAGAACATGAAAGGTACTACACACTAATTGAATAAAATAGGTCAGCTATAGCAAAGCACTTGATGAACCAACCTGGACACAGAATATTATTTGAGAACACAGAAATGCTGGACCACTCTAACAACCACCATGTCAGACTACACAGAGAAGCCATTGAAATCCACAAGCATGTGGACAATTTCAACAGGAAGAAGGAAACCATGAAAAAGAACAAAATCTGGTTACCAGTATTTAAAAAAAACACCAGAATAAAGACAGGAAATAATGAAAACCACTTAGAAATGGAAAATTCCAGACAACAAGCCATCAAGTACTAGTTAACATCTCCCAAACAGAGGATGCCTCTAGGCAACAAAGGCCAGACTACCTTTATGCAGATACCATCACTGATTGACTTTGCAAACTTCATGGCTACTCAAATGCTAATTCAAGCTTGCTAATGGCAACATTCACACTTGCTTTAAACAGACACGGGTTCTTTCTTCCACCCTGGACATTCCACAGATATATGGACACTCCACTTGCTTCACTGCCAACAGAACCTCTGAAGATGCCAGCCACAGATGCAGGTGAAACATTAGGGGAGAATGCTGCTGGAACATGGCCATACAGCTTGAAAAACACACAGAGCAACACAGTGATTGAAAGCCTTCGACAATACAATAAAGCTGTTGTATGTGTCCTGTATCATTAGACATTGCCCCAAGTCTGACATAAGCTGGGCTACTGCCCTGGAAAGGATTCAAAAGGGTTAGCCACGGTAAATGACATACACCCTCTGTTGCATACCCATTATATTTTTAGACTGACTTTGAATTTGCCCTCATTATTCCAGGCTGAATAATTGTGTCTCACCTTACAGATCTCCTGCCAGTTAGGGAGGAATATTTTTTCCAAGCAGGCATCTCTACATACTATGCAACAGAAAGGTGAGGATGTCTCCTTTCCAGTTGTTTGCTCTTATTTATCAGATTTATTTATTTATTTATTTATTTATTTATTACAATTATTTATACCCCGCCCTTCTCACCCGAGGGGACTCAGGGCGGCTTACAAGTGGCAATTGATGCCGTTATACTGTTATACAATGAACTAAAATGTTAAAACAGTAATAAAATACAATATACAAAGTTTAAAACAATGTAAAGTGCTTATGCCATTCATCCACCAGACTTTATACAAGAGCCTTAATTCAGACCGCGTCGAAGCTAACACATGCTTGTTTTTCAAACGCCTGCTCTTGGGATCTCTTATTAGAAAAGGGGGAAGGTCATGATTAGCCCTCACATTTAGCAGCAACTCTTCACTTGATAGTTTTACAAATGAAGACTTTGTTTCTGTCTGATCACAGGGCAGAGGAGAGCGATTGGCCCCAGTTTCTGAGCAGGTCCAAAAGAAATACACAGATAGCTAAAAAAGGATTAAGTCTTCACAGACTAGCACCTGCTGGTTTCTAGGCCAATCCAGTTTTATTGTATGTAATAAAAAGACATTAAAAGTTACTCTTTTGTGGCTGGGAAGTTCTGGGAGATTCCTGGAGCAATGCTGAAAAGAAGTTACATTTCCAAATTTTAATACAAAAGTCCCCAGTATGCTACATTCCCAGTTGGTAGAAATCTTCCTTGCGAGGTCATTGAGTTCTTTCTTCATGCCACAAGTTCACCCATTTTTGGCAAGCTGGCTAGCCTGCCTTACCATCCAAGACACACATCTGACACTGGACCTGAGAGGTTGGCTTCTTCGCTTCCAGGAAGCAGAGCACATGAGGTTAACCAGACAGCCTGACAGATTGTTTATGTCTGTACTATGGCAGGAATGACTTATCCTTTGTTTTCTTTCCAGTGCCAGTGCGCTGATTAATGTGGCAGTGAAGACAGCTGTCGCAACCTTAACACACCATAACGCTCTCAGCCAATAAAACCCAATGACTAATCGCCCTTGATAAGGAATGAGATATTTGAAGTGCACACGTTTTGTGAAAGTGCAGTGGAAAAATGGATTGGAGGCTGTTTTCACATTATGTTTGGATATGATTCTACTTTAACTGCCACAGTTCTGTCCTATGGAATCTTGGGATTTGCAGTTTAGGCACGGTTATCTAGAGCACTGCTTCTTAAATTGTGGGTGCCAACCCCAAATGGGGTCCCTTTCACTGAGGGGCCCTCAAACTTTTACCTGGTTCATTCATTCATTCATTCATTCATTTATTATGAGACAAGCACAGAACACAGACTTCTTTAGATTTTGGGACTGCTCAGATTGCAGACTTGCAAACACTTGGTGGCTATTCTTTTAAGGGAGATATTCTGACCGGATGGCACAGAAACTATCTCAAACATATCTGTAACTGACTGAAGTTGTGTACCTGTGTATGCTGAACATATGAAGGTTGTGATTAAACCAAAAATGTTATTTTTACCAAAGTTTACTTTATTTTGTTTGTTTACTTTTATTTTACTTGAGTGAATAATATAAAACAAGTTGTTTTATGGGAGAGTAGATATATTTTGGGCACTGAAAAACACTTCTGAAGATCTGTTATTTTATGCACTGGCATATTATCTGTTTTCTAACAGATCAGAGACAATAGATTATTCAATCTAACAACTGGAGTCAATTGCCTAGCATAATTACATTTGGTTGTATACCACCTGAAAAGATTACACTCAAACAAGTTTTTGGCTCTTCTCTAAAAGGTTATGAATACCATTTTCTAAAAGGTTATGATCTCTAAAAGGCCATGCTTTTCTAAAAGGGCCTGCTATTGGCTGATGATATAGTCAAGTTAATTAGGATTGTTGTTGTTGTATACCCCTGGTCTAGGATTCTCAACAAGGGTGCTCTGGTGACTCACAAAACTATAAGCCCCGGAATTCCATAGGATGTAGCTGTGGCCATGAAAGTGGAATTATGGTGCTACAATTGTGTCGTGTGAATTGGCCCAAAGAACAAGTAACAGACAAGGAAATGGCTATCTTCCAGCAGACTCCCTCTAACTACCAGACTAGTAATGATATTTGACAATTTAAACTTCTTTTGAATACATGAAAACCATGTTCCAATCATTGTGTTAGTCTTAATTCTCTTACCAAAGTTTATCTTTTGGGCATGCAGAGCTGGCCCAAGATATGCCACAACCAAAAAGAAGAATCATATGGCTCTCCAGTTGATGGTGGACTGCAACTCCTCCCCATTGGATATAATGGCTAAGGCTGAGTTGCAGCCAGGGGCAGTTCAATCGGTAGGCAAACTACGCGATTTCTGAAGGCGCCATCCTCTTGGGGGTGCAGTTGAGGCTAATGAGCAGCTTCTTTTTTGTTTTTTCTTTTCCCCCCTCCCCACTGGGAAGAGCTTTCCCCTCCTGTTTGTGCGCACGCATGCATGCATGCGGACGCATCCCCGCCTCCTCCTCCCAGGCTTGTGTAATGGTCAGAGACACGCGCCATTTCCCCCCTATCTTTTCCTTCTTCCCCCTCCCCCCTTTTAAAATCCTCACCTGGAGAAAAGGCGCAGTTGCGCCGCTTCGTCCCCCTCTCCTCCCCTCCTTCCCACGCACATGGGCAACCACAGGTAAGCGCGCGCACACACTCACTCACGGCTGGGAAGGAAGGTGGGAGGGGGAGGCCTGCTCGCGCACCCGCGGCTGGAGTTTTCCCTTGAACTGCGTATTGAACTGCATTTTCTGTCGTTTTGTTGTAAAACATGATGTTTTTTCATTGAAAACTATAGCAAAATGTGATGCAGGATGATGTCCTGCATAAACCAGAAGGTTTTTTTTGTAATTTAATAAACCTCCCCCATGTTTTTATGATACAGTAGAGTCTTGCTTATCCAACATAAACGATCCAGCAGAATGTTGGATAAGTGAAAATGTTGGGTACTAAGGAAGGATTAAGGAAAAGCCTATTAAATGTCAATTTACGTTATGATTTTACAAATTAAGCACCAAAACAGTATGTTTTGCAACAAGTCTGCCACTTGTTTGGGAGCATGTCTGCACACCTCTACCTTCTACCTTTTATTTTTCAATGATTGGTTTGGGCGGGGGGGGGGGGGGGGGAGGGGATTCTGTTCACTTACACTTGAAAATTACCTAGGGTTGCAGCCTATGAGTTAATGATTCCCACTCTTCCTGTAAATGTTGTGAATAAATAGACATTGTAGAATATCAAAACAGTCCCCTCTGATCAGAAGTAGACTGTCCAATGAGGAAAATGTATCCTTGTGGCTTGTATGAGAGAGGAATCATCCTCATCCTCACCTACATCCTTGTCATTCTTGTGCTCCTTCAAATCATTGATGGTCCAGGCTTTCATTTAGGATTATCTGGTAAATTAGCAAACTGGTGATGATAGTGATAGCAGCAGTTATTACAAGTGTTTACACTATACATATCTAAAATTTTGATTAAGGGTAATTAATGAAGTACTCCCAGTGTTCTGGAGGAAAAGTCCATTGAACTTAATGGAATTATTGTCTAAGAAGCAGGCATGTATAGGAGGACTACAGGGTAAATATTTTCCCCTGATTTGAATAATTGAGTACTGTAATTCATTTGAAGTTGCAGTTTTAGTGTCAAGAAATGTGGGTTACAGGTCTGTATGAAGTGAAGAAATTTTGCTTATTTTCCATTTTGTTTGCCATGCACTCTGGCAAGGAGCTATTCAGAACATTGCTACCTGCCCTTGAGATTCACATCTTCCCTCCCATATATCCTCTGCATCAAATTTAGATCCATGGAACAATAAGAGGAAGAAGCTACACAAAAAGGTACGATCCACAGAGCACCAAAGGAGGCACCAGAAGGCTCTCTGAGTCATGTGGAAATTTTCAGATTCTCCATATCCTGGAATCTCCCTCACCTACATTTGCATTGTACTATGTAACTGACTAGGGAGGTAATTTGTTTAATTGCCACATTATTGTTCTGTTGAAGTATTTGATTAGTCTTATTTTTGAGTCCACTCTCCCCCTGTTGGGTACCCTTCAGAGACTTGAAATGGCATCTTCCATTATCCTCAGTCAGTCAGTAATGATTGGCACTGGCAGCACTTATATCAGCAGGGCAATGGCTTTGCTCCAGTTTCTAGTTTTCATATTAAAGAGAATACCCAATGTATTTAGGGGATAGGGTTCAGCACCTTGAGTGGCTTTTTAAAATTCATATTCAAATGTGCCACAGACTCTCTGGTCATGTATACCCTTATGGGGAAACCACAGTTTAAAGGGCTCCAAAGCAGCATCAATGTGACCAAACATGGGCCACAATGTCACATTTCGGGACACATGGCTTGGTGCCTGGCATGACCTCCCCAGAAATGTGATATCATGAGTAAGCCTCGGGAAGAGAGCTGCTTGCTGGTGGCAAGTTGGTGGCTGGGACAGCAAATGATCTGCTTCAAACTGGATTGTATGAGTTTACACTGCCTTTAAAGCAGATAATCTGCATTCAGAAACTGAGTTATATGGCAGTGTACATCCAGCCTGAGCAGCGACTCCACGTTATTTTGGCCATGTAATTACAGTTTCAATCTTGATGACATGGAAGCCAATGATCATGGTCAAGGAAAGACATCTGGATGACATGGGATGGGGGTAGTTTATTTTATCCTATGATGTGCCAGAAATTGTATGGCTGGATGGAAGTGAGTGAGTAGGTGGGTGGATGAGTGGTAAAATAAACAGAGCTCATATTACACTGTCATCTCACAAATAATATTTTGTTCACAATTACTCATAACTGGGTGGGAAATTTGAACTCAGAAGATTCCCTACTCACCACATTGATTAGTGCTTGGTTCTTTGATATAATTATGCTTATTTTGATGAAGAACAAATTGGGAAATACCAGTTCTCCTATAGTACGGATTAAAATTCAGAGAAGACAAGACCTACCCACCCCTCACTTGCCTAACAAGCTAACGCCTTTTCCTTTTCCTTTAAATGTCTCACCTGGCTGCGCCCCACCTCCCAAATATGATCAGAATTCAATCACAATGGCTGCTTCCAGAGATAAAGCAAGAAACCAGGGAAATGTCCTGGTCACCTTTTGTCAAGAAAAACCAGTAATAGATTTACCTAGGACCACAACAACAACAACGTCACCTTGAGGGTCAGAGGAGAGCAGAGCTGAGAGGCATGAACAAACTCTTAGATGAATTAAACATGAATGTATTAGATAGACAGACATTTATAAAATTGCACTGTTAAATAAGCTTCAATTGCAGCATTCAAAATATATTTATTAACAATGTTATGAGGATGATGACGGTGATGGTGATGATAAAGATAAATAGTAGTAGCAGTAGTTGGAGCAGTGGGAGTAACTGTGGTATAGTTCACCCTCCCTGTCCATGGATTCTGCATCCATGGATTCAACCATCCAGAGCTTGTAAATATTCCCACCCCATAAATTCCAAAAAGCCAACCTTGATTTTCCTATGTGATATATGGAACAGCATTTTACTACACCATTGTATATAATGGCACTTGAGCATCCATAGATTTTGGTATCCACAGGGAATCCTGGAACCAAACTGCAGTGGATTCCAAGGGTCCACTGTAGTTATTTAATGTGGTGTCATTGAATGAAGTGGTTTTGTTATGTAGATGATTACATAGCAAATCTTGGAACCAGTTTGAGACTCAAATGACCATTGCACAAACCACAGAGCATTGATATACATTAAGGACTTTATTTTGCATGCTTTTGTGAGGGTTTGTTGTCTAGTTGCTGCAGTTTGAAGCTTCAAACTGCATTAAATAGTCAGTGGAGATTGTACCCTAGTTGTAACTCTGTAATTGATGCAAAGAAAATGGAAATGAGATTCTGATTCACTGGCTTTGACGGGGATCTCATTAATTGCCTTTCCTTCTCCAGAGAACCAGAGGTCATGCAAGCCGGTGAACTCCTGTGACAGCTAATAAGTTGGTTTGCTCTGAAACACAGCATCTGGGAAGAGGAGAATTGTTGTTACTGGAAAATCAGTGTGACCTTTCCTTTGGTCACAGCTTCAGTAACTAATGTGATCTTGTCTAAAAGTCCTTTAAAAGAAACAATACATATGTGGCCATTTCTCAGGATTTTATCAAAGCTCTCAAGTATTTAGTATGTTTCCAATCTCTCTCTCTTTCTCCAAAAAACATTACATTTTTTTGTGTGTGTGTGTGTGTGTGGGGGGGAGAATAAATGTATCAGGACTCCTAGACTATAACATGTATCTGTTGCTGCTTTGAATCAGCTTGGAGAAGGGAGGACCAGAGGTTATGGGAAGCATGCTAAAAGTTTCAAAAGGGGGAAATGGGAAAATCAGATGGAAAAGAATAAGTGAAGGCAATTTCTAACACTAGATTTTTTTTCGTGTCAGAAGTGACTTGAGAAACTGCAAGTCGCTTCTGGTGTGAGAGAATTGGCCATTTTCAAGGACATTGCACAGGGAACACCCGGGATTTTTGATGTTTTTGCCGTCCTTGTGGGAGGCTTCTCTCATGTCCCTAGATGGAACTGGAGCTGATAGAGGGAGCTCATCCGCACTCTCGCTGGGTTAGATTCGAACTGGTAACCTTCAGGTCAGCAACCCAGTCTTCAAGTCATTAGTCTTGCCAGCACAAGGGTTAACCCACTGTGCCTCTGGGTGTTCCTACTGTAGAAATGATGCAGTTTGACATCACTTTAACTGCCATGGCTCAATGCTATGAAAACCTGGGAGGTGTAATTTTACAAGGACTTCAGCCTTCTCTGCCAAATAAAACTGATGTCTCATCAAACTACCAATTGCCATAATTCCATAGCACTGAGCTATGGCAGTTAAAGTGGTGTCAAACTACATTATTATAATATTTATACAATGAAGATGCACCGTGAGAGATGATTCATTCCACAAAATTGTAGCAGTTTGACACCATATTACCTCCCTTGGCTCCATCCTATGGAATCCTAGGATTTGTAGGTTGTTGTGGCCCCAGGGATTTCCTACAGAAAAGGGTAAATAAGTATCACACAATACTATAAATCACAAAATTCCATAATATTGAACCATAGCAATTAATGTGGTATCAAACTGCCATAAGTATGTAATGCGGATACAGCCTAAGTCTCAAGGTGTGTTTGTGTTTATGTGTGTGTATGTGTATGTGTGTGTGTGTGTATATACACACACATCAGTTTGATGCCACTTTAAGCATCCTAGTTCCTGTGTGTAAAATCTTTGGATTTATGGAATTTCTTGCTAGGGAGCTCAAGGGGAGCTCAGGGGAATGGACTGCAGTTCTCTAGCAGAGAATCCACCCCCAACTGCAAATTCCAGGTTTCTGTAGGGTGAATCTGTGACATAATGGTTTCTAACTGTTTTAACTGTATTGCAGACTCAGCCATCTACACAATCCAGCAATAACGGTTCTGAAAAAGTCACAAATTTCTTGGCAGAGTGTGACAAAAGAGGGACTATCCTTGTTGGATTACAGCAGAAGGAGGTTGGCAAAATAGCAAACATTACATAAGAGGGACTGTTTCCATGAAGGTGAAAAACTTGTGCATGTAACATTCCTTACTGGATCAGATCAATGCATTATTGTTTATTTGTTCACTCGCTTCTGACTCTTAGTGACCTCATGGACCAGCCCACGCCAGTGCTCCCTGTCAGCCGTGGCCACCCCCAGCTCCTTCAAGGATACCACCATCCATCCATCTTGCCCTTGGTTGACCCCTCTTCCTTTTTCCTTCCATTTTCCCAAGCATCATTCTTTTCTCTAAGCTTTCTTGTCTTCTCATGATGTGGCCAAAGTACTTCATCTTTGCCTCTAATAGCCTTCCCTCCAGTGAGCAGTCAGGCATTATTTCCTGGAGTATGGACTGGTTGGATCTTCTTGCGGTCCAAGGCACTCTCAGAATTTTCTTCCAACACCACCGTTCAAAAGTGTCTATCTTCCTTTCTCTCAGCCTTCCTTATGGTCCAGCTCTCACGTCCATAGGTTACTATGGGGAATACCATTACTGTAGTACAAAAAATAATGGCTAAGAGCCTGCATGGGAGATGTAGCTATGGTGAATTAACTATGGTCCATCTTCTAGTCCCTAAAACTCACCTTAAAAACCACGCGGCTGAACAACCAAGGAAGTTCTGCAGTGCTGGTGTGCCCAGTGTCATCCCTCTATTGAGCAGCTGGGAAGACTCTAGCAGGGTCCTGTCATAACTGCTCATTGCTGTGTTATTGCTGGCAAGAAGGAACTGAATGCATCATCTTTGAGTATTCTGGCTGCCAACACTGTTGAACTCTTTTGCCAGTTGGTGGGACTGAGTGACTTCTAAGGTAGGCTTAACAATTACAATTATAGCAATGAAGTCATGATCGTAAATGTGAATTGCAAAATTTATGCAGTAGTAAGCCTAGTTTATGATATTGAAAATACTGAACAGGGATGCCAGACAAAGTTGTACAAGAACATTAACTTCTGCTTCTTATATAGAGCCTTTTTGCTACCACATCATAACATATCTAGTATAAATGACGGCCTACCTCAAAGCCCTCCAATCAGTAAAATAAAATAAAAATGGGTATGCTCTTTTATCATGGCTGAATAAGGACTTCATAATATTTGCTGCTGGAATGGTTACGGATCGTGGCAATCTGGCAGTGCCCATCGGGGGATGTGAGCAACCCATTGTCCACACTCAGCATCATCCAGCTTACCAGAAATCCCAACCCACAGAGGGAAGTGCCTGCTGTCCAGCTTTAATTTAGCCATGGAGCCCCACTGGAAATATCTGTACGTTGTGGGATGGGAACTGGCTAAACTAAAGCTGAACCAGACAATGCAGCCAAAAACAGCCCTGTCTGATGAGGTTGCAAGTTTACCAGATGATGGCCTAAGTAGAAACAGACATTATCTAGCTCTTCAAGTATTGTTGAATGACTGCTCCAATCATACCTTATTGTTAACTGTGCTGGCTAAGGCTCAGGGAAGCTACAGTCCACCTAGGAGGAATCATATACCCACCTCTAGTCTTATGGCAACAGCAATAATGCAGAAGTGTAACAACTTTGGGTCCAGATCAGGAGTGGGCAAAATATGTCCCCAAAGGCTAATTATGTAATTTGCAGTAGTTTCCAGAAATAAAAAGTTTTGCCCCACTTGCTCTCATTTTAAATAAACAGGAAATATAAATAAATGACTTGCAGATTACTGCCCATTGGAAAAACAAATGGGTCTCTCTTAGCCCAGAGAGGCCCAGATGTGAAGACAGGCATATGAGGCATGCTTGACATTTTGCATAGAATGCCTCAGGTTGTATGGAAGCCATACAGGTGCAAGGCCCTATTTCTGATAGGGATTTGATAGAGTTTAGTACCATGAGTGGGGTGGGGAATTGCTGGTCATTCATGCCAGAGAGCAGGAAATTCATTGATTCAAGAAAATGCAACCCATGTAAGAAGTCCTTCATCTTCTAACAGTCCAAAAAGGAGCAGCTGGAAGAGGAGTGTAAAACCAAGAATAGGTTTTCTTGACTGTAACAGGTTCCCCCATTGCCCCTGCATCTCCTGGTGCTGAAAATACAAAGATAGTGCCTTTCTCGGCCCATCAATTTATGTCCAAAAGTAGAAATAGACATAGTCACTTTAGATATTCTATTCCCAGAAACAGAATTCAAATACTGTTGTGTCTTGTGCTGTAAAGAAAAATAAAAAGAGAAAAACCAGGGAACATCTAACAAAATCCATAATAAAAACAAAAGATGTGTCTAAAGATGCAAGAAGCATAGTTCTTTTATTAGCCAAAACAAAAGTGTCTCCTGTTTTGTAAAGTCCAACCCGTATAAAGTTATCCCATTCAACAATGGTTGCACACACGCCTTTGCCATGTGAGCCAGATGCATGGCTGACCTGGCCATGCACTCCAATTGAATTCTATGTGTAGCTTTGATAACAGGCAGCTTCATTTTCAGAAACATTTATTAATTGCCTTTCTGATTGTACTCGAGATGGCACACAACAAAAACACAAACTAAAAACAGTAAGTTTTCTTTTCTCTATTCAATTGTGTTACAAATACACTCTTCCTGCTTTTTTCTTTCAAAGTCTAATTCTCTCATTCAATGGCCTTTGCATTTTTTAAAGTAAAATATATTGAAGATGGGGCTCCAAGTCTTTAAGAAGAAGTGGCCTTTCCTGACATAAAAGCATTAAGATGTCTCCAAGGCATAGGAAATAAAATAATTTATTGTAAATGAAATTATTACTGCTGGGAAGAGACTTGTCTAATGTCAGCTTGCAGTGGGGGGAAACCAGATCAAGTAGGCTGATGGAAAGCTATCTAATAATGTGCCTTCGGCAAAGTGTATGAGGAATCCCAAGCCAATGAGTGGGAAATATTTGCTGAAGCAAGAGTGTTTTGTACTAAAAAGTTTATTTAAGGATGGTAAAATCTGATTACAAATTGGAAGACAAGGCAGTCTGTTTGATTTGCTGCTGGGTTGTTCCAACTATACGAGAAATTACTCAACATAACTGAATGCATACGGCAGTCTTCCCTGTAATGGTATTTTCCAATTGGTTTGAACTACAATTTCAATTAATCCTAGAAGTCAATAGTTAGGATGATAGCAGTTGCCCTTAAAGCAAACCTTCACCAAAAGGTATCCTCCAGGTGTTTGGACTACAATCCCATCACTTCAGCCCATGGTTGATCCAGGCACTATTAAGATTTGGGCAAGAAGATAATGTAGGATGTTGGCAATCATAGTTTACTTTTATCCAAATCTAAAACTGTGCATGGTCTAAAATAATTTTAAATCATTTACCTGGTTTCAATTTGACATCTTTTCACTTATAAAATTGTTTAATATATTTGCATTTTTAAAAAGTCATTTTATTATTTACATGATTTTAAGTTGGTCAGGTTGATTTTACCCTAGTTTACCTTGATGCCTTTAGATCCAAGGTGGGTTGTAAATATTTTTTAAAAATAAACTGTCTGGCAAAACAATTATCAACAGTAAACAGCATCAGCCAACCTAGGAACCTGCAGTTCAAGACAGTCTAAATTTTGCTGAAATAATCTGGACATAAGGAACAGAGTCAAATGTTCAGGGCATGAAGGAATGCTCCATATTTCCTGGAGTGGCAACATGAGAAGGGTCTGCCTCTAGAAGAGACCGGTCTAACTGCACACTGTTTGGAGAATGATGATGCTTGATTTGTACTTCCTCTCTCGAGAGGATATGTTGATTGGGAAAACAAACAAGCACCAACATTTGGAAAGCCCCACATCAGGGCATAGAAATTTATATGGGATAGTAATTTGTAGAGCAAAATGCACTTCTTTTTTACAAGTATACCCCAATTTTCAGCCCAGGAACCCCAGGTGGTGAACACGGCACCTTGTGAGGTGGGAAGGCTGAGTTGCAGCAACTGGCTGCAAGTTCAGACAGTGGGCTTCATGGTAGAGTTGGGATCTGAACCTGGTTGACTTCAGTAAGAGGGCATCAATTTAATCACTGCACCATGCAGAATACTATATCTCTTTCATTCCTGAAACCCACAAAAACTTTAGTCTGATGTAAATATGCTCTGAAACATATTTACATCAGCCATTGTTCATACTGTCTGGGAGCACACATTTATTTATTTATTTACAGCATTTATATTCCGCCCTTCTCACCCCGAAGGGGACTCAGGGCGGATCACATTACACATATAGGCAAACATTCAATGCCTTTTAACATAGAACAAAGACAAGACAAACATAGGCTCCAAGCGGGCCTCGAACTCATGACCTCCTGGTCAGAGTGATTCATTGCAATGATTCATTGCAGCTGCTCTCCAGCCTGCACCACAGCCCGAGCCCATTCCACTGGAGTAGCCTGCATCTCATCTCCTCTATGTTGCCACTTCTCCAAGCTTTGTCCAAGCTTCTGGGTGTTGTGGGTGCCTGTGCTGACATTGGAACAGAGCACCCACATATCTAGCAAGAAGGAGGGGGATAGCATCTCCCTTTTCTTGGTAGTGCAGGTGTCTGATGTCAGAATGGGATGACTATATTAACTGGAGGAAGGTGGGAAAATGCCCCCCTCTTTTTTTGCTGATCATACCGGCTTCCCATTCTGATACTGGCAAAGGTGGTCATGATGGCCAGGAGTTTGGATGGAGTTTGTTCAGAGTGGCAGTGGTGGCAAGTTCATGAAAAAGTATGGCAAATGATTCACTACAGAGCAACAAACATATTGTATTGACAGCAGCAGTAGAAGACTTGCATATGCAGCAATAGTTCACATTACAGTTGTACACTGTATATTGTCACTGCACACTGTGCATTTTACATGTGCACTGGCACCCAGCCATTGGTACATATTGGGCAATGTTCCTATTTTGCATGGGGGTTCATGGAGCATTGGTATAATATATCTCTGCATGATAATATTTATGCTATCCAAAAAGGATGTTGATCTGCAGCTAATAATGTCTCCACAATATTTGAAATCTTGGGAGAAAATTGAATAAAACTATCACTTGTCTATTTTTCTTGCACAATTTCCCAGCTGTTAGGAATCCATTTTTTTCTACCTCAAATAAAATCATTTTTAATATTCTTTCCACTACCACAATATAATATGTAGTTGGCTATTAAAGCTTCCTAAAAGCCCTTGAAAGCTAATGGCCATTCCCACATCCTCTCTAGTTGCTTATAATATTTGAAATGAGATTTGAAGAGGTTGGTTTCTCGCAAAGTATAGAATAAATGTAGGCGTTTCCCTGCTGTCATTTTCTACATTGTCTTCTAACCTGAACCAACCTTTCAGTGTGTGGTGTACCTGCCTCTCTGTTTCCTTCTTAATCAAATTCTGGCATCCTGTTGGTTGGTTTCTCCCAACTGTAGACTTGTTGATTCAATTATTCAATGGTGAGTCAACATATAGTTGAATCCCACTGACTCAACTGGTTTATTCTAGTTGAGATTCTTAAGTATCCTATGGAAAACTTGTCCACCACTGCTTTACTTTTGAATGTAAGCTTGGTGAATGCTGAATGTTCATATTGTATGATATTTTGTGGTAAAAAATATTGAAAGTAAATTTGGACATTATATTTAAAAGTGTCTTGCTTAGAAAGGAAGCTGCCCAACCTGCTGTGAAAAAGGATGGATACTAAGATTTTGCTACCCCCTTAGAGGAAATTTCATAGAAAAAAATACATTTTATTTTACACTCCTATTGAAACGAGAGTTAAATTTTCAAAGGAAGTTGGCACTGCTGGCAGCCCTAGACAGTTCATCAGCTTCTGTAAATGTAGGAGTGAAAAGTAAAAATGCTAGGTTTCTCAAAGCCATGGTACAAGACATCTTGGAAAAAGCCCACACAAACCCACAAACGTTGAAGAAAGCTCAGATAGCAATCTTGGAGTGGGAGGGCAGGTCCTGGGTCACTGCCATTTCTAAATATATTTGGAGTAGGGAGAGGGTTGAAGTCAAAGACATCTAGATTAAAGGACAGCATTGGCAGGACATCAAGGATCCGCTTTTTGCTCTCTGTCTCTGTTTATGAAGTGGAATCAGCTGGGACTTTATCTTAGCCCACTAATCTTCATGCTGTGGAAGGTCCACCTGGCAAGCTTTAACTGCTTGTTAGTCCCTACAAGATCATTTCGACTTGTACAACTATTTCAACAATGACTGTAAAACATTTTGTTAGCATGAGCATTTACAATAAAGATCCTCATGTTTTGGTCCCTTCTGTGAAATCCATAGAAGACTTAAGGAGGAAAAGCCTATCTAGCAAGGGGGATAGTTGCAATGTTAGTGAGAGGCATGGATCCAAGGTGGTGAACACTTTCACCAAACAGGTTGGCTCAGCAGCATGGAAAGCTCATTTAAGATTCAGACTGAACGGATTGATATATCCCCAGTGACACCAATGCCACCTGGCTCTCCTAAGGCTATCAATAACTACAATGCATGAAAGCTCCAAAATACCCCTAGATCAGAGGCAGTATCCCTCTGAATTCCAGGTGTTTGTCAACACAATAGGGGTGTGTTAGTGCTCACTTTCTGCATGTGAGCTCCTCAGAAACAGAGCTGCCACTCTTGGAGAAGAATCCTGGGTTAGATATGCTTCGGGTTTGATTATTAAATGTCAGACAGGGGAGATGTATGTTGAATTTCAAGACTGTATAACAATACACACAATGACAGATATTTAGCTTTACTTACAATATCTGTGCATAATCAAATACATGGTATAATGAAGGAAAGAGAAGGAAGGGGAAATGACTATAAGAAAAAAAGATAATTTTGTAAGGGCAGGTTATAGAACTAGGAATGTGTCTCCACCAAAGCTTCACCCAACGGATGTATTCAGACTCACCTATGCAAAGAGTAAACTCACTGAAATAAATGCAGCTTCTCTTAATTACAAGTCTTACTTAGTGCACTTTTGCCCAGTCCATTTTTATGACTCTATTGCTGTATTTTAAGATGTGTTTTATTAATGGTTGTCAATTTATTTATGTCTTTTTAAATTTTTATTGGCGTTGTTGTTCAGTTCTTATGTTATTGTACTTTTGTTGTGCATTTGTAAGCCGCCCCGAGTCCTCATGGGGAGATGGAGGCGGGGTACAAGAATAAAATTATTATTAATTATGGCCGACAGGCATCCCATATATTTCAATGGACCTGGAAGCATAACGAAGGCCCCATATACACTGCCATATAATTCAGTTTCAGGCTGTAGTTTACCTGAATTGATCTGCGCTATATGGTAGTGTAGACTCATATAATGCAGTTCAATGCAGTTAAACTGCATTCTGAAACTGTATTATATGGCAGCGTAGATGAGGCCTAAGTCTGGATCTAAGCCAATATATATTTATTTTAGTTTTAGATATTCACTTTTAGGATTCTTTTATAGAAAAAAGGCAACAACTAATAATGGCTGCAATATTCATAAATGTATACAAATAAATCTGAGGAAACCCTGGCCAGAAAGCAGAAATTTGGTTTTATTGTACAACTGGATGTGAAACCACATTGCCTATTATTATCTCACACAAAATAGTTCCATTCCATCTTTGGGCACCTTTATTAACCCAGTCATTACTTCCCCCGATTGCCTTTTCCAGAGCTCCATTCTTCTAGCAGCTAAAAATGTTCTTATTTTCCTGTCTAAATTTACTCATGTCCTGTTTGTGTGCATCTGGCCTCATGCCAACAATTGTCCTTCAATATAAGTACCTTTTCACTTTACACCTATGATCATGCCATAATTCTATTTATGAAGACCATGAGTATCCACCTTCAGCTTATAGTCCACTAGACTAAACAATTTCAAGTCTCCACTTCATATTCCCTTGGCCACCCTAAACGCTCTGCTGTGAACTAGATCCAACTTGGCTTCATCTTCCTGAAAACTGTTGACCACAGCTGAACACCCTGTTCCAAATGCGGTCTTCCTCTAGTGTCTTATATAAGGAATCTAGTGTTTACTTGCTCTGTAGTTGAGCTGTTGTACTCACTTCTCAGCACAGCAACACATTTTATGGCAAAATGTGTTATTTTTGGTCTGCATTTTCTAGGACTAAAATTAGAATTTCATGGGGCCAGTAGCAGCTGGTGTCTCCAATGCCCATAGCACAGTGAATGTATTCTGGGTTTTAATCTGAACTTTAAAGGAGATGCAAGGTACTGGATGCTCTTCCCAAAACAGGGTTGTATGCAGGGATCACATCTGAGGGTACAAATTCAGAACTGGGAAAAGAACAGTTTTACTGCCACATTTTTTTTAAAAGCTGTGGCTACTTTAAAAAAAAACAATGTTATTTTGCTGCTTCCGTAGATGAAAACAGCAACACCAAGACTTTCTTTGCATAGCTCCAAGCAGTATCTTCTTCTCCTCTCCCTCGAACTCAAAGGTAAAGCATAATTTGAGGCAAGTTCCCAACAGTTCCCATGGTGGCAAGAATTTCCTCTCACAACGCTCAAGGCAGAATGGGGAACAGGCTGACAGAAAAAGGCCTCTTCTGTTATGATAGAAAATTTAAGTTTCAGAATGATTAGAAGATATGATTGCCACTACTGGCCTGTCATAAAAAAAATTGGCCAAAAATATATCTGCCTCTTGATTCCTCATAATATGGCCCCCACTTCTATTCCATGGGTAGAATTAGGCTATCGATGGCACAAAGTTATTCACTTTCACCTTTATATGAATAGTCCTAGAAGTCTTGTACTCTAGGTATAGGTGAAAAATGGACGACCAGGTAAACATCTCTGGAATTGGCTTCCTTTGTTCCCTTATTGTGGATCTTAGGTGAGATTCATGCTGTCCTCCAAATTCGCAGCAGTCCTATTTCCCAGAGCCAATGGTTAGGAATACTAGGAGCTCACATGCAAACAACAACTGGAATGGCAAATTATTCCCATACCTCCTTTACTCCCATTAGATTTGAACTGGCAGGAGTCTTGGAAAAAGGGAATGCAAGGCACACCCAATAAGTGTGACAGATAAGTATCGGTAATAGTTTCCTTCTCATATTTCTGGTGAAGTTGTGGGTGTGTGCCCACCTTCTCTGAAAACAGCTTGATCATTAGTTATTAATCACTCACACATTTCTATCCATGTTATATAAAGGATCTCAGGGGATGGGAACAAAATCTTCCTGAAGATTTTGAGTCCTGGCATTCTGCCACCATCAACAGAAGCCTGCACTGACCAAAAGGCAGGGCCTGTCCTCAGCGTATGATTACACACGGCTCCAGTGGTGCCATTATGCTGCCTGGGAAAGGACTAAAAGCCTGGCTTTCTCCTATGTTAAACCTCTCTTGGCAGAACTTACCCAATGACCTTTCCTGGTTATGCTGTATTTAGCTGAGGTTCCCTGTGACAGGAAAGGATAATGTACTTGTTTTTAGATTATAGCCTGCCATGTTGATTTATGGTTGTTTTTAACCTTAAGATTGATGCCCTTTCTTTTAGGTTGGCAGGAATGTTCTAAAATGTAAAGCCAGAAAACTCATTCGTTATTTGCCATATGAAGTCGGGACCCACCTATGGACACAATCTGTGAAGGATTTCTTTGGGGAGATTAAAATAATGCCAAGTGTTCTTATGCAAACCACCATCACCTCTACCTTGAAGGGCCCCTGGGACCCCAGTGGGCCAGAATTTCCTCCATAAATCTAAGTGGAGCAACACACACACACACACACACACACACACACACACACACAAAAGTGGACTGTGCAGCAGTTGTGGTAGATTGTTTGGCAGAAACTCTGCTAGGAAAACTAGACGATGCTACACAGCTGGACACACTTGGGAAGTATTTTCATGTAATTTTTTTTTTAAAAATCCAACTGCACAAATTCTATTACACTTTAAAAAACAAAGCCAAAAATGTGCAAAGCATGTTTTGTTCTGAGCTGTCTACCTGTATGAGTGGCTGTTTCTCTATAGGAATTTGTTGGTTGTGTCCATTTTGTTATTGTTTTGTGCCTTCAAGTCATTTCCAATGTATGGTGACCATGGTGTTTTCTGGGGTTTTTTGACTTGCGTAACGTCATCATGTGGGTTTTCATGGCCCAGCAGGAATAACACCTGGGTCTCCAGAGTCATAGTCCGACATTCAAACCACTGCGCCATGCTAGCAGCAATCCATTCATGAACATGCTTTTGTTGCATAACTAACATCCAATGGTTTGTGCATCATTGTAAACCCCAACTCAGTAGCCTTTACAACAGTGTGCAAGCCATTCCTATGGTCTCCTCAAATCTATGCTGCCAAAATTGATGCCTTTCGAAAATTGGACTTTTCTTGTTTTTGCCAAACTTGCGAGATAAATACCATTAAGATTCTTAATATTAATCAATTGATTGGATTTATAGTCTGCCTTTCTCCAGAGATGGAACCAACGTTGCTCACCATGATTTGAGAAAATATTCTGTTAAAATCTTTTTTATATATGGTTTTAAAAATTAAACAAAAACAATATTTAGAATGCCACTATTAGCAAAAGTTAATAACACATTGAAAACATAATTACAAAATAAAAGATACAAATACTGAGTTTCCCTTTTATTTTGTGAATTGCATATCGCCTATTTTCAAAATGCACATTTTTCCAAATGTACATTTTTGTCTAATGGCACATTGAAAAAAGCCACATATCTTGTTCCATGTAATACTGTAAATATGGCCACCACAAATGCAGAGATGTCAAGCATCCTGTTGGTATGTATACACTATGGCCAATGTACTAATTTTCTGCATTATGATGAAATTGAACTGTTAAAGGAGGACCTAAGAAAAAAGCTAAGAGAGAAGCAAAGTAGTAAAACGCACTTCTTGGAATTTTTGTCTGACAACACTTCTGTCATCTTCATTTTGTGGTTGTCAGAAATCCACGACATGGGTTAATATAAAAAAATCTATGTAGAGGTTTCCCAGATGAGAAAATATGATAGGCTATAGTCAATAGATGTGATTTTATTATATTTATATCCCAATATGGGTCCCATATTGATCTGGCCTGCTATGGTTCATAATCATGGTAAAGATATCTTGAGAACAGATTTTACTTGATTCTCATGGTAAATGGTCATTTGGGTGTCAAGAAGGGATGGAAAACACATTTGGTTTTGAAGATTCTTGCTGTTATCAATTTTTGACAGACACCCTGAAGACTGATTGTGAAATGTAGGTGCATTCATGACCTGGAGGGAATCTGGTCAGTTTTCTTATAATAATAATAATAATTATTATTAATAATAATAATTAACTTTATTTATATTCTGCTCTATCTCCCCGAGGGGACTTAGGGCAGATTACAGAACACACATATGGCAAACATTCAATGCCGTTATACAGTTTACAAGAACAGACAACACATAGACAGAGGCAAAGGCTTGTCATGATTGAATCCCCAGAGAAGCCCTAAAAATATATATATGGTAATTTCTCACATTGATCCTCTCCTTTCACCTAATTTGGGCACACTGAAATTGGGATCTAACCCTTCAACCTTGCTCCTTCCCCTTCATATATTTGGAACACAAATGTGCTGAACATTTGATTTAGACTTGTGTTTTTTTTGCATACCGTGACCATTTGATATACAATTGGCACATTGTATATACTATTGTCTTCTTTTTGTATCCATGTGTAAATAAAATGAAGATATCCTTCTGGATTTTAGTCCATTGAAGGTCATGTTGCTGTTAGCTTTTAACATTCTTTGTTCTTGTAAAATATCTTTTACAAGAAGACCTTGGCATTAAGTAAGGTTCATTTAGCTTGGAGTAAGGCTACATATTTGCTGCAGTGGAACAAAAGTCATAGCCAGGGAAGTAATAGCTTCAAAATCAAATATCTCCTGCATGTGAGAGTACATTATATATACAGTGCCATATTTTATTTTAAATAATTAAATATTATCCTTTTGCGTACCATATCTTTTTCACTGCATTCAGCTTTTTTCTATTTGCAAGCACTTTCCCTATGTAAATATCTACTGTTTTCTCCCCACGTATCCTTTTATCATGTGCTTTTTCTGCTGAGTCCAGTTAGAATGATGTTTGGTTCAATACCTTTTGACCTTGTTATTTTTTCAGCCTTGTGTTTTTCATCATGCCTTTGAAAAAAACAAAATCTCTCTGATTTAAGTACATAGAGAATGAATTTATATCGTGAACATTTTGTCTCTTCTTTCATCTTTCTCCAACCTTTCTTTCTTGGTCATTTCCCTTTTGAAACCAACCTTTGAGAATTTACCGTGTATACTCATGTATATGCTGACCACATATACAGGCAAGGACAGGTTTGGGGTCTAATTGTATGGATTTTGATAGTTCCCATGGATAACTCAGGAGTCATTCCACAAAGAAGGGACATTTCCAGCATCATTCCCTGGCAGCTGCCACCATTTTCCCATCCAGATACTCAAAAAGCCACCAAGTGGTGCTGCAGCAGAGAAAGTAGAGACGATTATTGCTTCTTTTACAATCTCATCATAAAGGCAACCAGAATCACCACACATCATGGCAATTCCAGCAGTGAACATCAGGGTGTGTGGGGGACCCTTTGTCCCACACTCCGCATCGCTCAACTCACTCAGCTGATCATCCTACGTGTGTGTGTGTGTGTGTGTGTGTGTGTGTGTGTGTGTGTGTGTGTGTGGAATTGACTGTCTGGCTTTCTCCCATTGTTCCTGTGTTGCCGCAGAAACATGCTCCTCATTGCTGCCCCTTTTAAGCATGGAGGCCCACCAGAAGTTGTTGTGTGTCATGTAATGGGAGCTGGTGGGCTCCGTGCATAAAGGGACAGTGAAGTAGAGCTTGCCGCCAATTCTTCCCCCATCTGATGAGGTCATAAGTTTCTTCCAGATTGGACAATACACTCACCCTTTGCTTCTCTGTTCAAATAAAGTGGTGGTTCCTTTTTTGATAAGAGTAAACTATAGTATTTACATGGTTTAGCTGACCCAGGATTTTGCATGTTACAAAAGGAAGGGAAAGGAGGAAATGATTAATTTATATATCTTGAATGAGCAGAACAAAGTATTACCCAGTCACCTTAGTTTAGAAGAAACAATGGCCATTCTTCCTGAAATTTGACCGATGGCAGGTGCACAAATGGTTCATTACAGGCCTGGTCCAACACGGAAAGCTGACTATGCCCCTGCATTGGGTGACATGTTCTTGGGGGCGCTATTGAGCTCCTGGGAAGTGGGGCCAGACCTGGCCCTGCCTCCTGTGCCCTGGCCCCGCCTCCCTTACCATGCGCCCTGGCCCCGCCTCCTGCACAGCACGAGAGGTGGGCCAGGGCACGCGGCACGGGAGGCAGAGCCAGGTATGGCCCCACCTCCCACGCTGCGCGCCCTGGCCCGGCCGGCTTGGCCCACCCAGTCTGGCTCAGCCAGGCTGCGGCGGGAGTCCTTCCAGGCCATGGCGAAGGCCCAGCCAGCCTGGCTGGGCCTCCTCTGTGCCCTGGAATGACTTTCCTGCTGTGACCTGGCTGGCTGGGCCAGGCCAGCAGGGCCAGGGCACATGGCACAGGAGGTGGGGCCAGGTCTGGCCCCGCCTCTTGCACCATGTGCCCTGGCCCCGCCTCCTGCGAGAGGTGGGGCCAGGGAGCGCAGCGCAGGAGGCGGAGCCAGGGTGCGCAGCTCAGGAGGTAGGGAAAGGTCTGGCCCCACCTCCCGTGCTGCGCGCCCTGGCCCAACCAGGCTGCAGTGGGAGTCCTTCCAGGCTGCGGCGAAGGCCCATCCTGGCTGGCTGGACATTCTGCCACAGCCCATGCACCCTTGCCCCACCAGGAGGCATGGCCACGCGATGGGGAGGCATGGCCGTGCGACACGGGAGGTGGGGTCAGGTCTGGCCATGCCTCCCGTGTCATATAGCCACGCCTCCCATGGTGCGGGGGGGGGGACCAATTTTTTTTTTGCCTATCACTTTTAATTACCTTGGGCTGGTTCTGGTTTATTATTATTATTATTATTATTATTATTATTATTATTATTATTATTATATTATTATTATTATTATTATTATTATTATTATTATTTATGTTTATTTATACCCTGCTTTATTTCTCTACAATGAGACTAAAAGCAGCTTACATTAAAAGCATTTCAATACAATTTAAAATCTAATAATATACAATCATTAAAACAGAATTAAATATAAACAGTATTTTTAAAAAATCACAGTTTAAATCCATAAAAACATAACCAATGTTAAAAACCATAGAACCCATGAATAATCTTAAAAACCTTCTTCTTTATAGGCTGCCTGAATAAACACATACCTTTTTGTTAACTTTCCAAACACTTGTGTTATCCGTTTTAAACAACAGTTGTAGAACACATGTTCTGTCTGCAAGACATCCCAAATTAAGTTCCTGAGGGGTCATCACAAAGGCCAGGCAAAATGTCCCACTTTACCTGGCATCACGGAGAAAGGAGAGGGGCAGTGGGATAAATATGTCGCCCATCACACAGGGGAAGTGTCACCCCCCTGGAGAGGCCCCAGGCAGGCTCAGCCAGCACAATACAGTAAGCCTCCCATGTTGTGCGGAAAGCCTCCAGAGACACTTTCATCCCAATTGGAGGCGGGGCTTCAGTGGGAAGTTCCACAATGTTGTGTGATGGCTGGCGTGGGACTCCATCCAGAAGGTGAGGTGAAAGTGTCTTAGGATGTTAATTCAGAAAAGACCGAATAAAGAGGACAGGGAGAAGAGCAGAAAATCTACTGGTTTCTGCAAAGTGTGGGTTAAGGTTATACACATCTGCATTATGTACAAAGTATCTAAGGGCCCTTCTACACAGCCATATAATCCAGAATATCAAGGCAGAAAATACCACAATATTGGCTTTGAACTGGGTTATCTGAGTCCACACTGGCATATATCCCAGTTCAAAGCAAATAATGTGGAATTTTATTCAGCTGTGTGGAAGTGGCCTAAGACAACCCAACCAGGGGCTCCTAGTTATGGTGGATGAAAACATGACTTTGGTGTTGGAATGGCTGTCTCAAACCCTATAACTTCTTGCTTTTCATGGATCTTGGCTGGAGGGGGGGGAAGGGGGAGGGAAGAAGTCTGTTTCAGGAGCCTTAGAGGATTGTTACAACAGCCAATTATTGTTTTTGATACTTTTGTTCAGAGTTTAGTAATCTTACTATTTTGGACTCCAACTCACATAAAACCCAACTATTGCTTGTGCTGGTAGAACTTCAAACTATGCACAGGTGTTTTCAACATTTAAAAAAAAATAGTTTCATGATAGTCTTAGAGTTCCTCTGCTCTAAATTTTGAGATTTATTTTGGCTCTTGATTGAGGTCCTTCCACGTCTTTTAATTTTGGACCCTTAAGTTTCTTGTCTTTGGATAAATAAAGGTGTTTGGTACATTTGGATACAGTCTAAAGACCTGGAGCTGTAGCAAACTTGAAAATATTCAAGACAAATATCAAACATGTTTCTTTAAGGCAGTTTGTTCTAAAATAGCATTTGAATCCCCCTAATTGCTTTATTTTAGGTGTCATTTACAAAGGAATTTTGTCATTCAGAGTTCACAAACTAAAATTAGATGCCTGGTGACAGCAATAAATAAGTCCCAGCTATGAGATCATCTCATACCACAAACCAACCACTTTGTAAAGTTTGCTTTAACAGTTTCTGAGTGTGCTGCATACATTATCAGTAATCCCCTTTTAGCTCTGAATACTAAGCTCCACACAAGGTCTTGAAACATAATGTTGACACCCTATTTCTTCATTGTTGTATATAAGCAGCTAGACAGAAGCTTTAACATAGAATTTCCTACCCACTTCACAATTATAGTGCTTTAACGCCATTACAACTGCCATGGTTCCATCCTGTGCAATCATTGAATTTACAGTTTTAGGAAGAAATTGTTATGTTCTGCCAGTTTTCATACTTCTCCCAAAATGTCCTAGGATTCTATAAGATTGAGCCATGGAAGTTAAAGTGGCATCAAAGTGATACAGTCATGTAATATGAGAGATCTAAGTTGAATCAGTGGTCTGTTTAGCTTATCTAGTTTATTTTGGAATCACTATCTAAGATGACAACATCACCTGAACCTTTTTTTTAGCGGGGAAAACCTACACCTAGACTGCCAGAGGTGAGAACAGATATGTTCTACCACTTTTCTAAATCTGTGAACTGCATTTTTATGTGTTTTCTCTATTGGTCTTTAGACAAGAGAAAGTCAAAATGGTGTAGCGGTTTGAGTGTTGGACTAAGACTATAGGACGCCAGGGTTCAAATCCCCACTTTCCTATGGAAATTCACTGGGTGACCTTGGGAAGTCACATTCTTGCAGTCTTATATTCAAAAGAGGAAAGCAAAGGAAAAATACTTCTGCACAAATCTTGCCAAGAAAACCCCATAGAAGGTTCACCTTAATTAAGAAACAACTAGAAGGAACACAACAAGAAGAACCTATCAGAGTGTATGCTTTTCACGTATAGCTTCAAGAACCAAGGATCATAAACACAACCCAATCAGATGATGATGTATAGTTTTCTGGAGGTAAGTCAATGATATAGCCTCCAAGAATCAGCAATCATAACATAGCCCAATCAGATGATGAATTAAGTTTTTATGGAGTGAGGTCCATGATATAATGATCCTAGCAATTCCTTACAACAGTCAGTGTAATGGTGATGAGACTAGCAATGCAACATTGTTCCACATCTCAGTGAGAGAATATGACTAGAGGTTGACATCCACCACACAAAATGAATCATCCAAACCACTGGCACAAAGTCATCAGTACAGTATTTTTTTCATAGCATTCATTTTTCATGTTTTTAAAGAATTTTTGAAATATGGAAGACAGTGGAGGAATACTTCAATGGTTCCTAGTTAATAAGAATACTTTTACTGCTAAAATATGTATGACCAAAAAAAATACCCCAGGTTTTTTTTCCCTATTAATACTGCCCTGCCTTTGATTTGCAAGCTCCCCTATTCTACTATCTCAACCACCATATTCTTCTGGCATCTTCTCTTCTTTAAGCATCTTCACTACATTTTTCACTGAATGTGTTTGGAAACTATTTGAAAGGTTTGTTGTTGTGAATGTATAATGAATTATTATTTAATAAAAATAATTATAAAATAAATGTTGCAACCTGAGGCAATTTTGGGAATGCAGTGTTGAAAATATGAGTGAAAGATTACGTTTTAGTACTGATTTATATTGGTTTGGTACCCATTTCATGAGTTGCACAAAACTTTGATTGCTTTGTGGAAATTTACAGAATCCATCACTTTCTAGAAGCATTGACCTGCTTTGCCATCTAGTGGCTCCAAAGGGCATTTTCCCCACTAGCTTCAGACTACTAGACTTGAACACATCTGTGTGGTCTTTTGGCAGCATACAAAGGTTTGAAGATACAGCTTTCACATAATTATTCATGATAGACACAAAGCAGACATCTTTTTCCTAGAGGGAAGTACAGCCAAAAAACATACATAAGACTTAAAAATACACTGTTTACTAGATAATTACCTGGATTATTCTAGATTCTTGGAATCAAATGAAACCAGTTGAAAACATCTCACTGCAAAATTATTGCATTAGAATAGTACTAGGAAAAAATACAATAAGCTCTCTACATTTTTGGGTATGACTTTGTGGAGTTGATTATTAAGGGATTTGATTAAAATGTTGAAATTTCTAGATGATCCAATCCAACTCAGAGCCGGTCCAACAATGAGGTGAATTTAGTGGTCGCTTTGGGCGCAAAACATATGGGGCGCAGTCGAGACTGCTTTGTCTGTTGATTTGTTGTAAAACATGATGGTTTGGTGCTTAATTTGTAAAATCTTAATGTAATTTGATGTTTAATAGGCTTTTCCTTAATCCCTCTTTATTATCCAACATTTTCGCTTATCCTACGCTTTTATTTTTCAGTGATTTGTTTGGGGGGGGGCGCCAAAATTCTGTTTGCCTACACTTGAAAAATACCTAGGGCCGGCTCTGATCCAACTCTGGAGATTGATCATAGAGTCATGTTGGAGAACATCTCTCTAGGAGTCTTTAGTCAGGGCTGCAAAACCTGTGACCATCCAGGTGCTTTGGACTTCAACTCCCACAATTCCTGATCGTTGAACAAGCTGGCTAGGGCTTCTGGGAGTTGGAGGCACAAACACCTGGAGGGCTGCAGATTCTGGGTCCTCCCGTGCAATTCTGTGGTCAGCTTCCTGCATCAGATATGTCAATATTCAGAAGTGAGCACAACACTCTGTTGCTTAAATACCCAAACAAAGAAACTTTGCAGGGAACTCCAGAACTTTGTAAAGAACTCCAGCATGAAACTTCCTGACTTATTCCAGGGTTCCATTATTTCACCTGTGGTCTGAACCAAAATAACATTTAAAATAGCATTGCATTTTGCCAGATTTTGTAAGCCACGGGTGAGAAAGGCGGGGTAGAAATACTGGAAAGAAAGGAAAGAAAAGAAAAGAAATTGATTTGCGAAAATAATCAATGCAAAAATGCATGTGTGTGTAGTTGTAGTTTTGCAAAGTCTGTTGCCTTATCCGCCAAATAGAACTGAGGCCTCACCAAATGATAACTTGCAGGATTCCATAGCATTGAGGCATGGCGTTAAAAGTGATTTCAAACTTCATTAATTCTACAGTGTAGAACCACCTGGGGTGACAAAACAGTTCAATTTAGAAGAGGGGTGGGGGCAGACTTCATCATCATCATCATCATTTAATTACTTATTAATCGCCCTCCATCCAAGATGGTCTAGGCGATTTACAAGATAAAATTGTAAAGGATAAAAACACCTAAATATTAAAAGGAACGTCACAATGGTAAGAACCATTCAACAGTAAAACAGATTGCTTCAAAGTAAGGAATGCTTTTCTAAAAAGATGTCATTAAACAGAGTTTTGCTCAGGAGTATTTTAGTTGTGGGTTTCTGCACTGACAGGGGATTGGACTAGAAGGGCTTTGCGATCTTTTAACTATAACCCTGATTGCCTCTTCTTACAAGTACAGAATTACTATATGGGAGAGATAAAGTCTTCACCTACATGTATCTTCATGTGATTTACATGTGTACACATGTGCATGTATGCATCTGTAATATTAGATTTGTGCTATAATGATAAAAGTTACAAATTTTGCATTGAAGCAGGACATCTGAAATAAAACGTAAGCAAATCTTTTGCAGAATACAGAGAGCCAAGTTCAAAGAACCCAGTAGCTCTGCAGATAAATCGCACTCCCAGACTCTGATCTATGACTCACAATGCCTGAGGACAGAGTTATGTGGCAGGAAAGAGAGACACTCATTGAAAAGATTCTTTCTAAGAATCAGAATAATTGCCAACTGCTGCTCACTTCAGTCAAAGCCAGTTCATGACTCAAAGCCGCCTACAATTCTGGGTGGGAGGGGCAGATTCTTTACATTATTCATCAGAGGAGTTACATAATTCTACACATGGTGTCAAGCCAACTTCAGTGAACAAAAGAAACAAAAAAAAGTATGTTCTGGAATTCTGAACAGTACAAAATGTTTTCGTGATGGCAGATTATATTCATTTTTATCAATGCTGATCTCACTTTTACGAGTCTGCTCTAGCATAGAGCCAGGCTTATCTGTAAACAGATCTGAAACTGGAATGACATCGTGCAGAAAAGTTATTAAATGAATTGATTCCAAAGAAAGAGGGATGATATGATTCTACGTTGCTTTTGGAATGTATTCTTGCTGTTAAGGTGCATTCACCACATCCTGTACTCATTCAACCAGCAAATCCTATCACTTTTATGAGCCAGGAGGAGCAAAATATACATATATATTTGAATGCTGTATCCATATACTAGGGCTGTACAATCTCAATAATACTTTGTAGGGGAAATAGTATTCAAATGGGAATTTGAAGATGGGAGGGAAGTAGTGACATCCAAATGTGGTAAAATCCTCCTCAAAAATCAGTCCAACTTCCAGCAGTTCTTCTAGTAGCCTTACTGCAGACATTACTAGGAATAGAATAATAGGATCAGAGCTGGAAAGGAACATCCCTCTGCATAAGCACTCCTTAAAGAGGACCATCCAAACTCCATTCAAAGATGGAGAGATTATTACCCTTAAAGAGTCTATTCCACTGTCAAACCATTTTTATAGACAAGACATTCTTCCTAATATTTAAGTGGAATCTATTTTCTTGTAATTTGAATTCACTGTTCATGTTCCATCATCATCATCATCATCATCATCATCATTTAATTACTTATTAATCGCCCTCCATCCACGATGCTCTAGGCGATTTACAAGATAAAATTGTAAAGGATAAAAATACATACATACAAATATTGATAAAAAAATTAAAATAGATTAAAAGCTCTAGTAAAGAGCCAGGTCTTGAGTGCTAGGGTAAAAGGCCCTAACTCACACATGGCTCTCATATAGGGCGGCAAGGCATTCCATAAGGCAGGGGCAGAAACAGAAAAAGCTCTGCGCCTGGTCCTCTCCAAGTGCACTTCTCTAGGACCCGATACATAGAGTAAGTCTCGTTGGGATGGTCGTTGTGACCTCCGATGATGGGAGAAGGAGAGACGGTCCCTAAGATACGATGGGCCCTGGCCGTAAAGAGTTTTAAAAGTCAGGACTAGCATTTTATATAGACCACGGTAATCAGTTGGAAGCCAATGCAGATGCTGCAGCACTGGTGTTATGTGGCATTTCATGGGTGTTCTTGTGAGTAGCCTGGCTGCCGCATTCTGAACAATACGGAGCTTTCGGGTCGTGGACATCGGAAACCCAACATACAGGGCGTTGCAATAGTCCAGCCTAGACGTGACCGTGGCATGGATGACTGTTGCCAGAGCCTCATCAGATAGATAGGGTGCCAGTTGCCTCGCTTGTCGTAGGTGGTAAAAGGCCTGTTTGCTGGCAGCAGCGACCTGAGCTTTCATTGTCAGCTGTGAATCTAAAACGACACCCAGGCTCTTAACGGTGGGCGAAGGAGATAGGGCAGCACCATTGAAGGTGGGTAGCAAGTGGGTCAGACCAGTCGAGCGGCCATGCCAGAGAATCTCAGTCTTTGCCGGGTTCACCTTCAGTCTACTAGCACGTAGCCAGTTCGACAGAGCCTCCAGACATAAGGTGAAATTGTCTGGTATTGATGTTGCTCCAGGCTCCAAGCGCAGAAGGAGTTGGGTGTCGTCCGCATATTGATAGCAGTCTAGGCCGAAACTCCGAGCCAAACTAGCAAGGGGTCTAACGTAGATGTTGAAGAGAAGAGGGGAGAGAATTGCACCTTGGGGTACCCCACATAGGAGGGGAGATCTGTCAGAGACTTGATCCATATACTCCACGCATTGGCTCCGGTTTCGCAGAAATGAGTTGAACCAATTGAGGGCCTGACCGCGAACTCCGGACATGGCGAGACGGTGAATCATTAGATCGTGGTCAATGGTGTCAAACGCTGCGGTAAGGTCGAGAAGTACCAGAAGCGCTGATCCGCCGCTATCAGACTGGCGACGAAGTTCATCTGTAATGGCAACCAGGACTGTCTCCGTCCCATGGCCAGGGCGGAAGCCTGACTGGAAAGGGTCCAGGCCGGCTGTATCATCCAGAAATTGTTGCAATTGTCCCAGTACAGCCCACTCTATCATCTTACCCAAGAATGGGAGGTTGGAGACAGGACGATAGTTGGCAAGGGTCATGGGATCCAAGCTAGGCTTCTTTAGCAAGGGACGAACCCTTGCCTCTTTTAGGTTGTCCGGGAAGACCCCCTGTTCAAGAGAGCCATTGATGATATTACTCAACGGATCGAGTAGACCTTCCAGGCAGCTCTTCACCAGCCAGGAGGGGCACGGATCAAGTCTATGAAGCAGCAGAAAACAAACTTATTCTGTTTTCCACATGGCATTCCTTCATCTAATATAGTTGTTCTCAACCTTGGGTCCCCAGATGTTTTGGCCTTCAACTTCTAGAAATCTTAACAGCTGGTAAATGGGCTGGGATTTCTGGAAGTTGCAGGCCAAAGCACCTGGGGACTCACAGGTTTAGAACCACTGATCGAATAAATCTGTGATGACCCATGGGCCTTGTAGTCCTGCTCAGGACATTGTAATTCCTGATGAGGAGGAAAACTTGGGTTTTTTACCTTCCCAGTCAGAACTGGATTCCCCTCAGCCAGATCTTTCCCAGGCAGATCTGGGAACCTTGCACCTGCAAGAAAGTTGTCTCCCAGAAGTATGTCAAACAACCCCAGAGCCTACTTCTCCCGTGTTCTTGCGCCGGGAGTTTTGTAAACAACAGAGAAGTTTGGAATCAGCTTCGCGCAGGAGTGCGAGGATTGCAGCTAAGAATGTGGCCAATTAAGACTGCTTCTCGTGAGAATCTTTGGGGAGTCTCACATCTGGTCTCAGAGTTTAGCTTTCGGTTCTGATTCCCAGAGAACTGCTTCGGCGGGAAAGTTAGACTCTATTTAGGTGTTTTACCCGCGTAGTAACTTCGCGGAGTCAATTCGTCAGCCTTCGGAGCGAGTTGTGTCTGGACAGCGCGCTCCGATTCAAGCCTCGCTCCTGCTCAAGCCTTGCCCTGCTTTCCAGCCTTCGCCTAGCTTCCCAGCCTTGTTTACCAACGGACTTCGCCTTGTTGCCCAGGACCAATCCTTGCCTTGTATCACGGATTTTACCAAGTTATTCCACGGACCTTGTTCTTGTTCCTAGTTACCTTGTTCCACGTTTTAAGCCTTGTTTCAAGTATCAAGTTATTTCTAACCTTGCTCAAGTTATGGACTAAAGGACCTTGTCAACTCCCCTCACTTTGCCTGGCAAAGTGAGAGTTTCGGTTATTGGATTACAACTTTGGACCTTAATATTACATATTGGACATCGCTTTTTTGGACTAATTTAGACCTTTCCTGAAAGGTCTGCTGTTGGACTATTTCACACACTTGCTTTTATTAACTTTATATATTCCTTCAATAAAGATATTAGTTAGATTCTGGCCTCTGTGTTTGGTTATTGGTGCCTTTGCAACCTGGGTTGTGACAGTTTGACTCCGCCACCCATAAGCACCAATTAACCAAGGCCAGAATGTCTACCGGAACCGTGCCGGGTGGGCAGCCGCTTACCTACACCATCGACAAGGATGAGGTGGATCGCATCCGCGACAGACTCAACGCCCAGGATGGAGAAATAAAGGGCTTGCGGGAGCGCGGAATCCGCCTCCCGGCCATGGCGTTGCCTACCAAGTTTACTGGAGAAGCTTCTAAGGTTCATGTTTTCCGTCGCCAATGTCAAGCTTATCTAGAGGCCCGTGATGCCGAGTTTCCCCAAGAAGACATCAAAGTGGCGTGGGTTTACAGTCTTCTAGACGGGCCAGCGGCCAATTGGGCGACGGCACTGTTCGACCAAGCCTCTCCACACCTAAGATCAGCGCAACACTTCTTGGACCACCTCAAGGAGACTTGGGGAATCGAGGACAATTTGGAGGCAGCCGGTCACAAACTCCGTCGCCTTTTCCAAGGAGACAGACCAATGTCTCAGTATATAGCCGAGTTCCGAGTGCTGGCCCACAACACCGGCTGGAACGATGTAGCCCTCAGAGGACAATTCCGGGAGGGTCTCAACATTGAAATGCTGGAAGAAATCTCCAAGGTGGATCCTCCCCAGACCCTCGAGGCACTCATTGATCAATGTTTGCGGGCTGAAGTCATGATTGCCAACAGGAAACAGTGGGTTCGAGGCCAGGGCAGTAGAGCCGGGGCAAAACCCCCCGCTCCCACCAGCGTTCAGCCACGTCCCGTGTGGAGACCCCCACCGCCAACCCCATACCCCAGAGGAGGCGAGGAGGTGCCGATGCAGTTGGGCAATGTGCGTCCCAGACTGGATGCCGCCGAGAAGGCCCGTCGTCAACGCTTTAACCTCTGTTGGTACTGTGGGAATGGGGGCCACTTCGCCAGAGAGTGCCCAGCCAAAGGGAAGCCTGCCGCCCGTCTTGCGGTGGCGTCCTCCACGGAGACGAAGGCGTCTGAGCCGACTGGCACACAGCCGGCGGGGGAAGCCAACGACCGGGTGTAGAGAGGCTCGCCAACCCGGTCAAAAAATCTATTCAAGAGCCGCCAACCGGGGTCCTGTTCCTTCTCGTGGTCACATTATGGTCAGCAAAAAGGGGACCCGTCATGATCCACGCCATGATAGACTCTGGAGCTACCAACAATTTCATTGATAGAGAGTATGCCGACTCTCTGGGATTACAATATCATGATTTCAAGAATGCCCGTGTGGTGCAAGCCATAGACGGCCGCCCCCTCAAGACGGGCCCCGTAAGTCAGTGGTCGGAACCCACCAGGATGTGGATAAGGGAACATATGGAAGAGATTTCCTTCTTTGTTACCGAGGTTCCCCATTTCCCTGTGATTTTGGGAATCCCATGGCTGACTCTCCACGACCCTAACATCTCCTGGTCCAACAGAGAACTGCAGTTTGCTTCACCGTATTGCCAAAACCATTGCCTCGTAGCCAAGGTCTGCCATGCCACAGACACCGAGCCCATCATCACCTTGCCAAAGAAGTACTCCGAGTATTGGGATGTATTCAATGAGAAAGAAGCCGAAAAATTACCCCCACATAGACCTTATGACTGTGCCATTGACTTGGTGGAGGGGGCCCCGATCCCGCGAGGGCATCTCTACTCCCTGACCGAACCAGAGCAAGAAGCTCTCAGGGAATTCATAGAGACAAACCTTCGCAAGGGATTCATCAGACCCTCTCAATCCCCAGCCGCCTCCCCAGTGATGTTTGTGAAGAAGAAGTCAGGGGAACTACGCTTGGTGGTGGACTACAGAGCATTGAACAATATCACCAAGCGGAACAGCTATCCCCTGCCCTTAATCTCGGATCTACTGGATCGGCTTCGAGGAGCCAAGGTTTACACCAAGCTGGATCTTCGGGGGGCTTACAACTTAGTTCGCATCAGGGAAGGGGACGAGTGGAAGACCGCCTTCCAGACCAAATTCGGATTATTCGAGTCCCGAGTTATGAATTTCGGTTTATGCGGAGCTCCCGCAACGTTCCAGCATTTTGTCAATGACATTTTTCAGGACTATCTAGACAGGTTCTTGATAATCTACCTGGACGATTTTTTGGTGTTTTCTAGATCACAATCAGAACATGAGAACCACGTCAAAATGGTGTTACAACGACTGCGGGATCATGGACTTTATGCCAAGCTGGAAAAATGCGCCTTTGATCTACAAGAGGTAGATTTCCTTGGTTACCGCATCTCGCCTCTAGGGCTTTCCATGGATCCAGCCAAGGTTTCAGCAGTATTGGAATGGCGGGCGCCAACTAACAAGAAAGAGGTGCAGCGTTTCTTGGGGTTCGCGAACTATTACCGCAAGTTCATTCCAGATTTTGCCCGCTGGTCCGACCCCATCACTAGCTGCATCCGTGGAAAGCAGCCTTTCCGCTGGACTGATCAAGCAGAGAAAGGGTTCCAGCAACTAAAGAAACTATTCACCTCCCAGCCAATTCTACAGCACCCAAATCCTGGAACCCCTTTTGTTGTGCAAGCGGACGCCTCTGATGTGGCAATTGGGGCTGTACTCTTACAACCGGTGGGAGATCACCTCCATCCCTGTGCCTTTTACTCTCGTCAACTAACCACACCAGAGAGGAATTACACCATTTGGGAAAAAGAACTACTGGCCATAAAGGCAGCCTTTGAAACTTGGAGACATTGGCTAGAAGGGGCCAAATTTCCCATTGAAGTCCATACCGATCATCGTAATCTAGAACATCTAAGAACTGCCCGCAAACTGAATCAGAGGCAGCAACGTTGGGCTTTATTCTTTGAACGTTTCAACTTCCAGATTCATTACGTGACCCCAGCCCAGACCAAGCAAGCAGACGCCCTGTCACGTAAACCGGAATACGCTGCAGGACGTAAGGAGACCTTTGAATCCCAACTATTACAACCCGAGAACTTTGCCACGCTCACAGTGGGGAACACCAAATCCATTTCCATTGGTTCAACTTCTTCTACTCCAGGACCCATCTGTGCTCAAGAAATCAGGGCTAGTCAGCAAGCAGATGCCTGGGCGCAGGACCAACTTCGTCAAGGTCTACATTTTCCCTTTTCGCTTAAAGATGGGCTGCTTTGCTATAGAAATCATGTTTATATCCCACCCGGACCGGGCAGGGAAAAAGCGCTTCGTCTGTGTCATGACTGCAAACCAGCAGGACACTTCGGACTATTTAAAACCATGCATCTGATCCTAAGGGATTTTTGGTGGCCCAAGATCCGCAAGGATGTGGAAAAATATGTCAATACCTGCCCAGTATGTCAGCGCTCCAAGATAAGAAGGGAGAAGCCCTCAGGGCTTTTACACCCCCTTCCTACCCCATCTCGCCCATGGGAAATAATTTCTGCGGATTTCATCACTGACCTACCACCTTCCTGTGGATTCACCACGATCTTAGTGGTGGTGGACCTTTTCACCAAGTTAGCCCATTTCATTCCCTGCGAAGGCCTCCCCACGGCCAAAGAGACTGCGGATCTATTCCTTCAACACGTTTTCAGACTACATGGATTGCCCAAGAGTTTAGTCACAGACCGTGGATCTCAATTTACCTCTCGTTTTTGGAAGGCACTACAAAAACTATTGGGCATAGACTCTCGCTTATCTTCAGCTCATCATCCCCAAACAGATGGGCAAACGGAGCGCACCAATGCCACTTTAGAGCAGTATCTTCGCTGTTATGTAAATTACCAACAGGACAATTGGGCTTCTCTGTTACCACTGTCAGAGTTTGCCTACAACAATGGAGTTCAAGCTTCTACAAAAGAAACGCCGTTCTTTGCAAACTACGGCTTCCATCCACGTTTCTTTCCCCCTGTCATTGAAACTTCAGAAGTTCCCGCAGCAGAGGATTGGCTGCAGGAACTCACAGCGGTGCAACAACTTTTGCTCCAGCAACTGGATCAAGCCAAGGAGGACTATAAACGCCACGCTGACAAACACCGCCAGCCGGGCCCTGAAATCAAGGTAGGAGAACGGGTTTTTCTGTCCACTCGCTTCCTGCCCTCCCACCGCCCTTGCCGGAAGTTAGATGCCCGTTTCATTGGCCCCTATCCAGTGGTGGCGCAATTAAACCCCGTGACTTTCAAACTCCAACTTCCGCGTTCAATGCGCATTCACCCAGTGTTTCACCGTTCCCTGCTCCTTCCGGCGGATGGTGTGCGTCCTGATACAGACCAACCGGCCCCCCCTCCTGTTTTGATGAATGGGGAGGAGGAGTTCGAGGTTGAGGACATTTTGGATTCTCGCTTTCATCGCCGCCGCCTACAATATCTCATTGACTGGGTGGGTTTTGGCTCTGAGGAACGCTCTTGGGAAGACGCCTCCACAGTCCATGCTCCTGATCTAACCCGCCGCTTTCATCAGACCTATCCCGCCAAGCCGCGACCTCGCGCCTCGGGGAGAGGGCCCCAGTTTGGGAGGGGCCTTGAGGAGGGGGATAGTGTGATGACCCATGGGCTTTGTAGTCCTGCTCAGGACATTGTAATTCCTGATGAGGAGGAAAACTTGGGTTTTTTACCTTCCCAGTCAGAACTGGATTCCCCTCAGCCAGATCTTTCCCAGGCAGATCTGGGAACCTTGCACCTGCAAGAAAGTTGTCTCCCAGAAGTATGTCAAACAACCCCAGAGCCTACTTCTCCCGTGTTCTTGCGCCGGGAGTTTTGTAAACAACAGAGAAGTTTGGAATCAGCTTCGCGCAGGAGTGCGAGGATTGCAGCTAAGAATGTGGCCAATTAAGACTGCTTCTCGTGAGAATCTTTGGGGAGTCTCACATCTGGTCTCAGAGTTTAGCTTTCGGTTCTGATTCCCAGAGAACTGCTTCGGCGGGAAAGTTAGACTCTATTTAGGTGTTTTACCCGCGTAGTAACTTCGCGGAGTCAATTCGTCAGCCTTCGGAGCGAGTTGTGTCTGGACAGCGCGCTCCGATTCAAGCCTCGCTCCTGCTCAAGCCTTGCCCTGCTTTCCAGCCTTCGCCTAGCTTCCCAGCCTTGTTTACCAACGGACTTCGCCTTGTTGCCCAGGACCAATCCTTGCCTTGTATCACGGATTTTACCAAGTTATTCCACGGACCTTGTTCTTGTTCCTAGTTACCTTGTTCCACGTTTTAAGCCTTGTTTCAAGTATCAAGTTATTTCTAACCTTGCTCAAGTTATGGACTAAAGGACCTTGTCAACTCCCCTCACTTTGCCTGGCAAAGTGAGTGTTTCGGTTATTGGATTACAACTTTGGACCTTAATATTACATATTGGACATCGCTTTTTTGGACTAATTTAGACCTTTCCTGAAAGGTCTGCTGTTGGACTATTTCACACACTTGCTTTTATTAACTTTATATATTCCTTCAATAAAGATATTAGTTAGATTCTGGCCTCTGTGTTTGGTTATTGGTGCCTTTGCAACCTGGGTTGTGACAAAATCTGGCTATCTGTCAGGAGTGCTTTGAATGCTTTGAATGTGAATTTCCTGCTACTTGGCAGAGGGTTGGGCTGGATGGTCCATGAGGTCTCTTCCAACTCTATGATTCTATGATTCTAAATATGATTATAATATTATTTTTCAGTTTTTTCTTGTTTGAACTAAACATATCTATCCCCCTAAGCTATTTCTTGCACAGCTTGATGTTCAGAACTTGATTATGGACACCAATATTAAAAAACAAGGGAGTTAAGGATGGATGGGAGTTTTTCAAAAGTGAAATACTCAAGGCGCAAATGCAAACAGTGCCAACAAAGAAGAAAAATAAGACAAGTGCAAAGAAGCCAGAATGGATGTCCAAAGAACTTCTAACTGAGCTAAAGCTCAAAAGTGACATGCACAAGAAGTGGAAAAGGGGAGAAATCACCAAAGAAGAATTCAAACGTATAGCCAACACCTGTAGGGAAAAGGTTCACAAGGCTAAAGCACAAAATGAGCTCAGGCTTGCCAGGGACATAAAAAACAACAAAAAAGGCTTTTTTGCTTACGTTGGTAGAAAAAGGAAGAAAAAGGAGGCGATAGGGCCTCTGCAAGGAGAAGATGGGGTGATGGCGACAGGGGACAGGGAAAAGGCAGAACTGCTCAATGCCTTCTTTGCCTCGGTCTTCTCACAAAAAGAAAGCCATCTTCTACCTCAGCAACATGGAATGGACGAAGGATTGGGGGAAATCCAACCCCAAATAGGGAAACAAGTTGTCCAGGAACACCTGGCCTCTCTAAACGAATTCAAGTCCCCAGGGCCGGATCAGCTACATCCAAGAGTATTGAAGGAATTAGCGGAAGTTATTTCAGAACCACTAGCAATTATCTTCGAGAGTTCTTGGAGAACGGGAGAAGTCCCAGCAGATTGGAGGAGGGCGAATGTGGTCCCTATCTTCAAGAAGGGAAAAAAGAACGACCCAAACAATTACCGTCCGGTCAGCCTCACATCGATACCAGGCAAGATTCTGGAAAAGATCATCAAGGAAGTGGTCTGCGAACACTTAGAAACAAATGCGGTCATTGCTAATAGTCAACACGGATTTACCAAAAACAAGTCATGCCAGACTAATCTGATCTCTTTTTTCGATAGAGTTACGAGTTGGGTTGATACAGGGAATGCTGTGGATGTAGCCTACCTGGATTTCAGTAAGGCCTTCGACAAAGTCCCCCACGACCTTCTGGCAAATAAACTAGTAAAATGTGGGCTAGACAAAACTACGGTTAGGTGGATCTGCAATTGGCTAAGCGAACGAACCCAAAGGGTGCTCACTAATGCGTCATCTTCATCATGGAAAGAAGTGACAAGTGGAGTGCCGCAGGGCTCCGTCCTGGGCCCGGTTCTGTTCAACATCTTTATTAACGACTTAGACGAAGGGTTAGAAGGCACGATCATCAAGTTTGCAGATGACACAAAACTAGGAGGGATAGCTAACACTCCAGAAGACAGGAGCAGAATTCAAAACGATCTTGACAGACTAGAGAGATGGGCCAAAACTAACAAAATGAAGTTCAACAGGGACAAATGCAAGATACTTCACTTCGGCAGAAAAAATGGAAATCAAAGATACAGAATGGGGGACGCCTGGCTTGACAGCAGTGTGTGCGAAAAAGACCTTGGAGTCCTCGTGGACAACAAGTTAAACATGAGCCAACAATGTGATGCAGCAGCTAAAAAAGCCAACGGGATTCTGGCCTGCATCAATAGGGGTATAGCGTCTAGATCCAGGGAAGTCCTGCTCCCCCTCTATTCTGCCTTGGTCAGACCACACCTGGAATACTGTGTCCAATTCTGGGCACCACAGTTGAAGGGAGATGTTGACAAGCTGGAAAGCATCCAGAGGAGGGCGACTAAAATGATTAAGGGTCTGGAGAACAAGCCCTATGAGGAGCGGCTTAAAGAGCTGGGCATGTTTAGCCTGCAGAAGAGAAGGCTGAGAGGAAACATGATAGCTATGTACAAATACGTGAAGGGAAGTCATAGGGAGGAGGGAGCAAGCTTGTTTTCTGCTGCCCTGCAGACTAGGACACGGAACAACGGCTTCAAACTACAGGAAAGGAGATTCCACCTGAACATCAGGAAGAACTTCCTCACTGTGAGGGCTGTTCGACAGTGGAACTCTCTCCCCCGGGCTGTGGTGGAGGCTCCTTCCTTGGAGGCTTTTAAGCAGAGGCTGGATGGCCATCTGTCGGGGGTGCTTTGAATGCGATTTCCTGCTTCTTGGCAGGGGGTTGGACTGGATGGCCCATGAGGTCTCTTCCAACTCTACTATTCTATGATTCTATGATTCTATGATTCTATGTCCTGATTATGCTCCTCTGAATGTGCTCCAGCTTGTCAATATCTTTTCTGAACTGTGCTGTCCAGAACTGGACACAGTATTTTAGCCGGGGTCTGAGCAAACAGCATAGAGTTGTATATGTCATGACATATTATAATTTTGACACAATACTCCTCTTGATAAAACCTATAAGTGCATTGATCCCTCTCTTTTTTGGCCATTATATCCCATTGCTGACATATGTTTCAGTTGTGGTTTACTTAGATCCTAGATTGCTTTTACAGGTAGTTCCATTCAAGCCAGATGTCACTTATCATTACATTTCCTTGAATAAATGGACTATGTTACATTCATTTTTTATTTATTTTGTTTATTTTGGTCTAGTTCTCCAAACTATTAATTTTGAACCTTGAACTCTATTGATTCCACAGTATAGACCAGAGCTATCCAAATTGTCTGTCGTGACATATTTGTGTGTTGGCTGAGTATGTAGGTGTGTCATATGAACATAATAAGAAATCTTTGAGTCAATGTGAAATTAGCAATAAATCATAAATGAAAGTTTAAAAATATAAATGAAAGTTTTTCATTCGATATTTTGTGTCCCCATACATTTTGCTATTACAACTTATGTATGTGCCCACGTCTCTCATAAGGGCTTGGCTTAACTTCTGATTTGCTAGTAAAACTGAATTACAGTATTGTGAAATGATTCTTGACCAAAAATTGTGTCACCAACATGAAATATTGGTGGGATCTGAAAGACAGGGGCATGGAAAGGTTCAGTGTTTGTGCCCAACTTCAGAAGATGAAGATAGGAAAAGGTACAGGGTTCAAACTCCACCACCCACTTTGTGCTGTGATTGGAGGAGCTCCACTCATTTGAAGATTGGTGCTCCATGATTGGAGGAGACTTCAGCTCCTCTCTCTGGGACTGACAGTGGAAAGGGAAGTTATATTGAATCTTGCCCACAACAAGCTTTTCTGTTGAAATAGTCAGGCAAACAGCATTAAAATACAGTTTATTCTGGGATTATTGTAACAGTGATTTCAAGCCAAAAACAGCACTCCTGATATTATGTCCTTGTCTTATTAGATCAGGACAAACAAGTTATATCTATTTAAAAAAAACAGCTCACTTGAATGCATTATTTCCTTCTTAAACTCAGTTGCGCAAATCTTTGGATTGATCACTGAATGGAACATCCAAGATACACTAATTCTCTGTTGAGCCACTGACAGCATTAGCTCTGTAGTTCAATATATATCTGTTTCAAATAAAATAGATGCTTTGGCATGGCCAAGATGATTGTAAGCTTGGAGTGTGAAATCGTATTTCGTCTGGTCATCCAGAATGGGAAAAATACACTCAGAAGGCACACGGGTGTGTCTGGCATGTGGACATGTAATATTAGTCCTAGACAATCTGCGAAATTAAAGAAGAAATTGTGGTTAAAGGTTTTGTTTATAGACAATTTAAGTTTGTGTATACATGAATTTATATAAACTTAGGTACAGTAGAGTCTCGCTTATTCAACATAAATGGGCCAGTAGAACATTGGATAAGCGAAAATGTTGGATAATAAGGAGGATATAAGGAAAAGCTTATTAAATGTCAAATTACATTACGATTTTTCAAAATAAGCACCAAAACATCATGTTTTACAACAAATTGACAGAAAAAGCAGTTCAATACACAATAGCGTTGTGTAGTAATAACTATATTTATGAATTTAGCACCAAAACATTGCAATGTATTGAAAACATTAACTACAAAAACATTAACTACTAAAAGGCAGACTGCATTGGATAATACAGAACGTTGGATAAGCGAAGGTTGGATAAGTGAGATTCTACTGTATCTGCTGGTTAATCAATTTTAATATACATGCCCTCCTTCTGACATCTAGATATTATTACACTCATCCATCCACCTTTACAATTTTAGCTTTTGTGGATTTGATTATTTAGAGATTTGATTAAAAATGTTCTAAGAAAATATAGGTCCTCCAGTGTGATTCTATGGTCAACTTCCTCCAGTCATGCTACAGGTCCTAGGACCTCTTCACAGGGGCTTGATTTCAGTGGTGGTGTTTTTTTTTTTTTCCCCAGTTCAGTCATGGAGCCCAATGGCTTCCATCACACTCCAGAAAAGTACTTTTGGGGTGGCTCCATATCCCAACTGGAAAAAAAAATCCTGCCACCACTGAAAAATTGTTGGCAGTGGACAACAGGAGGCCCTACATCTTTCCATATGGAAACATGGGTGGAGCCAGCTTAAACAAGCTTCCCACCATGTGATGAGGTGGGGGAAAAGCCAGGATGGTGCGGGGCGTGGAGCAACAGGTCCCCACGTTCACTGGGTGGGCACCGCCAGGACACAACTATACTGGCTGATTCTGGCAGTGCATGTGACAAGGTCCCTAGAGATGTCTCTCTAGTAATTACCAGGTCCTCCAATGCAATTCCATTGACAGCTTCCAGAAGAAGATAATGACAGAGTTGTGCTGGAGAACTCCACATTGGTTCTATTATCCAAAGGACATGGGAAAACATCTATTGTTTAGTCCCAGTGGTCAATAGCTCAATTTCACAATCGAAATCTGGGCAGCTATTCATTATAGCAACCAACAAAACAAAAGGTGAGGTTGAGTTGCCTGAACAATAATTACCCTCTATTCCTGGGAGGAAAACTTATCCTAAGAGCAAGAAGAATGTAGATTTTTTCCCCAGGATTAATTTTTCCTTGCCCAATGTGACAGATCTATGCAGCTTCTCGTCTGAGTACTAACAAACTGAGTAAGACAAGGGCTCATGCAAAGATGTGTTCTTCAGTCCCACTTTATGCACCTTTCCCTTTTCTTTTCAGCTAATCCCTTGCTGTGGAGACTGTATCAAAAACTTTATATAACCAAATCACAGATTTTAACTGTAATCTACAATTATTTACAGACAAATATAGACTTACTGTTCAGTTAAGAAGTAGTGTGTTCCCCTTGAACCATACAACGCAGTTGGCCTTCCTGGTTCCCATTGGCACTTTATTTTCTCAGAACTCAACAGCCCACATGTAAATTTTTGTGGAGTATCAGGTGGATCTGAAGCATTAAGATGCATATACATTTTATTTTGTTGAAAGCTGTACTGCAATTTCAAATAAGTTGTATGACTTTTTCTTTAGGAATTCTGCATATACTCAACAGTGTGGTAATCCATGTAGAGCACTGACTAACTGGACTGCATGTATGAAGAACATGCAATTCCGATGGCCAGCCAATTTTGAGTTGGAATCAGTACATAAAACTGGCTCAAATCCTTCTGAAGAAAAACTATTCTAGTCATCTGAAACGTAGAGCAAGTCTCACATACGCAAAAAACTGAATAAAAACACTTGTGAATTTATGAGCTAGGACTTGTCTCCACTAACCCTAAAAGCTGATGTGGGCCAGAAGATGCTCAAACAACATCCAGAATCTTCCAGTCCTTAATGTGGGGCTAAATCAGGCTAAACTGGTTTAGCTCCATGTTTAGCAAATTCAGGGAATGCTCCAAAATTTGGGTGAAAATCAGGAGCAGCCTCACACTTTAGATAGTGTGGACTACCCAACCAGGTCCAATGTGAACTGGTCTGCTGTCCACATGGATCAAAGCTAAAGAGATCTGTAGAATTACTGGCCATCACCTGGTACCTATGCTGACATCAGAAAAAAAAACACTCAAAAATGTCCAGGAGCTCTCTTGCAGAGCTCTGTCACTGTGCAATAGTAGCAATGGGACAGGACAAGTAAGGTAATGCCCCAGGTGGCTCAACTAGTTTTGCCCCAGGTGGTCCAACTGGATACTGCAGTGCCACTGCTTGGAGATGTGTAGTGGTAGGTGTAGATGACTCCAAAGACAATCAGAACAAAATATTGCACATATGAAAGCTCACATATACTACACAGCATATGAAATAACTATACCAGTGGTTCCCAACCTTTGGGCCTCCGGTGTTTTGGACTTCAGCTCCTGCAGTTCCTAACAGCTGGTAAGCTGATTGGGATTTCTGGGAGTTGAAGTCCAAAACTCCTGGAGGCCCAAAGGTTGGGAACTGTCAATAATGCTACCAAACCCAGCCTTAAGACATCAAAGAGCATTAAAATAATATGTTAGTTTTCAAATTGGAGGTGTTTGAAAGTTGATGGATTATACAAAGTTAGATCTTTGACATCAACGCGCATTAGAATAACACAGCCCAACAATTTTTTTCTTGGTTGTCTTGATTTTTAGGCTTGCTCCTGGGGTTTTATGGGGTGTTGATTCAGAAAATTGTATTGGTTCTAGTTTCTTAGATATGGTGTACTTAATGACTAGAAAGTTTGTATCATAAATCTGTGGTTTTGGTATAAAATAAGTAGATTTTCATGTATTACATTTTTAATTTTTAACATGTTTCCTTTGTGATTTAAAGATGTTGATTTAAACATTACATTAAAATGTCCTGATTTTTTAATGGGTGAAGAGAGTGAAGAGTATATGGCATATGTTCTGTATCTTAAAAAGTAGAGCAGATAAGGGGAAACCGGTGCCATTTTTGTAATCATATCCAAAAACAGGATTGACATTTGAGGCACCAGAATGTGTGTTGGCCGGTGTAATCCATCACCTTTCAAACAGGTGGTATACAGATAATTCTTGAAGTTACAACCATCACTATATTCTGTTTATCCACTTATTTCTATATACTTACAGCCTACAAACAGAACAGTTCCATATATGGAGCTTGAGAAGTCATTTCCTGCTCGACACCATGCGTTAAACCCAGACGTGGGGGAAACAGCAATGTTTTTTGCATGGAGCGTTGAGCTAAACCTAGTGAGTCTTGCAGTCTGGCAATGTGAAGTTTGACATCCAGCAAAGCTCAAGCTAGTGATTCTCTCTGTTTTCTTCCATACACAGCAGAAAGTCACATCGGAACCTACTTCCACCACTCTGTCTCGAGGATACATTCCAAATTCTTTTCCTAAAGTCAAAAAGGGAAGAGTAAAAAGGGAAGCAGATTATTCTGCGACATTTGATCATTCCCCAATTAATAAGCTGGATATTTGAAAAAGGCATGGCTCTTTTTTATCCGCTAGCCCAGTACCTGTGTTCTCACCTATCTACTTCTGACAAAATATGTCCTCTCTTGGAATTTTCTAGATCATTGAGGTGATTCTTTAGTAAGTTTCTGGCAGAAATTAACATAAGTCTTATTGGGGATCCTAGAAAATTCCTAGTCAGGATACCTCTTTAGGAATTTTCTAGCTCCTTCAGCAAGATTCATTTCCATAGGGTTCACAATTACGCATGATTTCTTGCTTCTATGGTAAATTCTGGAATGAATTCCCTGCAGATACAGGGGCTATGCTGTACTTCTCTTGAAGTTATTCTTGGGAGTTATTCCTAAACTCAGTCACGCTAAACAAATAGACGGTGTGGCAAAATTGAGCTATGAGGGAACACTTCCAAAACAACAGTTCTGAAACAGACATGCTGCAGTCAACATACAAGCTGTAGTGAATCCATGCTGGAAGCAAAACAATCTGAGCTTTTATGATAGGGTGGTCTTATGCTGATCAGTGGTTAACTGCCTAGGGTAAGTACCCCTCTCTCATGAGAAAGATTCCAGAATACCTAATAGAACCACCAAGTACACACACACACACACACACAAACATTTACCATCAGGAAGGAAGATGGCAGCCTGTGTATATTGCTCTAATGCAGTGGTTTTCGACTGTGGGTCTCCAGGTGTTTTAGCCTACAACTCCCAGAAGTCCCAGTCAGTTTACCAGCTGTTGGTATTTCTGGGAGTTGAAGGCCAAAAACATCTGGGGATCTCAGGTTGAGAATCGCTACTCTAATGCTACCATGAGAGTCTGGCTGCGAGAACATATATCCACACCACATTACAATAATATATTGATACAATTTTAACATTTCTATGGAATTCTGGGATTGGTAGGTTCATGGTGAAGAATTTAAAATTTTCTGCTGGTGCTCCAGTGCTATAGTTCTGTGCTAGAGAAGGTGAAATCCCTCACCAAAGTGCAAATCCGAGGATTCCATAGTTTAGAGCAACTGCAGTTGAATTGCTGTCAAATGTCTATAACCATGCAGTGTGGTTACAGCCCAGAGATTTAAGCCCTCATTTACTGGTGAAGGGAAGCATCACCATATGAAGCATATGAAGCATATGAAGGGAAGCATCACCAGGCATTAAATCCATGAGTCCATCTACAGCAATTGTTCACAACATGTGGGTCACCAGGCAGTTAATGTATGTGAACTGTAGTTTGTAAAATTCACAAAGCAGGCAGTTTGACCTGCTACTGGAAAACCCAGCCAGTTTACCAACTGTTAAGATTTCTGCAAGTTGATGGCCAAAACATCTGGGGTCCCACAGGTTGAGAATCATTAATCTACAGTATAGAATGAATGCAGTTTAACAGCTCTTTAACTCCCATGGTCTGGTAGTTACATAAGACCACTTACTACAATGCAACCTGAGCCCTGCCACATGCACAATGGAGGACCTTCTTACAGCAACACCACAGGCTCTTGAAGTGACCAGCTTCTGGCCAAAGGAAATTTAGCATAATGCTAAGGTTTTAACTTTGTTTGTGGTTTTTATACATTATTATAGCTGTATGCTCAATTTGCTTCTGACACGATAAATAAACAAACTACCATGGCTCAATGCTATGGAATCCTGGAAGTTGTAGTCTTATGGGGTCTTTAGCTTTCTCTTCAAAAGATTGCTGTTGCTTCACCAAAGATTCCCTAGCATGAATCATAGCAATTAAAGTGGGGTCAAATTGCATTAATGCTACACAGTGTAGATGTACTCCAAGGGCAAATGCTTCCAATTCTTTTGTGAAGAGGAATTTGGTGTGGAATCACCTTGACCTGGAATTGCAGAGGTTCACAAGACACTCTTCCTACTTCTGAAGCATCCCTTGACCTTGGCTCAGGACAAGGCAGAAGAATTCTGACGCTATTTCTCACACTCACCTCTCCCAATTTCTCACTTGCCTTTTTTGAGCAGTAAAAAGAGAGAAAAGCTGAGCCATTTTTGTTAAAGAAAAAAGTGAACCCAATTGCTAAATGGCTCAGCCGCATTGCCTTACCGGGAATACTCCAAATTCTACTCCATTTACTCCACACCTTAGTCCTAGCAAACCGTGCGCGAATTCTGACATTGTGTGTTGTACAGTTCAAAGGGAGGTTTGATATCCATTGCCAGTGGAGAAGATTATCATCACCAGTTAAAGTTGTTCTGTATATCTCCTAAAAATAGATAAGAAATACTCAGATAATGTCTCAAATGTGTGATTTCATACCATTTCAGCTTCAAACTGGCACTGAGAAATCATGTTTAAGATCCTGGTAACACAACTATCAGACCATATTTTCCCATTTTGGACATTTGGTTTCCTTTGTGCATCAGACCTAACTAGGGTCTAACAACATATTCCCAAAGATGAATAGCTGGCTGTAAACCTAGCATTTGCAACCACCATTTTGTATGCTGGAGGACAACTATGGAAGCATTTTGTTTTACTTTTCATCTAGTCCAGGAATTGAGTGCAGTTTCAAAACAAGCCAACTTTATAAACTGTTGCCCTTGAAAAGCGGCTGGTTAAATTAATTAACAAACCATAATTCCAGTTTCAACTGCCATCTGGTGTTAGAGATGGGGAATTGGGGACTGCGAGTGTTTCTTCCTGCATTCTTTTAAGCCATATAAATAATGTTTTTTTAGACCATACCCATCTATGTGACATTTGACACATCACTGCAGGGATTTATATTGTTTTACTGCAGTTGGGTACAAGATGCACAGCTGAATCAAAAGAAAGAATGGAAACTGGTGAATAGCTTGTGCATGTAGAAATCCTTGAAGCAGCTTTAAAAAACATTGAAATATTGCAAACTGCTGTTTTTATGAAGGAACACATGAAATATCAGTGCAGAATAGAAGTTAGGGTTGTGCATTTGTATAAAATTACTTACCATTTCTGTTTGTTCCATTTGTATGGCCCCGTTTCTGTTTCCGTCTGCCAATTTTTTCATACCTTGAGTAGCAAAGTGCCAGGTCCTGTAAGCTGGGCCTATGAGCCATTGAGTGGTCAATGGCTCATAGGTCTGGCTTGCAGGGCCTACAGTCAAGCGCTCAATTGTAGGCCCTGCAAGCATCTAGTGCTCGATGGCTCCTAGGCCCTGGCTGCTGGCCCTATAGTCGAGTGTTTGACTGTAGGCCCAGCAGGCAGGGCCTACAACCAAGCATTCGATGACTCGTAGGCCCTGGCTACTGGGCTTACCATTGAGCGCTTGACCGTAGGCCCGGCAGCCAGGGCCTATGAACGTTGAGTGCTTCATGTCTTCTAGGCCCAGCTCGTAGGGCCTACAGGTGAGCGCCGAGTGCTCAATGCACATAGGCCCTGCGAGCTGGACCTATGAATATCGAGAATTCGGTGCTTGACTGTAGGCCCTGTGAGCTGGGCCTACAAGCCATCAAGCACTCAATGGCTCATAGACCTGGCTTGCAGGACCTACACTCTCTCGACTATAGGTCTTGTGAGCCAGGCTTATGACATATTGAGCACTCAATGCTCATAGGCCTACGAGCATCGAGCGCCCGGTGCTTGGATGAAGGCCCTGTGAGCCAGGGCCTACAGCCAAGCAACAAAAATCAGCTGGCCAAACAGCTACCATTTAAAAAATTCATCTCACTGTTTCTTTTGTTCCCGTGGGATCGTACCGTTCTGTGCAATCCGAATGGACTAAACGGTACAAAACCATGAAAGAAATAGATGAAACAGGATTCGAGACCAATCCTACTAGAAATATGCTAAGTAGTCCATCCTTGGCCTTCTGTGTATATACCAGATGCATTTTGTATTTTCTCCAAGAAAATCACAAACTACACTTTTTATCATTTTAAGAGGAGATGATAACCTCTGTTCTATGAACTTCCAATGAGCTCTGTAGGAATCCATAGCCTTTATTTACACTTTTAACCATTACATGAAGTGAGGATAATGTATGATCTATGGATGTGATGTTAAAGAGCATCTACGAATGCCTCTATTTAACACCTAGAGAGGAGAACATTTCTGATACAAATATTACAAATTCTAGCATTTCTCTCTATCCTGTCTCTATCTCACACACAGACCCCATTCAAGCCAAGAGTTTTCTGACTGGTAGGGCAAATGGGCTACCAACCATCAAGCTAGTCACATAACTTATTCTCTAAACTAGTTGAAAGATACAATGTTTCCTTAGATCTTGCAAACTCAGGGAAATCCATATAGTTTTTATCCCAAAATATTATTCTGTCAGCTCCTGGTATGACCAGCGACTTTTATACCAGTTCCTCAGGTTGGTTTTAACTCAGTATAAAATCAGAGAGTTTTCATTCAGTCAGTCTGGATGTATTCTCTGAGGTTGCTGGTTCCAGCTCCAGTGAATATTCCCCTTGGATTCCCCTCCTGGGAAGAACTCCATCAGTCTAATCAGTTCCTATTGACTGAACCAATATCATGTGTACTTTAGTTTTATGAAAGGATTCTCTCCTTTTTTAAGAGCAGGATTTCATAGTAATCTTTGAGATGGATTAAACAGATAAAAAATGGAATGACAGTAAAAGGACTCAACTTACTAGCAGCACTGGTTTTTCACGCAAGACCTGAATTTCCCAAATGACATTAGTTTCAGCTGGATATGCTGAACCACCATCGTACCATTCCACGTCCAATGTATCAGATATATATTCAGCAGTCAATTTGTAAATTTGTGGAGTTTGGGGAACAATATCTGGAGGGAATGAAAACCCATTTTAATGCTGTTCAATGACAATGCTCTCTAAGTACAAACTAATGGCTTCCTCTCCCATTCTCCTTCTTCATTCACTGGGAAATCAGAAGTCATCCCAAAACAATCTTTAATTGTGGTGGCTTAATGCAAGAGAAGGACAGAACTCTTAGCTAGATGGAAAAATTGTGTCATGCAACATCTCAGAACCAAAATTCAAAACAAGGAGTGATTTGAATGGTAGAAGTCCACTATCAAGCAAGAGTTAAACAAAAGTCATCTTTTCTTAATAAATACCATGATTTTTGCCTGTTATGTTCACATTGCAAGCTACACCTGCTTAAGCTCTGTATTCCCCACAGCTATAAACGGGGCATGGGAGGGCACTACTGGATTCGAGAACCCCCCAGCCATCAAAACTGGTAGCTGTGTTGGCTGGTAATTCCTAGGAATTGCAAATATCTCCAAACTCTGGGCAAATCTGTGTCTTTAAACCTTCCAAGCAAGTGGAAAGAAGCAAGAATTTTTGTTCAATATTTTTATGGTTTGGTCCCTTTTGTTGGGTGCCTCTCAAGCCACATACAGACTTTCTTGGGTGGGGGGTTCACTTACTTTACAAGCTAGTTAAGTAATGGGGGAGAAGCAGGTTTTGTGACATTATATGCAACACAGACAATCATCTTTCAGATTTTCAGATTTCTGATATCTTTAATGCCTTTTCTATTGGCTTTGGATATTGTGAGAACTGTTATAGGCATGCTCTCTTTTTTAAATCAACGGTGTAGTATTACCCCATATGCACGAGGCCAATGTTTAGTTTCACTTACCCATGTCATTCATATATATATGCATGTGTGTGTTTAATACATACATACCAACATTTTATAGGTCCTCCAGTACGATCCTATATTATGCTTCCACTGGAGGTTAACCATAGTGAAGAGCTAGGAAGGCTAGAAAGATATTTTTAAGGCATTTTCTAAGTTCTCCAGTGCAATTCTATGGTATGCTTTTGCCAGAAGTAATTTGTTTCAATAGATGAGATTGGGGCAACAGCAGTGAAAGCGGATGTTTCAATACACACATATGCATGCATAGCTGTGTACCTCTGGACCTATAATGATGCATTACATAATATGTAATTTTGGACAAACTACATTAAAGAGACATACAATTTATCTCCCAAAGAAATCTCAAAGAACAGCAGTTTTATAACTCTAAGCATGTTTCACACTCAAAGACATAGAACCTTTTAAACAGCCTCATTTGAAAAAGTGAGAATAAGTTTCCATTTTTAATTTTTAATTATTTTTTGGCTTCCTGGTCATTGAAGTTTAAACTATATACAATGCTAAACCTACATACTAGAACTTTAGCCAGCCACCACAAGAAGTTAAAAATCATTTTACAGCCCATCGTTTTAAAGTTTTTCAGACCTAGAAAATGCCCTTTTAGAAAGCCAAGATTCCCTTCAGAATTGCAATTACCAATTTCAAAGCTTGTGCACAAGTAAATGCAGTAAATGCAATCATATCAAGAGGTTAATGTATGTTCTCTTATGTTACTCCCCTACTGATCCAGCTACTCACAACCTCAATTAAAGAAATCAGTTTTGGCTTTATTTTTGCCTGTCTTTCTCTTAGCGTGGGACCCAAGACAGGTCACATCAAAGCAATCCATGCATTTAAAAAGAATTAGATAGCAACAATAAAAAACAACTCATAATAAAAAAAATAAGAAGGTATAACATACCCGATTAAAAGATCCTTCTACCACCATAACCTAAAAGCCAGAAGCCTCTCTAAATAAAATGTTTTAGCCTCTTGGCAAAAAGAAAGTAATTCTTTGTTCCTTCATGTCCTTATGAAAGTACTTAGTGTATCATTTATGATTAATATGAGACAGAATGCAGTGAAACAACAACATTAGGAAGATAAATATTAAAATGGACCAACCTGTTTTCTGACTGTCTACCAAATGGTTCAGGATGTAGAGATGGGCTATTGCCAGTGGACACCATGGGAATTGTTTGATCCACATCCTCTTAAATGTTACTCTGAAGAAATGGTCAGCTCACCAGTGGGGTTCTAATCATCAAAAGAAAACAATTTTTGCATTTTACAGCAATGTTGGTGTTTCACCAAGTACTATAGTTATTTATTATACCCACTGCTTCTTGGGAGTAATGTTCCTTCTTTAGGACCCTTTAAAACACAAGAAAATATATCAAACATTAATCAAGAAGCATAATGTTTTTAAATTGTTGATTTTAGCTTGTTCTTGTAAGCCGCCCCGAGCCCTAGGGGAATGGCGGCATATAAGTTTGAATAAATAAATAAATAAATAAATAATGCGGTAATATGCATTGTATTATTCAAGCCTGTAGCAAGCTCCTTCTTTATAGCATATACTAATGCTAATTATACTAATACCTTTGATTTGTAGTCAATATGGTGTGTTGTAAGAGCTTACAAGGTTTACATGGCAAGCATGTTAATATTATTATTATTATGCACTCAACCCTGTTTTTACCATGTAACCCCTCTGCATTCTGCCTCAGCAGCTAAAAGATATTCACATCAACATTTATTTATTCTTCAAGGTAAAGGTAAAGGTAAAACCTACCTCAGAAGACTAAAACAGACTCATGAATAAATACATCAGAGCTCTAAAAACACATTTATCTTTTAAAAAGGATTTTAAAAATGGTACAGCTAGTTTACTTGTGTAGCTTATGTTCCTTTTAGTGATGAAAAACTACAAAACCAGACAGTAGCCAGAACTCTTCTTACAACCTTCAAATGGCTCCAAGTGGGGATAGATGTTACTGAGTCTTAAAAGAATCATAGAATCATAGAATAATAGAGTTGGAAGAGACCTCATGGGCCATCCAGTCCAACCCCCTGCCAAGAAGCAGGAAATAGCATTCAAAGAACCCCCGACAGATGGCCATCCAGCCTCTGCTTAAAAGCCTCCAAAGAAAATCAACCTCTTTTATTTTTGAATAATGCCTCTGGTGACAATGCATGCTACAATACAAACAATTAATACAGGGATGTTATTTATTTTCATCGAGGACCCTGTCTGCTTCATGGTAGCCTTCAAAGGGCCATTGAACCCACAAACAGAGAATACGTGGATACAGAGAGCCAACTATAGTGTTGTTGTTTTTTTACACAATGGTTAGTACTCTCTAGTTTTTATCCAGTTTTTGTTCCCAGGTGTTATTGAACAACAGCTCCCATCACTGAGGTTGGGGAGAGGTTAGAGGACAATTCTCATCAGCTCTGGCCATGATGTTTAATTATGAGGAATACAAGAATTGCAGTACAGCATCTGGAAGGTCACATAAAATGACATGATGGGTCAGATTTGGTCCACAGGCCTTGAGTTTGACACACGTGAGTGAATACATCAGCCAAATTCTAATACAGATGGATAAATTCACTTGCTAATCCCAACTAAAGTATACCCATCAAACTAGTTACTGAATGGACAATACATGTAAATGTCATTAATTGAATGCAGCTACTATATTTGAGCTCCCGGTGGCACAGCAAATTAAACCGTTGAGCTGCTGAACTTTGTTGACTGAAAAGTTGGCAGTTTGCATCCGGGGAGTGGGGTAAGCTCCTGTTGTTAGCCCCAGCTTCTGCCAACCTAGCAGTTTAAAAAAATGCAAATGTGAGTAGATCAATAGGTACCGCTCCATACAGTAATGCTGGCCACATGACCTTGGAGGTGTTTGTCTACTGAGAACGCTGGCTCTTTGGCATAGAAATGGAGATGAACACCAACCCCCAGAGTCAGACACGACTATACTTAATGTCAGGGGAAAAGCTCTACCTTTACTTTTTACTATATTTGGAACCTGGGTATTCTGGGTTGTTTATCATCACCATCACCATCACCATCATTTATACACTGTTTTTTTACCAAAATGGGACCTAAGGCAATTATTTCAATTTATTTTCAAATTTAATTTCAAAATAGGCAAAAAAAATTTTTTTTAATTGTTTTCAAAACATCAGGAAAGAAATGGCAAGTTTGATAGAAAGCTATTTTAAATAGCATAAATGTCACATTTCCCCCCAATATTTTTGAAGTGTTTAAAACTATTGTATATGGCTTGCACATCCCTTTGCAGTTAAGCCACTGGTGGTCTTGAGAAGGCAAATGCAAGAAAAAGATCTGGTGATAACATATCGAGCTCTTTCAGAAATCTGATCATTTCCAAACCATGGATAATTTAATAACAACTTGCAGAGAGACTTACAGTTCTGAAGACAGAGGCTGATCAGATCCTGCACTGAATACGCTATGTATATTGCGTTTCATTCACAAGGAAATGGGTGAAAAAGTATTGCAAGAGCAGGTGGTATTGTTGAATGCCCAGAAAAAACTCTTCAAGGAACAAGTGTCACCTCTTTCAGTGAAATGAACATTTTTAAAGGGTAAGGTACAATTTGTTCAATAGCTGTCATCCTGCTTTGTAACAAATTTCTGATGCAATACCCATCCTGGTGAGACATTCTAATCTCCTACTTCACTCAATTTCCTCCTTGGGAAATAATTAAGAATATACAACTGTTTCCTTTACAAGTACATGCGCATTTTCAAGGAAATAATGATGCTGCCCATATTAGGAACGGTGAAGTCCTGATGGGAATCACTAGAGTGTCCTGGAAAAGGACATGGATCATTGACTGGAACCTTGACCAGGGTCATGCTACTCTATGGATTTTTGCTGCCAGTCACACTCAATGTTTTGCTTTGTCATTTTTCTTTTATGACAGACACTTGATTATAATTATATACAGCCCTCCATCAGTTTCCACTGATTCCGAATCCATGGCTTGATGATATTCTCCTCACCCCCACCCCCAGAAAAGATATTAAAAACCCAAACCTTGATTTTACCATTTTATATAAGATGCACTTGTTCTCTACAGTTTACTCTTGAGGAGAATAGGTGAAGTGATGGCTGAAAGTTATGTAGATTTTTTCTTCCTTTGTGCTTGTTTCTAGTTTTGGCTATATCCCATGTTTCTGCTAGATCCACCTCAATTATTTATTCTTAACAGATATGTTTCTTTTTAAGTGGAATACAATTTGTTAGGAACTACTGTTTTGTAATTTAAAGTGTGGATGTGGTGTTATATGTCTTAAATAGGTATTTGAGTCCTGAAGGAAAGTTTTCATGATTGCATTCAAAACCTGAGTATTGTACAAAGTAAGGCTATAAATGTTTATTCAGAAGCAAGTCTAACTGAATTTAGCAAGAATTGCTCCCCATTAAGTGGATATAGGATTGCAGCCATAATCGTTCTTGCATTTCTGGTTTCAAATTTCATAGAGATCAAAATGAAATTTCACAAGTTGTCAAATCAATACTATTAAATGCATCTTACTTCCAGTTATGAAGTACAATGGCAGGTTTGCTTTTGCCTTAAGGAACAGATCTCCAGACTATGTGAGCCTTGATGAAATGAAAGACTTTTGATCCAAGAATATCATAGAATTGTGCTGGAGGGCCTAGAAAATATTTTGTGGAATGTGGATAAATGAAATCATGGACATTGACTGATGGATACAGAGATTGTATTGTATGCTGTAGAACGCTAATATTGTCTGCTCCAACTGGCAATCATGGCTCTTCAAGATCTCAAGCAGAAAAGGATCTTTCTCATTGCCTGAACATTTTAATAAGAGATGTTAGGAACTGGACCTGAGGCCTTCTGCTGCTCTACCACTGAATGATCAACTTTCCCTGATAAACAACAGGGAGCATTTATTTATATCATGGCCTGAATGGGGACTTCCTTTGGGCAACTGGAGGTTCAATCGTGGTGTTTGATGAGTAATATCAAAAGGGTTTCTTATCGTTTTATTAAAAAAGTTGTTTCTATTAATGCAAAATGTGACAGTGAAATTAACCCAGTTGAAAACCCCAGCTTTCTAGAATTTTTTGGTACAAAACATCCCAGATCTAGCCCACAAGACATCCTGGATTCAGCCCGTGGGCATCAGATGGGGATATTGCAGTGGAAGATGACTTAGAGTTTTTGCCACCTGTAAATATAACTCAAGGAGTTGGTTTTGGATATAATGTATAGATTAAAGGATAATGTAGGCAGAAGATCAAATATCTAGCTTTGCTCCATGTCCCCATTTTGACTGATGTAGAACAGAATATGTTCTTTCTGTTTGTCTATTAAAGTCTTGAAATCTGATCTGGCAGGAGAGGCAGTGCCATGGTGAATCTGTCCTGAAATTTTAATCTAAACTTTCAAGAAGCTTTCCAAGATGCTGATTCTATTTTGGGGATAGGGTTCAGTACTTTGGATAGCTCCCTAAAGGTTCATAAGGAAATACAAGGCTGGTTCATTGTTCCACTAATATGAAAGCCACTTGTCCTCACTGTCTGATGTCCTAACAGGTGTTTTGTCTACATGTGTTTTCTTAACATGAGTCAGCAAACTTGACAAACTTTCTCTCAAGAATCTCACAGAAGTAAAAAAAAAAAAAAGAAACAAAAAGAGATGAGGTATTTTGTGCCCCATGAAGACCCTTGGTGTTTATCCCTAATTAAGTCCTTTTTAGTTAGAGGGATTAATCGTTTATGTACAGTTGTTTTTTTGGGGGGGAAGGGTCATACACTCATATCACAACAGGAAATTAAGGAAGATTTTATAAACATTTCATGGTTACAATATGGCCAACTTAAAAAATATTACAAGAAATATAAGATAGTGGGATTTATGGACAAGAATAATGTATGGGATAGAATATTATTTACGGAAGATATATAAAATGTTGTTAGAATGGAATACGGAAATGGAGTTGGTTAAGAATTGCTTGATCAAATGATAGACCAATTCTAATGGAGGAATGGGAAGCCTGCTGGGGCAAGAAACTTAAATTTACATATGCTTACCAACTAAAAGAAAATTGGATGAAAATATTTTATAGGTGGCACATCACCCCTAAAAAATTAGCAATTATAAACAAAAGCAACAATTATAAATGTTGGAAATGTGGAGAAGAAGAGGGCACCTACCACCACATATGGTGGGGATGCAAAAAAGCAAAAGAATTTTGGTCAATAATTCATGAATGTGTTCAGACAATTATAGATATTACATTTATTTAAAAAACCCGAAACCTACTTATTGGGAATTTTTAAACCCCACCTAAATCTAATCTAAATGAAGAAAAATTAATGATCTACTTAACAACAGTGGCCAGGATTACCTACACTAGATACTGGAGGCAAAAAGAAATCCCTACCAAGGAAGAATGGCTAATCAAAATACTAGAAATAAAAAATATGGATAGACTAACCTATCTAATAGTAAAGAATCAGGGAAAATCAAGGAAGGAAACGAATTGGCAACAAGTAGAGAGGTATTTAAATACTAGAAAGATTACTAAATAAAAAGAACAGAGTAAAATCTTAAGAATGGAGACCCCAACACCCACATCTGCCATAAGAAGAAAGAACAAGAAATCTGAAGAAGCAAATGAAGATCGAGGATGAAGAAAAGGACTGTGGGAAACTTTCCCCTCCAGAACTGAAGTGGAAGTCAAACCACCCCATTTTTAATTTTCCCTCTGAACAACCCCATCCCCACTACCCCTCCCTGCTCTACTCCCCTCCTTTTTTACCCACAATTTTCCCTCCCCCCCCCCACCCTTCCAGCACAATCTCTTCCCACTTCCCCCCTCCCTCTGATTTTATATAATGTAATAAAGGAAAAAATCTTTAATAAAGATCCTTTTAAAAAATGAAATGAAAGAGGATGCTGGGTTCCAGAACTGGTTGAATTCTAGATCTTCAAAGGGTTTCATTTAGTATGGAACACTGACGCGCATTAACTGCTCCAAAATAAGCTTTATTAGTAGTAAGATGTGCAGCAAATGCTAAGTAGCGGGAAGCAATTCCTCAGTGAAAGAATCTTACATATAATTCCAACGTGAGACCATTGCTTGACACTTGTTACAAATTTTAATTCACCATGGTGCTGGTCAGAATAACATTCCATTGCTGAATCCACAGAATGTATTTTTGATTGCAATATATATCTGAAAATTTATTAATTGTCTGTCTTTATGTCACCTGTTATGTACTTTAAAAAAAAACACACACAAGTCATCCAGGATAACAAAAGGATGCTTTGTGTTTGTTGGTTTGTTTTTTAAATGTGCATGGCAAGTGACATAAAGATAGACGATCAATAGACTTTCAGATATAAAATGACTAAAAAATTAGGGTTTTTTGTCAGTGACTTAGTTATTTTAGTGACTTTTTAAAACGTGAAATCCATACATACTGAAATATGTAAAATATGTATGTCAGCATAAATACATACTTGTTTTATGATAGGTAAAGGTAAAGGTTTCCCCTGACATTAAGTCCAGTGGTGTCCGACTCTGGGGGATGGTGCTCATCTCCATTTCTAAGCCAAAGAGCCGGCGCTGTCAGTAGACACCTCCAAGGTCATGTGGCCGGCATGACTGCATGGAGCGCCGTTATCTTCCCACCGGAGCAGTACCTATTGATCTACTCACATTTGCATGTTTTTGAACTTCTTTGTTGGCAGAAGCTGGAGCTTACAGCGGGCACTCACTCCACTCACCAGATTTGAACCTGGGACCTTTCGGTCTGCAAGTTCAGCAGCTCAGCGCTTTAACACACTGAGCCACCAGAGGCTCCATGTTTTATGATAAAAGGTGTATAAATTGCCTAACTTATCATAAAGTACATATGCACTCAGGTAGACCCTTTGCAATAACTTGTATGGCTTTTGGAGGCACCAGAGCTTGTGTAACTACAGCCTCATCATCACACTAGACTCATGGCCCAACTTTAAATCCAGTTTCTGCCTCTTGTAGAATTCTGGAGTTTGTAGTTTAGTGAGACTCAGGACCTGCCTTACTGAGCAGTCTAAAGGCCCTTCCCCTAAATTACACGAGATAGCTATCACCTCTCTAGGCATCACTAGGCCCTCCAGCATGATTGTATAGTTTTCGTTCAATAGGATTTGCTAACTGTGGTAAGTATGGGAACATATCCCTCTGTGATCCCTCTTCTTCTGCTACAATAACTTTTAAAGCATATTTACAATACTGAGTATCTCCTCTAACACTGTCAATTAAATCCATTTGAACTCTAGCCTGTAACATAACACAACGTTGGAAAGTCAAAGGGGAGTGCCTATTTTGGCCAAGCACTATATGCTATTAAGGATGCATTATATTGTAAAGAAATGACTTATATGATTCCATTGGGTGTCAAAAAGCACTTAAGGCTATCAGCAATTTTTCAAATTGAAATAGGAAAGTAAATAAAATTCAACTTGTTGTCCATGAAGACCTCAAGATCTTTCTCACATGGACTGTTTTCGAGCCAGGCATCACCCATTCTGTATCTTCGCATTTCTTTTTTTTTCTTTTTTTTCTTTTTTGCTTAAGTGTAGTATCTTACATTTGTCCTTGATGAAATTAATTTGTTAGTTTTGGCTCAACTCTCTAATCTATTAAGGATATTTTGAATTCTGATCCTGTCCCCTGGAGTATTAGCTATCCCTCCTAATTTGGTGGCATCTGCAGATTTGATAAGCATGCCCTCTAAACCTTCATTAAATCATTGAACAGAACTGGGCTCAAGACCGAATCCTGTGGCACTCCACTAGTCACTTCTTTCCAGGATGAAGAGGCACCATTGGTGAGCATCCATTGGGTTTGGTTGCTTAACCAATTACAGATCCACCTAATAGTACCATTGTCTAGCTCACATTTGACTAGTTTGTTTGCAAGAATGTCATGGGGGGTCCCTTGTTGAAGGCCTTACTAAAATTAAGATATGCAACATCCACAGCATTCCCCACATCTATCTAGCCTGTAACTCTATCAAAAAAAGAGAGATAAGTCTGACATGCCTTGTTTTTGGGAAATCTATGTAGGGATCACAACATTCCTTTCTAAGTGATTGCAGATTGCCTCCTGAATGATCGATTCCAGAATCTTCCCTGGTATTGATGTCAGGCTGACTGGATGGTAAATGTTTTTTTCCCTTCTGGAAGATAGGGACAACATTTGCCCTCTTCCAGTCTGTTGGGATTTCTCCTGTTTTCCATGAATTCTCAAAGATTATGGGCAGTGGTTCCGCTAGAATAAAATCCAGTTTTTCAGACAGAATAAAATACCATTTTCCCAATTCATCAGTTGCTGCATTTGTTTTATTGCGGAAATGAAGCTCTATATTTTTTAGCCCTCGTTCACCATCCTCCCAATGTTGATGCTGCTGAAACACTCCCAGCTTTGCATACAAGAAGGAAAAAGTGTGGCTGAGAGGGCATAAGAAGTCTTTGTGAAAAGAAGTGCTTTTTCCTGTAGAAGTATTGCAAAATTTGACACTACTTTAAGTACTATGGTTCAATGCTATGGAATTTTGAGAGCCATAGTTTTACAAGGTCTTTATCCCTTTCCTTGACAGAGTACTAGTGCCCACCAAGCCACAAGTCCCATAATTCCATGTCATTGGGTAATGGCAGCTAAAGTGTTATCAAATGCACTAATTCCACAGTGTAGATGTACCCTCTGTCAAAGGCTTTGTTAGCTGAGGTATACCCGTACTCCTTCTGCCTTCCCATCCATATATTTTTGTTGCTGACCGTGGGATCACCTTCCTTTTTATTTTATTTTTAAACGTAAAAACTACTGATATTTGGACAACAGAAATTTATCTGACAGTGCAAGATTTCCAGTAAAAGGGTGGGATGGGAGGAAGAGGAAACACTGCACTTTGTCTGACATTCTATTGAACTTTGTGTGTTGAGGATGCAATATGTGATGCAGTAGCTGCACAATAAAAACACAAGCTCAAATGATTTTGTAGGTGTCAAGTATTTATTGAACTACATTGGTTTTCTGCAATATATATTTTGGAAGCATCCCAGATAAATCCCCTTAAAATACAAATTTCTTTAAATGAGCAAGTTTTTTTTGGAAACTATTCAATAGGGCTTTTACCTACGTGCGGGCCCAAGATACCAACAACAATATTCTTCTTCATATCTCCGAAGGGTATGACTGTGGTTGCAAAGCACGCTTATTTCCAGGAAGGCATAGGATTATGCTCTTTGATTTCTATCACACTTGAAATCTGAGCTCTGATTAAAGTATACAATGATGCTAAAGTAGTAAGGGGCACTTTACATCTTGAGAGGTAAAAGGATCTCACACAGAAGTGTTTTAGGAATAGGAAACAACATGGAAGAAACTGTGAGTGGATTATGATAAGTAAAAACTAAATGTATTTCTGCTCGGAAATTGTGACAATCGTCAGCAGTGTGTGTTTACATATATACTATCACTGATCTCAATACCCCAGAACAGTGCATAAGAAACCTGAAGCATCCACTGCTCTTTGCAAACTGCAGGAAGGTTGATTTTTTTTTTCTATTGTCAGGAGTGACTTGAGAAACTGCAAGAATTGGCAGTCTGCAAGAACGTTGACCAGGGGACGCCTGGATGTTTTATATTTTTATTTTCTTTGTGGGAGTCTTCTCTCATGTCCCCTCATGGAGCTGGAGCTGATAGAGGGAGCTCATCCGTGCTCTCCCCGGGTTGGATTTGAACTGACAACCTTCAGGTCAGCAACCCAACTCTTCAAGTCATCAGTCCTGCCAGCACAAGGGTTTTAACCCACTGCACCACCAAGGGCTCCACAGGTTGGTTGATTAGCAAAAGGAAGGAAGCTTTTACACGTTGTTTGCTGTTTTCTCTCAGAAACTTTCCCCTGCAATAAATGCAATTATATTTCCTTATCTGGAAATCCAAAATATTTCAAAATCTAAAATTGTCCTTATGGGTGTCTGAGATAGTGAAACCTTTGCTTTTGGATGGGTCAGTGAAGGCAAACTTCGTTTCATGCCCACAATTATTACAAGTATTATATAACATTACCTTTCGACTATGTTGTATAAGATATATATGAAGCAAAAATAATTCTTTTGTTTAGTCTTGGGCCCCACCTTCAAGATATCTCATTATAATATGTACATACTGTCTGTGCAGATACAGGTATTTTAAAATCCAAGACACTTCTGGTTTCAAGCATTTTGGATCAGGGACATTCAACCTGTATAAATTGAAACATTAATTTTGAATTTTCAACTTGGGTCCCACCTCCTAGATTCCTCATTATATACACACTGTATATGCAGATAGACATAGAGTATTCCAAGATTAAAAAACAAAAAATCAGAATTCCAAAGAACATTTTGGCTCCAAATATTTTGCATAAAGGATACTCAACCTGTATATATATGTAAAAGCTGTATGGTATAGGAAATGTGAATTTTTAGACTTGGCTAGAAATGAAGAATGAGCTAATATTCCAAAATCTGAAGAAAAAACCTTTTGAATAAGGGATACTCAACCTGTATAAGATGACCTTCAGGCTACGTTTATAAGGTGTACAGGATATGAAACATGAATTAAAGGTCCATCTTCAAATTGCAAATTGAATGTATGACAAATGGAAAGTTTTCTATTGTATAATATACACTGCATTTTACACTGTCTTGTTATATATGCCAATAAAAACTGATTGGATTGGAAAGGTCCATCTTCAAGTTATCTCATAATGTTCATACTGTATATGCAGATACATAAAAAGTATTACAAGATCCCAAAAAATCCAAAATACTTTTGGTTCAACATGTATTACATTAACTTTGAGCTATACTAATAATAATAATAATAATAATAATAATAATAATAATAATAACAACAACAACAATCATAATAATATTCCACACAGCTTGTAGAAGATGATAATGATAATCAACCCTATGATCATTTCATACAGGTTGAAGCAGAAGTATTTGGAATTTTTTTATATTTTATTTTTCTGTCTTGACTGAGACCTACAACTTTGAAAACAATACAATTTGAACCTACAAAATATAAATATTAATATAGAAATTGTACAAGTGGCAAAGTAAGCCAGTTAAAATCCCATAAAACAAATAGTAAAGACTGCTCATATGATGTAAACACCATACATCACCCTCTGGATCTGTTCCAAGAATAAATATAAGGTATAAGGTGTACTATATATGGCATAAGAATTCCTTCTTTAGACTTGGGTTCCACCCCCAAGTTATTTCCTGACCTATGTGCAAATATCCCAAAATCTGGGAAGGAAAAATCCAGATGACATAAACCTACCCAAACACTTCTGGTTCTAAGTATTTTGGACAAAGGAGGGCCTGATTTCCTCAGAAAAGTCCTTGGAGGTTTGGGAGCAGAGCCATTTCCCAACAATTGCAGAGACGGAGGGAAATTCCTCAGCTTTCCACAGAAAACCTTTTTTTTTTAAGCAAAGTCCCGTTTTCTCTTTGGATGCATCTACACCAGACCTGGGCAAACTTGGGCCCTCCAGGTGTTTTAGACTTCAACTCCCACAATTCCTAACAGCCTCAGTCCCCTTCCTTTCCCCCCTCAGCCAATTTAAGACAAGGAAAAGGAAAGGGCCTGAGGCTGTTAGGAATTGTGGGAGTTGAAGTCCAAAACACCTGGAGGGCCCAAGTTTGCCCAGACCGGATCCACACTAGCTCAATGGTATACAATCCTGGGGAATGGAATCTGGTGAGGTAGGAGCCTCTTGAGCGGAGAAGGCTAAAGCAGTGCATAGCATTGAGCTGTGGCAATGAAAGTGGCACCGAACTGCATTCATTTCACCATGTAGATGCAGCCCAGTTCCTTCCTGGTTTCCTCAGAACTCCAGCTCAGGTTTCCTCGGAAAATGGGGAGGCCACACATCAAATACCAGTGACACATTTCCATGGCATTTAAACAGAAAGAATGAATGCTATTCGGCACTATGTGAGCTGCCAGGGCTTTGATTTGGCTATGGAATCAAGAGAGTTGTAGTTTTAGAAAACCTCTGTCAAAGAGCACTGGTGCCGCTCCAGACTACAAATCCCATTAAACCATGACAGTTCAAGTGGTATCCAACTGCACTAATCCTACAATGGAAACGCTTCTTCTTCTTCGTTCGGTCAGTTGTTTCCGACTTTTTGTGACCTCATGGACCAGTCCACACCAATGGAGACGCATCTCTGGAGTAAACATCCATCCAGCTGCCACTACTATTTAGCAAGGACCTTGTAAAACTACAAATCCCAGGATCCCATAGCAGTGAGCCCTAGCAATTAAAGTGGTGTCAAATTTCATGAATCCAAGACTTTTGAAGCACCAAGGGTTTCTTTCATCACCATCACCATCACCATCACCATCACCACCACCACCATCACCACCATCACCATCACCATCATGGTTGCTCATGCCCTCAGGATTATACAAATTTGATCTGTCAGACTTCTGGGTGCTCTCCTCTGGAGGTGCATCCACATCAGGCACCTTAGCTGCTATGGCTCAATGCTATGGGAGTTATGGATTGGTGAGTCACCAGCACCTTTTGACAGAGAAGGTAAAGGCTTTCTAAGGCTACAACTCACATGATTCCATAGCCTTGAGCCTTGGCAGTTAAAGCGGGGTCAAGCTGCACCGATTCTACCGTGTAGATGAGCCCTGGGCTCTCTTCCCTTCCCCGACCGAGGACAGTGGGAGGAGACCCAACGAGAGGGTTGAATCCGTCTCCGGGTCCAAGGCGGGTTTTCTCTCCCGACAGCCCGGACTTGGCCGAGGCGCCTCTTTTCTTCCCTCTCCAGGAAAAGAAACCCAGGTCTCTTCAGGACCCAGAGCCCCAAGGAGACGTGAGTACGGAGCCGGGTCCAAGGGAGGCAGTTTGACGCTACTTTCCCTGCCATGGATCGTGGCAATTGTGGTTTGCAGCAACACTCGTGGGCAGAGAAGGCTAAAGACTAGAGCTTGGAAACTGACACCTCCCACAGTCATAGCCTTCAGCCGTGGCAGTAAAAGTGGCGTCAAACTGCATTAATCCTATCACGTAGATACACCCTTCTTTTCACTCTTTGCTTGCTTCGCTTCTCCGCCACTAGAGCTGTGTGTTAACCGTTTCAGGGGTGACACCAAATGATCATCTCTAAAATGTTTGTGTAGTGTTTCAGCTGAAATGTATCCCCATAACAGGCAGGCAACAAGTTACAAACATTATAGGTTCTATATAGGTTTGGGTTGCTGTGAGTTTTCCAGGCTGTATGGCCCTGTTCCTGAAACATTCTCTCCTGACGTTTCGCACACATCTATGGCAAGCATCCTCAGAGGTTGTGAGTCTGTTGGAAACTAAGCAAGTAGTGTTTTGTATATCTGTGGAAAGTCCAGGGTGGGAAAAGGAACTCTTATCTGTTGGAGGCAGTGTGAATGTTTCAATTAATCACCTTGATTAGCATTAAAAAGCCTTACCGCTTCAAGGTCTGGCTGATTCCTGCCTGAGGAGGTGTTAGCTAGCCCTGATTTATTCATGTCTGGAATTCCTCTGTTTTCTGAGTGGTATTCTGTATTTACCATCCTGATTTTAGAGTTTTTTAAAATACCAGATTTTGTTCATTTTCATGTTTTTTTTCCTTTTTGTTGAAATTGCCCACATACTTGTGGATTTCAATGGCATCTCTGTGTAGTCTGACATGTTGGTTGTGAGAGTGGTCCAGCATTTCTGTATTCTCCAATAATATACTGTGTCCAGGTTGGTTCATCAAGTGCTCTGCTATGGCTGACTTCTCTGGTTGGGTTAGTCTGCAGTGCTTTTCATGTTCCTTGACCTCTGAGGATGCCTGCCATGGAAGTGGGCAAAACATCAGGAGATAATGCTTCTGGAACATGGCCATACAGCCAGTGATTCCACCCATGAAAGCCTTTGACAACACATTCTATATGTTTGTTTTGAAGCTGAATTTGTATGCAAGTTGAAACAGATGCATTTTTAAGTGCAACCCAAAGCTTATTCATGCAAGTGTGGTTCAGATCTGTCATTGGTGAGGTTCAAGGTGAACTACGATTCCCACTCTGTTGGGTCAGTCCCCCCAAACCGCTCCAGTTGGTGATGGTGGTGGAGTGTCTGTGTGCCAAGTGTGGTCCAGATGTGTCATTGGTGTGGTTCAGAGTGTTCTCTGGATGCAGTGAACTACAATTCACATCATGGTGGGTCAGTTCCGCCAAATCCCTCCAGTATTTTCCATTGGTCATAAGTGTTCTGGGTGCCAGGTGTGGTCCAGATTCATTGTTGGTGGGATTCAGACTGCTTTCTTGATGCAGGGTGAACTACATCTCCCACCTTGTTGGGTCATTCTCTGCCGGACACCTCCACTATTTTCTGTTGGTCATAGCGGGCAGGGTCTGTGTGCCAAATTTGGTTCAGATCCATCATCACTGGGGTCAGAGGGCTCTCTGGAAATAGGAGACAATAGGAAATCATCCACAAACATTTTTGAATGGTTCCATTAATAAAATGTATAAGGATATGAGTGGACTACAACTCCCACCGTGCCAGGTTAACTTCCCCCAAAAACCTCTCCAACATTTTCTGTTGGTCATGCTGGGGGTGGGTGGATCTGTGTGCTAAGTGTGGTCCAAATCTGTCATTGATGGGGTGCAGAATGCTCCCTGGATGCAGGGTGAACTACAACTTCCACCTTGGTGGGTCAGTTTCCCCAAACCCCTCCAGTATATTCAGTTGATCATTGGGGTACTGTGTGCCACATGTGGTCCAGATCTGTCGTTGGTCAGGGCCACGGTGCTTTCTGGAAGTGGGAGCCAATAGAAAGAAATCGGCCACAAACATGTGAAATTACAGCTATAAAGATACAAGGATTTGAAGTTAAAAGATTTGTGGGGGTTGGGGGGAACAATGAAAGGCCCAATTGTGCATCCTCCCTGTCAGATTTGCAAACTTCCCAGAGCATTGATGGAGAAGCTGTTAAAAGAGATGCTGGACAACATAGACAAGTGTCATGCAAAAAGGAATTTTATACACAAACAATATTGAAGTGCTCCAAAGAGATCTATCGATCTCCTCTCACTTCATTTTCCAACTTTAAGATGTGCATTTTTTAGGAGAGCCATAATTTTATGTCCCCAAGATTATGACTTTAAATTAAAATTTCAACCTTTGGAGGGACATATATTATGTTCACATTTGATAAGATCAATGGTGGTAACCTTACATTAGGTTACTTTAACTCCTCCCTAAATTGTTTTCCATCTCCAATTCCAGATTGGAGCCCCCAGTGGCACAATGGATTAAACCCTTGGGCTGGCAGGACTGCTGACCGAAAGGTTGGCAGTTTGGATCCGGGGAGCAGGGTGAGCTCCCATCTGTCAGCTCAAGCTTCCCATTCAGGGACATGAGAGAAGCCTTCCACAGGATGGTAAAATATCAGATGTCCCCTGGGCAACGTCCTTGCAGGTAGCCATTTCTCTCACACCAGAAGCAACTTGCAGTTTCTCAAGTCGCTCCTGACACACACAAAAAATCCCAAATTGTGACAGTCCTTATGAGGGAATCATAATTTCTTTTCCTGGAATGGGGAATGATTTCAATTGCAGTAAGATGAAAAGTGTAATAGAAAGGGTTAAATAAACCTTATAAATAAATCTATACACTCACAGATTCAGTTCTCTAAGATAAATTACACAGCAGATTCGTATCCTGGTTTCCAGAAAAATCGTCCAGACGTCCACTACACTATGCTGACAATTCAAGAGGATGCCAGAGCTTAAATTTGACTTTTCATCCCAATTAGGATAGATCCACTGAATCAGTGAAACTTGTATAAGACTTACCATATACTCATTAAAATCTGCTTTAGTTGTAACAAAAGTAGAAGATTTAGATTCAGCTTTCAACCTCTGCTGTAGATAGTATTGAACTAAATGGTCCAATGGTCCAACTGGGTATAAGACAGCTTCCTATGTTATATTCCCTAGGTGAAGGGGAGTGCAAAACAACATTATAAGGAGATCTTTCATTAGTGAAACCTTCCGTTTTCTTTCTCTGCATCTGATTTACTTCATCGGCACACATCCGGCCATTTACTGGTTCTTGGACTCTGTTTTACTGGCATTGAGTCTCCTATCATCACAGGACAAACTATTTGTGAGATCAACAACAACCAATGAAAACAACATTTTTTCCTGGCTGGAGTGGAGGATGGCAAAAGGAAGGGAAATAAAACAGAGAAAAGGGAAAAACAGGAAATAAAAAAGCTGGTTTTCACAGGGTAACAAAAGAAATAGCAAGGAAGAGCATTTGAGGAAGTTCAGAACACTGCTGAAAAAACTACAGTGAACTGGTATGTTATTTTCTGTTTAGTTTGAAGTTTTTCTTATAAACAGGTCACTTTTTTGCTTGTTTTAAATCTGGGAGAATTCAGTTTAATTTGATATAAATTTAGTTGTCATTCTGGAGTTTTTCCTTGGGGAATAGTATATACGTTCTGAAATAAAACAAAAAGAATTCAGTTTGAACAGCGATGTATCTATTTGTCTGCAGGAGGGATTGCTGTTGATTGATCAGATTGGTGGGCGAGAAGGATAGAAATTAGTGCTAGAAATTAGTGCTAGAAATTAGCTTTTTTGCACTATTTCCTTCCATATCTCCCAGCCAGCATGACTAGTAGCTCTATTGGCTAGTGGGTCCAACAAATTGTGGCCCAAAAGTAGTTATCCTTTGAAGGGAATTTGATACAGTAGAGTCTCACTTATCCAACACTCGCTTATCCAACGTTCTGGATTATCCAACACATTTTTGTAGTCAATGTTTTCAATATATCGTGATATTTTGGTGCTAAATTCATAAATACAGTAATTACTACCTAGCATTACTGCGTATTGAATTACTTTTTCTGCCAAATTTGTTGTCTAACATGATGTTTTGGTGCTTCATTTGTAAAATCATAACCTAATTTGATGTTTAATAGGCTTTTCCTTAATGCCTCCTTATTATCCAACATATTTGCTTATCCAACATGCTGCCGGCCCGTTTATGTTGGATAAGTGAGACTCTACTGTACTAGTAATTTTACTTATTCTCTTTTCCTGAAAAAGAAACTGAAATCTCCCTCCATTACTTTGAATTTTAAAAAATTATTAGTAAATTTATTACAGAGTAACCTGCATTGTATCAGTTTTGGTTCTTGGGCTGCCCACAAGCTGACCTTATGTATTCACCAAATTTTCTGAGAGACCTCTTTTTCTAATCCTTACTTTCCAGTCCCCTTTCTGTTTGTGTGTCTTTCTCAAAGTGCAGCCTGATTTGGATACATTCAGCAGTACAAATGTTTCCTATATATGGCAATAAAAATGATGAGAGAAAATCCATCCACTTTGTTCTGACTTTACTGTGCTTCTGTTAAAGCAGGAAGACATCAAGCCTGTTTGCCAGTCAGAAATGTGAGAAGTGAAGGAATGGACTGGACCTCATGGAGAGACAGTTTCCTTGGCACCTGGAGTTCCCATGCTAGGGATGGTTCTTCTAACCTGAAGCAGTGAAAGGAAGACTGGGGCTCCTGCTACACTGATCTCTGGTTATTTGCTTTGAACTGGATTATATGGCAGTGTAGACTCACATAATCCAGTTCAAAGCAAATAATCTGGGATCAGATACTGGATTATATGGCAGTGTAGATCCAGCCTGGGAAAGATCTGTCCCTGGAAGGCCAAAAAAGACGGTTGTAGGCTGAACTGACCAATGTGCTGGCTCCATATGATGAAGTTCTTTTGGCTATATTTCACAAGAGACTCTCTCCCAACATTTTAAAACAAAACATGTAAAATTGTAGAAAAAAGTGGATACTGAAACATAGGCTGCCTAACCTTTATCTTTATGGCTGTTTTATGCCAATGCAGAATCCACTGTTAAAATATCACCCAAGCTTGGTTTATAAGCTCCAATGAAGGAGAATCCATCAGATTTTGGAATACTCCATTCCAGAAGTGTCCACCAGAAAAAAAGATCTGTAATTTCTCTGATAACAGCGTTCCATGCAGTCATGCCAGCCACATGACCTTGGAGGTGTCTTTGGACAACGCCGGCTCTTCGACTTAGAAATGGAGATGAGCACCAACCCCCAGAGTCAGACACGACTAGACTTAATGTCAGGGGAAAACCTTTACCTTTACCTACTAACTCCTCTGATTAAAGTAGCAACATCCCAGAACTTCTTTTCAATTTTAAAACAAGTTTTGAAACTGACCCATGGATCTCCCATGAAACATCCTGCCTGGCTTTTGTTTTGGTCTCATTGAAAGAAATGAGCACCAAAAAGGTTTTGGTGCTGTATAGGATTTTAATAGATTTTTCAGAATAGGTCTTAGATTTCTTAGATGTGGATGCCACATCAAATGCCACACTAGGACATTTTTGAGAAAGAGTGCCAAGCAGAAAGTGAAATTGAGAGTGAAGATAGAAAAACAGAGGTCTTTCAGAAAATTTGGAAATAATTAAGGGCACCTCTTGGGTATCCCAAGAACCAAAGTAGATATGATGCCTGTGATTCTGCAATACATTTCCAATCGTTAAAAATATAGCCATACATACACACATATACATAAAATTTCAGATCAGCTGGGAAAACATCAATATTTTTCAGGTAAGGGACATAAGGGAAAGGGATATTTAATTCCCTTCCAATAACTGCTGAAATATTTACTTTAGTGATCACAAATTGCTCACACTAAAGTTCCTTTACTTGCTCACATTAAAGTCACTTTTAAAACTTTATAATACCTGGAGGACCCAAGCCAGCAGGACTGGCAGCATTATGGGCTGGAAGATTTTGAAGAATGGTAGTTCAAAAAAGCAACATTTCCAGGGGTGCACAGAGAAGAATTACTGGTAATCACCTATTCCACAATGCCCTAGCCCTAGTTGCCATAAAATAAAAATGAATCTATGCAAAAGAACTGTGATAAGGGAAAAGTAAATGAATATTTTCCCATTTCTTTTCTTTTACTATGGGGTTTGGAAGAAAGAAGAGCATTTTAATTTCAGAAATGGTTATTCAGGAAGAAGGGTTCAGTATCTCTTGTACTTCACAGTTCCTCCCATCACACCAGCAGTTTTTAACAGCTGCTTCTCATTTTCTTATTGTTGAAAAAAGTTGTAAGGTTTCTATGAGGGTTTTTTTTGCCAAAGGCAAGACATTCCTTTGGATTTGGAAATAATAAACACATTGTGGATAAAATGGTTAACAGATATGTTTACTAACAGGCAGAATGTACTCGTGATGGGCCAATCTTGAATCTAAAGCAAATACTACATAGATCATCTCTATTCTTGATCTTGGGAGCCTCAGGAAAGGACACTAAGGCCCCTTCTTCACTACCATATAATCCAGATTATCAAATCTCTGAACTGGATTACATGAGTCTACACTGCTATATAATCCAGTTCAAAGCAGATAAACTGGATTTTATATGGCAGTGTAGGGCCCCTTCTACACTGTCCTTATATCCCAGGATCGGATCCTAGGTTATCTGCTTTGAACTGGATTATACGAGTCTCCCCTGCCATATACCATGGGATAATCAGATAATCTAGTATCAGATCCAAGGATATAAGGACAGTGTAGAAGGGGCCTAAATATAGCCAAGGCCAACAGCATGGAACATCATGGTGTATCTGCAATCTAGATTTAATGCGGTTTAACTGTGATGGGTCAATGCTATGGAATCATAGGATTTGTAGTTTTACAATTGTCTTTGCTAAATAGTGCTGATACCTCAGCAAACTAGAACTCCCAGAATCTCATAGTATCAAGCTATGGCAGTTAAAGTTCTATCAAACTATATTCTTTCCATAGTTGAGATACACTCCATCCATTCTGGTTTCACTGAGCCCACCGGGCAACATTGCAGGGCTTTTTATGGAGGCACAGCTTGATAGTGTGCATGCAGCCCTCTGCCCTCAACCAATCACAACTGTTTGGGCTCACCATTTGCCTCTTAACTATTCATACCACTGATCTGACTCCCCAGTTTTTATAAAATACCCATTTTCATGCATTAACACAAACTGATCAAAGTAAAGAACCGAAAGATCCATATAATTTCACCTAGCCTTTTGAAAATTTCAGACAAGGGGTATGATTTGCATCATTCTATCCCCTTTCCACAACTGTGTAAGTGCGGTTTATGCCTAAGATCTTTATAGTGCTTGTTACTGCCTCTGAACAAGTGGATTTCTATACACAAAAACTCATGTTTGGATTAAGAACCAGTTCGTGTTACAAATATGGGCACGTTTTTCATTTTTCAGCCCTTCTCCCTTCCTCTTATTTATCCAGTTATTATAAATCATTTATTATCTCTTATCCTTGGCCATTAGCACCTTATCAGAGGCATCTTTTTTGTCCAGACCGTAATGTCCTGCTTCCAGGGTCATCTAGAAGATTAATGCTAAACATAAGCAGAGGCCAAAGTTAAATAGAGTTGGTGCAATGTACAACTGCCAAGTTTGTCCAAGAAGGGCAGTGTACAATTGACACATATCATGCTAATTCTCTCCATACAACTTTATTCTAATAATTTCCACTAGAGTGAGTTTCTTGTGCAATTTCTGGCATTCTCTGATATATCCCATTGTGTCTTCATAAAATCAGTGTGAGGCATAATCTTTAGCAGATGTCTCAGAATCGTTTTGCTAATTTAAATTGCCGTGCCTGTGCATCAAGAAGTTTCAAGGATGTAAATCTATTGTATTTTGCATTTTGGATGTTGTTTTGGTGGTGCAGTGGGTTAAACCGTTGAGCTGCTGAACTTGTAAGGTCGGCAGTTCGAATCCTGGGAGCAGGGTGAGCTCCTGCTGTTAGCCGCAGCTTCTGCCAACCTAGCAGTTTGAAAACATGCAAATGTGAGTAGATCAATAGGTACTACTCCAGCAGGAAGGTAACAGTGCTCTATGTAGTAATGCCAGCCACATGACCTTGGAGGCATCTACGGATAATGGCTTAGAAATGGAGAGGAGCACCACACCCTAGAGTTGGAACACAACTAGACTTCGTCAATGGAAACCTTTAATTTTACCTAAAATATAACTGCATTATTTCCTCAATATAAATTGATTCTCAGTCTCAAAGGTTCTACAATATCACTTTGTTGGACTTCCTTAACAGGACTACCTGGATTTTCTGACTTTACACAAACCCTGATTGGGTGCCAGACTGAAATCAGGAGAGAGCTTCTCTGTTTTGATGGTTGTATAGCAGAGATATTTTCAGCTCTTGTTGAATAACAAGGTAGCAAACAACAACTGCTGAAATTGCCTCATATGCACAACCATGAAAGATGCAAGAAGCATTTCTGGTTTTCACTCTGGTAATCCTAGGCCAAGGAGCTCTATGCAAGGAATAGACAACATGGGATTCTCCATATATTCGAGACTATATAACCTCTTAACCCCAGTCAGCATGAACAGATTTAAGGATGATGGAAATTGCAATCCCAAGTACCAGTTGGTCAACCTAGCAGTACACAGAATATTAACTGTGCTACTCATGTTTTCAAAGCCCATTATTGGCCCCTGCTTCATCAGCATATGTGTCTTGAAGATTTTATTGCAACACAGTGTTGTAAATCTCTATAATGAAATAGCTGGCAAGGAAATTGCTTAATAATTAAAAACAAACATTTATCTCCTTTGTAGAGATTTCAAACAAATGCAGAGATGCTATAAAGAACAGCTTGAAAATAGCATTTCTAAATACCATGTTTATCTTCCTCCTAACTGCTCAAGATGTTGTACATTTTTAAATATATTCTGCTTTTTTTGCACATTGTCTTATTAGCAAACAGTGTAATTAGGTTGAAATCCTTAATTAGATGAATTAAACCATCATTCTGGGTCATCTGCGCATCTATGTGCATCTATGTGCCTTCAAGTCACCTGTCAAGTTATGGAAACCCATGAATTTCATAAATTTTCTTAGGCAAGGAATACTGAGGCCCCTTCTATGTGACCATATAAAATCTAGATTATCTGCTTTGAACTGGATTATCTGGCAGTGTAGACTCATATAATCCAGTTCCAATAAAATGATATGGATTATCTGATTTGAACTGGATTATATGGCAGTGCATAAGCGGCCTCAGAGACTATTTTAACAGTTCCTTCCTCTTAAATATAGCCTGGTACTAACCAAGCTACCAAGATCAGATGAAATACCCTTAAGATATTTCAAGAACAAATAATGGTAAAACAGCATGTAAGTGACAAGTGTCATTTAAAGGCTATTTTTGTAAATCATTTGTTATTCACTCTTTATTGATTTACCTGATTCGGGCCCCTTCTACGCTGCCATATAATATGGATTATCAAAGCAGATAATCTACATTATCTGCTTTGAACTGGATTATATGAGTCTACAGTGGCATAAATCCAGTTCAAAGAGGATAATCTGGATATTATATGGCAGTGTAGGAGGGGCCTCAATCATTGCAGACAGCTTGACTGACATGTAGTATGATGTAAATGCTGGAAACATGCAAATCTTAGATAAAAGAGTCATTGTGTTGTCGAAGGCTTTCATGGCTGGAATCACTGGGTTGCTGTGAGTTTTCCGGGGTGTATGGCCATGTTCCAGAAGCATTCTCTCCTGATGTTTCTCCCACATCTATGACAGGCATACTCAGAGGCTTTGAGGTCTGTTGGAAATTAGGGGTTTATATATCTGTGGAATGTCCAGGTTGGGAGAAAGAACTCTTGTCTATTTGAGGTAAGTGTGAATGTTGAAATTGGCCACCTCAATTAGCATTGAATGGCCTTGCAGCTTCAAAGCCTGCCTGCCTCCTGCCTGGGGGAATAATATGTTGGGAGGTGTAAGATGGCCCTGATTGTTTGCTGCCTGGAATTCCCTGTTTTCTGAGTGTTGTTCTTTATTTACTGCCCTGATTTTAGAATTTTTTAAATACTGGTAGCCAGATTTTGTTTATTTTCATTGTTTCTTCCTTTCTGTTCAAATTGTTCACAATCTTGTGGATTTTAATGGCTTCTCTGTGTAGTCTGACATGGTAGTGGTTAGACTATCCTGGACCTTCCACAAATATATAAACCCTACTTGCCTAGTTTCCAATGTACCTCACAACCTCAGAGGATACCTGCCATAGATGTGGGCAAAACATCAGGAGGGAATGCTTCTGGAACATTTCCATACAGCCTGGAAAACTCACAGCAACCCATAGAATAGTTTATTTACTAGTGTTCTTAGAGCTCATAATACAGTCCAACAAAAAAAATATTGGTGTCTTGGTTTTTAGTCCCATTCCTGGGGTTATTTGGGGTGTTACTGATTCACAAAAATTGTATTGGATAGATTGTCTCAACTCTAGTTTCTTAGATAAGGTTATCATGGTTTTTCTATGGGTGAGCAGATGATGACTGCTATATGGCATATGTTCTCTATCTAAAAAACTAAAGATGATAGGAGAAAGCTGGTGCCATTTCTTGGAATCAGCAAGTCAAATATATCCAGAAACAGTTTTAACATTTGAGGCACCCAAATGTGTTGTCCAGTTGTATATTCCCTTGTTCTAAGATGTCATCTATTGTCAAAATGGAGTTCATCTGGCCAATTACAACAGACCAGCTGAATCCAGATTTCTTATTTTACACTAACACGGCAGGGAAATATTCCCCTTCTCGCCATTTTCTTTTCTTCGTAGATCCCAAAGAATAATATTTACCTATTTTGATCTTCCTTTTTTCCCTACAGCTATATGAAGATGACTTCAAATTTTTGCAGTTATTGGACAATATAGCTAAAATACAGTGCAGAAATATATTATTCTTTTGCACATTTCTTTCAGGTAAAAGAAATGGGATATTTGGTGTCTCTAGCAGCAATTTTAAATATGCAGCTCTATTTTGGCATGCTTCAAAGTGAAGGTAAAGAATTGAATATTTATTTTCTTTATTTCAAAATGCTACATAATAAAAAAGAATCAACAGTTTCTAGTGTAAGGAAAAGGTTCCCAGGACACATTTCAGTCAACTAAAAGCTATTAATTCATTGTGTAAACATCGGAACCCATCTTATAATTAGACTTAGTATGTATTCAGTCCATTGCTTTTAATTGTACAGCCTGTAACTTAACAGCATTAAGACAGTATAGACACATATGTTTGCTTTAGCCTTGGGAGACTGTAATATTTATTTATTTACAGTATTTATATTCCGCCCTTCTCACCCCGAAGGGGACTCAGGGCGGATCACATTATATACATATAGGGCAAACATTCAATGCCCATATACACATAGAACCGAGACAGAGACAGACGCAGAGTCAATTTAACCTTCTCCTGAGGGTATGTTCGATTCTGGCCACAGGGGAGAGCAGCTGCTTCATCATCCACTGTGATGGCACTTCCTCATTCCAACGCCGTAAATTAGTTAAATTTGCCTCCCCACTTTATAAGTGGTACCTTATTTCCTACTTGATAGATGTAACTATCTTTCGGGTTGCTAGGTCAGCAATGAGCAGGGGCTATTTTTTATTTTTTAATTGACAGGTGCTCACCCCGCCACAGGCTGGCCTTGAATTCATGACCTCATGGTCAGAGTGATTTATTGCAGCAGGCTGCTCACCAGCCTGCGCCACAAAGCAGGACAATAAGGAAAAATATACCAGTATAGTCCCATTCTCTTATATATTTTAAACTGACCAGTTATTAACCATTTGTGTGGGACAGATCATGCTGAATAGGAAATTCTAGAAACTTGTTATCCTGAATGGTAGTATTTCCAGGCTCTTATAATAAACAGAAATGAAATACAGAGAATTAATGAATCCATGCTCCTTCTGTTGGCATATGTTTTCCTTGGGAATTGTAGGTAATTGTAATCCAAAAAGTTACTTTGTCCAGCTCTGAATTAGAGATTTTGTCACCATGCAAATAGACAGAAAAGAGCTAAGACTGTGGATAAAGGATTGATAGCATCTCTCTAGCATTCCATCTCTCTCCAAAGTTAATATAATTGTAATGTGTAATCTGCACCTCTTAACTATGTGGAGGGGTAGACTACACATGAACACTGCATATAATACTATCAAGTCATATAAGAAAGCTTATGGGACCATTTCTAGGTAATACTACCATGCAAACTGACTCTACACAGTTGAAAATATTAAAATGAGTCTGAATGTGTTTTTGGGTGGATATGTTTTGTTTTTCATTGCCCATTCTTTTCTCCCAAAGGTAATAATGTATTTCAACCTGTAAAACTTAATGTTTCTATGAACCGTACTCTTCAGCAACTGTTACTGGAATGGAACGTCAGTGATGATATGGAAGCATATAACTCCGAAGTAAAAATGGACTTTGACATCCAGATTTATCGCAGAAAAGAGACTGATATTGTCTTCAGTGTAAGTATCTTTCCACAAAAAAGTATCTTTACATATGTAAGTCCTCATATAGATGAAGAAGTTCCCTTCTTCATCTATAATGTTGCATGTGTTTCTGAACCTGCATTAGACAAAGCACAATAACCAAATGAAGACCCCAAGAGGGTTGAAAGCTGGCACACTAAATGCAGCTTGAGAACCAACAAGCTTAATTGAAATATGTAGTAATTCACTTACTTGCCTAAGCACATGGCATATATTTTGTCATAATACTCATAATCCCAATGTGTTTTACCTTTGTTTTTGAAGCTACAATGTTTCTAATTGGAATAATGGCAAAGTTCAGATTTGCTTCCTGAGAATGGTTTAGAATTTAGAGTTTAGACTTTAAACTTGTTTGGAATCAGATTTTCTAAATGTTAATATTTTTGTTACAACACCAGGATGACCAGTAACCATGTAACTTTTTGAAACAGCTCCCAGAGTGAAGTGTTCCTCTGTTTTCAATTCTGTCATTCACAACTGTCTGTAGAGGGAGGACAACTGCTGGAAGCAGTTAAGAGTCATGTCATTTTCAGTAGCTAGGGCTTAACCCACTCCCTTTTTCTCCCTTATCTTTCTTGTCTTTGGATGTGAAAAAGGAGAGGGCTTTGACTTGATTCCTGGTGCCTAAACAATATTGGAGAGAGATGACCCTTCTCACTACTGTAGTCATTCTTGTGCTTCCTTGTATTGCAAGTATCACACCCATCACCCTATAGACCAATGGTTCACAACCTGTGACTCCCAAGGTGTTTTGGCCTACAACTCCCAGAAATCCCAGCCAGTTTACCAGGCGTTAGGATTTCTGGGAGTTGAAGGCCAAAGCATCTGGGGACCCACAGGTTGAGAACCATTGCTATAGACAAATTGATATAGGAATGACTTGAGCCATTTTGGCCTTGTGACCAAAAAAGGATGAATAGAAGGAGAGTAAGTAAAACTAGAGGTATGGTCTGAGACATTATCATGATTGCAAAATGGTTTAATTCCAAGCTGCCTAAATTGTTGCAAATAGTTTATTTCTATGGAAAAAAACCCATGCCCATCCCCATCTTTCTGTAGTCAGCATCTACTATGAAGTTGCTCTGAATCTCTTCAAGGCATGTTAATTTTTGCTCATTTTATAGGAGTGAAGCTATGAAGACATATGAATGATGTTACATTGTTATTCCTAACTTCCTTTCCAGTTGCTAACTTTTTGTTTTTTTATGCTTAGGAGAATTACTCAACAACAATCAATAAATCAAACCACCCTCTGAAACTGACTTGGCATTCTGATGTACCCTTGGAGTGTATGCCTCATGGAGTACGAATACGGAGTAGGGTAGCACCTTCTGAAACTTGGAGTGATTGGAGTGCTTGGGAAATAAAGGATGGTAAATTAATTTTGCTAATATAAAGTGTGAAATAAGAGCATTGTGTTTGAGTGAGAAATAATATCAATACTAGAACTGAACCTGTTGTGTGGAAGCATTATCATTGTCTATGGACAATGCTGGCTCTTCAGCTTAGAAATGGAGATGAGCACCAACTTCCAGAGTCGGATACGACTAGATTTAATGTCAGGGGAAAACCTTTACCTTTACCTATATCTTCAATAAAGTCATGATGGGTTCAAGTGAATTCCCCCCCCCCCCTCAAGATATGTCACTAATAGGGAGCTGACACAAGCTCTTTGTGGAATTTAGTAGTCAAGGTAGGAAAACTGAATATTTTTCTTGATGTCTTTATTTAGGCATGGATTCCCTGGATGATGGTAGCAGTTATATCTTTCCAGTGGAAAAAGTCATTGAAAAAGGTTCCAGTATCACTTTTTGCTGCATTGCAAAGAAGAACGACCTTTTAACTGGATATCTATTTAACGGAAGTATACATAACAATACAAAACAAAGAAGAATAACATTTACTGAAAACAATGTTCCACTTTCATTATTCGGTGGCATAAACGTGATTTGTGCTTTCTCTCAGTCAAGTGACAATCGAGGAACTCTTCTCTTTGTGACGAGTAAGTAGAGCGTGTTTTGTATTACTGTTGAGCAGTAAGCAGTGATTCAAGATGGAGAATCTCTCCGTTTTATTTTTTTCTCCCATTTAAAAAAATCTCAGATTTTTTATGTCCCAAAGAGAAGATTTGCAAATTTGACAATTTCTCGGAAAGCAAATCAAAGTGAAATTTCCCACTCATTTTCCCTCCACACTAGTCAAACTCAAATGTTCAGCTGTGTAACTGCTTAAAAAATGTGAAGCATCTCATGAAAAAAAAGAGATGGCAATTCTAATTCATCATCACAAAGGTGGTTGAAGACAAATCTTGGCTCAAAGTCCTGGGCATAAATTGGCAAAACACTGTCAGTCAATTTTGTTTTTTGTCTGTTTGCATTTTTTAAAATCTGAAGTTCTGTCCATTCTGAATACGTGCAAGTGTTCATTAGGAAACAAGGTAAAATGGCATTCCGACCCATTCCTACCAGTGACCCTTCAGATGCTATCGCTCTCATTAGACCCAGGCTAATGGGAATTATAGCCTAGCATCTGACGGGTCACAGGCTGTTTACCCTTTTGTTGCTTATTTTGGGAATAACAATTTTTAATTCTACATCTGGATTAATGATTATGGCAGTTATGCTAATGCACAATACTGGAAGAGTAGTTCATATCATAAAGGTCTGTTTCTCTTCCTCTTGAATCTAATAGATATTCCCTTCTTTTTTGCATCCCAAATTGGAGAGATGTTTAATAAGATAAGAACCCCAGAGATTATCTTTAATGTAGTAGCCCCACAATTCCAGAACTCTCTCTCATAGGAGATTAATTTATAATATGTCCTAGTTAGCTTGCAACCTCAAATGAAGACTATTAATGAACTATTATTTGATTTTATCTGCTACAGGCAAAGTGAAACAAAGGGCTACCAGGCCAGCTCAACTGTTCAAACTGTTCAACAAATGGACTATTTCATCTGTCTTCTGCATTTCACATTAATAATTTTAAAGGCTCTTTTCCTTTGAGATTCTCTATAGTTTGATGGCTGGAGTGTTGAATGTGAACCTGAGAGACCCAATGGAATGAACTGGGTCATCTTTAGCATCTCCTTTTCCCTCTCTCTCTCTCTTCCTCCCTATTTCCTTCCTTCTCTCCCTCTCCTCGCTCACATGCACACACATTGAATCTCACAGAGTTATTATACAGAATATAATGTCTATTAAGAAAGGGACATTGTATGCTGTACAATGAATCTCAACTCTCACGCAATTTTCATACAGGAAAGCTCTGGTGATGCATGGATTCCTTTCTCTCAGAAGTAACAGAAGCACATCTACTGCCTTGTAGGAAAGCACTTTTGCTTCCCTGAGGCTATATTTGTGAAGGAATAAAAGAATGTTTCTATACCACAGTAGAAAACCTAGAAATCTTTTATAGTTTTTTCCCTAAAGAAAGTCTATTCCAGAAGACAGGAGTAGAATTCAAAATGATCTTTACAGATTAGAGATGGGCCAAAACTAACAAAATGAAGTTCAACAGGGACAAATGCAAGATACTCCACTTAGGCAGAAAAAAAATGAAATGCAAAGATACAGAATGGGGGGGACACCTGGCTCGACAGCAATACATGTGAAAAAGACCTTGGAGTCCTCGTGGGGAGGAAGGCGAACATGAGCCAACAATGTGATGCGGCAGCTGAAAAAGCCAATGGGATTTTGACCTGCATAAATAGAAGTCTATTGTCTAGATTCAGGGAAGTCATGCTCCCCCTCTATTCTGCCTTGGTCAGACCACACCTGGAATACTGTGCCCAGTTCTGGGCACCACAATTGAAGGGAGATGTTGACTAGCTGGAATGTATACAGAGGAAGGTGACTAAAATGATCAAGGGTCTGGGGAACAAACCTTATGAGGAGCGGCTTAAAGAGCTAGGCATGTTTAGCCTGCAGAAAAGAATGCTGAGAGGAGACATGATAGCCATGTATAAATATGTGAGGGGAAGTCATAGGGAGGAGGGAGCAGACTTGTTTTCTACTGGCCTGGAGACTAGGACACGGAACAATGGCTTCAAACTACAGGAAAGGAGATTCCACCTGAACATCAGGAAGAACTTCCTCACTGTGAGAGCTGTTCAGCAGTGGAACTCTCTGCCCCAAATTATGGTGGAGGCTCCTTCTTTGGAGGCTTTTAAGCAGAAGCAGAATGGCCATCTATCAGGGGTGCTTTGAATGCAATTTTCCTGCTTCTTGGCAGGTGGTTGGACTGGATGGCCCACGGGGTCTCTTCCAACTCTAGGATTCTATTCTAACTTCAAACTATATTAAAACTTCTCATTAATAGGTAGTACTTTGTGGCGTATGTACGGATACATACGCCACAAAGTACTACCTATAATGTAATTAAACCATCTTAACAGCGTTTAAGATCATCTCTTTGGCATCTGTGATGCAAGGAGCAGGAGAACAATGGGTTTGTATACTTGACCCCTTCCACACAGTTGAATAAAATCCCACATTATCTGCTTTGAACTGGAATATATGGCAGTGTGGACTCAGATAGCTCAGTTCAAAGCAGATATTGTGGGATTTTCTGTTGTGATATTCAGGGTTATATGGCTGTGTGGAAGGGCCCTTGCTATCAAGTGGATCTTTTTGCTTAATTGGACTATTGCTCTTCGGATGATCCTGGGCTTCATATTCTCTCTGTTTTTTAGAACATGGGGGTCAAGTTATGACTCCCATAAACACCAGATGCTACTATTCTTCCATCTTTGGAGGTTCTCTTTCACCAAAAAAAATGTGGCAGTGTGCAGTTATGACCATCCTTTTATAGCAGAGGTGGGCAATTACAGTAGATATAGGGATCACCTTTCCTCAGCAAGCTACCTCACTGCATTTTAGTTCATTTTCTATGAAAAACATCATCTGATATTTCATTTTCTGTATTTTCAGCTGTTTTAAAGTTTATGGAAAGTGTTTGGAATGTGGTTAAATTAAAATTAAAAGAATGAAACATTGTAATCTAGATTTGTTTTAACAGGCAAGCCTGATAAACCCAAATATTTTGATTGTGAAACAGAAGACATGATGACGTTAAAGTGTATATGGGACCCAGGTCGAATAGATGAATATATTAACCTTCATCAGAATAAATGTGCAGCTAATTTCACTTTGTCTGATGTGTAAGTATGCTTGGAATAGTCTACATCTCACATGTACTTCAGATCATGATGAGACATATCTTGAGGAATTAACAGCATATTCACCAAAGTTGTGGGATAGCTTTGAAGGCAGTACTCAAGGAAGTTGGAAAGACTGATTGTAGGAGAGTGATAATATCAACTAATTATACAAAGGACTTTAGTGGAGAAATTTCCTTGCATTATCTTGAGATCCACAGGACAGATGTCATGTTGACTTTCCTCAAAAAACGTCCGAAAAGGCTTGAGGTCTGAGTCAAAGAGTAAGTTCTACTCATCACATCTCCCTTTCATAAAGACTGACTGAGACCCCATCTACACTGTCATTATAATGCAGATTGAACTGCATTATATAGACTCATATAATGAAGTTTAACTGGATTGAAATGGACTATTTGAGTCTACACTGCCATATAATCCAATTCAATGCAGTTCATCTGCATTCTGAAACTTCATTATATAGCAGTGAAGATCCAGCCTGAGATGTGCAATTGAAGATGCCTTCAACATTGGCATTGGGTTCTTCTACAGTATTATTCAATGGCAGAGCTTGCCCTGAAAGTGTGATAATTTATAAATTGGGAAATGCATTTTCCTTGCCACATCCTGCTTCTGTGTTTGATCCACTTAGGTTTATAATATAACTTTATTTCACACAAATACATTTGTTAACAGCCAAGGAAACAATACTTTACAAGAGTATTGAGTATATTGACAGTTATGGGAAACTACCAATGAATACCAGGTGCTATGGGCTGTATTTGAGAGGAAGGAACTGACAAAATTCCTTGCATAAGAAAATTCTATGAAATCCATGGGGTTGCCGTAAGTCAAACTTGTAAACACATACAGACAATGGATGCCAATGATGGGTTATGCTAGGAAACAGTTGTTACTTTAGTGCAGAGTTTCTCAAACTCCTCCTCCAGCTGTTTTGGATTTCAGCTCCCAGCATTCCTAACAGCTGGTCAGCTGGCTAGGATTTCTAGGAGTTGAAATCCAAAACCCCTGGAGGAGGAGAGTTTGAGAAACACCGCTCTAGTGTTTATCTCTGAAGTAAAGAGTTCAGCTTTAACTTCTCTGCAGCTGATGGCAATGTAGCATGACTCACCCAACTTGTTCTTATTCCATTTTTTCAACCTATGCAAATGTCACATTTTCCAGTCCTGAGCACACTTGATGTTAACCATTCCTATCTTTACCAGTGTTTCAAAACAACCCTTGAACCCTGGTTAAGGAAGAACCTAGACAGTCTTCACCATGATTTGCACTGGAGTAGATGGAAAGATGATGTGGGAAGGAGGGGATATTTAGTTTAAATATCTTCTAATGTCCTACTTAATACTAGAAACTTTTCCTTCCATTTCTCTCATCTTTTCTTTGAAGGTCAAATGGACAAGTATATTGCAGTTGCAGTGGAAAATGCAAACGGTGTGAATTCAACATGACCAGTGAGCAAATGAATTACAGTTTAAGACTGACAGCCCAAAATTGTGTTGGATGGGAACACACAGATACTGTGGTTGATGTAGCCCATAAGCGTAAGTTTTAATTTTTGTTTTCCACCAGTCTTTATATTTTACACCAACGGTTCCTAACCTTTATTCCTACTAGGAATTCTGGGAGTTGAAGTCCAGAACATCTAGAAGATCAAAGGTTGGGAACCACTGCTTCACACAATGCTCATTGGCCTTTTCATGGTCAACAAAATCTTAGAGGCTTCTGCACAGAACAACTAGATCAAAATGTAGAGAATAAAATAAATTGCAGTCATATCTGTTGTATTCTGTGAAGACAATTCTATAGAGAAACACTGCATCATAAGATCTCAGTGAAGAAGACTTCCCTTTTTGCTATTTTTTATTTCCAGTTGCAAACAAAGTGATGATCTTTCTATCATAAAATAGAGTCTAGAAGTAATTAGCTTAAAAAGTCATTAATTCTGCTCCCCAAAAAATAAGGATCAAGAAGCAATGCCCCAAAAGTGACTTGTGCACATGAAAGTCAATAGCTCTGCTCCACAGAAGTAAGGAATCCCAAAGTACCTAAAGCTTTTTGTAGATAGACACATTTTGGTAGTACCAGTGAAGCCTTCAAAGTAAATGCATTCAACCATCAGAGTGCCACAGTAGAGAAAGTCCTCCCCTGAGCCCCCACATTAGCTGGAAAGGGAAGTGTGTGATTATGTGGGTGTCAGTGTAATGCTTATCTTGCATTTGAAGTAAATGTTTCAATCCACTTTAACTGCAAAAGCACTCCTGGTCATTGCTAATACCTGGGTTCCCAAGTTCAGGCTGAATCCAGAGTACCCCCAACTGTGAACCTGAGTTTTCATTCACATCATACATAGAAAATTAAGATAATGGAGGATAATATTAAAATAAAAAGTATTAATAACATTACAATAAGCCTAAATGAGGAGGATGAACCTGGTGAACTGCTATCAATTGATTATTGTTCAGCTCTATTTTTGGCAGCAGTATGAATTGAATTTTTAAAATACTTACTGCAATTTGCGCTATTGTTAACTGCTTGTCACAAAATTCAGAAACAATCTAAACTAGTATCGTATTGTAAACAAGTCATTCATTACATGCACATATTTTTGCTGATGCATGCTGGCATACTCACCTTCCTACACTTGCTTGTTAAAACCAGTTGACAGATTTGATCCCTGATCTGTTATAACTTTAATTTTGTGTGTTCATTTAGAAAATAATCCCAACAACTTAACTCCATGTTACACAAAACAGTTTTTCAATGTTTTCTTCTTTCTTATTTTTATTCAGTGCCCCCCTCCCCATTCTACCCCAGGCTGCTACTACTACACCCCTGAATCCTTCAGACCCTGCAGACTGAGGAATAGGGCACCTGGTCAAGGGAATATTATCCTGATTGACCACTGCAACTCCATCTCCCAGCCTCGCAGGCCTTGTCTACGCCTACACAGAGAATCCTGGTAGGCAGAGCTGAGAGAGAACCCTCCCCTGCCTCATTCAGCCAGGTCTCGGTAATACTGGCCTGGTCAGCATGTTCATCCAGGATCCGGTCCTGAATGGCAGCTATTTTCACTATTTACTAGTCTGGTATTAAGCAGCATTTTCATTCCAGGGGGATTATTATCAAGGCAATCCTGATTATTTGGGATGGGGGACAGTTTCGGGATGACCAGCCCACAACCATCTCCCTCTATATCTGGAATGGCTGCTTCCTGAGGACCATGGTCTCCTTCTGTTGACATTTCCCTTCCAATAAGTAGTCTATTAACAGGACTGTAGCCTGGAGGGGGGGGGGAGGTAGGGGTTCAACCCCCCCAAAAATATTCATTTTTCCCCTCAAAAACTTGGTTTACTGATGAACTGATGAACCAAATCCCCATGAGTGTCCACTGAAGTTTATCTGTCTTGAGTGTCCACTGAAGTTTATCGATAGAACCTGATTTCTAAATTACTTTGTGTTATGGATTCACTAAAAAAAAAATTCAACCCCCTCCCCCCCCCCCCCAATTTTTCTGGCTATGGTTCTGATTATTTACTATGGAGAATAGCAAAGTGTATGTAAGTATGTGAGGCATTCTACCTACAAAGGAGTATGAAAACAGGCCCTTGTCCTCCGGCAGCCCCAAAGAGGTGGCCCCCCCAATTGACCTCTGCATTTTATCAGGCAGCTGACTCACTTCACAGCTGGAGAAGGTGGGCTATGTCCACAGCATCTCCTGAGTCAGAGTGGTGGTAGGACTGGGTCTGCCAGGAGGAAGGAATGATATAATTTCCCTCCATAGTTCAATAGGTAGAGACCTCCTTTCAGGCAGAACTGCATTTTCAGGATTTTTTTCTTTTCTTTTCTTTTCTTTTCTTTTCTTTTCTTTTCTTTTTTTTCTTTTTTTCTTTCTTTTTTTCTTTCTTTCTTTCTTTTTTTTTTTAAAAAAACAACAACACCAGTTCACCTTGCACCTCCTGATCAGCTCTCTGTCAGTTATCAAAATGCTACCACCATCCAGTTATCCTGGAATTTGAAACCTACAAGGAATCCACTTCAGCTTCTATGTCAAGTTAATGAAATGAATGACTTTCATCCTGAAGCAAAAGAAAAAGAGGTGAGTAGCATATATGATTAGCAAAAAGACGTGTACGTTTTCCTTGCTTCTTTTTCAGGCTCATAAAAAGAGCTTGTAAAAGCTGCCAAAAATGTCCCCCCAAAACTATTGTTATATACTTGTATCTCTGGGATTTGCAGCTTTGATTGGCACGTGGGCTCCAACATTAATCCCCAGCACCATAATATGCCTCGTTATACTAGAATAGTGGGAGATGTCTCAAATTACCATTTTTAAAGCAAATGTAGAACCCAGAAGTGACCAGATGTCCAATTCTGGTTTTGATTTTGGGCTGCTTGATGTGGTTTATACAAAAATCACTGCTTCTGAAAGTTTCCAGAAATGGAACAACCCATTTAAAGAGTGTGATGTAGGGAAGGGTTGTTCTTTATTTATTACATTCCTTTATCAAAGATTCTCAGGGTGGTATATATTTAAATCAAAAACTGTAACACAGTGTAAAACAGGGAGAATAATTTAAACACATTGGAAGCATATGTAAACAATATGACCAAGCAATTTCCCTATAGCTGGATGCAAAGCAATGGCATTGTTCACAGGGGCATTTAGAGGATCCCTGAAAGTCACCCCGAATGCTTGTTGCTGTGCATATAGTGAAGAAAAATTACAAGCCTAAAAATAGGTTTCTGAAAAAATAACATTTTGTTGCTTTATGCAGAAATGCATTTCAGGGTAGCATTTAACAGCATCATTATGGGTCACAATTTATAACTTATGCATTAGAGAAATTGTTTTTAATTACTACTACTATATTATCTGATATAATAATATTATATAATTGTTATTACTGTATTATCTTCATTTGAAAAAAATAGAAATGGTAAGCAGCAAAAGTCCATCCATTGCTTAATAATAGTTTCATTTATGTTTTGCAGCATAACATTACAGGATGGTTCAATACAGGTTCACCTCTCTTCATTAACCTGTATGGATTGCAGTCTTATGCAAATTATACTTTAAAAGTACGCTGTGGTGCTGCTGCTCATCTCTTCTGGAAATGGAGTGAATGGAGTAAAACTATAACCATCCAAACAAATGAATCTGGTGAGAATGCTGTACTGCCAGAAATACGTTTGCACTTCTCAGTCATACAGTCCTCTTCTGTTGGGTACTGTCTGCTTCTATGTAGTCTAAGGATGCATCTACACTGTCAAATTAATGCAGTTCGACACGACTTTAACTGCCATGGCTCAATACTATGGAATCCTGGAAGTCTGTAATTTGGTGAGACCCAAACACTCTTTTGTTCAGAAGGCTAATGAACTTTTGTAATTGCATTGATTCCACAGTGTAGATGCAACCTAAGAATGGTGAATCTGTGACCCACCAGAGCTCAGAAATCTGATTAGCATTCTCTTTCTAAGCCATTCTTTCTTGTGCTTTAGATATATCAATTCTCCATTCTTATCTTCCAATGACAATTCAAAAAATAAAGCACATTAAAAGCTAGATGCATAGGTGAGAATTATAGCAACTTATGGAAACAGCTGGATGTCATTATTTATGAGGCCACCACTTTTAAAGATATGTTAAAATAATAATTTAAGTTGAACCTTAGGACCTCATCACATTGAGGTCAGAATTGCGGGCAATAGTGGGGGGATTCTCCATAAATCCAGCAAGGGGAACCCTGAACCCTGTATTGCCTTCATCGCGGATAACCTCATCCCACAGGGGAAAGCGTTGCTGTTCAGCTTTCCCCATTCTTCTCAATGATAACACGGTAAACCTCCCATGTTCCTGCTGCTGTTTCTTATGACACTTTCATCTCACTATAGGGAAAGAGCCCTGCCAGAAGTAGATCTAAGTCCTCTGATGCAATCCAGTGGGCTCTTTCCCCAAAATGAGGTGAAAATATCATAGGACAAGCAATTTGGCCCGTGTGATGAAGTCCATAGTCTCTTTCAACTGTGCTGTGCTCTTTATCTCTGCTTCTAACTTGACTTTACAAAATGGTTGGATTGAATGCTTTTAGGCCAATAATCTGGAATTGACCCCTTGTTTAGTAGGAAAGGTCGGGAAAAACGATGGGTTATGATCATAGTAGTGGTAGTACCTTCAGTTCCTTCTGTTATTCTTGAGGTTACAATTTCTTACCTCCAAAATGTTGAATTTTGGGGGGTTTAAGTTCTGTGTAAGCATGCACAGGATTCTAAAGAGAAGAAACTATTCCAATAAATTCTATACATACAGTAGCTTCACAACCTCTAATGTAACAGAATCAATTCATACAAAATCAAACCATCCCCAAATCCATCTAATTCATTTCTACTTGCAGTTACACCCTGGGGCCTGCAAAATCAGAGGTTCTCAGATTTCGGTAATTGATTCTATCTCTAAGGCCCCAGACAGCTTGGCTGATGGTTAGGTTTTCCAGGAGCTGAAATCCAAAAACCATTGAGGACCATTGTTTGAGAACCACTGTGGTGAGAGTCCCCCTAGCCTTACATTGTTGCTCATCTGATAGATTTGATGAGAGGAGCCTTATCCCCATTTTTTTCCCTTATATTGTTCATTTTGCAGCTCCATCAGGGAAACTAGATATTTGGAGTGATATTAGCCCATGTTTGGAGGAATGTAACGTAACTGTATTCTGGAAGGTAAGTCTGGCGGGGCGGGGGCGGGAGGATTACATTAAAAATAGTCCCAAAAGTGCAAGGGTAATTTTGCCAGTGATGGAAGTTTTAAGTAGTACATATAATATACAGATAATTTTGAACTCCAATTTACATCTTCAAATGACATACCTGTTTATTTTTTCCACGGTGGAGGTACTATGTAATGTACCTGTTTGAAGAGATGACAGGACACTATTACCAATAGTTGCCAATAGTTTAATTCACCTGCCCAGTGTTACTCCAGTGAAAAAGGAGAAGAGAAGTTCTACAACCCAAACCTCTTCAAAAGGAGCTTTAATTATTTTGGAATGCAGTACAGGATTAGAAGTCTGAGAGAGATCTAAAATAGGATTTTTTGCTGTATCCCAAATCAGCTTTAGAATCTAATTATTTGATCTACTCTGCACTATCTAGCCAAGGCTAGAACACTGAGTACTTGTAAGTGTCACTAGAGGAGGGCTATTGTGATTCTGGGAATTGTAGTCCAGAAGAGAAACTTTTAATCATCTGCAGTATATATAGTTTATGTAGGTTTTGTGTTGCTTTCAAAATCATACAGGATATGCAAAGGTATTATGTACCAGGGCAACTTCTTATGTACTTTCTTTCCAACTTGAGGTTTTGTTTTAAAGAAGAGGATGGAACCATGCTCCTCTTCCTTAGATGGTTATTTCATTTTTATTTTTCAAAGTCATTGTACAAGAAAGTCTTTCTTATTGATGGCTTTCTAGTCACTTGCTAATTGGCATCTTTGACTGTTCTAGGATTAAAAATATAAATAAAGTTAACTTCTTATGACAACAACTCACCGCACAAGCAACTTTATCAAAGACTAGGAAAACCCACTTTGCACCATTAAACTATAGACTTGAGTTTGAAAAGTTTTGTTTTCCTCCCCATAGACCCCGACAGGCTTTCGAGCTAATGGAAACATCAAAACATACGAAATATGTTGGAAAAACGTAGAAGAACCTAATGTGCACTGTCACTGTCATTCAACTGAATTAAATAATTACACAATTTCCCTTGGTAGCCGGTCTTACGAAATCAGTGTCTCAGCAAGAAACTCTGCAAATGCATCAACCCCCTCTCTGATTATCATCTCAGCTAGTGGAAATAATGGTTTGTACATGTAGATATATTGCTTTAAAGAACAGTTTTACCCTGAAATAATGTCCAGTTAGCATATTTTGAGGAGTATTTTGAAATTGCTTGTGCACCCAGACCTCTTTATTCATTAATTTCCATTGCTGCAGCTGCATGACTTTATAACTATATGAATATTATACCCATGTTTATGTTTTCTGATTCACTAAAATGTTCAGTTTCAAGCTAAGCATGTCACTTTGCTTGATGCACAGAAAATTATAAAGTGTATAGTAAAATATTCCCTGTGTATATGGGTATAATTTCTCCCCAGAATAAACCAGACAGAGTCTGAAAGTGTCGCATTTTTATACTATGGCTCTGAGAATCTCCTATTCAGCATGGGTGCTGATCGTTTTAGTTGGTAGACTAGATTCAGGGAGCAGTAGTCCAAAAAGTACCTTTCCCATGGTCTGCAGTAAACAATTTTGCATGTTTAAACATGGAGATGTAAAAGGTTTTATTATTGTCTTATTCATTATTTGATCCAATGGAAATATTTGTGTCTGGAAAATTGTTTTTATTTTTCATGTTCTTATAAGCACCTCACTTTATGCTTTTGGTTGAGATCCAGTTAGCAGTAGGTTTACTTCCTTGTCTGGAGGATGGAGTCTACCCTCTCTTTCCCATTTCCTGTCCACAAAGACAATAATGTTAGAAGGTTCATGGGTGCAGCTCTAGCTCCCGCATCTACAAATTAGCTATGGATGTTTGCCTAGCCTTTGTGTAGCAGGGATACAATCTTTGCTCTTGGTGTAATGCACTATGGCATTTAAAAACGGCATGCATTGTCATTACCAGGGATTGCACATGTCACCAACAGGATTTTTGCTTAAGAATGAAAGAATGCCTCTTTTGCATTTTTAGTTATCATGCCAATGTTTATTCCAGTCATGGGGTAAAGGTTAGAGCAGCAGTGCAATGGTCAAACATAGCTTTTTTCCATCATATCAGTTTCAGTCCCATTTTTATCACATCTTTTTGGAGACTAACAAAATCCAACTGCTATCTCCATAATAATGCAAAAATAGTAGTTAATCAAGCTCTGATCACTTAGATATAACTTTTCACAGTGATCTAAATATTTCCATGCATTTTCTTTCCTTCTTTCTTTCCTTCTTTCTTTCTTTCTTTCTTTCTTTCTTTCTTTCTTTCTTTCTTTCTTTCTTTCTTTCTTTCTTAAAAAGATTTGAATTATTCTGAAGAAAGCACAGCCAACAATACAGCACATGGCATTTATCTTTCTTGGAAGACTCGGGATACCTTTGATGGCTATGTGATTGACTGGTGCATGGTTGACCCATTGTCTCAAACTTGTCGTTTTCAGTGGAAAAGGTTTGGGCAGAATGTCTCCAGTGCTCTCATTACATCTGGTAAGTAGAATGCAGATTCATTGTATTAATAATTTCATAAGAGGCAATTGTTGTAATGGTAGTTTATCTAACACAACATCTGTGTGGGTATAGTGAAGGCAGATTATACTCCATGGCTGGCTGGTCCATGCCTCTCCTCCTTCTTCATGGAAACATCTCTCCATGGACCTCTTCTTTGTTCCTTGAGTATGGGTGCTCCTCTGCTGCTTTTGCTCTAGGATACATAACTGTACATTTTCTCTTTGTGTACATGTACAGTACAACCCCTGTATCCATGGAGGATGCATTCTGGGACCTCGCAGAGATATTCAAAACTGTGGGTAATAACAAATCCTGTTAAATGAATCAATTTCAGCAGAAGCATACCATAGGACACCTCTCTAGTTGGAGACCACTTTAATTGCCTTACAATCTATACAAAACTTTATGTGTCTTACAATCAATGGCATCTGGGAATAAAAGAAACTGCTGACTGGACAGAAATGTTAGACACAATTTCACAGAGATTTTGCACACATAAAAGTACACACACCTTTGATGTTGTACAATTCCTTAACTAATTTTCATTCTTATTCATTGAAATAATTCATAATTACCTGTTCCAATAAGGTAGTTTATTTTATGTAGTAAGCATATTCAGATTTTATGCTTTCCTGTGTATTGCCATTTTTTTTTCTTTTCAAAAATGTTTAGATGACTTCAGTCCTGGAGTGAAATATACATTTAGGATATACGGGATGGAAGGTGATAGAGCTTATCTTCTAGAAAAAAAGGTTAAGTATCTTGAAGAACAAGGTAAGTCCGTTAAATGATCTACAAATGGCAGAACTCTATATGTTGAATCACTCGCTGTAATGTAAGGTCTGTGGATTGGTTCTGATTTAATTTACTCATAATTTTGGTTCATAATTTTCTTTGCACGAATAAAGCAAATTTCATCTTTCTTAACAAATGTTTCCCCAATCTCCCCTTATTACTGTAGCTCCCTTTGCATCCTACCTGCTCATAAAGAAATCTTAGTACAGTAGAGTCTCGCTTATCCAACGTAAACGGGCCGGCAGAACGTTGGATAAGCGAATATGTTGGATAATAAGGAGAGATTAAGGAAAATATTAAACATTAAATTAGGTTATGATTTTACAAATTAAGCAGCAAAACATCATGTTATCCAACAAATCCGACAGAAAAAGTAGTTCAATACACAGTAATGCTATGTAGTAATTACTGTATTTATGAATTTAGCACCAAAATATCATGATATATTGAAAATATTGAGTATAAAAATGCGTTGGATAATCCAGAATGTTGGATAAGCGAGTGTTGGATAAGTGAGACTCTACTGTAATGGCATTAGGGAGCGTTCACAAATAGAACTGGTAAAAAAAAGGCCTTCCATGTAAAAAATAACTTTTTATATCCTAGAATCAAAGCTATTACTTTTGTACGATTCAAAGGCAAAAGATTGTAGTCATCACTTTCTCTCATTTCTTCAGTGAGAGATATACTGTATTAGACTCTGTCACTATAAAGCAAAAAACAAATTGTGACAGAAATCCTGTACTTTACATTCATGAAACTTCCTTTTCATCAGGAAATCAGGAGAAAGCAGATCTTTTCAGATCTGTTTTGTGTGAGGATCTGAAACTAATGTGGCAATGCACATGAATTTTGCACAGACGTTCCTAAGTAGATAACACTTTGTATTAACTACAAAGCTTAGAAAAATTCCTCTGGTGACTCTGGCCCCGTCTACACAGACCATTTAATGCAGTTCAAAGCTATTTTCAAACTGGAGCTTCCAGACAAACTCCCATAAAAGTGCATGAAAGAAAGCCTTTACTATGCAGCAGTGCTCTGTGGCTTGTATAATCATCATTTGGGCCTCCAATTGGTTGCAGGATTTCCTATGTAGTCATCTGCACAGCAAAACTGGTTTGACACTGCATTAAATGATCAGTGTAGATGGGGCCTCATAGTTCCATAAGTCCTTGGCATCCTGGCTGAGCTATTCTGCAAACTGTAGTTGCAAAATCTTTCCAAACTCTGATTAATAGTGGATAGTCATTGGAAGCCAAAAGTTCTAAGAAGTATTTATTTCTGCAAGCCTTCCCAGAATGTGCATCCCTTAGACTTCATGAAAAATGTGTGTTAATTGCATACACTTTATGTTTTACTGATGTAGCTCACATTGAAATGTTTGACTCTAAGTAGTATCTAAATATTTCTCAATTAATAAATAATAAATAACACGGGAACGAAGTTAGGATATGAGCTTTAGCAGATATGAGCTTCTTAAGGGTGTGGCTCCAGTGTCAACATTAGAGTTGTTGCAGCAATGACTGAAACAATGAATGGGATGCTATAAACTGATAGTCTGTGTTGCTGCAGAGAAAATCTGTTGGAGTCTGGGTATTGTAGTCATTGTCATAGTACAATGCAGCCACTGTTGAGACACTTTGAGGTCCCATTGAGGCCAATGGGAGACCTATCAACCAAGCGAGGGATATTCTAAAGGACTTAACTTTGGATTGGTTGTGCCCAAAATTGTTTGTGAAAGTATGTGAACACACTGGCTAGCTTCCAGGTGAAGCATGTGCAGCCTTTCAGATATTACTGGATTGGCACTCCCACTGGCCCTAGTCAACACTGGCCCTAGTCAACACACAGATAAGGCATAATGGGATTTGCCATCCAATAACATCTAGAGGGCTACCTTCCCATTATTCTAGCTCTGATCCATTCGAATATAAAATATAGGAGCCATCTTGGGTCAGATCAAGGGATTATGTAGTCCAACAAACACTTCTGTATAGTCAGCTCGCCATTTTATGTGACTTCATCACATGTCCCTTTATTTGACTTTTCTCTAAATTTTTGCCACGCAAAGGCTTTATACCAATGCAAAGGATAAAGGTTCCCAGGTGCCTCCTTGGCACAAACCAAGCCAATTCTTCTTTGTTTTTCCAAAGTAGCTGTTTTTGATGCCTTTAGATCAGGGGTCCCCAAACTTTTTAAGCAGAGGGCCGGTCCACAATCCTTCAGATTGTTGAGGGGCCGAATTATCATTTGGAAAAAAATATATAAACAAATTCCTATGCATACTGCACATGTCTTATTTGTAGTGCAACAACAACAACAACGAAAGAACAATACAATATTTAAAAATGAAAACAATTTTAACCAACATAAACCTATTAGGATTTCAATGGAAAGTGTGGGCCTGCTACTGGCCAATGAGATAGTCAAGTTAATTAGGATTGTTGTTGTTGTTTTGTGCCTTCAAGTCATGTCAGATTTTGGCCGAGCCTAAGTCTAAAATTAATTATTTATTTACTACATTTATATCCCACCCTTCTCACCCCGAAGGGGACTCAGAGCAGCTGTATGTCCATACAATGTATTATATTATTAGCATAACACAATATTAGCATTATATATTACTATATTGAACTATACCACTATACTATTATATAATATGTAATGTATAACATACAATTAATATTATTATATGGTATTACTATCAATATTATATGTATATACAATATATTATATTATTAAAACTGATATACAAATATTATATTATAAAACTGAAGGCGGGGGCCAGGTAAATAACCTTGGAGGGCCGCATCCGACCCTCGGGCCTTAGTTTAGGGACCCCTGCTTTAGATAATGCCTTGGCTAAGGTACCCAAATGCAAAAGAGAAAAGGAGGCTGCCTATATTTTTCACAGTTGTGTAGAAGTGACAGTTTCAGCAGATGTAGCCTGAAGACTGTTTGAAAAACTAGGAGTAATTTTGAAACTTTTCATTAAGGTTTTATCCATTATGCGCAGTTATGATACTTCAGTAACTCTTCAGTACTTTGGCACCATTCTGCCGAATCCTGGGAGCTACTTAGCATTTTCTGCCAGAGATCTCCATTGCAGTAACTAAGAAGAGTGCAATAGAGGATTCTAGGTATCCCTCTAAACTACAAATCTCATTATTCCATATGATGGAGCTGTGGCACTTAAAGTGGTTGCAAACGACTATGCTAGTACAGAATGGATGCATCTTAATTTAGGGCCTGTTAGGTATGTGGGAGTGTAGTGATAGGAAATTTTTTTGCGCTAGAGTTCTCTAGATAAATCAGTAAGCTTTCTCCTATAGGCCCAATTCTAATTTTCCCTGTTTGGAAACTGTCATGATCATTTCTCAAAATGTTGTCTTCCAAGGACAATAAATGGAAATCTGACTGTACTGTCAAGGCTGAAGATTAGCTGTTCAGGAAGCATGTAACGATGTTATCTACTTCCTTCTTTCCAGAGCCAGCTCATGACCCTCTCCTTAGTATATCTGCAATTACTTCAGATACGCTAACAATACATTGGGACTCTTATCCTGAAAATTCCCTGCCCGGTTTTATCAGAGGTTACAATGTGTATGTGAAAATGGAACATGGGAACTGCAACACTTTACAGGAATTTGAACAACTTCCAGGTAATAAAGTAAAAAGGTTTCCCCTGACGTTAAGTCCAGTCATGTCCAACTCTGGGGGTTGGTGCTCATCTCCATTTCTAAGCCAAAGAGCTGGCGTTGTCCGTAGACACATCCTAGGTCATGTGGCCGGCATGACTGCATGGAGCGCTGTTACCTTCCTGCCGGAGCGGTACCTATTGATCTACTCACATTGGCCTGTTTTCGAACTGCTAGGTTGGCAGAAGCTGGAGCTAACAGCGGGCGCTCACTCCGCACCCGGGATTTGAACCTGGGACCTTTCGGTCTGCAAGTTCAGCAGCTCAGTGCTTTAACACACTTCGCCACCAGGGCTCTTGATATCCAGAATAATGAACGTTTCTTTAAGTGGCACACAAAATCCAGATGTTCAAAGAACAGGAGATGCTGTGGTCATAAGCAAGAGAGGTCTCTTATACTTTCGGCGTCTTTGAGTAGGGCAGAAGCCTTTCTCCTGTTGCATTTTTCAAAATGCCCAAATCCCATTAAATCCCATTCAGTATTCTACAACTTCATCCCAGCCTACCTTTGGCCCCTGGACTAGTCTAGCATTTCACGTCCTTGGTTGAGAGCAGTTCTTACATATGGTTTATGCTGGAATGCTATGGAAAACAAACATGCCATGAATTGAACAGTTAAGAGTCAAGAATTAATTATTTTATATTGGGAGTGTGTGTCAATCCTGGAGACTGAATTTGGCTCCTTGAATTATCCCAATGATCATTTTTCCCTTTCCCATTCCGCTCGCAATACTATCATTTGGTGGTTGATAAAAATAAGGATACACAATGTTGAGCTGTTTGGAGTCAACATGGCATGCAAGTAATAATAAATAAGATAGTTTAGCCCTTGTTCGCTGCCATATCCTCTATTTTTGAATACAGGTAATCCCACGATATGCAAATATACAATTAAAAATCGGAATCAAAAGAATTACACTGTGAGACACCTGAAGCCCAACACAGTTTACCTGCTCACAGTTCAAGCTTACAGTGTCAATCCTGGAAACAAAAGCTTGGAATTTCAACGAATAACTACACAGTCTGACAGTAAGTAAGCCATGAAACTGACTGGTGTTTTAACTGATTTGTGGGATAATGGCAATTTTTTTTACAAGGATGTTGTTTGTTTCTACTCTTATAAACAAGCTTCACTGTGTAAATTCTGGCAGTTTGAACATGCTGGACATGTAGTTTGCTTTTGGGTTTAACTATCAATAAGAACTCTTACTTTATACTGAATCAGAATGGGTTAAGAGTCCCACCCATGGGAGAAAAGTGGGATAAAAATAAATAATAAGAATAGTAATAATAATTAGGAGTTGTCTCTGCTACAGATTATGCCAGATATGAGAGACCAAGGATGCGTCCACACTGATCACTTAAGACAGTTTGAATGCACCAGTGTTTAAGCAACACAAGCTGTGAATGTGTGCAGGGAGGCTTACTAAAGGGTTTAAAATGGGATGAGGAAGGTCTGGGTAATATTTCAAAATAGAGCCCACAATGTGCATTAGCACACCTAAGCAAACACCAAATCGCATTGTGAAACCAATTAAGGGATAGGTACTCTAGGGATTCTCACATATGCACTGTAGTGGGGAAAAGTGGAAAAAAATTCCTCCACAGCCATAAAGCCAGGGATACTGTGGAAACTGGAAATGGAACGAAGCCAACCTCTGTGATTTATATGGACACCATCTAAGCTTCAATCCTGTTCTAGGGCTTCCCATCTACACAGCTCCATCATGAAATCACTTCCTCCTCTTCTGGTTTCACACCAACCTAAATGGTCAATGTAGATGTGCCCTCTGACCTGTCAGCATATGGACCTTGTTTTATTTCAAATGCAGTACCAGCATTTATGTACAAATTGGTTTGTTAGTGCTAGTTAGTGCTAGTATATTTTTCTCATAACTCCTCATCAAGAAAAGAGCCTGAGACCACGACGACAATGACAACGACGACGACAATGAAGATAGTAATAATAAATGTTTTCTTATATCCTGCCACATCTCCCAAAGGGACTCGGGGCGGCTTACATGGGGACCAAGCCCAGTTATGCAATAATAAAATACAACAACATAATATACATTCAATTACAATGAATTAATACATTAAAACATATAAAATCTTAAAAGCATAAACTCAACAACAATCTCTTTGTGATCATTTTAGAATCATAGAATCATTTTTATATTTTATTCTCTGGCAAACAAATGCATTTTACAGAATAAGTTATTGCTACTTTATGAATAGACATTCTTAGAAGTACAGAAAAACAATTAACAAGTCTAGTAGGTTGTTTCCCTTTTGCCAGGTCCAGAGGCTGAATTCCTATTCTCTTTGAATATTATCTAGATGTCTTTTGTTAAGTATAGAACACTAACCTAAAACAATGGGGGAAAGTAGCCTTGTTTTTCTATCATCAGAGTTAGGAGAGAAATATGTCTCATTCATAAGATTGCTAACAGTCACAATAGGAAATCTGAATAATAGATATCATTTCCCTTTGTAGGAAGTTGGGGCTTCCTTGGTATTGTGCTACTTATAGCTGTACCCTTACTGCTTATAGCCTGTACATGCTTCTGGAAGAGTGACTGGTAAGTTTGTTATTTTGTAGAAACCAGTACAGTTTTAAGAAGTATAGACTTAGAGGCAGGTCTGTAACTAGAGGGGGGTAAGGGTTCAACCCCCCTCCCCGCAAAATATTTCAGGTTAAAAAAACCTAGTTTAATCATGAATTTTAACTGGTTAAGCAATTGGACTGGATGACCCACAATGTCTTTTCCAACTCTGATTCTATGATTCCATGATTCACTGCTGAATTGTGATAACCTCATCACCACCACCATTCCCTTGTTGGTGGACAGTAAGGACATCAGAAAAGTATCCTATAAAGGACAGACACAGCCTGACGACATTGTCCACTGAGATCTTGGAAAGACCGCAGCACATCTCAGTGGAAAATGTCTTCACAACACAGCCAGATGCTTTTTTCATTCTCTCAATTCTCTGATAAAATAGCCAGGGGAAGGCTATTATAATGCACCTATTCAAGAGCAAGGTTGACTTGCATATGTCAGCAACAAAATCTGGCCAGTGTGTTATTTGTGCTCCTTAGTAAGTTAACAGTACACGATGTGGACACCCAGTCTGAAACATGGGACGAATAAGGACATATTGCATATACTCACATATAAGTTTAAGGCAAGTTTAAAGACAAAAGTGTGGATTTTGATACCACTTAAGGATAAGTTGAGGGTAATTCTGCAGAGAGGGGAGAGCATCAATTCCACCCCTGACTGTTGACATATCTCTTCTTACTGCCTCATCACTCCAGAGCATGGATCCACTTTAAATCTGGTTTCTGCCTTCTGCAAAATTCTGGGGGTTGTAGTTTGGTGAGGCCCAGGAACTGTCTGGCTGAGCTGCTTAAAGGCCCTTCCCTAAAGTGGATTTAAAGTGGATCCAAACTCTAGTGTGATGAGGTCCCTAGACATTAAAAACAGCCAAAAGCAGCACCATATGACAGAGAGGAGAGGAAGTCAGCGCTTCTATGTTTTCCCAGAATGGACTAAGATTTTGGCTTTCAGCACTCTACTCAGAAAAGGGAATGGATAACTTTTTATTAGAGTTAAAATACAATATTTACATTGACTCAAAAATAAGTCAGCCCAGGCTTTTGAGGTTGAACTTTTGACTAAAAATTCTAGACATGCATATGTACATAGGATAGTTCTTTTTAGTGCTGGATATTCTTTAATTTTTTGTGTTCCAAACAAGAAAGCTACAGTTAAACTAAGATCTCCAACTGACCGGTTTCCTATTTCATCTGAACTCAGAAGCTTTGGTTACCAGCTTCAAAACAAACCAACATATTAAACCATGTTTCGAATTGGTTTGATATTTCACCTTGTTCCAAAGCTAGTAAACTAAGTTTCCCAATATAGAAAAAAAGGTGAGTTCAGGTTAATTATTAGAGCTTGGAAAAGTTTCCTTCTTAATGGCAAACTTCCAGAATTCCTCCAACCTTGGCTGTATGGACATCATAAATGTCCAAATGCCCTTGATTTTTTAATGAGTGTAAATTAATCCTAGGAAAATTGTTTTGTCATTTCATCCCCTTCACTTCTTTATCAATACTGTGTTTTAATGAAGAAGCGAGCTACTTTTTAATTACTATTTCTTACTCTTGTTTTTCTAGTGTATGGAATCGCTTGGTACCTGAAATACCGCGTCCTTACGTGTCTCCTTTTGAAAACGTAAGACAAAATTATTATATCTCTGAGTCTTATGCAACAATTGCAGCTGAATTAATATTGGTGGCAGTTTTTATGGATGGAAAAAATAGGAAAATCTATTCGTTACTTCCACTGTGCTTTTCAAAATATGGGTCATCTTCAGAATTGTGGCACTAATTGAAATTGGCATAGCATCCTTATGTTGGTAACAAAAAGCACAGAAGTAGTGCTTTAATAAACATTACTTGAATATCAAAGAAGCTCTTGACATTCATTTTACAAAGTCAGTTTTTAATCCAATTGCTTTCTGTGTGTTCTACAGAAAAGTCTTATAATAACAGACAACAGTGGATTCACTCCTGACAAACTACTTGTGATGAAGAAACCTGTATCTGACAATGAACCTGATTTGGGAAAGACATTGGAACACAAGTTCTACTTGAATCCAAACTACTGCCCAAATCAACAAGAGCAAGATGTAACAAGCAAGAAACCTAACTCCTCTTTGACACCCTACCAGCCGCTCCAAGACTTTTTGACAAGCAAAATTACCTGCTCTCCACTGGAAGCAGTTCAAAACAATTTCAGCTATACTTCTCAAAACAACATGCTTTCCTTTGTGGTTCAGCAAAGCAACACAGCTTGCTTTGTTGAAAATTTGCAACAATCAAATTACAAAAACCAGTTTCCCATGGAATCTCCACCGAGGCCCTTTGTATCTGTTGAAAATATGGATTTTACAGCTGCATCACAAACTTTGTGTAGTAAGACTTCTAGATAAATAGCGAAAGTTCAATGTGGCCAGGTAATCCATTTTGATTGGGGAATGCTAGAAAATAAATCATGATATATTGTGTTGTTGAAGGCTTTCATGGCCGGGATCACAGGGTTGTTGTATGTCTTTTGGGCTGTGTGGCCATGTTCCAGAAGTACTCTCTCCTGACGTTTCGCCCACAATATATATCTTTCCTTTCCTTGCCTAGTTTATCCATACCTCACAACCTCTGAGGATGCTGCCATAGATGTGGGCGAAACGGCAGGAGAGAGTACTTCTGGAACATGGCCACACAGCCCGAAAGACATACAACAACCCCATGATATATTGATTGACAACTCTTTTTGGGAGCTAACAGTTATTCTTCTGATATTAAAAGTGGAGACAATTTTGCATCAGGATATAGTCTCCAAAAATACTAGGCCAAAAAAAGAGGTTCTCCTTTCTTTTATAGGAGTGATCCACATAAGTTACCTTCTTACTCAGAGAATAAGTGCCCAGTGATGGGTCAAAGATTAAAACAAATCACAGGGAGATAGCCATCTTAATCTATTGCAGCAAAAAGAACAAGTATTTATGTGACACCTGAAACACTACCAAATGTATTATGGGATAAAGTTCTGTGTCCCACAATGTATGCTATCAGTTTGGAAAAAGATTCAGAGAAATTCAAGCAAGCCTTTAAACACCACAATAAAAAGGAAAAAAAGTTTTTCAAATTGGCATTCTGAAAACCCATTGTTGTGTGACATGGGTAAAAGCAGTGATAATGTTGAGAGAGGAAAAGTTGTTAAATGCAAAGGGACATTATATGAGATTTGGCAACAACAATCTCAATTAACTTGACTATCTCATCAGCCAAAAGCAGGCACATAATTCTCACTGAAATACTGGTAAGTTTATGTTGGTGAAAATGGCTAATTTTAAATATTGTATTGTTCTTTTATGTCTTTTGCACTACAAATAAGATATTTCAAACTATAGTCTGGCCCCTCAACAGTCTGAGGGACCATAAACCGACCCTCTCCTTAAAAAGTTTGAAGACCCCTGTTTTAATATCACAATATATTAAACCAGAATGAAGGAGCAGTTTGTCATAAATTTTGGGCAACAATCCCTAAACTTCTTCATATGCTACACTCTCAACAAGATAATGATGATATTTGTTAGTTAAATGTGTCCTAAATGTTATATTTATACCTAAATTTCAATTTTGTTATTTTTGAGCTGTATTATAAGCACACCTCGATGTTGCTTATTTTATTGTTTATTATTTAATCTGTTTTGTTATTTTTTTGGCATTGAATGTTTGCCAATCTTTTGCTGTAAACTGCTCTGAGTCCCCTTGGGGAGATAAGGCGGGATAAACATAAAGTTTATTATTTATTATTATTAAGATTCCGTATTCACAAAATCCAGAATCTGTTATTAAAATCTTTAAAATAACATGTCATCTCTTTGTCGCTTGCCCCTTGTTTGGCAGCCTTAAAGGAAAAGACAGATCCTTCTAGACCAGAAGTGAGAAATTGCACCAGATCTAAAGAGCCATTTTTATACTCTGGGATCATTCAAGGTTTCATAGAATCATAGAATAAGAGTTGGAAGAGACCACATGGGCCATCTAGTCCAACCCCCTGCCATGCAGGAATAGCACATTCAAAGCACCCCTGACAGATGGCCACCCAGCCTCTGTTTAAAAGCCTCCAAGGAAGGAACTTCCACTACAGAGTTCCACTGCTGAACAGCTTTTACAATCAGGAAGTTCTCCCTAATGTTCAGGTGGGATCTTCTTTCCTGTAATTTAAACCAATTGCTCTGAGTACCATTTTCCAGGGCAGCAGAAAACAAGCCTGCTCCCTCTTCCTTATGACATACATTCACATATTTATACATAGCTCTCATGTCTCATCTAATCCTTCTTTTTGGCAGACTAAACACCCAGTTCATTAAGACGCTCTTCACAGGGCATGGTCTTCAGACCTTTGATCATTTTAGTCACCATCTACTGGACATTATTTTTAAATGTGAGAGCATGGGGCCAGTTTTTCAAACTATTTAAAAGATAAAAACTCTTTCCAGGGAAGACAAGTCACCTTATTTGTATTTTTTTTGTCCAGAAAAAGGGTAGCTGGAAAGACAGACTTGTGGACTGCACTTGGGTCCAGGGTTGTACTTCATTCACTCTACTCATCTCCACCACTAGAAGCTATTAAAGCTGAAGAATGTTTGATTTTCTAATGTAGATTTCTAGCTCTAGTTCAGTGGTTCCCAACCGGTGGTCTGTGGACCACAGGTTGTCCTCAAGGAACAGAAAAGTGGTCTGTGGTCCTTGCCCAATGTTGGATCCACCCATCCATCCATCCTGTTGAAGAGGCCGCCAGAGCCCCTTTTGCAGTCTGCCTTGCAACTCAGCCCCATGCTGCTTGGGCCTGCAAGGAAGGAAGGATCAAGCATTAGGCAAAGGAAGGAGGCAAAAATAAGAATGTTGGATCCTTGCTTGAGGAAGCCCCAGGTGGTGGAAACTGAGCTCTGGCAGCAGCAGCAGCCTCCTCAAGAGCAAGGAAGGAAGGAAGGAAGGAAGGAAGGAAGGAAGGAAGGAAGGAAGGAAGGAAGGAAGGAAGGAAGGAAGGAAGGAAGGAAGGAAGGATCCAACGCTAGGTAAAGGGAGGGAGCAGGAATGGTGGCATTGGATCCTTAATTTCTTAACTGCTTTTGAGGCAAGGAAGGAAGCTCCATATGCAGGTTGGATTGAGAAGAGGAGGAGGCAATTGAAGCCAGCAGGTCAGTTATGGCAGAGGCTATGGGAAGCTGCATCACTGGCTCCTCATGAGGAGGGAAGGAAAGGGAGCACGTGGGTCCTCTCTCCCTTTGGTTGGGTCAGTGGAACAGGAGCTCTCGGAGCCAATTCTCCCAGACTGGCTCTTGAAGCCCAAGTACTAACAGAAACCAGTCCAGAAACCTGCTACTATCAAGAGCTGGTCTACTATTACTTAATGCCATGACACATGTGTTGCACTGAGTAATAGTATCAATCTAAGGATTCCCCACCTAGTGAAAGAAATGTAAGTTCAAAAATCACATTTTTAAAATTAAGTTTCATTAGGGTGTTTTGTCTTGATCACAAAAAGTATATGCAAGTATTAGTATGATGATTAATTCTAGTTATTTAAAAACAATTTTATTTCTATGTGTGTGGGTGGTGGAAAGGGGTTGATTCATCTCAATGGTCCACGATGTATCCAATTTTTGCCTCAGTGGTCTGAAGTCTCTTAAAGGTTGGGAACCACTGGTCTAGTTCAAGGGTTAGTATTAGGTTACACTGCCACCTAATGATCACATAGAAAACTTGAAGTTAACTTTGTAAATTGTTTTAAAGCATATGTTCAGTGTTTTTTGTGTGTCAGGAGTGACTTGAGAAACTGCAAGTCCCTTCTGGTGTGAGAGAATTGGCAGTCTGCAGGGATGTTGCCCTGGGGGCGCCCAGATGTTTTGATGTTTTTACCATCCTTGTGGGAGGCTTCTCTCATGTCCCTGAATGGAGCTAGAGCTGACAGCAGGAGCTCATCTGCACTCTCCCCGGGTTGGATTTGAACTGGCAACCTTCAGGTCAGCAACCCAAATTTCAAGTCATCAGTCCTGCTGGCACAAGAGTTTAACCCATTGCCCCACTGGGGGCTCCTATATGTTCAGTGTAAGACAATGATATTAATGGGGAGGAAATGACTAGGGCAAGATATATCTATTAGTAATATTAATAAAATAGACAATATAGGATAATTTATTATCCTATATAATAGGCAAATATATAGTAGGCAATTCGACAGCAATGTAATTTGTAAATGGAGTGCGGGCAGATGGAATAAGACAAAATGTTAGATTGTGATTTGTTGTTGTACTGTATTATTATGTATAGATTGTGAAAATTTAATACAATATAATAGCAATAACTGAGAAGACAAAAGCTTCTGGACTTGATTTGAGGATGCCTTTGAAAGGCAAAGGGTGCTATGACCAGGAATGTCTTTGCCCAGCTTCAGATGACTTCATTTTTTAAAAAAACTTAATTCAAAGTGATGGTTCTGAACAGATTGAGACCAAAATATCTGATTATCTCCTGATCGAGTCCATAAGGAATTTGAGTTTTTCATTAGGGTGGTGAATAAACATGTTGGCTGGCTATCAATATTACAGTTGTTTGTTAACTAGTTACAGATATGTAATGGCTCGGCATACTACATAGTGGTACAGCCAGATTGGTTATGGGAACATCTAGGAATGAGGATATAACCCCAATACTAAGGTTACTCCACTTATTGCTAATTTAGTTTCAGAGCAAAGTACAAAGTGTTAACTATAACCTTTAAAGCCCTATATAGTTTGGGTCTAGGTGACCTACAGGATAACTTTCTCCTGTATAATCCGCCACTTAGTACATTTAGGTCCTCTGGGGGATGTTTACCACAACCAGACAAAATCCAACTGACAACTGTCACCCAGAAAACCTTTTCACTGGCAACCCCAATACTGTGGAATGATCTGCCAGAAGAGATTAGACAACTAAATGAGCTTCAGAATTCAAAACACAACTGAATCATAGAATTAAAGTTGGAAGAGACCACATGTGCCATCCAGTCCATCCACCCCTTGCCAGACCAACCTAATTTTAAATTGTGAATTCAACTGTACAATTTATTAATATTGGTGTCAATCCTGATTCTTTATATTTTAAGATATGATTTTAACACTTTTATACTTTATCTGTGTTTTAACCATGTTGTATCTCATCTCAAGCTGTGAAGAGATGGATAACAAATCCATTTTATTATTAATTATTCTTATACGAAGTAAATTCTGCCTCTCCAGCCTACTTAACAGTGAGAGCCAGTAGACGCACTTGGTTCAGGACACAAGGACGATGGCGTTTCAAGCTTCATTGCATCAGCAAGAGAAGCAGACCACCAGGTTATCTTCAGGAGCACTTTGTGGAATTTGTTAACAATACAAGTCATGTTTTGCTAAAATTCTCCTGGGTAGTTTTAGTGCAGTAAAGTAGACTATCCGATATGGGCTATAATTGTTATAAAGCCATTTTAAGTTGCTTAAATTGCTGTGGTGTGGTGTAGTGGTTTGAGTGTTAAGACTTGGAGACTCAGAGTTGAAAATCGGCCATAAAAATCCACTGGGCAACCATGGGAAAATTATACATTCTCCAGTTGTAGATTCTTCTTAGGGTTGCTGCAATTCAGAAACTACTCAAAGGCACACAATAGCAGCTTGGGAACAGACTTAGGAAGTTGAAAAGTGTAAAAATGCTTTGAAGGAAGGATTTTGAACACAAGATAACTGTTTGAAGTTCATTTTATTAACAATGCATCCCTTTAATAAGATAATGCTCCAGGAGGCTTTTACTGTTCATAGACACAAATTGTATACACTATACAAAAGGAAACAAAAAAACCCCAAACAAAATTAAAAAAACCAAACTAAAAATCAAGATGAGCAGAACCGTTTGGGGACAAAGTCTCTTTAAAATTATACACAGCTCAATGAAATATTCATACAGAAAATATATAAATACTTTTTTCTTTCTATGTTACAGGTATACAATATAAATCAGATTTCAATGTCCATTCAGTGACCTACAAACAATAGAACTTCAAAATATGTAGCAGCTCGTCAACTAATATGTATATACATATATAAAAGAAATAATGACCACATGGAGCAGGGAAAACAAGTCTTGAACATTTTCATAATCTCTTCCCCTCCTCAGATTGACTAATTTACATCATCTCTAATTTAACACACATTGCTTGGGTTATTGGTAGCCACTATTTGAAGTAGAATTCTTTCCCATCTCATAATTATGCCTGCAAAATTCCACCCCAACCAAAGTTCTTTGTATTTTGTGCTAATCTAACCTATGCAGTGGGAAAATGGCAAGTTACCTTTTTTTTGGCATAAATTACATTATTATTTTTTCAAATTAAATAATATCTATTTTACAAGGAAGTCAAGCAAAAAAGTGCAATTTCTGCATACTGTGGCATTGCTATCCACCTAATTTTACAAAAATAAGTCAAAAGAAAAAAATAACACATTCTTTTATGGATTTTTAACAAAGGTTAACAAAAATATGTAGTAAAATGGAAGTTTAAGAAGATAAATTTAAATAAAAAACCTTGATTCAGAACTGGACTATTTCCATTTCTAGAAAAGGGAAGTGTGTAACAAGGATTCTACCATGTTCCCATCATCACTAGCATACCTTTAGCCATAAAGTAATATTAAGGTACAGTAATTGAAAAAGGCTGAAAGACACATAATTATTTTGTTTTCTGAACAAGAGGACAAACAAGAAGGGATAAGAGATCAGAGAAACCAGAAGTTTCTGATATCTGACTTATAGAACATCGGAGGCTGACTGTAGAACAAAACATCTGGAGGGAATGAGGTGGATGCCAGTTCAGGACTTTTCTATCTCTGGTCCTCCAGATGTTGTTGATTTTTACTCCTAGAAGTTCTAAACATTAGGTGGATCAAAGTCAGAGAACAATTGCAATAGATAGGTCACTGCAAGTAATATTTTTCTATCACAATATAAAGATGTTTAAGGCAAGACTAAAAAAAGTTAAGCTTTCCCAAACTGAAAGTGCCTTGCTTTGGTTGGCTTAAGCCCTCTGCAACTTATATTCACTTCACCAAGATGACATCAACACTGAAAAAGAATTTAAAAGTGTTGCCAGAAACATCAAGTATGTGAAATGCTTCCAAGGATATTCCTATTTCATCCTTATCAAGTAAAAACAGCCTTTCCCAAACTGGCACTTGACAGATATGTTAGATGACAACCATCATGTCCAAGCATATGTCTAGAGTGATGGGGATGGTAGTGCAAAACACATATATGGCAGCAGTCTGGAGATAGCTGCTTCAAAGTGTTGTTGAGTACCATCATAAGATGCCTGTCATTGTCTATAGTTTTCATATTTGAGAAATAATTTGAATGCATTGAACCTTGAATTTATGGAACTGTAACAGTCAAGATCTTGTATTAGCCTGTTCCCCTTTCTGCAACCAACCTTTTCCATAACAGAGGGTGTCCCCACATCTGATCAATGGCTGGTAGAAGATAAGACCTCGTTCTCCCAGATCTCTAATGTACTTTCACTGGAGATCTGGAAAGATGGAAGTGTCTCTTTTATCACTGCAGCCAGATGTCACTTGTATGTCATTGCTCTCTCCCAGTCGCTAACCTGCTGTAAAGGTGTGCTCTGGTATGGAAAGTATCGGTTTTACTGGGAAAGGGATCCTTACTACACCACCTTGAATAATAGCCTAAAAGCATGTATCAAATGATAAATGGGAGATTAGGTTTATTCTAGACAAAATATATATACAGAGAGCTAAAGGCATTCCATCCTTTCCTCCAATGTCCTTGTGCATGTGAATTCTGCCTCTTCCACTCCTAACTTTAAAAGGTGTATTAAGCATTAAGCCTTCTCAGTAGTGGTGGAAGAGACGGAAATAACACATTGAGCATAATACTCACATTCATTCACAATGTGCCTGATCAGAGTGAGAATTAAGCCCATTCAGACCACCAGAACCTCCTCTTATAGCAGACATAAAGAGATGATGGTGAAACTCTTGAGTTCACTTGCCATTTTCTACATACTAAAAATTGAGCAGAATGAGAAAGTATGTTGCCTGTATACCCTAGTAATAATTGTGAGTATTTCCTTCAGTCTTTTTAGGGCCATGTTATCTTTTGTCACAGCTTATGAGCTAGAGGGTTGTGAACATAATACATTCAAAGAATTGGTCTTTCCTGTCTCCCCCTTCTGTTTGCACCTTCAAAAAGCCTGCTCCTGAAGTGAGGGGCCAGTTGGGAATGGTGTGGAGGGCTCAGGAAGGAGAAAGAAGTTAGTGAAAACAAACAGAAGGGCAAATCTAGAATGAGTCTATGTCCTGAGGACTAGAAAATCATGGTTTATTTCCCCTCTAACAGCAAATGAAACCAGGTTATTGCTCTGCTGCTAGTATATACAAGCTGATGGAGATGATGAATGTGAAGCTTGACTATGCCATAACATTTACTTCATCACTAAAATTATTTTTACAGGAAGCAGAACTCTTTGATTTTGGAATGCAATGAACAATAAAAGGGTAACCATTTAAACTCTTTTTTTCACATGCAACCTTTTGGGACACCACTTAGACATTCAAAGATGTGGAGCAGCCCTCACTGAAGACCCTAGATTCAAATAACCTCCACAGTGTGAATGTGCATATGTGTCTGTTTCTAATTATTCCACTATCTTCCATACAAACAAAGCATATGTCCCAACAGATCCTCAGGATTTAGTAGCATGCTGTAGGGCAGGCCTGAAAAATCTTTGGTTCTTTGGGTGTTCTGGACTTCAACTCCTAGAAGCTCCAGCTGGCATCACCAAAAGTCTGGGATTATGAAATTTATGGTCCATAGCATCTGGGAGACAAAAGTTCCTTCCCTTTCTTGAAGGGTTACTGTTGAAGAATCAAAATCCTTAAAAAAAAACAAAACAATACATTTCATAATGGGAGAGAGATGCTACTTTCAGCATCTCTAATTTTCATGCAAGACAGACTGAGTTTTCTACCCATTTGAGTAAAGGGAGGGAATCACAGAGGAAGTGACCCGATCTGAATGCCCATGTAATTCATTGTGTGTTGCAAGTGCAGATCTCTCCTATGGAGTATCATACTTATTTCTAAGGAACCTTTTCCATAGCTTCTGGCTCAGTGCTCAAGGAGAAACTTCAGTGCAGAAGCTTGTTCATTCTTAGCCAAATGCAGCCCATCCATCAGCCAAGTCCAAAAGTCAACCAGGTGTTCAATAGGCCTTCCTTTTGCTCTCTTTGTCCTGGCAGCACAAAAATGCAGGAAATTGTCACAAACCAGGCAGGACTTTCTCAAGTCACAACAAAGGGCTGTTTAACTGCATTTGAGTTAATGATTTAAAAGCCATGCAAGTATAATCTATGGAAATGCGAAAGACTGGACTGGTAGAACTTTGCCAAGGAGGAAAATCTGTATGTCTGTATGGCCCCAAGACACCCTTCCCAGATGTACATAGGTAGAAATCCATTGGGTATATCTGTTATTTTGCAAAATTATTGGTGAAATTACTCCCCAAAGGGCTGGGGCCAGCCCATTTTGGATAGAAGTCAGAGTTCTTGGTGTTCAAAAAAAAGCAAAAGCTTATTAAATATATGGCATATGCATTAGCCATGTGCACGAAATTCATTCCTACCATTTATTTCTACGCATTCCATTTCTGCAGAAGCATGAAACAGGAAGCCCCCCCCCCCCCCCCCAGAAATCTGCTCGACACAAGCCTGCTTTTGTTTTGAGCCGAAATTGCCTCCTTGTTTGCATGCAGGCAGGCCAGGAGCTGCAGGCCCCACCACTCACACACTCTTGAAGAGTGTGGGGGAGCATGTGTGGCGGCTTGCGGGACCTGCTGATGTTCTCCGGGCCTGCTTGCAGACCCCGCCACACACACATACTTAGAGAGTGTGGAGGGGTGTGTGTGGTGGATGGTGAGGTGTGCAGGCAGGCCTGGAGCGCACCTGCAGTTGAACGCCTCTTACTCCAGAGGAGCAACAGCAGGTGCCAGGTAAGAACGTCAGGAAGGGGAGCCAGTGGGTGCTACCTCCCCCCCCCAATAATGGCCCAAATTTCAAGGCCCTGATCTGAAAAAAAACCCTCCCAATTTCAGGAGGCACTCAAAAATGGATTGGGCCCCCCAAGAAAAGATTTACCCTGAAAGCACAAGACTAATATGCACTGCTATGTGAATACATATACATTGTGATGCAAGTTTCCTCTTTAGTTTTCTGTAATCATTCCTAATATCCTTTCTCTAAGAGATGTAATCAGGAAGCTTAACTATTTGGAGACTTTTCTTTTGTTAATATAGATTTACATCTTTTAAAGAATACTTCCTGATTTACTTCTTACTTCAAAGCAAGAAAAAACAAAACAAAACGAAATATGAAGCCAATCAATTAATTCTACCTAGATAACAATGTTACTCTAACTTAACTGAGGTAGTATTTGCAACTACTGTATTTCAGTTTTTAATGGGAGTATGGCATTAGTCCTTTGGAGGTTGTACCACTATTTGGTCTATTGTGGCTGATATTTTGGTTTTGCAAAGGAACTGTGAAGGTTAAAAGATCTCTCTCTAAATACTGATAGATAATTGTTATGCAACTCTATGTGTTTAAAAGGTCGGTATTAAAACATATGAAGCTCCTTTCTCACCCCTGCCCTCACCCCAATTCTCCAAGATTCACTTTGTAGAATATACAGTAAAGTACTGATTCCTGATGGAAGCACCTTTTTCCATGGTTCTCCAAATGTTCAATTAATTACATGATAATTAAGGGCATATCATTTGATGAAAACAGTTCTGCCATTTAATACTACAGGAAGGAGTTCTTACATGCAAATTGGAATCTCAATTGATTACTCAGTGCCAGCACAAATATGAGACTTTGCTCCACAGCTTCGGGGGGGGGGGGGGGAGAGTTGGTGGGGAGAAGACTGCCTCCAGGAAATGTCACCTGCTACTAGCCCAAAATATAACAAGACAGGAAAGAAGTCATCAATGGTCTCCTGCCCCCCACTCCAAATTGCTATTAGGGAAATGTTTTCCTGATTTTACAGTATCCATCACTTGGGGAAGCAGGAGAAATAATCACCTCCAAGGTACATAAGAAGATACCCCAGGTCTCATTTCTAGTTTGGGGTGGAAAATTGCCTGCATGGGTAGCTTCTTGAAAATGGTCAAGTGGTTGATTTTTTTTCCAAAAAATCCATTTGTATTTTTTTTGGGCTGAAAGAGAAAGCAGTGGGTAAGCGTCTCAACACACAATGATGCAGTGGGAGGAGAAAACATGCAGCCACACAGCTTGGCCAAGCTAGGAAGAACTTTACGGAGTAGTCATTTATCCTTCAATGTAGCAGGTGAAAGAGAGGAGTGATGGGGGGGGGGGGGAGCCAGACACAACTGTTTGCCACTTCTTGATAAGGGAGAAGATAGCTAAAAAGCAGCAAGTACATGTAGACTGCTTCTACTTTCCTCTCCCTGAGTTGTGTAGCAAAATGATTTTGCTTTTTTGTTTGGTATGGCAGTAAATGTAATAGAGTGCTACATTTCAAAAGAAAAGAATGCAATTATACAGAACAGTACATGCCGCTAAGAACAAATTTATGCCACAAAACATCTCATTAGCGCAATAATTAAGTTCAGATAAGGAATAAGCAAAACTGAGCAGTTTCCACCTTGACAAGCAAATCCTTGTGCTGATTTTTGTTTTAAGGTTGAGTGGGGGTAAATGTGAAAGAAGGTGAACAATCTCAAAACAGTCCAGCTGAATGATTCAAATATACAATAAATTAGAAACAAATATAGTTCATTAAAGCCTAATTAAAGGAACTGGGCATATGTATGTACAGGTTTACATATATCAGTTATCAGATATTGCAGAGGCTCAGTACAAGATGCTTTTGTTTCAAGTCCATACTTATAAAAAATTATGTATTTCACTTTAAGGGGGTGGGGGAACTAATCTACATTGTCACAACTCTATAATCTGTGCAAATTATCCAAAAGTACTCTGGATTAAAGCAAAGTAGTGGCCGCTTCAACACTGTATGTTTAAGGCTTTTCACTACAATTATTGGTATTATCCTGCAGTCCAGTAATAAGGAGAAAATTTAAAGCCATGGAATGTGGATTTTTTCATCTTTCTTGACCAAAAGCAGCAACAGGCATATATTTCCTAGGTTTACTTGATAAAGTATGCACCCCTTAATCTGAAGTCATGCTTGTTAAAGGTTTACATTTAGACAACCAATTTATATACTGGATGAGCACTAACGTAGACACTCCACCAAAATGGCATGCATTACATTTAAAGGGAAAATCTGATTCCAGGAGATGAATAAATGATTTGTTCTCTTAAAATCAATGTAGTGAAATTCCTTAATTAGTTCAGTAAACATATAATTACAATCAACTGCAACAGAGCTGGACAGGCTGCTAACAGCTAGTTTTGCTATAAGTAATCATAACAACTTTAAGACTATCCTCAGTTACTGAGGAGTCTCTCTCTGAGATCAGAAATCCCCCAAGTAGTGTTTCACAAAAATTAAGAAAAATACCACGGAAGGTCCATAATTAATGCCCTTATGTCCACGGTTAGAGCATGCTTCACTGACAATGGTATAAAACCTAAGACACCCTGAATCTGAGATCTAGGGTGAACAAGCAAGATATCATTTTTTTTTGTCCAGAAGTCAACCATGTAAAACTTGCCCTTCTACATTGTCCATACATTGCATTTTAAAGTATGTGAAATGAAAACCTGTGCAAGTGTTTCGTGCTTGGTTCTTCTTGCATATTTTCATAATTGGTACTTTTATCATGTTAACAATTCCACATAGGGCTGGCTCAGACAGCTAGGGAAGCCATATTCCACTGAGGGCAGGTTCTGTAGCTCAGACTCCAGCTACATGTACCCAGGACTCCAGCAGCCATTTAGAAGACGATGCTTCTCTCTGTTGCCCAATCCATCAAAAGTTATCCAAGGCTACCAGCAACTTCATGTTTATCACACTGTGGAAAACAAGAGGTCAGGATTCTGTCGAGAGGCTAACTGTCTGTTGATTTGCAGCCAAAACAGCTTCTGCTTCTTCATGCATCTAGAAGGAGAGAGCATTAGAGCCACTTGATAAGAGAACAACAGTCAGTGAAAGCCTGTCTCAGAGTTCACTAGATTTTACTTCTACGCACCTGTAAAAACTGTACATCTTGAAAAAGCTCCTGTATGAACCGCCGAGATGGTAATCTAAATGTACAGTGAGCCAACAAGTAAGACACTTCAGAGTAAAGGCATATGTCATCAAATGCTTGGGGGAACTTCTCTTTAATCCTAGTGATAACAAATGAGAAAGCAACTTATTAAGCATATTTTAAGAAATTGACCAAATTTTGTAATAGGGAAGGGAAATAAAGAGGCCTTTCAAATGTTATTGAGTGGGAAATAGCAAGTGGGTTTGCTAGCTAGGACTGTTGGGACTTGCAAGTCCAACAACATCTTGTAAGCCACATGATGCCCAACCTTCATTTACACCTTTAGCTATGAGAAGTTTGGAGAGAAAAAACTGTGGCATACACCTGAAATCTACGGAAAAAAATGAACCAGGAGATAGACAATGAACGGAAAGAAGAACAGACTTTAAATAAAAAAGGTAGTCAGGAATTTGATTTGATTTCATTTAAATCAAAATGTGTGCCCTCTTGGGGCATATGGGGCAATTTTACCGTCTTTATATTAGTTCCAGTTTGCTTTAGGCTTAGGAGAAACCTTTTCAAAACCAGTTTTTAAATAATACTTTTATTCAAAAAAGAGACAAAATACAACACACAAACAAGCATTTTAGATATATAAAACTACCAAAACCACACCACTACATACTACCTACTATAATTAAACATCTATTTTAAAAACCTTACAAACTTTCCACTCTCTTAATAGTTGATATCCCTTATTAGTCTATTCTCTTTGAACAATGTGATCACACTTCTGCTTCTGATAGCACTCTACTAATTCATGAATCCCATAATTGATAAATCCTCTCAATTGACGTTGTAAAAAATAGTCTCATCTGGGTAAAAAAAAGTTATGTGAACAAAAATCAGGGGCTGCAGTCTTCTGAAGTCCAGCAAAAGAAGGCACATGTGACTTCCAAACCTTATACAATAGTAGACAGAATCTAGTCAACCATATCATATACACTACACTGGCAATGAAGTGCCAAAAAAGTGAATCTGGAATGTAATGAATACTGAATATAAGTGTGGTGTGTATGTAAGTATATTTGTATCTACACACACACAAACAATTCCAGACTCACTTTTGACACATGAAGGCTATCTTACCTAGGAGTTCCCAGTAGCTATGACAAAAGCTGTATGATAGAACTAAATTACTGAAACCACATCTGATAAATAAAAAAAATCTATTGTTTTTTCTAGAAAACCACTGAGGAAATTAGGCAAAAGATGTGATGAGCACTGGCTTAAACATAATCTCCCTAAGTATCCTTCTGCCATATTCACAAAGCCCTCCAAACATGACTATAATTTTGGATTGGTAATTGCAAAAAACCAAGATAGTCCCACTTCTTCAAACCATCCATAAAGTGAGGCCTGGCTTCGAAGTTGGATGTTACTATTAATCTTTGAATAGTACAGGGTGTTTGAAAGAGAACTCCCTAGTTTTAAGTATAAATACATTAAAACTAGGGAGTTCTTTTTCAAACACCCTGTATAACTGATAACACATTCCTCGTGCACACCTCTCTTGACATGCAATTAAACAACTAAGAATCTGAATCCTCAATATCTCTTTCACTGCATAGTTTTACAGTAGATTTTTCTGTTTGTAGCCTAAGGCAGCTTCACTATGCTCTTTTCCACGGCCTCTTTCAACCACTTCTGATAAGGATCCTTGAATATTAATGAAAGTGTTACTTACGTCAATAAACCTGTTTCATGACCTTTGGTTCCCACTGAACTACTCAAGTTGATCACTAATCGCAAGACTTCCTTTCTCAGTAGTATGCGGCAGACTGGAGTATCATCTGGGATTGACTTTACTCCTTGGGAAACAGAAATTTAACAATATATAAATTTAATAAAGCAACTACATCAGCATTAGCCAGGCAGCACTGCAAAATCTGATATATTTACAACCCCCAAGGGTTGACCAGACATTTCTTCTTCTCTTTGTCCTCCTGCATCTGTTAAATATCTAAGGCTGAAAGAAAGAAGGGGAAGGAAAGAAAGAGTGAACAAAAGTGTAAGGTCTAATGACTGACCTCTTCTATACAAAGAAGAGAGGATTCTGAACGAGGAGAGGAGCAGAAGGTGAATATGGCCCCTCAAGTACATATCATATTCTATACTTTGGCAAATGTAATGTTACAATTTAAGCAAAATTTTTAAGAGTTCATATTCTTCAAGTTATGGAAGTTGTTAAGGGAAGTGTACAATCAACAGTGCCAACAATATTTCCATAAAAATGTTCAGAATCACAAGTACCCAACTTTTTCATAATAATCAAGACTATTAGAAGCAGAACAGAGTACGCCTACAACAAAGTCACTCACCTATGACAAGATCTGTACTCTTAGTGCTACTAGCTGATCCATGAGATACAGCATCGCTACATCCTGAAATTCCAGAAAACTTTGAGGAATGGGAAACCACATCCAAGTGATTATGCATGGTCTTTCCACACCAGTCAGAATAAGGAATGTCTGAAAATTCTGATAAGATTTTGATACAAGACATATGGAATGGTTTACATACAAATAAAAACAAAACAAAACAAAACTTAATTGTAACTGAAATAATTTGAATAGAAATTATGATTGTCAACATAAAAAGATCCAAGGAAATGTGATCTACTCTTCCAATAAACACACACTGACCTGTTAAGTAAAATTATTCTAATTGAATATGAGGACACTACATAAGCGGCCAACCAGAAAATGTTAGCCTCCATAGGATTTATGGGATCCCGATGATCATTTTGCAACTGTAGTTTCTAATGGCGATATATGACTTTGTATATTGTCGCATTTAAGAAATGTGATGTAGGTTATATTACAAATATGAGTATTTAAGGATTTAAATATAATTTAAGTGTAGGTTTCTTGCACTCTTGGCTATAGAACACATTGAATGAAACATTAAAAGCAAGAAGCAGGTTGGAAATATTGCCGGGGTTAGGAAATGTATTAAATATTTGACTGAAGAAGACCTAATGGTACTAACCTGTGCGACTATATGCAGAGTTCACTTTGTTGTTATGTTGATAGCCCAGAATGTGCGTGCAGACACAGTAAAGACAATTGTCTTCAGTGTGCTCTTGAAGCCCGGTATCTTCCATGTTTTCAAGGAATTGGGAGGCATCCGAACGGCTTGTGTTCATAATCTCTGTAAGACTGATTTGCTGACGAAGTATCTGAAAAGGACTCTTCACAGCTTCAGTAGAACTTCCTGACAAACCTGGTGAATATATTAAGTTTCAAGCATCAGGAAATTAATGTAATGATGAATAGCAGTTTATTCATGCCCTCTATCTGCAAGCAGACACTTTTTTGAATGATTTTATGCCTAGAATATTAGTTATGACCTAAAAGGATGTTTGCATATGAACAAATTCTGCCTGTGCAAATACGCTGAAATCAATGAAGCAGGCAGAAGTAAATCACATTCAATGAGGAGTTAGAGTTTGCACATGTCCATATGTCCTCTCCACTACCAAAAAAGAAGCAATTATGGGCCATTACTGTAAATTGTGCATATATGAAGAAACAATAACAAACTTTCAAAAAATTGTGGGGAAACATATCTACTACAGAACAGTCTTATTAACTTCCATATCTCATACTGCCTGTAAGATGGTTTTCCTATTTTTGCACAAAATATAATAATGCATATAAAAATCTAAATTAAAGATTTAAAAATAAAATTAAAGGATATTATTTCCCAAAACAAAAATGGCTGTAAAACACAACAATGATGGACATTAGCAATTTGGGCTATTACACTTTGGAAAAGAAGTACCTCCAGCATCCTGGCCAAAGACTCGAGTGCTCCGTTCATCAAACGAAGGCACAGTTTTCTTCAGAAAATATGGAGTTTCTTTTACCTGGTGTATTTTAAAACGAAAAATTAAGATGTTTAGAACTAGATCAAGACCCTTTCTAATACTGCCAAATATTATTCTACATTTAAAAAAATGTCTTATGGATAGTAAATGTTGTTCTTGACCTAACCAGATCTCTTGGGCTGTCTTCTTCTGGCATGAATTCCAAAAAATATTTACATCTTATAGAAGCCTTCAGGATTGGCATCTCACTTTTTACATCGATTGCAATCCCCATCATACCCACCACACATGAAAAAACTAGCTTTTAAAACTTCAAACAGTATGAAAACGTAAAAGAAATGTGCAAACAGCTGATTTTTAAAATCAGAATACAGCATTGCTTCCGGGAAAATTGACGAAAGGTCCTAGGACAGAAAAATGGCACCCAGACCTATCAAAGTTGCTCAGCCCTATTATACACGAGGAAAATTACACCGTGATTTGTTCTCCTCTGTGTAAAACATTGCAAAGGAAGTGTGACAAGAATTTCATGCCAAATGGAATAATGAATCTGGTATGACAAATTAAATGAATATGCAATCGTTGAAAGGAAAAGCATTCTGAGCAATACCTGAAATATTTCATTGATATCAACAGGAAGTGCAAGTCCAATGTAATCATCTGAGCTACCATAGGTAGCATTTGACACCATGGAACGAACAGAAGAAGAGCGCTGCAGAGTATTTTGATTAATAGGGCTTAATAAATCTTCTTTATCTAGAGATGATGCATAACTTAAAGCTCTTATGAACCTGTAGTGGCATAGAAGAAATACATGAAAAAAGATTTTTGAAAACCACAGCCATGACTCTGTATTAACAAGCACTATAGTTTTAAAGATGGAGCACATGTGATTTGCCTCTTCATGGAATACCTAATGAAAAACAATTCAAAGAAATATTGCTTGAGGCAGACATAGGGCAACTGTAGTCCTGAAAGGGATGCTAGACAACAATTCTTATTCACACTGAACATTAGCCGTGTTGGGTGATGCTGATGGGAGTTTGAATTCAATAATATAGGAAGGACCCATTTTCCTCCTTATGGTTTAGAGCTGCAGGTGATGTTTATATATACGGATTTTCCAAAAGAACAAGTTATATCCAGAAATTGTCTCAATTTGCAAGAGAAAATTTACACTTGATCTCATCTGTATTTCCTAGTTCCCTAGTGTATCTAGTCAAGATGCTCACTTTAAAAATTCATGGACTGTTTCAACTATTTTTTATCTATTTTGGACATAGCAAAAAAAAAAATGGAACTCCTGATTATTTGAATGTTTGGACTAATTACCTACATTGTGAAAATAGCTGGTTCTTACTATGTTTAACTAACATTTTAGGTTAGATTTCACTTTTAGTTCACTGAACAAGACTTCTTTAATTGAAGCTCTAGTGCTCAATCTTCCTGATAATATCAGTTTACTAACTGGCAACCAGAGGAAAAAAACATTCATTTCCGAGTATAGATTTGTAAAGTACTGACTTACAACTCTAAACTAGTGCCTTGGTTCAAGGCAAAGTTTTATGTCTTTTTATTCAATTAAAATATCTTGTTGAGGATATCAAAATTTTAAAAAATGTTATATAAGCAACATCTACATATAAGCAACAACCAACAAGAACAGCAGGGTAATACCACAGGATATCCAAATTCATCATTATCTTAACAATTCATATGAGAACAGTTTAAATGACTAACACTTTCATATCTATTATTACAGTTCAAAAATATCAACAGTATAATAGTATGGGCTAGAGAAGTCCTTTTCAAGCTATCCCACAAGAGAGATAATTTTTCTAGTGTTCCAGGGATCTGTGTCCTGTTTGTGCTCTATTAATACAGTGTGTTTCTTTCTTGACTAGAAAACATGTCAGAGAGTGACAGATGATGGCTCAGGAATTAGCATCAGTCTGCAGACCACCAGTGTGCTAGATAACTTATTGGACTTAGTTCAATTTACCTGCTATGGAGCTATGAATACTCATGTCACTTTTGAAATACAATCATTGATATAGAGGTGAAATTTCAGTGTACTCTAATGATGATATTTATGTACTGCACCAACTTTCCCCATTAGCTGCTGTGAGACAGTCACTTCAAGTGGAGGGCCACAAGGGACAAGTCCTGTTATTGTAATTACAAATCCATCTATGAATGAGAGTTGGAACATGTGAGAGTGGGGAATAAGTTTCCATGTTGAGGTCTTTGCTAATCCCAGGTGACTGAAGAGAATACTTGAAGTGCTTTAAACATTACATGTTTAAACTATAAAGGCAGGCGGCCTTTAAGTCTAAATGAGGAGAACATAAGGAGTAGGTCCAAACTTGAGAATCATGATCAACAAAATAATAAGTTACAGCTAGTCTTTGGCATGAAGAATGCTCTAAATGTAAAGCTTCTTTAAATTGTATCCAAAATTCCTGGTTCATATTTCATCCCTGTTAACAGAACCTATCTTATCTATATTTTAAAGTAAAACCAAAGAAATACACATTTACCTGTTTTGTGTTAATCGGGAATCTAGACTGCCAGACTTCATTGTGATAGTGTCCGTGAAAAGCACATCCTTTGCTGGAGAAGCCAGGGCTTCTGAATGAGACAAAGAAGGGTGCATCCTCTGTTGTTGCAAGCGTTTTAGCGTTGCATATCCAAAGGCGTCTCGAGAACTGGTATAACTAAAGTTATAGTCAGCCAGACTTTTTATTGTAGCAAGTGAAGGAGCTTTTAGTGACTGTGCTCTCCGAGGAAGTGTGTGTGAAGACCCTGGTGGCACCAGGGAAACAGAATTTGACTTTGAGAGAGGGAGGTGATTAGGCTGTGGAGTCGAATACTGAATTGTTTTAACTGTCTTTGTACTCACCACAGTACTTAAACTCCCACAGTCTGTGTCTATATTTGTAGTGTCCACTCCCATAGTCTCCCTTGAAGGGCTTGAACTCATTGAACTTATGCCACTTGTAGTAGTATCTGTATTGAAACTCAAACTTCGACTTTTGAAGTTTGTTTGTGTAGAAACATCCCCCATCAGCCTTTCTCGGCTCGTGTTTTCCCGGTGATTTTCATGGCCAAAGTTTTTTGGAAGTTTTAGGTCATTTTCACCAAGGCTTGGAGTGCTAGCTGCATCTTCATTTTGCCTACTCCCGACAAATGAAGTTTCCAGCTTGAAAGTTTGAATTTTAGGCACCCTAAATATTGGCGTGAAATCATCCCCCCGTGTAAAATCAATACTGCCTGAAGGCTCAGTTACTGTGCGATTTCGCCTCAAACCCATTTTGCTCTCCGAAGAAGAAAGCTTGCCACTTTTAGGAATACTGCTACTCCTGTGCTTTTTATTAGGCAAGGTAAGAGAATTTAAAAATCGATTCTTTGCAAGTCTGCCGGAAGAGAAAAAAGGAAAGGGATTGCGATCTTTATCCTTCAAGGATCCAGATTGGTCATAGAGATTCTGCTCTCCATCTTCTGAGATATCTAAGAAAAATGTGCTAGTAGAGGTGCTGCCAATCCTATCATCTTCCATAATGAACATGCCTGAAAATAAAAGAATGCATTGCTAAAACCGTTTCAATCTATAGAAGTATAAATAGCTAAAACCAGTTACACGTGTTATATAAGGTCTGTATCAGGTTTAGTCATGCTTGGAGGAAACCCACTGAAACACATAACTTATAATGAACTTTAGTCCCATTGATTCCAGTCATTCTTCTCTAAGTATGTCTATGTATGGATTCTACTCACAACATACAATCAGAAAGCAAATTGCACCATTTAAAATGTAATTTTAAATACTGAAAAGTATTCAGTCTTTTACAGTTGTTAAAAATTATCCTTCTATATATCCAATTATAGATAAAGGAAAAGGTTTTCCCCTGACATGAATTCTAGTTGCGTCATCTCTGGGGGTTGATGATCATCTCCATTTCTAAGCTGAAAAGCCATAGACACCTCCTAAATCATGTGGCCGGCATGACTGCATGGAGCGTCGTTACCTTCCTGCTGGAGCGGTACCTACTGATCAACTTACATCTGCATGTTTTCAAACTGCTAGGTTGACAGAAGCTGGAGCTAACAGTGGGAGCTCACCTTGTTCCCTCATATTTGAACTGCTGACCTTTTGGTCAGCAAGTTCAGCATCTCAGCGGTTTAATACGCTGTGCCACCGGGGGCTCTTATCCAATTAAATTTCTGTGAAATATAAACATATTGTAGAATAATTCATTTTTTAAAGAAAGAATAACATACCCTGATCTCACTTCTACTATAGTACTAAATACTTAATACAGTAGAGTCTCATTTATCCAAGCCTCGCTTATCCAAGCTTCTGGATTATCCAAGCCATTTTTGTAGTCAATGTTTTCAATATATCGTGATATTTTGGTGCTAAATTCGTAAATACAGTAATTACAAAATAACATTACTGCGTATTGAACTGCTTTTTCTGTCAGATTTGTTGTATAACATGTTTTGGTGCTTAATTTGTAAAATCATAACCTAATTTGATGTTTAATAGGCTTTTCCTTAATCCCTCCTTATTATCCAAGATATTCGCTTATCCAAGCTTCTGCCAGCCCGTTTAGCTTGGATAAGTGAGACTCTACTGTACTTCTAGAACTTCAATACTGATTAGGTATGAAAGGAACAATCCAGATCTTCATGTACTGTTCCATGTTCCCCACATTTAATAGGCATTTCAGCCCCAAATTAGGTAAGACACAACTCAGCAATAGTGTGAGTGGATTTTTGGGGGGGTTTTTTGGTTTTTTTTTTTTTTTTGAAGTAAGCTGCAGATACAGTAGGCCCACTATTATCTGAGATATGGGTATTAGGAATCACACTCAACCACATACCACAGTTCATGTCTGCATCAAACTTCATTACTGGATGCAGATGCAAGACTGAACAGAAGAACCAAACATTGGTATGGGCTGCCACTGTAATCGAAATGTAAGATGGTAAAGAAAATTCAGCAAATTCTTTTGGATTTCTGATTGGATGGGACTTATTTTTTCTAGTTTGAATTAAATGCTGAATTCCCTTTTTGGATTATCTCCCTCCTGCTTTTACAAATAATTAAAAAGAGAGAGAAAAACCAGTAGCTTATTTGATGCCTGAATGTAGAATTATGGATCCTATACCTAAATCAATCAGAATTCACAGGTCAGTTTTAAACTTGGAATTGTTGTTGGATTATAAATACTGGTTGGCTTGAGAACAAAACCAACACAAAAACGAAGAACACAGTGCAACTAAATGTGATAAGTTGCACAAGCATGCAGCCTACTAACATTTACTTTAAGAAGTAGGAATTCATAGCTTAATGTGAAAAAGTAAACACAGTAACAGCCTTCTTCACAAAGATCATGCTTATGCATATTTTTTGGGGAAAGAAAGAACATTAATAACTGTATTGACACAACTACACATGCTTACTCGATGGTGCAGATTCACTTTCACTGTTGTGCCTTGACCCAGTAGATTCAGAGTTTAAGCTAAGTGTGCTGGGGATGGAGGAGAGTTCATTGCAGAGTTGTTCCATATCATCAGGGACTACTGGCCATGGCTGTCTTCGACTGTGTCTCACCGCATCCCAATTATGATGTTTCAAAATGTCACAACCTTGTTTTGTTTTGGCTATTAAGCCAAGCACGTAGACACATGTCCTATATTTACAAAACAAGAATATAACAAATACTTATTTTAGGGTCATCGGACAACAAGCTATGACTAAGTGACAGAATGTATTTTCCTGCAATTTTTTGCCACACAGAATTTTGATTAAATTGGCCTGGAAAGGTAGGCTATAATGACCTCAATCCAACATGCAGTTAGACATATTTCTATGGGCTAAACATGCCAAACTTTTTGATTGCAATTCAGAACAACAGGTTTCACATGGCTTGCAACTCTGAGGATCTAGATCCTATTAAAATTCAGTGCTTGCACACCCCAGTCTGTGCAAGTAGTATTATGTTTTCTTTGTTTTGAATTGTAAGAGTAGAATTCAAGGAAAAAATATTGCTTAAAATTGAGATGTTGTGATGCACTATGTGAGGAACCACTGTGAAACTGGCATAAATCATCCTAGATGTTTGCTGTACAATAAAACTTTCTTGTTTTTATTTTCTACTTTTCTCTCTAGATATACTGATGTGATAATTAAGAAGGAAGACTGTTCACACTGAACCCAAGCAAAACATTCACTTGGCCAGTAGTAACCTTGAGGCCCAAACATCAAATACAGAGAGCAATTTTAAGACTAAAAGAGCAAGATAAGTGATGGGATCCCAAGGATTGGAACTGCTAGGCCAACCTAGAGAAGAAATCTATCACATGATGTCTTTTTAATTCATTAAAGTGGACATAATGTCAAATTACACATAATAACTGTATCAGGGATACTATAGCCATACTACATGCCTTTTAAAATTATTATTTGTATTTTTTTTAAAAAAGGCAGGGAATAGAAATCATATCATAAAGTATATGTACAAAATCTTAATTTATTAATGATATCCTTTTTGTCTTTTTTGTTCAGCAATTTATTGTCTATTTTACGGTGTCTGGAAGAATGGAACTACAATTGTCCATATGTGCTATACCAAAAGGGCAGTGAATGTGCCAAGCTCATTAATAGAGAAAGCCAGAATGCAACAGCTTTTTAAAGACAGAAATTGAAAACCCCTGTTATTTCTAGGAATTTTGTGAGTCACTTTTCTCTCTCCAAAAATCATACATAATTTGTGAAGCATAGAAGCATAAACTGAGGAGCAAATCTGGTTTGTGATCCCAAGCGAAAGAAAGGGGAGGAACAGTCTCCAGAACTCCTTTAGATACTTGACAAGGAAGGTTTCAATTTTCATATTATACCTACCCTCTAACAGACAGAACCTCACACTGCTGGGCAAGTGCCATTATATCAGGAATCACATTTTCCTCTTGAAGCAAATTCAGACCCCAGTTCGAAGAACCAATATTTCCCTGAAATGTAAATATTAGTTGTGATCATATCCAAAGCAATAAACTGGAGAAACAGTACCATATAGAAAGTACTAATCATTCTGAATTTGATTTTCCTACAGTTTACGTAAGTTACATAATCACACCTATTGTTGAGTCTTTCACAGGTATATTGCCTTAGAACAGTATTTTGGGACAATATACCCATTTGTCCAACTTTCCAATGAATATAGCATGCAGGGCACCACAATTCAAGAAAGGTACTAACAAACTGGAACATATCCAGAAGAGAGCAAATATGATGCTTAACATAAACCTATAATTCTTTTCAAAACACAAATTAGATTTCTGCCCAGTTCTGGTTTTGTTTCTTGTGGCTGCAGGCATGATGTTTTCAGAAGTCAGGGTAGCCTCTGGGATAGAAATCCATCCAACAGAATACTGATGAATAGTCTGATACAGATATAGAAAAGAGTAACAATGCATGGTAGAATTTTTAAAAAACTAACCAATGCCCAGAGAGCTGCTTTCAGTTGCTTAATCCCTTCCCATTTATCCAGCATTGGAGAACGAACAGTGTAACTCAGGTCAGGAACAATGCTCTAAAGAATAAAGAGAACAATCATAAAGTAGTTTCACTATGTCAGGCCTAATTTTTGTTTGTTCTTTTATGTTTGAATTCCCTTTCCAGCTCTTGTTAAGTGTTCAAAGCAAAATACAAAAAGGTTATGGACTTAGTAACTAATTAAATTGAAGCAATATATTTAATGATGTTAATAATTTAATTGAATACTAGCACAGATAACAATATAATTTACTGATAAAACCATTTCTTATATGAAGGCATATCCAGACTCGCTTATTGTCTCATGAAGTATGGCATCTCCACAATCTTGTGAATTCAGCTCATATGTTACGGTGGCAGAAATATGGAAAAAGGAGACCAGCCATTTGTTTGGTTCTCATCTTAACAATGTAGTGATTAGTAGGAGCCAGTATGGGTTTGTTAAACTAATATTTTATCCTTTTTTGAGCAAGTCACTAGTGTATCACATGGATGTAAATCCCATCAAATGGATCATTAATTGGTTGGAAAACCATGACCAAACAGTTGTTATGGATGGCCGTGGTTCAAGTTGAAAGGAAGTCTCAAGTGCAGTGCAGCAGGCTTCTGTATTGGGCCATTACACTTCAATATTATTATCAATAATTTAGATGAGGGGGTAAAAGGAATCTTTATCCAATTTGCAAATGATACAAAAACTGGGAGTGGTAGACATGAACAGAATTCAAAAGGAACTTAATAAACTAGAATACTGGGCTGAAATTAATAAAATAAAATTCAACAAAGACAAATGCACAATTCTACATTTAAGCCACAGAAATTAACTGCACAGATATAGGTTGGGAGATACTTGGCCTAGTTGGAAAAAGCAAACAAACTATTTCATTAAATAGCACATGTTGAGCAAGTCTGAATCAGAAATATCCAAATATATTCTAAAACAGTTGAAAGAAGGTTGTAATTGATATAATGTTACCTTATTTTGAATCAGCTATATTTAAGTTTCCTCACCTGAGCTTCCAACAAATGGCAGCCTGTTTTGTGATGTACCAGTTGGCCATAAAGGTGAACTGGCAGATAGACATGTGGCCGCTGCAATCTAGGAAAAAAGAATGGCCCATTTGCATACAATCAAAGTCATTCCATTCTATGTTGCCACTGCTTTATCAAAACAATCAAGATTCTCTTTTACTTAGCTCACCTTTGGTTGCTACGCCGAACATAATTATCACCATCAACAGGTTTCCGGTAAGTGGTCAGTGCTTCATTAAGTTGCTCTTCTATCAAGTCAACATATTTTAAGTTGTACTCCTAAGATGATAATAGAAGACAGAGCATATTGGAAAAATATGTTTTCTAGAAAATATCCACAAATATAGGTTATGATATGCTAGAAAATAGAATAATATATATTGTAAACCAAATGAGAACATTTCCATCGCCATAATGAAATTGCTGTTTATCTTAAAATGCTTTTCATAACAATGGCAAAATAGTTAAAATGCCTCTTGCCACGGGCTATACTTTTAAAACTATACATACCCTTAATTCAAATATTACAGGCAAGTAAACTAATACCCTGCAACCTTTACAACATTAGAAAGTACTAAATGTTATACTAGGGATGCAAATCTCAACTCATTTTGTTACTTCAGATAAGAATGAGTAATTTTAGCAAAGTTTTGCATGCTATGCAAGAATACCAAGGGAGCTGCAAAATTAGCTATTTTCAACAATTATTTGCTGCTAGTCTGTGCAGGACTTGTGTGGATTGTGACCCCACAGACGAGATGCTCATCTGAAAAATGTCTCTACTGGTTTTGCATGAAGAAGTACCCATTAAGAAGACCACCAGACACAATGGCTCAGGGCAGGAGAGTGAAGGTGATCTGAGAATCATGAGGATGAATGAAAGGGGAAGGGCTTAACTTGGGAGATCAGCAGCTCAGTTTGCAAACTGCAATGACTACTACTCATGGAGCTTATTGGGTTTCTAAGCACACAACTTTGAGCAATTCCTAAAGCTCCCATCCTACACCACTCCTTTCCACCATATTTGACTGCCAGAACTATCAGGCAAGAGAGAAGGACACCATCATTCAGATAAAAATTAAGTAACATCCAGGTGGACCAGTCAATGGGGGTTTGATGGTGTCTAAAGCAAAATGTTCACTTCTGTGCTCCAGCTGGAATGGCAGGATCCAAGATTCTTTTTCAGATGAGCCATTAAGATCCCTTCTCCAAGTTTTAATATCAAGCCTTAACTAGTCTACATTCTGAGAACAACTTCCACTTATCAACTAATTTTTGTTTGGCCATGGGTTGTTCCTCTTGCCATCTCAGAATGAACATTCACGGTATGTACGATGTCCCATTCTTGGGATGGCAAGGAGGAGCAATTCACTACAACTTGGACCTTCTTCTGGATGGGAGAATCACTTTGATACATTGCAGCCTGGTGCTTTCAAAGCTGCTCATGCTGACTTATATTGGTCCAACTTATAGTGTCTCACAAACACTGAAGCCTCAACCGAAACTGCAGCATTACAAATATCCTGTACTGACACTTAAACAAGAAAGTCCGTAGTGGATTGCTCCTTCTTGCCATCCCAATAATTTCCCATGCAAGGAAAGGAAACGGGGAAACATACTAAAATGGTTTGAGTCTTTTTGGGGGAATTACTAGGGATATTTTTCCCTTTTGCAAAGATGTGGCTATGTAACTTGCTTTCATTGCCTTGTACTTCCACTTCCGCCTGTCTATGATTAATTTCCCATACATTCAACAAGGAAGAGTGGAGTGGGTAATTTTCATGACATGGAGTGAATATATGATGTGGGCACAGAAAGAGAAAGAGGCCAAGCAAAGGAGAAACAAAATGGTGGCGAAAGAAAAAGGTCCTGAGAAGAATTTCATATTTTAACTAGCTGAGTGGAGGGGGAGAGATGTAGCAAGAAGGAGGGCGTGGGTGGGAGTACAATGGGTCTTTTTCTCCCTCCAAAATATCCACAAACAGAATTTGAGGAGGTGTTACTAGCCATTTTGCCAAATTTAGAGCATTTTAAAACAGGATTTTCTCCTGTTGTTATCACTGGGAACTGAAAATGCTCAACATGAATTCCCTTGCATTTCTTATTTTGTAGTGCTTGAGGATTGGCTTCAGCTAAATAAAACCTCAGCAAAACAAGAAGTGACACATTTCAAACTATGGGTCTCACAGATTGCAATTTTTATAAAGTACCTTCTGCCACTTCTCCATTTGTTTTGTCACGTAGCCTCGCTCATTTAGATAGGAAAACCCTTTTGGAATTGAAAGAAATCTGAAAAAATATACCATAGCACACAATTTATAAATGTTTTGATTGATCATTAAATGCATATCAATTGGCCTGTTATATTAAAGGTTTACTACCTTAAAAGGAGAAGCAAGCCCTTGTCTCCAAGGTGTGACAGTGCTGGTTTCATCTGAATGAGAGCATGAAGGTTGGCCTAGAGAGAATACAAAAGTGATATTTTAACAATATATTAAAAGTTAAGTTATGGATATACTGAACTCTCTCACCAATCACTAAGGAATTACAAATTGGCTTATTTTCTTACATGAAATAATTCGAATATGTATAAACTATTGACATAAAACTGCATGTCTGAAATACTTTTATGTCTTAAAAACTATATGTCTTAGATGCTCTAATTGTGAGAGACAGACCTGCAAAATTTAAGATATGAGTAATTCAGACTTAACAAAGTTTCTTCATGGCTTTTACTCTTTCTGCAATTACATTTGGGGCATGGTACTACAACTTATTATATACTGTTGTATAAACAAAATCAATTTTATGTTACTAAGCAAAGTAAATTCAGTGTAGAGAAATAAGATGTATTCATCTTTTAATATATGAGTGCATAAAACAATAAAAGAATTCTAGAAAAGTGGGCAAAGGATTCATACCTTGTCTTCACATGCCTCATCAAGGATATCAAGTGCTTCTGAAGAAATTGCCTTATTTTTGTCATGAAGCTGAGTGACCAATAATTCAATTCCCCAGTTACTGAAGAACTCTACATTGGCCCTCAGAAGAACTCGGAGGTGTTTTGTAGCATACAACCTGCAGTTCTATAAAGGAAAAAACTGGTTAATAGAAAAGCAGTTGATGAAATATGGCAAAGAAAAGCATATTTTGCAAACTTGTAATTAGACAGCATGCTTCAAAAATACAGCTATATCCCCATGGGCATAATTAAGGAAGCTCTGATGTTGTTGCCATATAAAGTGACAAACACCTTTGAGATGAGGCCTATAAATTCTGAATCTTGGCAAAATGACTGTAAAATTTAGAGGCAGACAGCTCATATATATATATTTTATCACATAAGAAATCTGAAATCCCAAAGCACCAATTTCTCTATATCAAGAACTGTGTGAATATACAGTAACTACAAACTGAAACTGCTATCTGTAAAACCAGGGGATTTAATTTTTATCTCTTTTTCCCCAAAACTCGTATATGTACATTTAACATGTTAACAACCCCCCAAAATAAAAAGTTGAAAGAATGTAGCTGCTTCAAAGTCATCAATGATCAGAGTGTCAATTTTTTTTACTGAAGTCCAACAGTCCACCATGATGCTATCTACAAAAATATTAACGTCACTTAAATATATAGAAAGCTGACCATCACTTACATCTGTCGAAGCAGTTAGAATTTTAGAAAGGATGACTCTTGCTAATCCATCCCTGCTGTAGTCCAAACTAGAAACTGTCAGTTTGAGCAAGTGGTCTTGATTCTTCAAGGAGCAAAGATTAAGGAGACTGAAAAACAATTAAGCATGGGTGAAATCCATGTAAATTAGATATAAATAAGCTGGGAAGCAATGTCCCAACAATGCTGATTAGGAATAGGAAAGGTGCATCCTTGTTTGTTGCTCCCAGGGTACCCACAATTTTTAATTAAAAATGTATTTGCCTTGAATGTTCCCAAATGCATACTAGGTGTTAGAGGCATCACTGAAATGTCATGGGAGATCTCTGGGAAATGTTAAGACCTAAGACCGCTTCGCCCACCCCCCAGTGGAAACTGAACTGGAAATAAATTCCAGGTCGCTTACTATTGGGGGGAAACCTTCTCCAGAGCCTAAAATATCAGAGATATTGCTTTCTACAGTCTAATGAAGGCACAAAGTTGGCATTTGGAGACAAAAAATAAATGTTGGGATTAGGTTAATGGGGTGGGAGCATCCAGCTCCTAAATCCCCAAAAGTTATCATGATACAGATGCATACAAGAGACACAATTGACTTTCAAATACCTCATCATCTTCTCCATCTAATGCTTCTTAGTATTAACTTTTAGATTAAGTTCAATCAGAGACACTCATTTTTTGCATTGCTATTGCCATATATCTTCAAATTGTTTCCTACTTATGACAACTCTATTATGGGGGTTTCCTGGCATGATTTTTCCAAAGGGGTTTGTGTTTCCTTTCTCTGAGGCTGAGCGGGAATTACACCCCATTGGCTTTCTATATTATATTAAAATGTTATGTAATTCAGGTCCAACAATTATTATGAGGCTGAAAAGGACAAAGTAACACATTTTAACACGAAGGTGACTTTCTTTCCCTACCACAATTTTGCAGTGTGCCTACTCTCTCAATTAAATAAACATTATAAATGTGCAGCATTCACTTTGGAAAATATTATGAATCCATATATTTTAAAATGCACTGTTGCCTCTACAAAACAAAATTTGGAATCTAGCACCTTTTAAAGTCATGTATAGCGAACTAATTAAGTACAGTAAAGTTAATTTGTGAATGCTGTAACTTAATGGTGTGATTTGGGCCAAAAACTGTTACCACAAAAACATTACAAAAGCATCAACTAACAAACTAGCAATAATTTAAAGTACAGTGAGAGAATGATTAATTTTCCAAGCCACAAGTTATGTCAAAGCATTTTGTATCTGAAGAGAATGCTTACCACTGAAACACGTTACACTTTTCAAGCATTTTCACTCCATGGGGATGACAGGAAAGCGTACCAAAAAACAAGAAGTAGTGCTGACTAAGGGTGTTGAGTAGCCCATTGTTCTGGAGACTGCGTTCTGGTTTCATTCCAGATGAAGAATTAAGCCATTGTACAATATCTTTCACTAAGTCTTCAAGATAGCTATGACCATCCTGCTTAAAATGAAAGAACAAAAGTGTCAGTTTCTTTGTGGGGGTGGGGTGGGGGATTCACTGAAAATTATTTACATCTTTCTTATCATAAGGACAAATATCGAAAAGAACAATACAAAATAAACTGAAGAAGAAGAAAACTTTTAGAGAATTCTGAAATATACAGAGACTTGAAAAGCAGTGAGAGTCTTTTTTTTTTTAAAGGAAGGCTCTAAAGATTGTTTTAGAATTCCTTCATGAGAAATGTGAGTGGAAGGTCAGCTGCAATACTGCCCTCAGATGATCTTGATATAAGCTGAAAGTTATTCCTGTAGGGATTATGGCAGCCACAACAGTAAACAAACTCCAGGCAGTCGGTGTTTTCTCAGAGTTGAAGAGCAGGTTCCTAAAAAAATGCACTTACATCCTCTGGTACCTTCTTCTCCCATCAGCTTCTGAGTTTTGTCAAACAAAGGGACTAGAACGAGACCATCTGACTCATTGCCCTTTGCGTGACAAGAGAAAGATGCAAAGGTATAGCAAGTAGAAAGTTTAGATAATTTGTAAGTCTATATCTACCTTTTGTTGCACCTGCCTTCCTTCCTTCTTTCCTTCCTGTCTTCCTTCCTGAGGGGCAAAAGTGAATGTTGATTGACCCGTGCATAACCCCCACCCTAACTCTTGAATAAAGTCAGGCCAATTAATCAATTTTGCAGGCAAGACCGTGTAAAGAAGTAGCCTGGTTTCTTGGCTCAGCAGTCTGCAGCCAGAAATAGCTAACTAATGTCACTGAGGTCCACACTGCTTAATTGTAAATTCGGTATTGTCTCTTAAAAAGAATATTTTGTAGCATGCAAGAGATGAACTGCTAGGCTACAGCAAGTGTTAAAAGTTAAAACCAACATTTTCCTTTGTTGTGTGTGTTCAGATAGTAAACCTACTGATTAGACTGAAATCATCTAGTTATTTTGAACTACTGTATTTTAGTTCCCACAACTCTCTTGGCCTTCCAAGCCAATTTACTGCACAAACATGTACTACTCTTTTGCCAAACTGGGGGCTGCAGTGTGACCTCTTTACTCATAAAACTGAAAGAGACCGACTGATCTTCTTAGAATATGATGTCACTGGCTAGGGCGAAGTTAGTTCCAGTGGAAAAGCTGGAGTAACAGGACACCACGTTAATGTGATTTTTAGTGACTTCTTTGGGTGCAAGGTTAAAGGTTTCAAACTATTTTAAGAACTCCAAAAAATCACATCCTTTTACATTTTATCAATCTATTTCAATATTTGGCAGCAGTACTCCTGAACCTAGCACCCTTCAAATGCATTGGACTACAGCCCAGACAGTGTGTCAATTTGTGATGGTACTTGGGAGCAGTACTTTAGCCTTCAATCAATGTATTTCACAGCCTTTGTCTATCATAGCCTTTGAATAAACAATATGTATTATAAACTCTATTCCTATACTAAGATTTGGACAAGCAAATTATTATTTCTTGGTTTGAATCTTTAAAATTAATTGGCTCCATTGTACTTCATTTAGATGTAGTAAACATGGCCTAACAAAAAGAAAGAGCACTTTTTAAAATTCCCTCCCACCATGATGTTGAATTATAAGAGGATGCTCTTTGTTAGTTATTTCTGAACTAAACTAACCTTACCTCTTCAGACTCAAGAAGAAACTCAGCAAACTGACAGCCCACAACTGTGAGTTGTTTGGACTTTGCATAATCCAGATCCAGGTTGGCGTACAATTTGCTGCTGGGCTTATAGAAATATATCAGCCGTCGTACAAATCTAGTATCAAGCAGAAGAATAAGATTTACAACAAAAGTTTCTCAAAAAAATTACCATGTTTTCTTTGCAAGCCAGTTGATGCATTTTACTCATTTCAGGTGTTATATCACACTAACATTACTCCACATTCACCTTGGACGGGGAATGTTAGTCCTTTGTAGTCACATTCTGTTGCCAAATTCACTAAAAACAGTTCATAATATTATCAGGAAAGTTGCAAATAATTTCCTCAAATTTTAGTCACTTGCCACGTACCCATTTTTAAATTCCTAGCAAATGTACTGAGTCTTTGCCATCAGGGTACCTTTCCATCCTGACTAACATAAAACATTGAGAGGGGGGAAAATATCCTATGACATTTTTTGGTAAACCAAGTTGTTGCAAAGTAAAAGAAACATACTCTTGTTGTCAACAGGTTATTCCCATTGAGATGTAACTGAAATTGATTTCATTGGACTATACACCAGAGAAATGTCTGGATATGTGGCATTAGCACAGACTAAATTTCTGGATGAAACCAACATATTCAAAGAAATCTTTTTTTGATATTAGTCCACCTTTAGTATGAAATCAGAATGTATACTAGAAGCTACAGATGAGCCACTACTAAAATGACATTACAACTGTTATTTTAGCTTCACAATCCAGCCGTCAGTTCAGAATTGCTGACAACATCCTCACCATTAAAGTCTTGCCTGTTGCTTTGCTGATCTGAACCACACTCAATACTAAAAAGTCTGATGGCTCATCATTTGGGAATTATTGCTTGTCTAATCAGTTTACTCAGAGACAACAATTTTGCCTCAGTTTACATAAAAAACTAATTTACAGCACATAATATTTCAAAATCAGTTAATGTAATGCTTTCAAGAAATTAAATTTAAAAACTATCAGAGAAGAAGGCAGAAGACTCAACATTCTCTGCAACATGGTATTACTGAGCAGACACATTTTCATAGTGAACATATGTTTCAATGGAGCTGTTACTAGCAAAGATGTTATCTTTACAATTTCATCATGTAAGAACTGACTTTATTCAAGATGTAATGAAATATTTTCTGAATTTGTGATGTCACAATGGAGGAACAGATTTTGTTCAAGAACTATTAAGTCATTTTCAGAATCTGTTATCTCGCCATAAAGTTAATTGCATACCTGTGCAATTGTTCATCTTTGTTAGCCTTTAGACTGATGTTTGGCCACTAGAAAATAGCAGATACAGAGGATTGTAAGCATGGTAAACCAAAACTGTTTCAATTTATTTATTGAACTTTAATCAGGACATTTTTGCTTACCTTAAGTATGGTCCCTATAAGATTCCAGTTCCACTCAAGATTCTCTTTGTGATGAAGAACTTGGCTATCTCTAAGATTTGTTAACAGTGCCTCCTCTGTGTCCTTTAACCACAAAAGAGAAGAGTAAATTGGAACTTTGCTACACAATTACATTCACAATAGACAATTTATAATTTCACAGAGAACTTTTGACTCCTGCCTCAAATACTGACAAAAGAGTAAGTTATGCTATATTATGTGATTATGGATTGCTCCACTGTAGCAAACAGAGAATACCCACCATTAAATTCTACAGTTTTGACTCACACACACATCTAAACTACTGCAAGGTGCATCCTAGTGATACAAATATAAAAACATTAAAAAAATGGAAAGTCTCAAATCTGAGAGCACTCATTTCAGTAGGAAAATCCTACCTTTAGAATAAAGATATCTTTTTGCACACGATATTGATCTCTTCGCTGATGTGTTGACATAGCTTTCTGAACAATGTGATCTAGATGAAGGCTATAAGGCTTAGGTCCTCGTTTCTTCATTTCATGGAAGCGTTTTAAACAATTCAGTGCTGCACTGGCTCGTCTGCCAGAAGAAAATGTTTATATGATCAAAAAGCACCACATGATAAACTTTGTGTAGCATTGTTTACATTTGTAACGTTCTGAAAGACATGGCACTTTATATTTTTCCAGGGGTCATACTAAAGAAAGTTAGGCTTTGAGGCAGGACTAGGCAACTTTAATCAGGACACAGATTAAAAAACATAATCGCTCACATTTGGTAATGTGGTGATATATTTAAAAGGAAAATGGGAAGGAGGGTTGTGGAAGGGTTGTTTGCTACCATTACGGTGAATTTCAGCAGCATGGTGAAATGTGAAGATTACAAATATGTGGTGGCTCCAGCCTAACACTTCAAAGCAGTGGTTCTCAACCTTTGGCCTTCCAGTTATTTTGGACTTTAACTCCCAGAAACCCCAGCCATCTTGCCAGTATTAAGAATTGTGGGAGCTGAAGTTCAAAACACCTGGAGGACCAAAGGATGAGGACCACTGCTCTAAAGTATTAAACACACATCCAAATATTTCTAATTCTCCATCACTGTTCCAGCTGGTGGAAAGGCGTGAGTAGGGATGAATAGGGTGGAAGCATTTACATTCCACCATAGCCGTCTTGACAGCACAATGATGCCTGGAGCATGGCATAGGGTATTTTAAAAAATATGTCTAGGATAGGCAATGAGGAATCTGCTACATCACAAAGCTATTATTATTGTTCATAATGAGTCTAATAGAGAGTAAAGAATAGAGTGAAAATCTAGTACTTAATTTGAAGAGAAGCATTAAGTATACAACTCAATAAAATTAGCCTAGCTTACTCATTTAAAGAAGATACAAATGCTACTGAAAATAAATAAAAAGCCCTGAGTCACTGTTACTAGTATAATCACTCAAAACATGAACAGTAGCCAAATAAAATCTGTGAATGTTGTAAAGTACTGAAAAGCACAAGATTCTTGCTTCATGAACATTTTGAATTCATGTGATGAGACCAAACAGAAATACCAAAGCACTCCCAAAACAAATTTGTTTCCACACTTCAAAAATATATGAAACTTCAAAACAAAACAAAAATCAAGAAGGTGAAGCATATTTTGTTTTTAAACAGCCAGTTTAAATCGGATAAGCGAGACTCTACTGTAATAATAATAATAAATAATAATAATATGTTATGGTTGAGCCTTCTGGCTCCGATACTAGGAGACGAGGTCGTAAGACTCCTCGAGAGTCAGACTCTTTTGAGGAGCGTGAAAGGAAGCGGCTCCGGGACTTATTTGCAGAACCAACTCCTTCGAGGGTTTTACCGAGGGAATGGAGGAAGAGATGGTTAGCTCAGAGGAGGATGACATGGAATGGACTCGTGTGAGGGAGGATTTGGGTGTTCCTGGTAATGATAGCATGGGAGGCGACTGGCGGGTTGCAGGATCGGACCCGTGGACGGGCTGGAGGGATGGAACGGGATCCACAGCTGGGGATGCTGTGGGGCGTAGTCAAAGGTGTGTTAGTTCTGATGAGGATGATGATGAGGAGGCACCTGGAATTAGGATAGCAGCTGACAGCGATGAGGAGTTATGAACTGGCATAAAATGGGGTTTAGAATCAATGGCTAATTGCGTTGGGCAAGGTAATCTGGACGAACGCGTGGGCTCTTGTTGGGGAACTTCCTGAAGACGGGTGTGATTCGTTTGCTGTATACGTAAGTTACCAAGGACACTGGGCATAGACGGCGGGAGGAACTGTGTGGGCTTTTCCTGTGCAACTTGTGTTTAATCTTGATAGCTTGGACCTCCGTCGTCTTTTTGATGGACATTATTGCCAACTCTGGATTGACGCTGGACTGACTGACTGACTACGACTCTGGACTAACCCTTCTGTGGCTATCGGTGGAACTTGTGGAACCTAGACGTCTGCATTTGGCTTTCGACCTCGGACCGGATTGGGACCCCGCTGACCGTCGTTACCCTGATTGAAGTGCCTGGACCTGGTTTTCGCCCGTTGCACGGAGGAGCAACAGCCCGAGTTACTTCTGTAGCTCTTGAGTAGCAGAGGGGAATCTGCTGCTGGGTTTTGTGTTCATTTTGACCTTTTGTTAACCAGTTTTTGTTTGTTTAATTGCCAGGCTGAAGTAAGCACCTTTGTTTTAATCCGGATTAAACTTCTGTTTAATCCAGTTTATTCTTTTGAACTATCTAGACTCAAACGAAGTTATTTTTGTTACTTTTCACACTGAAGACAAGTGTTTGCCTAGTCCTTTGTTTCCTGCGGGCAATTTTTAGTTCTGTAACCTCAATAAACTGTGTTGTATTCTACTTGGAGCGTTCTGTCTATGACATAATAATAATAATAATAATAATAATAATAATAATAATAATAATAATAATAATGTAATGGAAACTACATATTTCTACTGAGGTATGCCTCTTGCAGCCCTCTTTTCTTTTTCTCTACTCTTCCTCCAGTTCATACAATTTTACAGAAAGAACCTTTTACATATGATATCCTTCAAAAATCTTTATAAAGTGCTATTTGTGGCTTTGAGCTCTTATGAAAATGTGGAAAAGAAATTCTGAATAATTAAAATCAGTTACATCAATTCAAGTAAGTACTATACTACAAAAAGACATAATTTATACATACTTTGATATGTAACTAAATTGGATGGAAAATCATATTTATCCCCTGACAAGATATGTTTACAGTTTTGACTAAAATGTGTACTTACAATCTCTTTTCCTTTCCAATGTCAAAAGATGCTGCCATATTCATTAAAGTTGGTAAGCAATGTAAGTGGTGGCTGTGGCAATGAGGCAGAATGGTGTTTGCCTGGAAAAGATATGAAGTTTCACAGTCTTTAAAAAATGTTCATGTCCCTGCTACCCCACAACAGTGTAAATGTAAGACCACTGAAGAAAATAAACATATTTTTCACACATACAATAGCTAATACAAACTTGGAGTGAGAGTAGTTTTGAAAAAAATGATTGGAAATGTTTTTCTTAATTGATTATGCCTTAGAAAATGTTTTTAACTATACATTTCCCAAAGCAATTAACTAAATTAAAAAGGCCAACAAGCAATTTGTGTGGCTTATTCTACAGCTGGTCAATTCTAAGAATAAAAAAAAAAATCACACAGGAATGCCAAATAATTAATTGGTCATCTAGTTCTCTAATACAGGAGACACTTATAGTATGACGCCTGACTGTATTCCTTTGAAGCATACTTCAAGGACCATCCAGAGAGCACAAGCAAGTTCTCAAGTCAAGCATGAATCCTTCAGTGAACTAATTAAATTTCCACAGTGAAGGAAAGACTTCAGAGAACAGGACAGCAGAAAAAAAAAACTTTCTCAACCCACCCTACTGATCCCTTACAAAATACTATGTGGGATCAGGGAATTTTGAGTAATCAGACATATACATCAGTACCACCATAACTCCCTGAACTTATCTGATCTCAAAAGCTACATAGGGATAGGGTGGGTTAATGTTTGGGACAGAAGATCATCAAGGAGCAACAGTGATTTCTGGAAAGCTTCCATTAGTTGCCTTGAATACCATCCAACAAATAAGCAAACAAATAAATCCTGTTTGACATTCGGGAGAGCTGGACCAATAATATAACTCAGTACAAGTCACCTTTGTATGCTTTCCTTCAAAACAGCTCTCTTGTTTCCCATGCTTGGTAATAAAGTCCAACCCTAGCACATTTTGAGGCAAATAATAAGTAAGGAAAATGTAGGCTTACCATATGCAAAAGTTCTCCCAGTAAGATGGTTGCCCGGACAGACACAGGATCATCACTACTTGTGATTACTTCTACTAGACCCTGGAGCATTTAAAAAGTAAAATTATGTTATAAAATCATCTATATATCTATATCTATATCTATATATATATATATATATATATATATAGAGAGAGAGAGAGAGAGAGAGAGAGAGAGAGAGAGAGAGAGATGTGTGTATATGTGCACACACAAACATATGCTACAATAAAGTAGGGAGAAGTGTTCATCATTTCAAGTTAAACCCAGACTTACTTCTAACAATCCATTTCTAATGAAAGCAGAGAGAACCAGTGCCAAGTAATTATCCATGAGGTCAGGCCTAGATCAAAGTGCAAAAACAGCAAAATCAGCTCAAGCTCTACCTCTCTTTTGCATTATTAAAGCAAGTCAGTGATGACATTCTTCTATAACAGGTATGGGCAAACTTTGGCCCTCCTAACCGACTGTTAGGAATTGTGGGAGTTGAAGTCCAAAACACCTAGAGGGTCGAAGTTTGCCCATGCCTGTTCTATAGGAAATCAATAAATACCTGGATCTGGCTCGGTGAGGTAATATAACTTTAGCTTCTGCAGCCACAAAGCCATCGGAGAGTCTCCAACTATCTTGAAACCGGCTTGGATCTGCAACAAGAAAAGGCTTGAAGTGAAAGTGCTAAGTTTAAATGCAAAGCAGCAATGGTCAGTATCTTTATCCCTTGTCACCTTTCATCTGATTTCATTATTTACTATTCATTAGTCTCTTCTACCTGTCTCTTTCTTCTCCTGCTGCAATGTGCTACATAAAGCATATACACACTTGCTAATTGGAATTGACCGAAAAGATGTCTGAACCTTTTCACATTTACAAAACCATATGACTGTAAAACTGGCTTCTGAATAATTATTCGGGGCAGAATATATTGAGGAAAGGCACCATATGAAATGTGTTTTTTTTCTTGCACTCTTTTAGAGGAATTCTACATCTGATAATGTCCATTTCATCCTATTATTCCGTTTTTCATGCTGAACAACGAACCAGTTTTAAGGCTAACCTTTCAATTATAAATTGGGTCCTTATACTTCTGTCATGACATAAGGAAAATAAGCACACACTATATTTTGAGTTACATGAAATGAAGGGAACCAAGGAATCTTCTGATATAGACATCTTTCCACAGAGATAATGGGGCTTCAGTCAGTCTAGCCAAAGCAAAACAAAATCTTAGGGCTGATCTGTCATATCTCACTTAATATCATTTTGTTTTGCTATTGTGTGCCTCTTATTTTTATTTTTGAGTTCTGGTACTGCAATTCACACTGCATGTGAACAACGAACCATTTGGGGGCTCATTGGTTTGGACTGCTCATCATTCCTGAACTGCGTTTTCATTTATATGTGCAACAGAAACACAAAATGCAGCAACAGAACAAAAGCTACTTTTTGTGTCTCTGTTGCATATATAAATGACAATAAACTTCCCTCAACAACTATTATTTGATTAAAACAGTTGGAATCTCCAAATAATCAAATAATAAAACTCTTTCTTCGATATTAAAAACTTTAGAATGCAATCTATATATGATCCGCTGTGGAGTCCAGGAATAGGTTTCTACTTCCAGATTTAGTTATTTGTAAACATGTACAATATCATACTACTTTATGTAGTTAGAGATTGCAAGGGACATCAATCTTCTTTAATTTTGCCTTACACTCAGCTTAGTTTGATTTTACTTTCGTCAGAGGAAGAGCAGTTTGAGAAAGAAAGAGTGTTTCGGTTTCAAGGGTTTTGAAATGAGGCTTACAAATATTTATAATTTTAGCATGTGAAAAATGTGTGCCAAGTATAATCATACACATAGATGTATGAATTTGCTGCTATGATGGGAAAGGGGTTGAATGTAGCAAGAGGTTTGAGGCATAAACACAGTAAGCTATTAACACCTGGCTATAAAAATAGTAAGCTGTAAACATTCATTGTCCATAGGCACAATGGAATAGTAAATCTTTAAAGTTTTTACAACCAACCTTCAAGATCACACCAAGAAAAAGCTTCTAATTTTTCCAATCTACATCTGATACTTATGTTTAAGCCCCATTTTATCAACAGGCCCATAAATATGTATATACAACTGGATATACTGTACCATCAATTCATTGTACCAAGAATACTAACCTACACTGAGAAGTGCTTCTATAAATTCTTCAGTCACAATAGGAAGAGGAAGTCGAAAAATATCATACAGAACTTCAAGCAGTCCTCTCTATAAACACAAAGGGATAGGAATATCAAAATCAGCAGAAATCTAAAAATCTGTATTGAGACTATGGTTTCAAAATGTTAAAAGGCAACTAAAATACTCTCAAAAATTGAAAACAACTTCTATAATTGCTTATGTTCCCTCTTAATCTTCAAATCCACATTTGTTTAAAAACAAAGAATAAGGGGGGATATTTACAATTTTAATGTTTGTGGAAGTTAATAAAGCTGAATTTAAGGAAATTCTGCTACCACCCACAGATATACAGGTACAGTGCCCTTGTGTAAAGAACTGTAATGAAGCTCAAATTCATATATTTCCCTCCAACAGTATCAGAAGAATTGTGTATAATCAAGTCCAACAATTCAACCCATAGAAATAAAAAATCATACCCGTATTTCCATGTTAGGTATACAAAACACCCCAATAAGAGATTGGATCCCAGAATTCCCAGGCTTGCATAAACTAATGATACCTAAAATCAAAATGAAATACAAAGTTACACAACAGCACATTGAGAAATCTACTTGTGAAAATATCCCACTGATGATGTATCAGTCTCCACAAGAATATTATTTAATGGGAAACTTCTGCAACATATGGTTGGTTATTTTTTTTTTAAACTAGTATAAATTAGACTAGCACTGACACTAACACTGACACAAATTTCCAACATCTGGCATCCAAAGGAACTTCATCTCTGCATACAGAACTCCTAGCATGGCTAACAACTGTTAATGGATTTCTGGTTCTATTCTGTTAACTAGCTTTTTTTGAAATATGTCTAAGGTGGTAGCACTCAACCACTTATATTTCATGTCCCATCAATCATTCTGTTAAAAAACCTGGTCCCCACCATGATAGAAGCCAAGGTCTACTTTTTCCAATGACATTGTACTGTTTACAGTCATTCCCATTTAACCTAAGTTTAAAGGTGGGTGGGTGGGGGGTAAATTGAAGAGTGCTGTTGGGAGAGCATTTGGGTGCCGGACGAGAATACTGGAGAACAGTGTATGAATGCTTTCTCAGCTATGGAAACACATTGGGTCTTTTTGTGTGTGTATGTATCATGAGCGACAGGAGCAAGTTGCTCCTGGTGTGAGAGAACTGGCTGTCTGCAAGGATGTTGTCCAGGGGACGCCTGGATGTTTTACTATCCTTGTGGGAGGCTTTGCTCATGTCCCCGCATGGGGAGCTGAAGCTGACAGAAGGAGTTGACCCGCTCTCCCTGGAATATACTTTACAGAGATGGGAGACTGCATGTCTCAAGTTGCAAAACAATTGCAATGGAAAGTTTCTTGAGGCTAAATCTAGATATATGGAAGGCCTTTACATAGCTTCATTCATGCCTATGTATCAATTGTCCAATTCTTTGTGGAGTCAAATTAAAGAATCAGCTGAACAATAAACTGCTGATCTTCTCCAAAACAGGCAAACATGTTGAGGGAAGACAGAGCAAGAGAGATTTTTCCCTACATGTAATGCTCTCTATCACAAACTATTGATGTCAGAGTTTTCTCTGCATATCCAGGGAGAGCTGATAAGGGGATTAAGCATCATAGCGTAAAAAGGCAAATAAAAACAAAGCTGAAGGGCTCTAACTACATATTTGCAATTTTGCTTATCATACTAGAAGAATTTTAAAAACAGGGCAGAATCTTTGTGCACACTCCAAACAACATCATCATTCCATTTAATAACTTGTGCCAATATTAAAAGAAAAGGCTTACCTGCCCATGAGCGAAATGCTGCCACAATTCCCATTTTACTAGCTGAAAGCCGTGCTTCTCGGTCTTCTCTGTTTGGAAAACGAGATTGTGAAATATCGTCTCTTCTCCACAGCAGAATGACATTTTAAATCTTAGCGAAATCTGATCAATTTTGATTGTACTTACTTGAGCTGTCCTTCTGCAGTGTCTGGATTATGCCTGTAGTGAAAGTCTGTGTATGGAGCTAAAATCCGCTACAATAAAAAAGTAAAAAAATGTATTCACCTTTATTCCTATTCACCTGAAAAACTTTTGAAAGGAACATTGTCTTTCTGTATCTGCCTATCTTCCATCTTCAATTTTTGAGAAATTAGACACAAAATAAAGCCATCTATGGTTTACTTATTTAATTAAAATACAGAATATCAAGCACAAAAAATACTGGAATAAGAATTATTCTTGCCTGTATTACAGATAACTGAATGGGTAAGACGGGGTGGGGAGGGATGGGGGTAATCTCGCTCAGCTCTGCCTGACAAATTTTGAAGCAGTGTATCACTACACACTCCTGATCAGGCGTCCCAACACAGTCCATAGGATTTTAGTGTATTTAAAAGTGGGTCTGTCATCAGCAATGGACTGGATGAGGGTAAACAAACTGAAACTTAATCCAGACAAGACACAGGTGCTCCTGGTCAGTCAGAAGGCTGTTTGAAGAATAGAAATTCATCCTGTGCTGGATGGGGTAACACTTTCCCTGAAGGCACAGGTTCTCAGTTTGTATATATGTCTGGACTCAATATTGAACTTGGAGGCCCGTCTATTTGCAGTGGCTGGAGTTCCTTGACACATTTAAAAATTATGCACCAACTGTACATTTCCTTGTGATGTCAGATCTGGTCATGGTGGTACATGCCTTAGTTACATCCCATTTGAAGTACTGTAAAATGTTCTACTTAAGAATTGCTTTTGAAAAATATGCAGAAATTGTGAACCAAAGAGTTGTGGCCACATTGTTAACTAGGGCTGGCTACTGGAAGCATACAACTTCCTTGTTGGAACAACTGTACTGGCTCCCAGTTTGTTTCTGAGTACAATTTAAAGTGCTGGTTATGACCTATATGACCCAGGTCTAGTCCAAGTTATTTTGTAGATCCTATCTCCCTGTTTGGACCTGTCTTGACTCTGAGATCTTCCAGCATCACAAGTCCAGCTGGTAGGGACCCAAGAGATGGCCGGCTCTGGACTCTGGAACTCTCTGCCCAGGGAAGTCAGAATGGCTCCCCACTCCCTGCTGTCCTTTGGCAGCAGATTAAGATCTTTTTATTCCGTCAGGCTTTTAAAACAGAAAAGTTTTAATGAATGAGCCAAAGGGTGTATGGTGTTTCAATTGTTTAAACAGTTTTTACTTATTTATTTTAATGTGATTTTAATTATGAATGTGATTTTCCTGCTTCTGGCCCACAAGATCACTTCCAACTCTATGATTCTATGATTTTATGAGTAGTTTTAATAATTGTATGTTAAATTTTATTTTAACATTCATACTTTTCAGGTTTTAAATTTTATTCCTTTTAAGGTTGTGAACTGTTTTGGACCTTGATCCAGAAAAGAAAGCAAGGTTAAAATCATCATCATCTACCTATAGCTAAAACTTGTTAATTTTAAAAAAAATCACAATCTTCATGAATCCCATAGTGACCTCTCACAGGACTCTTAAGTTTCCAGACGATCCTGGTTGAGAAATCCAGCTCTAGCCTACAGATATACTGATTAAGGCACTGATAAGTAACATTACATATATCATACTTCAATGGAGTCAAATGCATACAACTCTCTTCTTGAGTTGAAATGAGCTAATGCAAACACAATATGAATAGAGAACATGAGGTTCTTACCTCTAATTCTACATCTGCTCGTACATACTGTCGAGTCTTTGGATGATTGAGAAGATGTAAGACTGTAGTTATGAGGGCCTCATTTATACGGCTTAACTGACAATCAATCACATTTTTCAAAATGGTACTTAATCCACCACGAAGTGCAACTACTTCTGGATTCTGAATTGCTGAAAGAGAATGATCCAGTTAATGATCACCACCCGCATATCTAGGGCTAAGATCTACTTTATGAAATGTTGTACAATAAAAAGCCAAAATTTAAGTTTAAACACTTCCATTTTAAATTAAAACATACTGTATGTTTATTTTCTCAGCAACTGAGAAAGGCGTTTTATAACTCTACTATGTTTCTGCAGTTATATAGTCATTTCACAATATAGATAACACACACACGGAAACATCCAAGAGATTCTTTATATATACTTGGTTCAATACACTGAACCAACTTTTACATGAACACTCTTTAGTTAGCCTAAATAATTTTTAAAAATTCAAAAAAAGGCAGCCATATGATTATCTTAGGTTAGTCATGCTGTTTTCAATAGAATCTACTTCCATGTAACTGAATACAGGGCTACAACTGAATGCAGCCAGATTTACGTTAAGACAGTGTTAGCCATTATATCAGTGGTTCTCAACCTGTGGACTCCCAGATGTTTTGGCCTTCAACTCCCAGAAATCCTAACAGCTGGTAAACTGACTGAGATTTCTGGGAGTTGTAGGCAAAACCACTGCATTGAGAACCACTGCACTATAGGGTTCCATAACTTCAAACCCTGATTGTTTCATATGAACTACATTGATTTGGCACATGAGCGACATTTAAAGTGGCCTGCTATGAGTGATGAACAAATCTAGGTCAGGAAACATATCCATGCTACCAAACTTCTTTGTTTAGAGAGACTAAAATCGCCTTTCATATAATTATTTTTTTAAATTTTTTGATCTTGATGAATAGCTTCTAGCTTTGGAATTATTTTGTTTTTATTTTAGATTTTTTTTAAGCAATGGCTTTGATTTATCTACTTATTGGAAGCCACTCATACGATCAGTTACACAAGATGACTTTTGAACTCAAAACATAGAACAATCTAATTCTTCTGTTTATACATTCATCCACTATTTTAGTACTGGTATATTCATCTCCCACTCCACAAAACGTCTATTGTTCTATGCCATGCAATAATATTTTAGCATTATATTATTCTGTACTTTGCTAAAGAATCAGCTTGTTATGTGCTAGCACTTAGTGCTTACCTATAATTTTTTCAAAATTCTTACCCAGTTCACAGATAATAGCAATACACGCTCGAACCATCCTGTCCCTCTCCTGAAGGCCATCATTTCCAACAGCTATCAAAGAATTGGTAACAGAACTAGGAAATATTGAAGCATTCACAGTGATCATCTGGAAAGAAAAGGAGAACGAGTTTCCTGTCTATCCAGCACTGTTATAAAAAATCCATATTGCACAGTTCCATCATGCTCAGGCCCTGCACCAGATGATGCATCCTCCTTGCATCCCAACTACCACTGATGTGGTCTCAGAGGGAGAGGAAGAGGCAGTATTTGCTGGACTTAATCTCTTTCCACACTGTCATCCCCTTTTTCTTTTGTGTCATGTTTTAATTGGATGCAAGTCTGAGAACAAGGACCTATTTTGTTGTTCTTTTACCTATAAGTGTCACATACAGTGCCATGGTACTATACAAAGATAATAACAGCAGCAACAACGACATACAATAAGATTATGAAACAACCTTATTGATTTTGTTATTTATATTAAATTCTTCTTCCCTTCATCCTTGACACTTTTGGTTCAGTTCTCTTCTACTTACAAATGCTTAATTTTGTTTCTACAGCTGTACACAGGCTTATATTTAAACTACTAAAGGGGTAAACTCTTTATTGCTTCGGAAAGAGCCATTCTGAAATCATACGAGTCAATTTCTAAACTTGTTCAATTATAAAATGAAATTGCTGCATTTATCTCTACATTCAATTTCCATATTTATAACCCTACTTGCAATGTATTGACTGGGTACTTTTACCAGTCACCTTTTGTGTTAAAACATAGTAAACTACTACAATGTCTAATATAATCCATATATAATTTGGCAACTTGTAAAAAAGTTTATTTACATACTTTTCTGACTAATCGAAGTGCCTGTGTTCTTTCTACTTCATTACTCTGCTGTATATCAATGCACCTAAAAGTAAAAATATGGATTACAGATATTACAGTATTTTCTTACAGCTAGGATTCAGATGGCAAAATATACATAATCAACATTCCCCCTTCTCACAAGAGCAGCCGAAAAAAACCAGTGGTTTCACTGGTGGAAGAAAGTAAAATGGAGTCAATAACTGGTTTAGAGGATATAATGGAAATGTGCAAGATCTAGAAATGATTGATGCAAAATTGTCCTAATAATTCTTTACACAATAACTTTTCCTTTCAGTGTTTCAGTTCTCAACTTCGCATTTAGATATAATGATTGCATGCAACCTCCTCAATCTATAGTCAACTTTTTATCTTTCAAATACTACCAGGATATACAATCAATATTTAGTAATCACTTTTACCTTTTGGATTTTATTTGAAGAGAGGACATTGGATATTGTCTTATTCAAAGCAAATATCTCTGAACACTCATATATCCATGAGCTGGGTCCAAGTACAGAGAGGGTAGAATATGAGAGTCTAAATATCCAGGGAGAGGGCAGCCCAAGCCATAACCCAATCCATATGAGACTGGCCAAAACTTGAGATTCTCTGAGGAGGCTCTGTTGTGTATTTTTAAATACCTCATGAAATTAGGCTGATATTTCCATATAACAGGATCCTCTTTGTAGCAGCACCCTCTTCTGAACTTCCAACAGCCAGAAAAATGGCCTTTAATGTTTGAAACTGCTGTTTTTAAGTTGTATTTTAAGATTGTTTTCAGACTGCTTTAAAAAGTTTTACATAATAATTTTAATGTATTTTATTGGTTTTATTTATTAATTGTATTCTCATCCCTTGTGGGCTGGGAGGCAGCATGTAAATATTTTCAATAAAAATAAATAAATAAAAATTTCTGCCATAAAAGGGGAAATCAGGTTACATTGCAGATCCTGTTTGATGCCATTTACCCTAATATTTATATATCAATTTCATGTTACAGCTGAACAAGCAGCACTATAAACAATGGGCTGCTGACCAGTCCTTTTTCTAGAATGTGGAAAGTATGCTTCAGCAGTTAAACGAGCCCTTATACTTTGAGATTTTGCTAACTTCGTGTCAGTCTCTCAGGAATTACTAGTTGCAAGGTTTCTGGCCCTGAGTCATTGCAGAAAATGCTCAGAATGGATTATTATGCAGTTTCTGAAATGCAGAAAATGTGATTTGAAAATAAAAACATTTTGGAAAGAATGATTTAAAGGCATGTGTTGGAACAGGAATGATGTTATAAATTTATACTATTTATTTACAGTATTTATATTCCGCCCTTCTCACACCGAAGGGGACTCAGGGCGGATCACATTATACACACATAGGGCAAACATTCAATGCCAATAAACACATTACTAGCTCTCTAAGAGATGCTTGGACCCTTCTCAAGCTGGATACAAATGGTAGGAAGTTTTGCTAATTATGAAAAAGTGCAGTTCCAATATCTGTTTTTATTACCTTGCTATCAAGTAATCCACTTTCAATTTTAATACTTTCTGCAGAATACTGGAGTCTCGGATAAGATATCGAAGGGCTCGTAGACCTGCTGCTCTCACCTCTTTTGCTTCATTTAGTAAAGCTAACCGCAGACTGAAATTCATATAATGAGAAAGTCATTCAGGCTCCAAATGCTTAAACACCTCTCTTTTGCTACAACAAAAACACACATACCATTTATATGACTGGCCAGAGCTTATGCTTAAATACATGGCTAGTCATGTTTAGTTTGACCTTTTAGCACCAGTAAGTTTAAAAATAATACTAAGCATAACATACAGGCAAAGTAAACATATGAGAAAACTAAATGTAGCAAAAAACAAGTTGGAGGGCAACAGAAAAAGATACAACCTCTTACTCTTTGTTGACAATATTAATGATAAAACATTAGGTTACCTGCTATCATAAAGAGGAGTAGGAATAAATTATCTGCCCTGTGCTCCTTTTAAGGAATTGTACAACTGTAGAACACATAAGGTTTTAAACAGCTTCACAAGTAATTTGGTTTGCTTCAAAACTAACAATAATCCCCCAATGATGCCAAAAAGTCAACCAACAATCCAGAGAACATGAAACAACACTTGCCATCTCATTCTCTGATTTCATTATTTGGACTTAAGGGTGGTGGAATGTGTGTGGCCCAATACTTCCTGTTTTGAGGCTTCTTTAGATATTAAAAAATTCAGTACTAAAGAGCTTAAAACTTCTCAAAGGCTCAACTGGATGGTACTGCTTGTGCAAACAGAGACCAATTGTTCACCACTTTAGGGTTACAAAATATATTCCCCACTGAACACACTGCTTAGTAACAGGTTTTTAATTACATTTTAGCTATTTCAAGAAACTACTCTATTTGCCTAAGGTCCTCTGGCTTTTATAGCAAATAATACTGGTGGCACAGATTTATTGCATTTCTTTTTGAGAAGATCAGAGACAGATGATATCACTTCAAAGAGCAATCAAATTACTTAAGTCATCTGCTAATGTAATGACTAACACCAAAAATAACTTTGAAACATTATGTTTCGACTCTCTGTACTGATTGCATTTTATTCTTAAAAGAAACTGCATCTTAAAGTATTAATGGCCATGGGCTACAAACATATTATATTCAGTCAAGGAAGCCACGGTGACAAGTTTGCAAGACCTGAGCAGGGCTTTGGATAACAGGACGAATTACAGGTCTCTCATTCATAGGATTGCCATAAATTGATTAAATGATAAAAGGAAAATAAAAATAAAAGAAAAATGTTCTGCTTATCAACCTTAGTAAACAAGCATTCATTGCTGTGAAATTTAAGAACTTTTACTAAACATAATTTTCTATCTGCTACTATAACAAAGGGAATCATTTTCTTCTGTTTGGCCCTATAAAGGATAATGAATGTGTTGCACATACTTTCAGGCATAAAACATTGGACTGTGGCATGTGTGCATGAATTTCACTGAGAGTATCTCTCTCTCTCTCTCTCTCTCTCTCTCTCACTCTCACTCACACACACACACACACACAAACAGACATAATAATAACACTGTATGTTTAAAACATTTAAAAAAACAGTTTTCTTTGAAATAAAGTGCTCTCGAGATCTTGAGCCAAGTTTGTAAAAACCAACCATACTCTGTCAGAAATAACAACTGCAGTAAACTAAGCACCTCTTATTGGTTCACAACTACTTGAGGTATTACGTTATCTATCCGTCTTCAAAAACACTGTTTAGGGCACACGTTAATTTGGAACAGTATTTTTAAATGCATAATTAGTTCAAATACTCTTAAAAAACCAATAGCAACTTACCATATGATGATATCGTCATAAGTAAAACCTAGCTTTTCTTCATTATGACCAGCATTACAAAGAAGCTGTAAGTAAGAAACATATTTTCAGTTCTTTGAACCGGTCCACTCATATTTTTTTCCATCCTCCTCAAATTTCTCCAACTACCTAAAGCATTAACTAATCTGAGCTATTTTTGAAGTTAACAGCTAAAGACAATTGACCAAGTTGTTGTTATTCTTATCTGATGTTAATGGATATATTTTAAAACATTCTTATAAGAAAAAACTAGCTACTTGTTATAGGAATGAAAATTTTGAAGTGATCCCTATTATTTTTGATATATCATATATAATCATATGTAAGTCGACCTCATCTATAAGTCGAGAGCATGTTTTGAGATCAAAAATCATGAATTTTTATATGACCCATGGCCAAATCAAGAGTGATTTCGTAGAGGGGAAAGCATCAATGTGCATCAGAGGGCTAACTTCTCCTGGTTGTCACCATTTTTATGACCTAGGCATTCCATAAGCCCAGAAGTGGTGTTACAGCAGAGAGAGTAGAAGGGTTTGGTAATTCTTTTAGATTCTACAGGGAGTGACTGTGCTCTCACCTTTCATCACTCTTTTTGGATGAGAGCTGAGATACAGTACTCATATTGACCCATGGAAAGGTCAACCCAGTTTTTTAGGGTTGATTTTTTTTACTGCAATTTGTATACTTATACATGACTATAGGATAGCTTGAATTCTGTCATCTTCCCAAAAGGGAGTGTAAAAGCATTACAAGACTATCAAGTTTAGACACATACTTAAAAACATTAAATACAGCTAATTCATTTTTCTACTCAGTCTTGATGAATGATAGTGATACAGCATACTCTGGAACACCTGTGGCCACTGCCACCACTCTTCAAAATATAGGTATGTAGGATAAAAATCAGTTTCGAATATGCCAAATGTTAAAAATTGCATTAAGAAGACCACAGTTTATGGTAAGGGCTTGGGGGGGTATTACATGGCACATAGAAATTTTACTTTAAAAGTAGTGGGTCCAGAAGCCATTGGATGGCATCCGGGAGTTCCAAAACACATTTTTGGAACCCCACCCCCTTTAACCAATGAGCACAAATATGGTAGCACTCATACATGGGGGGGGGGGGGGATGACATGCTGGCCCACTTTAAAAGAAGCATAATTATCAATGACAGCTCATAGAAAACTGAAAAAGACAAAGACATTTTTAAGCTGCACAAAAGGCTTAAGGTTACATGCCTTTATGAGTACTTTCACTAAAAAATAAGTTTTCAACTAATAAAAATGATTTTGGTTGCGGGAAATAAGACAGCAATATCGCTACCAGAATAGTAAGAAAGCCAGTGTATAAGTCTATACCTATCTACCACCAATAAATCTATGTGGAGGTAAAAAAAGTTATTTTCTAACAGTTTTAGCAACAGATAGCACAATCATACAAACTACCTACTACAAAGATGGCTGTGTGCAAACACCACTTTTCTGAGATTTTCATACACTTGAACTGCATAAAAAGCCATCTCAAATTTTCCTTAGATATCATAGTCTTCTTCACAGAATGCTATTGCACACTGGTTATGGAAGACAATTTTTAAAAGAATGTCGAGAATTCTAATTGGAGGCTTTAGGAATAAAACATACAAATTTAATGGAATTGATTCATGGGGTTTGTAAAACACTACAGACAGCAACAAAATTTTCCCCAAGTCTTGATTTTCTTTTTGAACTCCACAATGAAAGTAAGGCCTCAGTGGGGATTGTGATACATTCACAGAATTCCTAGTATCTAGTCAAGTTTGGGGCTCTTTAAATATTTCATAGTTTCTATGTGCAGGAAGAGTTTTTAGATTGGAGTTCTTGCTCGAGTATTTAGGTTTAACACATATGACTCCTTGATTTTTCCATGGTGCCATTTTTGTCTGACTGGCACTAACAGTGATTTCCTTCTGGTGCCACGTCAAAGCACAACTTTTCATCACTTTGAAATGCACAAGCAAATAATTTTAAATTGTTGTGGTTTTTACAGTTCTTACTATGGTCTTTTAATTTTGTTTAAAATAAATATACTTAAATGCTTTAAATCAAGAACATTGTACACTGCCCTCAGATTCCATTATAAAGCAAGAGATATGAATATTTTAATACATACTATAATTAACAGGATAAAAATTAAAAGCATACAATTGTATCATCACTTTTAATACTATAAATATATTGTGTTATGGAATGTGATGTTTAAAATCCCTAACAGAATTAGGTATTCTTTATTATAAGGCCACAATTACTTCCCACATGAACACTTATATCAAATGCATACACTAACAAATGCAAACACCAAAACCTTAACTTTATCTATTTCACTTGGTTGTTGATTGAAATACCAGTTTAAAAATTCCTGAATGCAATGCATACTGGCTTAGAAGAATATGAAACTTTAACTTTAATAAAGGATACTATATAAAGAATTTGTTCTTACGTATTTATAAGATTTTGTAGTTATATGGTACTGTGAAAGCAACAGATCCTGGGTAGTTGAGTTATTTCAAGTGTCAATATATTTTAATTCTGCTAATTTTCTATTTTGAGTTAGAACATTTTCAGTCACTCCCAGTCATGACTGGATAATACTACAAAGCTGAGTCATAGCAATTCATGTCTCCATGCCTTAAATGGAAACTTAAATTAGAATGATAAGAGCTTGACAACAGCAGAGCAATGAAAGAAACAAAATATCATATTTCATTCTAATAGCATATTTGATGGTCTTTTGTCAACAAATGGTGCAGTTAAAAGAGTCACCCACAAAAAAAGTGCGCTTTTTTCAAAAGACTTCCAAGCAGGAAGAAATGTTAACTGCTCAACCACACAGGTATAGTTTAGTTTGTCAAGCACACTACACATACCCTAACATCTTTCGATAAAAGTCATTCTTTACTATAAGCTGATAAAAAGAGACTCTGATACTAAGGAAAATTAGGGAAAGCATTACTTTCCCACCAATGTTTACCTTGCAGGTTGTATTTATGAAAGTGCAGTTAAAATCCACTCTCTACAGTACGCTATTCAAGTTGGAGACTGCACCATCCCCCCATGTCATCATCACTTTCCCTTCAAGGATTACTCAGAGTAAAAGGCTAAACCTGCCACTCCAGGAGTCCTTCTGGGGATAAAAAATATATAACTGCCTTAGCAGAATTTTTACTTTTTTCAAGTGCAGGCAGACAAGGGGGGGAAAAAATCTTTCCTTGATACCTTATTGTCTAAATTTCACTAACACTAGTCGACTAGCTGAGTTCTCCAAGTCCTTTTTAATCAAACGTACATGAATCATTTTTCAATTTATGCTCTGACATCCTATTTAAAGATGGAAGTAAGAAAACATGGGGTTTCTCCTAGAAAGACACTACTGTAGACTTGGCAGGCAATTTTCTTCTACTTGGACCTTTTCTCTACTGTCCAGCTCCAACTTAGTTTCAACTCCTTCATAAAAGACAGGTGCATATTAATTAGAAATACCAAATTTACTACGGTATAGTAAGAAGGTGGTACAAAGCATTTAATCTCCACCATGTCAATCATCAGGCTACTAAGACTAATAAAATATAAAATATATTTGTCTGAATAAGAAAACTTTAAAATTTCCAATAAAATAAGTATGCAACAAACTAGGCATTTAGCATTATACGTTTTTACCTTGAAGCCAGAGTTAGTACATTTCTACCGACTCCAACTCCCAACAAAATTGTTTCTGACTCTGACTCCACCTCCAGAGTCCTGAGAGGGAACGTTCAATAAACTACAAAATAGCTTCCTTAGTTATACATGTGTATACATGAAAAGGGCTTTTGGCTGAATTATGTACTCTGCTATTAAAAAGGCTTAAAACCAGCTACTGGCATGCTGGTAGGGGTTAGAACTTTAAATACAGCAGTATCTTGTATGAGATGACTCATGGTATTAATTACTTAGAAAAGGTTTAAGAGTGCAGTGAGGACATTTTTAAAGGCACACAACTGATTGCTAGGCATGTTGGAAAAAGAGATATCACCATTCTAGTTTTTTATTTAACTTTCTGGTTGTCAGTAGTCAACTATGCTTGTTACTTGAGCTGGTGAAATCATGTCAAGTGAGACACAAATGTGTGACTCTCACATGTTTGGGAGATCACATCACCAGTTCCTTCTGTCTTTCCCTTGAATAGAAGGTTTAGTTCTCAGTATATGTTTCAGAGAATTTGCATCACATGAGAGCACTGAGGGGTAGTAGTTTGCTTTCAGTAAAAGTGTCTGAGGCTAAAGTTTCACAATGTCTTAAAAAATTTCAACAATACTTGATTTCCCAAAACATAGCTAATAAAATTGTAAGCAATAGGAAACACACATATCCTTGCTGCTGACAACATCATTGCATTTTACATTTTTGATGACAATGTAAGTATGCAAGGAAAACATAATTACAAATGCATGTCTTACATTGGTCAGTGAAATGAAACTGTGGTCCCGTCCACACTGACCCTATATCCTATGAACTGATCCCAGATTATCTCCTTATCCCAAATTATCTGGCAGGAGAGATTCATATAATCCAGTTTAAATCAGATAATCTGGGATAATATCCTGTGATATAGGGTAGTGTAGAAGAGAGCTGTGTCTTCCTGCTATCTGTACAAGCAGTGACAAAGCATAGGTTTAAACATAATAACAGAACTGTAGACTTGGAAGTAATTCCAAGGGGCTAGGTATCTAAATCCAACTTTCTGTAGAAATCAATTGATTAAAATATCCTTTTTTGTTACTTTTTACAGCATCATAAAAAGCCCAACAATAGGTTTCTAAATACATGTTGAGGATCCCTTATCTAAAATTCTGAAATCTGAAATACTTCAAAATCTAAAGTTGTCCACATGAATAGCTAAGAGAATAAAACTTTCGCTTACTTGGACATATAAGAGATATGTGAGGAAGGGCCTTTTCCCCACCTAGATGAATGTTATTTTACAGCATTCATTCTTATTACATCTTGTTCCTGTTATTGTATTATAAAGCTTGTGAATGACCAAACAAATCCATAACCAGATGGAAAACTTTATAAAATTACGCATCGATCCTTGACTGCTTCTGATTACTTAGTTATCAAAGTCTGTAACATCACCCCTAGGTTAAAACATATACTGTAAATTTTACTAGTTAGCAAAATACTTACCTTAGTAAAATTATTCAAGTGGCCCAGTTTTCTCATATTTGAAACCCCTTGCAATTTGGCCACATTTTGGAGAATCTCTCTCAGATTATCAGAGGGGTCTGCAAAAGAAATATGGTATTGGTAGACACAAGTTGGGGAACAGTATCCAGACTATCCCCTCCAAGGAAATACTATCTTCAAGTGACTATTACAAAAACCACGTTCTATTTTTAGGTCAACTGTCAATGGCCTGCTCATAGGTCAATGTTTAAAGGCGAGGTGAGTGAGGAAGAATAAATTACCACAATATCTTGCCCCAAAAACCCCCAATATATTCTTCAAGAAATGTATTGATCCTCGCTTAAACAGCAATACACATAGACAAAATATTCAGTGTAAAATAGCAATAAAAAACAAACCAGAAGTCATACCACAGATTCCTCTGAAATTGGAAGATTAAGAAAAAATAGTAGTTTAAAACATTTACTATGTTTACAAACATACCAAACTACATTAAAGCACATACTATTGGTAGTTGCCTAGGGACCTCAAATTAGGAAGAAAACACCCAATTTAATGCACATAATATTTCTGGGCCACACCTACTAACCCTTATCTGAAGACAGACATAAGCCCAGATGTATTACAAGTGGGAATTTACTAGCACTTAGATGTAAGAAAATTATAAGAGCCAGCATGGTATAGCATCTGAATGCTGGATTAATATTCTGGGAGAATGGGATTCAAATCTCTGCTTACCCACAGAAATCCACTGGGTGGCCTTGGGCAAATCATAGGGCACACCTATATTGTAGAATTAACACAGTTTGATATCATTTTAGCTGCCATGGCTCAAAATCATGCAATTCTGGGATTTGTAGTTTGTGAGGCACCAGAACCCTTTGGTAGAAATGAAGAAAGCATTTTTAAAACTACAAATCCCAAAGCATTGAGCCATGTTAAAGTGCTGTCAAACAGCATTCATTCTACAACATAGTAGGCCCATACTTGTCCAGTATCAGAATAAAGCAATGGCAAACTTTCTCCGAATATATCTTGCCAAGGCAAGGCTATGATAGGTTGACCTCAGTGTCTGCCTGAGTCAGAAAAAAATTGAAGGCACATAACAACAAATTATGGACAAAATGGTTTAGGTTTTATTTCCAAAACACAATTAAGATGACAGACAAATGAAACAGGCACTAATATCTTGCTTTCACCTTACTGAAAAATTCTACTTCAAAATCAACACGTGAACAAAGAAAGATCAAGGAGAACCAAATACAAGAGTCATATCAGAAACTCTGCTCCCTGTCATGAATTGGAGAGATAGCATTAGATAACGGAAAGGGAATCTCTCCTATGCTCCTTGTGCAATGTAGTATTGTTGTTTTCCAGTGCTCTATAGTTCCGCAACATTTAAAGAGCCTCAAATTTCCTATTCCTGTCTTACTGATTTAAATTGTTGTTAAGTTTGGCTGTGGACTTCTTGCTCAGCCATCCTGAGAATGCAAATTTTTAGAGGGTGTGCACTGAAATTAAAAGTTTAACAAAGATAAATAAAGATTTCATAAACATCAACTTATGTTACTAGCAGGAGTGTACTGAACACATACTAGCAGGAGTGTACTGAACACAAATTCAGGAATCATATCAGCAATATCTCAAACAGTCCTCTCCTACTTTCATACCTTCTTTTAAAAACTTCAAGAATCTTAGCAGCAATGCTCAAAAGTGGTACGGCTACTAAACACACTGTCTAATTTTGAGGTGGCTTGTAAAATGTCTCCGTGAGTTATAGCTGTAGCAGTCATGCATGAAGACATGCTCCAACCTAGTAGCCAGCTTTTATGAAGGACAAGTAGAATTAAGTATTCAGCAAAAAGCAATACATTAAAAATAGTCAAATGTGGTAAAAATTCCTTTACATTTTTCCAGAATAAGGAAAGTATCATGCTTTATAGAATGAACTGATTCTGAGTTGTTCAGGACTGCTAATAGAGAAAGAACCTTCTCTAGAGAACATTTCATTGAATATTAAAACTCACCCGTAAAAGAAGATTGAAAAGAATAGTGTTCTTACGCATGTACCACTAAGTTTCTTATAACCTTTATTTCCATGGGCATATTATAGATGGGAAAATTCCTTCCCTATGGTTTAGCATAACTGAAAATACAATTTGACTGATTCTTCATTTGTTTTGTACTTTCAGCATAATATTGGGAACAGCTACCCCAGTTTTTAAAACCTGTAGCTCCAGGAATGAGTTGGTATACAACTTAAGTACCAAATTCCAGGGTTGAAGTTTTCCACAATGTGTTTTTATTTTCAAAATAAAAATGAAACAATGCTTGTTCAATAAGGTTTTTCAAAAGGAAAACATTTAATATAGTCATATGAGCAAGTCAAGTAAAACTGTGTTTTCTTCCCTCTGTGTAATAAAACACTTCCTGACACAGCCTTTAAAAACTCTTCAATATATATATATAGCATACTATATAGTATGAAATACATATAGCAAAGTTTGGCATACCCCAGTAAAGTTTTTGCACTGATCAGGTTTGTGTGGCCAACATGGAACAATGAAGATTCCTATTTTTATATTAAAAATGATAATCAATTTCAGTCCTGCAATATAATCTTCACACATACACACACACACACACAAACCATACATCCTGTATGAAACTATGAGAGGAAAAAAACTTCAGAAAAAATACGGTATGCAGCAAAATTACTAGTGTGTTCATTATGGAAACAGGCACCTGAATTTTATTATTCATTTATTTATTTATTATTTCCATTATTTCTATCCCGCTCATATCACCCAAAGGGACACCAATTCTGTTACATATTTTTTTATTTTTAAAGTAAAAAATGAATAAGCACCATCTTAAAAACATTACAGTTCTTCCTGGACTGAAAAAACACACCAAGTTGTTCAACTGGTGACTAGGCTTCTTGAGATAGCATCTACATTGGACTGGCTGTGGCTACAAATCCTCCTGCTATGCCAGACAGCAGCACACGCAGTGAGCAAAACTGCCACAGGTATTTATGGCATGCAGTGGAGCTGTGAATCATAAGCCAAAGAAGAAGAGCAAAAAAAAATTAATAGAAAACATTTAGTAAGATGTTTTAAACTTCTGTTTTGTGAGAAAGCAAACATGCCAAAACAAAATTCATGTGATCATTTAGTCGCAAGTCATTTTTTTTCTGAACAAAATGGAAGAAATAGAAAAAAAGAAAACGTTTTTCTTCCCAATTGATACCTAATCCACTCATTGTGAAAACACTTTCCAAATACATAACTATTGTTTTATATTGAACTAGCTTTGCCCGTCCACATGTTGCTGTGGCTTACGGGAATCATTTGCTGGCCAGGTGGAATAGCAGTGAATAGCCTTGCAGCCTCAAAGCCTGGCCGTTTTCTGGAGTAGCTGGAGTAGCACCCTCAATCAAAGAGCTGCTTTGAAGCCTGGCTACTTCCTTTGTAGGGGAATCATTGTTTGGCCAGCTTGAATTGCACTGAATAGTCTTGCAGCTTAAAAGCCTGGCCGCTTTCTACATAGGGCATCCTTGCTAGGCCAGGTTGAATGGGACAAAGTAGCCTTGTGGCTTCAAAGCCTGTGGATTTTTCACCTAGGGGAAATCTTGGTTAGCCAGTTTGAAAAGCACTGAATAGCCTTTGCTGCTTGCAAGCCTGGCCGCTTTCTACCTTGCAGAATCCTTGGTTGGCCAGTTTGAATAGCAATTAATAGTCTCGATGTGGCAGGTATGAATGCTGTAATTAGGCACCTTGATTAGCATTTAATGGCCTTGCAGCTTGTTGGGAGGCAGGCATGTAGCCGGGGGGGGGGGGGGGGGTTCTGATTTCCTATTTTAAATTATGTTATGTATTCCTACTTTATTAACTTGCTGGTCCTGGTCACTCATTGAAGGGTTTCCTTGCCAAACTGAATAGCTGAAAATGAAATTCCAAATTAGGCATCGCCAGCATTCTGATAGCATCGCTCCACAAAATGACTGTATATACTTTATGTGTCTGTATTACTAGGGGATTCATTCTGATATCAATTACTCATATGTATGTTGACAAGAGCCACAAACATCTAGTCTGAGTGTACCAAATGTAATGCATGGATAAAGGCTCATGAAAAATTATCTTCAGCTATTGGTTTGCAACAGAAGTAGCCATGATGCTGCTTCTGTTCTTTTTAAAGATCTGAGTGTAGAAATGGTGGTGGTGGCCAGGGGCAACTTGCCCCCCAACGTGGCATTGGTGCTTTCTCCTCCACAAAATGGCACTCAACTAATCCAAAGGTGATTTCAAAATTCATATTTTTTATTCTAAAACCTGCCCTCAACTTCACATATCAGGTCAACTTATACATGAGTCAGTTCTCTCTCTCTCTCTCTCTCTCTCTTTTTTTGGTGTCTACAAAGTACCCAATGTTATGTTTTTCAGCAAATAGCATTTTTGCGGGAGAATGATGAAGTAGAAATCATTTTGTTAAAAGAAGACTTGAAGTATGCATATGATAAAGTAGGTTAGGTGTTTCTCAGGTACTTTCTTTGATACAGATACAGTTTCAGAACTAACTCGTGCCATTACTGACATCACATCTTTAAAAAAAATCTTTAAAATGATATATTTAAAACAAAGTATGGATAGCCTTTCATGGATGAAGGGTTAGGGTTAAGGTTAGGGTAAAGGATCCCTGGGCAGCTTATAAAACACTAGGAAAGTGAATACCGTATTGAAACTGCAATTGAATCGTTCCAAAGAAGAGAGATGGGATGGAATATGTGGCCAATTTACAAGGACATATTGAGAAAAGAAAACAAAGACTTCAGATTGAAATCACACGAAGAAATTAACACAAACCTCACCAAGATATCTTGGCTTCAATACTACCAACTGCAGGAGTACTTCAATAAGGATAAAAAAGTAGGATTTGCTACAGGGATATCCTATTGGAACGTGATAATTAAAGAGAAGAAGAAAGTCGTAACAAGAATTTACAAAACCTTACTTGAATGGAGCACTGAGAAGGAAGTTGTCAAACAATATATGATAAATTGGGCTAGGAATATAGGTAGATCGATTACATTAGAGGAATGGGAGACAATTTGGAAAACAAAAATGAATTATACATACTCCTACGAATTAAAAGAGAATCTAATTAAGATGACCCATCAATGGTATTTAACCCCACACAAATTGGCAAAAATGTCGAAAGATGGATGTTTTTTTTTCCCTCCCCCCCCCCCTCCCCTCCTCCCTATCCCTAGGAAAACCCTTCAATAAAAATTATTGCCAAAAAAAAACTGCAGTAACATTCCAGGATAAGAGACATTAAAACTTCTCAGTCAGTGTACAAAAATGTATAAATACATGTTCTTAAAACCGAAATCTAAAAACACTTATATGATGAAACATTCTGAGGCAGTGTTGAAAAGAAAGCAAGGACCAGTACCCAACTGAGTCAGCCATTTGTGTAGTGAATAATAATGCAAGCACTTTGAATGTTTTTGTTATTTGTTATCTTAATAATAATAATAATAATAATAATAATAATACTTTATTTATATCCCGCCACCATCTCCCCACGGGGACTCGGGGCGGCTTACATGGGGCAGTGGCCCAAACAACATAAGAACAAAATATAAGCAACACAATAATTCACAATATAAAAAGATAAAACAATAATACAATATATCAATATAAACAACAATACAAGATAAAAATTTCATTTAAAACACATAAATGATAAGACCGTAATAAAAACAGGATAAATTATTAAAAACTCACTGGGGCTGATTAATTAATGACTATCTCCGAAGGCCTGCCGAAACATCCAAGTCTTCAGTTGCTTCTTGAAGGAAGGTAGAGAGGGGGCCAACCTAATCTCCCTGGGGAGGGAGTTCCAGAGTCGGGGAGCCACGGCCGAGAAGGCCCTCTCTCTCGTCCCTACCAAACGCAGTTGTGAGGAGGGTGGAAGTGAGAGGAGGGCCTCCCCGGAGGATCTCAGCGATTGGGTGGGTTCATAGGGGACGACGCGGTCACGAAGACAGGCAGGTCCCGAACCGTTTAGAGTTTTATAGGTAATAACCTGCACCTTGAATTGGGCCCGGAAAATTATCGGTAGCCAGTGGAGCTGCTTGAACAGGGGGGTTGACCGCTCCCTGTAAGCAGCTCCAGTTAGTAACCTAGCTGCCGACCGTTGTACCAACTGCAGTTTCCGGACCGTCTTCAAGGGCAGCCCCACGTATAGCGCATTACAGTAATCCATCCTTGAGGTAACCAGAGCATGGACCACCATGGTCAAGTCAGACTTCTCGAGGTACGGTCGCAGTTGGCGCACTAGCTTTAGCTGTGCAAAGGCCCTCCCGGCCACCGCCGACACCTGAGCATCAGGAGGACCCCCAAGCTGCGGACCTGTGCCTTCAGGGGGAGTGTGACCCCGTCAAGCACAGGTAGCCACCCTATACCCCGATCAGTCGCACGACTGACCTGGAGGACCTCTGTCTTATCAGGATTAAGTTTCAGCTTGTTGGCCCTCATCCAACCCATTACAGCGGCCAGGCACTGGTCTAGGATCCAAGGGGCTTCCTTGGAAGTAGGTGGAAAAGAGTAGTAGAGTTGAGTGTCATCTGCGTAGAGATGGCACCGAACTCCAAAACCCCGGATGACCTCGCCCAGCGGTTTCATGTAGATATTAAAAAGCATGGGGGACAGAATGGAACCTTGCGGGACCCCACAGGTCAAAGGCCAGGGGTCCGAGCAGATGTCCCCCAGCTTCACCATCTGGGTGCGACCCTCCAGGAAGGACTGGAGCCACTGGAGAGCAGTACCCCCAAGGCCCATCCCGGAGAGCCGTCCCAGAAGGATACCATGGTCGATGGTATCGAAAGCTGCTGAGATGTCTAAGAGGGACACACTCCCCCTGTCCAACTCTCTACGGAGGTCATCTACCAAGGCGACCAAAGCTGTCTCAGTGCCATGACCAGGCCTGAAACCAGACTGGAATGGGTCAAGATAATCGGTGTCATCCAAGAATCCCTGGAGTTGAAGTGACCTTCACCTGAGTATAAGCCGAGGGGGGCTTTTTTAGTCCTAAAAAAAGGGCTGAAAAACTATACTCGAGTACATACAGTAAATGTTTCCAATAAAAAAAAACCTGAAATGTTAGCAAGCATTGGCAAAAGTATATTTTATCTAATTATTCATATAAGTTGCACTGTCAAATTGTATTTTGATAAAGCAAGAATAAATTCTACTGTCAGTTTCTACTATTTTCTACATTGGATTCTATCTTCCATATCAAAGCACTATGGAAGCCAATTTTCCATGGTCACTCCCATGTCACTTCAATAAATTTTGAAAGAATCATATACACAGTGAAACCCACATGACACCTTCCCACAAGAAGGTGATCAGTACATGCATGCACAATACACCCTGAGCAAGATTTGATTATTATCCTGAAAGCAACATAAAACACCATTATCCTCCATATGTCTGCTATAAGTTGCCTGTTGATTTATGGAGACCCAATACATTTTATAGGGTTTTCTTAGGCAATGAAAACTCAAAGGTGATTTTGCTAGTTCCTTCCTCTGAAATATAGTTTATAGCCTGCTTCTTAAACCCCAAGGAAGCTGTCCTGAACCCAAACCAGTGTCTCTCATCAGTAATGGACTAGATGAGAGCAAATAAATTGAAACTTAATAAAGACAAAGGTACTCCTGGTCAGTTGGAAGGCAAATCAGGGAATAGGGATCCAGCCTGTGCTGGATGGGGTTACACTCTCACTGAAGACACAGGTCTGCAGTTGAACCTAGAAGCCCAAGTGTCAGTGGTGGCCAGGAGAGCCTTTGCACAATAAAAACTTGTGTGTCAACTGTACCCATTTCTTGAGAAGCTAGATCTGGCCACAGTGGTACATGTCTTAGGTACATCCTATCACAAACTGAAGAGTGCTTGAAAACTTCAGGTGGTTGGAAGAGCTGCAGCCAGGTTACTAACCTGGGCTGGCTAGTGGGAGCGAACAACCTCCTGTTACAGCAGCCCCATTGGCTGCTAGTCTGTTTTCGGGCACAATTCAAAGTGCTGGTTATGACCTTTAAAACCCTAGATGGTTCAGATCTGGGTTATTTGGCTGAATGCATCCCCTTGTATGAACCTGCCCTGGCCCTGATATCTTCAGGAGAGGCCCTTCTCTCGGTCCCACCTCCATCTCAAGCTCGGTTGGCAGGAACGAAACTCAGTGGCTGCCCCTCAACTCTGGAACTCTCTGCCCAGGGAAACCAGAATGGCCCTCTCCCTGCTGTCCTTCCAGTGGCAGGCTAAAACCTTTTTATTCAGGCAGGCTTTTAAAAATGAAGGTTTTTAAGAACAAATCAGGGGGTGCTGTGGTTTTTAACTTTGAATATGTTTTAATGGAGTTGAACTGTGATTTTCTATTACTGTTTATATTTAATTCTGTTTTAATGTTTGCATATTTATATATTTTAATTTGTATGCTAATGCTTTTATGTCAAGCTTTTTGAGTCTCCTTTCGGAGAGATAAAGTGGGAGGTATAAATAAATATAATAATAATATGGGATCATGAAAAAAATTCAGCTGTAAAGTTTCTGAATGTCACCCATTTACACAATCTGTTAGCATCAATACAGTGTTTACAGTGGACTCTGAGAAAATGCTTTCACTGTAGACCACAAAAAGGGAAATCAATCTGTTTCGCAACCCTTACAAATGCTAATTTATTTTAAGTAAATGTTTGGTTTTTAAACCTGTTCTATATATCATATATCTGGGGTCATGTAAACATTTCTCAGGTCATGAGTAAAAAGGGTTTAAGAAGCCCTGGTCTACAGTACCTGTTATTTACTGATGGTCTCCCATCCAAATACTAACAAGAGCTCTATTTAGCTTCCAAAATCAGCCAGGATCTGATGATTTTAGAGTATTTATATTATTTTGACTGTTACTTCCATGTTGCTATACTGTTTTTATAAGAAAATTAGTATAGCAAAATATCAGAATTACGAGTATCTTAAGTGTCAGAAGTGTAAAGGATCTAAGAATTATAGCCTGCAGCACTCTTGAGCCTATTAATTTTGTAGTTGAAGGGTGAATGAATGTTTTAATATATTTACAAATCATGGCTAAACTGCTCAGCTAAAAACAAATAAAAAACAATGCAAAACTGTGGCCTCTGCCACTGGGTAGAGCTATTGAAAGGTTTAGGGTTCTTTCCTCCTATCCATGAATGTTTTCCAAAGGAGAAGCAGCAGAGATCTTGCTTCTCCCCTTCTCTAAAAAAAATAACATGTTACTTCCACTGTCTGTTTTACTGGGAATGCTTAGCTGTAAACAACACACTGACCTTTGCTGTAAATATGTGTATTTTTTTAATCTACTATAAACAACCTTGGGGAATACTCAATCACAAGGCAGTAATATAAAGCTTTTTAAAAATACATAGAGCTGAAATATCTTTCACACTATTTACCACTGATAACCAGTTATGTTTACATAGCTCATCAACAGTTAACATGCTGCACAGAAGAATGCATATGTCTGCAAATTTACTACAAAACAAAATTCTACATCAAGAATATGACATCCAAAGGTCTTTCAAAAATGCCAGTATGAATGAAACTCCAAACATCACCATGTCTTGAGGACTAAATCCAGTCATATTTGAAGTCAACTTGCCTACAGGGACAAGTAGGCTTCATTTTAACTGTAACTATAAACAAGCTGAGGCAGTGACACACTACTTCCAAGAAGATCACTGACAACACAGAATCAATCTGAAGGAGAAAATAGGATACCTTTGGAAAGACCTGCTGGAATTTGCATATTGATAACTACATTAACCCACAAACATTGAAAAGCTCAAATACTTGTAACAGTCCTATCAGCATTCAGTGGTAAACAATGAACCTGCAGAAAGATAAACTATACAAAATGAGTTTAGGGGAGAGAAAACCCGAGAAGACAGCAACTGTCTTTTGTTTTCATGATCCTGCACTCCCTTTCCCTAACTGTCAAAACCACCCTGGAAAAACAGTTCACCAGAGAGAGATCTTCCCTCTTGGGATTCACACATCCTTCTTCTATAACACAACAATAACACTCCAACACCTACATTATCTGCTTAGACTTCTTGTTTTTCACTATCACACCTGCCTTCCATTTTTTCATATTTTATTCACTATAAATGCCACATTATTTCATAATAAAACAGAAAAATGTTCTCCCCAAACTTTGGCCAAATGATAAAATGGGGGTGGAAAAAGCGAGGGGGGGGAATAGATGTGTGTTGTCCCCCCCCCCCCCCACCCAACAAGGCAATCATTTTATGAAACAAAATACCACCCCAGCAAAAGCAGGACTCCTGCTTCACATGTTTTCTCTCACTGAACCCAACAGTACTCAGAAGCAAAGACTTAAACATATCAATTGACATAGAAGCAGGAGTTAGGGTTCTCAATGGGATTTAATTCCAGATAGATGTGCACATAATCTCTGATAGATGTAAAGTCCCTAGCAGCTATTTTGAGAAGAAAGCAAGGACAGTGGGCCCTCATTATCCGTTCAAGTGCTCCCTACTTTTACTTAAACAAGTTTATGCACAAGTCACATTATGGATCCTTCCACACAGCCATATTACCCAAAATATCAAGGCAGGGGCCTGAATAAAGTGGTGTAGTGAAATGATGTCCCTGATCCAAAATGGGAATACGTAGGTTTGCAGTTTTTTTTTGGGGGGGGGGGGGGTGTTGGAATTTGTGAGTGCCAAATCTATGGCTAATAATAATAATAATAATAATAATGCTTTATTTATATCCCACCCCCTTTCCCCTCAGGGACTCGGTCTGGCTTACAAGACGAAAAAACAATATACATAGTTATCAATCACACCTACAACCCAAAAGGTAAAATCAAAGCAAACAGATCAAAAGGACAAATCACAACACATAGAGGAAATAATCCCAATAAAACATACAGATCATAGCTCATAACATCACCCATACAATTAAAACATATAGTACCAATAAAGCATCCTAGAATGTGCACCTATTAGTAAAAACAATAAAACCTAATTAAAATGGATGATATTAGAACCTCCATTCTTAGTTTACAATTAGCCATTTTCAAAAGTTTGCTTCCAAAGCCATGTTTTTAACTGCTTCCTAAAGATAAAGTGGGAGTCAGTCTAATCTCCTTAAGGAGAGCGTCCCAGAGACACAGAGCCACCACCAGGAAGGCACTCTCTCTCGTCCCCACTTAGATGAAGGAAGGCAGGATCGAGATCAGGGCCTCCCTGGCAGAATGACTGTAGGCGAAATCATCACCTATAAAGTCCTAAACGGTTCAGGCCCAGACTATTTGACAATCTGCACCCCCACTAACTAACCTGTTTGGATACTATGATCATTGGAGGGGGCCCTCCTCTCGGTCCTACCCGTTTTAAGCACGGCTGGTGGAAACGAGGGGGCCCTCTCTATGGTCACCACTTCCTGCAGGAACTCCCTTCTTACGGAAATTAGAACAGCCTCTTCACTCCTCTCTTTTAAGAAACAACTAAAAATGTATTTTTGCACATTAGCCTATGGAGAGGAAAATGATTATTACTGATTCTACCTCATCTGAAGATGCTGATAGAAATTGCCTTAACTTATTGGAGAGCCACATTTCTACATGTTTATATTTTTGTACTGATTTTAACTGCTCAATGTTATTTAAGAGGCCTGACTGATTAGATGTTTTAGCCAATATTGTTTTATTTGCGTCGTTTTAATCTGTTTATTTTATTTGGTTTGTTTGTCTTATTTTGTCACTGTACATAGCATTGAATGTGTTGTTGAAGGCTTTCATGGCCGGGATCACTGGGTTGCTGTGAGTTTTCCAGGCTGTATAGCCATGTTCCAGAAGCATTCTCTCCTGACATTTCACCCACATCTATGGCAGCATCCTCAGAGGTTGTGAGGTGTTGGAAACTAGGCAAGTGGGGCTTATATATTTGTGGAATGTGTAGGGTAGGAGAAAGAAGTTTTGTCTGTCTGAGGCAAGTGTGAATGTTTCAATTGGCCAGCTTGATTATCACTGAATAGCTGTTATGATTGAGCCTCATGGCTCTGTTACTGACAGACGTGGGCGTAAGACTCCTCGAGAGTCAGATACTCTCGAGGAGCGAGAGAGAAAAAGACTGCGAGACATATTTGCAGCACCATCTGACGAGGAGTCTTTCGAAGGGTTTACGGAGAGAATGGAGGAGGGGCTGGTTAGCTCAGAGGAGGATGAGATGGATTGGACTCGGGTAAGGGAGGAAGTGGGTGCCACTGGCCATGATGGGACAGAAGATGAATGGGGACCTTCAGGATTAGACCCATGGTTTAGCTGGAGGGATGGGACGGGATCCACAGCTGGAGATGCTGTTGGGCGTAGTCAGAGGTGTTCCAGCTCTGACGAGGAAAGTGATGAGGAAACGCCCGGGTTAAGGAGGACAGCTGACAGTGATGAAGATTTGTAACTGGCATAAAATGGGGCTTGGGAGCAATTGCAAATTGCGTTGGGCAAGGTAATCTGGGCAAACGCTTGGGATCCGTGTGTGTGTGGGACGCTTCCCTGAAGACTTGTGTGCTTTCCTGTGCTGTGACGTAAGTTGATTGGAATCCAGGGTCAGACGGCGGGAGGGATTGTGTGGGCATTTGTTTGTGCAAACCTGTGCTTACTCTTATTAGCTTGACCTTCCGTCGTCTTCTTGACGGACGCCATCTCCTGCTTTGAGAACTCGGACTGAACTGACCACGGCTTGTCTTCCCCCCTTCTTGGACTTGGAAAAACTACAAACGTCTGCTTCTGGCTTTGATCTACGGAACGGAACTGGTCTACTCAACTGCTACAATCCTTGGCTGAGTTACTCGTGTTGGAGATCCTGTCTGCTGTGTGTGTGGGGGAGCGACGCAAGTTACTCTAAGCACAGTGTTGGCAGCAGAGAGGAATCTGCTGCCAATTAGTTGCATTCTTTGTATCTTTTGTTCCTTGGCTTTCGTTTCGTTTATACCCAGGCTGAAGCAAGCAGTTTGTTTTTACCCGGATTAAACTCCGGTTTAATCCGGTTTATCTTTTGAACATTTACTTTTGCCCCTTTTTGCTCCTAAAGGCAAAAACTGCCTGGCCCTTGTGTTTTACGGGCATTTTTGAGTTCTGTAATCTAATAAACTCTGTTACTTTGAATCTTGTGGCGTTCTGTCCTTGACAATAGCCTAGCAGTTTCAAAGCCTGTCGTTTCCTGCCTGGGGGAATCCTTTGTTAGGAGTTGTTAAGTGGACAGTAAATAAAGAACAACATTCAAAAGACAGGGGAATTCTAAAAAAAGAAACAATCAGGGCCAGCTAACACTTCCTAACAAAGGATTCCCCCAGGCAAGAAGCAGCCTGGCTTTGAAGCTGCCAGGTTATTAAATACTAATCAAGGTGATTAATTGCAACATTCACACTTCCAACAGATGGCATTGAATGTTTGCCATTTTGTTTTTGAAAGCTGCCCTGAGTTCCCTTGGAGAGAAAGGGCAGGTTAAAAACAAAGTTTTATTATTACAGTAGAGTCTCACTTATCCAACATAAACGGGCCAGCAGAACGCTGAATAAGCGAAAATCTTGGATAATAAGGAGAGGTTAAGGAAAAGCCTATTAAACATCAAATTACGTTATGATTTTACAAATTAAGCACCAAAACTGGTTTTACAAAAATGGACAGAAAAAGCAGTTCAATACCCAGTAATTACTATGTAGTAATTACTGTATTTATGAATTTAGCACCAAAACTTCACAATGTATTGAAAATTTGAATACAAAAACATTGATTACTAAAAGGCAAACTGCGTTGGATAATCCAGAACGTTGGATAAGCAAATGTTGGATAAGCGAGACTCTACTATATCATCTTTCCATCCCATAACCTTTTCCTACTCCATATTGCAGAGGGAGATAGAGAAGCCGCTGACAGAAAGATGCACACTGGTTCAAGGACCCCCGGTGCTATTATATACACTGAATCCAGCAAAATGGTGTTCCTTATATAATTATGAACCAGCACAAACTCTGAGGTCCACCGGGGAGGCCTTCCTCTCAATCCCACCCTCTTCACAAGTATGGTTGGTGGGGACGAAGGAGAGGGCCTTCTTGTTGGTGGCCCCCCCAGCTCTGAAATGCCTTTCTGAAAGGAAATTAGGCTAGCTCCCACCATGCAATGTTTTCGGTCCAACCTAAAAACTTGGCTCATTAACCAAGCATTCCAATAGGTATAGAGCCCAAAAGGTTTAAACTGTAGACCCACTTTCATTGAGATCACTTTATATTACTGGTTGGTTGTTATTCATTTTATGTCTATAATTACCATAACGGTTTATTGATGTCTACTTTAGGGTTGATTGATTTTATTATGGTATTGTTTTTTGTCAGGCATGGGCAAATTTCGGCCCTCCAGTTGTTTTGGACCCCAACTACCACAATTCCTAACAGTCTATCACAGCATTTCTCAATCTGGGGGTCGGGATCCCTGGGGGGGGGTTGTGCGAGGGGTCAGAGGGGTCACCAAAGACCTGTATTTTCTGTTGGTCATGAGGCATCTGGAAAGTTTGATCCAATTCTATTGTTGATGGGAGTTCAAGGGGCTCTTTGATTGTAGGTGAATTATAAATCCCAGCAACTACAACTTCCAAATGCCAAGGTCTATTTTCCCCAAACTCCACCAGTGTTCAAATTTGCCATATTGAGTATTCTTGCCAAGTTTGGTCCAGATCCATCATTGTTGGAGTCCACAGGGCTCTCTGGATGTGCCTACCAAACCATTCCAATATTTACTGTTGGTCATGGGAGTTGTGTGCCAAGTTTGGTTCAGAATGCTCTCTGATTGTAGGTGAACTATAAATCCCAGCAACTACAATTCCCAAATGACAAAATCATCCCCACCCATCCCCCAAACCTCACCAGTATTCAATTTTGGACGTATCAGGGATTTGTGCCAAATTTGGTCCAGTGAATGAAAACACATCCTGCATATCTGATTTTTACATTACGATTCATAACAGTAGCAAAATTACAGTTGTGAAGTAGCAACGAAAATAATTTTATGGTGGGGGGGGGGGGGGGGGTCACCACCACATGAGGAACTGTATTAAGGGACTGCGACATTAGGTAGGTTGGGAACCACTGGCCTACCGGCTGTTAGAAATGGTGAGAGCTGGGAGTCCAAAACACCTGGCCGAAGTTTGTCCATACCTGTTTCATGTATTGATGATGTAAATTATGTTTTCATTTGATATTGATGTATCTGTATTACTGCACCGTATGCACTGTTCCATTAAGAGTGCTTTATAAGCCGCCCCAAGATCCTTTTGGGAAATGGTGACGGGAGAGATAAAGTTTTATTATTACTTCTCTCCGCCCCCCCAAGAAACCTTGGGTGGAGCAGAATCCATGGCAATCATAGAATCATAGAGTTGGAAGAGACCTCATAGGCCATCCAGTCCAACCCCCTGCCAAGAAGCAGGAAATCGCATTCAAAGCACCCCCGACAGATGGCCGTCCAGCCTCTGCTTAAAAGCCTCCAAAGAAGGAGCCTCCACCACATTCTGGGGCAGAGTTCCACTGCCAAACAGCTCTCACAGTTAGAAAGTTCTTCCTAATGTTCAGATGGAATCTACTTTCCTATAGTTGTGTTCTAGTCTCCAGGGCAGCAGAAAACAAGCTTGCTTCCTCCTCCCAATGACTTCCCCTCACATATTTATACATGGCTATTATGTCTCCTCTCAGCCTTCTCTTCTGCAGGCTAAACATGCCTAGCTCTTTCAGCCTCTCCTCGTAGGGCTTGTTCTCCAGACCCTTGATCTTTTTAGTCACCCTCCTCTGGACACCTTCCAGGTTGTCAATATCTCCTTTCAATTACGGTGCCCAGAATTGGACACAGTATTCCAGTTGTGGTCTGACCAAGGTAGAATAGAGGGGTACATGGCTTTCCTGGATCTAGACACTATACACCTATACACTAGGTAAAAGGTAAAGGTTTTCCCCTGATGTTAAGTCCAGTCGTGACTGACTCTGGGGGTTGGTCCTCATCTCCATTTCTAAGACGAAGAGCCGGTGTTGTCCATAGACACCTCCAAGGTCATGTGGCCGGCATGACTGCATGGAGCGCCGTTACCTTCCCGCCGGAGCAGTATCTATTGATCTACTCACATTTGCATGTTTTCGAACTGCTAGGTTGGCAGGAGCTGGGGCTAGCAGCGGGCGCTCATTCCGCTCCCGGGATTTGAACCTGGGACCTTTCGGTCTGCAAGTTAAGCAGCTCAGCGCTTTAACACACTGCGCCATCACCAGGGGCCCACCTATACACTATGCAGGCCAAAATCCCACCGGCTTTTTAGCTGCCGCATCACATTGTTGGCTCATGTTTAACTTGTTGTCCACCAGGACTACGAGATCCTTTTCACAGGTACTGCTGTCGAGCCAGGCATCCCCATTCTGTATCTTTACATTTCATTTTTTTCTGCCTAAGTGGAGTATCTTGCATTTGTCCCTGCTGAACTTCATTTTGTTAGTTTTGGCCATTCATCTCTCTAATCTGTTAAGATCGTTTTGAATTCTGCTCCTGTCTTCTGGAATATTGGTTAGCTATCCCTCCCAATTTGGTGTCGTCTGGAGGGGGTGTCTATAGGGAGCATCTTTCCATCCCATAACCCTCCTTCCCTCTTGCGGCTGCCCGAAAGATGCACATCGAGCCCTCCTTGAGCCTGGGAAGGCTTCCCAGGCAGGCCTCGCCCTCCCTCCCTCCTCCCTCCCTCCTCCCATGCCTGCATCTCCGGCTTCCCATTCACTCCCATTCTGACACAGACACACAGAGAGAAGCAGAGCCCAATCCCTCTCCTTTCCCCAATTACCTCGGGTGAGATCGAGGGGCACGTTCTCCTCGCCGCTGTCGTTCCGGCCTGTGAGGGGAACAGGGAGGGAGGGGGCAAAGAGAACTGGGTTAGAGATGAAAGAAAGAAAAGGGGCAGCGGAACCGAAGAGGAAGGAAGAGACGACGAGGACGCCTTCTTTTTCCCCTGCCTCCCTCTCCTTTCCTTCCCTTCCCGGCTTCGGCCAAGCTCACCTCGGATGCGGAGGTGCCTCAGCGACCGGGCGCGGAGATTCACCGCCATGTTGACGGGCGCCGCACTCACAACACCGGAAACCTCGCCCGCTCTCGCGAGAGCTGGGAGGGGGAAAGCCGCCTGGGCGAAGGTTTTGGCTTGCCTGGTTACTCGAGAGCCAGCGAACAAGCGCGCGCGCACGCGGAAGACTGGCTGGCAAAGCGGGCGCGCGCTCCCTCTGGCCTCGCGCCCATCCCTCCTCCTCCTCCTCACCCGCCGCCTTGTGCGCGCGCTTGCTTCCCTTCAAGCAGCCCAATCCGGGAAGAGAAATCAGCGAGTGATTGACAGGCAGACAGGAAGGCATTGTCCCGCCCCTCCCCTGCTGTTGAGCATCTATCTGCATGTTACAGCCTCTGAGGCTTGTCAATCCACATCCATCCCTGGCATACAAATAAGATACGTCTTAAATGTAGATATAAATACAGTAGAGTCTCACTTATCCAACATTCTGGATTATCCAACTCATTTTTGTAGTCAGCGTTTTCAATGCATTGTGATATTTTGGTGCTAAATTCGTAAATACCGTAATTAGTACATACGTAGCATTAATGTGTAATGAACTACTTTTTCTGTATAACATGATGTTTTGGTGCTTAATTTGTAAAATCATAACCTATTTTGATGTTGAATAGGCTTTTTTTAAATCTCTCCTTATTATCCAGCATATCTATCTTGTTTGCTGTGTCATAATAAAATAATAATAATAATCATCATCCGAAAATACATCACACAGTCCTAGACACTTGGGAAGTGTTCGACTTGTGGTTTTGTGAAACGAAATCCAGTATATCTATCTTGTTTGCTGTGTCATACAACGTTGTCGTGTCAATAATAATAATAAATATTTATTTATATCCCGCTTTTTCCCCTAAACAGGGACTCACAATTAAAACATATCAATGTAAAATACGTTACCATAAGGATGGTAAAAACATCAAAAAACATCCGGGCATCCCCTGGGCAACGTCCTTGCAAACAGCAAAATCTCTCACACCAGAAGCGACTTGCAGTTTTTCAAGTCGCTCCTGACATGGAAAAAACCCCCAATAAAAACATTAAAACACATCAGTATAAAATACATATATTAAAAGACACGGTGCAACAATTAAAATTTAAATGTAAAAGGCACCGTTTAAAATTGCTCATTTATGAATCATTAGACCGTAGGCTATTATCATACAAAATAAACACAAGATAAAAATGCAACAATACTAAAGTACTCCATGCAATAAACAGCATATAGTTCTTGTGTGTTAAACAGTGAATGCAATTAAAATGCAATACAGTTAAAACAATTTAGAATATAAACAGCAAAACTATAATTAGATTAGGTAACAGCATCCCCAAAGCAATAAACTGCAATCTTTAGCAATATCATTGATTGAAATTTGTTAAAGAACTGAATGCTACTTCAAACTGTATTGTGTTTTCGAAGGCTTTCATGGCCGGAATCACCAGGTTGCTGTGAGTTTTCTGGGCTGTATGGCCATGTTGCAGAAGCATCATCTCTTGACATTTCACCTGCATCTATAGCAAGCATGTTCAGAAGTTGTGTGATATGTTGGAAAACTAGTCAAGTGGGGTTTTTATATATCTCTGGAATGGACAGGGTGGGAGAAAGAACTCTTGTCTGTTTGAGGCAGGTGTGACTGATGCAATTGGCCACCTTGATTAGCATTGAATAACTTTGCAGCTTCAAGGTCTGACTGCTTACTGCCTGGGGGATCCTTTGTTGGAAGGTGTTAGCCTGATTGATTCATGTCTAGAATTCTTCTGTTTTCTGAGTGGTGTTCTTTATTTACTGTTCTTATTTTAGAGTGTTTTTTTAAAAAAATCTGGTAGCCAGATTTTGTTCATTTTCATTTCTCCTTTCTGTTGAAATTGTCCACAGGCTTGTGGATTTCAATGGTTTCTCTGTGTAGTCTGACAGTTTTCAGCTGGTGGGAGTAACTAAGTGGGCACCACAGACACCACTTTGCAATTTGACACCACTTTAAATGCCATGGCTCAATGCTATGGAATTGTGGGAGTAGTAGTTTTACAAGGTCTTTAACCTTGACTGCCAATGACTGCTGGTGCCTTACCCAACTACGTTGTGCCTGATTTTATAGGATTGAGCAATGGCAGTTAATATGATTTCAAACTGTATCAATTCTACAGTGTAGATGCACCCTACATGGCGATATTCTGCTGGACCTTTTGTCTTTTGTTTTTGCCGTTATCGCCTCCATAGGATAAACCCGACAGTAAGCTTAAAGATCTAACGTACAGGAGCTCACTGTTATCTGTAATAATTGTTGATTCTTAATAATTTCAAAGTTTTATCATCTCTGAATTTAAAACAAGATGCCGAAGTGCTATGGACTGAGATTGGTCCATGAGCAGACCATACTGAATTTCCAAGATAGCCCGGAGGTAACAAATATGCTACCAGTCTGTGAGATATGGGCAGAAACTGCCAGTCCCCCACATTGGATAGCTTTAAAAGCACTGGTTTAAAAGAACCCACCTATATAGTTTGAAGTGGTGCTTATGATATTTTTTACCTTTTGTATTAGTTTGTGCCATCTGCAAATTACTGTTAGATGAGGTTTTGGCTCTTGAAACTTTATAGAAGAGGTCAAAAATCTCATAAGCCTTCAAACTGGGCATTTCTATAGATTGATTCTTTTAAACCAGGTATAGGTCAGGAATGATGGGGGAAATATAACCCAACAGCATCTGAAGGGACACAAGTTCCCAACCCTTGATATATGTTCTTGTTATGTGCCTTCATGTGTATTGTGATTTACAGAAATGTATAGGATTGTCTTGATAAGATGTATTCAGAAGTGGGTTGATATTATCTTCCTGCAAGGTCGAAAAGAAGTGACTCACCCAAGACGACTCGGTGTGTTTTCCTTGGCTGAGCAAAGATTCAGTCACAGATTTCTCAGAGTCCTAGTCTAGTTGTTATATTTATATTTAATATATTTTTATATCTCATTTCCCTCTCCCTGCCTCCCCAACTTTGGATTCAGAGTGTTTCATAATTTGAAAGAGCAATATCTAACTTTTTTCAAATTGTACATAAATTTGTATGAAGCGTAATATAAAATTTGTGGTGGGCGGGTGGGTTTAAAGAAAAAAAAACCCTACCAAATTCAACTTTGGCATATAAATAGTATGTGCAAAGTTTCACACTGTGAGGGTGTGGTTTTACTCAGAAAAATGACTGTTTTTCTTTGAAAAATATAAATGCTTCCTGTTTATCCTGAGAATAATATTGCTTTGACTACTGTTATGAAACTGCTTTTTCATGTACTAAGCCACAAAATAAAGACAACGAAAATATGCATATACTTTGCTTCCTCAGAGAGTTGAAGACAATCAGCAAAAGTAGTCATTGCTTATGCAATATTTTCCCAGGAAAAAATGTTTGTGGGTAATTTTATTTAAGGGAAAGCAATTTTTTAAAATTGTGATTGACCACACTTCATAAAGTGTATACTAATGTATCTTAAAAAGAGGTCACACTATTTTTCCTTCCATTAAGGAGACAATTCCTGCCCCAACTCCCCCTGTACTCCACTTTGCAATTACAGACAGTCCCCAAGTTACAAAAATTTAACTTGCAAATGACTCATAGTTAAGTATGGGGTGAGACAACAGGAAGTGAGAGGAATCTACTCCTAAGAAGGGAAATTCACTTCTGAAAGAGTTATCATGGGGAAAAGGTGTCTCCACACAAGCTTTCTCACCAATCCTTGTTTCTACAACAAGCCAAATTTCTCAAAAATTCAGTTATCACAGGGACAGAAAGCGAGGCAAAAACTTTTGAATGGGCACAGACATTAAAAAAAACACCACATACAGTAGAGTCTCACTTATCCAACACTTGCTTATGCAATGTTCTGGATTATCCAACGCATTTTTGTAGTCAATTGTTTTCAATACATCGTGATATTTTGGTGCTAAATTCGTAAATTACTACATAGCATTACTGCGTATTGAACTACTTTTTCTGCCAAATTTGTTGTATAACCTGACGTTTTGGTGCTTAATTTGTAAAATCATAACCTAATTTGATGTTTAATAGGCTTTTCCTTAATGCCTCCTTATTATCCAACGTATTTGCTTATCCAACATTCTGCCGGCCCGTTTATGTTGGATAAGTGAGACTCTACTGTAAATATATTCTCTGATTCAGATGCAAATGCATACAAATTAAGCATGCCTGTAATTCCATTATCATGATTTTAGATTTGCTGGGATTCAGAACAGCTGCAGAGGTGAAGAACCCACTAAGATGATCTACTTTGGGAGCTTATAGATCTGAGTGTATACCTGATGGCTCTTGAGAGTCTGCTGCTGCATTGGCAGATGATTCTATCAAAGCCTTGGTCAACCTTAGAATGCGAAAGTGGTCAATCAAGGCAGTGGACACAGTTGTTCCTGAGCCTCCCCTCTTATAGAGTGGAGCCCAATGAGCCCACTGGTGATAATGAAATGAGTGACAAATATGACATTTGTAGAAAACCCAAAGTGGTCCTAATCCAGTTTCTGTCTTCAGCAATGGACTGTTGGGATGGTCTAATTGAATCAAAATCCATACAAGGCAAATGTGTTTCTGGTCAATCAAGGAATAAAGATTCAGCCCATCTTAGATGTGGGTCTTCAGCATGGAGGTACTCCTATGCTCAGTGCTGAGCCTGGAAAGTCAGATTTCAGCAGTGAACAGAAGCACTTTTGCACATTAAAAGCTTTAGATGTTAAACATGTCCATGGTAAAACATCCCTTATTCACATTCCATTTGCATTGTTGTAATACAGTCTCAATGGGACTGCCACTGAAGAGTGACTAGAAAGATCGACTAGTCCAAATAGCTGAAGCTGGATTATTATTTAGGGCTAGCTATAAGAAACACACTACACACTTATTGCAATGAATCTACTGGCTGTTTCTAGACATTATTTAAGAAAGCCTTTTATTTTTCAGATACAGGTTATTTGAGGGATTATATTATCTCATATAAACAAGTCTATGTTTTTGAGATCTTCCAGGAAGACCCTTCTCTCCAGGGCTGTAGCCAAGTTCAACCCCCCCCCCCCCCAAAATTTTCAGATTTTTTTTAAAAAAAGCCCTGGTTTACTTATGAATTTTAGCTGATTAACCAAATCCCTATGAGTGTCCACTGAAGTTTATCTGTCCTGAGTGTCCACTGAAGTTTACTGATGGAGCCTGATTTCTAAATTATTTTGGGTTATGGAACTACACTTCATGCTTCGCTAAAAAAAAGTTTCAACCCCCCCTCCCCGAATATTTTTCTGGCTATGGTCCTGTCTCTGTCCCACCTTTCTCACTAGTAGGAGCAAAAGGGATTTCTTTTCTTCATGTCTCCATTACTGCACTTAGGCTTTAGAACTCCCTTAACACACAGGACCACACGTGTCAAACATAAGACCCACAAGCTGCATGTGGCCTGCAAAGCGTTCAATCCCAAGGCAACATAGTTACATTTCCACAGTCTTACAATTGCAATTGAGCCTTTGAAGACAACCATAAGGCTGTTGTGGCCCTTGGTGAAAATGATTTTGACATCCCATGGCTAGACTGACACTCTCTATGGACTTTCTGAAGGAAAGATACTCAATGACAGAATCGGTTAACTGAAAGTCTTAAATTAAATGCTGTTTGGAGTCTTTAATTATTATTATTATTTAAATCAAATTTACAGCTTGCTTAAATATTTTGATGTAAGAAGTTAGATCTGCTTTTTGATTTCCCTTGTGTTCTTTTCCTGGGACATTTCTCACATGTTGTCTTTACAGGGTGTTACTGCTAGTAGGGAAAGTTGGAACTGCTTCACTTTCAAATCTTTTATTGGTCTCTCATCAGGAATTAATGACCAGTTTTGAAAACTCTTATTTTTGCTGGTTTTACAGTGACAAACTCTGTTGTACTGTGCTTGAAGATTTTTAATGTCCTACAGAGTTGGCAGAAATGTCCAACTGTTAGTTAGTTAGACCTCTCCATGGATTAGAATTTTGTTCAGCTAACTTTGATTTTTCTAAACAATAAAACCCCCTTTTTTTTGCAGAGTCTGTCTTGGGTCCCATTGTGCAGTATTACAGTGACATCACTGGAGTAGTGAGTCACACAGCAGGGATTTAGAGAAGAAGGAATCTATTGGGAAAAAAGAAGAGGGTAGCAGGTCAAATTAGATTCATGTGGATGAGAAATGAGCGAACTGGGTAGGAGCTGGAATTCTTCACTGGTTCAGATTACATCCTGGACACCTTGGAGCAAAATGTCATATTTGCCTGGGATTAAAGGTGAGTACTGAAAATTATCATGCTTTGTAATTTGAAGCCAAAGAAATACAAATGTTGGCAACATCTCCACTTACTCCATGCAAGCTGTCATTCTTGATATTGGCTGTCATTGCCTGGCACCATAACAGACATATCCTGCTTATGTTATATTTTCTGCCTTCAAATGTCTGTGTTGTGCCTTCTAAAAGCAGGATTATGATTCCTACCTCAGGAAAAACATGTTGATGGGTGAAGAAGTGGATTCTAAAAATGCTGCAGTTTAGAAAACTCATAAAATCTTTTAATATTTTCCAAATCAGAAAAAAATAAGAATGAAATACAAAAAACAAAAGAACAAAATATGTAATCATCCTTTCACCAAAATATCTTGGACAACATATAATCAATGGTCTCAAGCCTAATATCTCAGAATGTAGCCAAAAGTACATGTGTGTATAAATATATAAACATATATAATATCAAGTGTCCTTAGTAAGGCAACCACCAAGATCTGCCCCCTTTTTAAACAAATTATGAATGTCTCCATGGTGTTTTGGGACAGAGAAAAGATGTGTGTTTGTAAGATGGATTCTGAAGAATGGATGAACACAAGTTGAAGTGTGTATGTACAAGGTTTGGAAGGAACCTCATGACGCCCTGAGATATAAGTAATGGGTATACAGTAGTCATCCAAAGCAGATATGTGAGTTCAATTAGTGAGTGATCCAAGCAGGAAGATAGTGGCATCTCGTTTGGAGTGATAATTTTTCATTTCTGTACTATGGCTACTTTTACATTCACTATTACCACTAGCTCTATGATCTTTATCCATTTGAATCAATGGTTAGGTGCCTGTTTTTTCCTTAAAAGGTTCAAATACCCATTTTTACTTGAGTCTAATGCACCACTGAATCTTATGCGCCCTCAATTTTTCAAAACCTTGAAAATCAATAAAAAATATTTGCTGGCAAATGTAATATGCAACGGCAAAAAGTGCACTCTTTGTAATTTGGGCACAAAAGGTGCGCATTACAGTGGCTGCATGCTTATAATTTCTTATTTTAAAACAAGTGTTAGAACACCAAAGTTTCCAACAATAGAAAAGAAAATCTTGGCATGCATCTGTGCTGTAGAATGAATCCACTTTAATTGCTCTGGCTCAATTGTATTAAATCATGTAGTTTTACAAGATCTTGAACTTTCTCTGTCGAAGAATGCTGGTGGTTCATCAAACTACAAATTCCAGGATTACATCTCATTGAGCCATGGCCATTAAATTAGAGATGACGTTCCTCAAATAGGAGCCCCTAGTAAGTGCTCCTGAAGTATCTTCCCCTTTTTCTTTGGCTCAGAACTAAGGTTACCATATTACACAAATCTAATGCACACTCTAATTTTGGCAAGGTGATTTAGTAAAAAAAAAAAAAAAGGTGAGCATTAGAGTCAAGTAAATACAGTAATAAGTGTGATTTGATATGAGAATGAATAAATATGACAAAATGTTTATTTTATATCCAGTAGCACAGCTGATGACAGCAGTTCAGTCAACGAAGAGAAATCTAAGTCTCCCCAAGTGCATCAGAAATAGGAATGGAAAATAATTTTTTTGGATTTGCTAGTCTTTACTAAAGTCTTTTTACACCTCTTGAGAGAAGCAAGGCACAATCCATCAAGAATATGCAAACTTGCAAGATGAAGTTTAGTCACTGCACGCAAAATAGTGCTTACCTTTTCAAATCATAACAATATATGCATAATTGGAATGTATGCACAAACGTATTTTAGCCAATGTGTAAATTAGGTAAAATGTACCATTTTTGTGGACATCGATTTTAAAGTTTATAATATGCACATATCTCCCAGTGACCCCTTGGCCTCCAAAATTCCACAGCAAGACAAGAAAAAATGTTGATAAGATTTAGTAACCCAGTGAAATATACTTTAAAGAATAGCATTGACATTTTAAAAGTGCTCACTGTATTCCCAACTAAAGGAAAATAAGAGGTCTGGGATTATTCCAGGCTACATAGAAGAATATTTGCATAGTCTCTAACTATGGTATATGTATATATCAGGTCCAGTGTCTGCTTTCTGCCCTCACAAAACATTTTGTCCTTGTTTTGTCTTTTGGAGAGATGGCAAGGATGCTTTTAAAAGTGTTCATTAGTTTGAATGTACTTGCAGTTATTTTTTTCCCCATTGTCAGTCCCTAATGCTATGGGTCGTATGGGCGTGTGCACATCCTTCTCTCCCTCCCTTTGTATCACAGCTTTCTCCCAGAGGAGGGAGAAAGGGCTTACAAAAAAGAAGACATGTGCATTTTATAATATTGCTTAAAACAGGGATAGAAATATCAACATGTATGCAAAGTGTATTAAAAGGGAAATACCAGTACAGTGCTTCACTCCACATTTCTCAATCTACGAAGCTATGTAGTAAACATTGTGAATGTATTTATTTATTTTTAATGTAGGTGTTAAATTTGGTTTATATAACATTCACATGATGTGTGTGATCATAAGTTTTTTTTTATATTAACTACAATCAGATCTTTTTGGAGGTGAAACATCACTATGCTCATTAGGAAAACCAAATGGTTATGGTCAGTTTGCTAAGGCATCCTGCTTTGAAAGCCAGCACAGGGCTTACTGAAGAGTAAATGAACACAAAATGAAGAACAGTAATGGGCTAAGGAAGCCTCAGATAGTGATCCCTGGTGTAAAAAAGTAGCATTAGAACTACAAGAGTGTCCACAACTACTTCTGTGAAACGTTAGATATAATGTGCTTTTCAAGAGAGGAAGAAATTGATGTCTGCTCCAGTGCTTTAGCAGTGCCATACATTGTACTGAGAAAAATGTGGTCACTTGGAAATCTCAACCATGGTCTCAGTCAAGGAAAAGAGGGGCAAACTCAGCAACAATGCCATCCTTCCATTGTGAGGTCTCCTTCATAACCCAGAAACATCTGGAGAAATTTAATCAAAACTTTATATTTATGCAACAGCAACCAGCACAAGTCACAAATTTCATTCTCATATCAATTAAATGGAAACTCCAAGACGATGAAGCGCAGACTGAGAAGAAGTCTCTAGCTAATCATTGTCGTATATACAACCTGCAGGTGAGAGGAAAAATGAAAAATGAAATTTGTATGACAAATCATAAAGAATAAATATATTCTCAGTTATTACTTTTTATTCTGACATGTGTAACATACCATCAGCGATGTCATCATAGATTTCGTCATCTCTGTAAATTCAGAAAGAAGGATACTTAGTAATACATTTGAAGCTTTCGTACAGTGAGCCATACTTTAGTTAAATGCTTTGCATGTTTCTGGTTAATCTTTCCCAGCTCAGCTGTTGATATGAGAAATTAAATATTGGACCTTTTGCATGCAAAGTCTACTGTTGAACTATGGCCCTTCAACAAGAACAACAGCAACAGCAACAACAACAACAATCCTTTCTTTCCCTGAAGAAGGCTGAAAGATTTAACTAGCTAACAGTACAGCAACTTGTTTAGGTTGTTATACTGTTTTAAACTGAATTATTTTAAAGAGTTTACATCTTTTTTATTGTATTTTTTTCTTTGTAAGTGTACAGTACAACCGCTGTATCTATGGGACATAGGCTCCTAAACTTAACATGGAAATAGGAAACTGAGGATAATAGGGAACCCTATGGAAAGGAATAATTTCTGACATAAGGTACCATAATGTTACCCTAGCTAGAATGTTCCTAGAAAGGAAATATATTATTTAGTCAGGTGTGAGTAGGTGAAATTGCGGATTTTGGTTCCATATGTACTGTAGTTTTAAATAATTTTGACAGTACAATCATGTTTTAATGTCCATCTTTTTATATGTTTTTAGTTGTATAGTCAGTTCTCCATATCCATGGATTCTGCATCCACAGATTTAATCATCCACAACTTGAATACACACACACACACACACACACACACACACACATATATATATATTCAAGTTGTCTTCATTTTGCCTTTTTATATAAAGGACACACCTTTGTTTATTATGGGACTTAAGTATTCATATTTTTTTAAAAAAATCCACCGATGGGTTCTGGAACCAAAATCTCAACAGATATTAAGGGGTTATTGTTTTGTTGTTGTTGTTGTTGTTGTTGTTGTTTTAAATTGTAACTTTTCTGCCTCTTTTAAGATGAAAAGTTTCACTTACTCATTCACTATGCAGCTTCTTCGAACATAGCCATCTGCAAAATTATATTAGAAGTGTATGGTTATTTTCAGCTTAAATTTACATTTCTCTTTTCAGCTAAAAGAAATCATGAGAAAAGGAGAAGAAAATGATGGTATAAAAATTCCTTATGCTGTTTTTGAATTCCATGAGATGTGTTTGAATTCATTTGAAACTGCAGCTGCTATTTTGAAGAAATCTCTTGGATGCAGAGTGGATGTATAAAATGTCAATTTGTAGATTAAAGACACTTAGTTGCTCACCACCATAAATCAGAAGTTTATTTATACATTTTATGGCCTTGGCAAAAGATCAGATAAAGGACTGTTGCTCCCATGCCATTTGATAACTCCCCATCTTCCAACTCCATTTGAAAACATTTGATCTGGATACATGCCCATTCATGCTTAGAATAAACAAGACTGAATGAGTGGAACAAAGTGGTCACAACTAGCTGAGAGTCCCAATATTTTCAATGGATTTATTCTAATCCAAGTTAAGTTTGAATCCAACTCATTGTGTCTGAAATGATGTCAGGAGATTCAAACACTAGCTTTAATATTTGACGGGGGATGGCTATCAAATCATTACCTCCTTGTCATCTTGGTGAAAGACAAACAAAATATAAAATATGTATTTGTGTTTAATGCTCAGGATCGAAATATGTAACAGCTTTCAGTTCCACAGTAAGGATCCACTGCTCATTATCACCCACTTCTAAGGAGATCATGGATCTAACTATTAGAAATAAAATTAGTAAAACAAGACAAGTTTGGAATGACATGGACAGTACCTAGAGATTTACCAATATTGCAAATAAAGTAGGAATTTGTCACCATTGGCTTGGAAGCTCAGCAGGGCCAGGCCTGATTAGTACTTGGATGGGAGACCATCCAGGAATACCAGGTGCTGCACACTATACTTCTGGGAAAGGCAATGGCAGACCACCTCTGAGTATTTCTTCCCTAAGAATCTCTATCATTGACACATGACTTGTAGGCATACATATATTACATCGCTTAATCTGTATGCATAGGAAATCTTTTACACTGCAAAACGTCAACAAACATTATTTTAAATCTGACCATTTTATTCATTACAGTAGAGTCTCACTTATCCAAGCTAAACGGGCCGGCAGAAGCTTGGATAAGCGAATATCTTGGATAATAAGGAAGGATTAAGGAAAAGCCTATTAAACATCAAATTAGGTTATGATTTTACAAATTGAGCACCAAAACGTCATGTTATATAACAAGTTTGACAGAAAAAGTAGTTCAATATACAGTAATGTTATGTTGTAATTACTGTATTTACGAATTTAGCACCAAAATACCACGATATATTGAAAACATTGACTACAAAAATGGCTTGGATTATCCAGAGGCTTGGATAAGTGAGACTCTACTGTATTTGGAAATGTTCTTAGAACTTTATGCCCCCCCTGTTATTTCAAGAGACTTAAAGATATACATGCCTCTATATATATATATAACTTGCTTCCTCCTATGGAAGTGTATTTTTACATTTCTATTCTGGAAAGGTCCATAGAAAGCTCCCAAACTCATTTTTGTCTTGAACACAGAAAATGGCTTCTGCAACCACCACACACGGCTTGCATATTATAGCCTTTGTGATTCAGTTTCCCATCAAAACTAGGAATAATGAAGAGCACTTTCTTTTCTTGTAATTGCATTTAAAATCTGCAACCATCCTGAACTTTATAATACAACTCCCTCAGTGGCCTTTGAAAATTGAGTTCCTGCCATTCATTTCAAGACAGGAAGACTCCCCCTAAACAAGGGACAATACCACAAGTTTACTACAACTCCTTTGGGGAAATGAGCTCATACAAAGTGTATTCTAATTCCCTTTCCTGCCACACATAAAGATAATATTTGCCATTAGCAAGACTTTTAGAGTAAATCATTGATTTTCAGGTCAAGGCCATGTAACATATAAATCATATTATTTTGTTTGGAGAGAAGGGCTTTTGAGGAGATGGGGAGAGGGGAGGATAAGCAGACAATTCCTTTAAATAAACCACAGCCATATTTATGAAGCAAAGTAATGACTATGATATTGTTACTACCTTCTGAAATGTATGTGCTACTCATTTCATGCTTAATACCTTTTATGTACCCCTAGCAATCCTCTATGGCTTACTGTAAAATAACCAAACATGCCAGAGTTACATTCCAGATTATCAGTTATATTCCAAATTGTAATTCCCAGGAAGGGTTTAAACATTTGCTATAATTCAGCAAGAAAGAACCACAGTTATAAAGTGTCTTCTATTCTGTAGCCAAATGCACTGTTGGATATATCCAACTATCCCCACTGTGATGCTTCGTTGTACCCTAATATATGGCATCGATGTAACTTTGGATGCCAACAGAAACATATATTTACTTCTATGGTTTACAGCCATTATCAGATCATGGAACTAGAGTTGAGAGCTTAACAAAGAGACTGAACTGCAGATCAGGAAATTTCTGTTTCAAATCCCACTTAATCCATGAACTCATTATTTATCTTCATCTCCCAATGTACAACTAAAGCAGAAAGGACGTTCAACTATTGACGCCCTCAAAAGTGAAAGGAATGACTGAAGCTGCACAACACACAAGAACATGAAATGCGAGAAGCGTAAATCAGACATAGTAAAACAAGAAATGGAACATATAAATGTTGCAATACTTGAGGTGAGCGAGCTAAACTGGATGGGAATGAAATATTTTGAATCAGATAATTACAAAGTCTGACTGAATAATATCAATAAGACTTCAGGGAGAATTCCTCAATATAACCATAATTTTTTGATGATCCAACCACAGAGGCAGAAGAAAAAAAATATCAAAAGATCCTATGCTGGAATCCAAGAGGAAACTGATCACACATCAATATAGGAGTTTCTGTTCATCATGGGTAATTAGAGTAGGAAACAAAGATTGCAGGAAAATTTAGCCTAGGCTTAAGAAATGAAGCAGGAGCCTGGATAACTGAATTCTACAAGGCTAATAGTTTGTTCATTGCAAATACATTCCTCAAGCAAGCGAAGGCACAACTGTATACACTGAAAGCAGAAGATGGAGAGACTTCTACAAAAACAAGATCAGGAGCAGATTGTGTCACAGACCATGAACTATCTATCTCCATCTATCTCTATCTATATATAGTAAAGCTAAAGAAACTGCAATCTTATAGTCTAGCTTTTATTGGGGCAAAGAATGGCTCAAAGATTGGTTATTTATTGAATGTCAAAAGTTGTAGCTTTTGGGAAAGGATGGCCATAAGCACTGGGTTGTTATTTGTATGTAATAAATGCATTAGTAATCTTCCAAAACACAGTGTTTCTCAAGGAAGCATATGGTACAATGCACACTTAAAGGTAGCCAAAAATTAAAAATATTTTAAATTCACCTAAAAGATGATGAGGAGATGCTAGTTATATCTCTGAGGAAAGTCTGCCCTCTTTCTCATGCCTGACAAGATACCCTTCTTTCATGGAAAATAGTCTTAGTAGTTGACCTTTGTGTTTTTTCGTCTTTGAGTAAAATGGTCCCTTTCACTCAACTATTAGGGGTTTTATGGCTGAAATCGTTGAGGCAAAACTAGAGAGTATAGGTCAATTAACATATTCTTCAACATTTAACAGATAAAACCCGGAATACAATCAGAGAGCCAATCCCCATTGCTATCCTGATTTTTCAGGCTCTAGGAGCCAAAGGAGTAGGGTGACACCCCCCTCCCCTTCCACCCCCACCCCCACCCCCATTTTCCCTCTAAATTTACCAGAGGGGCCTGACTGTATCCTCAGACCCCTAGAAGAAAGCTCCCAATGCATCAAAATGATGTGTCAGGAGATTTGGAGAGAGTAAGGGGGAAAGCCAGGTCTCTCCAGTAAGTTTAGAGGGGAAATGAGGGGGGCCTGGGGGCTGGCTAGATGCCTCTGGTCCACCTGGGAGGGCATGTAGCCACCCTTCCTGCAAATTCCCGGAGTTTGTGGGTACTATGTGGCCTCAATCCCGGGAGGAAATTGGATTTAAAATCCCAGTTCCTATTTTGGATTTTGGCCTGTCTTGAAGGGCCCTGAAGCTGGATCTACACTACCATATAATCCAGTATCTGATCCCAGATTATCTGCTTTGAATTGAATTATATGAGTCTACACTGCTATATAATCCAGTTAAAAGCAAATAATCTGGGCTCAGAAACTGTATTAGATGGCAGTGTAGATGGGTCCTGAGTTAAGTGAGTGCAAACCATTTTGTGTTTTGAACATAACTTGCAGTGAATGAAATCTGCTGAGGACAAAGACCGAAGGAGAGTATGACAAGGAGAGAGAAGCACATAGTTAAAAAGAAACTGAAAATGTGGGTGACAAAGACTCACTGGAACTATTTCTACCAAAATTGATCAGTTGGGATGTTTGAATTCAGATATCCTAATTTCAAACAATCCCTGTGTGGACAGTTGGGTCACTGTATTCTGTATTAGAACCACCTTCAAAAGCAGACCAGTACTATGGATAATTAGGACAAAATCTGAAAAGGCAACAAACAGTTTTAGTCACTGGCAATTTCTGTGGAAGCTGACAAAGCAGATGTTCAGGCCTTGTGTGAGAGGGTGGGGTTTGCTCATTTGTTCCCTGGATAGCTAAGCAACAGCTTTTGTCATTAGTTTCACTATCAAAGGAATGTGAAGAATGTCTTGGGGTGGGGGATTATGCATAGTTTTCTGTTTGTGTAGAGCTAATCTGCTGCCAGAAAAAAATTATCAACATTTTAAAACAGATTTTTTTTTAAAAAAAATACAAGTTGCAGCTATTTGCATTTTCAGTTATGAAAAAAATCCCAACCAATGTATCTTATGTTTGTATACTTCATGAAAACCTGAGTCATATAAATATGAATTTTAAACTGAGTTTATTACTATCAGTAAAAAGAAAGAAATAAAAAACTAAAGGAAGCAAGTCTTTCTTTTCTCAGTTGGCCAACCAGATGCTGTGGAGAACTGACTGCCAGAGAACTAGCATTATTAAAACAATAAAAATGCATTCCTTTGGAGAGTAAAAATATGTAATATACCCTAAAGATGAGGCTGTAGACTTAGAACATACAGTGGACTTTAACACTATAAATATTCTTACTATTAATCCTGAACATGTCTACTATTTATAATGAGTGATGCTACCTTATGTCAAGTAAATCTCTGTTCAGATTTACTTGACATAAGGTGTTCAGATTGCCACTTAGGGTATTATTTTTAATCACAGTGTTGCCACTTGTTTTGTCTGTTTTTATTTGCTGCGCATTGCCTGAAAGCTTGAAAGGCAATGAAATACTGAAATAAAAATAAGATGCCACTTACAGAGATCGGATAAGAAACATATTATCTAACCTAGTTTCCAGCCTTCAAGAGAATGGTGGATGCAGTCAAGAAATCAGAAGAAAACTAGGACTTAGAATGGCAGCTGTGAAGGAACCAGGAAAGATGCTGAAGAGTAAAGATATGCCTTTGAATATGAAATTTAGGATGGTTTATGCCATCATATTTTCTATGTATGGTTGTGGGGTGTTCCTTCTTATATAAGAGATGTCCCTTCTCAGAGGGCTGAAAGGTGTGTATATCATAGAATTGGCAGGCATCTTTTGAGGACTGGAAACATTTTCCTTTTATATTGATTTAACAAATTACCCAAACATTTCTGTAGGCCTATTTGAAGGCAGAAATGGCATCATTCAATATATGTATATATGAACAATGCTAATTTTGTAGAAAAATACAGTTCACCCTCCACATCCATGGGGGTTGGAGGTACATGATTGTGAAAGTGGAAAAATACATAAAATCGAGAAAACAATTTATATTACTATGTTTCTCCCAAAATGGCATTCAATTGTGTTCTGGTAGCTGGTACTTACATTTTCCTTCTTCATTTCTACACAAAACTTTAGTATCATCCACATTTTGTATTACATCAACAGATTCTCCTAGCCTCACTGGCAAGTCCTTTGAGCCTCTTTTTTTCGGAGATGGTGCTTGTGAGATGGTTGTACTGTAAAGAACGCGAATGTCACCTTCAAACTGTGAAAATAAAACAATAATTGTACTAAAATCTCAAAATTTTAATCTAAATTATTATGAACAAGATTTTCAGACTACATAGAGTCAGGATACAAACCAGCATGCTGCTTTTGTTCTAGATAAGCTATGGAATTATAGATTGTAACAGGGAAGTTATATGATGGCTGTGTAACTACTAGGTCATAAGTATATCAGCAGAATTTAGTACATATGACGCGACTTATGAGCCCAGAGCCTCGTTTTTTGTTTGGAAACCCATTAGAATTTCCCCCTTTGGATTTCTTTAATTAACATTAATTAATAATTCTCCAAAGTTCTTTATTTCTTTTTTCTGGAACGAAAATCACCCCTTGCCAGGCATAAAACAATCACAGAGCCATATTAAAATATTTTTGGATCAATTGATAATTCTATCAACTTGTTCCTTTCCTTTGCCATATTGAAATATTTTTGGCTCAATTCTACCAACCTCTTCCTTTCCTTTCCTTTGCCCAATTAATTAATATATATGTATGTATGTATGTGTGTGTGTGTGTGTGTGTGTGTGTGTGTGTATATATATATATATATATATATATATATATATATATATATATATATGGTTCAATTAATAATTTTACAAAGTTGTTTCTTTATTTCCTTTTTCTGAGAGGTGCTGAAACTGAAGAAAAAAACCCCTAAAATCAGTGGATGTGCAAATCTTTCTGAAACTTTGGAGGAGTGATGCCCTTGTTAGCTGTGTCATTGTAGAGAAATTCAAGGGGATAACTCTTTTAATTTTATAGAAAAAAATTATTTGTAAATATATTAAAAGATTCCCAAAAATCAATGGATGAGGAAAAAGTTCTGAAACTTGGAGGATTTATAGACATAAATGTGTTTTACAACTGTAGCAAGCTTAATCATGATAGCCATAAAAATAATAGAGAAACATGCCCTGGTGCCAATGGGTGGAATAACAAAACAAAAAATTAACAAATTTTCCTAATTCAAAACAAAACAGACCCCTTACGGTTGTTTAGAAATACTTACAAAATGAAACTGGGTGCGGGGGGGGGGGGGGGGATGAATTCCTTTTTTCAAGGCTAAACAGATTTTTGGCATTTCACATACAGTACCTCTACTAACTAGTAACATGTTAAGCGTAGAAGTGTTCATTTAAAAATCGACCTCAAAATTGGGTGTAGTTTATCTACAATGTCAGTACTGTATACTGTTGTCCAAAAAAGGGAACCATCCCTTTCTTTAAATAGAGTGGCAAAAGGCAAAAATTTAGTCGATTCTTGGAGAAAGAAAGCACTAGCCTACTCTACTCTCTCCTCTGCTGTGTTGCTCCTGACTTTTTGGATTCTTGGGTGGGAAAATGATGGCCGTGGCTCTTTGGTGCTCCCTTTCAAAGAAGAGAGGGTTAGTGCTTCTTTTAGGATGGACTCAGATCTCACCTTTCACTTCTCTGTTCCAAGAAGGGGATGGTTCTCTTTTTTTAAAATAAGATTTTTTGATAACATGGTGTTTATAAAAAAAAAGAACCAACCTGTTCTCAGAATAGGTCCAAAATATTAAGAGTCATTCCATGATTTTGTAATGAAGGAAAATACTCTTCTGGCTAGTTGCATTTCTGTTATATAATCTCCAGAACTGAAGACAATAGGCTTCAAATTCCAGTTGCTAGAAATCATAAATGGAAAAATGGGCACTATTGCTTCCATGTCCAGTCTTAGATTTCCCAAAGGCATCTAGTTGGCTGCTGGCTGAACAGAAAGCTGAACTAGATAGGTCTTTGGTTTGAACCCTATTTGTTTTACATCCTCAAGTTAATCTACCACACAATACAGTGCTATTTAAATTGTGTTCTCTGATTTATGTAACCACCTTGTAGACAAGCAGGCAAGGGGAAGTTTATGGTACTATGCAGAACTGTATGCTGCTTTGTTCAAAGAAACATGCTATACTGAGATTATAGTAAGGCTTGCACTTCCTCTGGATCAAGTTCTCAAAAAACTCTCCTGAGACAACTAAATAGCTAAATAACTTCCTCTTACAGTCATAACACAAGCTTGACTGACCATATTTGTAATGGAGAAATACACCACTTCCACATATTTTTTCCCAGGGGAAATAAAGAGACCTTTATATTATGGGCTGATTTTTTTTTATTAAAAATGCTTTGTAGCCATATTATATGATGCAATATTTCAAATAAGCAATCTAATCCTAAATATGGTTGCTGGAGAGGAAATCTCACTGAGCAACTTGGAACACTTACTACTAGGCCTGCTGCCAGGATTTTGATTCGGGGGGGGGGGGCTGGGATTTTGGTTGGGGGGTGTGAATCTGAGTGGGGGAGGATTTACCCTAGCAAACCTTTTGTATCATTATCCTAATACCCCCATAAATATGGGATATATTGAGCATGGTGCTCAGGTCATGATATGAATAAATGTAACAGTTTAAATAATAAATGTAAGGCCTTTCGTGGACCACCCTGAGAATTTGGGGGGGGGGGGTCTGAAGGCCCTCAAGGCCCCCCCCCCCCAGCTACATGCCTGCTTACTATTAAGCACTGAAGTGTACAATCTAGCAGCAAAGGCTGATATTTTACTCATCTGAAAATCCTAATATGATCTATTTCCAGATACGTAGATGTGATTGCTTAAGCATAATTTCATAATTTCTGATTTCAGAAGGGCAAGTAAACTGCACTGAATTGCGAAATATGTAGCCTTCCATTCTGCACCGCTGGATAATCTGGCTCTGATGGGAGTTTCAGTGCAACCTCTGAAGGGCTACATGTCTCCCAACCCTGTTCTAAGCCAATACATTAAAAATTTCTCTGCAGCTCTTGTAAGGGAAAGGGCCCATTGTTTTGTATTTTGCAAAGAACTGCTTCTGTTTTGACATTTCAACAAAGAAATTGGTGGCTTGTTTTAAACAAGTAAACAAGCCTTATGCAACATGCTTTTATTCACGCCTCCAACATTTCATAAAATTGTAGAAACTTAGAGTTGGAAGAGATCATAATCTTGACAGTGATTCACTCCCTGCCATTCAGGGTTACACATTTAATTTCAATTTCACTTTAAATTAGCTAGATGTGATCCCTGTTTTGGTCTGTGCTACAGGATTGAAGGAGAGAAAGGCCAACTCCTTGCACACACCCTCTCTTTCTTTTTCATCCGAACCATCATTTGAATCCTAATAATGCATACAGTGACAGGCAGAGAGTTGTCTGCACTCCACATATTAAGACAGAGATGGGAAGGCTGAAATAAAACTATGTCCAGGAATATAATTCTTGGGTGCATGAAGACTAATGAGGCTGTGGGAGATAAAGGTTTTTATTCCCTGTCCACTGATCCACATTAAGAGCATTGGAGAAAGGAAGCAATGAAAACTTTTGCCACTTCCTCAATGATACCCATTATGTATCAAAATGATTCCCCCACCACCACCCCCGCATCTCCTATGGCATAAAGGCCTAGATAGCAAGTAGTCAAGGATGTAATATAGACGATGAACCAATGGTTCAAATGTAGAGGAATTGTGAAGTTCTGAACAAGTATCTTTGATGGACTGGGTGAAATAAAACTGACCAAAGAGAGTTTGAATGATTCAGGATCGAATATAAAGGCCTCTACTATATGAGAAAAAAGAGATAAATTCAAGATCTCTTGAAAGCTAAACGGGATCAACTTTGGTTAGTACTTACATAGGAGACCACCAATCAATACGAGATGCTGTAGGCCAGTGGTTCTCAACCTGGGGTCCCCAGAGGTTTTAGCTTACAACTCCCTGAAATCTCAGCCAGTTTACCAGATGTTAGGATTTCTGGGAGTTGAAGACCAAAAACATCTGGGGGTCCCAGGTTGAGAACCATGGCTGCAGGCCATATTTCAGAGGAAGGAACAGACTAAACAGTCTTCAGATATTCCTTGCCTCGGAAAACCCTATGAAATTAATGAGTTCACCATAAGTTGACAGGTAACTTGAAGGCACATGCACACATGCACATAGGGTGCTCAGGCATCATCACTCTTGGCTGTCAGGTGGCAGTGCTGGATTGGAGTGCTTTGCTTACCAGCTGAATCTCTATGCCAGCTGTACCCTTTCAGACTTGGAAACACCATTCTATTCATAGGTCCATATGGCTTTTTCATTTCTCAATTTTAAGCAGCTGGGCAAAGACCTGGGCGTTTCTTGGCAAACTTAACAACAACAACAACTACTACTACTACTACTACTACTACTATTTTATTTTTGTACCCCACCTCCGTCTCCCCGAAGAGACTCGGGGTGGCTAACATGGGGCCAAGCCCAGGCAATTACAATAAAACACATACATGACATCATCAGGAGGTAAAAATCAGGAGGTAAAAATACTAACACAGAAACATAATAAAATAGTCAAATGGTAACAGTAACATAATAAAATAATATAAAAAACTGGACAAGAAATAAATGAGGGCGAACTGGGCCAGAATATGAGTGAAAATTATAAACCCTATGGATGAGGGTAGATAGATAAAGTGCTGCATTTGGTGCAAGATTTGGGGTGGGTAGACGATGAAGTTATTCTTGACTGAGAGACTGATAAAGTGCATCATATACACAATTGACACTGAAAACGGGACCTGTCATGGGGATCAATTATACATTAAGTCTGGTTATGCAATTTTTGAATCATTGCAATATTAGAAATTGGATGTGCTTCTGTTTATGGTTAATGTTTTATACAATTTTTGTTTCATGTTAGGTGCCTAAAGATGGAGTGCAAATTAAAGAAAACCCAAAAGACTAACTTTAAACTTCTTGCGGAATTCCTTCTCTTCTTTCTCTATCTTCTTAACTTTTTGTGAATCACGCTCATCTGATCTGGCTTTTCCAAAACTTGAAGGCTTCATATTGATCCCCAAGCTAAACAAATTTGAAAACAAAACAAAAGTAAACAGCAAAATTATCAATATGCAAATTAACATACAGTTTACAGAACATTTTAAAATATTATTTCTGGCTTGAATCCTATATCAGTGGCTTAACTAATCAAATTCTCCTCCGAGACTTGATGAAAATGCAAGATGGATAATGTTTACACCAGACATCATGCCAGGTTTAAGGATTCTGTCCTATATTGTCTTCATATGTTTTATTAAACATTACCTAAAATGAATTAATACTGTATATTAATAAAGTGATGGGTGGAGGAGGATTGTACATTGTTCTCCAATTCCTTGTACTTTCCAGCCTTGTGTCCTTCTCCAAGTAAACAGTCCCCCTGTCCATTTGCCCATTTCTGAATGGTGGCTTACTCACAATGGCCATAGGCACAGACACTCATGTCCTTATACATTTGTTCCCTTGCCTTCCTCTCCTAACCTTTCAATTTCTACTTGCCTGCCAATATAAAAGTCAAGCAACCCACTGTGTAATTAGCAGTAGCCTTGGAGCCCCACAGGGTGCAATGGGTTAAACCCTTGTGCTTGCAGGACTGCTGACCGAAAGATCGGAGGTTCAAATCTGGGGAGTGGGGTGAATTCCCGTCTGTCAGCTATAGCTCCCCATGTGGGGACACGAGAGAAGCCTCCAACAGGATGGTAAAACATCAAAAATATCTGCTGTCCCCTGGGCAACGTCTTTGCAGATCGCTAATTTCCTCACACCAAAAGCAACTTGCAGTTTCTCAAGTTGCTCCTGACATGAAAAAAAGCATTAGCCTAGCAGTAGTCTAACACAATCCCCTCACTGATTGTTCTTTCTAACAAGCCCAAAATAAACGGGGGTGGTGAAAATATGCTAACTGCCAGGAGTCACTTCAGTTAACCTGCAGCACTCCACACCATTGGCTATATTATACCCTTCAACTGTCCCAGTTTAGTAGGGGCAGTGCAGATTAATCCTCTTTCATCCCACTAATTTCAGCTGCTTATGACATTTCCATTTCTCTTTCACTCACTTTTTATTTAGTTTCTGGCTTACTCCAGTGGCTACAAACTTTCAAACTTCAAAACTCAACTCAAGAAGAGGGAGAAGTAGGGGCAGAATCTTGCCCTTCCCAATAGACATAGGAAAAAGCGAAATCTTGCAGCCTCTGTTCTTCCTCATTAATAGCTTTTGCCATCTTGATCACACTGATGCTGACCATATATGTCCTGAGTTTCATTTGTGAAATGTTGGAGAGTATGAAACATTAATTCCCGGCCTTCAAAGAAGAGACCAGCTGCAACATAGGTGAACCCTTAAAGAGGAGGAGGCGGGGGAAAAAAAAGGTGTTGCCATATTTGATCATGGCTGGGCCTTAGATCAGCTTGATCCATCCTTCATATTTCAAAATAATTATACACATATCTTTGTGAGAAGTGGGTCTCCAAATTTCATCTGGCATTTCTGTCTAATGGGTTTTGCATCCCAATATACATCTTGCTGGCACAGCATAAGGTGATTCATTCCAATTCCACAATTCCACCAGTATTCAGGGGATTTATTTGTGATTTGCTGAACTGCTCCTGCTTGCAGTTGGGAACGGTTGGCCATGATGCCATACTATGGTATGCATGCAAACTGCTATAGTGATATTTAGAGTAAAGGTAACGAACACACAGGAATTGTGTTTAGACAGGTGGATGGGCAGACAGAGAGACACAACCAGTAGATGAAAGAATTTTCTCAACTCCAATTGTTTTTTTTTCTTTATGCAACCATCCTGTTCAATAAGACCATTCTCCCTATCTTGCCCCCCCACTCTTTCCACAAAGCTCTGTTATCTTCCCTCACTCACCCCATTTCTTTTGGAGGAGGAGGGAAGTCTGTTGGCTCTACATCATCATAAACATCACTGTCTCCTGAATCTAAAAGAAATAATTGTTAAAAGCAAAAATCAAGAAAAGTCTGTAGCAGAGGATTTTCTTATGCCATTCTATAGCAATTATAAATATTTATAAAATGTTTCTGCTATCAAATGAACAATTATAGGGGTAAACATTTATTAAAACTATATCAGGCCCATGTGTTGACAATGAACTATGACTTCTCCGTTCCTCTTCAATACATATTAAGTTCACATATTGAGTTGGATTAGGGCCCATGTGTTTGCAAAGGAGCATTTGTAGATGCTGATAACTTCAAATGGCTCCAACAACTTAAATACTTTGTTGAATATCACATAGGCATGTCACTATATAGAGAGTCAATTCTTGGTCTGCAAAACAAAATAAACTACCAATAGACATTTTTGTTCATTTTGTAAGGAAGAGAACCAGAGGTCATGTCTTGAGGATCATTATAATTTTGGTTCGAAAATACTGTTTTTACTTGAATCTAGTGCACCATCAAATGTAATGCGTACCTCAGTTTTCAAAATCCCGGAACCAAAAGAAGTATTTGCTGGCTAATGTAATGTGCAGTGGGGAAGAATTGCCAAAGACTGATACTTTCAGATGATAAAGGTAGATATGGAGGGGTTGGAATATCTACACAAGGATTAAAACTTTAATAATTGGAGTTTATGTTCCAAATGACAACAAAGCACAATTTAAAGAACTCTTTACAAAGTTATCAGACTTTCATTATGAAAATTGGTGCTTTGTGGGAGACTGTAATGGAGTGATATCTCCAAAGAAAGACAAACTCTCTGGGAAAACAGTTAAAGCAACACAAGGTAATAGGCTGAAGCCTATTCCCAACCTTTTTTTGACCAGGGACCACTTGACCAGGGACCACTCTCCAACATTAGTACCAAAATGGTTATGAATCAGTTTTTGGTTAACTTTTTGGTTTGGTTATTTGGGGTGCTGATTCAGAAAATTGCATTGGATAGATCACATCAGCTCTAGTTTCTGATACAGAACATATGCTATGCAGTAGCCGCCATCTCCTCGTCCACAGAAAACCATATTTAATAATCTAGAGCTGATGTGGTCTATCCAAGGCAATGGTCAGCTCTGCGGAAAGGAGCGGAAATAAAATAAATAAAGAGGTAGGAGGTTCATGGACCAGATTTTCGTTCTCGCGGTTCACTGCTGGGCCACAACTCACAGGTTGAGAACCACTACTCTAGGCTAAAAGCAAAGGAGAAAGAAAAATGGGGAGAGGGAAGGAAAATATTCTGTAGAGAAAACAGAATCAGAATAAAGTGTGTACTAGCTCAATCAGAATCGTAAGAGAAGATGAATTTTTGGACCTCTTTACTTACCTCTTCCTGTTTGCTTTGGTGAAGGACCCCTGTGAGAAAGTGAAAGTGAAATAAATGAATTTCTTGTCATATGACCAATTCCAATCACAGATATGCATAGCAGGATTACTGTTTCTTAGGTTGAATCTCCACAGGCAAAACCATGCTTCCTTATGGGTGAAATCAAGTGGTCTTACCTCCCACTATACATCCTAACTTCAGGATAAGAAGTTTCTTCATAGAAGCCCTTCTAAGTCCTAATTTTCTGAATTTTTGACTGTAATCTCTGCCTGGATCTACACTGCCATATAATCCATTTTATCAAATCAGATAATCCAGATTATCTGTTTTGAACCGATTTGAGTCTACACTGCCACATAATTTAGTTCAAAGCAGATAATTTGGATTTTATAAAGCAGTGTAGATGGAGCCTCTGTCCTGATTAATGTCTGTGCCAAGGCATGGAAAATATTCAACTACTGTTTCCATTATCTGTTTTTTAAATATCACACAATTATTTTCAAAAAACTGGATCAGAGAAGTCAAAGATTGAATGTGGGACTTTTGTACATGTTCTGCCACTGAAATATTTTAATTAAATTGCTGGTTCTCCTGTTCTCTTCTATAAAGAGAGGCTAGAATAGTGGAGTACAGATGCCAAAGTTCACACTACGATGATGATGATGATGATGATGATGATGATGATGATACAGTGTTCCCTCACTACTTTGCGGTTCACTTTTAATGGATTCGCTGTTTTGCGGTTTTTCAATAAACTCTAAAAGACTATTATTTATCATAAAAATTACAATTTACAGCCTAAGGAAGGGAGGAAGGAGAAGCCAAAGGGAGAGAAAAGGAACCCAAATGGCAACAGGAGGCAGAGGAGGCGATTTATCAACACACGATTGGTTGATAAAGACTTCAAATAGTGTATAACTACTAAAATAATGTATAAATATTAAAATAAATATAGCGTCCCTACTTCGTGGATTTTCACTTATTGCAGGTGGTCCTGGAACCTAACCCCAGCGATAAGTGAGGGAACACTGTAACAACAACAACAACAACAACAACAACAACAACAACATGATATTTCTTATAACCCGCTTCCATCTCCCTGAAGGGACTCGGGGGACGAAGCCCAAGAACAAGTAGTTCAACATACAATTAAAATACAACACAAAACACAAGATTAAAAATACATAACAGAACAAAATAATTAAAACATCTTAAAATTAATCACACAACATCATAATTACATGACAAAAGTGGGACTATTCAAATTGCATGAGAAGGGTAGACTTGTGCAAACACAGGTAATAGGACTAGGAGCAGGATAAAGTGCTGGGAATTGAACAAGAGCAAATTCGGACTGTACGGTGACAGTGCAAGCTGATTTATTCAAAAGAACAACAAAACATCCATGTTTTCAAGTCTTTACAGAATGTGCCAGAAGTATCCATGCTGGCTTTTGGGGCATTAGGACTTTCCAACCTTTGCATCTAGGATATAGAATACTGATGGATATGAACTACTCTAACTTGAAGAGAGAAATGAATAAGTTATAAAGATTTAACATAAAAACTATTCTTTCCAAGACAATTTGAAGAGAACTTTCATTACACAAACAGATTAAATTGTCTCCAGTCATTCCCTACATCCATTCTGATAAATGTACTTGTTTGAATCAGATTTAGACACATACAGGGGTTGTATGAGTGAGGGAGATAAAGCAGGGTATAAATAAATGCAACAACAACAACAACAACAACAACACAGACTCTACAACAGATCTGCACAACCTTGGGCAAGCTGGCTAGGGCTTCTAGGGGTTACAGGCCAAAACAGCTGGAGAGCCACAGGGTGTGCAGGCCTGCTCTAGAATATATTGAAGTGTTTTTCCCAAAATGAGGCTAATTTTGATATTTGATATCTATTTCACATCAAAAAATAGATGACAACAGAAGAAATGTTTGCCCAAAATTTGCTTTTCAAATATCTCATTGGGCCAAATGAAGTGGGTTGAAGCAGAGTCCAATACAATTCCCCTATTTTACATTAATTAGTAGGTATTATGTTGTGACCCACCAGAAAGCTCTCCTGTGTGAACTCAAATGAAATTGAAGCCATGCAAGGATAGTGGAGTGAAACTTATCTATCACATTTAAATTGTGCCAACTGCCTAAAATGACACCAAGAGCCTGCTATCTGAAGCAGCCTTCTTGTTTTGTCTCATGTTGAAGCTGCTTTTGCTGATTTGTAGCTGTGACTTAAGCCAACGGGTAGTTGAGGACAGAACATGGCTTGGCTTAAAATGTTTTTATAGCTTGGGTTATTTGACAGGTGGCTTGATTATGTGGCTGGTTAGGCTGCTGTGAAAATTGTTAGTAGCATATGATCCACATTTATATTAGCTATTAGTTTTAGTGAACTTTTTGGTGTTTTATTCACAGCAGTCTCTTACGGGGAACCTCGGTTATCTTCTTTAGGTGTTGTCTCTCGTACACTTTTCTTTTGGAAATCTTTTCCTTTCAAAATCTTCAAAATCCAGGAATCACCTTTATCTTCATCCTGTGACACAGACCTTTGGAGCATGCATGCAATTATCACATGGCATGTTTTTACTCACAATTTGAAAAACACATTATTAAATGCAAAGGGATCTTCTAGCTACTTTGAGACTAAATGAGAGAAATAAATTGTAGCAGAAGCTTTTGTAGTCATAGTCTACACAAGCTTCCTCAGGTCTCTGACAATGTAAAATTTAATCCTTGGAAGTACTCCATATATACAACCATGTGCGAAGAATACCCAAAGTAATGAGAACCAATATCATTTTGATGTCTTACTGATAGTAACCTCCTCAACAAATCTTATCCCGAGTTAAACATTTTAAAGACAGAAGCATCCACTAGCTATTGCTCATTTTATATTTCATTTCTATTTTATCTTCATACTTACTTTGTTGGTACAATGTCATCATCCTCAACTCCATCATAGATATCAGGGGACGGAGGGGGTGGGAATCCCACTTAAAATGGAAGGAAAAAAACACCTTAAAATTAGGTCTCTACAACATAAATAAACCAGTCTTGCAGCCAGGACATTTATAGTGAGGGGAGCAATATGAAGCTGTCAAAGAAATAAAGAACTGCAAAACAGACAAATTATGTGTCTTAAAATATTAAAGGCTCACATATACATCTATTCAAATTTCAGTTCCACTGAGTTTCGACCTAGGATGGTCAAGTAACTACATACGGATAATGAAATAGGTCTTGCAACGTTTTAAGAGCTGAATCTGTAGTGTAGATCATAGTTGACAATCAAATTGCTGCTGGTCTGCATTCATAATTGGTTACACTACTCTTTGATGGTAGCTTAAAAACAGCCTGAGAAACAGGTGGATGAATGAGTAGGGAAAGATGGAGAGTAGGATGGACAGAGTGATAGACATACATATTTTAATGTTTACATAACAAGATGACAATGAAAGAAAAACTTACTTCCTGTGGTACTCTGACCTCCACTTTGACCATGAAAAGAGAAAAAAAATAGGTCAAGAAATATATACATAACAGTAGAGTCTCACTTATCCAACATTCGCTTATCCAATGTTCTGGATTATCCAACGCAGTCGGCCTTTTAGTAGTCAATGTTTTTGTAGTCAATGTTTTCAATACATTGTGATGTTTTGGTACTAAATTCGTAAATACAGTAATTACTGTGTAGCATTACTGCATATTGAACTACTATTTCTGTTAAATTTGTTATTAAACATGATGTTTTGGTGCTTAATTTGTAAAATCATAACCTAATTTGATGTTTAATAGGCTTTTCCCTAATCCCTCCTTATTATCCAATGTATTCACTTATCCAACGTTCTGCTGGCCCGTTTATGTTGGATAAGTGAGACTCTGCTGTACTCTTTCACACACACAAATGGAGGTGTGAGATATCAGTTTTCTTGTTGCATATCTTCCCCATCTCAATTAATTTTCTGCTGTTTCGCATTATCAGCTGCTTTTAAGATATCCTTGTCTCTCTTTCCTCCTTTCACTGCCCTCTCTCGTGCCCTCAGCTTAATTTAATTGTTGCAGGCTGAGTCTGAGGTGTAAAAACAGTTTACACTCAGTTCGGTCTGCAGGAGAGAGAAGAGCTGAGGGGATGGAATCTCGCATTTCCCATCAGCCACAGGCAAATGCAAACTGCTGCAGCCTACAGGAGTTGTGATGTACCTTTTAAAATTTTAGATTAATAGATTATCCCTGGATGAAAAGGATACATGCAGAACCCAAGGCAGCTTAGTTTGAAACCCACATTCAGATCACAACACTCAGAATAGAATAACTTTATTGTCATTGTGCCATTGAACAATGAAATTAAATGTCTTCCCCAGCACACACCACAAAACATCACATCCACCCCTCTACACTACCCAATGCCACATCAATGCAAAACCTTTGAGTTCAACATAGCCACAGCTCTAGGATAAAAGCTACCTCTCAGTCTGTTTGTCTTTGTCTTTGTCACCCTGTACCGCCTTCCAGGTTTGGGTACGGGGTGACAAAGACTCTCCCTCCCTTCCTTTCTCTCTAAGCCCACTTCCATGCAGCTGAATAAAATCCCACATTTTCTGCTTTGAACTGGATTATATGGTAATGTGGACTCAGATAACCCAGTTCAAAGCAGATATTGTGGGATTTTCTGCCTTGATATTCTGGGATATATGGCTGTGTGGAAGGGCCATAACTTATCACACAGTATTGTTGAATAGTTAAAGAGCAAGAAAATTATATACATGACCCAGTACTTCTTGGAGGAGTTTAAGTAGCAATTTAGTACTAGAACAAATACATTTGAAAAATAAAAAAGCAATTTCTTCCTTACCAAGCAATAGTTCTGCTGAGCAACAATTTCGTCATCACCTATTGTTTTAAGTGGGGGAGGCAAGAATGAACAAACTGGACCACATTATAAGCCTTACTAGAATTGGCAGCTATGGTGTTTGGCCACATGAGAATCTACCACCCTTTCTGCCTTGGCTGTACCTGCTGATGGTGTCCTGGTCCCCAACATCATCATACACTTCTTGGTCACTGTCTTGCTGTCTTGGGCGAAGGTTGATGGAGGCTTGTGGCTTCCTTTTTAGTGAATCGTAGTCAATTTCAACCATTGTCGTTTTAATGTAGCCATCTAAAACACAGAACATTCAGTATCAAAGATGTGCTTTTTAATTTTTGGAACTTCACAATAAATTGTGATCTGACCTGTGTTTTTCATAATGAAAGCAATAAAAAGTTCAACACAGGAGTGGAAGTCTAACCTGAAACATAGCAGGTCTTATCTGATTTGGGAAATAAAACAAGTTGGTCTTGACTCAGGCTGGATTTACACTGCTCAGGATCTGTTCCTGATAATAAAATTATCTTTTTATTCCAGATTATCTGACAGTGTAGACTCATATAATCCAGTTCAAGGCAGTTAATTTGGAATCAGATCCTGGGATATAGGGCAGTGTAGATGCAGCCTAAACATGACCATAAGTTGGCATCACTTATGTGCCTTATACCTACAGCAGCCTCTTGTCCGTCCCAGCCATTTTCCTTCTGGATTGTCTGTGATGCGGATTATTTCAATTCGATCTCCTTGTCTGAACGACAGATCATTCTTCCCTCCTTTGAAGTCCATGCAAGCTCTTGCCTGGTGAATGACTTCAATAGGACCCACCAACTGGACAAAACAAGCATAAGGGTTGTAGAAAAAAGCATCAGACATCTAGCTGTGTTTCATGATTAAACTTCAATACTTCAATAGCGAGTATAATGAGCTGTGACAAATCTGTAATTGAAAAATTAATTGGGTTTGGTTTTATACAAGAATGATCCTTGTCTTTTCCAAAGCTCATGGGCTTTCTCCTCCTCTGTCACAGCCATAGGAATTTTTTCCTTTCCATCTTTGTCTAATCTGGTGGTTCTCAACCTGTGGGTCCCCAGGTGTTTTGTCCTACAACTCCCAGAAATCACAACCAGTTTATCAGCTGTTAGGATTTCTGGGAGTTGAAGGCCAAAACATCTGGGAACCCACAGGTTGAGAACCACTGGTCTAATCTATACTGGCAGCATCACGAAAACCTTTTACAACACTGGCTAAAGCAGAAGCTTTGGATCTAATCTCTTTCAGGTCATGATGGAGGAAAAAGTTGTGTACCTATGAGCTTCATTTTTGGGGAAGGTGTGAGAGTGTGTGACATGCCCAAGGTGGCCCAGGTGGTTTACATGACCAGGAAGGGAACCAAATCCTGATCTCCAAAAGTCATAATCCAATCCTCAAACCATACTGTTAGTATGCTAGTTCTCATGCTTTTTTAAATTGGTTTGGTGCTATTTCATTTATTGTCTTTTTCTAATTGTGATTACATTTTTGTTCTTATGTTGTGCTTTTACTGACAGCTTTGTGCTGCTACTGACAACAATATTGAACTGGCTGTATGTTTTGCAAACAAATGAAATATTGTGTCAATTAGTATATACACTGTTCTTTAATAATGCTTAACTTGCCAGTATATGGCCTTACTTTGAACTTTTTTCTAGTCTCTTGTTCTTTTTTCTCTTTTTCTTTTTGTTCTTTCTTCTCTTGATCAGATCTTTTCTTTTCCTCTTTCTCCTTTTTCTTTTCTTCCTCTCTAGCTGTAGGTCTGCAAAATGAAAAGGGACTGATGTTATATTTGAATCCAGCAGACAAAAAAAATCTACTGAGAAATAAAATCTGAAATACAATGAAGGATGTCTAAAATCGCTCTTCTGTTTGTGGTTCCATCTGTAACTTGTTAAACTTTTTGTTTGTGGATGGAAGTATGTCTGAAATATTTTCACTGTTTTGTGCTCAGGGTTTTTGGTGTGTGTGTACATCTATGCTCCTCATTCTACAAGATAGTAAAGATTTGTTTTTCAATCTTTTGTAAGAAATACCAATGATTTCCCCTCCAACTCTCATAATTATATGGTACTCCAGATGCATATTTCATACCTCATTTCATTTATGTCTTCGTATGTTTCACCCTCATCATTTTGATTCTATTTGAAAAGGAAGGAAAAGATGTTGTCAGGTATAAAATGCACTTGAATGAGAGAGAAAAATATCCTGTTCAATGGTAACAAGGTAACAGTACATAACTGTCTTTGAATGTTTGTACGTACTAATTGCTAGTTTACTTGTTTTTGTATAGAAGTTTAGTCACAACATATATTGTTATGTTTTCTCCTCCTGTATCATTTTAACCAGCAGCCTTCTTCCCTCTCCATAATGGCATAACTGGATGTTGACTTTCAATCCAGACATGGTCATATACCATGTGCCTTGGCCAGCAGTTTGTCTGGTCTGGTTCAGCTACTGTGGAGTGTTTGGAAGGGGTTAATCTGACCTGGCCTCCTGAAAGAGGCAGTCTGACTTTCCTCCCTGAGATGGTTAACAACTTGTCTGGCTCAGGCTTTGCTGCTGTTGGGTGCTTGGAAGGGATCAAGCTGCCTTTCCAAGGAATGCACCACAGGCTGCTGTGATGATCTGTATAGGCAGGATGAAATGAGCAGCAGCTAAACTCTCTGGATAAATAATGAGTTTGGAACAGATAGCTCTTCGGTAGCTGATAATGTTGGATTGTTGTACTTTGGTACACATGTCTTGGACCTTGGCTGCTATTCTTGGGTTAGAACTCTGAAACTTAACCTTGTTCCTGCAATCTGAATTTGGACTCTGCTGCTCTTCTATCTTTGTCTTGAACTTTGTTGTCACCCAAATCCTGGAATTTGATTCTTGGACCTAGTTGTTTCCTGAACCTTAGAATTTGAATCTAGGACTACCTTAATGACTTTGCCTTATGGACTTTGACTTTACTTCAACTCTTGACTTTCTGGCTTGACTTTGGAACTCTGACTACAGTGTATACTCTTGAATTCTGGAATGTTATTCCAAGAGAACTCTTTGCATCTGACTTTTGGACTGCAGACTTTGCTACTGCTTATTCTTGCTCCTAAACTGGCTTTGTAGTCCTCTCAGCATTAAGTGGACTTTCTGACCTTAATTTGTGTTTACTGTATTTCTGTTTTGTTAGCCAGACCTTTGAAAGACTTAAAGTTTTAGTTCTCCATTCAAGTAAATCTAGTCTTGGCTCATCCTGTGTTTATTTGATTAAACTCTAGATGCCTGGAACATGACACCCAGGCCCGTAGCCGGGATTTTGATTGGGGGGGGGAGGGCTGGGATTTTGATTTGGGGGGCGGGGTGAGTCTGAGTGAGAGAGGATCTACCCTAGCAAACCTTTTGTATCGTTATCCCAATACCCCCATGCATATTGGATATATTGAGCATGGTGATCAGTTCATGATATGAATAAACATAACAGTTTAAATAATAAATGTAAGGCCTTCTTGCGGACCACCCTGAATTTTTTTGGGGGGGGAGGCTGAAGCCCCTCAAGCCCCCCCCCCCCCCCGGGCTACATGCCTGATGACACCATGTACAAATCATTATGAACAGATGTAATCTTAGATAGGAGAAGACCAACTTTCCCCAATTTGTTCTCCTCCAGACTGTGTGAACTTCAGATTCCATTAGTCCTAGAAAACATGACCAATGAATGGCCAGGCTTGGAAATATAGTTCCAAAAGATCTGGTTGGGAAAACCTGCACAAGACAATAGCCCCAAAACCTGCAGGTGACAATAAATAAATTAACAAGCCATGTTATTACCAAATAAACCACCCACCAGTAAATGCTGCTACCAAAATTTCTGCTGAGCAATATGGTTTGAATGGCAATCAAAAGATGTCTGGTTAGGTAGTAGGCACCAAACATGTAGCTATTGGGGATTATATTCCAGAACAGAAATTTTAGCTTCTTTTATTATGTATTTATATATAATGAATAGTAACACCTACCTCATCTGCATCTGCGGTTCCTGAGAGGGGAAGAAGCAAAAGGTGATGATTTTGATTTGATAATTCATGTCAAACTATGATTAAAGCACTATAAAACTATAAAATGAGATTTAGGGAAAGATCATTTTAACATGAAATACTTTTAATCTATTCAAATACTAGTACTCATATAATATGGAAATATAGCAACTGTGTGCCAGTTGCTATAGTATGCAATTCAAATTCCAAATCCTGATTTTAATACTTGTACTTCTCTGCATTTCCTATAACTGAAAGGAGCTAGAACTTATCTGATGTTGAAAGCCACGTGTGTCTTGTATGTATTTTATTTTGTTTTATTGTAAACATGGGCTTGGTCCCATGTTAGCTGCCCCGAATTCCTTTGGGGAGATGGAGGCGGGGTACAAAAATAAAGTTATTATTATTATTAAACAGGATTAGCCCTCGTTAATACTACTACAGCAAAACAGAAATGGATAAAGGGAAACTAAATTATTTTACCTTACCACATATCCCCACTGGCCATCAAAGTGAAAAGTATAAGAACACCAAAAGCTGGTAAAAGGAAAAATCATTCAACAAAGTGGAGGTAGGTGGTAAGATATGCTGTTTTGCTGATTGTCAATAAGGGATTCAGTAGATAGCTCTTTTTTTAACTTGCCTATAGTAGGCAGGCACACAAAGCTACTGTAGTTTCAGCTAAAGTAGAATCTCATTCTTTCCCAGCTCAAACATTATTGAATTGTTTACTGCAGGTATGCAGTGAAAGTTTGCAATAATCCTGTACATTAATAGTCAATGTTCTGACTTTCTATTATTATATAGCCATAATGGTATAATCCGTATACAAGACGGGAATTTTAGAGACTTCAAGAAATCTCAAGATGTTCAGAGATGCTAAAATATTTAGCTGAAAAGCCTGCATCTCAGGGAAGAGAGAATAACCTGACAAAGAGAAATATGCCTAAGCATGTCCATTAAATTACAGGTTGAAATAAAACTAAACACAAGGATCAGTACAGAATGGAAGAATATCCTGGAAGAAGAAATGGGTGAATAGGTGAACCTTGAACAGAAACTCTTTATACTGAAAGATCATTAAATACAATTTGCTCATCTCTAAATCTTAATATGAATTACATGGAATTAACCTTACCTCCCGAAAAAAATTCTGCATCATCATAGTTTTCTTCATTTTCCTGAGGTCTACAAAAAGGAAGAAAATGACAATAACAAAGATTAAGCCAAAATTGTCAAAATGCAGTTTTCACTGAAAGCCTAGCTTAAGCCCCATGATTCATTATTTTGAAGTCAAGATCTTTCAAAACTATGTTTTAAACTTGATCCTTCACCCTCTGAATCTGGTAGAAAACACTTTTTATTTGTAAAATCTGTACTGACTGGCAATAATTCAATACAGAATCTTTTTGCACATCATGTTGGGAAATACAATGGACTCTCCCCTTCCCGAACCCAGTCATTGCTGCCATTAAAAGCAGTCCTGCAATTCTCTCTAAGGAACAATTTTCTCCCCTTTCAGTTTAATTCTTCTGTCCAAAGGCATCCACCTCACTCTGATCAATGGTAGGGCTGGATCTGAAAATCACAAGTTGCAATTGTGAGCTATGGGGGCAATTGTAGATTAACCCCAAAGCTGCCATAAGTGCATAGCATCTGAGTCCAGTTAGCAGGTTGACATAAGGAGGGAGAGACACTCTGACCCTCCTGAGGTTACCACCACCTCACAGTCATGTATTCAGTCAGGAATCCCCCCCCTGACTTTCAAATATCCACTTATGGATACAAGGAGGGCCATGTATCCTAATTTATTTAGGAATAACCATCTGGTCCAAGTCTGATTAAAGGTCCATCTACACAGGCCACAAAATCTGACCATGGTCTGGAGTAGCAATTCTCTAGAACAGTCTGGTTCCATCCCACTCAGGCAGCAAAACCGAGTCCTGATCATCTTGAATGGTCAGGACTCTGAGCAAGTTCGATTTAGAACCAACCCTTCTGTTCACACCAACCCTGAAATGCGAGGTTGTTCTGAAGCTTCAAGAAAGCTTTAGAGCATTACTCAAATATTGTTAACATGGGTCTACTTGGCTTTACCCTGTTAGGACATGAAAGACCCTGGATGTCATTTGGATGCCCAGGAGCAACTTCTGGCCTGATTCATATTTGTGCCCATCAGGCATGTAGCCGGGGGGGGGGGGGGGGGGGGGCTTGAGGGGCTTCAGCCCCCCCCCCCCCCCGAAATTCTCAGGGTGGTCCACGAGAAGGCCTTACATTTATTATTTAAACTGTTATGTTTATTCATATCATGAACTGATCACCATGCTAAATACATCCCATATGCATGGGGGTATTGGGATAACGATACAAAAGGTTTGCTAGGGTAGATCCTCTCTCACTCAGACTCAGCCCCCCCCCCCCGAACCAAAATCCCAGCCCCTCCCGAACCAAAATCCTGGCTACGGGCCTGGTGCCCATATAGATAGATCTTTTAACAAAAAGAGCCTTTTAACAGAGAGCAGTAGAGGCCTTGATGCTCGCCATTACAATTACAATAGCAAATGAAGCAGCAAGGACCCAGGTCACGTAGGCTATAGTCTTTCCCATTATAGAGATATGGCATTTCTATTCAAATAATAGTAGTTATGGATATTTCTAGCATCAGCATCTATGCATGCAAATTTTATGCAAATTGAATACTTTTTTCTCTTATTTCTGGTGATGAATTTCCTCTTTTTTGGCACTGCATAAAGGCTATCCAATCCAGGGGACCTTTTTAACGTCTTCTCTGTTATGTGAAAAACAAGATCCTTTCCCCTCTTTTATAGACAAGGAAGGTACATATTCAAGGAAATGTGGTTCCTGCCTCATTTCTACTTGAGTATCCATACAACTTCCAGGTTTCAGGATTTGCATCTTTGTTGTTGCATAGCAGTGAAGGAAAACAAACACTATGATGAGTGTCAAAGCAAGGGTGTTTCAAAATGGCTGTATAGAGAAAATATTTCAAAAGAGGTATGACCAAAGATATTTCCCCAGTTTGCCAAGAAACAAGAGACACAAGCCCCATCTACCCTGCCGTATAAAATCCAGATTATCTCCTTTGAACTGGAGTATATGGCAGTGTAAACAAATATAATCCAGTTTAAAGCAAATAATCTAGATCTTATATGGCAGTGTAGATGGGGTCACAGGTTTGTTGGATATCCACATGGTGTCACACCTTGGCTTGATGTTTCTTGGAGGGAGGATCGGTGGCGCTTGTGCTGATGGGTGGGAACCTGGAGGTAGAGGAGGTGCTGGTGGCTGTGGCTGTGGCTGTGGGGCAGCAGTTTGTGTGGCAGGACTGGCTGGTGGAAGTGGAGGCGGTAAGCCAGGTGCTTGCAGTTTGTTAGAGCCTGGAAAAAAGGGGGAAATTGGTTGATAGAAGGCAAATACTTTTAAACAAAAGCCATTGATTAAATTATTCACAGATTGCTGTATTTTCAACTGTCTCTGCTGCTGCCCTAAACTTAACCAAAATTTTTATTTATTTATTTATTTTATTTATATACTGCTTTTCTCCCCCAGGGGGACCCAGAGCGGTTTTACATAATGGCAAGAGTAATGCCACATATAATACGAAATATAATAAAAACCAACAATTGTAAAACACACTTAAAAACCAATATCATACCCAATTAAAACAGTAAAACACTGTGTGACCGTTACAACAGGGCCAGTAGCATTGGGCCAAAAGTCAGAGCCAGTCTGTATTCAACTTCACATGAATCCAATGAATACATCAGGTTATATCAGCTCATATCCTACAATGGGCCAAAAGCTCTAGACATTTGTTGGTCCTGCAGAGCAATTCTATTGCCATCTTCTGCTAGACAATAGTCATAGAATCATATAGACGAACCTACATATTTTTAGAGAAGTGTTCTCTCAAGTTTAAAAAATGTTTGTGCTTTTTCTTTATATTTGTGGTTTTCCATTTTATGCTGGAGCTTTGCAAACTAATCCTTGTAAATGTGGAAAAACTATTGCACATTTAATCACTTTGTATGCACACAGGTTTAGATGGTTGTGAGAATATGTATCTATGTTTATTCCTGATTTGTAAACAGAAACCACAATCCTCTTAAATCCAAGGACCAATGCGTCTAAATAGAAGGAATATATGCAGTGCCCTCCAAATGTCATGATTTGCATGGACAGTCCCAATTAATTCTGCCCTTGCCCCTTTTCAGATGCTTTTAAAATGTACCAGTTTCTCTTTTCCCCTTTTTGTTCCTGGTACATTTTAAATTGTGACTGCAGCCTCTCTCTCTCTTTCTCCCTCCCCCTTCTAGTTTGGATAGCATAGGGAAAGGTTAACACCCCTGTGACGTTTATGTTACTGTCTGTGTCCCTGTTCATCTCATTTTTTTGTCCCTGTGATAATTGTTTTGGGGTTTTTTAAAAAAAATTTTTGGCTTGTTGTGAAGCTTCAGTGGAAGCTCCTTTTCCACTCCATAATGCATACAGCAGAGAATTTCCCTTCCTACAGTTAGATTGCTCTCACTTCCTATTGTATCACATTACTTTTTAAGTCGAATGTCTGTAACTCAGGGACAGCTTTTAACTTTAATGATTCTATAGAAGAGAATCGGAGGGGGGGGGGGGCTTCCCTGTTTTATTCAAAAACAGAAAAGGCCTCCAACACCCTCCAACAATTCATAGATGAAAATTTAAGATGATCAAAGTCATTAATGTGGAAGAACAGGCAAAGTTATTAATGTGGAAGAGCAGGCAAACCAGAGGAGGCTGCAGAGTTTGCTTTTGCCTGAGCCTACTGGGAAGAATAAGATCCTTCTTTCCTCCCTACTGAGTTAATGGATTGCCAGTTCCAGTCTCATTTTGAACTCTGTTTACACCAGCTGAAACGAAGGATAAAGGGGAGGAAAAAAGGAACAAAGCCATTTCAAACTCAGCTATAAATGTGAACGTACAGAGAAGTAATATCATATGATGTCCTGGCCAAATTGGAAAACTTGAAGGCCATGTAGTAAATTATGTAGTACAAAATGGATGTAAGGTATCAAATTAAATCAATTTGAACAAGCAAAAGGTAAAACATATCTTAAAGCAGGACCAAGACAATACTATTGGGATACTAAAATGGGGAGTTTAATGCATGAAGGTTATAATAATGAGATACAAGACCATATTCTGTTCAATGGCCTAAGAAATTATCTGGATTTAGAGTCTCCTACTCCCCGAGACAGTAAGTGGTTGGGGGATACTTATGAAATAGTCTTATTGTGATGGGTTCCAGATTCAGACCTTAGGTCTATCTACACTGCCATATAATCCAGTTTCTGAATGCAGATTATCTGCTTTAAACTGGATTATGTGGCAGTGTAGATTTATATAATCCGGTTTTAAGCAGATAATTTGTATTCAGAAACTGGATTATATGGTCAATGTAGATGGGGCCTAAGAGAGCTCCATCTTGTACCTAGAATGCTTTAAGCATCAAGTGAAGACTTTTCTATTCCTGTCAGACTTTTAAACAATTTTAAAGCAGAGTTTTAAAACTTCTGCTCTTGACATGCTGTTCAGTGAGAAAATGCTTAGTTTTATTGACTAAATCCTCATGTTGCATTTGCAACACAGCACTAATGCAATGAAACTCAATTTTTCTCCCTCAAATTGGTTCTCAGATGCTCCCCCAAAATTAGTTTCAAGAAGATTTTCTAGTCCACCAGGGCAAGTTTTTGAACATAAATTGATGGCAGTTGGCTGTAATAAAGGAACATTTCCTCAATTACGTTGGATATTGTCTGTTATTGTTTAGTTGCACTATTTTTTCTATTATTGTTGAGTTTTTATTGCCAAAAGTGGAACAAGAGGATATTGACAGTCATTTATTTATTTATTTTCCTCATGTGGAAAACAACAAAAACAGCAACAATAGCATAGCTATTCTCTCTCTCTCTCCTTCAGGCAGCAAAATATCTTGGACCAGCCCAAACTGTTCACTGCTATTCAAACTAATACAAGAAAGTGCTGGGAGAGGTGGGGCAGTATAACATGTTAAAGATAAAACCTCCCATATGATAAGGGATTATGATAGCCTAAGGAGGAGCTTCTGATGTTCATATAATAAATAAAAAAAATACTCACTTTCTTCCTTATTTTTCCCAAATCTTTCCAGGTCAACTGTTGGAGGCCTGCTGGGTTTCTGTGGAGGTGGGCCTAATTTAAATAATGGAGGTAATGCCTTTCGTTTCGGCAAAGTCTTGTCACTTTCTTCCTTTTCTGAGTTATTGGCCCAGGGTCCCGTTGTAGCCACTTTGACAGAACTCACAAATTTACTAGAAGGAGCACCAGATGGTGGTCCCGAGTCTTCTTGATTAAATCTGGAAATGTTCTTGGTGACACTTGACCTTCCTTCTTCGATCTGCTGTGCTAAAGGCTTCGGGTGGACTGGAGACAAGTTGTTCTGATGACTGACAACATGTTTCAAAGCTGGGAAGGGGCTAACGGCGGGATCCACTCCCTTGTTGTTCTCTTCCTCAACATCTTTTGGAGTCCGAAACGAGTTCACTTTGGGTTTGAGGCCTCCTGAACTTGAAGGTGCCCGGATCAAAAGTGCATTTTTGTTGGAAGCTTCTTCATTGTGGATGGGGTGTAGACCTGGTTTTTCCCTAAGAGGTGGCTTTGGAAACAGAGCTTTGTGGTCATTTTCCTGTGAAGCAGAGATTTTTTCCAGGACTTTGGGAAACACAGGCTTTGCTTCACTTTCTTGGAGGTTTGGTTTCAAGTTTGGCTTTGGTCCTGGTGGTCTTGTGACATTTTTTGAAGGGAGAGAGCCAGTTAACCGGTTTTCAGGTGGCTTTGGAAAAAGCGGCTTAGGTTCCTGTTTTAGTCCTTCTATGGGTTTGGGACCCAAAGGCTTAGGAAATCCAGGTTTTTCATTGGCGTCTTTGTTGACCGCTTGGGCCAGTGCAGCAACTTTGCTAGCTATTGGGCTAGATTTCAAAGAGGATGGCTTTGAATCCTTGTCTGAGGCATCATGAAGAGAAGGCTTTGCTCCCACAGAAGTTTTGAGAAGTGCAGGTTTGGTAAAACTGCTGGGTTTGACAGGTGGGCCAGCATTCTCCAGTTGAGCAAATTTCTCAAACGCTGTTTTCGTGACCAAAGAAGGCTGCCCTCCAATTCTGACTTGCCGGTTGTGCACCTCCTCAGCTGGGTTGTTGCTGAACTTCGCCATGATGGATTTCACGTTTGACTGGGCATCCTGCAATTTATAAAGAAGATTTTAAAAGAGAGCAGAGTGAGAAGTCTTTTACAGCAACGTTCACATATTCTGTCCCTTTGAAGGCTTTCCTGGTTTGAGGCTTGTGAGACTCCTGATTGGTTAGAGATACCTCAGCATTCAGTTTCCTGTATGGCTAGAGATGATCAACTTTTTGCTTCATAGCTGTTGTGGTTAAAGTATATTTCAAGGCATTTCTTGCAGATGAGAGCAGTTTTGCGGGCTAGATCTGTCCCAATTTTGTCTGCTGTAATTTTTCTCCCTTCCTGTTACATTTGCGGAATATGGAACTATATTTAAGCTCTTCGTTTAACAAAAATGTGTGCACAAATGTACAGGCTTGAACTTAGCACTCCTATAACCTTGTAACCTTTGGTGTGAATGGGAACTCTAAATTAAAGAAAATAACAAAGGAAGTCTCACTTTTGTGATTTTTTTAAAATATAGTTTCTTCTTGAAGAAATGTCTATGTATGAGGCCCAGGATTTGGGGCATGGGCATACAGACAAAATAACTTCCCACTAATTTCAGTCCTTAATTTGTACTGGCTTATCTAAGATTCTGTGTGCAAATGAATATGGCAGTGCCATTGGGGCAGTGGCCAGATACCGTTCTGAACTTGTAGACCCAAGGTATTCAAATCTTTAATAGTAGCTGTGGGCTAAAGATCTTGATATTAGTGATACAAGTTTTTGTGTATTGTGTGTTTCAAGTTCTTTTAGACTTATGACAGTCCTAAAATGAAGCTATCATTGGGTTTTCTAAGGCAGAGTGTGTGTGGCTCACCCAAGGATACCCAGTGGGCTTCCATGAACAGATAATTGAACTCTGGTCTCCAGAGTAGTTCTCCAGGGACCAAACCACTGCACCCTATTAACTATGAATGGTATGGGGACAGGGACCAAATGCTTTTTTGTTGTGAAGAACATGGGCAGAGCATTAGCTTTGCGAAAGCTGATGACTTTCTCTAAAAATATTTTTTCCGAACATTGGTATTTTGTAGTTGTTCAAAACTGGAGAATGAACTGCTGCCAAGCCCAGAACAAAGTCTGTGCTACAAAGGAAAAGACAACTCTTGGTCTGAAAGAAGTGAAGCACAACACTATTTGTAGCTGTAAACTTGTGAGGTAATTTGGAGTCAGGCAAAACTTCCTATTCACCTTGGCACTGCCTTTCCGTGGGATTCTATTCTCCCATGATTATATGCTCCTATAAGTGTTAGTACAGATAAGGTTTCCCAATCAGGCAAGGATTTTCTGGGGATCTGTATTAAATGTTTTCTGACAGTATCAGAAATGGGAGGTGATACCAACTGAGAACCTCCCAAAGACAATGGCAGTGTATTTCAGCTAACTCTCTTTAGCATAGCCCGGAAGAAGGCAACAGTAAACTTCACTCAAATTCCCAAACAGCATTTATAAGGTTCTAAGGGATGTTGGGTAACTGGTTTCCTAAACAAAATCCTGGAGAGGAGTTTAGTGGAGAGGTGGAGGAGAACAAGGGACTGGGTACTCATGAGAAGTCCTACATTGGATCTCTGAAAGGTTGAGTGTGGCCCATGAGCTGCAAACCTAGGTGCCAGCATTCCCACAAGGTTAATGATTCATATTTATTCTAGGTCCTCCTTTAAAATTATGATTTTGATTTGATGATCTGAGAAAAGCCAGGCTGCTGTTTCTAGGCACATGAAAGTTGCCATTAAATTTCTCAAAATGTCCCCAAGTCATCAAGGCCAAGAGAGAGCAGCAATACTGTTTGTATTGCTGCTCTCTCTTGCCCATCACTGTCTGCTGTTGTTAACTACAGATAAGCCAAGACAAGCTATCAGGACCTATTACCAGGCAATAAAAGTACTCTAGAAGACATTTGGATGTTCTTACCTAGAGCTGGCCCTAATATGAACTAAGAGATGAATAACTGGTGTATTTTTATGTACACTAGAATTTGTGTCCATGACTCAGTTATGGAACAGAATGAGACATGGTTCTTGTTTGAGTTCTGCTTTCCTTTTTCATTTAAATGGGAGAAAGTACACCAGATTATTTGAAGCTCATGCACTCCAACATTCATCTAAAGAAAACCAGGAACATTATAAAGATTTATTATGAAACACATACCATTATCACATCAAAATCTACTTAACTGACACCCCCATTATATACACTGGTATTATATCCTGCACTACAAAGTGAATGATTGAGATGCATCACTGAAAGGAGTTTCTACATGTCAGAATGTTTTTCTACATGCTGAATCTAGTTCTAAATAAAGAACAGTTGTAGCTAAGGGCCAACTGTAGTGTATTACCTTCCATCCATAATACACTGTTACGATGTATTTTTCCTTTGCTCAAAAGTAAGTTTGAAGAATCTGATCCAGATAAAGCTCTTAATATTGGGATACACTTTGATCCATGCTATAATTATGGTCTGGATTCCTCCTCTAGACTTACTATTTACATAGGAAATAGCCTCTATCCACTTCATTGTGAAACTGTTTGTTATGCAGATTTTAGGTATGCAGAAATAGTTCCCCAATCTGATCAGGAACCACAAAGCAAAGTGGTTCAATCTCATCCTCATTCTGGGATGTGTTTGGCACTGGGATGCCTACTTTTACTCCAGAGCAACACTTACACATTTCTTAGCAAAGGGTATGATGGGTGTGTGAGAGTTTGTGAATGCATAAGGAAAATGGAAGAGGGACTGGAGGAAGGCTAATGGATCTACTGCTTTGGAGGAGTGTCTTCTGCTTAAATCTATTTATATTCCACATGTACATTTGTGAATAGGGCTAATGTGCCATAATTTTAATGACATGATGTACCGGAAAAGGTCAAAATGCATGGCAAAGTTAAAGGCAGTAGGAAAAGTGGAAAACCTCAGGTTAATCGAGTCAATCAAAGAAATCATATCCCTGTGTTTTCAAGACATCAACCAAGCTGTTAATGACAGAGTCTCTTGGAAGTCAACATAACTCTGTCAACCTAATGGCATGGAACAACAACATCACCAATAATATCAATAATGTTGCCCTTTGGAGCAGCAGCAGCAGTTGGCTTTTACACCAGTGGCCTGTGTTCTGGGGTTTGGTTCAAATTTTAATGGAACTATCCAAGGTATTGAATCCTATCTATCCAAAAAGGTTGAGCATTCTGATAGTTCACCTACAATTTGAAATAAAACCCTGACTGGATTCATATCTCCAGTGCCATGAATTGCACCATCTGCCATTACTTGGGACAAGGCACACGTCACCCTGCAGCTGTAGTGAAATTTATTCTTGTCTCTTTCGTTGCTCAAAATCCAGATAGAAAAGAATCACATCCTTGGCTCCCAGCATAGAGAAAAAAGTGTTCCCTATACTCTAATTACTTTTAAGACAGGGATGGCTTTTTTTATATAATACACATCACATATTGGGAAAGAACTGTGAAAAGGAACAGAATGAGGAACTAGAATGTTGACATTTCAGAGAGTCTGATCTGTCGTCAGGAATAAAACACCCACGTGATTTCTGAGAGATAAAAAGGCTGCAGTTCTCCATTTATTTTATATATTTAGAAAAAGATCCTACAATTCTATTTCTATGGGTTTTCTGAGAGGAGGGGAAGCCATGTGAATCTTGATCTGGATGTCAGAACAGGGTGGGAGTTGTCTTCACAGGAAAGGCAATCATCCACCCAAGTGGTTGCATGTTATGGTCTTTCAGATAGTGCATCAAACTACAATGTAGACAGAATTTTAGTCCAATACACACAAATTACAGATTTTTCGTGTTCCTCTTTAACCCAAATCCTGGTTTTAAATTGAAAAGTTACCATGAACTATGGGTGGGTATGTTTAAATAGCTTCCTTATCCATTTTTCCTCCAATTTGAATATTGTTCATGTTTATATTCATTTAATGCAAAAATTAAATGAAACTAAAACTCAACAAAATGCTAAGCCTAGCATTTTGTTGAGTTTTAGTTTCATTTAATTTTTGCATGTTTCTTGTGCATATACATTCCTCCTTCCAGATGTACAGTATTACTGTTGTTGCTGTAGTTTTACAAAGCATACTTAGTGTTAGTTAATCCTAATTACATTGGGATGAAACATGCCCATCACACCAAGTAGGGGAGAGAAATATGGAAAATTATCAGCTATTGATGTGCTTTGTCTGAAATAGTGGAGGCAGGTTAATTGTGGGGAGGAAGCAGACCAGCAATAGGATCTGTGTGGCATAATGTGATAAACAACATTGAGAATATGGACAGGGCATCTGGAACTGTTTTAAAAGATTTGAAGAATTCAAGACCAACTGGAAGGTAATTAAGAAATTTGCAACATGTGATCCTTCCCGTGTCAATGCTTCCATGCCAGTTGGGGGGCAGGGCCTCCACCGGAAGTTGAGGGACATTGTGTGATGGGCTGTGTGCTCATATGTCCCTTAACTGACTGGTAAGTGTCCTAGGATGCTTAAATTGGTGTGATAAGGTCCTAAGACTCCAAGATCTCTTTCACATGGACTGTTTTGAGCCAGGTGTCACCCATCCTATATCTGTGCATTTCATTTTTTCTGCCTAAATGAAATGCTCTATACTCCTTGTTGAAATTTATTTTGTTTGTCTCTAATCTGTTAGGGTAATTTTGAATTCAGATCCTGTCTTCTGGAGTATTAGCTGTCCCTCCCAATTTGATGTCATCTGCATAAGTATTCCCTCTAAACCTTCATTCAAGACATTAATAAAGATGTTGAACAGTGCTGGACCTTGGACAGAAGCTTGTGGCACCCCAATTACAAATCCACCTAACACAGCATTGTCTACATTTTACTAGGTATTTTTGCAAAAAAAAAAATCATGGGGACCTTGTCAAAGGCCTTATTGAAATTGACATCCACAGCATTCCCTGCATCTAACAAACTTGTAACTCTATCAAAAAAAGAAGAGAAGATTAATCTGGAATGATTTATTTTTGAGAAATCCATGTTGACTTTTGGTGATTACAGCATTATTTTCTAAGTGATCACTGATTGCCTCCTGAATGCTCAGCTCCAGAAACTTTCTTGGTATTGATGTCAGGCTGACTGGATAGTAATTATTTGGGCTCCCTTTTTTCCCCTTCTTGAAGATAGGAACATTTGCCCTCTTTCAGTCTGCTGGATTCTATCTCTTCTGCTAGGATTGCAATATTCAGCGAGGAGTAATGAACCCAAGGTGACATGTCCATTCAGCCACAACACTCAGTGAGTGATAACTTGGACACCTTGCTGTCTCTTAACCTAGTTTTTTTTTTTTTTTGCAAGGCAGTTGTGATAATAGAACAAGATGGGGCAAGACAGTGCATGGCACCTTCAGTTCCTTAAAGGCCAAAATGGGCATGAAAGTAATAAAGATGCTGTTTGCATGCACATTAATTTCTTTCTAGCAACATGACCTTTCTACATCATTTCTGATGTTGCCCTGCTAGTACTTTGCATGCTTCACCTTGTTTCATACGACTAAAACAAAATGCTATTGTCTTGCTACTCACAAACTCTCCTGCTGTGTTTTGAATATGGTATTCTTATTTGGCTAACGATGCCCTGAAAAGAGAAAGAATAAATGTATGCAGTGTGGAAAACATAGTGTACTTCATATGATTCAGATAGATGAAACATGCCCTTATCAGCATTGTAGAAGTAAAAGCTACAAAGCAAAAGTACTGCAGAAAAGTTATCCCCCATGTTGATTTCTTAAGCATAAACATAGCTATATCCTTTATGAAAAGTGTTGCTACTTCATCTAAAGCCAGTGTTTAGAAATCTGAGGTGTGCATGCCTTTGGCAAGGTGTTTATTTACTGATATTTATATAGTGCTTAAATCCAATGTCTCTCTGTGTATGTGGCTTCAAGTCACCAGTCGACTTATGGCAACCCCATGGATTTCATAGGGTTTTTCTTGGCAAAGATTACTCAGATATGGCTTTGCTAGTTCCTGTCTTTGAAATATAACATACAAAACCTGCTCTTCAATGTTGGTGTCCCTTTTAAATATGCTAACCTAGACTAACTCTGCTAGGCTTCCAAGATCAGGAAGGCAATGGTGCCTTTGGGGTATTTAGATACACATATGTGTAAAATAGATACAGACAGCTTCCACACTATATGCCAGGATCTGATCCCAGATTATCTGCTTATCCCAGATTATCTGACAGTGGAGACTCATATACTCCAGTTTAAAGCAGACAATCTGAGATCACATCCTGGGATATAGGGCAGTGTAGAAGGAATCACAGAGAAACAAAACGCACATTGAAAACTGAAATCTAAAAATCGAAAATAAGTAGATGGATTAGGAAAGCTTTTCTCAGATAAATCTATTTTAACATATTTCAGATGCTAAGGGTAGTTGGAACACATTGTAATATGGAAAAGCATTTCACGCAAGAGTCATCACTATACCAAATACTCTGCTTCAAATAAGTTTGAGTGGAGATCAGAAGCATGTGGCAGTACTAGGAAGGCATCTCCAAAGGATGTCGAAGACCAAAAGGGTCCAGAAAGGAGAGGCTGGCTTCTAAGGTAACCAGATTCCAGGTACATTCTTCTTACCTCTGACACTGTCATTTCTCACCAGCTCATCACTTTGAGAGGGGAAAGCATGGGTGACTGTCCCTTTAAGGGAGAGAATCACCTGGTTTCAAGTTCTGCCTCCACATCAGACTCACAGGTGGAACCATAAGAGCTGGCAATAAATTCATCTTACATTTATCACAATTTCAGTATTACTTTTTTTAAATCAGGAGAAACAACAATATCCAAAACCAAGAGATCCCTTGCTCTGCACAAAGCCCCTTGCATTAAAAGAGACTGGCACCAGTTTAAAACCACATATTCCCATGGGATCCTATTGATTTGCATGGAACCCCAGAGGATACAAGAGACAGTGAGCCAGGTTAAAACCATTGCTTTCCATGACATCCTATTGTTCTGCATTGAACCCCACAGGATACAAGAGAGCTGGGCAATGAAACAGGATGGGAAAACATTGATGGTTCCCATCCCATCTGTTTTTCAGTTGTAAAGATGGGAGTAAAGTACGATAAGAGGTAGGAGCTCTGAATACAATGACTGGCCCATGTTGAGTGTTCCCTTCTTTCTGGACATTTCTGTCTCTTTTTAATGCTGGAACATGTGATGAGTTCAGTACCTCTGCATACTAGAAAAGAGGCTGAAGTGCCTGACCAGTGGGAAATTTCTCAATGTGATGAGGTCAGATTAGCACACTTCTGCCTCTTTTCAACCATGGAAGGCTATGCATGATGGACAGAAGTAATTATACTACCTCATCAGACAGCAGGCGACATGAGGCAGCAGTGGGGCCATGGGGAATCCAGCACCCCATGGCACGCATTGCCCAGATCCATAGGTGGGTGATCACATGGGGAGTGCATGTGGAGTGTCTGTCTTCCTCCCATAGATTTAATGGCAACATAGGAAGCCTTCCATGTTGTCCCAGTGGCAGCACATCAGTTCCGCCTTCCTTCATCCACGGAGCGGGCACGACGTCATCTTATGGGACCTGGCTGGCTCCATGGGTGATCGGGCCTAAATCGATGTATGCCACCGATTTTAGCCCCATATGCTGAGATCAGTGCCACTCCATGCTTAAAAAGAGGCTGAAATGTCCTATGACTGGGAAATTTCTCAATGTGGTATAGTGGTATGTCTCAATGTGCAACACAAAAAATATTGTTGTTGTTGTTGTTGTTGTTGTTGTTGTTATTACCCTCACCTCCTAATCCCACCACAGAATTTCCCAGAGTGAGAAAGAATTGTTAGTAGCAAAAACCATTCTTCCATCTCTTCTCCCTCGTCACTAGGGCCTGGCTTGAGGATAGCAAGATTACAAGACTCATGATAGGATTCCTCTTGCAGTCCCTCAACACATTTCATTTTTTTAAAGTGCTGCACAGATTTTTCATGCATATTTTAAGAGTGCAATGAAGACAACCCTTGCTTTTGTTGCATTTGAGCCCCTTTCACAGGCTAGTTTATGAAGATGGTGTGGGTAGCAGTGTGGATTCAAGAGAGACCTCACCAGTGGAAAAAATGGGTGAATATACTGAGAAGAAGTTCTACCTTTTTGAGAAGAATGTGCCGAAGAGATACCTTCCATGAAAAAGCAGCAATGCATCTACAACTCTCAGTCCTTTTAAAATCAAATCTAAACCACTTCCTTTCAGTTTGATGTCAACTAGTAAACACTTTTTAAGGAGCCCCATGGCGAAGTGTGTTAAAGCACTGAGCTGCTGAACTTGAAGACCGAAAGGTCCCAGGTTAAAATCTCGGGTGAGGAATGAGCGCCCACTGTTGCTCCAGTTTCTGCCAACCTAGCAGTTCGAAAATATGCCAATGTGAGAAGATCAATAGGTACCGCTCCAGCAGGAAGGTAACGGCGCTCCATGCAGTCATGCCGGCCACATGACCTTGGAGGTATCTATGGACAATGCCAGCTCTTTGGCTTAGAAATGGAGATGAGCACCAACCCCCAGAGTCAGACATGACTGGACATCAGGGGAAACCTTTACCTTTACCTAGTAAACACTTCGCTGTGATGCAGGGACAGAGCAAATGACTGTGAGGAAAACCTGTCCCTTGAAACTCTTATTACCTTCAGGCCAAAAGCTTTTCTGATGATGCTAAGACCAGCTATGGTGAAATTTCGAAGGGAAGGTGGAGAGCTTTTGATTTCTTACAGTGGGCCCTTGGTATCTGCTGGAGTTTGGTTCCAGGACCTCCTGTAAATACCCAAACTGACAGATGTTCAAATCCCATTATATGCAATGGCACAGTATAATGGACCCCTCATATAAAATGGTACTATGAAGGTTTGCTTTTTGGATTTTTTTATGGGAAAGAGGTTATTTTTAAGCAGTTGAAGGTTAAATCCATAGATGCAGAATCCATGCATACAGAAGATAAACTGTATTTATATTATTTATGGATCTCTCCCGACTGCCAAAAGCCTTTGTATTTGGTGGACATTACTGAGATTGCAATAAGTTGACAGGCAACTTGAACACACACAGACAGAGCTTTAGTTGTTGGGGTTTCCCCTGTAATATCCATACATGTTCTTTCTACCTCACTATGTTTCCTGTGCATTTCTGGTAAAATGTGATCGAGGTGACCCCCCCCCCCAGGACTTTGTAAAAGATAGTTCAAAAATCAAGACTTTATGTTCTATATTCCATATATTTATAGTAGAAGGTGATTGAGACTTTTTACTGGAGTTTACTGTGGATTATCCCTGCACTCTGAGGCAAGAGATAACAACTTCATGAATTGTAAAATCATGCTGCTAAAACTCCACTTTTATGAATTTCCATATTGGGTTCCACAGATGTTATGAACTTCGTTCTTATCAAATATTTTCAATTGTTTATATCATTCATGATTCCCCCTTATGCAATGTAACTCACTTTTATGGATTCTCCCTTATTTCCATGAAATCTATCTGTCTGCCTATATGTATTTGTACTCTTTGGGATCCCCGGAAAATATGTATTTTTCCCAGCAGGGTTTATATTCCAACTTTATTTTATTTTTCATTTTATTTCATATAATTGTCAAGTCATGAAATCAAATAGGAAATATTTTGAACTCAACCTGAACCCCAGAACCTGTCCCATTTTCTATGACCCAGGCTTCCCTTCCCAAAAACAAAAGGATAATCTGCCACCGCTTAACCCAATCAAATTCAGATTGCATGGACAATATAGGGCTTGAGTCGCCGAATTCGGAGTATTGTCCTAAAGGTGATTCGCCCCAAGGCAAACATTGTCATATCTCACCCAAAGGAAAATCCAGGACACCTCAGGAAGGCGCCCTGCGGAGCCTGTCAATATGGCCCATCATCACCCATTTTTACTTTCACCTCTGACACCCCAAGGCATATCTAAAATCTGTATATGTGACAGAAACCCAGACACCCATGATTGCTGCCATTAATCCCTTTAGAAATCGGTCTAGCAGGAATTAATCCGATATTTCCTGCCCTGTCACTTCATTGTTTCAATAACTCCCGCCTTCTCCTTCCTGATTGGCTCGAGTGGGGACAAAAAGCAGCTCCCTATTGGGCCAACAGAGCAAGGCGGGAAACGAAAGCCCGCCTCGTTCAACCTTCTAGCCTATCAACGATCAGATGGGCGGGGGAGCGGGGCGGGAAATTCAAAGGGCTGTCAGACTGAAATTTTGTATAAATATGGCTTTATTTTGATTATGTGGTACCCTAGTAGACTGAATGATCACTACTAGAGTCCTTTTCAGCTGAATCGCTCAATAAAGACTCCTTGGCGGATTTTCCTTCAACTTTGGCGGACCTTCTTCATTTCGGCTTCAGGTTGTATTGCGGCTCATATTTTCCTATTGGCTCCGCCAAGGTCCGTTCTCTCAGGACCGGATCGGCTCTCTCCTTAAGGGCCCGATCCCCTAAAACGCGGTTGACAACATCAGTAGCAACTTTGAAGATCTTTTTCCAACACAGGATGGAGTAAATGTCAAGTGTCTATATCCATTGCCTCAGTTCCTCTGGCTTTACTTTTGGGGCAGTCCCACAAATGACATTAAGAACAGAGTGGGACTTTTGCCATATAGGCTTTACGAAATTACACACATTTGGTTATTCAACATCACATCTATCCTGGCCCAGTTGAGAGCTTTAGGCACTCTGCCACTCTTCCACCTTTAATGGTTAATATTTGAGGTTTGCAACTTCAGCTATCTGGAACATTTTAAAAATAGGACTATATTCTTTCACACACTCACTTGCTTAGAGAACAGGAAGGTCATGGCTGCTTTGCAGCATGGTAAGGGTTTCTTATCCTTTAACATGAAAGAAGATTAGATTGTAATGGTACATATCTTTAAGGACTTCAAGACTCTGGGATACAGGATTTAAAGTGTACATTTTTCTCCCTGAAAATCTCTTTGCAATGTCTTTTGATACTTTTTTGGTGCTTCTTAACCAAATGAAGGGGTTTTGCACTTGGCTATCTCCCTTGTCAGCACACACAAAGGAGAGGGGAAGGAAGGGCAAGGAAAGAGGAAGAGACAAGAGAGAGAATTTAGCAATACCACTGAACTTCCCTCTCTTCCCCCCTCTTTCTCCCTCACACTCAAACATTCTGACCACACTGCCAAAGAAGAACATGCCAGAATATGCATTGTAATGTGTACCATCCAGACCACAGTGGCTAAGATCATGAAAGTTATATCAATATAGGGCTGACATGGGATGGGGGTCACATTGAAAAACATGGAGGCCTACCCCGTGCACTACACACACACACACTCCAAAATTATTTTTTGCACTTCAAGTGCTCCCAAACACCCTCAGAGTTCTCTTTGGGTAACATTATTTTCAATTCCAGAGGACTAAAACATTATTTTCTGCATAGAAAATGCCCTTTTATGCCAAACAACCATGAGCGTTTTTTTGTTTTTGTTTCCTGGGGCTAAGAGTGTGGCTTGCTTATGGTCACCCATGCCAGATCTAAACTGCCATATAATCCAATATGTGATCCCAGATTATCTGCTTTGAATTGGATTATATGAATCTACACTGCCATATAATCCAGTTCAAAATAGATAATCTGGGATCAGATACTGGATTATATGAAAGTGTAGATGGGGCCCTAGAGGGTTTTCATGTCCAAGCAAGGAACCAAACCTTCTGTTTTCCAAAGTTGTAGTCCAATGCTCAAATCACTATACTGGGCTGTACCTATCTGAACATTTGTAAGGCCCCTTCCACACAGCTGAATAAAATCCCACATTATCTGCTTTGGAGTGGAATATATGGCAGTGTGGACTCAGATAACCCAGTTCAATGCGGATAATGTGAGATTTTCTGCCTTGATATTATGGGTTATATGGCAGTGTGGAAGAGCCCTAAGTTGCCTTGAGTCTCAGATCAGGGAAAGTAGCAGGGTGTAAATAGCAACAGCAACATAATGTGTTAACTTGTCAAACAACATGTTAAGCTTACAACAACAACAACAACAGCAACAACATGTTAACTTGCCAAATATAAAAAGCAATAGAATTGTGATATACATAACAGCTATAAAAAATGGGCTATTTCTATTCAGTGAGGAGAATTGGAAAACAAGTAAAATGCAAACTAATGTAGCTCAAGAGAAGTTTTTATTTGTTTGTGATTTGTCTGAAATAAAATGCTTTATTTTTGTGAGCCTTCCATTTAGGCATATATTGGTGTGTAAAAAAAAAGATTAACAGAATTGTATTAATCTGGAGGTCTTGATGTAGGAGGAAGTGAAATCAGAAATTCTGATATTTCATCAGTTACAAATTCACAAGCTAACTCACTTTCGGTTTTAACCTCCAATCATTTTTATATTTCAGGGACAGTCCTGGTTACTTCTGTGTTCTCCTACTTTTTCGATTGCTTCTAAAATATCCCATTTTCTCTCCTCCCAGTTACCTTTTGATCCTCGGTTTACTTTTATTGGTGCAAATTGAATTCAGAGTGAAAAACTAAGTTCTGCTCTATAAACACAATAGGATAGGGGATGGGAGGGGGCAGAGTTTTATTTTTCACAATGGGTTTAGGCAAAAGTAAACCGCAGGCAGCCTCTCCTAGCCTGTATGGAGTGTATGAGCTACTAGTAGTATTCTCATTTTAGTCAGGAAATGAGAAATAAAGCAGCCACACAATAATCCTTGTGGTAAAGATATGGATCAAGAAAATGCTGTCAAGCAGAAATGTTGTCATGATCATCTCCAATAATTTCCAGTCATGCTGCCAAAGGTGGTTGTTGTTGTTGTTGTTGTTGTTGTTGTTGTTGTTGTTGTTGTTGTTGTTGTTGCTGTTGTGTGCCTTGAAGCAGTTTCCAACTTTTGGCACCCCTAAAGTAAAACTACCATGGGGTTTCTTGACAATATGTGTTTAGAAGAAGTTTGCCTTTGGCTTCCTCTGAGGCTAAGGGCTCTTCCTGACAGGCCCTGTATCCCAGGATCTGATCCCAGGTTTTCTGTTTATCCCATATCCAGTTTAAAGCAGAAAACCTGGGATCAGATACTGGGATATAGGGCCTGTCAGGAAGGGCCCTAAGACAGAGTGTCTTTCTCAATCCAGCTGGAGGAAAGTGAGTTTTCAAATCTAGTGACTATAACGTAATAACTTTTATAGTGGAGAGTGATATGTTGGTCATTCATGCTGGTATAGATACCACTGCATGTAGCCTCAGAATGATTAGCCACATATACACAAAAATTGGCATCAAACCAAAAACGATGAAAATGTGGCTCTTAAGACTATGCTGTGAGACTATCCACCAATTGATGAAAATGCATTTTTGTTGCTGCCCTGGCTTAAATAATTGGATTTAAGGATTTTCTGGGTAATACTCTATGTTGGTGGAATATAGCTTTAGCCATTCTGTTGCCACAACAGTTACTGTTTCAGGTTATGTTTGCCATAAATAACTGAATAACAAGTCTCTCCCTTCTTAAATTTGCACATATGGTACAAATTTGTCTGTTATCATGAATGCACACATTAATACACTTCCTGGCTTGAATAAATGCAAAGTGAGTTTAAATATGTTTTTTGCATGCTCACAAAGGTCTTAACCCAGCCGTTCATCAAGCTAATGGGACCATACCCAATGATATTACAGCTGTTACTGAACTAGTTTAAAATGTATTGCTATAGATATCAAAATATCTTAACTGGTAGCTCCTATTTAAATATTCACTTTTCACATATTTGAAGTAGTAGAATTCCAGCCTTTCTTTTCTTTATAGCAGCATGTTAGTTTTATGTTTATGTTGCTCTTATTGATGAAGGTTGTCTTTCCCTTATCAAAAATGCTTGGAACCAGAAATGTCTTGGGTTTCTGAGTTTTTCAGATTTTGGAATATATATATTTGCATATACCTACAGAATGAGATATCTTGGAGATAGGACACAAGTGTAAACACAAAATTCATTTCTGTTGCATATATAGCTGATGAGTTGAGAGACAATTGAAAAATTCCATTTATCAATCAACCAACGCCTCTATTCATTTCCTACCTTTTCCCCAAAACTGGGACACAAGGCAAAAGGTAAAGGTAAAGGTTTCTCCTGATGTTAAGTCCAGTCATGTATGACTCTGGCGGTTGGTGCTCATCCCCATTTCTAAGCCGAAGAGCCGGCGTTGTCCGTAGACACCTCCAAGGTCATGTGGCCAGCATGACTGCATGGAGCGTCGTTACCTTTGTGCCAGAATGGTACCCACTGATCTACTCACATTGGCATATTTTCGAACTGCTAGGTTGGCAGAAGCTGGAGCTAACAGCAGGCGCTCACTCCGCTCCCGGGATTTGAACCTGGCACCTTTTGGTCTGCAAGTTCAGCAGCTCAGTGCTTTAACACACTTCGCCACCGGGGCTCCGGGACATAAGGCAGTTTTCAAATATTAAGACAAATACGGACAAATGCATATACAAAGACATGCATAAAGTATACACTTACAACAAAAATGACATTAAATCATGCCTAGAATTGAAACCATTTTTTAAAATGAAAAAACCTAGGATACCATTAAAAGGATTAAGCCTGTCTGAATAGAAAAGTTTTCACATGTTGACAGAAGGATGGCAAGGAGTGAGCCAAAGAGGAGGAGGAAGAAGAAGAAGAGAAGGAGGAAAAGAAATTCACCATGTTTCCATATTTTTTATTGGTAAATAGCAGAGTTCATGTGTGACATGAAATAACTAGGTCAGGTATGCCATTTCTTCCCACTTCATTGCAGTGTTTATTGTAGACATGCTGCTACAATCCGATATTGCATGTCTGTGTTTCTCCAGCCCTATTTCACAATCTTTCAATACTATTTAAAAGCATCCAGCTTGACAGAGGACAGGGAGAAAACGTGGAGCAGGCATGCCAAGAAGTCTTTTTTTTTAAAGCTTCACTGATAGAAAACAAAGGATAAATTGTTTTGTTTAATATTATCAATGCCATGGACATTTGCTGGAGTGACATCATGCTGCGAAATTTGTGCAAATAAAATCTCCCTTACATTCATGGACAAAAGTTGGTCACCCTATCAGATAGCTTGGATCTCAAATATATCTTTCCCTCCTCTAGTAAGGGAAAGTAATTGGAGAAGCTCAGTGTATGCAAACCATGGCAGATGGGAAAGCACTGCCTCTCCTCCTGGGATTCTTTGGACCTAATCACAGGTACTTTTTGCAGCATCCTAAGATGCTGCCAGAATGCTGTCAGGACAGAGCTTGACAGAGCCCTTCATACAACACAGGACTATTTCTGGCAGGCTCCATCCTGGCTCCATCCTCCAAATGCCCCAGGACGGAGCCCAGAGAACATGGGAGGCATCCCATGTTCTCATTAGTCAGAATGGGGCCAGCGTGGGGGGAAGCTGGATGGCGATGCTTTTCCCTGTGTGATGAGGAAAGTGGTGATACAGGTAATACGGAGTGTGGGCGATGGTTTACCCCTTTGCCCCATGGATTCACCATTCTGTCCAGCAATTCCCCACACTATCGCCTGCGTTTGGAACCTCCATGTGATGAGGTCCTTTGTTAATGATGCAGCATCACTGAAAAAGTAACAATTAGGGCAGTAGTGTTGAACCATGGCATGCATGCCAGAAGGGGCACAAGTGCCCTCTCTCCAGTCACCCCCCACCCACTTGCTCGCCTGCTTGCCTGCACCCCCGCATGCCCATTCACTTGCTTGCCCCCTCACTCACTGCCCCCCTCAAGCGCCCAACCCCCCTCCCCCTGGTTTGGGAACGCCATCTCTAATAGATTTGCAGTCACTGTATTAGGATATCCATACATCTTGCATGCCATTAGTTGGACCATAAACTGCCCCAGCTACAATCATGTTTGCAATGTGCTGATTCAATGCCTGGCAATTGGTCACATGTATTGTATCCTACTGACTACAGACTATAGTGGACATGGATGATAAGGGCAGAAAAAACCACTGTCAACTTCTTTGTTTCCTTCCTTCCTTCCTCCCACCCTCTTCTCTCTCTCTCTCTCTCTCTCTCTTTTTTTTTTTGGCTACAAGCAGTTCAAAGGCAGTGACACACATTTGCTTTTCCTTTCACTCAATCTGCAATGCTAATATAAAATCTACATGGCTTAGACATGTCTTATTGTATGCTATTTCTTGCATTACATGACCTCCAGCATGTCAGAAATTGAATCTGGGATGCATGTGGCCAAGAATGGGTCCAAGGTGGGAAGAATGAGGAACACCGAGATAGAAGAGTTCAGACAGTTTGTTTTTGCCTAAGGCTGGTAGGAGCAAGATTCTGTGTCCCCCACTTCACTCTGTGGAATTAACTAACCACCTCATCAGATGGCCAGCAGCAGAAGGAGGCGGCGGTTTGCTTTGCTGCAAGTCGCAGGAAATGAGGTGCCTCACTCCTTGCATTGCCTGCATCGCCTGCCTTGCTGGGAGGGTGATCGCATGGGGGAAAGCATGGAGTGCATGGCTTCCCCCATAGATTTGGCAACACCCCTCTGCACCCACTGACCTGGCATGATGCAGTTTGATGGGAGCCAGCTGGCTCCATGGGTGACTGGGGAGATCGGCGTTTACCGCTGAATCTAGTCCCCTATGATGAGGTCCTTAGTGCAAATTACTTTTACATTTCAAACTCAGTTTGTAACAGCTAAAGTAAGTTGAGGACAAAGGGGGAAATGGGAGGAAGAGGAGAGAAACAGGACATTTTACAGGCAGCTTAAAAAGTGGAAGAACAGTGGATTAATCCTACGGCTGGAGGAGATCACAAGGGCCATCTAACCCAACCCTTTGCCATGTAGGAATACATAATCAAAGCACTCCCAACAGAGGTTGTGGGGTATATATATGCATACTGATGTTATTTTAAGCAAAAATTCTGCAAATTTGGTTAGAATGAGAAACAGTTATTGATCCAGGAGAACCTAACTGGCTCAATGATCTTGGATCTCCCAATTTCTAGCCCAACACTATAATAAGTACTCAATTTGAGCTCTCCAGCTATTGCTTGGAACCTATCAAGCTATATTCAGCTCCCTAGATATGTGTGACAGCTCACCAGAAGCTTGATAAACACATCTGTGCAGTCTGTTTGAAAGCATAAAAACACCAGTATTACCAAATTCTCAATAGACCAGGCAACTGTGGCATTTGACCTCCTGATCTGCAAACTGGAAACCACCTGCCAAGCTTAAAAAGATTGTGTTGTCAAAGTTGTCTATTTTTAAAAGATTTTATCCAGTTTCTGAGTGCCTTAGACAGTTGGCTTTGCAAAGATGTGAAACTGATAATGTGGGCACCAGTTACTCAAGAGCAGTTTGCAGAGCAGCCTTCTTATCATTTTGTTTTACTTTTTTTTCTAGCAGCTTCAATGAAACAGTGAAAATAATGATAAAAATTTCTGCACTTACCATGGCTGTAGAAAACTCTCTGTGCACTCCCAACCCTGCTGAAGAGTGCAGTGTTACAAGATGAAGGCTTTCTTTGCCTTTCGCCTGGAACTTCCTATTTTGAAAGTGTCAAGTGCTTTTTATCCAGCCTTTGTAGGAAAATTCTAACAGTACCATTCATTGTTTGCATATTGTGAGCTGTCATTTGACAGAGCTTGTAGCAGTAACTTGCAAAATACTCTGTAGGACTGTGAGGCCAGAAGGCAGAGATATTGGGAAATCTATGTACATGAGTGAAGAGAAAATTCACAGAAATGAAGATTATTACATCATACACTGCTTGCCTATGAATGCTCAGTTCAGTCCTGAATGTTGAAAACCTATGTAATTTTCACTGTATGTATATTTTATTTCAGCATCTGCACCCTATTTTTCCAACCGAGTGCATTCAGATAAGGCTTCTATTGAGCAATTGCCTACCATTTACCTAAATTTAGGATTAGGGGGCTGGGAATTTTCACTTGTAATTCTCCCATGTTTTCCTCCTCCTTTTCCTTTCACCCTCCTCCTTTTCTCTCAGCAGAAATCCCATGGAGAATATTGAATAGCTGCACAAGTCTTTTGACTGATAGTGCTAGGAGCCAAAGATCCAAAAACAAAAGTAAAATAATAGGGTGCCACCCTACTGCACATTTATAGCAATTTGATACCACTTTCTCTGCTATAGATCCCTCTTATAGAATCTGGGATTTGTGGTTTGATGAGTTCCATGGACTTCTTTGCTGGACTACAACTGTGAATCATAGAATCATATAGTTGGAAGATATGAGGGCCATCTTTTCCAAACCTCTGTCATGATTTGGGACCTCATTGTCAGAGAAGTCACAAAATTACAAATCCTAGGATTCCATACAATGGGAACTTGGGAGTTATCAAAGTTTAATCAATAGTAGTGTAGTGTATACTGACATAGTCGTTAATAATGAAAATTAAAGCAATGTGGTACAAAAATTGCTTTACATTCAGAAACTCCTAACATTTCTCCAAGGAGAGGTGGAAAGGACCTGTCCTTAAAACCCTCACGGAAAAGATGATAATGCCTGTTAAAGAGAAAGATAATGGGAAAAGATGGACATTTCACTATAAGTGAATTAGCTCAAGCAAACATGCCGCAGCCCTGAGTTTGCAACTCTTACTCAGGGCTGCTGAAGATTGAGGATGTTGGAGTTCATTCAATTGTAGAACTATCATAAATCAAAGTCAACTTACTAGTAAATAGCAAATACTTATTAAGAACGCTCATCCCACCAACTAAAACATTACAAGGAAAACAAATCCCTCTGTCAGAAGTGACACTGCCATACATACTTCCTTCTACTAAAGTAGCATCAGCAGAAAAGACAATTTCAACATTGTAGATGTTTTGCTGAAGTTCAGAACCTCTTTCTGCTACAAGCCTTTGTGTAGCCCAAGACTTCTCAAATTATCTCATGTGGACAGTCAACCATTTCCTCCTCACTGTACATAGTTTCTTGGAAAACCACCACAGACTAACAGCAGCTCTCTCACAAAACAGAACCAGTCTATGCAACACCACTTTGAGGGACATCAGTCTAGTCAGAATTGCTATGGTTTCCTACCATTAACTATATCAACAGAAAAGTTTGGCCAGGACAAATACATGCACACACACATACACACACTACTCAGCTCATCTAAATCTTTAGAGGGGTGTCTTCAGTACAGGCATTTACCACCTATCTGGTTATATATATTTTTCCAGTGTAAGGACTTAAAACTTGTTTGCTTGTTTTATATGGCACCTTTTTTGAGAGTGGGACCCAAGGCGGCTCATCGATGAAATTAGTAAAACCTCTAACAATAAAATTTAACAAAACTATTAAATATACTATACAATTATTTTAAAAGGATACAAAATTTTAAAACAAAAATAAACAAAGGAGGAATCCCAACACGAAGCCTCCCTGAGAGTGAATACATACTAAAATCCTGTTTGAACAAAAACAGCATTTTGAATATCTGGGAGTTTGTGAACAATTTCTGAAGGAAGCCCCAACATAATGTCTAAATGTCATGTAATCAAGGCATTTTTCACGGTAGCCAGATCTGATGTTGTCTCAAGCAATTATGAACCCTTTTATGGGATGTGCTTAGTTGCTTACTTTCTGTTTGTAAATGTGCTATAGATATATTTTTTTAAAAAAACAACCCAGCAAAATGCCTGGTTATAAGCAGAATTACATTATTTTGTGATTTCTTTAAATGTAAGGTGTTTTCTTCCCTCAGTTGTGAAGCATGCCTGATATCTTGATGGATAGGTGATGTAGACAGTGTTTTTTCTTAAGGAGAGGAATGCATCAGCTCTCTTTTTACATCAAAGGAAAATGGCATGACGGGGAAGGGAGGGAGTGTTTTAAAATAACTTGTTCATAGTCTGCAAGGAGCTACAGGAAGGTCTCATTAGTAACTGAGTGATACACAAGATTTTGAACAATGGTTTACCTCTGATAGCCTAATTTAAAAAACGTCCTACATTATAAAGATTTAAGTTTGGAAAGCTTAAAACTCTAAGAACCAGGAAATCTGGCTATTTAGTAAAGAACATAGACCCTTCAATTCATGAGCTGGATCTAGATTTAGTCAGGAGTATACACAGTAAAACCAACAGGATTTGAAGTATGTTCTCCTATTGATTTCAACTGACCCACTGTAAGCATTCAGAGGTGTCAAACTTGTGCCCCTTCAGATGCTTGGACCTTCAAACTCCCTGAGGACCTATTCAGTGTGTCCAATGGTCAGGAATACTGGGAGTTGAAGTCCAAAACACCTGGAGGCCACATGTTTGACATTTCTGCATATTTTAAGGGATGAGATTATGTAGCCCTCCATATGTTATTGGACTGCAACTCTGAGCAGCCCTAAACAGCATAGCTAATAGTGAGGGATGCTAGAAGGTGCAGTCCAAAAATCCCACAGGGGTACTTAGTACCCTTCTACACTGCCATATGATGCAGATTATCAAGGCAGATAATATACATTATCTGCTTTGAACTGTATTATCTGAGTCTACACTGCCATGTAATCCATTTCAAAGCAGATAATGTGGATTTTACACAGCTGTGTAGAAGGGGTCATAGTTCCCACATCGGTTTGATTAGATCCAATCTCTTATATCCAGTGATATAGTAGATAGCAGTTATGGGGATTTTGGATTAGTAGTAGGAAGCATTCATAAAATAAGCCAAATATGTTTATTGCTAGTTCACATGGCTATAAACTGAAGACTGCTTTTCAAAGTTGGAAATCTGCTTGTCTGTAGACAGACTTAGAACATCTCTTCCCATTGCTGAATATTCTGCAGATTTTAAAACTGAGAATTACAACAATCTGGAAAGTTTACTGTAAATCCAATATAGTATAAATATGCATAACATAAATGCAGGTTTAGGATACATCAGCTTAAAATCTGTGATTACCATAAATCTTACTGGGCGATGTTGAGTCTATAATGATCTTTCAATTCCTACATCTCAAGAATGTTAATAATCTAAAGGGGTCAATGAAGGTCTATATACCATATTAAATTGCATGGAGGGAGTAGGGTAAATATGGAATCAGAGTTTAATTCTAACCCTAACCTCACCACTCCATCTCCACCAGACACTGCTGTCCAGGAATCAGTCCTCCAAAGAAAGAATCAGTCCTCCAAAGAAAAAAATCAGATTCTCATGGTTGTAGAAAATGGTGAGCATACAACAGGACAAATAAAGGTGTCACTGGTTTGTCTGAGTTCATGTGTGAACTCTGAAGAATTCTCCAACTTACTGATTACTTAGTCCCTGACTAGTTCCTAAGACAGCCCTAGGTCTATAAGAAAACAAAATACAAGAAAAATAAAATGGAATGTTTCCTGTCAAAGATGCAGTAGTTCTGTTTGAGGTGGGGCTATTTCTCTCCCTTGCTGGCTTGTCTCCTCCCACAGGTTATTATCAGCACTGTTCCGCTTAGCTGTCATTCACAGTGTTGTCCCTATTGCAATTTTTAGTTGAACTTCTATGTGAGACCATTAGTGTGAAGGCTTTGTGGTTTGCAGCCTGTCTGGCTCCAGGAAGTGGGCAGAAATCATCTCCTAGACTGGCAGAATGCTTGGCTGAACTCAACTATGGGAAAAATATAATGGTGTATATCCCTAAAGAATTTAGAGTGCTCTTTGTTACTCTGAATGTTTCTCTCTATAGGGTCCTCTTTTAGATTCTTTCAGAGAAGTTGAGAGGTTCTTTCCCGGCTTGCAGGCTGTCATTTCCTCTTCTAACAATGAACTATTTTGAGGTCACTCTATGGCAATTTCCTATATCATACTGCCCAGACAAACCAGCCTGTTCTTCAGAAGAAGAAATGGCTGCAAGAGTATTGAATGGCTCTCATCCCTTGTAATTAATCATTCCAAAACCAACTGGCAACTATCATAAGTGCCTATGCACCATTACTAGATGCTAATGAAGAGATCAAGGAAAATTTCCTCTGTCAGCTGGATACATTCTTTCTGAGATATGTATGGAGGACAAAATCATCCTCCTGGATGATTTTAATGCAAGAGTTGGGAGAGTTTTGATCTGTGACTAGGGATTGTAGGGTTTGGGCTGTGGCGCAGGCTGGAGAGCAGCTGCAATCACTCACTGCAACGAATCACTCTGACCAGGAGGTCATGAGTTCGAGGCCCGGCTGGGAGCCTATGTTTGTTTGTCTTTGTTCTATGTTAAAAGGCATTGAATGTTTGCCTATATGTGTAATGTGATCCGCCTGAGTCTCCTTCGGGGTGAGAAGGGCGGAATATAAATGCTGTAAATAAATAAATAAATAAAATAAGATGGGTTTGGAAACAACCCACTTCTCATCCTATTTCTCACCAAATGTGTGGAACACAACCTTGTTAACACTAATACACTCCTCTGCCAGAAAAATAAGTTTAAGAAGTCATGGAAGCACCCCCAGTCAAAGTATTGACACCTCGTATATTATATGTGCCAGAGACCGCTGTGATGAACTTCTCATAAAGAGATATGACAAGTGTTGATTACTGCTGTACAGACCACTAATTCAATCCACAATTTCCATCAAGATCACTCCCAAATGTAGACTCCAAGGAAAAAGAATGTAAAATGAACATTCAAGCCCTTCAAGAGCCCTTTAAATGTGCTCTTCTCCAAACATCACCCAAGGATCATCGCCTATGGAACACACTGAAAATGTTATGGAACATTGGAATAAGCTGAAGACCTCTATCATTACAGTCTGTGAACAAACCATTGGATACCAAACTATGAAACGTCAAGACTGCTTAGATGAGAATCATATCAAGATCCAACATAAGAAAAGATAAGAATAGAAAAGCCTTCCAAATACAGTAGAATCTCTACATAAGAATGTCCCAACATAAGTATGTTTTACATTACAAATCCTCATTCACCCTAGAGTGACATTTTGCCATCCGATCACTATTTTGACTTATGAACAGTGCAAAATAGGCCACTTTGGCCGCTAAAATAGTTCTAATAGCAAAGCAGAGAGAAACAAAACCTGGACTGGATTTCGAGCTGGAGCAGCTCTGGCTCTTCCTGCAAGTCAGAAACTACACCTGCAAAGCATGGACTGTCTGGAAACATCACTCTTGAGTTCTGGAATGATCCTGTCAGTGCTGCTCTGAAAAATCCTGCAAATCCCTTGGGAAGACAGGCACACAAACATCAGTGTTCCAGAAGAAACAAAGACCACCACCATGGAAGCGATGAACCTCTTCCATCAACTTTGCTGGACCAGCCACATTATCCAAATGCCCGATCACTGTCTCCCAAGGCAGCTACTATACTCTCAGTTCAAGAATGGAAAAGAGAATGTTGGTGGATAGGAAAATACATTTAAATACGGGCTTATAGCTAATCTAAAAAAGTGGCGTAAACACACAGAACTGGGAACCCCTAGCCCTAGAGCATTCTAGCAGGAGGTCAACTGTTACCAACAGTGCTATAGATTTTGAATAGTTACGAATTGAGGGTGAAAAGGAGAAAAGTGCTGAGACCAAGGTGCATCAAGAAACACTTGTTGGGACCGCCTGTCAAGGACAGAACGCCACAAGATCAAAGATAACAGAGTTTATTGGATTTACAGAACTCAAAATGCCCGTAAAAGACAAGGGCAAGGCAACTTTAGCCTTTAAAAACAAAAAAAGGGCAAGAAAAACGTTCAAAAGATAAACCGGATTAAACCGGAGTTTAATCCGGGTAAAATCAAAACAGCTTGCTTCAGCCTGGGGATAAACAAACAGAAGCTGGGAAACAAAGAGTTCAAAAGAATGCAACTAATTGGCAGCAGATGCCTCTCTGCTGCCAGCACTATGTTTTGAGTAACTAGGAGTCACTCCTTCACACAGCAAGGCAAATTTCCAATACAAACTCAGCAGCCAAGGATTGAAGCAGTAGCGTAGTCCCAGTTCGTTCCGTAGGTCGAGAGGCAGAATCAGACGTTTGCAGTTTTCCAAGTTCAATAGGAGAAAGCGAGCCCGTAGTCAGTTTTCAGTCCGTAAATCCAGAGTAGCAGATGGCGTCCGTCAAGAAGACAACGGAAGGTCAAAGCTATTGAGATTAAGCAGAGGTTTTGCACAAACAAAAGCCCACACAATTCCTCCCGCCGTCTGAACCCAAATTCCAAAACAACTTACGTATCAGCACACGAAAACACACCAGTCTTCAGGAAAGCGTCCCACACAGATCCCAAGCGTTCGTACAGATTACCTTGCCCAACGCAATTTGCAATTGCTCCCAAGCCTCATTTTATGCCAGTTACAAATCCTCATCACTATCAGCTGCCCTCCTTAACCCGGGCGTTTCCTCATCACTTTCCTCATCAGAGCTGGAACACCTCTGACTACGCCCCACAGCATCCCCAGCTGTGGATCCCGTCCCATCCCTCCAGCTTGTCCATGGGTCTAATCCTGAAGGTCCCCATTCATCTTCCATCCCATTATTGCCAGTGGCACCCAACTCCTCCCTTACCCGAGTCCAATCCATCTCATCCTCTTCCGAGCTAACCAGCTCTTCCTCCATTCTCTCCGTGAACCCCTTAAAAGACTCTTCGTCAGATGGTTCTGCAAAGATATCTCGCAGCCTCTTTCTTTCTTGCTCCTCGAGAGTATCTGACTCTCGAGGAGTCTTACGTCCACGTCTGCCAGAAGCAGAGCCATGAGGCTCAATCATAACACCGCCTCCCATCTGGAAATCAATGTGCTCATTGTGAAAGACCATGCAGATCCAGAATAGGTATCTACAGTCAATTATGGACCCACTACTAAGACCCTACCCATGGAAGACAATCATACTCAGCCACAAGTGATCACCTTATGCTATGGGCATAGCTGGGAGTCTGGCACAGACCCTAAAGAACAGGTTCAACATTTCACAAATTCATAACACAAATGCATTATATCCAACATGTCATCAACTAAAGTTTATTTGAGACTCTCTTATTTTTAACAACAAACAGATTCAGTGATCAATTGGTATATCTTTTATATCTCTTTGAAAGCAGGGTGCATGGTGCACAGATCCAAGGGCCATTCAAGCTGTGTGTCACTTTCTCATCAAAAACCTGCCAAAAGACATAGAGCAAAGTCAGGTACAAGAGAAACAAGTTGGGGGTATCAGCATGCTAGAGATGTCAAACTGCATTCATTTAACAGTCAAGAGGCACCCCATAGTAGCAGCAGTATGTGAATCTATAGAGAACTCTGGCACCCTGCCAACCAAATTACTCCACCTATTCATATCAAGGTGGCAGGTTTCTTTCAAAAGTTGTACTTTATTCTGTAGGTATATAAATAGCCACAAACCTGTTTTGGACCTTCTGCCATTACTCTGCACTAGAACAATAGCCTATTTCTGAGTTTGATCCTGCACATGGATTTCCCCCAGCTGTAGGTTCAGGATTGTCGCACTGTCTTGTTCGAGTGCGCTGTCCTTCTTTACATGGAGACCAGTTAGACCAGCAGCTCCATCCCCCATTAGTGGCCACCTGACCTGTAATAAGATATAAATGTTTTATTGGTTTAACAAGATGTGAATTAAAATAGAGGTGGTGGAGTGATTTGGCCCTCTATCTCCATCAGACACTGTGATCCAGGACTTAGTTTTCTAAAGAAGAAATCTGCTTCTCACATCAGAACACCAAGATCAATTCCAGCACAGTTTTTACAAGAGGACTTCATATTTGATGCTCCCAATGACATCCAAGATACAATTAGGAATGTAGGTGTGTGGATATTTTTTTAAAATGTCACCATTTGCAATATAGAAAGCACCTGCAGCTAGGAGGGGTGGTGAGAAATAAATTTGTATCTCTTTCCCCATTTGTGGCTTTCCCTCTTCAAATTTCCCATCTGCCAGTGATGTATCTGCACTGTAGAATTAATGTAGTTTGACTTCACTTTAATTACCATGGCTCAATACTATGGGATCCTTGATTTGTAGTTTTATAAGTTATTCACCTTCTTTGCCAAAGAGTGCTGGTGCTTCACCAAACTCTCAATACTCTATAGCATTGAGCCATGACAATGAAAGAGGTCTCAAACTGCATTAATTCTACAGTGTTGATCCATTGTAGATTGTCAAATTGTCCCTTCATTACCCCAGTCTTTCTATTTTGTAGCAGTGTGATGGAGAATTGGGTTCTTGGTTCCACTACTCTATAAAACTAACAAACACATCAAAGGGACTGTCTAAAGTAATCTTGCCCAAGCTGCCACCATCCAAATGTACTGAATTATCATCTTTATCATACCGAGCTTTATCATATCATTCCAACTTCAGGGCCAGAACTGCAGACTTAAGATTCCTGGAACATATGTCAGGCATGTTGTAGTCCCCCCCCTCCCCACATATTACAGGGCATTTCATATGTCTCCACTAACCACATAAATAAGATAGCAGTTCTGGCAAGTGATATCTTCTTTAATGTCCTGCCAGTCACTGTATTCTTAAAAGCTACAGTCTTCCTGCAACCAGGAAAAATTACACACACAAATGTGGTGCAGTACACCCTGTCTGATTTGTCAGTATTTGGACTTAAAATTCCAGCCATTACTGGAACTTAAGAGACAAAGGAAAATGTCTGGATTCGCAAACTTAAAACTCATGTGGCCTCAGTCTAGAGGACTGCTTTTAACTTTGAACACACCATCCCCTACAGGTGGGGCAACCCTCATCGGAAATTCTGGAATCTGAAATACTCCAAAATCAAAAATTATCTACACAGGTGTCTTATTTCTGTTGGTCCAATGTACAAAAACTGCTTTGTGCACAAAAGTATTAAAATGTCAGGTTATATGTATAAAGTGGAAATAAAGCATAAATGAACTTTACATTAAGAGTTGAGTCCCATCTCCAAGGCATTTCCTACTTCACTCAGGCTGAAAGGAAACCTTAAGCAAATGCTAGTGCAACTTCTAACCTGGTACAAAAGTTGATGTGGGTGTCTGACAGACATCTCCTTTGAAATAAGGAGTGCATCCACACTCGCAATTTCCATTGATCAGTAGAACAGTCCCACCATTTTGACAGGGCTGACACTTGCACACATTGTATTCAGCAATATAGTCTTCAACTCCTCTGTCAAGATTTCGTTTCTTTATTGTAGAGTCAGGCATTTTCAATGGAACAAGGTCAGAGATTGGAGATAGCTGAAAAAAGTTTTGAACATGTTAATATATGCATGTTTTTAAATTGAGCACTTTATTATCAGTGCTAAAATGGTGTAGTCAGATAGCATCTTTCACATAGAATGGTAAATTCAAGGTTTACTTTTTGTTTTGTTTTTTAATTAAAGCCATGTCTGGAAGAATTTGTGAATACAGAGGGCTGACTGTATATATTTCTACATAAAGATGTGACCACTATTTCTATAGCATGGAAAGCACCCAAACATTCCCCCCTTTTTATACATAGCTCCCTACGTATACTTTGAAAATCTAGAGTTTGGCTACAGTCATTTGAGGTCCAATAGTTCTCTCAAAGTGTACAGGTTTCCATCTTTGGGGGGACTGAGGGAGAAAGAGCAAAATGAACAGGAGAATCCCCAAATGAATCAAGCCTGGCATACCACATAACACACAAAAGGGAAAGTTCTCATCTTAAGAGAAAGGCTACATAAGTTCAGCAAATACATCATCTAACAATGCCTAACTCTACTGACAATCTCTGGCACCAACAGCAACATTTCATTCTCACACTTGAGTGGTTTTCTTTTTAATTCTGAGGCATATCAAAATGAAAAGGGTGTACTTCTCTTTTCTCACATTATTCTCTATAATGTTTTTTCATAGAGTTATAGTGCATTGGTGAAGTGGTATATTTGCACTAGTACAGTATGGACATTATCACACAAGGCAGACAAATTGCCATTGCACAACCAGAATCAAAATCCCTGTGTGCATCCCACTGTCTGCCCCCTGCCCCCTGAGTCATTCATTCTTAGCCTTCTCTCGGCCTTCTCCATCGGGCCTTCCTCTCGGCCTTTTCCATCGGCCTCATTAAGACTCTGGAAGCTGCGCCGAACCGGGCGGCTTCCTGGCATCGGTCTCAGTCTGTTGCTGGCTGCTCAGGGGGGAAGATTCAGACCTCCGGAGGCCGCGCCGAGCCGGGTGGCCTCCCCCCCCCTTCACAGACCTTTCCTTCGGCCTTTGCGGAGGCAACGAACAGGGAGGCTGCCGGCCATTGGTCTTGGCCTTTTCCTGGCTACCTGGGAGAAGGATCTAGCCCCTGCAACAGCGCTGAAGAGACTTTGGCCCTAGAGGTCCGCGCCGAACTGGGCGACCTGCCTCAATCCTCTTTGGCCCCTACATAGGAAATTCTAGCCTCAGGAGGTCGCGCCGGACCGGGCGGCCTCCCTCGGCCCATTGCATCGGCTGCATCGGCTATACAAGCAGAACCAGGCATTTGGAGGCCACGCCGGACCGGGTGGCTTCCACTAGTCTTCTTCTGACCTCGTGTTACTAGGGAAGACACTTTCGCTAGCTCTGCTCTCCTGCATCTGGAATTTACATCAAACTAGGTGGCCTCGAGACATCTTTAATTGGGTGGACTTGTATTAAGCAGCATTTATAAGATCCTCATAGTCTGCTGCCTGCCTTTTTTTTTTTTTCCTCCTTTTGTGTGTATGTGTTTGTGTATGTGTGTCTTACAGAGTCGGGAGTGAGAAACTTTTATCTCTATGCAGGGAAACTGTATTGACCGTGATAGGTAGCGGGTTTTAACCTGGTATTAATGTCATAGGAAGTGATCACTTAGGTTTGAGAGTACCGTGAGTTTACTGATGGGTAATTGAGGTTTTAGAATGTGAATTGATGGTCTGTGTATGTTGGTGGATATACTGCTGAGTGAAAGCTTGACAGAAAGAGACTATATGATTGAGGTGCTAATTTTGAAAGAGCAGAGTGGCATACTATAGGAAGGCTTTCTGAGAAGGTAATAAGAAATGAGTTGGAAGGAAACTCCGGGCAATAATGAACTTTCGCACTTATGTGATCTCTTGGACATCTCAGCGGCTTTCGATACCATCGACCATGGTATCCTTCTGGGGAGGCTCTCTGGGATGGGGCTTGGTGGCACTGTGCTGCAGTGGCTCCGGTCCTTCCTGGGGGGTCGTTCCCAGATGGTGAAGCTGGGGGACTCCTGCTCGGACCCCTGGCCATTGACCTGTGGGGTCCCGCAGGGGTCTATTCTATCCCCCATGCTATTCAACATCTACATGAAACCGCTGGGAGAGGTCATCCGGAGTTTTGGAGGGCGTTGCCATCTCTACGCAGATGACACGCAAATCCACTACTCCTTTCCATCTGAATCCAAGGAAGCCCCTCGGATGCTGAACCAGTGCCTGGCCGCTGTGGCGGACTGGATGAGGAGGAACAAGCTGAGGATCAATCCTGACAAGACAGAGGCCCTCCTGGTCAGTCGCGCGTCGGATCGGGGTATTGGGTGGCAACCTGTCCTGGACGGGGTTGCACTTCCCCTGAAATCACAGGTCCGCAGTTTGGGGGTCCTTCTGGACTCAGCGCTGATGCTTGAGGCTCAGGTGTCGGCGGTGGCCGGGAGGGCCTTCGCACAACTCAAACTTGTGCGCCAACTGCGACCATACCTCGTGAAGTCTGACTTGACCACGGTGGTGCATGCCTTAGTTACCTCTAGACTGGACTACTGTAATGCGCTCTACGTGGGGCTTCCCTTGAAGACGGCCCGGAAACTACAATTGGTTCAGCGCTCGGCGGCCAGATTAATTACAGGGGCGAGCTACAGGGAGAGATCTACTCCCCTGTTCAAGGAGCTCCACTGGCTGCCGTTCACCTTCCGGTCCCAATTCAAGGTGAATACCATCATTTATAAGGCCCTAAACGGTTTGGGACCCACCTACCTTCGTGACCGTATCACCTATTATAAACCTATTCGATCCCTCCGCTCATCCGGGGAGGCCCTTCTTTCGCCACTGCCTCTATCCCAGGCCCGTCTAGTGGGAACGAGAGAGAGGGCCTTTTCTGCTGTGGCCCCCCGACTGTGGAATTCATTGCCCTCTGAGATCAGGCAAGCCCCCACCTTATTGGCTTTTAAGAAAGATCTAAAAACGTGGCTTTTTCGATGTGCCTTCGGGGAGTAAATGTTATATACCTCTTGATTACTCCCCTTGGATTTTATCCTTTGGACTGTTTGGACTGTTCCGTCTTATACCCCTGTTCTCTTTATTTATATGCCTCTCTCTCCCGAGTTTTTAATTAAATGTTCATGTGGCCCGCCCTGTCTGCTCTGATTTGCGTTGTAATGTATATGATTATTTTTGTACTATTATATTGTGTTATGATATATTGTTTTATTTTGTTATATTGTATCGTGTCTGGGCATGGCCCCATGTAAGCCGCCCCGAGTCCCCATTGGGGAGATGGTGGCGGGTTATAAATAAAGTTTTATTATTATTATTATTATTATTAGCTATTGATGAGTAAAACCCGCAAATAGCTATACTTCTACTACCTATCATAGTGAGATGGGTCCCTTCTCAGTATTTATCAATATACGATGGGTCCCTTCTGCTTCGGTGCCAGTATTAACATGATGCAAGTGGCTAGGATTCTCTTCCCCTCTCTGCTCCCCCTCACTATTCTAAAGTGGTTGCTTTGTTTTTATTTTATATGTACATTAACATTTTTAAATGCTAGAATTGAGCAATTTCTCAAAAAAAATTAAGAATAATAAAAATGCACCACAAGGTATACTGGGTGAGGGAATACAGTGTGGCTACAAAAATACGAAGAAGACTGATTGCAGAACTCTGTATGGGCAAACCAATGCAATTTTATGAGTTGAAGGTGCTCAATTTGGTATGCATCCATTATCTACACTAACACAGGCACACAGTATTGGTGTGATAAAGTCTTCTATCTCTAGGGACCTCTCACATTAACACCCCCCCCCCCCCCGCTTGATCTGTTTCATTTTGATGCAATTTCCAGAGAAACAGCAGGCATGCAGGCGCCCCATGGTGCCCCATACACTCTCCTTCTCCTGTGTGTTTGTGTGTGTGTGTGGGGGGGACAAGTCGTGTTTGTGCCTTGTCCCCATCAGATGGGGGAAAGGGCAATAACACACATTGCCACATTGCCCTTTCCCACATCAGATAGGGAAATTGGGTAAAAATGTAGTTAGCTCTATTGGATCTATCCAAAAACCACTTACCAAAGTATGGTGGCCGAGGAAGCATCTTGCAATGCTTCCTCGGTACTTAGAGGATCAATGGGGCAGGGCCTGCCAAGCGTCATTGATGGCACTTGGCAGGCCCCGTCGCATAAGTGTTGAAAGGACAAAATGCCCATTTGCTGGCACTGTTTCAGTCTCCCTTTTCTAAATTTGTGCAAGTGGTTAGTATCTTCTAGACTGCAGGTATCAAACTCATTTTCACCAAGGGTCACATCAGCCTTATGGCTGCCTTCAAAGGGCTGGTTGTAATTGTAAGACTCTGTAATTGTAACTTTGTTGTCCTAGCATTGAAAGCTTCACAGCCCACATAAAATGATATTTAGGGATAAATTTGGCCTGTGGTCCTTGCATTTGATATGTGTGTTCTAGACTATCTTCTTTATGAGTTGCTCCTTTAACAACATTGTAGCTGCCTTCAGTGCCTATATCAGGAGAAAAGTGAGATAAAAATGAAGTAATTAAAAATAAAATGTAATGATCCAATTACGTAATTTATTTTACTTTCTTGCATTATCATTTTTCTATATGTTGCATTATTTTATATGTGAAGATGGCATTACTTGATAGCAGGGGACCTCTAATAATAGTTTATTTTAAGGGAAAGCACTTTTTTTTTTACATTGGGTCTATTCCCAAAGGCTTTTAATGACATGATTAAGCAACCTATAGCCATGGTTCCTTACTAGGCTTTCTTTAGGGATGTATCTACACTGTAGAATGCAGTTCAACACCACTTCAACTGCCATGTCTCAGTGCTATGGAATCATGAGAATTGTAGTTTTATAGGACTACTACCTTTTTCTGCCAAATAAAGCTTGTGCCTAACCAGACTACATCTCCCACAATTCCATAGCATTCAGCCATGGCATTTAAGATGACGTCAAATTGCATTAATTCTACAGATGCACCCTTGGTTAGATCTGCAGATTTCTGTTGGAAGTCTAGCAATTTCTGAAACACACTACAATTAGGTTCTAGTTCTAGTTGGGCAACTTGTAGTACAAACAGTAAGTATTTTTAGATCCTATGTGTGTGAGAGAGTGGAAAGCAGTTTTTGATTTCCTGGTTCTGAAATGACCAGTGCCACACCAGCAAAGCTATCAATATAGACATTTAGAAGGAAAATGCACTTACCTCCTGTGATATTATTACAGGAGCATCAGGGAGTGTAGCTGCCCATTCGACATAGTCTTCAATATTAGCAACCTTGTTACCTTTAGACAATTGTTCCTTCAACTTGACTAAAACAGTAATCTTCCCTCCTTGAACTATAGAGACCACATCATTGATGAGTGAAACTGTTGTTTTGTTGCTAACTATAAGAGGGGGGAAACAGACAAAGAATGGATCAGGGATTCTTGAGCAGAACAGTGATGCCCCTTCACAGCCTGATTTCCATTTTCCAATAGGAAGATTTGGGGTGTATATTTGGCAGATTGACTAATCAAATTAAAAGTTGCTTGATTTTACTGTTTCATCCTTTCTTGGGAGAACATTTTTAAGCAGAAGTAACAACAACAAGAATAGATACACAAGTCAGAACTTGGAAGCCTGGAGAAACTTGGGCACAAGCAGCTCTGATACATTGTGAATGAAGGGAATTTTTAGCAGGCTTGCTAGTCATGGTATCATGGAATCATGGACATGGAAAAGACTACATGGTTATCCAGCTTAATTCTATGACATGCAGGAATACACAATCAAAGCAGCCTTGTCAGATGCCCATCCAGGCTTTGCTTTAAAACCTCCAGAAAAGGAGATTACAATACACTCCAAGGCTGCATATCCCACCGTGCAACAGTTGTTATTAACAGGAAGTTCATTTCAATGTTTTCATGGAATCTCTTTTCCTGCAGTTTGAACCCATTGTCTCTAAAGCAGCAAAACCACAAGTGTACTCTATCTTCAATATGACAGCCCATCAAATATTTAGACATGGCTATCATGTCACTTCTTCACTTTCTCCTTTTCTCTTCTCCAGTCTAAACATACCTAACTCCCCAAAACTTCCCAAATAATTCAATCACATTTTTGCCACACCTTTTCTATTGTACTGAAAACAAAATCAGTTTATCATTTAGTGTTCAAAGACAAAACTACTGTATGTGTTTATAGTGAGGAGTCCAAATACATCTTTGACTTCCTTAGTATATTTTCAAATACAGGTAGACGTGTGTATGTGTGGTAGGTAGTTAGGCAGAAAATTTCCTTTTACTTTTCTGTTAGTTTTGTACTACATTCTTCAGAAGAAAGCATGGAGGAAAATAAATACAAAGGAAAAACATACCTTGTCTCATTTTGTCAGTTGTGCACTTGACTTTAGATATAGGCAGTTTGGCATCAAAATCAGAAGTTTTTATACCAAATTCTACATCGTATCCCAGGCATGTTTTTACATCTGTTATGGTAACTCCTGAAAATGGAAATAACATCATTATTAGTAGCAGAAAAGGGAAAGGTGGAACTATGTGATTCCTGAATCAAGGAGTACTGAAAAAAATTCCACAAGGAAATTTTATTTAGGTTACCAAGAAATATAAATTTGGCCAAGACATCAGATATATTCCTATAGCTGGATACAAAGCAGAAAGGTAGTCTCCTGGTAGTCACCAGATAGATCTGGTGAAGATCTATCTGTAGGAATATACATGGATGCTTCTTCATACACCCCTGTTGGTTAGTAAATGATTTGGGTTGGCTGTAGTAAATCAAATCTGGGTTATGGAAGGAATTTCTTCATTGTAAGAGGTCAGCAGAGAATCTGAACATCCAATGACAAACAATCAAATAACTTAGTCATATTTTCCACTTAGGCCTGTAGAAATCACTAACAGAAGTCATTAAATCATCTGTTGGAATTTAAGAGACAATTGAAGACCTATCTCTTTTTGCAGGCCTACACAGTCAATTTTTAACTATGAATTTTAAATTTATGTCTTGTGTTTACTATATTTTAATATTTGTCCTGTGTATTTTAATATATGTATTTCATAGAAATATATGTATTTTACCTAATATTTTATAATGGTGTGTTTTTAACTGTGTTTTGCCCCGCCTCGAGGAGAGGTGGGTAAGAAATAACAACAACAACAAGGATGTGAACCATAGTTTCATCTATTCATTTTTATCATGCTCTGCTCTTCTCTCTTTCATCATTTGCAACCATGGATACATCTCTCCAACTATTTCAGCATGGGCAATTCTGATTATCTCTTTTGGTTTATACTCCCCCTGGGGGAGAAGAGCGGTATAAAAATGAATGAATGAATGAATTAAATAAATAAAATACAAAGTGGTCCAAATGTCACTCCTGTCTAAACAATGTCCAGGTACTTCTGATCCTTAAAGCAGGGTCAGTTGGGCAGAATCAGTTTATAATAATATATGCTAATGAATCTATTGCTCTCTTCTTCCTGCAGCTCGATGTGGGGTACAACATTATTAACACAAGAGATAAATCACTATTACAAAGCAGACAACAATATATACAGAGCTAAAATACAAGCTAAAATCCATTGATAAAATGCAGATTAAAATTCACAGCTTAAAATTACCAGGCAGGCCTGCCGGAAGAGATGGGTCTTCAATTGTGTCTAATCTAGCTGTCAAATCTCTTCTGGCAGGTCATTCTACAGTCTTGGGGCAACTGATGAAAAGGTCCTCTGGGTGATGGTTGCCAGTCAGGATCTGGCAGGCTGGAGTATATGTCCCTCAGAGGACCTAAGTGTGTGGGGCAGATTGTACAGGAGAAGGTGATCCTGTGGGTAACCTGGACCCAAATCATGTATGGCTTTAAAAGTCAAAATCCACACTTTGTACTTTGCCCAGAAGCTAATTGGCAACCAGTGGAATGACTGTAGTATAGGTGTATTATGCTAATTCCTGGATGTTCCTGTGACCAATTTGGCTGCTGCATTTTGAACTACATTAATTGGAGTTTCTGAACTTGATACAGAGGTAGCTCAATGTAGAGTGCATTCAGGATACAAGCACACTACCAACTTTAGATCCTTGATTCTAGGAAGGGGTGCAGCTGGCATATCAGCCAAAGCTTGTAGTAAGCATTCTTTCTGCTCTGCTCACTTCCCCCTTTGTCTGTAGCTTGCTTCAATTGCTATAAAGCTAGGATCTTTAGACTCAGATTGGGTTTATATTAAGGTCATACATTTTTGCAGGGGGGTTGGATTCATGCATATAAGATTTCATAGGTTATAATTAACACCTTGAATAATGCTCAGTAATTGATCATAGCCAGTGAAATTCTTTAAACAAAGAATGAAGTTATATGCTCCTTGGGCTCTCTGACAACAGGATTTTGGGCTCATTGATGCAGTCATACACAAAATGTATTGAAGTATTCTGAACATGATGTAATTAAAAGATGTATTAGTATAGCTAGATATGACATCTTCAGGAATTGGAACACTAATCTATTACCAAAAATAAGTACCAAAATAGTCATGGAATTGGATGGAAATGAGGGATAGAGTCAGGTGTTGACAGCATACTAGTGCCATGATATCTGTAAACTCCAGATAACTATTTTCAGCAGGTTCACATTTACGTTGAATAACATGAGGGAAAGAACTAATCTATCTCGCAGAATTGCTGTGAGATTAGAAATGATTAAGGAGATAACACCAATTGTGAGGTATTTCCACATAAGGAATTAATACATATTTAGGAATAAAGAAATACAGTAATATTTTAAAAAACGTAATGCAACTTCAATGTTGAAAAAGGCTAGTTTTTAAAGGGAAGCTTTTAAATGAACAAGGTCATGCTTTGGTTCCAATTTTAATCTTTGCCACTTAGTTACCCCAGAATTTAACTAATATACATGAGACTTTGATTCTGAGTTCCTACCTTCTTTTTTCATGGTTTCACTGTCCAATACATATAGTAGTTCATATTTTCCTCCAAAAGTTCCCTTCCGTGCATAATGAGTTCCATGTGTTTCAAGAAATTTGAAATACTCTCCCCTGTCATATGTAGTGGGCAAATTTTTTAAGTCATCAAGGAACCAGTCATTTAGACGAAGATCACGTGTTCGCATAATAAATGATCCTAGCTCAATGCTTGATTTAACATGTAGAAATAGTTGTTCCTGTAAAGCAAAAGATGTTAGTGTACTGACAATTCTGCTAGCAAAAAAGTTGAAAACATAATTCCTTCACTTTCTTAGGTTAAACGCTGTCATTCTTAACAAGAAAACATGTTTTCTGATGACATGGGGATAGCATTTTGGTACCACTATGAACTCGGCAATTGTAAAGGTTCAGCCAGAAAGGTCTGCCACCTTGCCAAACTATGAATTCCAGCATTTTATAGAAAGCAACCATGGCCATTAAAAAGGCATTAAATATATATAAAATACTATCCATTATATGTCAGATATAAACTAGTTTAACTGTTTATTTTGACAGCAAGGATTTTGGGGAACTGTAATTCTTTGTCACATGGGTATTACCATATTAAGGATCTGGCTGCTTGTCAAATGTAAAATTCAGCTTTTCTTGAGTAAAAACAATTCTATATAAGCTTAGTATTGATACAGTTACCCCTATACATTCACTGTGCTTAGGGCACTTCCAGACACAACTTAAACCCGTGCCAAAGCAGGTTTAAAAAACCTGCTTCAGCACAGGTTTAAGTCCACCCCCCTCTAAAACCTAGGCTTTCCTGGGGGTGGGGTATCTAGAAGCCAACCCAGCCACCCGAAAACCCCCCAAAACAAGCTTTAAATTTCAAAAAACTTACCCGGCCACTATTACAGTTGTATTTCCGTCCTCCTGGCACATACAAATGATGTGCCAAAAGACCGGGGGTGGGGGGGGGGGAGCAATTTAATGTAAAGCTTGTTTTGGGGGCTTAGGGGGAGGTGGTGAGCACCATCTACACCTTTGAGATGGCAAATTGGGACTCACCGCCAGGTAGTCCCAGGACTACCTGTGGGTGAGTCCCCATAGGTCCAATACCCCTTTAGACCTGAGCCTTTCAGGAAGGCCTAGATCTAATGGGGTATCTAATTATTTCTGAACAAAGCAGGGAAGGTCTGTTGGAAATGAGGCCAGAGGAGTGTATATATATCTGAAATGTCCTGGGTGAGACAAAGAACCCTTGTCTGTTTGAGCAGGGGAATTCTAGACTGCAAACAATCAATGTCATCACTGTTCTCTTATAAGTGGATTCTCTGAGCACTTACATACAGGACGAAAATCCGTGCCAAAGTGGGTTTTTTAAACCTGCTTTGGCACAGATTTGTGTTCCCACAAAGCTGTGGACAATATATAGAGACCACCAAACACAGCACCCAAACACAAATCAAGGAACATGAAAGGCACTGCAGACTAATTCAACCAGAGAAGTAAGCTATAGCAGGGCACTTGATGAACCAGTCTGGACTCAGAATATTATTGGAGAACACAGAAATGCTGGTCCAATCTGATTACCATGATGTCAGACTACATAGAGAAGTCACTGAAATCACAAGCATGTGGACAATTTCAACACAAAGAAGGAAACCATGAACATGCACAAAATCTGGTTACCAGTATTAAAAAACACCAGAATCAAGACAGGTAATAAGGAACACCTTATTGCTAGTTTTAATGTTCACACTTGCTTCAAACAGACAAGGGTTCTTTCTCCCACCCTGGACATTCCACAGATATATATACACACTCCACTTGCCTAATTTATTTATTTATTTATTACATGCATTTATACCCTGCCCTTCTCCCCAAGGGGACTCAGAGAGGCTTACATTCTGCCACGAGGGCCAGCAACAAATATACTATAAAACAAAACAATTAAAACATGATAAAAAGTATACAAAAATTAAAACGCTGCAAGGCAACGATATTGCACCATCCTCAGTCATTCAATACTGCTACAATTACAGATTTGCGACCTGATTACATCAGCCAATGAGCTTATTCGCTGAATTTACAACAGACCTCTGAACAAACCTCTGATGATGCTTCCCACAGATGCAGGCATAACATCAGAAAAGAATGCTACTGGAACGTGGCCATACAGCCCGCAAAACTCATAGCAACCCAGTGATTCTGACCATGAAGGCCTTCGAAAACACATTTTATTTCCCATTTGCAGATTATCAATGGTTGATAGGGAAGAAACACAGATTCACAACAGTGCAATATTTCCCAATGTTTAAAGTTCTTCTGTTTTCAAGCTGCAATGTAGACTGATGATAAATCCAAGCAGTGAAAACAGATAATTTCCTTGTGCCAGAAGGGTGTGAGGAACAAAACATACATGGCCATGTGGCCAAGAATAATATAAAGGATTGGAAATGAGGGCTCCCACTTAACAGTGAGGTGAGTTTGTCATCTCACTATAATATGCATGATATAGGTATTCTTAATGGGGTCACTATAGGGCCAGTGTGGTCTGGGGAAATGCTGTTCCAATGATGTAGACAAGCCCAATCAACAACATGTATGTGTATGGGGGGGTGGAAGGTTGTAACCTTCAATCTGTAAAGGATTTGTTATTGTGGTTGTTGCTGCTGCTTATTATACAAAATTTCAGTTAGGTGTAAGAATTTTTATGCCTTGCACTTATCTGAAATTTAGCTAAGTTTATCGCCACAGAAGGGATCATTGTGTCTGATAGTATCACCCAGTTCTCTCAAACAACACAAAAAGCTATAAGACCAACTGGAAATGGGTATGAGAGAATTCTGAAAGAGACCTTGTATAATTCACCTTCCTGAAACCTTTGATGTCTTTGTCTTCTGGATTCTCATGGGTGAGGGGAGAGCTTACAGGATGACACTTTGCTGCTATGCTATTTTATAAATGTCAGAGTGTGTTGAATGTGGCTTGCTCCTAAGCATAAGTCCACATTTCTAATCTTATGCTAATATCAGATGTCACAATCCTCCATTTTTTGATAACTTACCTTTCCTTTCGACTCGCGCAAGTAGTCACGGATGCTACTGGAATGAACAGTCGTGAAGCTTGTGCTCAAATTTGTTAACGCTGAAGTATTTCCCTCACTTATTTCAGTGGGATTCATTTTTAGAGATAAGCTGCTTTTAAAAGTTTGCTGTGTTTCACTTAGCACTTCTTTCAGGGCTGTCACTTGATCTGCATAGTACTCAGCTCGGAAGTTTTTCCCTCCTCGTGTCTTGGTGTGAATAAACAGAAATTTGTCATTAAATTGGTGTTTAATTTATGGATAAACCAATTCTTACCTCCACAGGCCAAAGACATATGGTTAACATTGGTTAGATCAGGGGTCCCCAAACTAAGGCCAAGGGGCCGGATGCAGCCCACCGAAGCCATTTATCCGGCCCCCACGGCACAAGGGCAGAAGGGGGTTGGACTAAATGACCCAAGGATTCTCTTCTTCTCTTACAACCATTATTATTATTATTATTATTATTATTATTATTATTATTATTATTATTAACATTAAGCCTGGGTGGCCATCTGTCAGGGGTGCTTTGCTTGTGCTTTTGGTCCGCAGAGGCAGAAGGGGGTTGGACAAAATGGCCCAAGGGGTCTCTTCCAACCCTCTTTATTATTATTATTATTATTATTATTATTATTATTATTATTATTATTATTATTATTTATTAACATTGAGGCTGGGTGGCCATCTGTCAGGGGTGCTTTGCTTGTGCTTTCGGTGCACAAAGGCAGAAGGGGATTGGACCCAATGGCCCAAAGGGTCTCTTCCAACCCTCTTTTTTATTATTATTGTTGTTATTATTATTATTATTATTATTATTATTAACATTGGAGCTGGGTGGCCATCTGTCAGGGGTGCTTTGCTTGTGCTTTCGGTGCACAAAGGCAGAAGGGGATTGGACTCAATGGCCCAAAGGTTCTCTTCCAACTCTCTTTTTATTATTATTGCTATTTATTATTATTATTATTATTATTATTATTATTATTATTATTATTATTATTATTATTATTGCTCGGTGGCCAACTATAGTCTGGCCCTCCAATAGTCCGAAGGATTGTGAACTGGCCCCCTGTTTAAAAAGTTTGGGGACCCCTGGGTTAGATCATGTTTAGCAATACATCATTAAATACTTATTTTAACATATAACACATTCAGACACCCCCTCCCCTCTCACCACAGTGTGAGTAAGCAGGAAATATTTGATATAAGTTACTACAGCAACAAAGTCTTCCTTTACCAAATCCATATTTTCCCTTTCTGCTCACAAACATAGCCATTCTGTCCTCTGTTAAGAATTAACACCAAATTCAGGGGGAGATTTTGGATAAAAATAATCAGGGAAGTGAAGGAATCTCCAAACCGGCCAAAAAAGCAATTTACTTAATACTTAAGCTGAGATTCTTTACCAAGCCAGTAATAGCATAAATCATAGGTGGGAAATCAGGTGTTGCATTGCACCCATGAAAAAGAGATCTTGGAAGACTACACCTCTGTGAAAAATGACAACAAGAATACATTTTGTCCCAATACACCCTTAATGCTTGGGGAATGTTTCCACCATGATGTGTGGGTCATTTTAATCTTGGGGAGACATTTCTTTAACAACAATCACTTCTTACTTAAGGCCTCCCTGGGCTTACAATACTATAAGACTTCATGCCAAACTTGGTGGAAATTCTCCCCACATGCCCAGAAAAGTGGTTTTTTTTGGGGGGGGGGGGCATTTGAGGACCATTTATGAAATAAATGGATAGGGGTTGTTAGTTTGGTTTGCATTTTTTGACCACTAGAGGAACCTGGCTTCACACACATCTCATATAATATATTTTAGTGTCAATCTTCACAAGTGGAAAGTTATGTATATCAGATAGAAAATACATTTAAAATGGAATATGGTCAAAAACATGTTTCGTGAATGTTGGAAACCTTCGATGAAAATCCTCGTTTAACGAGCATCTTTAAAGTTCAGGAATTATTCTACATAAAATCTACATGTAGTATTTTCATGCAGAAAAGAGCATTCTTCACATAAATTAGTATTTCTGCATATATGCATGCCCATATTGTTTTCTGTATAGAGAAATATATTTTCTGGATAGGTAATGCTGTTTTCTGCACAAAAATTAAAATTTTGCATAAAAGAAAAATGTTTTTGGCATTGATTATAGCTCTTCTGAGACTCATGCATCAGATGTTGAACTGAATGTCTCAGCATGTCTCACTCTTGCTATGATAGTTAAGACAGTTGGGATTCGCAGTCCAGCAATATTTGGAATGCTGTATGAATCCTACTCCAAGCTTTAAGTGTTCATAACATTTGTAGTGCTTTTGGTACTTAATAAGGTAAAGCCAGTTTCCACTTTCTTAAAAAAATAGGATATGTATAACATTAGACTGAAGAGAAAGGTAATACATTTACCTTAGAGCTAGTTGGAAGTCCAACAATTCAAAGACAGTTGTCAGAAGATAAAAGGTAGGATTTATAGTATCTGAACCTCCTATTAAAATCAGTATCTATTTTAAAGAGTGGTCCTACCTCATAATTTAGCACAGCGACATTCCATGGCTTGCGATAATAAATGCCACTATTCCCATCACGGACTCTGTCACATACCCCATTGTAAAACTCATTGTAAAATGGGCTTGCCTGTGGTCTCATACCTAGAACGTTGATTCTGAAAGAATAAATTGTAATTAGATTTTTAAAGGCTGTATTCTGATAGAGAGTGCATGTGTGTAATGTCCAGCAATGCTGATAAAGGAAAAGACAAAAATGGCTATAAAATCCGTAAGCCTTTGGTGTGATTGTTCCATGAAATACAGTAAAAACATTTGAGTATGATAACATTGAATATTGCTAGTTTCACTGCTAATAAGTGAAAGGTGAAAGCTACAGGAAGAAAATAAGTGAAAAAATTCCTATCAATTTACATTTCAGGATGGATTGATAAGAAAACTTTGTCTCACTAAAAACCACTTATCCCTAATATTTCTGCTCTAAGAGCTTGTATTCACCAGGCCCATAGTGAACCGGAACTCAAACCTGGATGTCCAAAAAAATTCATGGACTTTTGGTCCTTCATGTAGAGTAAACCAGATTGAAATTTTAAGCAAAATGGGGGAAAGCTTCAGAATTTTGCTGAAACTCTGGAGCAGCCATGCACTTTGGGCTGAGTGTGGACATGAGCCAGCATCATGATCCCACTTTCCCATGTGCTCAGCACAGATCAAGTCCTTGGGAGAAAGATAGGAATGATCACTGATTATGGTAGCAAAGGGGCTTTTTGAATGCCTAGGCGGGAAAATGGTGGGGACTGATACACTAGAACTGGTGCTGGCAGTTTCCCCTCTTGGTCATTTATTATTATTATTATTATTATTATTATTATTATTATTATTATTATTATTAGTAGTACCCCACTTTATCTCCCGCAGGAGACTCAGAGCGGCTTAACATAAAAGCATCAGCATACAATTTAAAATATACAAATCTGCAAACATTAAAACAGGATTAAATATAAACAGTATTAAACAAGTTCCCAGTTAAAAACCATTAAAACATGTTCAAAGTTTAACAGCACCCCCCTGACTTGATCTTTAAAACCTTCTTCTTTAAAAGCCAGTCTGAATAAAAAAGAATTTAGCCTGCTGCCAGAAGACTAGCATGGAGGGGGCCATTCTAGCTTCTCTGGGCAGGGATGTTCAGGGAACACACACACACACACACACACACACACACACACACACACACACACACACAGCATTTACTTCACAACCTCTGAGGATGCCTGCCACAGATGTGGGCGAAACGTCAGGAGAGAAAACTTCTGGAACATGGCCATATAGCCCAAAAGACTCACAGCAACCCAGCATCTTTTTTTCTTTTGTTTCCCAAGGGACTAATGTTTACACTTTTTTTTTTAAGGTAGGTAATCTAGTTTCAGAAAAGAGATCCACAAGTCTTTGTTTCTGATTTTTCTCACAAACACTTCCCAATTCTTACCCATGACCAGCAATTCTTCCAAGTTCTGATACGTCAAGAATACGATCCCGGCAGGGGGCAGGGCGGTTGTCCTCACAATCAGCTTCATCAGACATGTCTCCACAGTCATCCTCTGTATTGCACACCAATCTTGTTTTTATACACTGTCCTAAGGATAACACAGAGAACAGAAGACAAGATTTCTACCTTGTAAGCTCTTTGCTTAGCATTCACCACCTAGGATATCACAGTGATTGCTCAGTTTATAGCAGGGATAGTAAAATGTGATCCTAAGGCTGCATCCATCCATCCTCTAGAAGAGACAATCATTTATCAAATACTTTGCAGGGCTCCATGTGCACTGCGTGACATTGTAAAAAAAAAAAATCCTTGCTTTTTCAAACCATAAACAAACTTCAGGTCACTTCCTTTATTATTTGCTTATTTTGGGGTTTTTTTTTGGGGGGGGGGCATTTTTAGCACCCTAGAAAGTCTTTGAGGGTGCCCTATGACATCACTTTAACTTCCATGGCTCAATGCTATAGAATTATAAGAATTGTAGTTTTACAAAGACATTAGCCCTGTCTGCCAAATAGTGGTGATGTTTCACCAAACTACAAAATTCCATAGCATTGTACTATAGCAGTTAACGTAGTGTCAAACTGCATTCTTTTTCCCATGTAGAGGCACCACAGATCTTCAGAAATGACCTGTACTAACTTTGTTTCATCTAAATAATTATGTCAATTGAATGACATGCTACCACCTCCTTGTCTATTGGTTTTGTGCAAGTACTTTGTCTTTCTCCTAGCATCTCTCAAAATTAAACATTTAGAGAGTATTATGCTGTAATGCCAGCCATTTATCAATCTTTTTTTTTTTTTGTAGTTCCTCAGCACTTCTGGCTCCACAAAGGTATGACAGTAGCCTACTATTTTTTTCACCTGTTTCATTGCCTGTGAGGCATTACTCACTTTGCCTAATGAGAATATGACCAAAATGAAACTTTATTTTGGGCAGTTCCATATGAAATCATTAATAATGTCAGCTGTTTTCTCTCAGTGGAATGATAACATAAGGGTTTTTATGTAATTTTTATTGTGGCTGCTTTGGAAAAGATGATTTATGTGCAGAAAAGGGGTGTTTGGAACCATAATTGTAATTTCTTGCACAAAAATATTGCTGGTTTTTCAGAAAGTAATATTTTTCACAGGAAACAATGCATAGGTTTGCCTCAGGATACCATAGGTTGGAAATAGCTGAAAGGCATGCAACAATAAGAAACACTATTTTTGGTTCAATGTTATTGCAGAAAAATATTTCTCTTTGGAGTAAAAAAAGCAAAAAAAAATACTGTGAAGTGCTTTTTTGCACACATTTCTTTAAGGAGCATAAAGAGCAAAGCAATTCACAGCTTTTTTCTTTTTCTCAGACATCTTGAGTTTTAAAAGGATTTTTTTCCATCAAGGATGCAAAGATTAATGAGTATTCTTTAGATTTTAGGGGGAATGGGCTTTTTTTCCCATCCTCACCCATCCAAACAGTGAAGCCTGCACTGACTACTTAAACTAGAGTATATCTATTCAGTCGATTGTTTAGTGGTGATTCAACATATATGTAAATCTCAGTAGTTCAATTTACTCTAGTTAGTGGTAAAATGTAAGTTTCAGTCAATTAGGGTGCTTCCAGGCAGGCTCAAAATGTGGGATTAATATGCAGGATAAACAAACTCAGAACCTCAAAGTAGGTCCCCACACAGATCTGTCAGTCCTGGGCTTTCTTTCCCCACCATCCTCACAACCCTTCTGCGTCTCGAGATAAAATGGATAAAGGAGGACCTTTTTGAATTGGGGTTTCTCTCAATTGCTGCGATTAAGCATGCATTTAGCACAAACGTCATTTGGAAGAGAATGGCTTAAACCCCATTCTCTCCCAAATTATAGGTATTGTGTAGAACTGGCTTTAAATATAACTTTAGCAATTACTAAAAAAAAAATAGTTTAAAGCACAAAATGGAAGTTGTGAAAAATAGCATGGCATAGTGGTTTGAGCATAGCAGTTTGACTCTGGAAAACAAGGTTCAATTCCTTGCTTGGCCATGGGAACCAAATGGGCAATCTTATTCTCTCAACTGAATGATAGGCTCACCTTAGTTGCCATAAGTCTGAAGTGAATTGAAGGCACACAATAACAAAATCATATCTACCATTTTCACACTGGAAGTCTTTGCCACAGTCAACTTCCTCCTCACGGCAAGGGACATCTGGCTCACAGCTTTCTCTGTGTCCTAGAGGTTCCAGGCATGCCTTTCCTCCAAACTGCCCATACTTCAGGACACTCCTTGAACGATACTATTTTGGGGGGAAATTAAAGTGTATAAAATTAATGGGTGGAATAGTGAGATCAGCTATGAATAAATCATGCTGAGGAAACTCGTGCCAAGTTCATCATAGGTTCACCATAGGTCAAAAATAACTTGAAGGTACACAAGAAATCTTCTTACATTATATTACAGTTTACCAATAGGTGTCACTCTTTCTATTTCTATTACCCAAACAGAAATGTCCAAACGGGTATCAGGTAATTCCTTATATCAGGCTAGAAGAGACTCATGCTATACCCAGCCATCCACATTTGCTGGGGTTCAGGGAAGAGGACCACATGAAAGTGAAACACTACAAATAAGGAAATTGCTTTTTTAAAAAACCTGATAGAACACCTCTCTAGATATTTCTAGGTTTCCAGCATGACTCTATGGTCTGTTTATGCCAGAAGCTGATCATAGAATCACATTGGAAGACCTAGAGATCCTTAGAAAGAGCATTTTAAATTAAATCTATGAATAATTCAATATATGGAAGTCAAAACAACAAAAATGGAGGAAAGACTCTATTAAGGCTAACTAAATTTATAATTAGTGGGTGGATTCACAGATTCTCTGAAATCAGTGGAGGTTTTCCTCCTAAACATTCATAAGTTCAGAAATTATTTAGGGCTATCAGATTGGATGCAGGGCATGGTTCCTGTAAATTTAATCCTGAGCAGATTGTTCAACAGGAAGATGAATTGTAAAGCTCTGTTTAGAGGGTCAAAGATATTCATCCCTCTTACCTTCCAAACCTCAACTTTCAGCTGCAACAAGCCTTCTCAGCTGTATTGGGATGCAATGCCTGAGCCTAAAATTTGGGGTTTGGAAGATAAGGGAGGGCAGGACCCTTTGTCACATTTGAAGGAGGTTTCTGGTTCCTCTTTCTGCTCTATGATCTATTTTGGATTAAATTTACATGACCCTAGACCAGGGGTCCTCAAACGTTTTAAGCAGAAGGCCAGTTCACAATACTTCAGACTGTTGAGGGGCCGGATTATCATTTGAAAAAAACATAAACAAATTCCTATGGACACAGCACATGCCTTATTTGCAGTACAAAAAAACAACAACAACAACGAAACAACAATACAATATTTAAAAATAAAAACAATTTTAACCAACATAAACCTATCAGGATTTCAATGGGAAGTGTGGGCCTGCTTCTGGCCAACAAGGTAGTCAAGTTAATTAGGATTATTGTTGTTGTGTGCCTTCAAGTCATTTCAGACTTTGAGCAAGCCTAAGTTTAAAACGGAAGGCGGGGGCCTGGTAAATGACCTTGGAGGGCCGCATCCGGCCCCCGGGCCTTAGTTTGGGGACCCCTGCCCTAGACCCTAGCCAATCTGGCAATTGTAAATTATAGTTTGAGCTATGTAGATCTTCCCTATCATTTAACATAAGACCAAACCTATCAAGTTGTCAGCTGTTTAAATAAAATTGTTATCTAGATCAGTGGTTCTCAACCTGTGGGTCCACAGATGCTTTGGCTTTCAACTCCCAGAAATCCTAACAGCTGGTAGACTGCCTGAGATTTCTGGGAGTTGTAGGCAAAAACACCTGGGAACCCACAGGTTAAGAACCACTGACCTAGATGTTATGTTATGTATTTATCACTTACCCGTTCTTTAACACAGGGGTTGCATGGTCCCCATTCACTCCAGTTGCTCAGCAAGCACTCAACAGGTGGCGGGGCATTCGATTCTCTTGGCAACCTTGTGTCAAACAAGTACACATTGTTGTGATAGACATTTGATCAGGACACTGAAATCAAGAGCAATCTTTGGGGCATGACTGTTCATTGGTTCCGGCACACATGGAAAAGGATGGGATGCTGTGTAATGTTGTTTCAGTATTGCATGCGTGAACAAAATGATCCTATGCATGAGGACAATCATATGGGGAAGCCACCTGCATGCCTTTTCTTTTAGGCAGAGGAGTCACCTTCACTAACAATGAATAAGAAGATGGGAATGATAGCAGAGGGATGCTGATGATGCAAGATGAGATATATCTGTGAACATTTGACCTTTAGTGACTTTTATCAATGAAATAAATGAGAGGCAGCATTTTCATTTTGCACTGAGTTTTCTGTGAATTTCTTGTGAAAAATAGGATTCTCTCTAGCAGGGCATTCTGATACTTGAGAAACCCCTTTTAAACATTTTAAACAAAGATTTTCAGATATTGTTTCTATATTTAATGGAATGAGATCTCTGAAAATTAACTCCTTTCTATTCTACCAACTGGAACTTATTCTGAATCTTTCAGAAGTGGATGAAAAATAATTTGATACAACCCTAGACTACCTCACTCCCTTTAGATTTGGTGGACTCTATTAAGAATAAAGAAAGTCAGCCTTGGTGCTACATATGTCTCTTAAAGGCTTTGTGGCTCTAGAGAAGATTATATATTGTGTAGGTTAAAGTTATGTATAATTACTCCCTAGTAAGTATATATGCCTGGATTTATTTTAATCCCATTTTTAAAATAAAAATAGCATTCAATGTGGCTAATGGCCATCAATAAAAATAAGAACAAATAAAAACATACAAGACAATAACAACATTAAATAACCAAAATTATTAAACCCTTTACAATAAAGCTTAGATAACAATTTCAGTTCAATACTTTTATGGTGCTAGCCAAAGTCCATGACAAAAAGTTTTAAAATATATAGTCCATTCCAGATAAAAAGTACAAAAACACCCTATATTTCACATGCAGCAATTAAGTTATTAATAAGCTTTTATAAGTAAGCTCTTGTTGATGAATTTCTAAGTTGCCAACATAAAAATCAAGTTAATATTTTGAGTCTGCACGACAATTTGTGGCAATAGTATCTAGGGACCCATCTACATGGCCTCAGTAGTCCACACTAACTGAGAACAGGATCAGTCTAGTTTAAGCCACATTAAGGAAAGTCAGAGAATGCTCCAGAGTTTGGCCAAAACTTTGGAGCAGCTCTGCAGTTTGGGCACATTATGGACAATACAACAAGTCTAATGTGGACTAATCCACTGTCTACATGGACCATTGCTACCATCCTTTTTTTCCTCTCCTCATCAGAATATGGATTTGGAATGTGTTTTTACCATTGCTGGACATATGCTATGTTCTGGGGTAGCTTCTGGCTATCATTGGCATCTCATGTGAACATTAGCAGAGGTGCCTGTGAACTGATAGAAATAATAAGGTCTGGTGAAGCTGAACTGGTTTGGGCCCAGACTTTGCCCTTGGTACTGGTTGGGGATGAAATGTGTGGCCATCTCTGTGGCAAGCTTAGAGCACCATTGCTCCATTCTGGCCACAGATTGGCCACAGATTGTGGCCAGTGTAGGTAAAGTTAGCTCATGCTTTCAGATTTTTTTCTTTGCATCCAAATCAAAGAATCACACGTTGTGAAAGATAAACATTGGCAAAGGCCACTTTGAAAAGATAATGACTGTGAAAGTATGCACTGAAAGCAATTCTGTTCCTGGACAGAGTTCCTATTATAGGGTTGTCACAAATCAGAAACTATCTGATGTAACATAAAGTAGGCCCCTGGTATCCACTGGGGTTTGGTCCCAGGTCCTCCCTTGGATATCAAACCATGTGAATGTTCAAGTCCCATTGTATACAATGATACAGTATATATAAAATAAGTGTATGCTTTTGGAATATTTTGTAATATTATCCAGCCACGGATGTTGGAATCCATAGATGCAGAATCCATGGACATGGAGGACCAACTATATTAGGAAGTTACCTCACCTCCATGAGCCTTAGATCTAGCCAACTACACTATAGAACTGTGGTTCTCAACCTTGGGTCTCCAAATGTTTTTGGTCTACAATTTCCAGAAATCCCAGCCAGTTTACCAGCTGCTAGGATTTCTGGGAGTTGAATGCCAAAAGCATCTGGGGACCCCAGGTTGATAACCACTGCTATAGAACAACCTAACAGAGAGTGGTGGGTAAGGCAATTTCCCCACATTGCCCAACCAAGTTGCCATTATACAAGTATTTTACTCAGAATCTTGGCAACTGACATCTTCCCTATAGTCAGCGTGGGGTTGACAAGTAGGATTTTGGCCTCACTTCCTTGTCACCATGGTTCTCTTTGTCAGATTGGAACATGACATGAGTAGAACCAGGGCCAAAGCCAGAAAAAAATGGGGGGGGGGACCTTTTTTTAGTGAATCACGAAGAGTAGTTCCATAACGCAAAATAATTTAGAAATCAGGCTCCACCATTAAACCTCAGTGGACACTCAAGATAGATAAACTTCAGTGGACACTCATGGGGATTTGGTTAACCAGTTAAAATTCATGAGTTATCTAGGTATTTTTAAACCTGAAAAATTTCAGGGGGGGAGTTGATCTCCTACCCCCCCCCCCCCGGCCCAGCTACAGCCCTGAGCAGAGCCCATCCTATTCCATTTACATAGCAAATTCCAGATTGTTCAAAGCAACAGTGCTTGAACATTTAATCTCCCCTATTAACATCTATTAATACCAAAAAGAAAAAGATTTTTTTTAAATTGAATGTTTCCCCATATGTTAGTCCTCATGCATAGAAAGACAAATGTTAACTTACCTTATCCTTTCTGTTGAGACAAAACTATTTATTCCAAAAGTGAAGAGCACCCCTGTGAGAAGCAACAACCTAGACATGCTACCGATACTGATAATGATATCAATGCTAGGATGGGGAAAGTTTAGTAATACTGACACAGAGCTTTTAATACATCCCATTTGTTATTTATTACTAGAACAACAAACAAAATAGAGGTAGGCCAGGCCAAGTGTCCTAACTTTCGGGAAGTATGCCGGAGTTTGTTGACTATGCTGAAATTGGAGAAGTCAATTGACTGGGGCATTCCCCACAGATAAATGGAAGGAGGAAAAACCAAGTTTTTAAAATTTATGCAAATAATGAGCAGTCAAGAAAAGAATAATGTCATTATGTATTTCACTGTGAAAAGGAGGAGGAAAAACTAAACATCCAGCAACAGCAACTTTTACAAAGAAGTACGAAAAAAGGAATGTGGGAGCACTCTTCAGAGCAAGCTAGACCACATATCGACAGCCACCTTCTCAGTTCACTACAAAACCATCACCACTCTTGCATCAGCATTTGCATTCACTTTTAAGAATATATCTGGCAAGTGGCTGGAACCCATGGGTCCTAGTTTTTTTTTTTTTGTCCTCCATTTAAAACTCACATTTTTGTGCTGTCTGAAAGCGCTCTTACACACATATAAGTAAATAGCTGATGTAGGCCCCTTTCACACTGCCCCTATATCCCAAGATCTGATCCCAGATTACTTGGCAGTGGAGATTCATATCATCCAGTTTAAATCAGGTAATCTGGGATCAGATCCGGAGTTATAGGGCAGTATAGAAGGGGCCATAGAAATGTTTTTCCTCAGCCACCTTCTGACTCTTCTAAAACTTAGCTATCAAATGTGTGTGTGTGTGTGTGTGTTGCTTGAAGAACCACATAAAATGAGGGGATTATTGTTTTGTCTCCTTGACGTTGCTGGATTAGCACATGCAATTGTTGTCCTGTTGCCTATGGCATTTTCCCTTCTGTTACTACTCCTAGAAAAGTTCACACATGATCACAAAGAGACTTCTGTTTTTGAAATGTGCTTTGTTGTGAGACATGTTCACAAACTGCTTTGTAGATAAGTTTCTTTGCAGTTGCTTCAGGCTAGATTCTACCAGTTGACTTAAATGTGATTTGGTTGCACACAAACTTTGCTGAAGCACTTTGTAATGAAGACCTTGGTTAGAGCAGGTTACTCATTTTTTTTAGAGATGACAAGAGATATGTTTGGTTCTTTAGCAATGTTCTCTGTTAAAAGAAATTAAACATTTACTAGTGGTGTTTTCTTAATATTGACATGGGAAATTCAGGATGAAGCAATTTCAGATGCAAGCAATTGTGGGATAGAACAGAATGTAGAGAATCCACTTACTGCAAGATTTTCAGTGTTTGTGGAATCATGTTTAAAAGAAAATGTATAGAACTTCTAGTCCGTTCTGGATAGCCCTTAGCTTAACAGTACTGTGGTAGTGCGGGATGTAATATGTTGGAATTAGGAATTTATTGCATGAGGCAGGCAAATCACAATTGCAGCAGGACAACAGTGTCTTCACCTTGGACGTATCACATGATATTGTTCCTTTCCACTACCATCCTGATGGGAAACAGCCTGGGAAATACTGCTTTTATAAACACAAATGATCTGTTAAAAATCTGCTTTTGTAACAAAAATGCTTTCCAACAGTTTTCATTGATAAGTCATGTGATAAGTCCAAGTTAAAGATCCTGTTGTCCTGCTGTAATTATGATTTGTCCGTGAGAATGTCCTCTTTGGGAGGGAGAACAAACCTATTTTTCTATTTGGAAATTAAAACAGGAATCCTAGTTAAAGGGACTGCTCCAAGATCAAAGTGAAGTGACGAATTATGCCTTTTTACTTAGCACAGGGAGACTGGATAAGGCACAATTATTTTAATAGTAAAAGTAACATAGCACATATATTGCAATAAACCAAGAGTTTGACATTTGCAAATGTCAGTTAAAATTTGCAAATTCCAGCAGGTTGTGCTGCCAGCTAGAAGAGCACATAGCTTTTAAAACATTTCAAAGAAACAAAGTGGAGATGGAGGGAGTGAGGGAGGACGGATGGAAGAGGAAGAAAAGACGCAGAAGTACCACCATGGAAGGGGACAAAAAAAAAAAGCATGTACACAGTTAACAAATTCATAATACAAATTATGTTGTGTCATCTATCAAAGTTTATTTTAGAGTCTTAATTTGAATACAAAACTGAGATTATGATTATTTGGTATATCTTTTAAATCTCCTTAAAAGCAGGATGCATAGTGCATAGATCCAACTGTGTGTTCAGACTTTCCCATCAAATACCTGCCAAAAGACGTAGAGAAAAATCAGGCACAAGAGACACAAGACGGTATCAGCATACCAGACATAAAATCCTAACAACAACAGCAATACACTCCCAGGAAACAGCATAATGATAAGCCATGACTTGAAGAAGAATAGGGTAGAAGGAGGAAAGTAACATCTTCCTTTGAGAGAATGGCCAACTAGAAATCTAATGAATAATAATACAAGAATAACTTTATTTTTATATCCCACCACCATCTCCCCAAAGGGACTCATGGCAGCTTACATGGGGACCAAGCCCAACATACAACAAAGTTACAGGACAATTAATAACAAATAATATAACATAAGCAGTCTAATTAAAACAATTAAAACAGCAGAGTATAAAATAGCACTTTTTCTAGGACTCTGTGCGTGGAAACACCACATTTTTGTGGCAGGTTTTGCTTGCATTATCTTTTGTTTCTGAAGGGGTTGAAATTTTACCTGTAAACATTTTAGCCAACTTAATATCTCAAGACTTTATCATGTCATTTTGTGTAGAAATTCAGACTTAGAAATAGGTGTTGATAAAGTAGATTTTTTTTGCAATTTGTTGTGTGGCTTGGAATTATTTTCAACATATGGTGACCCCAAGCTGAACTGGCCTTTAGCTTTCTCTGCGATGGAGTGCTGGGTGTCTCACCAAAATACAACTCCCAGGATCCCATAGCATTGAGTCATGGCAATCAAATTGTGGTGTCAAGTTGTATGAATTCTTCAGTGTTGTTACACCAAATTCACCACTAGATATTGTGCCTTCGTTGCCCCACCCTTGGAGAATCAAGTCTGTGGTTCCATGATTCTAGCAGACAGGTAGCTCAGTCATCAAGATTTGTGCATTTTCAAAGCTCTGAAACCTCTAACAAGCAGATGCTTCAGCCTAAGAACATTTTGGTGCCAGGTATTGAAACTGTTCTTTATATTTGACATAAAGACATCAAAGGTACTCTCTAAAGGAATTTTGAACAAGACATACAAATATCCTGTATTATAATCTTTATCATACCCAGCTTTATCATATTGGTCCAACTTCCTGGTCAGAATTATAGACGTGTGATTCATGGAACATGTGGGCAGGTACATTATTGTTTTCCCCCATATAATTGATGGCATCGCATATGTCCCCAGTAACCATGTAAACAAGATTGCAGAACTGGCAAGTGGTATCTTGTTTAATGTAGTAGGTCCTGCTGGCCACTATATACTTATAAGTGATTGTTTTTCCACATGACTTGGAATGTGGAACAATTAGAGACATGAATATGGAGCAGCACACACTGTCTGATTTGTCAGTGTTTGAACCTGAAATGCCACGCATTACTAGAATTAAGGAGATAAAAAAAAACCTGGACTCACAAACTTAAAAGTCTTAAAATTGCATGATCTCAATGTGGAGGATTCCTTATACCATCTTCATTTACTTGGAAACATGCCAGGTTCAACATCCCATATTTGGAATTCCAAAATACTTCAAAATCCAAAATGGTCCGCGTGTGTGGCTGATAGAATGACACCTTTTTCTGATGGCTCAGTGTATAAAGACTTTCATGCTTATGCTCATGCAGTCATTCCAAGATTTTAAAAATTCAAAATCCCAAATTCTGGTACCAAGCATATCAGATTAGATGTACCTTCTTAAAGTGCTATCTTTGATATAATTTGAGCTGCTGAAGAAGACAAGAGTCATCTTGCCACAACATTCAATTTTTTGTTGGTTAAACATTGTTATAAATAGTAAAGAATTAAGGGATTAATATACAGGGTGTATGAAAAAGAACTCCCTAGTTTTATTTATAATTAAATGGGAACTAGGGAGTTCTTTTTCTATATCTGTGTCAGAGGAGTCTTTCTTAGCAGCTGCTCCTAGGTGAGGCCATTTCTAAAGTAATTCTTCCAGAAGGCAAAGGTACTTCCTACTCCACTCAAGCTGAAAGGAAACCCTTAAGCAAATGTTAGTGCAACTTCTTACCTTTTGCAGAAGCCGCAGTGCGTATCTGGCAGGCTTCTCCTTTGAAATAAGGGGTGCATCCACACTCACATTGTCCATTGATCAGCAGGACAGTCCCACCATTTTGACAGGGCTGACACTTGCGTACATTGTTTTCAGCAATATAGTCTTTAACCGCTCTCTCAAGATTCCGTTTCTTTATTGTGGAGTCAGGCATTTTCAAGGGTACAAGCTCAGAGATTGGGGATGGCTGAAAAGAATTTCAAATACATTAATGTATTCACGTTTCAAAATTAAATACTTAATTAAGTAAAAAAAGTAAAGGTTTTCCCCTGACGTTAAGTCCAGTCATGTCTGACTCTGGGGGTTGGTGCTCATCTCCATTTCTAAACCGAAGAGCCAGCGTTGTTGTAGACACCTCCAAGATCATGTGGCTGGCATGACTGCATGGAGCGGCGTTACCTTCCCACCGGAGCGGTACCTATTGATCTACTCACATTGGCATGTTTTCGAACTGCTAGGTTGGCAGAAGCTGGAGCAACAGCGGGCGCTCACTCCGCTCCCGGGATTTGAACCTGGGACCTTTCGGTCTGCAAGTTCAGCTGCTCAGTGCTTTAACACACTTCGCCACCGGGGCTCCTTACTTAATTAAGTAATTTAGTACTAATGCTACACAGTAAGTCCTTGGAATCCACTGGGGTTTGGTTCTAGGATTCAATGGATATTCAACCCTCAGGATACACAGTGGCATAATCAGACAGCATGCAAAATCAAGGTTTGCTCTTTGGATTGTTTTAAAAAAAATATTTTATAGCCATGGATGTTGAAATTAATAGACACAGACGGCTGACTGTATATATTTCTGGGTAATATGTGATCTGTGCTTCTTTTGTATGGAGAGAAGCCAAACAGTCCAATCTTTTATACATAGCGTCTATTGTATGCTTTGAAAATCCAGAGCTAGCTACCACCATATTAGTTTACCCTAGCTCACTGATAAATTGATTTACATTGAGGTCCAATATCTTTCTCATGGTGTGTAGATTTTCATCTATGGTCAGATTGAAGACGAAAGGGAAAAATGAGCAGGAGAACCTCAAATTGAAACAAATCTGGCATACCACATATCACAAGAAAATAAAGCAACGTCTTCCATTTTAAGAGGAAGGCTACATAAATTCATGAAATATGACACCCAACGATGCTGATAATACCTGGAATCAGCTGCAACATTTTCTTTTAAAATTCCCCAAAAGGTATCCCCCCACTGACACCACCCTGTAACGTTTCCAGGAGCAGTAGCAGGACACCATTCCTTCCTGTCAAATGTCAAAGATGACACAGCCCAGTGCCCCACTATTACACTTTCTTCTTTACTAATAAAAAAACAAGCAACTTCTTCCAAAGCTTTTGCATTTTTATGTTCTCACAAAATATGCTGGAAAAAGCCAGTAGCAGCAGTTATTAGAAAAACGCTCCTGTATGATCCACTGGGGGGGAAAAAAAATCAAAATATAGAGTTTTGAAAATGAACTTACTAGCTTCCATTTACTTTAAATGGAAACTAGGGAGTTCTTTTTCAAACACCCCATATATTGTTGGAAATCTAGCCATGTTTGGGGGAAAACATGTTTTTGGAGCATATTATTTTAAGTCTTAGTGGTTCAGAGTAGGTCATCAGGATCATTGATTCAGAAAGGCAAGGTGGAGGCAGCTCCCAAAAAGGGCAATAGAGGGGCTCAGGGACAAGGAGAGAAGGATGACTTCAGGTTCAAAAGACTCATTACTGAACATTGGATTGATGAACCAGTGTAGTTGCACAACTGAAAAGACGTATAATAGCAAAGGTTAACCTTAGTATACATACATTATATACACTAATGCTACTGTTGTGGCACAGTGGGTGGGTGTGAGTCCTATTGCTTTAAGAATCTTTTAAAATAATTTCGGATAAAAATTTCCCTTGAAACTTCTCAAAAAATCATGACCAATGCCTTACCAATAAAACTATATTTCAAGGGAAAATGCACTTACCTCTTGTGATATTATTGCAGGAGCATCAGGGAGTGTAGCTGCCCATTGGACATAATCTTCAACATCAATAACCCTGCTACCTGTGGATAACTTTTCCTTCAGCTTAACTAAAACAGCAGTCTTCCCTCCTTGAACTATAGTGACCACATCATTGATTATTGCATTTTCAGTTTTGCCATTACCTATAAGAAGAAAGAAACAGAGGAAGAATTAATGAATCAGGGATTCCTGGGGAGATCAGATCTGCCCCTGATTTCCTTTTGCCAGTGGGAAGATTTGGAGTGCATATGTGGTGGATTAATATTTTTTCTTGTTTTAGCCTTTCTTGGGACAAAAGTTTCAAGCAGCAACAACAAGAATTGATACACAGGTCAGAAATTGACTAGTTGGAAGTCTGGGAAATCAAGGCACAACTTGTCCTGATACACTGCACATTAAGAGAATTTGGCTTGCTAGTCATGGCATCATAGAGTCATGAAACTGGAAGAGATAACAAGGGCCACCAGGTCCAATGCCCTGCCATGCATTAATGGCCCATCATCTCCAGTCAAAAAGCACAAGTTCCGTATATTGTTACTGGAGCAGCTTGTTGATATATGTTTAATTCAGGATACTCACAAAAAAAGGATAAGATTAAATTGTTGAACCTAAAAAGTTGGGACCTACAGTAAGAATCAAGAGGATCAAACAAATCTATAATAAAGGATGCTAATAGATTTGAATTAGGGAAAAAGATATCGGACAAGGAAGGTAGACTCACTTAACCTTCTCTTCCCCAGGCTAAACATACCCAACTTCCTAAGCTGTTCCTCACGGGACACAGTTTCCAGTCTTTTTATCATTTTGGTTGCCCTACTTGTCTGTCTCCTTGAGGAATCTATATAACGACCAAGTAGCAGCCATAAGAACAGACCACGGAACTACAGACTGGTTCAAGATTGGGAAAGGAGTACAGCAGGGTTGTATACTCTCACCGTACCTATTCAATTTGTCCGCAGAACACATCGTGCAATGTGCAGAGCTTGATGAATCCAAGGCTGGAGCTAAAATTGCTGGAAGAAACATTAGCAACCTTAGATATGCAGATGATACCACTCTGATGGCTGAAAGCGAGGAGGAGCTGAGGAGCCTTATAACCAAGGTGAAAGAAGAAAGTTCAAAAGCTGAGTTGCAGTTGAACATCAAATAAACCAAGATTGTGGCAATCAGACTGATTGATAACTGGCAAATAGAGGGAGAAAATGTGGAGGCAGTGACAGACTTTGTATTTCTAGGCACGAAGATAACTGCAGGCGCAAACTCCAGCCAGAAAATCAGAAGATGTTTGCTTCTTGGGAGGAGACCAATGACCAATCTCGATAAAATAGTGAAGAGTAGCAACATCACTGGCAACGAAGATCCGCGTAGTTAAAGCAATGGTATTACCCGTAGTAACCTATGGATGCGAGAGCTGGACCTTAAGAAAGGGTGAGTGAAGGAAGATAGATGTTTTTGAACTGTGGTGTTGGAGGATAATCCTGAGAGTGCCTTGGACCACAAGAAGATCAAACTAGTCCATACTCCAGGAAATAATGCCCAACCGCTCACTGGAGGGAAGGATATTAGAGGCAAAGATGAAGCAATTTGGCCACATAATGAAAAGACAGGAAAGCTTGGAGAAGAGAATGATGCTGGGGAAAATGGAAGGAAAAAGGAAGAGGGACCAATCAAGAGCAAGGTGGATGGATGGTATCCTTGAAGTAACTGGTTTGTCCTTGAAAGAGCTAGGGGTAGTGATGGCTGACAGGGAGCTCTGGCGTGGGATGGTCCATGAGGTCATGAAGGTTCTTCAGCATCACATTACTAACTTCCCAAATCAGAAGACTTGATAAGTACTGGTAACCTTCTAACCAGTGTGCAATCATTTATAGGTTTTCTGGTATAAGTAACAACTAAAGGTAGTTGAATCCTCTTCAATAAACAGACACAGGGCCCTTCCACACAGCCATATAACCTAGAATATCAAGGCAGATAATCCACAATATCTACTTTGAACTGGATTATCTGAGTCCACAGTGGTATATAACCCAGTTCAATATGGATTTTATACAGCTGTGTGAAGAGGCCTCTGCAACAGTTTCCGAGGCCAGAACTATTGCATTTCTACCTCTTCCCTTTCCTGGCAATTAATGTGTGATTATTCATAACAGTCAGTGGTTTAAAGTATTCACTTGGTGTGTCCTCTTTTCCACATTTCAAAATATGGCAACCCTAACTCACAGGGGTCCTTTCAATGTAATATTCCCTTTCTTTAGAAGAAACATATTTCCTGTTCTGATGACAGCTACATTACTGGCTGAAATGCAAATGCATTCATTGACTTTAGAGCTTGTTATTTATAGACAGAACGAATATACAGTATAGATATGCAAATCACATTTTTGTCACACCTTTGCCATCACACTGAAAACAAAATCATTATATCACTAATCTGTGGAAAACACAAGTATGTGTTACTAGTTAGGAGAAACATACCTAGTTTCACTCGATTGGGTTTGCACTTATCACCAGAAAGAGATGGCTTGACTTGAACAACAGAAACTGTTAGGCCAAAATCTACGTTATAACCCAGACATGACTTTACATCTGTTATGGTAACATCTGAAAATGAAAATAACAACAGTATTAGACAGAAGAAGGGAAAGGTGGAGCTAAGTTTTTCTTAAATCAAGAAGTACCAAAGAATTCACAAGGAAATTGTATGCAGGTTAATAATAAAAATATATGTAGGCCATGATACTAGATATATGCCTTTAGCTGGGCACAAAACAACTAGAAATCCTTCATGATCTGTTGGGAATAAATCAGCTGGAATATAGCTGAATGCTTCTGTGCACATTCCTGTTGGTCAGCAAATGAACATAGCTGCAGTAAATAAAGTGTGGGTTAGGGATAGAGCTAAGTCTTTGTAGGTCAGCAGAGAATTTAAACCTCACGCAATGACAAAATAAACCAGGCATAATTTGCATTTCACCTTGCAGAAATCATCATAAGGATGTTAGCCATTGTTTCATCTATTTGTTTTAATTCTCCACTACTCTTATTCCTTTCATGATTTGCCATAGATACATTCTTCCAATATGTCATGGATAATCCTGACTAACCTTCTGGGCTTGTTGACACTAGCCTTAAAATCTGACATGGACTGGAAGTCACTCTGGAGGCCTGAATGATGACTTCTGGTCCTTAATCTGCAATAAACCAAGCTGAACTGGTTTCGCCACACATTAAGCAAAATCAAAGAATATTCTGGAGTTTGGATGAAACTCTGGTATAGCCTTAAAGTGAATTGGTTTGTGTTGCTACCCTCAGCTTACTCCAATAACTGTAAAGTGGGGATCATCTGACTCAGACTCATTTATATTGAGATGATACACTCAGAGACCCATGCGTGGGTTTCACAGGTTACAATACCTGGAATTGTACCCAGAAATGGATCAGTAGTCACTGAAGTGCTTTAAACAAGCACTTGCTCCTTGGGTTCTCTGACCACAGGATTCTGGTCCCATTGATATTTCCCAGATCTGACATCGTCAGGAGCTTGAACACTGTTACCAACAACACCAAAACAGTCTTGAGATTAGATGGAAAGGCAAGGTAGAATCAGATATTGAAAGCATACTGATTAAACTGAATCTACAAATTTCAGACAACCATTCCCAGAAGGAATATATTGAACAACATTTGGGACAGTACTGAGTTCCAAGGAACTCCACAGTCCAACAGCCATGGTATCAATCATGAATTTCCCAGCACCACTCTTTGAGTCTGTCCTTCCAAGAAAGGCTGGAACAATTGCAAAACAGTATCATGAAGTCCATCCCAAAAAGGAAGCCCAGAAGGATACCATAGTTTATAGTTGAATGTATTCAGAAGTTTAAGCAAAGTCAACGACAATATATTCCACAGTTCCCAGTATAGGTTATCCAACAAGCTGGCAAAAGCCAATTCTTTCTCATAATCAAGTTTGACATCAGATTTAAATGGATCTAGATAATCTTTTCATTCAGAGACTCCTGAAATTGGGAACTTGAAGTTCATTGGCTGATGAGTACCAGGTAGAAAACAAATACAAATTTAGTGCATAAAAAGGGAATAAAGAAAGAATATAAATTGTAAAGCAACCTCAATATTGATCAATGCCAGTTTTCTAGAGACAGCTTTCAAATGAACATGCTCATGTTAGTTAGTTGCTATTCTGTTAGTCCAAACTGACACCAATTTTCACAAGTCTTTGATTCTGAGTTCATACCTTCTTTTTTCATGGTTTCACTGTCCAATACATATAATAGTTCATATTTTCCTCCAAAAGTTCCACTCCGTGCGTAATGAGTTCCATACATTTCCAGAAATTTAAAATACTCTCCTTTGTCATACGTAAGGGGCAATTCTTTTAAATCATCAAGGAACCAGTCATTCAGACGAAGATCACGTGTTCTCATTCTGAACGTTCCAAGCTCAATGCGTGATTTCACATGTAGAAATAGTTGTTTCTGTAATGCAAAAGATGTTATGTGTTGACCAATACTGAATTCCTTTCAGAATTAACTGCCACCCTAACAAGAAAATGATCCATTTTCCAACTAAATCCATTTTCCAAGTATAACATTTTGATCCCACTGTAGAACTCTGCAATTTGTAGAAGTTCAATCAGAAAATGCTAGCATCTCAACAAAACTATGAATTTTGGCATTGTATAGGATGGCAACCATGGTCATTAAAGTGCCATATAACATGATATCTAATATAAGATGGGTACCATATAAGATGGTATCCAACATGTGACAGATTAATGAGTTATCCACATGTTGATGTAGAGTGGGGTGCTCTGAATCAGTGACACTGAAATATGAATGACCCAGTACTGAACTGATATGGCACTGCTTTGAACTGGATTATATGGCAGTGTGGACTCAGATAACCTAGGGTTTTTTTGGCTGAAAAGCCCATGTGATAGCAGAAAGGGCAGCAGGGAAGCCCTTTCTGCCATCTGATGGAGGAGAGGGAACGGGTGCCAATGTACCCTCTCTCGCTCTCTGTGTGATGAGGGGAGGAAGGAGGGTATGTGGGGCACCACAAGGCGCCCTGTGTGCCTTCCCTTTGCCGTCGAAAGCCAGCGAAATTGCACAGCCCCCTTGGGCGGTGTGAAGAGGTCCTATGATATACAGGGCCACATTGGGTTATGCGGTGTCAAACAGAGCTTTTTTTCAGTGTAGACATGCCTGCCTATCAAATAATGCAATCAACATGATGGAACACGGGGAGGGGTTTACAACTGTCAAACTAAAGCTTTCTTTTGTATTAAAAAAATTTGCTCATATCTCAAATTTTGCAAAGTTTACAATTACAGAAGGGATACTATGTTCAGCCAATTCCCTCAAACCACCCAAAAAGCTAAATGTTAACTGGCAGTGGCTATCAGAGACTAAAAAGAAGTCTTCTGTGATCCTCTTTTTTGAGATCGTTGTCTTCTGGCAATCAGATACAATACAGGATTACAGTTTGTTACAATGCATTTCTGTTGGATGCCACAGTGTGCAGAATGTGACTTAGTCCTAAGTAAATGCATACAAGATATTGTCTTAATTTGTCTGCATTTCTAACAATGTTATATCAGTTTTCCTGGAATAATACACAACTTTCAGGTTGCATATATACTGTAGAATTAATGCAGTTTGAATCCCTTTAATTGCCAAGGCTCAGTGCTTTGGAATCCTCATGAAGCTTGGAAGCTGGAAAATGTTAAATTGCCTCTGTGTCTTTGTCTCTGCCTCTGTCTGTATGTCATATGGCATTGAATGTTTGCCATGTATATGTACATTACGATCCGCCCTGAGTCCCTTTCGGTCTGAGAAGGACGGAATATAAATACTGTATATATATATATATATAAATAAATATATGAATCCTGGAATGTATAGTTTGGTGAGACACCAGTGAAGAAAACTAAAGACCTTGTAAAAATTTAATTCCCATGATTGCATAGCATTCAGCTATGGGCAGTTAAAGTGGTGTCAAACTATGTTAATTCTACAATGTAGATGCACCTTCAGTTTTTTGAAAACTTACCTTTCCTTTGGATTTCCTCAAGAAATTACTGATGCTGTTGGAATTATTAAATGTGAAGCCTATGTTGCTATCAAAGGACATGGAAATCTTTGACTTTGGTATTTCAGTGGGACTCATCTTGAGAGAGAGGCCTGCTTTAAAAGACTTGTGTGTGTCACTTAGCATTTCTTTCAGGGATGTCACTTGGTCCTCATAGTACTCAGCTCTGAAATTCTTGGCTCCTCTTGACTATGAGTGAGCAAACAGAAGAATATAATTAAATCAGCATTTAAAAGATGAAAAAAACAATCCACATCTCAGCTGGCCAAAGATATATAACATGGATAATTTTAAGTTTAAAATATATTCAGACCTCCCCTCCTACTACAGTGTGAGCAAACACAGAATATTCTAAAGATGCCACTATAGCAATAAAGTCTTCCTTTACCTGGCCTCTTACCCAAATCATATTTTCCCTTTTTGCTCATAAGCATAGCCATTCAACTCCCTGTCAAGACACCAAATCCAGGGGGAAGATTTGGACAAAAATAATGAGTAAAGTAAGCAGTGAAACACACCAAAACGGAAGTGTGTTTGAGCAAAGGAGGGAATAAAAGGAGAGAAAACGTTGTGGGGATAGTGAAGGAATCTCCAAACCAGCTAAAGAAGCATTGTTTTTTATATTTAATACTTAAGCTGATATCCTATAACGGCCACAACTGATCACAGAATCATAGAGTTGGAAGAGACCACAAAGTCTATTTAGTCCAACCCCTTACCAAACAAGAACACACAATCAAAATATTCCTGATAGATGACTTTTGCTTTGTGTCCTAGTCTCCAGTGCAGCAGAAAACAAGCTTGACTCTTCTGCAATGGGACATCCCTTCAAGTATGTAAACATGGCTATTGTGTCCCCTCTCAGTCTTTTTTCTTCAAGCTAAACATGCCTAGCACCTTAAGGGTTTCTCATAGGGCTTGGCTTCTAAACCTTTAATCATTTTGATCGCCCTTCTCTAGATTTGCTCTAGCTTGTCCATATCCTTCTTGAATTACAGTGCCAAGAACTGGACACAAGGTTATTCCAGGTGAGGTCTCACCAAAGCAGAATAGAGTGGGACTATGACTTCCCTCAATCTAGACACTGAATTCCTATGGATGCAGTCTTGAATTGCATTGGCTTTTGACTCATGTTCAGCTTGTGGTCCACTAAGGTTGGATCTACACTGATGCAGCTCCAAACTGTATTATATTGCTGTGTAGATCCAGCTTAAGACATCTAGGTCCCTTTCACGTGGACTATCTTCAAGCAAAGCCTCAGACATCCTATAATTGTGTATTTCATTTGTATTGCCTATTGTTGTTGTTGTTGTTGTTGTTGTTGTTATTGTTATTATTATCATCCTGCTTTTTCTCTCTTAAAAAAGCCTCAGAGTCACTAACAGTATTAAAAACAATACAATGTACAAATTGAAAGCTAAATATAGACAATAGCATTGACTTAAAACTATTAAATATATAGTTAAAAACCAATAAAAGGAGCCCCCGATGGCGCAGCGGATTAAATTGCTGAGCTGCTGAACTTGCTGACCGAAAGATCACCAGGTTCAAATCTGGGGAGCAGGGTGAGTTCCCGCTATTAGCCCCAGCTTCTGCCAACCTAACAGTTCGAAAACATGCAAATGTGAGTAGATCAATAGGTACCACTCTGGCAGAAAGGTTTTTTTTTGTGTGTGTGTGTGTCAGGAGCAACCGGAGTTGCTTCTGGAGTGAGAGAATTGGCCGTCTGCAAGGACGTTGCCCAGGGGACGCCTGGATGTTTTGATGTTTTACCATCCTTGTGGGAGGCTTCTCTCATGTCCCCGCATGGAGCTGGAGCTGATAGAGGGAGCTCATGCACGCTCTCCCCGGGTGGGATTCGAACCTGGCAGCTTTCAGGTCAGCAACCCAATCTTCAAGTCGCGAGGCAGAAGGGTACGGGCGCTCCATGCAGTCATGCCAGCCACATGACCTTGGAGGCGTCTATGGACAGCACTGGCTCTTCAGCTTAGAAATGGAGATAAGCAGCCCCCCCCTCCCAGAGTCAGACACGACTGGACTTAATGTCAGGGGGAAACCTTTACCCTTTAAAAAACAATAAAACCATTAAAATCTATTAATATACCTAAAACACTACGCAGTACTGTCTTAAAATCTTTAATCTTTAAAAGCTTACTTGAATAAAAAGATTTCAGCCTGCCATTGGAGAGCTAGCAGGGAGGAGGCCATTTCAGATTCTAAGAGCAAGCGGGTACGAAGATACCAAAGGATAGTGCTGCACATTTTGTTAGTTTGGGCCCAGCTCTCTAAACTGCTAAGGTCATTTGAACTTCCTCTGGGGCATTAGCTGTTCCTCCCAATTTGACATCATCTGCAAATTTGATAAGCATGCCATCTATTCCATCATCCAAGTCACTGATAAAGATGTTGAATAGCACTGGGCCAGGACAAACCCCTGTGGCACCCCACTGGTTATTTTTCTCCAGGATGAAGAAAAAAAGCACTGTTTCCCAATCCTTAACAGTAGCATTTTCTCTAGCCCACATTTTATTGGCTTCTTTATGAGAATGTCATGGGGAACCTTGTCAAAGGCTTTACTGAAATTGAGATATGCTATATCCACAGCATTACCTTCATCTACCAAGCTTGAAAATCTCACCATAGGCTATGATGATTAAGACAGTTGGGATTTACAGCCTGGTAAAATTTGGGAGTTTGCATGATTCCTACTCAGAACTTTATGTTCATCATATTTGTATTGATATGGTGCTTAATAAAAATGACCTGAAATTAGAACCAGTTTCTGATTTCCTTAAAAAAAATGTGTACGACATTATATTGAAGACAAAAGAAAGAAACTCATTTTACAGCTACTGTAGTTGGAAGAATTTCAACAACCAAAAGAATATTGGCAGGAGAGGATAAAAGATTTGGTTTATAGTATCTGGATACAGTACAAAAAGCAATCACCATTTTATTTTTATTTTAAAAAAAAGGGGGGGGGTCTTACCTCATAATTTAGCACAGCGACATTCCATGGCATGCGATAATATATGCCGCTATTCCCATCACGCACTCTGTTACACACCCCATTGTAAAACTCATTGTAAAATGGGTTTGCCTGTGGTTTCATACCTAGAATATTGATACTGAGAAAACAAATTGTAATTAGGTTTTTAAATACTATCTTCTGAAGGAGAGTGCATGAGTCCAGTGGCCAGCCATTCTGATGAAAGGAAAGACAAAAATGACTCAGACACACACACACACACACACATACACCACAAATAAGCTAGCCAACAAACAAAGCCTTTATTGTAAGAACTCCATGAAATATAGGAAAACAATCTAAAGATGTTTACCTTGAACAAGGCTAGTTTCCCTTTTGACAGGTGAGACATTAAAGGGACAGGATGAGAACAGGTAGAAAGATCTCGAAGAGTATCAGTTTACATTTCAGACTTATTAAGATGAACAATAGATAAGGAAACTTTGGGTCACTGAAAATTACTTATCCCTATTTCTTACTGCTCTCTCTATGGGCTTGTATTCACCAGCCCTTAACCCTGAAGTGAAACCATTCCCCTTTTCCTTTGCTCAGCACAGGTCAAGCCCAAAATGCCTCCCTCTGTCTCCCAGCCCCATGGCCATAACCACAGAGCTCCAGGGGATTCATGTTTGTCATTGGGCACCTTTGTTGACATCAACAAAAGTGCTCACATAACCTAAGGAAAGGAGGAGGACAATTTCCCCAACTTCTCTTTGGTCATCTGCGCATCTTTGTTGATATCATCAAAGGTACCCAGCGATAGTCAGGAGCTCTCTCAGAGCTCTGCAGCTTTCTGACAACAATGACAGAGTAAAAAAAAAAGTAAAATGATGGTCCCGTAAGACCTAACTGGCCAAAAGTGTACCTGTCCCTGTGGCTAGTGCTGTATATTGCTACCTTAGAAACATCCCGGATTATCTGCTATGCACAGATGAACCTTAAGATACATTTCACTCCTGAAATGCTTAGTGTTGGTGGATTTTTAGCATCTCATAGTATAATTTGTGTTCAAGGTTGCTATCTTGTCACACCATTCAAATGTCATGCATTAATCTATCCACACATACATTTCAGTACCCTGAATGGCAATGAAAGCTCTGGCAATGATGTGCAAGATAACAAGATAATAGTATACAGACAGTACTTAGTAGGGAAATTATTAAGGAACTCTATAGCTAGCTATATTTGTGCTAGAGATATGCATGATTCCAAAAATCCACTTCGTTTGTATTTACAAAATTCATGCAACCCACGTTTTGATTCTAAAGTGTTTTGAAAAACCGGCAAGGGGTCCATGCCATATGTATTACAGAATTCCAAAAATGTTGTTAGTTTTTCGTTATGTTATTTTAAAAACCCTTCCCTAAAAGTATACATGATGTTAAGTTATATGCTAGTGTGTATGGCGCTTCTGGTTTTATAAAGAAGATCACCTTTTTTCATCTTCCAAGAGATTAATTTCTTTACACTTTTTAAAAATTGTAGGTAATCAGTGTTAGAAGAGAAAGCCACAAGTTTTTTTCCTGACTCTTCACGCAAACACTTCCCAAATCTTACCCCTGACCAGCAGTTCTCCCAAGCTCTGATACGTCCAGAATACGGTTGCGACAGGGGGCAGGGCGGTAGTTGTCACAATCAACTTCATCGGAAGCATCTCCACAGTCATCTTCTGTATTGCACACAAGCCTTGCCTTTATACATTGTCCTAAGGATAACACAGAGAACAGAAGACAAGGTTTTTTTGCTTATCACCCACAGAGTTGTAGTTTTACAAAGGCTTACTATTTTCTAAATCATGTGTTTCACTTCCTGTGAAGCATTCCTCACTTTGTCCAATGAGAATATGGTCAAAATGTAAATCTTCATGTCTATTTCATATGAAATAATTAACTTCAGCTATTTTCTTCCAGTGGAGTGTTCATACAAAGGTTTCTCAACTGCTATTTGCACTTCAGGGCTTGATTGGGGAGGATGATTTTTGGAAAAATAGCCAAGGTTTTTTTTTCTGTGCAGAATAAGTGGTGCTAGGGACCATAAATATATATTCTGCACAGAATAAAATATCTTGCACAGAAATATTGCCTATTGTTAAGTAAGTAAATTTTTTCACAAGAAATAATTAATAGGGCATCATAGGTTGGAAGCGAAGGCACACAACAAAAAGGATTTATTTTGGTTCAACAATATTGCAGGGGAAAAACAGAAAATATTGTTGTACGGGGTTTTTTTTTGGTACACTTTCCTTTAAAGAACATCAAAGTGCAAGAAATCTTGCCACTTTTTAAGACACATTTTTTTCATCATAGATGAAAAAACATCAATGAGAATGATGTTTCATCAACATCAATGAGAATCTTTTTGACTTATGAGAGTCGGCTCTTAGAGGGGATGGAAATTTTTCTATCCTAACCCACCCAAACAACACAATCTACCCTGTGTTTAGGTACATGTAAAGCTCTTTGAATAATAATAATATAATAATAATAATAAAACTTTATTTACACCCCGCCACCATCTCCCCGTGGGGACTCGGGGCGGCTTACATGGGGCAGAGGCCCAAACAACACAAGGACAAAATATAAGCCACATAATACAATCACAATATAAAACAGATAAAACAGTAATGCAATATATCAATTAAAACAACAATACAGGATTAAAAAATTACATTAAAAACACATAAAAGGCAAGACCGTAATAAATACAGGATAGATTATTAAAAACCCTCTGTGGCTGATTAATTAATGACTGTATCTCCGAAAGCCTGCTGAAACATCCAAGTCTTCAGTTGTTTCCTGAAGGAAGATAGAGAGGGAGCCAACCTAATCTCCCTGGGGAGGGAGTTCCAGAGTCGGGGGGCCACGGCCGAGAAGGCCTTCTTTGCTAAAGCTTTATCGTTAGCAATGTCTACTCAGTCGCTTTATCACTGGCATCCTATTAGCTACTTACAACTGAAAAGAATAGACCTATTCACTCAGTTATTATATGGTGACTCAACATAAAGGTAAATCTCACTGGTTCAACAGCAAAAGCAATAGAATTTAGGTTTCAGTCAGTTAAATACAACTTTGGCATCTATTAAAGAATAACATGGAAGTAGTGAAAAACAGTGTGATGTAGACACTGGTTGTTTCTACACATCTAATTAATCCAGAACAGAGATCTAGTTAGCTTCATAGGCACCACACGAACCAGCAGGAAGATGCAAGAAAGTCCACACACATCCACCGGATCTCTGTAATCCACATTCTGATCCAGATGAATTGGCTCAATTGAAACACAGGATTATTCTTTTTCTTATCTCCTCACAAAAATCTATTTATATAAATAGCTTCCTAGCAACCCTTGTCTCACTGCACAGAAAAGCATGGCAGTAAAATTGAGCATGCTTGAGGGTTTTTTTGGGGGGGGGGTGAGGGAGGAGGCATTTATTTCCTTCTGGCTGGGCTCTGTTAACTGCTTTTTTTTTTTTACTCTGACTGCTTTCTTACTCCTGTTTGCATGAGCATTCTGCATTTAGTATTTATCTTCTTCCTGTGCCATGGTTATACACTGGAGGAGTTTAGTCGATTTTATGGCTTGATCCAGAATATTTGGTGAGTTTTTCTATCATACTGTTTCTTGCTGAATTTGCTTTGGAGCAAATTCAACCTCAAGCGTATTTCAAGCTGGATTTTAGTGCCTGTGTAGATGGGCCCTGTGTCTCTGGAAACGATGGTTCAATTCTCTGCTTGGAAAAGGAAACCTACTGAACGACCTTGAGCAAGGCACACACTCTCAGTTACGGAAAACCCTGCAATAGGTTTGTCTTAAGATTGTCATACATCTTAAATAACTTGATACATAACAACCAAATAGTGCCTACCATTTTCACACTGGAAGTCTTTGCCACAGTCAACTTCCTCCTCATGGCAAGGGACATCTGGCTCACAGCTTTCTTTGTGTCCTAGAGGTTCCAGGCATGCCTTTCCTCCAAACTGTCCATACCTCAGGACACTCCTTGAACGATACTTTTTGGAGGGGAAAGATTAAAGTCAATAAAATCAGAGAGATGGGGAGAACATCTATGAAAGTACAGAAGTCAAAAATAGATGCCGAACTATGTTCTTTGAGAAACTGGTAAGAAAAGTATGTTCTATTATAAGCTTTTTTTTTCACAGGTGAAACCTGAATGAGTGTTCAAATCAAGAATTTGGAGTCTAATTTAGGTCAAATCATGCTGCATCATTTTGACACTAATTTCTGTGTCCCTCTTCCTCACCCTTTTTAGAGTGTTACCCAAACCAGATATATAGCAGATCTGGCCTTGCCCCAGTCAGTTTGGTGGATGTTACTCCACTTCCTCTGTTCCCTTCTCCTCTGTTGGCTATATCAGGACCTGAATATGAGTTTGTAACAATTTTGAAGCTCATCTGGGCACTGACCCCAAATCCAGCTAGAACAGTTAAAAATTTGAAAGAAAATTGTTTTAGTTTTTAGTTATTTTAGTAGTTGACTATATGTTCCTAGTCTGTCTTTCACATTTTAACATGTTAGAAAAGATATCTTACTATTCTCATGCTCTTCTGGTTGATCCTGTCTCATCATATATTATTTTAACACTGGATAGTGAAAAAGACATGTTTTGATTTTGTTTTAAAATTACCCCTTCATTAAACCAACTATAGACTTTATATCAACTTTTAAAAAACTGGTACATTCCAGATGTATTCGTCTCCCATCATTCATGGACAACATGGACAATATAGGGCACCGGACTGGAGAAAAAACTGTCCACTAGGTGACCTTGGATTATGGACCCTTTCACACAGGGCAAATTTCAGTGGAAACTCCGGTTCCACAGCAGCTTTGCTAAAGAGTCCACCAGCTCCCATCACACACCAGAGAAGTACTTCTGGGGCAGCTCCATGGCAAAAGTGCTGCGGAACCAGAGTTGCTGCCGAAAAAATCCGGTGGCAGCAACATGGGAGGCTTCCTGTGGTTGCATTGTCCTCAATGGGGCAAGTCGGCCAGCAGACGCTTCCCCCCCATGTGATAAGGTAGGAGGGAAGCCAGGATGATGTGGGGCATGGGGCAAGAGAATAGGTAACACCAGAATTGCCACGATCCGTGGTGATTCTGGCAGCATGTCTGAAGAGGTCGTAGTTTACAATCCCTGGGCTCAGAAGAAGACAAAGGTAAACCTCTCTCTGAATAAACCAACAAAAGAAAAGCTTGTCATAGGTTCACTTTAGGGTCACCAAAACTCAGAAATAAACTTTAAAATGCACAAGAACCCTTCTTGAAACATAATTACAGTGTGCCAGTAGGTGTCACTGTTTCTGTTTCTTTAAACGAAATGCACACTTTGCATTATTTTAGAAATCAGGCTAGAAGTTCATGCCTATTGTAAGTTCAGCACATGTCAGATTTAAGCATTCAGAAAAGTTAATATTTTGCTCCTTACAGAACTTTTGATTCATGATTTGCAGGTAGAATCACAGATTTTCCAAAATTAATTGGGGTTGACAAGTTGGATGCAGGGCAAGATTCATGTAAATTTAATCCTGAACAGATTGTAGAGTGGAAAAAGTAGCATAAAGCTCTGTCAAGTGGGGTGAAGATATCTATTCTCCATATCTTTCAAAACTTAATTTTCATCCACAGCAATCCTCCCTCAACAGTTATTGCTTCCCCAGTAGAGAGTCAATTCCTCACCACCTCCCCAATAGCTGTGTTGCCTGATCTTGAAAGTTGGTGTTTGGAAAGTTTGGGGGAACCTGAACTTGTCCCACTTGATGGTGCTTTATGGTACCTTTTGCTCCTCTGTGACCCATTTGGGATGAAATTTACACGAGCCCTGGTTCCTATCCAAACTTGTAAAGCTAGAATTGATTATATTTTGAATTACATAGTTTCCCTATCATTTATCATTTATTTATCTGCCCTTCCCAAACGGTATCTGCTGTTTAAAAGAAATATATGTTATATTTATGCATGTATCACTTACCCTTTCTTTGGCACAGGGATTGCATGGTCCCCATTCACTCCAGCTGCTCAGCAAGCAATTGATAGGCGATGGGGCTTGTAGTTCTTTTTGCAACCTTGTGTCAAACAAGCACAAATTATTCTTGATCAGAAACTGAAATCAAGAGCAATCTCTTGGGCATGACAGTTCATTGGTTCACACACACATGGAGAAGGATAGAATACTGTTCATTATGGTTTCAGTATTGCATGTGTGAAAAAAAATGAGCCTATGTATGCAGAAACCACTTGCATGCCATTTCCTTTAGGCTCCCCAAATCATTTGGTCTGATACTTGGTCTCCCACCCAAATACTGGTGCCTTTAACAATCCTCACGAAAACTGTATCTCAATGGAAGATTAAAGAAATTATAGTACACGGAAAAGACCTCAAGAGTCAATATATGCATGTTGGATATGTTCCAAATCCAAGATGCAGGATTTGAACAAAGCAAAAAAAAATCATGCCCAAGATTGCACAGCTGTAGTTGCTGTGGATGAGGGAGCACCTTTGATGGCCTCCCTGGAGACCAGGGTTAAAATTCCTTAAGTGTATGCTTGCTGAGGCAGGTCACATGGGGAAACAAGCCCTGACTGTCCTCTTCCATCCCTCTTTCTGCTCTTTTTGAGGCTGGATTGGCAGGAGTGCTCTGAGCATCTTTTCTGCCTGGCTTGTTGTGGTGGCAGGATTGGGACAAAGAAAAAGAGGGACTGTTGAATTGGCAACACTGCAGGAGGTGGGAGGCAGGTTGCTTTTTCCTCTCTCGTTTTTGCTGGCTGAGCCAAAGCCAGTATGCGTGTGCATGCACAGACAGTTGCCTGTGTCATGTGACCTTTGGAACTTTCATTTGTTTTTTAAAAAATATATAATGTTATATTTTATGATAATCTAATAATATACGAAGTTATAATTATTTATACTAAAACAAACCAACAAATGAATAAAAATATTTTCCGCAAATGTTATACATATCCAAATGGCCCTTGGCAGAAAAAGGTTTCCCTACCCCTGCTCTAAGCAGAGCAGCCATTCCCACTGCCAATGGGTAAGAAGGTGGGGATGCCAGTGACCCAAGATGAGGCACAGCTATAAATGTTTTAGTAACTTCAATCAATGAAATAAATAAGAGAGATCATTTTGAGGGAATTCCTTCTACCATTGTGGTTTCCATATCATCTCCAAATCTGAACCAGGCATATGAGGGATTCTTAGAAAGGGTACATAGGGCGCTTAAACAGAGATGTAAATTTCCATAAATGTTGTTTTCATGGGCAATAATGAAAATTACATTTTTCCTCATAGTTACAAGAAAGTGATTGAAAACTGCAGTTTTTAAAGACGATTTGCAAGTTACAATTTATTCAATCCAAATTGTTTGCTCTGATGTTTTGGTGAATTTTCTGCACAAAACAGTGTTTTCTAGGCAGAACACCTTTGTCAGAAAAAAATTCTGCACAGAAATGTCAAATACTACTCCCCACACACATTTTTCATACAGAGTAAGCTCCACCTGTCAAGAGCCTTGTTCATCAAAGATTCTCCATAGCAGGGTATACTAACCCTTGAGAAACTTTTAAAAACCTTAACACTAGAAATATTTATGGTATCCCTTAGATAAAATGACAAAATCAAGCTTTGCTTGTGGGAGTTTTTAAAAGATTTTCAAACTTTGGACAGTTGAAGCCATGAGTACAGAATGGAGGCCTTATTAGCATACAACAAGTAGTTTTTGTTTGCACTAGCCTTCCTGCCCCTCAGAGCTGTTACTACTCAGGCCATTGGTGTTTTGTTTGATGGTGTTTTATACTGTGTTGTGTTGTGTTGTTTTATATTATTATGATGTTGTTCATGTTTTATGTTATTATGTTTTATTTTAACTATTTTAACTATGTTGATCAAGTTTGTTCCCATGTAAGCCGCCTTGAGTCCCTTCGGGGAGATGGAGGCCAGATACAAAAATAAATTTGTTGTTGTTGTTGTTGTTGTTGTTGTTGTTGTTGTTGTTGTTATTTTAGCAAACAACAAATGGTTCTATTGACATGAGCCACTAACCTAACTAGCTACACTATACAATAACCTAATAGACAGTGTTGGATGAGGCAAACTTCTGCTTTATCAGGGAGGTTGCCATAACATCAACAATCAGCACTTTTACTCAGAATCCTGGGCAACTCATGTTTTCTATATAACTGAACTAGGGCTGAAAAGTAGGCTTTTAGAGTTCCCTTGGTTAGATTGGAACCTGGAATTGGGAGAGGACATCCAACGGTCTATCCCAGGCATGGACAAACTTTGGTCCTCCAGGTATTTTGGATTTCAACTCCCACAATTCCTAACAGCCGGTAAGCTTGTTGATATTTCTGGGATTTGAAATCCAAAACACTTGTAGGACTGAAGTTTGCCCATGCCTAGTCTATCCCATCTCATTATGGTTTATAAATTCCACCCTCAAGCTCTTCAAGCCCCTTAGATTTTAAAACCAAAAACCCAAAATGTTGAAAAATGCAAGGAAGTTTTGATACAAAAAGTGGCTTAAAAAACTACAAAACCCAACTTACCTTATATTTTCTGTTAAGACAAAGCTATTTATTCCAAAAATGAAGATCACCTCTGTGAGAAGCAAGAATGTAGACATGGTATTGTTTCTGATGATGATATCAATGCTAGGATAGGGACAGCTAGTAGTACCAACACCGAGGGCTTTAAATACATCCCTTTTGATATATATTACTAGAAAAACAAACAAAACATACCAGAGGTACGCCAAGCCAGCTGTTCTAGCTTTCAGGAAGTCTGCTGAAGTTTGTTGAGTATGCTGAAACCAGGGAAGTCCATTTACTGGGGCGTTAACCCATAGATAAATAGAAGGAGGGAAAAGCTAAGCTTTTGAACATTATGCAAATAATGAGCAATCAAGAAAATAATAATAGTCTCTTTGTGTATCAGACAAGGAAACACAGAGGAAAAAAGCCAAACACCCAGCAACAGCAATTTTCACTAGAAAAACGCACGAAGTATGGTATGAAAGGGGCACTCTCCATAGCTAGCTAGACTGTATATCCACAACCACTCTTTCAGTTTACTGCAAAACAGTCGACAGTATTGAATCAGAATTAGCATTCTGGCAGGTGGTTATGATGTTTCTAGGAAAGCATGGGCTTTTCAGTGAATAGAATGTAAAAACACCCTTCTCCTTGGACTCTGTAGTCTTACTGAATACAGAACAGTTCGAGATCTATAACTCTAGTCTGTAACTTCAATACTACTCAATGATGTTTCCAATCCACTCTTACCAGCAAATGAGGCTGTGACAATCATAAGCAGGAGAAGTAATTTAGAATGCACATACTACTTTACTACTTTAACTGTCATGGTTCAATGTTATGGAATCATGGTAGCTGTAATTTTACAAGATCTTCGGTGTTCTCTGCTAGTGCCTCTTCAAATTACAAATCCCAGGATTTCATAGTATTGAGCATTAGCAGTTAAAGTACTCTGAACCTTAAGGAATTCTACAGTGTTCACAGATGGAACTAAGTAGCTGACGTGGAATTTCAAACGATAGCTTTTTTATCACCACCTGACTCTTTCAAAGATTTTTGTGAGCACTTTCTTTTGCATGTGTGTTGCTTCTATAATTGTATAAAAATATAGCAGATTGGTTTGTCTCCTCAATGTTGGAGGGCCAAATTTTTATTAGCACATTTGTTGTACTGCTGTTTATTACATTCTCCATTCTGCCACTACTCCTAGAATAGCTCAGATATCTGCACAAAATGGCCCCTGTTTTGGAATTGCTTCTCATACTAACCACTTGCAGTGCAGTGTCATGAACAAGGGCTGCAACACACATTAAGGGCTTTAAACCAAGATAACCACAGTCAGGCGATACTCCAAAATAGAGCCCTTAATGTGCATTAATCATCATGGCCAAGAATGATTGTCTGCAAAGAGTTGAGTCTAAGTGGTGAGTTTCTAAGTGACTGTAGAGGCCGATTCTGGATCTGCATGGTCTTTCACAATGAGGACATAGATTTCCAGATGGAAGGTAGCCTGACAAGGGTTTGTTTGGTGCATCTACCTCTTGACACATTTCTCCCTTTTTTGGCTCTTCAAAATTACAGCACTGTTGGTGACATCTGACCTCCAGCTAGAACACTCTAGGACTAGGGCTTCCCAGTACTATGTGTTTATGCCACTTTTTTTGGGTTAGCTATAAGCCCGCCTTTACATTTATTTTGCTGTCCACCAATATTCCGTTTTCCATTCTTGAACTGAGAGTATAGTAACTGCTTAGGGAGACAGTGATCAGGCATTTCAACAATGAGGCTAGTCCAACAAAGTTGATGGTGGAGGATCATCACTTCAGTGCTGGTGGTCTTTGCTTCTTCCAGAATGCTGACAAGAGATTTTCAGAATTTTTTGAAGGCAATGCTGATGGAATCATTTCTGAAGTTGGTAGTGACGTTCGTAAATGATCCATGTCTTGCAGGTGTACAATAGAGTTGGAAAGACATTAGCTTTATAAACAAGTATCTTATCTCTACAAATGTTTCGATCATTGAGCACTCTCTGTTTCATTGGGGAAAAAATGCTGTGCTCATGGAGCTCAGATGGTGTTGTATTTCAGCATGGAGAAATGGTCTCCAGTGTATCCAAAATGGTTGACGTTTTCTAGCATTGCACCATTAGCTTTATTTCTGGCACTGCAGAGGGATTGGTTGGTGCCTACTGATAAAGTACTTTGATTTTCTCAATGTTCAGTGAGTGTCCATGGTTTTCATATGTTTCAAAGATGTTTAAAGTGGCTTGTAGGTCTTCCTTTGATGAGCACAGACTACATTGTTGTCAGCATATTGGAGTTCTATAACAGAAGACATCAGGACCTTACTTTTGGCTTTCAGCATGCTGAGGTTAAAGAGCTTGCCATCCATCCAATATGTGATTCCCACACCAGTGAGAAGTTTCCCATCAACAAGGTGTAGAATCATAGCTATGAAGAGGGAAAATAAGGGAAATAGTACATCCCTGTTTGACACCTGACCCATCTGAAATGGGTCTCTTTGGGAGCCGTTGCTATCCAAGACTGTTGTTGTCATGTCATCATGGAGGAGCCACAGAATGTTCTGCCTTCACAGCCATTGGAATATCTACCATGTTATCATTCACATGCTCTGCTGTTGAGATCTTCCAATTGTTCTTTGACTGGTTCTTCCCCTACGAGCCCACCGCTATGGGAGATCCCTCTGAGAGTACATAATGGTGGCTTCTCTCATTGGTTAACTGGAACACACAAGCCCCCTGACCACAAGGTGATAATCCAGCTATTAGGATGCTTTATGTAAACCAGATCACACAGTGAAACCAATTAAAAGATGCAGCTCCAGCAATCTGCACATATGCATTACTGTGGGGGGATGTTTAAAAACCCAGCAATTGCTCCATGACTATGAAGCTGCGGATATTACAGATCACAGAAATAGTTCAAGGCCAGCCTCTGTGTGGATATCAATTCAGCCTTAAACCATTTCCATCTTGAAACTGCTTCCTTCTCTGCCAGTTTAACATGAACCTAAGTGGCCAGTGTAAATGTACCATTTATCCTTCCAATATATTCTGTTTGAGATGGTCACCTCTTTCATTCAACCCAATGGTAGGGCTGATCAGCGATTTAGTCATGCTTAGTATAAACACAATGATTAAAATTTGATTGATTTCAGTGGTTCTGCTCTTAGCATAGTTACATTTGTTTCCAACCCCATTTTATCTCCAAATGTGCATTTCTCATTATATGTTCCCTACACATTTGAGTGCACTGCAACATTTTCTAAACCAAAGCAAAACATTTGGGAAGTACAAATCCACCAACCACTGAGTTTTGATTTGCATATAGTGACAAGATGGAACCGAGGAAGGTGTGATCCAAAGATAATAAAAGGAAAGAAAGAGCTACTGAATAACACTATAAGTGGGATGCTAAATGGAATATGTAATTAAAATAGATACAATCCTACAGATGTAATGTTGAAGAATTAATTACATACTCTTCAACTGTCCTGATTTATTAAAGACTACCCTGATTAATCCTTTACTATTCCTCATTTTAGCTGCTTTTAAAATTCCGTGTTTCTTTCTCTTTCACTTCCCTCCATATCCTTGTTTACTTCTTTTGCTGCAAACGGAGTAGTCAGAAATTTGAACATTCAGGGTCAGGGTCCAGCAAGGGAAATGGTGGATCTACACCTACGGGAACAGTAAATCCACTTTAGATTTGACCACAATTCTTCTTGCAGTTGTTCCAAGTTGAACAGGAGCAATGCCAGGGCTGAAAACTAGACTCATATTATTGTGGGATGAAGGGACTACTTTAATTTTTTAATTTTAGGTCAGAGAAGATTCATCGCCACCCTAAAAGCTGAAAGGGCACCTCCAATTCAACCCTATTTTTTTTCTTGGGGATTATTATTGCTTCCAACACAAATTGCTTCACTTCTTACTGACTAGGATCACCTTGCTCTTGTCTAGATTAACCTTTAATTCACTCTCATCCACTTCATTCTTGATATCACTCATGACTTTAGAACTAACAGTTTCCTTGGATTTAGAAATACACAAAACGGTGCCTTCAAAGCCTGTCACATCCAGGTGTAAAGAGATTTATTGCTGCATCCTGTTATCTTCTGAGACTCAAGAGTTCATCTGGCATATCCTTTAACTGAGAACAAGAAATATAAATATGTAAGTCCGAATGCCATTGAAGCTGTTACTTCCCCATCAGACATCTGTCAAAAGACACACGAAGAAAACGGCCACACGAGAAACATGTACCAATATTAATGTACTTGAGGCAGATGAAGCTTCAGGTTTTCAGAAAAGCATAAAATCTTTTTCAAAATTCCTAAGTGAGTCACGTACCTTAAAAAACTACGAATATGGTGCCACTTGGGAAAGAAGAATAGTGTGGGAAGGTGAGCAGAATGTTATTTCTACCACTACTTTTATAAACAGAGACACCTACCAACTCTACTTTGCAAAGTATTTTCACTTCCAGTGAAATATATTGCAGAATAGATTTGGGAGAAGTCTTTGTTTACAAAAGTAGTGGTAGAAACAACATTCCACTGGTTTTTTGGTTGCTATTCTTGTGTAGTATCTGGGAATGTTTTAGCCTGAGGAAGTTTGAATGTACAATATATTAGACTATTTGCATGGCTATTCAGATCTTTAGCAAGAGATATTGACAAAGTAACAAGACAATATAGGTAGTCAAAGAATCTGAAGCCCAGGACTTTGGGGCTGTGGCCACAGTGAGTTCAATCTTACCTGGTTTCATGGTGAGGGAGAAAACAATTCCGCTTGGTGTGTGGTGCAGTCTTCTTCTATGGCTGGATGGCCATTTGTCAGGATTGCTTTGGTTGTGAATTCCTGCATGGAAGGGGACTGGAATGGATGGCCCTTATGATCTTCTCTAATTCTATGGTTCTAATAAGACTCTGTATGTAATTCATTGTTTCAGATGAAAGCCCACTTCATTCATACAGTGCGGTGGGGGTGGGAGATTTCAGGCAATATGGCCAAACCCAATGCATTTTCCTGCCACATAATGTACTTTCTGTTGGGGAGCCCTGTTTCTTTAACCAACTCCTGTATGGCTATGTTAGATATATTTCCAATGCATAATACACCACAGGTTCAGATGCAAGCCAACACATTTTGCTAATCCCTTTGTCCCAGAGTTGTACCAATCTAGAAAAGGGGAAACTCTTCAAGAAACTACAAAGTAACTTTATTGTGATCTAGACCAGGCTGTATTTTCTCTGTTATCTTTGCAGAGGATGAGAGAACCTCATTACTATTTCCACTGTTATTTTAGTGTGTTTTCTTGTTTCTTGTATTGTTGATGCTTTGATTTTTCATATGCCAAGATCACTCGTAACAGATCACCGGGGAACTGGGACTGTAAATAGCATGCCAGCATATCAGATGATTCAATGACCCTGGCTTGATTATAAAATCATATTCTAGTCACATGAGTCTCTCTTTCTCCATAGTAAGTTGGATCTAGGTTACAAACCAAGTTTTCATATGCAAATAAAAACCCATTTAATAAAGCAGTTTTCATTCAAAGGGCATGTGTCACTTTTGAAATGAAGTTACATTTAATTGTCAGAACACTTGACAACTACTTTTTACAGTGTAACACAATCCATAAATTCGTACATTTCCAGTCTGAGACAAATACATAAATTGATAGCTTTTTTCTTTGCATAATAAGAAAGTACAGTACATTATGTACAGAGCAGATTGCCTGTCTGTTAGAACAAATGGCTAGAGATGTACGGTTTGCCTAGTAAGCAGAGCTCCAAATTTACCTAAACATTTAAGCAGGGATACTGCTTCAAGTTTGTATTTTAAGTTCCATAATAGAAAGACACTTGGGTTTGAGAAACACCTCAGCCCTATTTTCAATGGTACATTTTCACTCAGAATATAATTCCAGCCATATCTTTTGTCAAAATCACAATTTGAACTGATTGACTAATTGGAGTACAGTTGCTTTTGAACTGCTAACAGTGTGCCCACCAAGTTGTTTTTTTTTAAAGAAAACACCTGATTATTTGGTTATCTGTTCTCTCAGTACTGACTTGCTTATGAAATAAGACTATTGATAGAGGCCAACACTAGTTGTGTTAACAAAAATAATTTCAATCACCACAAGAAAGTGTCCAAAGTTCCATTTGACTGTCAGCACTAGAGCCAATAATTGACACATGAAACCCAGCTGTTGGAAGCCGCACATGATACTTTCCCCCTTTACAACAATTTAGACATGTTTATGCCATGACAAACTGGGTGGATGTGAAATGGAGTGTTGGAAGTTTCAAAACCTTGCTGTATGACTAAGAGACTCAACAATAGTAGTTGACCATTTATGTTCTAAGTGACTCAGTGCTGCAAGTTCAGATCAGGGCTCCATCTCCCTTGTGTGAACGTGATTAAAACTGGTGTGGGTCCCACCTGGAAGATATTCAAGCTCTCATTCATTTACAGTTCTGAACCTTGACAGATGTGAAAGTGAAGCAACAAGAGACACATAGTGTGTTCAGTTACATAAAACAATCCAGGCTGATGAGCATGAGGAGTTTAGTTTGGTCTCTCAGAAGATTACTTCCATGGTCTCTGATCCAAGGATTCAATAGAATGCATCTGGAGTAAGAACAAAACAACGATAGTAACGGGGTGTCCAGTTATTCCTTGCATCCTCTTGCCATAGCAGTTCACTTATGCTCCATTCTGCTGGGGGGGAAATGAGAATGTTAGCAATATATCTCAGGGTTGAGAGATGTCTTTTATTGAGGTTCCCTATTTCAACTATTCAGACAGGGTTTCAAATAAGGAACAATGTGAACTATATACAGTAAATATAATCCAGTATCATATCAAAATCAGTCTGTAATAGAAGGAGGTACATACTAGCTTTGCTCCTCCAGGGATGGATTAAACATTAAGCAAAATAAGCATATGCTTAGGGCATTAAGGGAAGGGGGGGGACCTGAGAAATTTTCCATTGCTGGATTTACTATAGATCACATGGTGCAAATACTGCAAATGATGCAGCTGAACCAAGTTTCCCAAAGAGGGGCTCCACAATAAAAGACATTTCAATTAGAAAAATAGAATTTTTTAAAAATATAAATAAAGTGAAAGTATACCAAAATAATCATTTTCCACCTTACTGTAAGCTTTGCTTCATTTCAAAAAATAAAAGTTTATTTTATTATTATTGTTCATATTTTGAATGTTATGTATATAGAAGGTACCCATTTTTTTTAAAGTGCTTAGCGCCTTAACCTGGCCCTGAACTATTCACTGGCATTTTGAAATAATAACAACAACAATAATAATAATAATAATAATAATAATAATAATAATAATAACTTTATTTTTATTTTTAACTTTTTTAAAATTTTTATAAAGGGACTCGGGGTGGCTTACATGGGGCCTTGCCCGATAAAACAATCAAATATCAAAACACAGCAATAAAACCTTTAATCATCTGTCTCATGGCCTCTAACAATATTTAATCCAGGGTGGCAACTACACCATGCCATCGTGCTCCAGATGTGGCAGGCTAGGAGAGGTCTTTTCTCTTAAAACAAATAAATTGGAAGTAATTTTTGCTTTGCAAATGAAATATGCATTGGTGTAATGTGAGAGTTCTGCATGCAGAATTACACTACAGCTGGACATTTACCCCTTGGTCTTACTTCTGGGTTCCATTCTGTGCCTGTGGAAAATAGGGTGGAGGGCAAAAAACATCTGGCTCTGTCTCTGTAGCCAGATGCATCATCTGTTGGTATCTTTCAAGGAGAGACACAGGCAAGAGGACCTCCTATTCCTACATTCTCCCTTTTCTATCAGGCATGGAATGGATGCTGGGTGATGAGAGTGGTGGTCATTATGAAGGCTGAAAGGGAATTCAAATCTTCACCACAACCAAAAAGTACATACACTAACTTAAGAATCTCACTAATTACAGAGCTAAAGTAGTGTAGTGGTTGGAGTGTTGGATTAGGACTCTGGCAAGTCATTCTCAGTCTTAAAGAAAATGCGAATTATATTCCTGAAAATGTCTTGCTAGAAAAACCTGCAATATAATGACCTTAAGGTGAACTGCAGTTGGAGTTGGCTTGAAGGAATAATAAAAACAACATTCCTCTACCAGGATGCCAACCCACGTCTCCTAGTGCAGCTGGGATGGTGGGTGAATGGTGGAATGTTATCTAACTTTTTAAAAAATTGCATATATTTGAGGCTTAATAACTGTTTGTGGTCTGCAGAATGAACTTTGCTCACTTTTAATTTAGGCTCAAATAATGTTAAATTGTTGACTCTTTAACACTGGCAGAACTCCAGTGCCAAGTTTGGCCTGTTTGATTCAAAATTTCTGGTTTAAGATGAAGAAAGCAGGATGAACTGCAACAATATTAAAAACCACTTACCTATCAAACCTAGGCAAATGGATTTCCAAAAGGATCACCAAATGGAGCAGAAGACAACTGCTGCTGAACTGTAATCTAGAAAAACAGAAGAGAGCATCACAGAATTATAGCATCTTTGACTTGAGATGGGACCACAAGATTTCCTCTGTCAAGAAAACATGGCACAGATATTACAGGTCACTGCAACACTCCATCACCATCCATATTTATTGCTCTATATAGGTTGAAACACAATTCTCAAGAAATTCTTATACAAATACAAACACATTTTTTCTCTTTCTACTTGTTCTTCTCTTTCATATCTAAATGAGGATATTAGCCTAATTTAAATTTCATGCTGAACCGTTACTAATATATGAAAATTAGCACTACATCAATACTTCAAGAGATATCTTCAGGTTTTTTAAGATACTTCGTAAATTACAGGATCTGAACTGAAACAGAGCCCCCTTTAAATTGAGATAAATACTGGGCATATTAGTTATTATACACAATGACATTATGTAGTGTGCAAAAGCAATGCTTACTGAAATACTTACTGCATTTTGAGGGGAAGCAGCAAAAGGGTCCATCTTAAAAGGATTTTCAAATGAGCTTTCAGCAGGTTTAGGAAGTGACACAGCATTTTGCCTGGGAATGGGCTTTGGTGGCACTGTGTTGTAGAAAAAGACAACTTTTATCAAGCAATCCTTTAAAAAAGGCACCATGAGCAACTCATTTCACATTCACTGCAAATTAAAACATGTTTGGCATCAAGTGTGCACTTCAACTGCAGTAATCTTTCTATCAGCCTCTTAAAGCCTAGGGCAACTTCTATGAACACGAATGATCTCCACCTTAGACTCTGTTTTTATAACCCCCCATGTCTTCTGGGACAGGGTTTCAAGGCTAGCTGATGTTGGGGACTAGTAATTTTCTAAAATGTGTCAGGAACTGGCACTCTATTTGTACGCATTGGTTGGATTCTTTCCTGAAAAGTGTTTGGTTCTTTTCCTGAAAAGTTGCCAGGGACCAACAATTTAACACTGTTCTAGGATAGAATAATAGAATCAGAAGTGGAAGGAACATCATGGGCCATTGAGCCCAATACCTGCTCCGTGGAGGACCTCTCCAGCAGATAGTAGTCCAGCCTCTTTCTGACAACATTCAGAGAAGGAGACCCCACTAATTCTCTAAATAATTGGTTCCATTGCTGAACTGCCCTTAATGTCAAGAAGTTTTCCTAATGTTCAATTAAAATCTACTCTCCTGTAACTTAGAATATTTAAAGAGTGCAATCATATCACCATTCATTCTTCTCTGAACATGCCCAACTCTTCAGCTTTTTCTCAATTTTTTTCCTCTGTACCTGGTACCATCCTTGCAGCTTTTTTCAACCTCCAACTTGCCATTTCTTGCCATTAAGTCCCTATTTTTTCCAGTGTGACAAATTATCATCCTAAATTTTATGGAGGAGACCAGGAGCTTTTAAAGTCAAGAGTTTGAGGGCTCATAAACCCAGAGTTCTACACTTTGCCCATCCTAAATAGAACTTAATCTTATCATATCTAACAAACACAGTTCTTGTGCATACCCAAAGCCAATGAACCGCTAGACATAGTGTACTCTTAACACAAACTGGCCAGGTGCACATGCAGTTGATTCAGTTAAACACCTGACCTTAAATCAAGATACCAAAAGTTTCATCAGTGTTTCCCATTTCCACACTGGCTTTAGCATACTTGCTGTTACTACAAATTCATGAGAAAAAACTTTTTAGGTAGTCTTTCCTTCAAACACACTTTGCTGCAATGTTTCCAAATCAACCTGTTTCAAATCTGCAACCACTTAAAATCAGGATTCTTTTGATGCTACTTTTCTCTTGTAGTTAAGTACAACTTGCACTGCTAAGACACAGACTCAGTAAAACTTTGTGAACCTCACTTCTGAAAGAAAATGGAGAAAGTTCAGTGGGAAAGACTTTCTTTAGCCAAGTTGAGAAGCCAAAAAGGAAGGCAGTGCAGTTGACGTAGAAAGACAGTTAAGCAAAATAAGAATTGTTAGTCCCAACTAGAATAAGACCATTGAATCAGTGGGATTTATAATTCAAGAATTGATTTGGTGAGTCTCCTCTAGGTGGGATAAACCAATAGCATTCAGGCCATCACGGTACTAAAATAGAAGCAATGAAAAAGACCACTTACATTTTAGTATTTATCATGATTTCCAACAATTTCCATTACTCTATATATTGAAAAAAGTTATCCTCCTTTCACACTCTTTGGGGAGTAAGTGGGCTAAAAAATTAATTTTTGAATCCATCCAGGGGGCTTGTTCTTAAGCTAAACTTCAGCAGGGTATTGCTATCAATATACTATACCAACAAAGGTCAAACATTTCTATGGGTTAAGATTTAAGGAATATTCTCTCCCTCAAAGACCACCTATGATACCTGTCACATATACAAAATATTATAGAAGCCATCCCTTCAAGATTAGGAAAACAACAACTTCCCCTTCAGGTTTAGTAGATGAAAAAGGAAGCTTGGAGTGATTATGGTCAACTTTAGTACTGAAGCAACTGGCAAAGGTTCCATCATCTGAAAATACATCACACAGTCCTAGACACTTGGGAAGTGTTCGACTTGTGATTTTGTGATATGAAATCCAGCATATCTATCTTGCTTGCTGTGTCATAATAAAATAATAATAATAATAATAATAATAATAATAATAATAATAATAATAATCCTCCTCCAACAGACCTTGTTGCTGCTGTTGCTCTCCCCTCCTTGCCGGCACAGCTGGCGGTTTTGTCAACTGGAAGTCTTTGAACATCTCCTTTACATCCTTTATTTCTTTATCTCCAAGAGGATCCAAGGCAGTGAAGGCATCACTCTCCTTCTTGACTTGCTCTTTCTGAGGTGCAGTTCTGGGAGGCAGTTGAGGAAGTGGAGGACTAGTAGATGATATGGAAGATAACATAGATGGTGGCTGGGCTGCCAGCGTGGAAGGGAACATGTTGGCTTGGAAAGGGTTTCCAGTGCTGGGTGGTTGCCCCCAAGCATTAGGAGGAGAAATACGTGCAGATTGACCCCAGAGGTCAGGAGCGGGAGGCTGGATTGTAACTCCCAGAGATGTTGTCTGGCTCCAGCTAGGAACCTGTGGAGGAGCACCAAAACCAAGAGGTGGAGAAAAGCTTGCTGGCTGAGAACTTAAAACAGATCCAGAAAAGACCGGAAGCTGCTGGCTGAAAGCTGGAGGTTGAGGCCCCCATGCTGGTGTTGGGGAAGTTACCGTTGGCAAGCCACCTGTGGAGAAAAAAAAATATCTTTACAGATGATGTTACATTTACCATTGATGAACTCTGAACCCTCAGCAAAATAAAGATTGTGGATGCTAATCTTAGGTTGTATATACAGTGTATCATCCATTTGCACTTTAAATAGGTTTGCACTAGGCCCAATAATGCACATAAGAATAACTTTTTGTCTTGCTTAAAATGTTGCATACTTTAAGAGATACGTAGCAAGATAATTTTTTCACTAGTAGCATTTGGAATCTATTTTAAGCAACATTCCATAGACCTATTATTCATCTTATCTTAACATGAAAAAGACAATTTTACCAACGTAGTTCTTTTTCCTCTTTTTATCATCGGTCATTCTATCCAGCCATTTTTTCAGCATACAAATTACCATCACCCTTCCATATTTGTGGGCTTGACATTTATGGATCTGATCTTTCGGTCCTCAAGTGCAACTCAGTAGGCTCTGTAGGAATCTCTAGGTCCTTCAAGTGCATCTGGATGGTTAATTTCTGCCAGAAGTTGATTATAGAGTTGTGCTGGAAGAAGTGTTCTCTCAGGTCAAAAAAGGCTTCTTAGTCATGATTCCCTATTTTTGTGGGGGCCGGGCATTCTAAATCCCAGCAAATGTGGAGGACTAACTGTAGTTCTCATTGTGGAAAAGTCAGGTAATGATGGCGAAATAGATGGACAGTCATGTGGGTTTTTTAGTTTTGAAGTATTAGACATATTACCCACCCAAACTTGAATGATGTGCAATCATTTCTACATTACTACTATATCAGAGAAAACCAAGAAACTCAAACAAAATCAGTGCTCTGAGAATCTGCAGTCTAACAATTCAAAACACAGAGAGCCAGTGTTGTATAGTAGTTTGAACACTTGACTTCGACTCTGGAGACTAGAGTTCAATTCATTGCTCAGCTGTGGAAACTCACTTGGTGACTTTGGGTGAGACCTACTTAGGCTTGCCTTTAGTCAGAAATGTCTTGGAAGGCCCACAACAAACTTGAAACTGAAATCACAGTAATATCATATCTACTGGGAATAAAATGCACCCCAGAAACGTACTTGTGAATGATAGAAAAAGGCGAAGTATATAAGTAAAATAAAACAAATAAGGCAAAACAGCCATGATCTCTTTATTTGTTCTCTTTATTCTCTTTATTCCATGGAGTGGCATTCCAGGAGATCTTTGGGCTGTGAGGTCTGAATTTCTGTTCCCAGGTCCAGCACTGGCTCCCAGCAAGTTTTCGGTTTACGAGTCTGTTCCTTGCTCAAGAATTGCTAAAGGAGAGAGGCTCTTTTGCTAACCTTAAAATAAGACATGGAATACAATTTCCTCTGGAGCAGGACACCCTTAGCAATGTTCTTACCAAAGATCATCAAAAGGCCTATTGGAGGTACAGTATATATACAGTATCAACTGTGATTCAGTTGGATTTTAAGTTAACTACAAACTGTATTGTATTGCTTGCCTCCAGAGGGCACTCTTGTACCATGCAGTGAGTAAGGATGGGTGCAGAACATCACTTCATTCTCAGTCGGTTTTGAATGTGTGTGCTTCCTATATTCTGTGTGCTTCCTATATTCTACACTCTTGTGTCATTTCTACATTAATTCAAGTTGACCTTTCCAAAGGAGAAGTCTGTATTTAAATATTCACATACATTCTCCCAAAACACACATTTTAAGTTTATTTTATTCCAATACATACAAAGCAGTATGTTTTAGGCAAAATACTGCAATGGCGAGAAAAAGTGCAGAATATTAATAACTAGCTGTGCCCGGCCACGCGTTGCTGTGGCAAAGTGGTGGTGGTATTGGTTAAAAATTGTTGTGGAATTTTTATTTGATGCTATTTGTATTTTTTAATTAATTTTATCGTAACTTATCTTTTTATTTATTATATTTTATTATTTTCTTGTATTATTTTTAGTTATTTTCTGTTATTATAGTATTTCATTGTATTAATTTTTAGTGTTTTTTATTATTTTTGTTGTATTATTTGTATTTATTTTTTATTCTTTTATTATTATTTGTGTTTTTATTATTTTATTTTATTATTTGATTATATTATTTTTATTTATGTTTTTTTAATTGTATTATTTTATTTTGTTTTTTTTAATTTGTTTTTTCTATTTATTTTATTATTTTTGTTTCTCTTTGTATTGGGTTGCTCTGAGTTCTGTGGTCTGCCTGGTCATGTTCCAAATGTATTCAATGTATTCTCTCCTGATGTTTCACCTGCATGTATGGCAGGCATCCTCAGAGGTTGTGAAATGTGTTGTAACGAAAGGAAGTGGGGTTTATATATCTGTGGAATAACCAGGGTGGAAGAAAGAACTGATGTCTGCTTTAGGCAAGTGTGAATGTTGGAATTGGCACTGAATAGCCTTGTAGCTTCCACGCCTGGATGGTTCCTGCCTGCCTGGAATGAACAAAATGTGGCTCCCAGTATTAAAAAAATATGTGAAATCAGGACAGTTAACTAAAGAACAGCACTGAGCAATCAGGGAATTCCAGACATGATGTCCTGAGGGCCAGCTAACATCTCCCAACAAAGAATTCCCCCTCCAAAGCAGGAAGTAGGCAGGCCTTGAAGGTGCAAGGGCATTCAATGGCAATAAAGGTGGGGAAGTGGAACATTCACAGTCGCCTCAGACAGATCAGAGTTGCCCCATCCTGGATATCATTGCTGAGATAGAAATAAACATCCCACTTGTCTGTTTTCAAACAGATCTCAAAATCTCTGAAGATGGCTGGCATAGACATGGATGGCAGTTTGGTAGCAGATAGGGTTGTGAGGGAATGGGATGTTTAATAGGCTTTTCCTGATTCCCTTCTTATTATCCAACATATTCAGTTATCCAATGTTCTGCCGGGGTGTTTATGTTGGATAAGTGAGACTCTACTGTATATTTATAATCTTATATTATCTGCTTAGAACTGGATTATATGAGGCTCCTTCTACACAGCTGAATAAAACGCACACTGAAGTGGATTATTTGGCAGTATGGACTTAAGATAATCCAGTTCAAAGCAGATAATATAAGATTATAAATGGGTCATATAGCTGTGTGGAAGGGCCTTGAGTCTACACTGCGATATAATCCAGTTCAAATAAGATAATCTGTATTTTATAGGCAGTGTGCAAGAGGCCTGAGGCCCGAGTACGTTGCTAGGAGACCAAGTGGGCGGAGCTTAGCCCTCTAAGTGGCAGCAATTGGCTAAAAACAATTATTCCTCTCCCTCTAATTAGGACTTTATTTTTCTTTTCTTTTTGTTGTCGGAACATAGGGGCAAGGATGGTGGATTGTGCTGCCAAATTTCTAGGTTCTGGGGCTTGTACTTTTGTTGTTTAGTGGCGGGGAGGACACCATTACTCATTTATATATATAGATGGTAGTATTCTGATCCATGCATTTGTTTGGGAGGTGCAAAGCAGGATGATTCACTTTCATAAGGCAAACCAAAAGTGTCAAATATCCCCATTGGTGAGCTTTTTTATTTTTAAAAGTGCATTTAGATTCTTTCCAAAACGCTTCTAGAATCTTCTCAAAATGATTTCAAATGCTTTTATTTCTCAAATCTGTTATGAAGATCGGACCAAGTATAGTGAAGACAATTTCTAAATAGTATCTATTCAAAACTAGATTTGAAACATTGCCTTTCAAAAGAATAAATGTTATGTGTTGAACTCTTTCACAAATGTGCACTTATGGGGTTCAGAGCATCATCCCATCCCTGCTCAGTAGGCATGTCCGATCCAGAAAAAAATTGTTCTAAACTCTGTTCAAAAGTAAGGGGCGCTGGTGCTTCATTTCTAAAGTCACTTCCAAATTTTGAAGGCAAAAAGTTCGAAATTTTCTGAAACTTCCAAATATTTGTATGTACTTTGTTAATGGAGGACGCAATTGTGCAATAGATAAAAACAGCACTGACGGGGGAAACTTTAGGGGATTCTCCCACCCTCATCAATCAGCTATCATGATCAAATTTGATACAGTAGTAGAACACATCGTTCACTCTTAGCTCACCAAATTTCAGAACGTTTTGATGTTCCACTGATTTTTAGGAGTTTTTAAAAAAATATATATGATTAATTTTTTTAAGAGTAAACTCCTTGAATTTTCTAGAGAATGACACTAGGTAATAGGGGATTCATTACCCGCCCCCCAACTTTCAGACATAATAATAAATCTAACAATTTATGGGGAAGTTTTGAAGTTTTGACATTCCTTTTTCATTAAAAAATTAATTTCTCTTTATTTAACAAACCAACAGATTCATTCTGGAATCATTAATCCGGAATGTCAGATCTCTAATGAAAATTATTACAATGCCTGGCATGACAGTATAAGCAGCATTCGTCAGCTGGAACAACATTCATCCCGAGTGGCTGTAGCTGCACAAAGGCAGCTAACAGCACCTTGAGTCAGTCTTGAGTGACACAAATCAGCCCATGCTTGTGAGCCAGAGGAAAATGAATGGCAAATGACCCGCCCCCCAACAGCACAGCCCCATGTTGCGTTATCCTTCAGCAAGAACAAGAATAAGACAGACAGATCCAACGCAGAGAACAGTAACATTGCTTGGTCCCCTAAACGGAGGGAACAGAGCATTCTCTCTATGCAGAGAGCAATTCAGGAATGATGGAAGATGCCACACTTGGGCACAACTGGCAGACAGGATTGAACCCAGAGAACAGTAACATTGCTTGGTCCCCAAAATGGAGGGAACAGAGCGTTCTCTCTATACAGAGAGCAATTCAGGAATGATGGAAGATGCCGCACTTGGGCACAGCTTGCGACCAGACAGACACAACTGGCAGACAGGATTGAACCCAGAGAACAGTAACGTTGCTTGGTCCCCAAAACGGAGGGAACAGAGCATTCTCTCTATGCAGAGAGCAGTTCAGGAATGATGGGAGATGCTGCACTTAGGCACAGCTTGTGCCAGACAGGCAGGATTGGACCCAGATAAAAGTAACTGCGTCAGTTGTGAGATTTATTTAAAAGTGACCAAACAAATTTCCCAAACCCCAGCACTTTTTCTCTCCCAAAGGCTTTCTCCTTTTCCCACTTTTATTTCTCTCTCTTATTGTTTAAAAAAGTGACCAGTTTCCCAATCCCAACAAGGTTCCCAAACCCCAACACTTCTCTCCCAAATGCCTTCTCTCCCTCCCACCCAGCCAGTAGCAGGAGCAGCAGGAACTCAAACAACCACCCTCGTCCCTTGCCCTGCCAGAATGAGCCTGCAAGCCATGCAGCCGGGCTTTTAAGCATTGCAGGATGTCCAAAACCCCTCCCCTTATACAAACGTGAGCACTGATTGGTAGGGAGGAAAGCCCAGGCTAGGCATCTCCTCCCTGCAAAGTTTGGTTGCCTTAGTCATACTTAACAAAGCTATTTCCGAGCCCTTTGAATCAATGGGCTCAAACGCTTCGAATTTAAAAGTTCATTCTGGGATGCTGATGCGCATCGAAACTGCATTTGGAAGCTCAAAAACTTACGATTTCATTACAATTTATGAGAAATATGAGGAAATTGCACATGCCTACTGCTCAGTTATGGATACCTTCCATATGTCATTATAGTCATTCTACTTGAACAGAACTTTCCAAGCTCTGCTGCAAATATAAACATTCCTCGTTTCTTTTTCTTTTTTTCCACAGTGCTTTTGGAATTATGCGCTTTGTAGGTTTCATTAATCAGTTCTTTCTAAGATAAGCCACCAGATGGGACCCAAATCTTTTTTGAACCTGCTCAATCTGGTATAATGGCAGGTTGGCACTAATCTTGCCAACCCAGTCCTCTTATTATTTTCTAGTACACCATCATACAGATCTTTGTTAGCATGAAAACTTAATCTCTTAGTTGTAGCAACTGCTTTAAACCCTGTAGTTCCAGGAAACTACAGCCCCATTGATCCTTCAGAGACATATAAACAGCTGTTCTAATTTTTGGAGTTATTCATGCCACTGAATATACTGTACTCAAGTTCTTGCATTTCTGTCTAGAGGCATTTTGAGAGTTTTCCAGGTCTCAGGATAGTTCAGACCACCATTTACTGTTCTGGCGTCTTGATTACACAGAACTTTATCCAGCAAAGTCAAGCGCTTAAGTGTTTCACTCTGACTAAAGCTCTACAAGGCATTTTGGCTCTGCTAAGTCACAATCTTCAGCATTCCATAACCAACTGGGGATTGCTACATAGGAATCAAGGCAGTGTTGCAAGAGAGATATGTGGAAAATCAATTTCAGGGGTTGGTGCAGCCTGTAGGGAGTCCTGGTGGTAATAATTGGTCCCTGGATTTACAGAGCTTGACCACCGCAGTGCAGAAAGTTGATAGGCGTGAAGAGCTCACCTGCGAGAGGCCAAAATGATGAAGCCAAATTAAAAAGTCTCTTTAAGAGCCTGTGAGGTGTGGCCTATGGGCAGTCATCCCATTCAGATTATTTACAAAGATTGGGCCGCTGTGAGTTTTCCGGGCTGTATGGCCATGTTCCAGAAGCATTTTCTCTTGACGTTTCGCCCACATCTGTAGCAGGCATCCTCAGAGGTACCTCACAACCTCTGAGGATGTCTGCCATATATGTGGGCAAAACATCAGGAGAGAATGCTTCTGGAACATGGCCATATAGCCCAGAAATCTCATAGCAACTCAGTGATTCCAGCCATGAAAGCCTTTGACAACACATTTACAAAGATTGCTAGGAATTACATTTAAAAAAGGTTTATTACTCTTTTGGTCCACTTAGTAACCAGAGGTCTATAAGTGAAGTCAAGGCATGTTTTGAACTCTCTCCCTCTCTTTCTATGTATGTGTTAAAAGAGAGAGAGCACAAAAAATACCCAAATAAAAACTACTGCAAAATTGGCCATCACATTCAGGCAGTGCAGAGATCTAAAGATATGGGAACAGTGAATGCTGAGATATAATCCATATGGTAGAAAAACTTATCTGAGAAGAATGTTCCACAAGTAGAGTGCCATAAAAAGTTCTGTCTTGTGATCACTCACCATCACAGGTGGCCATGGAAGGAGGAGTTAGGAGTGTTTCCAAGCAAAGAAAAATACAGCTGGTGCGCTAGTCACTTGGTGAATAGGATCTGGGAAGGGATGTTTTATGTGTGTATGGTGGAAGAGATAGCATAAAGTGAGCTTACATCTGTTGGGTTAACCCTTCCCAACTTGGAGAGTCTTTTGGGAGGCGATTGTGTCTGTTGGGTAAGGTTATTTGCTTGTGTGTATTGAGTGGAAGTGTGTTTATGTGCTTGTTAGTGTTCTTTTGTGTATAGCCCTATGTCTTCTGCCTGAGCACATATTCTTGGTGGGGCAGGAGTCAGAGATTTCATTGCATGACTAGCTGTCTATATAGCTCAAGCAGTGGTTGCATAGTCTAAATTCACACACCCCATAGTTACACTCAAGTTATGTTATGGAGTTGTACTGGATGGCTAGGTGGCATTGTGGTCTCCAACTCTTATGAAATACAGGAGAAGATGTTTCTTCAGAGAACCTAGCTGCTAACCTCTTTGTTCTTTAAGGTAGGTGGAAAGGTATTGGCATACATGGCACAATCACCCACTTCACATCCACTTCTAGCTCTACTGGTCTGGACTAACCTATGCTATTTTAGCAGTGATCTAGGTTGTTGGTCCACCTCAAAATGTAGAATTGGTTTTGATCTGCATATCTATGATGTTTGATCCTGATCCTTGGATAACCTCTCCTAGCTTTTTATGCCATTCTTTAAAGGTCAGAAAATAAAATACAGTTTTGTGCATCCAAACAGTATAATTGCCATGCACCAGAACAATAATCCCACGACACTCCTTTCTGGAACTGGCCATTTAAGCAGAAAACAAACAATGGCAATTCAGTGCTGCGTATACAAAGTCACACAGTCTGCCCAGCAGGATTCTATGGTTGGTGGTACTGAAAACCACGTTCATTTTTTTCAATAGCTATGATTTACATTGCTTTTGATTCTAATTATAGTTTAATCACATTTTAACTTTTGTATTTTTTAGTGGTGTGATTTATCATCTCTATCTGTTTTAACATTTTAAAGGCATATTGAATCCCAGGACTAGGAATGCATGCCTGCATACATGCATGCATGCACGCGCACGCACGCACACACACACACACACACATCAATCCACTGAGAAGTCAAAGAGGCACCAATGTTACACACATAACAAACCCTGCCCAACATCTAGCAAAGGTTAGGCTAAAACAATTTGTTTCAAAACAAGGCCAGAAATTGAACTGGATTTTTAAAAAGAAAGTTAATTTCAGCCTGAGGTGCCTTGATTTGATCAACAGTCTCGAACTCCAGAACCTTGTCTAGGAAAAGGATGTTGACAACTTATGTAGTGTTTTCATCTCATGGGATCAGATTTGGCTTCTTTTAAGGAAAACACCAATACCTGTCTCTTTTAGAGAGGATGGCACAACCTCAGTCTATAAAGATGACCTAACATCTCCTGGATCCAGCCAAATGGATCTCATAAAATAAAATAAGTGACAAATGGCAAAAGGCAAGTGTACAGTGATCAACTGAAGGCAAACAAACATCTTGTTCTTCTTTGTCAGCAACTGAAACTAGTTCAGTAAAACTAGGAAAGATGCACTGAACTTTTCCTCCACCTCTCCTGCTGGACCTGCACTCACTATAGAACCTAAGTTGTGATTGACAGAACCCTTACTATCCTTTCATCTATGACAACCTTGAAACAGCATGCCACAATCAACTCTCTTGATAAACCAGATGGCAACAGTCTCATCATCAGTCAGAAAAGCTGTGATGGTTTCCATTGTGAAGGTGTAACAGGTGTTGTCGACTAGCCCCTTAATAGAAATTCTTGCCATTATACTACAGGTTCCAGCAGTCGCTTTATAGTGAAAAAGTACGCCAAGTAGAGGACTAAAAAGGCAATTAGGGAAATGAATGCAACAAAACAGCAATGAAAAAATAGATACAACAGGCAGTCCAAAAGCTGATGGGAAAGGAAATATGTAGCCCATGGCAGAGATCCATGTAATGTTTGCATCATGCAAATTCACACCCACAGAGTTACACTCAAGTTACACTATGTTGGAGTTGTTCTGGATGGCACAGCAAGCAGCAATTATTGCTTACATAATTTGCTATCAAGTGCATTTGTACACTTTAAGATGTGTGGAAGAAATAGCTTGTGACTTGTGTGTATTTACAAGTTGTATGTATTTACAAGTGTTTTAAAGCTGTTCACCCAATGCCAACATTTTGAGTCAACAGCTATGGACAGTCCTTACTAACCTAGTGCAGGTATGGGAGCTGCTGTGGGCGCACTGGTCTTGAAGAGGTCTAGAGGGTTAGTTTGTACCGGCGCTGGCTGTGCTACTGAGGTCAGAGTGCTTGTTGAGGCCGGTTCAGGAGCAAAGATGTCAGAGCCAAACAAGTCATTGGCTGAATTCTGGAAAGGTAAGAAAAAAGATCCTATTAGAACAGCTATAGAATAATGATAAATTTTGCAAAGGAGGTTAGATTTTACTGGTACTAAGCTACTATCCACTCTCAATCTGTTTTCTTGCATTTTGATGTAGATTCTAGACATATGAGCAGCTAAGCAAAACCCATCGAGTGACAGAGAGACTCTCAGCCAGGAGACAAATTCTGGAATAGATTAATTCATTTTGGATGTGGCAATGCTGTCCAAGAAATCCGCTATGCTGGGGTTGGGGACACAAGGTGTACTTAAATGTTTTAAGTGGCAGCAATACACTGAATTATTTTACATAGTTTGTGCAAAATGATTCCTGCTTGAGGTCAGACTTGGCCTTGCAGGTGCAAGATGGGGGTATATTTAAACTAATCTTAGGCAATCTATACAGCAAGTCCAATATCAAATCTATCTTTGATCTTAGTTCAGAGCATCGTATGCATGCTTTATTCTGGAATCCTTCAGACTTAAGAATTCTGTCTTTCTTCATCTATATGAAGCACACAAGTTAATATAACTTCATTCTCCTACTTTCTGTAAGCTATAGCAGAACGTCTGCTTTCCCTCCAAAGCTATAGTCAACTACAACATTATGAGTTGAGTAACTTACTTACCAAATTACAGAAACATGGCAGCATTAGGAGAGAGAAAGTTAAGTTTAGGAAAGAAGGACAATTGATGCACACAAACAGCAAAGCCACAGAGTAAAGTTTACAGTAGTCATAGCCTCCAGCTTTACAACTGCAGACAATGTATTTCTCTGCCAGCAAAGCTTTCATTGAGAAGGGGTTGGGAAATCCCATCACCTAGTCCAAGTACAAAGCATGCATGTCACCAATGAGTGCGTGCACCAACGTTCACCTTAACAGTCCTCCTTCCTCTTCCCGGCTTGGAACTCTGTGGAGGTGGGCTAATAGTTATAGAGTCATGCGCCGTCAAATGGGTGGTGCTATCGGAGTCTAGCCGTAATCCATTTTGCACTGGTAATCCTTTGGAAGAGCTCTCCGCGAAGACATTTAGTGGGGATTTGGCAGTGAAACCATTCTGTTCTCTCTCAGGTATCCCATTTGGAAGCTGGACAGGCTTCGTCTCAAGAGGCCACTGGCTGACCTGATTGTCATGCTTCCCAGTTCGGTTAGAGATCTGGTCAAACTGTTTCCCAAAGTAATCTACATCCCCATTTACATAACTGTTCCCCATCTTCTGGTTGGGAGATTTGAGAGGAGAATCAAGTGAGGGCTGTGCCAATTGGTCGGGTTGCGTGAAAGGATCGTCGCGGAAAGGGTCAGGATTGGGCGTAGGAAAGAAGCTGAGGTTTGCAGAGAAAGCATTTTCGGGCAAGAAAGATGGCTGTGGCTTTGACAGTGGTAAGGAAGGTGTGATGTCATTCAAGAAAAGTTCCTCCCCTTTGAGAGAAGCTGGAGGGACCTCAATTTCAGAGTTTAAATCCACTAACAGGATCTCTTTATTCTCCTCCTGTTAGGTTTGGGAAAGACAGATTAGCAGAAGAGTTATTTAGACATGTGCAAGTCATTTCATGTGCCCATTGATTAAAAACGATAAGCAAGCAGACTTGTGAGGAAACATGGTTTTTGAAAACACGCTTCCTATGACTTACAAACATTTTGCTATCTGACAGTTACATTATGGTAGGGATGGGCAAACTACAGCTCTCCAGATCTTGCTAGTCTGCAACTCCTACCAGCTCTAGCCAAGAAAATCAATGATGAGGAATGCTAGGAGATGCAGACTAACAATAAGGGAAGAGCTACACTTTGGCCACATTGAAGAGCTGTAATCTTCCCAGAGACATTTCACTGGCAAGTCAGGCCATGGGGGACAGGTTGATCTTTCTATTTGAGCTTTGTATTTCAAGCTTTTTTCCCTGATTCTTACCTTACAAAAGCTCTGGGTTGTCTTCTTCAAATACTTATAGGTTTAGAAGTATAGGCAAAGTGTGGTGTCCTTCTAGAGCAGGCATGGACAAACTTTGGCCCACCGTTGTTTTGGACTTCAACTCCAACAATCCCTAACAGCCAGCAAGCTGCCTGGGATTTCTGGGAGTTGGTCCATAGCACCTGTAGGGCTGAAGTTTGCCCATGCCTGCTTTAGAAAGATACTATAATTTTGCTTATACAGTACTTCCAAACCTATCACAAGTATTTGGAGATGCCAACTCAAACCTTTAGTAGTCAATCTACATTTAATACTAGGGGTAAATAAAATGTACAAGAGTTGCTTCACACTTCAGTTAGGAAAATAGCTCAGCCTGAATCGGGTCCAAATTCAAAGCCTGATTTGGAAATCCAAATTTTAATGTCTCCCATAGAAAACCTTCAGCAACTGTTATTTTTTCTTCTTGTGGAGATTAGCTAAAATTAGCAGACACGGTAGCACCTTAATGCTAGGGGTTTGCCTATAACTTTTAAAACAGGGAGAGCTGTCCATTTTGAGGGGTCCTACGTCAACACATTTTAGAAGAACAGACACCAAGATTTGTATGAGAGCAACTTGCATATCAAGGGTGGGATATGTGTGGCTCTGAGCTGGTGTGTGGCCCCATCTCAGCCCTTTTAGACTCACCCAAATGTCCTTTTTCTGGTCCAAAAGAAAACAAATAGTCATTTCTGGGGGGGGGGGGGGGGTGGAAACCCCCAGAAGTTGCAATTTGCCTTTTTAACATGTTACAGGACACGTCTGCATTGTTTAGCATCAGAAACACTCCTTTGAGGCTATTTTAAGTTAGGTTCTTGCATTTTTAAAACACATGTTTGATAGTCCACACAGATAGACCAACAGACTATCTGCTCCTTGACTCAGTGCAGCAGTTCAACTCTGCTGGACTGATGAGGAGGGATCCCTAAAAAAGGAAAATGACATACTTATCCTAAAATTTAGGGAACAACTGTTGTAAAACTGATTTGTGGGGTAGAGGTGGACAAAATTACGCAACTTGCAAAACTGCAGAAGGATTGGGTCCAAAACTTTAGGCATCTGGGAAAGGGGATGATCAACCTTCCAGCTTTATCTGTATTTTGGAAAGCAATTTAAATGCAAACCAAGGGAAACCTACAACATTTCACAAGAATGGGTGCAGAGACCATGGAGTAATGATGAATGAAAAATGGTTTGAGACTGTTTTCTGTTTAAAGAAAATGTAACAGGACAGGGGAAGATGACAAATGTAGAGCATTCAATGACAGAAGCAGCAGGATATGGACATCTGACATTTTCTGAGCAAGGATCTAATGCCACATGCTCTTAACACATAGGACAGATTTTTGGTCTTGTGAGAGAAATAGCCAAAAGTACTGAACATTGGCTCAGTCCTGAGAGACATTATTTCAGATTTCCTGGAAAAACCATCCAGTGTGATTAAAAGGTAGAGCTGCCTGTCACAAATTACACCCTAATTCTGCTTCTCATCCAAGTGTTCAGGTGTTATGGAGAGCTCAAGGAAAATGCATTCATTTTTTGAAATGGAGACCTGCTGCCTTCTGTTTGCATCCCTCCAAATTCAAACTGCAAATGCATTTTTGGCAAGAAGATAATAGTTCCTGCAGACAAATTCTACTTCAGTTTTAGCATTTCTAGAATAAGGCTGATTTGCCTCTGGATCTGGTATTCTTCTAGATCTGAAATCCTTTTGTGTGGGTAGGGGCACAGGACCCCTGTAAAAGTGGAAGAAACATGAATTTAAAAACACTGTTTTTTTACCTGAGAAAGCACTTTTCTAGGAATCTCAAGGTTTACCAGGCTGACTCTACAGTCACCTTTCACCATAAGTGGTCAACATGCAATTGCACTATAGAGAGAATACTTCTTGGGAAAGTGTTCCCTCTAGAACAGAGTTTCTCAAACTGTGCTCCTCCAGATGTTTTGGACTTCATCTCCTCACAATTCCTAACAGCTGGTAAGCTGGCTGAGATTTCTGGAAGCTGAAGTCCAAAACACCTGGAGAAGCACAGTTTGAGAAACACTGCTCTAAAGAAATCTCCAGAACGAACAGGTTTAACTTTTTCTAAATTTGAGTTGGAGGACCTAGAGAGAACATATTAATCAAATCCACAAAAGATAAACCCACAAATGTGAAAGTCAATTGTCCTGGGCACCCTTCTCGGATCTTTTCAGTATGACCACTTAAGAACCAGTTCCTATACCTATAGTAAGTAAGTAAACTTTTATTATGTTCAATGACCAGCTCATACCTATAAAGTCTTGCATCCAACTAAGTCAGTAGTTCTCGAACTGTGGGCCCTCATGTGTTTTGGCCTACAACTCCCAGAAATGCCAGTCCGTATACCAGCTGTTAGAATTTCTGGGAGTTGAAAGCCAAAACATCTGGGGACCCACAGGTTAAGAACGACTCAATTAAGCCATCTCAACTAGAGACCCAATGGAATTTACATTTACCACTGAACAATTAATTAATTGAATTTGTTTAAGTTGGACTAGTAGTAGGATTTAAGCCTAATAAACTACTCAACTACTCAATTATGGACATTGTTTCTTCAATATCTTTTTGGAAATATTGGTTTTCACTATTATAAACCTTAAGAAGATAGGGATGATACTGGCTTCAAATATATCCATGGGAAGATTCAACAAATGAACCCACATCTACTGTTCTGATCCCACCTTACACAGCCAAATATTCAATATTATTGTTGATCAAAACACTTGTCTTCTCCGGATATGAAACCCAAAAGTTATAATCCTTTACTACTCACTGTCGGACTGTTCAAGTCAGGAGGAGTAGACATGTCTCCAAACAGATCCATCTGGTCAACAGCCTTTAAAGAAGAAGAAATGCAAGAAATTAGGATTGCACACACATTGGCCTACAAAGTCACTTGAGTCTATGCTACAGCATAGACATGAACTCTTGAAAAACCTGAATCTCTGCAGTAGTCTGGTTTATCTTGCTGCATTAGTTCAGCCTGAGTTTGCTTAAGTAATGTGATTTCCCTCCAGCCCAACGGCTATTTAGATGTCTGTTACCTGGTTATTCAGATCAGACACCTGTACGTACCAGCTTCATTTTGCCAGCTTGATCAGAAGATGTCTCATCACTACCATTCTGAAAGAGAACAAAATCAAGTCAGGATGAAGACTCAGCTGCTGTATTCTCAAATTTATAAAACAAGTAACAAGAAAGCATTCAGTGTTTCACATTGTTTGGAAGTAGCAACTGTAATGAAGTCTGTTAGATGAAAAGCTTTCCATGACTGAGGACAGAGCTTGTTTCTTACCTCAATTTTATTGGCCTCTTCATTCTGAAAAAGAGAAGTTACACTTCTATTACTCATAGGAAGCGCAATGTTTTAAGTACCTTGTAAATTTTCCATCACCTACTACCTATTTATTTTCCCAAGAATTAAGACAGGGACTCTTTTGATGATAGCAAAATGCACAATCTAAGGGCTCTTTTACACTGCCATATAATCCAGAAGATCAAGGCAGATAATCCACATTATCTGCTTTGAACTGGATTATCTGAGTCTACACTGCCAGATAATCCAGTTCTAAGCAGATAATCTGTATTTTATACAGCTGTGTAGAAGAGGCCTTAGAGCAAGCTGATTGGCATTACTGATTGCGGACATGTTTCCTTCAGTCTGGTCCAATTTATATTACATTCAGTTTTGGACTAACACCAGCTTTTACTGAACTCTGAAGTAAACACATTGTATCAATAATAATAACAATCACTCAACATTAGCTTAAGACCTGACTTTTCCCCCAAACACAAACCGTAAAGCAATTTACAAAGTAAATGCAGGACAATTACTTTAAAAACTATATAACTCCTGAATAGTCTTAAATATTTATCATCACAGTTATTGAACACTAATATTAATTTTAATACTATTTAAATGATATTTACTAATTGTGTTTAGTGCTATTTAAAATAGTATTTGAAGACTGTACTCTCCCATACATGAGTCAGTGTGACATAATGGTTTGACTGTGCTTGTAACCCCTTTTTATCAATTTTAAACTTATTTATTTATGAAATGCTATTGATACGAAATAAAGGGGTTTAACTATGGTTCTGTCCATGGAAATCCATTCGGTGACTGTGGGCAAGTCACATTCTCTCAGCCTCAAATGAAGGCAATGGCAAACCTCTTCTGAATAAATTTTGCTGCCACCCCCCCCCCCCCCTCACATGACAGTATTGCCTTAAGTAAAAATGACTTGAAGGCATACAACAGGTTTATCTATACTGGCCACTTAGGTTCAGTTTTCTTGTGCAGATGATTAACCTGACAGTTCTGGAACAGGTTTGAAGCCAGGGAAGTGATTATAGTAAAGCATGGAAGGTGGCCTGAAGCCAGGCCCAGAATCCACAGTTAGAAAACAGTTTTTTATCATTTCTATTTGAGATGAATACTAGTGCTCTGGAGACATACCAGGTGTAAACAAAACAAAACAAAAACCCAGCAGTGGAGATAATCAGTTACTTGTCCCTTGGGGCATTTTTTGGCACCCCCTCCACATTTGGAAATCTACAGAGCGCTCCAACTTAGGTGGATGTATGTAAATCTTTTTGGATTTTGCAGAGCCAGTTTCACCATGGGATGTGGTTTAGATTTGGGGCTCACTGAAGTGGATTAAAGGGCTTAACTTGGACATTTCCCCAAATTTGTTTAATCCAGTTTACTGGCTTTAATTAGCACAAGAGTGCATTTTGGCAGCATGCATTTGGTAGCCACTGCAGTTTGAAGCTAGTTCCAAACTGGATTATATGATCAGTGTAAATGTGCCAACAACAGCATTTCCCCTATGCTTTAAAACCTTCTGGGGGGACCTTCTTCATTCCCCCAGATACAATAGCTTGTAAAACATACTGGATTTTTAAAACTCCCATGTATTTAATGTTTTCATTTTTAATTGTTTGGAACCATTTGATAATAATGCTTAACTTGGGGACCGAAAGGTTGCAGGTTCGAATTTGGGGAGCAGAGCGAGCACCTGCTGTTAGCCCCAGCTTCTGCCAACCTAGCAGTTTGAAAACATGCAAATGTGAGTAGATCAATAGGTACCGCTCCAGCGGGAAGGTAACAGCACTCCATGCAGTCATGCCAGCCACATGACCTTGGAGGTGTCTATGGACAACACCAGCTCTTTGGCTTAGAAATGGAGATGAGCACCAACCCCCAGAGTCAGACATGACTGGACATTAAGTCAGGGAAAAACCTTTACCTTTGTATCCTGTTATTTTTTAAAATCTATGCTTATGTTTGTGAGCTGCATTGAGACCAAAGCTGGGGGGGGGGGGGGGGAGGGAGGTTGCATGCTTTTTATATCATCATCACAACCACCACAACCATCATGCCTTGAAATATGGAAAGCATAACCTATTAAGCAATGTTACCTTTTTCTTATCATCCTCTTCTTTTCTTTTGATGTTATAAATGACTTGGAAAAGATCCTTCAGGTCTACAACTAGAGGTTCTGCCTGGGGACATAGAAGAAAGGACAGTTTTGTTTCATTTCAAAAAAGAGTGGTTCAAATGCTTAAAATACTGGAATCAACTGAACTGAAATTACTACTACTGAAATTAAGCAGAGGAGACTCAATCATTTCCAAGGAATGGAATCCACTTAGTTACATAGTATCTCAGGAGAAGGACTTAATTCCTGTTTATCTATCTGCACAATCTAGTGGAATTGTTTTAGAAGCATTCCTGCCTCTAATTCTGGTTGAACAAAAGCACAGAAGGTACTGGTCTGGTGCAGTTTGCTAGAATCCAAGGCCAGAGTTCACCTACTGGCTTGGATATTTTCCAGAAACATGCTCCCAACTTCTGCTTTGTGTTGCATTGCCTATATGTTTCCATGTAGCTGATGCTTATACTGATCATCTCAACAATCTGGATCAGAACAAACTAACTGACTGGAATGAAATGGGACTTTGGTCAGCCATTAGTATCTCTGGGGCCCCTTTTCCACACAGCTGAATAAAATCCCATATTTTCTGCTTTGAACTGGAATATATGGCAACGCGGACTCAGATATCTCAATTCAAAGCAGGTATTGTGGGATATTCTGCCTTGATATTCTGGGTTATATGGCTGTGTGGAAGGGCCCTGAGTCAAACTTAATATTTTAATTCATCATTTAAGTTTACATGGAACTAGAACCAACAGTGTATTAGTAGATCAATGGTGAGCTATTTTATCTTCGGTGAGGCTACTGTGAGAGAGCTAGTATGGTGTAATGGTTTGAACATTGTGGACCATGATTCTGGAAGTTCAGTCATGGGAACCAATAGTCACCTTGGGTGAGCTGAACACTCTTAGCCCTAGAAAACCCTGCATTAGAGTCACCTTAGGGTTGGCAGTGTTAGGGAATTAACAGAGCATATTTAATTGAGCAGTCAGCTCACAGAAAAAAGAAAGTGAAACGTTGTGGCTGCAAAAGAATTCTTGAGCTTGGGAAGCAAAGATACAGAGTTCCATCTTTAAAGTTTCAAAAGGTTTATTTAAAAATATAAGAACTACATTTCTTGAGAGAAAAGAATTGGGTCAAAGCTTCTCTCTAACTTCATTACTTCTAAAGTTCAAAAAGAGGAAAAACCTCCAAACACTACATTTCTTCAAACACACAGAGTAGAGAGAGGTCTGCATGTAAAGGTGGAAAAAAGCAGAAGCAGAACATGAGATTTCAGTTAGAAAATAGGAGGAGAAAGACAGCGAGAACACAAATGGCCACATTAACAGACATTCAAGAGTGGGGGGCGGGGAGGGATTCCCTCAGCCTAGTCTAAAGCTATCTAATTCTTCCTTATTGAGGACAGGAGACTTGAGCAGTGTGAGGTTGACTTCCAACAGGCAGAAGTTGGAAGAGATTTGAAGGCACACAGCAATGACAATGGCTAGTGTGAAGGCAAACGACAGCTAGATTAAGGAAAGTCATAGCCTCACTCTATTCTGCTATCCATGCTGAATCACTCTGCTCATACTGAAGTTGTATCTGATTTTCATGAACTCGGAACAAAAATATCTAGGATTACAGTACACATCCACTTAGTTACAAGACACTGCCATTATTAAAGTTTACCTGTTGTGCTGTTTTTATGGCGAAGAACTGGTGCTGCCCTTCTCCTCCACAAACATAGCCAAAGGCCCGGTTGTCAGTCACATCTCGGGCAATAAAGGAGATTTTGTTGACTGGGTGCTCATGTTCAATAACCTACAATCAGAATGAATGACACAGTATCAACTTTTTTTAATTCCTGGAAGGTATACTGCTTATTTATTAAAGTGTCCACAGGAGTTTAATTTTAGGACACCCCCCCCCTCCCCCGCCGATTCAACTCCCATTCCCACTATGCACACCAAAATCCATGGGTGCTTTAGTCCCTTTATGTACAATGGCAGAGTAAAAGCTTTATATAGAACTGCACAATCAATGTTTGCTTTTTCAGATTTTTTTAAAAAAAAATCAAGCCATGAATTGTTGGATATAGAATCAGCAGATGCTAAAGACCAAGTGTATGTATATATCACTCATAATAGTATGCTTCCTTTAGGGTGCAATGAACTTGCTGGCCCTCCTTAGGAAGGCTGCTAATGTTATGATTGAGCCTCATGGCTCTGTTACTGACAGACGTGGGCGTAAGACTCCTCGAGAGTCAGATACTCTCGAGGAGCGAGAGAGAAAAAGACTGCGAGACATATTTGCAGCACCATCTGACGAGGAGTCTTTCGAAGGGTTTACGGAGAGAATGGAGGAGGGGCTGGTTAGCTCAGAGGAGGATGAGATGGATTGGACTCGGGTAAGGGAGGAAGTGGGTGCCACTGGCCATGATGGGACAGAAGATGAATGGGGACCTTCAGGATTAGACCCATGGTTTAGCTGGAGGGATGGGACGGGATCCACAGCTGGAGATGCTGTTGGGCGTAGTCAGAGGTGTTCCAGCTCTGACGAGGAAAGTGATGAGGAAACGCCCGGGTTAAGGAGGACAGCTGACAGTGATGAAGATTTGTAACTGGCATAAAATGGGGCTTGGGAGCAATTGCAAATTGCGTTGGGCAAGGTAATCTGGGCAAACGCTTGGGATCCGTGTGTGTATGGGACGCTTCCCTGAAGACTTGTGTGCTTTCCTGTGCTGTGACGTAAGTTGATTGGAATCCAGGGTCAGACGGCGGGAGGGATTGTGTGGGCATTTGTTTGTGCAAACCTGTGCTTACTCTTATTAGCTTGACCCTCCGTCGTCTTCTTGACGGACGCCATCTCCTGCTTTGAGAACTCGGACTGAACTGACCACGGCTTGTCTTCCCCCCTTCTTGGACTTGGAAAAACTACAAACGTCTGCTTCTGGCTTTGATCTACGGAACGGAACTGGTCTACTCAACTGCTACAATCCTTGGCTGTTTTACTCGTGTTGGAGATCCTGTCTGCTGTGTGTGTGGGGGAGCGACGCAAGTTACTCTAAGCACAGTGTTGGCAGCAGAGAGGAATCTGCTGCCAATTAGTTGCATTCTTTGTATCTTTTGTTCCTTGGCTTTCGTTTCGTTTATACCCAGGCTGACGCAAGCAGTTTGTTTTTACCCGGATTAAACTCCGGTTTAATCCGGTTTATCTTTTGAACATTTACTTTTGCCCCTTTTTGCTCCTAAAGGCAAAAACTGCCTGGCCCTTGTGTTTTACGGGCATTTTTGAGTTCTGTAATCTAATAAACTCTGTTACTTTGAATCTTGTGGCGTTCTGTCCTTGACAGATTGCCCAACGCCTATAAAAAGTTTATTGCAGCAATAAACCCGTCAGGAAGACGATGGATGAGTTACGGGCCAAAGTAGACCAATTGCAAACGGCTTTTACCGTTAGCCAAACAGCTCAGGCTGTGAAAGGACATGTTTTGACTCCTGAACGCTTTGACGGAACCAGGTGCAAGTTGCCAACCTTTTTGGCACAAGTGGAGCTTTATTTTTCTCAGCTCAGTGCTCATGCTTTTCCTACAGACACTAGCAAGGTGGCCTTTATTTTGAGTTTGTTGACCGGTCCCGCAGGACAATGGGCCACTAATTTAATTTTGGGAAATGACCCAGTCAAGGACAATTTGAATAATTTCAAAAAGTTGTTAACTGATACTTTTGGGGATCCTCTCCGCACGGAGAACGCTGGGTGGGCTCTGTATCGGTTGAAACAGGGAAAGGGGACTGTTTTGGATTACTTAAATAAGTTTAACCTGTATCGCCACCAGCTGGATTGGGGGGAAAATGCATTCATGCTTTTATTTACTGCCGGGTTAAGTGATATGCTCCAGGATGAATTAGCACGCTTGGAGCCGGCTGAAAGCTGGGACGCCTTAGTAGCTAAGGTGCTGCGTTTAGACGCAAGGTTCGAGGCTCGTAAACACTCAAAAGCAATGTGTGCGCCACCCATGCATGTAACCAGGGCACCTGTGGTGATGGGGGAAGAGCCCATGGAGCTTGGGGTCTTTAAAAAGCTGTCTACAGAGGAAAAGAGCCGTAGGAGGCAGCTGGGCTTGTGTTTGTACTGTGGGAATGCTGGGCATTTTGCCAAAAATTGTAATGTGAAACCTTCCCAGCTTTCGGGAAAAGGCCAGCCCTAGTGCGACGTGAGTCCAACGCACTAGGACTCCTCAAGCAGTCAACTGAGGGGAGGAAGCATGTTTTCGTACCCATTACATTATCTGTTGGGGGAAGGGAACTTGTTTCTACTTTGGCACTGCTGGACTCAGGAGCTACGGTCTCCTATGTAGATATTGAGTTTGCTAAGAAGCATGGCATTCCTAGAGTGCGCAAGGCATGCGACGTGTGGGTGGAAGGAGCAGATGGGAGACTGCTGGAGACTGGGGTGGTTAACCATGAAACCTCAGCAGTAACGTGGGAGGTGCAGGGAGTAACGGGAACGTTTGTGTGGGATATTACGAGCTTGCCTAGATATGATGTGATCCTGGGGATGGATTGGCTAGCTGTAGTAAACCCACAAGTAGATTGGGCAACACGTAAAGTGATCTTAAAGAGGCAGGATTGTTGCACTCTAAATGTTACTCATTCTGATATGGAGGGAGTGCCTGCTGAGTATGGGGAGTTCTCGGATGTATTTTGTAAAAGAGAAGCGGACAAATTACCACCGCACAGGCCATATGATTGCGCCATCAAGTTGGCAGAAGGTGCGAAACTGCCAGCAGGGAGGCTGTATGCCTTGACTGTACCGGAAAGGCAAGCTTTGCGGGAGTTTCTAGATGAAAATTTAGCCAAGGGGTTTATTCGCCCATCTAGTTCTCCAACTGCGGCACCAGTATTCTTTGTAGCCAAAAAGACTGGGGAACTTAGGCTGGTCTGTGACTATCGGATCCTAAACAAATACACCATTCGGGATAGGTACCCGCTCCCTTTAATCTCGGAACTGTTATCAAGGGTGCAAGGGGCTAAGGTCTTTACCAAGCTTGACCTGCGGGGGGCCTATAACTTAATCCGTATACGGGAAGGGGATGAATGGAAGACGGCATTTAACACGTGTTTCGGATGCCACGAGTTCCGAGTCATGCCTTTTGGGCTTTGTAATGCTCCTGCGGTATTCCAGAGGTTCATGAACGATGTGTTCAGGGACCTAATTGATCAATTTTTAGTGATTTATTTGGATGATATCTTGATTTTTTCTAAGGACGAGAAAGAACATCGTCAACATGTCAAGCAGGTTCTGCACCGACTGCGGGCTAATGGGCTTTTCGCCAAGGCTTCCAAGTGCGTCTTTCATGTGCCTGAAGTGGAGTTCCTAGGTCATGTAGTGTCAGGTAGGGAACTTAAAATGGACCCACATAAGGTTGACGCCGTCAACTCATGGCAGGAGCTGAAGACTAAGAAGGATGTACAAAGGTTCTTGGGTTTCGCTAATTACTACCGGGAGTTTATTCCGAATTTTGCAAAGCTCACGGTACCTTTGACGCAGCTTCTGCGCAAGAAACAGCCATTTGTGTGGGGGCGGGAAGCTCACGAGGCGTTTCTACAACTAAAGTCTAGTTTTCAATCGGATAACATACTAACCCATCCTGATGTTGACAGACCGTTCGTGGTAGAAGCGGACGCTTCTAGCTACGCGTTGGGGGCTGTATTGTCTCAGAAGGATTCCTCAGGGACCTTGCGTCCCTGTGGATTTTACTCGCGGCAACTAACACCCTTCGAGCAGAACTATACCATATGGGAGAAGGAGTTGTTGGCGATTAAGGTGGCGTTTGAGGTGTGGCGGCACTGGCTTGAAGGGGCACGGCACCAGATCGTGGTCAGATCTGATCACAAGAACTTAGAGCACTTGCAAACAGCAAAGAAGTTAAACCAGCGTCAAATCCGCTGGGCTTTGTTTTTCTCCAGGTTTAACTTCAAGGTGCAGTTCGTGGAGGGGAAGGCAAACTTGCGGGCCGATGCTTTATCCCGCAAGCCGGAATTTAAGACCAATGAGCAGGTAGTATGTCAGACCATCTTGCCTACTGCCTCTCTGTGTGTTGTAGATAATGGGCTTGGGTTACATGACCAGATCCTTGAGGCTCAGAAGGATGATGTGTGGACTCAGGAGCAACTGATGCTGCTCTCTGCAGGTAACCGTACCATACTGCCGCATCTCCAGGATCAAGACGGGGTATTGGTGCGTAGGGGGCAGGTTTACGTACCAGTGGGGGCCCTCAGGTTGGAGGTGATTAGAGCCCACCATGACGAACCCATGGCTGGGCACTTTGGCAGGTTCAAGACCGTACAGCTTATCACCAGGAGCTACTGGTGGCCAAAGATGCGGCAAGACATTCTGCGCTTTTGTGACAGCTGCGCCGTTTGTCAGCAGAGTAAGACGCCTGTTGGGCGCCCTAGAGGGTTGTTATCGTCTTTACCTGTTCCGGAGAGGCCATGGCAAATCATTTCCATGGATTTTATTTCAGATTTGCCTAAGTCTGGGGGTTATACTTGTATTTGGGTGGTGGTGGATTTATTTAGTAAACTGGCTCATTTTATTCCTTGTTCAACCATTCCGGCGGCCCCTACGTTGGCCTTACTATTTACAAAGCACATCTATCGTTTGCACGGAGCACCCGAGGTGATTATTTCAGATAGGGCTCCGCAATTTGTGTCACGCTTTTGGAAACATTTCCATGAGTGTTTGGGGACTAAGTTAAACGTGTCTTCAGCTTTCCATCCGCAAACGGATGGACAGTCGGAACGGGTTAATGGGCTCTTAGAGCAGTATCTGCGTTGTTTTTGTTTAGATCAACCCACGGCTTGGGTAAAGTGGTTACCGGTGGCGGAATTTGCTTACAACAATGCGGTGCACACGTCTAGTCAGCATACGCCATTTGAGCTAACTTATGGTTTTCACCCACGGGGAGGTGTGGCGCCGTCGACCAATGTGGTCTCTTCGGACCCTGTGTACCGCTCTTCGGAAATGGCTGCATTGCATGATGTTGCCCGTCGCTTACTGTTGGAAGCTAAGGCAACGCAGAAGACTCAGGCTGACCGCCACAGGCAGGCAGGGGAGGAGTTGGAAGAAGGGGATTTGGTGTGGTTATCTTCCAAACATATTAAACAGGCTGGGGGAAAGTTTGCGCCTCGGTATTTGGGTCCCTTTCCTATTGTTAAAAAGATTTCTTCTGTTGCGTTTCGTTTGCGTTTACCGTCTAGTTTAAAGGTCCATCCAGTCTTTCATCGTTCACTGTTGAAACTTGATACCTCTAGTCGTCGTGGTACTATAGCGGAGGGTATCACTGCCACTTCTCCGCCATCGGGGGAGGAGGCCTTTGTGAGAGGGGATAGTGTTATGATTGAGCCTCATGGCTCTGTTACTGACAGACGTGGGCGTAAGACTCCTCGAGAGTCAGATACTCTCGAGGAGCGAGAGAGAAAAAGACTGCGAGACATATTTGCAGCACCATCTGACGAGGAGTCTTTCGAAGGGTTTACGGAGAGAATGGAGGAGGGGCTGGTTAGCTCAGAGGAGGATGAGATGGATTGGACTCGGGTAAGGGAGGAAGTGGGTGCCACTGGCCATGATGGGACAGAAGATGAATGGGGACCTTCAGGATTAGACCCATGGTTTAGCTGGAGGGATGGGACGGGATCCACAGCTGGAGATGCTGTTGGGCGTAGTCAGAGGTGTTCCAGCTCTGACGAGGAAAGTGATGAGGAAACGCCCGGGTTAAGGAGGACAGCTGACAGTGATGAAGATTTGTAACTGGCATAAAATGGGGCTTGGGAGCAATTGCAAATTGCGTTGGGCAAGGTAATCTGGGCAAACGCTTGGGATCCGTGTGTGTATGGGACGCTTCCCTGAAGACTTGTGTGCTTTCCTGTGCTGTGACGTAAGTTGATTGGAATCCAGGGTCAGACGGCGGGAGGGATTGTGTGGGCATTTGTTTGTGCAAACCTGTGCTTACTCTTATTAGCTTGACCCTCCGTCGTCTTCTTGACGGACGCCATCTCCTGCTTTGAGAACTCGGACTGAACTGACCACGGCTTGTCTTCCCCCCTTCTTGGACTTGGAAAAACTACAAACGTCTGCTTCTGGCTTTGATCTACGGAACGGAACTGGTCTACTCAACTGCTACAATCCTTGGCTGTTTTACTCGTGTTGGAGATCCTGTCTGCTGTGTGTGTGGGGGAGCGACGCAAGTTACTCTAAGCACAGTGTTGGCAGCAGAGAGGAATCTGCTGCCAATTAGTTGCATTCTTTGTATCTTTTGTTCCTTGGCTTTCGTTTCGTTTATACCCAGGCTGACGCAAGCAGTTTGTTTTTACCCGGATTAAACTCCGGTTTAATCCGGTTTATCTTTTGAACATTTACTTTTGCCCCTTTTTGCTCCTAAAGGCAAAAACTGCCTGGCCCTTGTGTTTTACGGGCATTTTTGAGTTCTGTAATCTAATAAACTCTGTTACTTTGAATCTTGTGGCGTTCTGTCCTTGACAGCTAACCTAAGTTTTTTTAGTTTAAATATCACATCCTTCAACACAACACACTGCACAGAGGTCACTAGCAATTAAAGGCTAAAATGTTTAAGATCATACTGATTACATGTAATCTGTGTCCATATCAGAACTAGTGAAACTGGGGTAGAATGTGAACTCTTTTACCAAGAGGTTTTGTGCTAACTTAGAAAGGAATACTGCAAAAGGGAAAATTCATACCTATCACAAAACTGAGTTGTGGTTGGAAGGCAGTGTGTTAGTTACTTATCCTTTTACTCAGAAGCATTAGCATGTCAAGATTAATTCCTCATGCCTTGTTTATAGGATACAGGTAATATACTCCATTGGGTTGAGATTATAAATTGAAAGGATACTTCATTTAGATAAATAATTAACTGATTTGGACTAATATGATTATCTCATTTCTTTGAAGTGTGTCCAGCAAAAGAGCCTCTGTTCTGTCAACCACATTTTTAGAAGTTCAGAGATTTAAAGTTGGATTGGTATTTCTCATGTTCATAAAAGAGCAAGTTCCTAAGCAAGGTCAGCTCCAGATAGCTCAAGCATAAAGCTTACCCCTGTCTTTTCATCTATGATCTTGATCCCAGCAAGAGAGATGTTCACCCATATTTTCTGCTTGTGCTGTCCTTGAGAACGGGCTGCTACTGCCATTCCCTAGAAACAGAAAGCCAACATGAATAGAAGTGCGTCAGTAGCTGAAATGCGCTTATACGTCCATCTATTTCCTTTTGTTCAATTCAGGGTCATCAATCAGTTATACACCAAACCAAATGGCAGCCATGCACTCCCTCCCAGGTCCCTTATAATTTCTCACTCTGACTAGATTGAATAATTGGGTCGATTGTTTTTAGAAGAATTCACTGGCAAGGCCATCTTAGTGGGGTTCATGTAGGCTCAGGTACCTGCAGAAAATGAAGCAGTCCTTGCCAAGTATCAAGAATGCTGACTACACTTGTAGGTCATTTAGCCCTGGGTGGACAAGCTTCGGGGAAGAATTAGCAACCTTTGAGCACAAACTATCCCACAAGAGTTTTCGTAACAGACAGGCAATTGCAATTACAATAGGATCACAGCAACTTTGGCTAGGACTTATCACATGTTATTGCTCATCTCTTCTCACTTTCCTGGAGGGAAAATGCTTAGAAAGCATTTCTTTTGCAAATGCAATATGCCCTCCTTCTGTAAAAAATGTCTTCCAGCAGTGTACCCTCAGGAAAACAGAGAAGAGGAATGACTCAATGTGATAAATCCTGCCATTATCCTTCTATAACTGCAATTTAACTGCCTTCTGTGATAAATTTCTCAGAGATTCAACATGATGTATTGGAGAACCTAAGTATGACTGGGAGACCAGTTTGAACCTTTGCTTGGCCATGGCAACTCACTGAGAGACCACTACATCCAGCTGCTAATGCTTGTCAATAGAATATGGGATTTACTCCATAAAGTAAATAGCTATTTTGGTTTTCCAATGCAGCTCCAAAAGTTTCAAATGGGAGGGAGATGCTTGTCCTTGGTCTGGCTGGTCATACAGACAGCCAAAGGGCTTTGGGGATGTTCCAGAGCGCTTTAAAACTTTAAAACTGATTAATCAGGTAGGTATAAATGTTGCCACTGTCTCTGAGAGTTCTAATTCAGAGTTTGAGTTGGCAACACTAAAATTCGGCAGAGCTCTTTGGTTGCAAGCCATTTCTTATTTGGCGCCTTAAAGCAGCAAGAAGAAAGGCAGCTTACCTTTAATTTCATCATGGAGTCTTGGCTCATCTTGTCTCCCCTTGCTTCCGGAACATCATCAACACCAATCAGTTTGGCCTTGTATCGTACACCATCACCTTGAAATCTGGCCAAAAGGAATTCTTCCGTCTTTTCTGTTCCTGAAAAATCCAGTTTTAGCCATGCAAATCAATCTATAGTATGTCACAGTGATAATGGTGTCTGTTCTTTCTTAATGATGCATTTTATAAGGGGCAGCACATTTCTCACATCTGTGCATTTAATATACACATGTATTTCATCAGATACAGTGATTAGTTATTCAATAGCAGCTCTTTTCTGTTTATATGGAAAGTGGAAAACACTTGAGAAAATTTGTATGTGGAAGAACATTTAAAAAATCAAGTTCACTCCATAAAGTTTTAGTGGTTCATCTTAAAAGGGCAGCAGAGGCAGGATCTAATGATTATAAAACCTATGGTAAGTCCCTACGGTAGGAGCCCCCAGTGGCACAATAGGTTTAAGCCTTGTGCCGGCAGGACTGCTGACTTGAAGGTTGGGTTGCTGACCTGAAAATTGCCAGTTTGAATCCAACACAGAAGAGAGCACAGAAGAACTTCCTCTATCAGCTCCAGCTCCATTTGGGGACATGAGAGAAGCTTCCTACAAGGATGGTAAAACATCAAACATCGGGCATTCCCTGGGCAACATCCTTGCAGATGGCCAATTATCTCACACCAGAAGTGACTTGCAGTTTCTCAAGTTGCTCCTGACACGAAAAAAATTTCTAAGGTGGTAACTTACTGCCCAATTTTAGTGGATCTGTTTCTCTGAAAGCTACAATTTATGTCACTTTTACATTATGACAACACCAGTTGGAACCCTGCATAGTCCTACTCAATATGTGGATTGACCTGCCACCTACCTCCTCAATTCAACATACCTTTCTTTTTCTCTTTTTTGAAAGGTTGTGATTTCACTGGTGTCTGTGGCTGAACAGGCTGATTGTTTACACTCGTCGTTTCTGCTTCGCTTGACATGGTGAGAGGCCAGCCTCAACTCCAGGAGCAAATCTTGTAGGTGATAGTGGGATAGTGGGAATCCAGTAGACAAGTGATCCTCAGTAGACAAGCATACTATTCTGACCTTCAAAAGAATAATATAATAATAAAACTTTATTTATACCCCGCCACCATCTCCCCGTGGGGACTCGGGGTGGCTGACAATGTTACAAAAGTAACAGCACAAATACATTAACAATACACACAGTTTAAAACACAAGAAGATGATAAAACAAGTTAAAACAAAGATTTAAACAACAGTAATAATATCAATAGTAATATCAAACAACCACCAAGAAAGAATAATTAGTGTTTCAAATTCTATTTGTGTTGCATTAGAGTTAAAATGTTTGCATGTTCCAGAAACCAGAACAATGTTTAACATTCACAAAAACTTTATTTCATGTACAAAACCCCAATAAAGGGCAGAATAGGGGATGCTTAATTTGCATTACGTAAAATACCTTGTCCATCTATCTTAGTATATTCTCAGTCAGAAAGTCCTCCTCAGGGTTTCCTACAACATAGTCTCCAATATTTCACAGATGAACACTCATCATATGTAACCAGGCAATGTGTTTGTTCAAGATCACAAAGGTTATTAATGAGGAAGAGAATGCTCACTAGGAGAGAGGCTGCAGCAGTTTGCTTATGCTTAAATTAAAGGAGAAGGGCAAGATTCCTCCTGAGTTAAGTCTTCGAATATAAGTTTCCCTTTGAACTCTGTTTGAAGCAGCTGAGGTAAGCTGGAAAAGTGTGAGAAGGAGAAATAAAAAAGGTGGAAATGGGATGGCAAGGGAGTAATCAGGACGTTGCCAAATGGGTACAGATGGAGGATATACTTACTTTGAAACCAATGACTAAATGTACAACCTTCTGTAGATAAAGCATGTGCTGGACCCTTGCATTTGATGAGCCCATTAAAAGTATTTTTTTATACCAGGACTGCTTTTCCTGAGCTCATTCGGGAAATTCTAGTTGAGCTAAGGTTATATATTTATAGCATGGGATACAGGTGCCATAGTTTATGGATAAGTGGGGGTTTTGCCTTTGACTGGCCTTGCATGCAGTCTTATTTTGCTATCCCATTGAACCAGTAAAATTCATTATTATAAGGCATTTCTTTGTATGACTCAATAATTCACTTCCACTTTTAAGGTTTATGTGGAGTGCATGTTCCCAGCCATCCTAAAATGTAGTAAACATCATGTGAATAAGTGGAACAGGTTTTCTATAGCTTTGATGTTCATAGCTACAAAAACAAAGGACCTTATCACACCAACCAGTTATCTTGTTGCAAACACATTGTGAAAGCAACAAAAACAACCAATTACAAATAATTTCTTTCACTTTACCATACAATTGCATGATGCTGGCACGATGCGAATTCCCTCAGTCTTCCACACAGCCTTAATTCCTATTCAGCTCATGCTCACTTAAAAACTAATTCTCTAGTGTACCCCAAATACAGAGTCATATAGTTTCAGAATTGTCACAAGATCTTCCTTGTGTTTTATCAGCCTCATTTGATAATGTTCTAACACAAGTCAACATAATTTAAGTATTAAGAGTCCTTGCTCACAATGAAGTTCAGATATGCATTGCAGAAGCTTTGCCAGTCTCCTGATTTTGTAAAATGTGTGGTTTCTACTCACGCCAACCTTTACTCCCTCCTCAACAGAAAAAGCCTCCCCACAGACACATTTAATGCCTGATGTGTATTTATTTATTATTTTGCAATTTAGAGCTTATTCAGATCAGGACTTTGATAATACAGTAGAGTCTCACTTATCCAGCATTCGCTTATCCAACATTCTGGTTTATCCAACACAGTTTGCCTTTTAGTAGTCAATGTTTTTGTAGTCAATGTTCTCAATACATTGTGATGTTTTGGGGCTAAATTCTTAAATACAGTAATTACTACATAACATTACCATGTACCAAACTGCTTTTTTCTGTCAATTTGTTGTAAAACATGATGTTTTGTTGCTTAATTTGTAAAATCATAATGTAATTTGATGTTTAATAGGCTTTTCCTTAATCCCTCCTTATTATCCAACATTTTTGCTTATCCAACGTTCTACCGGCCTGTTTATGTTGGATAAGTGAGACTCTACTGTATCAACTTCCACAGTGAATCTTCTTCATATGAATTGAGGCCAGATAAATGTACTTATTTGAGTTGTAATACATGCTTTGCTCATTTTTTAAGCTAGCATGCTTCTGAAATAGATAGTTGGTATCCTCTTTAAGCTTTCACAGCACTCACCACAAACACTGACCATAGTTCAATGGATAGTTTTACATCAAAAGATTTCAAACTGACAAACTGACAAACTTACATTTACCTTTACCTTAGGTCTTGAAGGTATAAAAACCTTTTTTTTACAATACACAGCTGCCACCTTCACCTTAAAAAAAATCTATCCACACTCAAAGTCCTCTCATAGAGATTCAGATACCAAACTGAAGAAGGTTGAGTATCACAGCCTGTAGTGCATTCCGCCTTTACTAATGCATCTACGTAATACATTAATTTGTATAATAATAATAATAATAATAATAATAATAATAATACCCCCCCCCCCCCCGTAATAATCCCCTGCTGTAAGAAAATCGCACAGACTACAAACAGAGGCACAACTATGTGGCCCAAATGATTCATTGGAACTTATGCCTCAAGTACCACCTCCCAGCAGTAAAGACCTGGTGGGATCACAAACCTGCAAAAGTATTGGAAAATGAGCACGCAAAGATACTGTGGGACTTCCGAATCCAGACTGACAAAGTTCTGGAACAGAACACACCAGACATCACAGTTGTGGAAAAGAAAAAGGTTTGGATCATTGATGTTGCCATCCCAGGTGACAGTTGCATTGACTAAAAACAACAGGAAAAACTCAGCCGCTATCAGGACCTCAAGATTGAACTTCAAAGACTCTGGCAGAAACCAGTGCTGGTGGTCCCGGTGGTGATGGGTTTGGATCATTGATGTTGCCATCCCAGGTGACAGTCGCATTGACTAAAAACAACAGGAAAAACTCAGCCGCTATCAGGACCTCAAGATTGAACTTCAAAGACTCTGGCAGAAACCAGTGCTGGTGGTCCCGGTGGTGATGGGCACATTAGGTGCCATTCCAAAAGATCTCAGCCAGCATTTGTAAACAATAGACATTGACAAAATTACGATCTGCCAACTGCAAAAGGCCACCCTACTGGGATCTGCACGCATCATCCGAAAATACATCACACAGTCCTAGACACTTGGGAAGTGTTTGATTTGTGTTGAGAAGTGTTGAGTCCAGCAATTCAGCAACATCTGGATGGAAGAGCCATTCCTACCCCTAGAGTCTCTCCCCCCCCCCCCCCCAAAAAAATCATGTTTATCTTTCTGTTTGCACCCTATTACTCAACTGAAGCTTCTGGAATGCTGATCAGGGTATTCAAGGGACAAAGGTTGCAGCCTAAGCCAGTTAATATTTTAGTGACTGAGATTCCTTTGATCCTTCCAAGCTCTTCTTCAGCAAACATATAGGCTAAGAGTCACATTTTCTCCTTCCTGACCTATAGCCCAATCTCAGTTTCAGTGAAGGAACTCACTACTACAGGAGTTGATCTGAGATAGTAGAGCACTGAAAACACAGTTAACTCCAAGACCCTGCAGAGTGGGATCAAACATAAGGTTCAACCCCTTATTACAGAAGTGGTTTCCACTTGGTTTTTTTCACCCTTGCAAACTGAAATGCTTCAAGAAAATCTTGACATTTTTCCCCATATCCATAATGGAAGTACATGGTTTTGGGGTTCTTGTGGGGCTTCACAAACAGTGTTTTAATCATGTGTATTGTCTAGGTGTAAAACCTGCACTATGAAATGTTATTTTCTGCTTTGTTCCATCTCAACAATATTAAACAGAATAAGATGTACCAAAATTGTCTGACTTCCTCAAAATATAGAGGTAACTGAACAAGTTTCCAGTCCTGCTAATCTCCATTCCTTATCAAGTCCATGTTTTGATCTTCAGCGTTCCGCCTACATGTGATATTGAGTCAGGGCCAAACGGCTCCAAATGGTGTAAACAAACATACTTAAAATGCCTACCATACTTTTATTTTTCATGAAATATCTGCTCTGGTAGTTTAATCCAAAACATATTCTTGATGTGGATTGGGCCCAGTGCAGGCCTGGGTAATTATGGATTTAAGAGGCCCATGCAGATTTTCTTTAGAAAATTACAGTTGCTTCCTGGGTACCATTTGTGTCTCTTATCAAAACAACAAATTAAGAGAAATATAACAGCAAGGTAAGAGGCAATTTTCCAGCAGAACTTCTCTATGTGGCTACTAAAGTTGTAGTTGCCTAGGTTTGTATAAACTGCTTTTGCCACCACTATAAGTCCTACTCATATTTGTATCATCCACGCTTTCAGTTCTATAGAAATGCTACAAGTTAGATATAATTTCAGAAACAGTATATTTCTTCACAGTATTTATCCCATGCCTTTCTCACCCTGAAAGGGACTCAGAGTGGCTCACAGAACACACGTACGGCAAACATTCAATGCTGAATATACAATTATACAATTAACACAGACAGACAACACAATAGAGGTAAAGGAAGTATATTCCCATCTTATTTCTCGGAGGCTGTGCCCGATTCCGACCACGGGGGATGCTGTCACTCAGTCTTCTATGCCAAGGAGCTTCCTTCAATCAATGTCCTTTTAAGGGCGCCTTTATTACCTCCCCGCTTAAACGCAGTATCTATTTATCTACTTGCATTTCTGCTTTTGACCTGATAGGTGGGCAGATGAGCTGGGGTTAATGGCAGGTGCTCAATCCTGACCTGAGCTTGAACTGCTGACCTTTTGATCAGCAGGATTTTCTGCAACACAGCAGTTAGCCTGTTGCGCTAAGTTGCTCTCTGGGCTTTCTGGGTGGCGGTGGTCATATTTCAACCAAATTAGGATAATTCCCTTACGAAATTCCAAAAACACTGGACAAAGATTTGCAAATAAAATCTTGCTTGTGCCAAAATTCATTTCTCATAGTGGACAGAACTAAAAAAAACCCTGGAGGATTCCTGTTGAGAGTGGGCAGAAGGAAGATGGTTATCTGTTGGTTGTTCTCCAGGACATTGAAATAGAGCTGGCTCTAAATTGTTTATCAAGGACAAAAAAAGACTCATTGGCTCCTTCAAATTATGCATAGCTCAAACTATAAACATGACTTTAACAGCTGAACCCCAGAAAGGTAATTCCATTTTTTCTCACTATTCAACACTCTGGGGAAAAAGAGCCCTGGGTTTGTTGTGTCATAATATAGAAAGTGGCAGCTGTTTCAGGGATTGGATGCTAGGGAGAAGCAAAATACTGTGAAGTGCTGACCTGCTGCCAGAACTGAATTAAGATTTAACTGCCTGACTTTTTGGATTTTGCATCAAGGAGGAACCATCTTGTCCATTACCTCAAAACAAAATTCAACAATTCCTAAGAAGCTCTAACTGCCAAGTACTGTTTCCACCTCCTTTAGAAGCTTAGTTCTCCTTTAGTATGGGGGAGTTCAATTTTTTCCTTAGCTCTGAATACTCTTACAAAAAGCAGCATATCCTTCATTAGAAGTCATCCCACTCTCGTTTTCATCAGGGGAAAGGAAGACAGCCTATGTCTTGCTGTGGAAGATGCAGCTCCCTGGAACAAGATGCTTTAAAAAGCACCCCACCCATGGATATTTATCCTGTTTTGCTAGCACCCAGCAACAGAGCCAACATGGCCAATGCCGGGATACATTCCATTGGTGGGAAGCAGCTGGCTAGACTCCTGTTTGGGAAGCCTCCTTTGGAAAGTTAAGCTCTTTTTCTACCTTCCTCAACCATGACATAACTCTTGGAAGGGGACTTCTTCCTGGAATACGTGCAGAACACTGAAATAGCAAGGACTTGTTTTTGGGGATTTCTGAAAGCAGCTTTACATTCACAATTTGGAACATCAGCTGCAATGTCAATATTCTACCCACTCTCTGGGTGTTCGGTTCAACAGTCAAGCAAAAAACGGTCCAAGTTTGAAGCTGGGCCTTGCCAGAGCAAGTCTGCTCCTTGGTGGGCTAAGATTTCCTCTTTCCAAACATCTTCAGAAAAATGAACAGGCTCATCCCTACCTCCTCTGTGCTTCCCTGCAGAAATAAATCAGCCTTCACTCAGCCTGGTGCCAGCCAGGTGTGTTGAGTTAAAAGGATCAATACCTAGCGATTTCAAGTAGTAATAGCCCAGCATTTCTGCAGGATACCAGGTCTGGAGAAATCTGATTAGATTGCATATATTGATTTCTTCATACAGTAGAGTCTCACATATCCAAGCTAAACAGGCCGGCAGAAGCTTGGATAAGCGAATAACTTGGATAATAAGGAGGGATTAAGGAAAAGCCTATTAAACATCAAATTAGGTTATGATTTTACAAATTAAGCACCAAAACATCATGTTATACAACAAATTTCACAGAAAAAGTAGTTCAATACGCAGTAATGTTATGTTGTAATTACTGTATTTATGAATTTAGCACCAAAATATCATGATATATTGAAACATTGACTACAATGGATAATCCAGAGGCTTGGATAAGCGAGGCTTGGATAAGTGAGATTCTACTGTAATATCCTATATCGTAATAACACTTTCCCCTACTCTAGTAAATTTTTTGGATAAAGTCACCCACTTCTACAACCAACTCGCTCCTATTCAAGCTCAAAAGCTTTACAGCAGGGGAAGGGAATCAGTGTGGCTCTCCCAGATGTTGCTATACAGCTTAGGGCTGATAAGACTTTTAATCCATCAACAACTAGAGGGCCACAGATTGCCCACCTTTATGTGTTATGAAAAAACATGCAATTGTATGACAGTATCTATATGGATCCTAAAAATATCACAATGGTTTCAATGAAGCCCATAAGAATGGACAGCTCCATGGCTCCTAATCTCATCTCACAATCAGACATCCTTCCAAAAAAACAAACAAAAAACAACCCAACCCTGTACATCACATAATTTCCCACCTTGTCATAAGCAAGGCCTAAGCAGCACCCATTTGTACATTTAAGCCCCCCTACTTGTGCATGACACAATAGCATATTCATGTATGTCAGTGAGCCTTGACCTACTGTGACGCTTAGGCACATAAATCTCACACAAGTCCTGCTCGACACTGAGATACGGTCTTGTGCTGGCAATGCTTTCCAAGGCTTTGTAGGGTATTGTGCAAGCATTAAAGGGGGGAGGGTGCAAGTTGCATGTGACTGACTGGCAAATGGGTCATTTGTGCAACTGGAAAGCAAGCAATAGATACAGACTCAAGAGCGGTGTGCGATGCACAGTTGATAAACCAGGATTCTATGGGTTTGTTAAGGTAGTGGTTACACTTTTTGCAGTATTTCATTGTGGTGGGCAAAGGAAGGCAGACAAACACCAAGCAGACCATATCTTTACTGATTGTTTCGTTCATGCCACTTATACATACAGGCTTTTGTTTTCCTGCCTCCACAGCTGTAGTTAATCAGTCTATCAACAGCATTTCGATAATAGAATATTATCAATATTATCAAATAAGCAGCTCTGGCCTGGCTTTCTCCATAGTGATCTGCAACATCTAAAAAGCCACAAGGAGGAGTAGAGTTTTAGCCAGCCTGACCAAGACATATTAGGAGTTATTATTCTATTGATATCCAGGAGTCAGTTCTCCAACCCTGGCATGTTGTTACACAACCTTTTTCACATTTCACATTCTCATCTCTGCTTGTGTGAATGGAGAGAAGGCAGCTATGTCATTAGACTGCAGTAGGGTCAGGTTACTGTTGGAGTGGAACACAGTCACTGTGAATCCTCCAGCAGATGAGCTTAAGTAGGCTTCTGGCAACAGCACCCATTTGCAGCAGCACTATTCAGATGTCCCACCATCTAAAAAGAGTATATTATTCACACCAAGTGTAGGCTGGATGATAATTATAATTACAGTTGCTTTAAATGGACAACAGCACTGCGAATGATCTATGCAAGTCTGCCCACTGTTTTAATCTTGGCACTTGGTGTTTGTTTACTGCTATGATTTCTATTAATATGTAGCCAGAAAGATGGTAAAACTCCTTACTTTGCACATTATCCTTCTCCCTTGTGATCTCTGCATAGTCCAACAAACACTTTCCAACTTACTTTCAGAAACAGTGGAAATCTTAGTAGGGTTACAGTTTTCCTGGATCTCACTAATAATTAATGAATTATTTGAAAGGAGGAGGGGCAACATGTTATTTGGTTTCTGGAATTCAGAGAGTAAATGGAATTTCCATAACATTTCTTTGGGAACAGTTAGAATCAAAACATGACTACAGTAGGCCCTTCACATTCACGAGCATCAGGGGTGCAGGACTCCCACAAAAATGGGGGAAATGCAAATTAGAAAACACTACTTTTTTAAAACTGAGAGAATCTCTTTCTTGGAATCTCTAAGTCTTCCAGCATGTTTCTATGGGCTGCCTCTGCTAGACACGGACCACTGAGTCACACTGGAGGATCTAGAAATTCCTAGAATGATCATATTAATCAAATTCATAAATAATAAAACCCACAAAAGGTGAACCTGCAAATGTGAAAAGCCAACTTAGGGCCGGGACCTAGCCAGCATAAGCAAAAATTAAAAATACTGGGAGTTGCTACTTAATAACATTTGGAAGGCAACAGAATTTCCACCCAAAATATAACTCATTAGAAAGGACAGAAATAATTCCACACAAACAAATGTGGCCATTCTTTCCTATATGCATGCCCTACCTGGACAACCTGTTGTCATTTTTACCATTTAGGAAGAATTGCTGTAATTTCAATAGGAATTATTATGGGGAAGAACATGACTAGTCTGTTTTTCTTGCTAATTGGGGGAGGGGACTTCAACATCCTCTTTTCTTATACGTAGTACTTCCAAGTGGGACTGGAATAGGTAACATTTTGTATCAAGGACTGTCCTCTCCGCAGCAGGAAATACTACCTCTTTGAATAAGCTACAGTGTAAAAGATAGGCAATTTTGTAAGCATTTTACATGTTATTCGGTGGGCAGTGGCTCTTTAATCCAAGTGTAGGAGTCTACAAAGAAGTCAACAGACTATTGCCTGGCTTTTTTTTTTAGTATTAATTTGGAAATCAGCCTGGCTCATTCCTTTCCCCTCAGGTCCTAAAGTGCATGAAACAGCAGCCTCAATTCAATATCCCCCTAGCATAGAATGAGAGAATAGCAACTTTTAGAATAGCAACTTTGCGCAACATGTGTCAATGGCTCAATGCTATTGGGCAATGCACAATACAGGATGCATAACACAAAGTATAGGATGCACAACAGCAACACATATGACAATGGACAGCTTTCAAAGACAAAGCACAGATTAATTTGCTACCTACACATCATCACTTCTGCTATTAGCAGAGTATGTCCTGTTGGAGAATTGTGATTTTTGGCCCTGTGTGCATAGTGTGATTCACACATGCATATGTCCCTAAGAGAATTCCATCCTATGAATGCCAAACCTTGTCTGCATGAGCCCTTCTTTCCCTATTAAGAGGTATCTCCTTTTCCTGCACTATGAAAAAGAAACCTTTGCTCAGCCTGTAAGAATCTGGAAATAGTGAGGGAGGCATTAATTTATCTTCAAGTGAAATGGTCAGTTTTTCCTCATTCGTTCAGCCATGCACATGAATGAAGCATTATACTTGATCACATTCCACTAGAGTAGCAATAGTAATATAGGACTAGCAATTATGTCAGGAATGTGCAAGACCAGCATATCTATTGTCTGTGGTAGCACACATCCAGGGCAAAACGAAGATAATTGCTCACAAAGTATTATCTACTTCATAGAAGAAAAGGGGAAATTGTGTAGTTCATGAACTAGAGCATCCTAGCTCAAAAGTTATGGCGCCTTTGTTTTATAGCACACTTTAGTACCTAACACAGTTGTCGCTAAGTACATTTCCTTTAAAATGTGGAGTGCTTCCTTACATCAGTACATGAACAAATCAAATACATGAGCATTAAGGATGTCAGGAGGTGACGCTTGATATTCTTTCGGTTTCCACAAATAGTGTTTTTATATATTTTATATTTGATGTGAAGTTCTATATTCTAGGGCTAAACTAAATATTAGTCTCAATTAGCATAAACCCACTGAAGTAAATGGTACTTACATCAACAGAACTTAACAGTTTCACCCTTTTCAGTTCCTTGTTGTTTAAAGCACAACATGAACTGTTGTGTGTCAAGTCATTTTCAACTTATAGTGGACCCATCAAGAGGATTTCTGACGTATGTGATGTTCCCAAAATCAACCAGTGGCTTTCCATAGGGAATCAGCTTCTGGTGTCAACAGTAATCGTCCAACACACAAACTTCTAAGCCATGCTGACTCTACTTCATAAATTGTCCCGTTGTAATTTTCATCACGATGCTATTGAGGCCCCTTCTACATTGCCATACAATTAGATTATCAAAGCAGATAATCCACATTATCTGCTTTAAAATGGATTATATGAGTCCACACTGCCATATAATCCAGTTTAAAGCAGATAATCTGAATTTTATATGGTAGTGTAGAAGAGGTATAAGTCAGTATTATCATCATATGGCAGATAAGGATGTGAGAAACTTTCTGAATACTACCAAAATATACTCATTTAAACAGGGAAGATTCAAACCATTTTTGTTTCAATTCCACTCTAGCCAGCTGAATCTTCACCACTTTACTATAGATGAGGAATTTGTGCCACCATGACCTCCAACACTGTAATATAGCAATACTCCTAAGTTCCAACCAGCCTCTCCCCAAAGTGATTTGCAACATCTAAAAGACCACAAGGTCTCCACTCCTACTCTAGGAAGATCAGACATCTACCAAGGTTATTTCATGTCCTGCCAGCATGCAAGATCACTACATTTTTCTTGGCATACTTTGAAGATTAAGTGGCTCCTGTGTACTCTGAAAACACCTGTCCCTGTTTCTAAAAATGTATTGCTTTTCGCCAACTCTGCTAGGGAGGTTTACTCAGAGACAGATTCTTTCTAACAGCTAACATTAGAGACAAGACTTTCCTAAAGAGCTTTTTGGTTTGGATTCATTGTTACACTCCTGCATATAAAGTAACTTATTGATGTCATATGTATAAGAGTTTTGGAAAAAAAATTGGTATGCTAGATACAACAAATGCTTCAAGGTGATCTGAGATGAGCAGTACAGAGATTAAATAGTAAGACTATTTGGGCCTGATACCGATTTCACAACCAGAAGTTTTAAAACATCACCATCACGTTACCAAATGTTATCGAGAGAATGCCACTCCCTCCCTTAAAATGGATCTATGATACATGGAGGAAAGTTTATAATTTTTTATAATTGGTACTCCAGTGAATGTACTTATCAAATTTTGTGTCCTCCTCATAAGAGCTCAGACTATCTAATAACCTAAATTAAACTATACAACTTAAAATCACAATCTAAATCACACATGTATACAAAGCACATAAGATTAAAACAAGCAACCAAAAAGATAAAACACTTGTTAACACCCTTTAATCTTGTGCAAATAAATACATTTTCATATGATAAAAATGGATAAAGAGCATGGAGGAGAACTGAATCTCTGCCAGGTAGAAATTCCAAGGCTAAGCACTAAGAAGAAGACTCTGCCATACATAGCAACCCCATTGGACATGCTATTCCAAATAACAATAATCTATATTTTTGAACAATCTTAAACTCTGGTTTGGCAGATGCTGGGAGAGGGGGTCTACCAAGTAGATGGGACCTAAGACATTTAGGGATTTGCACACTGTTTACAAGCACATTGAATTGAAATCTGTTATTCAAGAACTGGTGCAATAGGCTCCCCTTCTCATTGGGCAGTGGATTCTTTATCAACTTGCAGCCTCCAGTCCAAGGGGAGCACCATGTATAACACATAACAGTAATCCAATCATGACTGTATCAGCACATTGATCATTATGGCTACCATAATGTCTATATGCACCAAAAGCAAGGACATTGTTTTTTATCCAATGCTTCTTTTAAGTTGCCAAATCCAGCAACTCTGTTCAGTCTGACTGCAAGGCAGGCACACTATCCTACATGTTGCCATACTCCATGCGCTGGCACACAGTACATTAAAGGCTATTGACATAGTTGTCATTTGAAATATTTTTTCCTCAGTAACTTGTAAAACACAATTGCTGTATTTAAGGAAAGGTTAGACAACCCACCAATGTCACAGAAGCAGCAGCTGAATGCATTATTAGTCACTGAATTGCACCAGGTGATCTAAAAGGCACGTTACAATTATATCAGCAGTTTCATCTCAAATGAAGCAGGAAAACATGGTCAGCATGCAGAATCCAGAATGATACAGAACAGGAAGTTATCTTCTTGTGAGGGGCAGAGGTTTGGTTAAATGCTGAATAGCTTACTAAATGAGAATGTGTGTAGAAGGAGCCCAGTGGCCACTTCTAGCTGCCTCAACACACTACACACTGTCTAACCAGCCTCCTAATTTTGAGATTACTGAGACGGACACAAAAGTTAAAAAATTGAAAATACTATGGAGTTATTTTTGAATATGATTCTTTTGTTTTAATGTCTGCTTTTTGTCATTTGTTGGATATAAGCTACAGTTTTAAAGAATCTAATTTTTAAAGACAGCATTTATATATGACACTCTGTTTGTTAGGGTCCCACTGTTAGCATATTAAACAGATAAAAACATTGTCTAAGCAATTATTTTAGCATAGCTTTATATAATCTTCAAAACAATTATAGTTAAAATAGGCAAATAAACCATTTATAGTGCAAAAGACCAAAAGTTGTATGAAATAGTTTTAATTGCCTGATGGAAGCTCAAGAAGACTCTTGAATCAACAGGGACCTATCTAGCCCATCTTTCCGTGTAAACAGGGGGTGCATCTACAATTAATTGTTTTGTTCTAGGAAGTTGAAGTCTGATGGGTTAAATCCAGTTTAATATTGGGACTCCCAATTGGTTCTGTTAGCTGGTCCCAGGATGTTTAACAGTCACCTGAACACCAAGGAAAAGGAGGAACAGAAGGGAACAGACATTCTTGGAATAGGAGCTGACAGTTTTTACCAATAATGAATTCCAGTGTGGTGAGAAAAAGAGTTGATTCATTTTAGAGGAATCTTGTTTCACAAGAGAAAGCTAAACATTTGCGGCAGTTTTGGCAATAGAACTGCCCTGACATTAGGAGACCTTTCCTTTATTACAAAAAGCAAGAAAACCTTGCCAGCTACACTGATGGACTCCATTCATGTCATCTCCCATTTCCTGCTTTCTCAGGGACATGAGACTTGGGCTTCCTACCAGATGTTTCACATGGTGGGTGTAATAGTCAGTGTCATCACTAATCTGATAGCCTGTTAAACTCTGTCCCAACTTTCTTCCTTTTTTTCATGTTAGGAGTGACTTGAGAAACTTTCTTCCATGACAAAGCACAAATCTACATTTAAGGCTGTATTTCCTGAAATACAAGCAAACATTGTTTACCTTACTTACTTAAGGAGATAACTATGCAGCAGATATATCCATATACACCCTTAGTCATAACTCATGTTACCATAAAATACAGCGAATTCCCAAGTTACAAACATTCAACTTACAAATGACTCATGGTTACAAACAGACAACAGAAAGTGAAATAAAATCTACAACTAGGAAGGGAAATCCACTCTTGGGAACAGAAATCTCCATGAATCTTTACCACCAATAGTTGTTACCACAACAAGTGTGTGTGTGTGTGTGTGTGTGTGTGTGTGTGTGTGTGTAGTGTAAAGGTTTGAGTGCTGAACTACAACTATGGAGAAATGTTCCTTCCGATGGCGTAGTGGGTTAAAGCCTTGTGACTTGAAGGTTAGGTTGCTGACCTGAAGGCTGCCAGGTTCAAATCCAACCCTGGGAGAGCGCGGATGAGTTCCCTCTATCAGCTCCAGCTCCATGCAGGGACATGAGAGAAGCCTCCCATAAGGATGGTAAAAACATCAAAAACATCCAGGCATCCCCTGGACAACGTTCTTGCAGACAGCCAATTCTCTCACACCAGAAGCGACTTGCAGTTTCTCAAGTCGTTTCTGACACACACAAAAGATAAAAACACTCAGTTCGGTGTGCAGGGAGAGAGAAGAGAAAGCAAAATATTGGACTTCCCAGTAGGCTTAGGCAAAAACAAACTGCTGCAGCCCTCCTAGGCTTCCTTAATAATTTTTGCCATTTTGACCACAAGATGTTGTTTGGCCACATGAGTCTTGGTTTTAATTTGTGAAATATTGGAAAGTATGCAAAAGAGAGACAGCATGGTATAATGGTTTGAATGTGGGGCTATAAGTCTGGAGACCACTGTCCAAATCCCATGAAAACCCATTGGGTGACCCTGGACAAATCGCATTCTCTCATCCTCAGAGGAAAGCAAGACAAAGCAAACACCTTCTGAACAAATTTTGCCAATGAAGTTTTGTGATAAATTTCTCTTATGGTCACCGTAACCTGGAAATTACTTGAAAGCACGTAACAGTAACAACTTCAAAAAGAAGAAGAAAAAGAAGAAAAAGAAGAGGCAGCAGCAACTAATCATCAAACACATAACAAAAGAGGAGACACACTTGCAGAAGCTAATATTTATATGAAGATCCATCTTCCTGATAGAAATACAATGCATGGCACTGTAGTGGTCCATTTGTCTGTTTGATCTCTAGGCATCAGATACTGATGAGCAACTTCCAAACCCGAACTATCCTTTTCTATACCGTGCAAACAAACTAGCACTGGACTACACTTCAAATAGAAGATGGCTTCAAACAGAGGACGGTTTCCTATAACACTGGAAAAATGACTATCCTAATTAAAAAATATGCCTTGGAGAGTCCTATATTAGGTGGGAAGTAAACATTAAGAAACCATGACATTAAATTGAAAACCAGTAGCTGCATTTCTGGCATTCGCACAGCCAGAAAACTTGTGTGTTATTTGTCACAAGGTTTCCTGATGCCATGAAATTCATTATTTTTTTCTTGAATTACTCAAACAATACAAAATCACCCCAATTCCAGTATGTGGCTCCCAAAATTAAGATACTCCATGTGATATAAGTTTAGAGCAATTAATACACTATGTTCAGCTACCAAGAACTTCTCATCTTGTGCTCATTATGACCACACAAGGAGTAACAACAACACTTTTATTACAAGCTTGCAAAATATCTTGCATTTTATGTAAATGTTAAGTTTTGCCTATAATAGCTTAGCTCTTAGCCCTCTGTTTCAAAGTGTCTAACTTTTATAGTTAAAGATACATTGTATCTTTAAAGTGCATTTTATGAAACCAGTTACTGAGGAGCATGGATTCAAGAGTGCCACTGACTTATATCCTGCTTGTGGACTTGCCAGAAGCATCTGATTGACAGAAGCAAGAAGTTGAACTAGACAGACCTTTAGTTTGATACAATACGACTGTTCTTAAGGTGCTGTGGACAACATATAAATATTAGGGGAATGCCTGTATTTGGCTAGCAAAGGAAATGTCTTCTTTTCCTTTAAACATTGGTCCTAGTCAGTAAAAATAACAGGCCAAGGGGAGATCTACAGGAAAGCTGATCTACTTGGCTCTCATTCCCATTATTTTCTATCTACTAGCTATTTTTCCTCCCGAGGTTATCAGCTGGTGTATCCTACAGCATGGAGCTAAACATCCCAAAAGGCAGGATACTCACCATCTTTTCATCGTATTACTCAATTATGGCCTGGACTGCTGAGCTAGCAGGAAAGTAAAGTTTCATGCCAAGACATTGTCCTCAGCTGGCCCTTACTGAATGGGGTATTTCAAAGTAATTCACTCTCTGCGAATTTCAGGTTCCCTTAGTACCAAAACTGTTAAGAAGAATGTAGGCTAACTGGCAGCCTCTCCCACGACATTCAAGTATCAGTATTCCAGCAAAGCTGATGAAATCCACACTTCTGTGTTGCACATTTATTGATGTGGAATCAAGTGTCTTACTCTATGAGGAAGTGATGCTGAGGTGAACAAACTCAAGCAATGGTTCCCACTAATACACAGTGGAATGGTCACCTCAAGCAGTAGATGCTGGGAGGCGGCAACAAGGTGCTGGAGGCCTGGTCCCTCTAAGCTAGCCTGTTGCATTCTGCTGCAGTATGGGATTTTCTTCCATTGCCAAGGTATTAAAATGTATTTAATTAACTTTTCTTTTTGGAATTTTGAGAGAGGGCTGACATCTTATTCTTCACCTCGGGCACTTGGTATAGCCATTCTGATGGTTATGCATGAGCCTGACATAATGAGGACATTTCCCCCCACTGAGAAGCATCAAATGGATGTTGTACTAATTGGACCTAAGTGGCAGTGATAATTTTAGGCATACATTCTAGTATTTAAAACAGTGGTTCCCAACCTTTGGTCCTCCAGGTGTTTTGGACATCAGCTCCCACAATTCCTAACAGCTGGTAAGATGTCTAGGATTTCTGGGAGCTGAAATCCAAAACAATTGGAGGATCTTTACTGTGCTTGGAGCATTTGTGCAGGACAGAGCTGAATCACACATTTATCTTAGGCCCCTTCTACACAGCTGAAAAAAAATCCCACATTATCTGCTTTGAACTGGGATATATGGCAGTGTGGTCTCAGATAACTCAGTTCAAGGCAAATACTGTGAGATTTTGGCCTTGATATTCTTGGTTATATGGCTTAAGCACACATTTGCACTTTTGGTGTAACTAGAGATAAGCCAACATGATGTAGTAGTTTGAGTGGTTGACTATGGGCCTTTTCACACAGCCATATAATTTGGAATAGTAAGGCAGATAATCCATGTCTTCTTTGAACTGGGTTGTCCATACTGCCATATTTTATACAGCTATGTGGAAGGGACCTATGCCTCTGGAGACCAGGGTTTGAATCCCCATTCAGCCCTTAAATCCACCAGGTGACCTTGGGCAAGTCACACATTTCCTCAGCCTCAGAATAATGCAATTGCAAGCCTTTTTTGAACAAAACTTGCCAAGAAAACCCTTGGATAGGGGTGTCATATGTCAGAAATGATGACACACAACAAGAGGGATGACCTGAAATTTATATGACTCAAAGAACGTTGTGGCTACCTTAGAATATTGTATCTTCCCTGAAGAGCCAGTTGATTTAGAGAAACTGAGCTTAAAATGCTGTTGTAGATAAAAAAATACTCATAAGTAACTAATAAAATTGCTCCATGGAGTTTCAGATTTGAGTCCGAGTCCTAGAACTTAGACCTGCTCCCAAATTCTATGGCACAATTAAGGAGTAATGCTTAACCATAGTTAAGCATTATATCTACAAAAAGAAAGCTGCAAATAGTCTCTTTCAAGGCAGTTTGTAAACCTTTGCATACAGTGTTTCAGAACAAATCTTTGTCATTTCAGCAAAAGGCAGATATACTTTGCTGCAACATTGGGAGAAGAACTGCCACCTAAGTTTTCAGTGTTCATTAGCCTGACATAAGCAAAGAACTGTCTAGTTACAGCAGAGTAGAGTTAGAAACACATGGATCTTAACATCCATCAGCTCTATGCAGCATAGCCAATGGTAGAGGGTGATATGAGAAAGAAGTATGAAATGTGATAAGATGCTCAACCTAGAAGCAGAGAGAGGATGAAACCTGTAATACAACAGACACAGTGGAGTAGTGGCTTAAGTTGCTCCCATGGGAATTGAAGAACAAAGCTATAATCTCACTGGAGCTATGAAGATCGCTGCCAGTTTGAGCCAGACCCTCTCCTGGCACCTGATATATCTCACACAATTGTTGTGAATATAATGCAAAAGAAGCAAGAGAGGCACATATGCTACATTCACTAAACTGGAGGAAAAGCAGGATATAAACATAAATGGTGACTAAACATAAACTTTATCTTGTGGACCATCTACTTTAAACCCCAGTTGACTCAGTTATTAGCAATCCTCATAACACCTTTAACTCTCCTTACTACACTTGTGGGGTAGAGGTCACCAGGGCCTCCTCTTGCATGTTTTCTTTCACACTCTGCAGAAGCACATTTCTATTTTAGGGCCAGCAGTGTTTGGCTCTCTGTCCTATTTCCTGGCTGTAGCCAGAATTTAAAAAATAAATTCTGAGAGTATATGTACTCCCAGGCAGAAAATTTTCCAGGGCATTTTACTGGCTTCCTGGCTTCCTCTGTGGCCACCATCAATAGGAACCTAAGAGGGTTGAGTTATGGGTTTGTTTTTTGCTTTTTGATGCCTCAATAAGGTGTCCAACAAGTTGGGCGAGAATTTACTCACCAATTAGCAAGCAACATTTTTCTTAGCATGGGGTCATGTTTGTAGGTTTTCAAATCCTGTGCCACAGGCTCAAAACAGGCAACACTACACTTGTCAACCCTACAGGCAGTTTGTTATTGACTAAACAGTTAGCCCTCCATATTGATGGATTCCATTATCCTTGAAATATATATATATATATATATATATATATATATATATATATATATATATATCTCCCCAAAATCAAACCTTGGTTTTGCCCTTTACATAATGGATACCATTTTACTATGCCAATGTATATACAGTAGCGTCTCATTTATCCAACAAACAGGCCAGCAGAATGTTGGATAAGCAAAAATGTTGGATAATAAGAAGGGATTAAGAAAAGGCCTATTAAACATCACATTACATTGTAATTTTACAAATTAAGCACCAAAACATCATGTTTTACAACAAATCGACAGAACAGGTAGTTCAATACATGGTAAAATTATGTAGTAATTACTGTGTTTATGAATTTAGCACCAAAATATTGTAATGTATTGAAAACATTGACTACAAATAAAGACAGAATTGCATAAAATGAACTTACAGTAACAACACTGTCGGAAGTTAAATCCGCAAAAAGTTCAGTCCTTGCTGCCTATAAAAACAGCTGTGGAGGCAGAGTGTGTTGGATAATCCAGAACATTGGATAAGTGAAAGTTGGATAAGTGAGACTCTACTGTAGTAGGTTTGAGCATCCATGGATTTTGGTATCTACGTGAGAGGGTTTCCTGGAACCAAACCCCAGCGGATACCAAGGACCCATTGTATCAATCTTGCATTCCCCAAACACTGTCTTAAGACCACTACCGTCTACAAAAGTAGCAACTTCCAAGTATATTATCATGTAATTTATCAAAGTGCTTGCTTGGTCTGAATTTATTTATACAATACTCATTCTGACATGTTTTTCCTTAGTAGATATAGTTTCCCCTTCCTTGACTGGGTGAAATGGAAAGAAGAAAAGAATGAGGCTCTCAGGAAGGCTCCAGGGGCTTTTCAAAGTTAATTGTGCTTTCCAAGCTACTTTTGCCAGCAGCAAACTCCCAAGACAATGCTAGCTTTCCTGTCTCAACCGTTTAGCCCTGGTCTAAACCCCTTTCAGCCAGTGTGTATTATTGGAGGAACAATTTACTATTGCCTCCTGGCTTCCTTAAGTGAGCTCCTGTTTGTTTTCACTTGGGAAAGAAAGAAGTCAGAGGAATGATTTTACACCTGGGAGGAAGCTCTGCTCCAGGCAGAGGCGGTTCTGCTTAGCAGGAACTACAAAGTCATCAGCCTTGAAGCTTATCAGGAGCCCAAATTTAAGCCTCAACTTAAGCCCTGCAGCACCGTTAAAGATGTGGCATGAGTTTCAAGGAGCTATAACTCTCTTTCTGATGATTCTGTTTTATCAAACTTCTAGTAGTCTCAACGTGAAGGCATTCTTGACCCCCTGTCACTTAATTGCTGCCTTGTTTTATTTCACTCCCTTCCATTTGTATATATTAGCCTGCTGGTAAACCCAGGCAGTTCCAAGGCTTGTTTATTTTCCTTGGACTTTGCAGACCCACTCTCAACCCTCTCCAGATTGGCAAAATCTTCATTTTTTTTGTTTTTTGCTTTTAAGGGTGGTACTTTCCATGCAGCTTTTGCTAGGACATTCCTGCCCAAGCCAAGTTTCCTACCCTTGCACTCCGCAGGCAAACACCAGACCCACGTCTCCCTCGCACCCCATTCATTCCCCCTTCCGCCTCCCTCCCCAACACCCAACTTTGCCAAGAGTCCTGAATTCCGTAAGGGGAAAAGCTCCCTCTCAGCAATTTTCTGGCATCCACGAATACTTTTAAAGACCTGAAAGGGGGAGAAAGAGAAAGGGGAGAGAGTGTTGTGGATGGTTGTAGACCTCACACAATCTATCCAGAAAAGTTAGTCAGCATCAGAGGGTGCAGACCAATAGAGAAGACCCCGAGTATCCACTACAGTTGGGTTCCAGGACCATAAGGGATGCCAAAATCCGTGGATGCTCAAGTCTCATGAATGGCAATGGCATAGTAAAAGGATATCCTTTATATAAAATGGCAAAATCAAGGTTTGAGTAGCTGTGAGTTTTCTGGGTTGTATAGCCATGTTCCAGAAGCATTTTCTCCTGACGTTTTGCCTGCATCTATGGCAGGCATCCTCAGAGGTTGGAAACTAGGCAAGAGGGCTTTATAGTGGGTGAAAGAACTCTTGTCTGTTTGAGGCAGGTGTGAATGTTTCAGTTGGCCTGCTTGATTAGCATTGAAAAGCCTTTCAGTTTCAAGGTCTGGCTGCTTCCTGCCTGGGGGAATCCTTTGTTGAGAGGTGATTAGCTGGCCCTGATGGTTTCTTGTCTAGAATTCCAGTTTGTAGGTGTTGTTCTTTATTTACTGTCCTGGTGTTAAAAGTTTTTAAATACGTACTGGTAGCCAGATTTTGTTCATTTCCATGGTTTTCTCCTTTCTGTTGAAATTGTCCATAGACTTGTGTGGATTTCAGTGGCTTCTCTGTGTAGTCTGACATGGTGGTTGTTAGAGTGGTCCAGCATTTCTGTGTTCTCAAATAATATTATATGTCCAGGTTGGTTAAGAAAACTTAAAAATCAGAACACCACTCAGAAAACAGGGGAATTCTAGACATGGGTCAATCAGGGCTGGCTAACACCACCCGACAAAGGATTCCCCCAGGCAGGAAGCAGCCAGGCTTTGAAGCTGAAAGGCTATTCAGTGCTAATCAAGGTGATTAGTTGCAATATTCACACATGCCTCAAACAGACAAGTTCTTTCTCCCGCCCTGGACATTCCACAGATATATAAACCCTACTTGCAGACCTCACAACCTCTGAGGATGGCTGCCATAGATGCGGGCAAAACGTCAGGAGAAAATGTTTCTGGAACATGACCATACAGCTCAGAAAACTCTAGCAACCCAGTGATTCCAGCCATGAAAGCCTTTGACAACACACTATCCAGAAAGGTAACTCAGCATGGAAGGCCAATAGAGTGGACCTTCGGTATCCGTAGTGGTTTGGTTCCAGGACCAGAAAAGATACCAACATCCGTGGATGGTCAAGTCCCGTGAATGGCAATGGCGTAGTAAAAGGATGTCCTTTATGTAAAATGGCAAAACCAAGGTTTGATTTTTGGAATATTTTCCAGCATGGAGGGTGGAATCCGTGGACAGGGAGGGACAACCGCGCTTGGTTTTGGGCCCAAGGAAGTCAAAGATGGTCATGGCTCTGTTTTTGCCCGCTTGGGATAGAAAAGCAGGTTCGGAAACGCTTTTCCTGGTGAAGAGATCCAGAGAGGAGACAGCGAGAGGCGGGGACAACCACTGGTGGGATTCGGGGAGTAGCTCACAGCCACAAAGCCAGGCTTCCAGCCCGCAAAGCGTTGGAGTTCTTTAACCCATTTGAAAGCGGAAAGGTGTCACTTGGAGGCATTCCGACGTGCCTCGCGGAAGAGGCCACAACGGCAGCTCGAGAACCCGGAGTCGCCCGCAGAGAAGGAGCCCTCCAAGCCCACCCGCCCGCTGCCCCCGGCCCAGCCCCTCCGCCGCGGGACTTACGCGAAGCCTAGGGCCGATCCGCTGGGCGCATGACCCTCCTCCGACCACCCGGCAGCCGGCAAGTGAGCTGTCACGGCGCGGGCCGCTTAAATAGCCCCTGCCCCTGCCTCCGCCGCCGCCCAGCCACTCAGGGCCCGCGAGGCTGGTTTTAATCAGAGGCTGGCAGCTGAGCGCGGCCCAGGAATGCGCCGCCCTCCTCTCGCCGCCCCGGCGCTCCCCAGCCTCCCCCGCCCGCCCGCACGGCCGCCCCACGCTTAACCCTCGACGCACCGGAGGAGGAAGGAGGAGGGAGAAGAGATGGAGAGGATGGTGAAGAGGAAGGAGAGAGGAGAGGAGGAAGAGGAGAGGGAGGGAGGAGGAAGAAGAGATGGAGAAGGAGGAAAGCCAAGAAGAGTAGGAATAGGAAGGAGAGGAGGTAGAAGAAGAGAAGGAAAAGGAGAAGTGGAAGAGCAAGGAGAGGAGGTAGAAGAGAAAGAAGAAGGAGGAAAAAGAAAAGAGGAGGAGGACGAAGGAGAAGAGGACGAAGAGGAGAGGGAGGGAGGGAGAAAGAGGAGGAGGAACAAGAGATGGAGAAGGAGGAAGGCGAAGAAGAGTAGGAATAGGAAGGAGAGGAGTTAGTAGAAGAAGAGAACGAAGAAAGAAAAGGAGAAGAGGAGGATGAGGAAGGAAAAGTAAAGAGGAGGAGGGAGAAGGGTGAAGAGAAGGAAGAGGAGGAGGAAGAAAAGAAAGAAGGAAAAGGAGTAAAAGAGGAGGAAGGGAGTGAGAGGGAATAGAAGGAGTAGAGGAGGAGGGGGAGAAGAAGAGGAGGAGGAAGAGATGGAGAGGGAGAGAGGCGAGGAGGAAGAGGAAGATGAAGGAGAAGAAAGGAGGTTTTTTTCATATTCTGGAATATCATTTTTTTTCCTTTTTTTCATATTCTGAGATACAGTAAAGGTGGGACCCAAGTCAAAACACAACATATGTTTGTTTTGTACAGGATGAGTTTCTCTTGTCTGAAATTCTTGGCACCAGAAGTATTTGAGGTATCTCCCTTCCCCATTCAATTTTGGGGATACCTCATTTTGGGGGCAGGAAGCAGGGGCATGATTATTATGTGATGGGTTTTTTTGTCCTGTCAGGAGCGACTTAAGAAACTGCAAGTCCCTTCTAGTGTGAGAGAATTGGCCATCTGCAAGGACACTTCCCAGGAGATGCCCAGATGTTTTACCATCGTGGGAGGCTTCTCTTATGTCCCCGCATGGAAAGCTGGAGCTGACAGATGAGAGCTCCCCCCCCCTAGATTTGAACTGCTGACCTTTCAATCAGCAGTCTTGTGCCACCAGGGGCTCCTATTATGCAAGGGTGACTACTATGTGGTTTAGATGCGCCATTTAAAGGAATTTTTTGATCACATAATAGTCAAAGTGTGGCAGTCACACCCTTAGTTTACTCATCCGGGTGAACTAAGAGTGCGACTATGTATTATGCGGAGAAAATAAGAAGTCCTATTTTGTCTTCCCCAAAAGTGGAGGTGCAACTATTACGTGACGATGACTATTATGCAATGAGACATAGTATGTTTTATGCAGGTTTCACATCCCCTATCCAAAATGTTTAGGACCAGAAGTATTTTGTATTTTGAACCCCCCTCCTTATTTTGTTATATATGTATTTATGCAAATCTTGGAGATGGGAAGTAAGTTTAAACAAAATTCATTTGTGTTCCATTCAAGTTGAATCTCTTCTGGTATGCTTGGGACCAGAAATATTTCAGATATTTTCGGATATATATACTTGCATATATATATATATATATATATATAATCTCAGAAATGGGAACCAAGTCTAAACACAAAATGGATACATGTTTCACACACACATACATATCATTTTAATAACTTTGTACAGGTTAAATGTTTGTGTACACTGAACCACCAAGAAAGCAAAGGTGTCACTTTCTCAGCCACCCCTGTGGACAATTTTGAGTTTAGGGTATTTGGGATTTAGGAATCCTGGGTAATTATATTCAATTTGTAATATCAAGGAGGCTGAGAATTTAGGGAAGGATGGTCAAAGGAATCTATCAGAACTGGAATCCTTTCTAGCTGGAAATCTTATGGGTAAGCTGCACCAGTTAGGCACTCAAGAAGGAATATAATGGGCTTTTCTATGTTTTCAGGTGGACAGGTTCAGAAATATACCTACTTTTTGTCTCTTTTTCTTTATTTGGCTTTCCCAATGAATTCAAAGGGGACATTTCATGAGTATGATTGTCATGGTTTGCACATTGGACTAGTGCTTGCAGACCAGGGTTCAAATCCCTGCTCAGCCATGGAAACTCACTGAGTGACCTCGCACAAGTCACACTCAGCCTCCAAGAAGGGCAAGGATAAACCACTTCTGAACAAATCTTGCAAAGAAAACCCTGTAAGAGGGTCACCTTATGGTTACCATAGGTCAGAAACAACCTAAAGGCAACCAACAGCGACTTCTGAGTAGTACAGTTCAGGATTGTGGACATAAAAGTCATTCTCTAATATGTGATGTGTGCAGAGCTACTATTGTCAGTTTTTGGTTGAGGAATTTTGGGTTCTTTTCTTTGTTCTGACAAATGGTGCTTCGTTTCATGTGCCAATTTGTGTGTGTTTGATGGACGTGAAATGTGAGCCCTGTAATGGCTAGAATGTTTATATGTTGGAATAAGGTTCCGATATTCATGTGAAGTTCTGGAATGTGCAGGGGTCATACTGTATCTCATTAAACTACAGATTCCAAGGTTCCACAGCATGGAGCCATGACATTAAAAAAAACTACCCTGATTGTAGTGTGGATACACCCACTATGCCTGCTTATACTGTTCAGTGACTACTAGTCATAATGACTATATATTACCTCCTGCACTGAAGGTAAGGTACTTCTCAACACCAGTTGATAGGATAGAATGAGAATGTCAGTGCACTCATATCCCATATTTGGGGTTCCTATAAGACATCTGGTGAGCTGCTATGTGAACAGAACATTAGACTAGATAGACATTTGGCTGTTCTGGGTGCATAGCATTACAACACTGAACTCTGTATCACACTGGCCTTACAGGAAACAGAATAGATTCAAAGTACTGGGGTCCAAATGTCCACCATCCCTGCCCTCTTCTTTTGGAAATGGGTCAGACAAAGTCCAGCAAGCCATTTTTAGAGAGTCTAACTCAACACATAATCCTTGTGGACACCCAATGGAAATAAATAGACACATATTAGTGAACCACAAGATTCCCACCCTGGCCCCCTGTTTGATTGCCTTCTGCAAATCATTGCCAGCCAATGATCCAAAATTTCCAAATAGATATATTTAGCAATCTTCAGGTCACTTCTGTTGTGACCATTTTTTCTAAGCTTTGATAAATATAATAAAAATGCTCAGATACTGGTGTATGTAAATGTATTTGGAGCCATTCTAAATGTCAGGATTGTATGTAGTACTAAAGCTCATGAAACATTTTGACTAAGATAATGGATGCTTGATAGCAATTCCTTTTTTTAAAAAGTGCCATGAAACTCACTATATTCTATAGGCTTTTATTTTATGCCCTCCTGGGCTGACGGACATAATGCTAAATGTGTTTTATGGAATGCAATGACTGGCCTAAATCCAATGACAAACATGACACCTGCTGACAGATCAGTTTCCATCCATGGAATTGAGACAGAGTGATCTCTTCCTTAATGCAGCAGCCTGCTGTGTACTGAAAAACCTGGTTAGGGAGGCTAGGAACTCCCTCAGAATCAATCTTCAAGCAGCAACAGGAATACATAAAAGGAAAGAAACTCTTATTCATATGATGTTATAGATAGATGTGTGATGTATCAGCTAATAAGGCAATTCTAGGTTGCACTGACATTGTCTAGACCAGGCCTGCACAGCCTGTGGCCTTCGAGCTGTTTGGGCCTCCAACCCCCAGAAGCTCTCGCCAGCTTGTTCAATGGTCAGGAATTCTGGGAGCTGAAGTCTCAAACACCTCAATGATCTCTTGATGAAGTACAAAAGTTATCTGGTGGTGGATTCTAAATATCCCTCCATACAGTGGACCAGAGTGGTCTCTTAGAGTGCTGTAATTCTGTGATTGCATTTAAAAGGAAGTAAAATATACTGTGAAAGTCATCCTTTATGTTATAAACTCTTTGCATATCACACAGCTCATCAAAATAGCAGACTGATGCACTGTAGCAGATCATGTATAAATGAACAGGTATACAGGTGAAGCCCCACTCTGATTTTCGCCTCTACTATTACTTCATTAGGTAGCTGTAAATAAGTCAGTCTCTGAGTGCATCTATACTGTAAAATTAATGCAGTTTGATACCACGTTAACTGCCCTGGCTCAACATAATGGAATACTGGGATTTGTGGTTTAATGAGGCACCAGCACTTTTTGACACAGAAGGCGAAAGAGCTTGTAAATCAACATTTCCCATTATTCCATGACACTGAACTATAGCAGTTACAAAGATGTCAAACTGCATTAATTCTACAATATAGATGCACTCTCAGTCTCCACCTCTATGTACAACATTGGAGGTGCAGGGAGTTTTAGTTTTACAGGATTGTTTTAGAAATTATAACTAGAAAATAGAAGTTAATTGATTTTGACAGCTGAGAATATACACATACACATATATGTATGCGTATGCATATATATGAAATGCTTCCTCTTCCTTGTCCTCCTCCTCCATATGTGGAACCTTTCCAGGGCCATATTTTGGCATATATGAGAAAACACATGGGGGATTTATTCTATCTTGGAAATATTTGTTTTAGTAACAAATATCCATGCAGAACATGAATGAAAGCATACTGGCCGTCCTTCAAGGCAGACAATGCCCCAGAGAGCCACCTGGGCAGCCTTCCAAGACTGCACCCTTACTCTGAGCTAGCTCTGGTTGGAAATGTTCAGTTCTCTTTCTTTTTCACACTTTGTGTCCTGAATTTCCAGTTACTCACTTAATTTGTCTCTTTTGGGGTGAACATTACCTTCTTCGGACTGAGTTAAGCACAAAAATAAGTCCTTAACCATTTTGTCCTCACACGCAAGGATGCATACTCTTCCTGTTACAGGAGAAATTGAATACCCTCCGCTTTCCACATTAGCGGATTTGACTTTTGCAGTTTTGAATATTAATGGATTTGAATCTCTAGGTCCTCCAATACAATTCTGTTATCAGCTTCCAGCTGGAGTTGACTGTAGAATCATGTTGGAGGATCTAGAACAGGGGTCCCCAAACTAAGGCCTAGGGGCAAGATGCGGCCCTCCAAGGTCATTTACCTGGCCCCCACCCTCAGTTTTAGACGCCCGAAGTCTGAAATGACTTGAAGGCACACAACAACAACAATCCCAATTAACTTTACTATCTCATTGGCCAGAAGCAGGCCAACACTTCCCATTGAAATCCTAGTAGGTTTATGTTGGTTATTCTTATTTTTAAATATTGTGTTGTTCTTTCATTGTTGTTGTTGTTGTTGTTGTTTTTTGCACTACAAATAAGACATGTGCAGTGTGCATAGGAATTTGTTCAGTATTTTTTTTTCAAATGATAATTCGGCCCCTCAACAGTCTGAAGGATTGTGGACCGGCCCGCTGCTTAAAAAGTTTGAGGACCCCTGCTCTAGAATGACCAACTTAGAAGTATTCTCTCAAGATAATAATAATAATAATAATAATAATAATAATAATAATAATAATAATATCATCTCACTCTCTCAGTTGCACAGTCATTTCCGACTCTTCGTGACCTCATGGACCAGTCCATGCCAGAGCTCCCTGTCGGCTGTCACCATCCCCAGTTCCTTCAAGGTCAAGCCAGTCACTTCAAGGATACTGTCCATCCATCTCGCCCTGGGTCGGCCTCTTTTCCTTTTTCCTTCCATTTTCCCCACATCATGATCTTTTCCAAGCTTTCCTGTCTCCTCATGATGTGGCCAAAATATTTCAACTTTGCCTCTAATATCCTTCCCTCCAGTGAACAGCTGGGCATTATTTCCTGGAGGATGGACTGGTTGGATCTTCTTGCGGTCCAAGGCACTCTCAGGATTTTCCTCCAGCACCAGAGTTCAAAAGCGTCTATCTTCCTTCGCTCAGCCTTCCTTATGGTCCAGCTCTCACAACCATAGGTTACTATGGGGAATACCATTGCTTTAACTATGCAGACCTTTGTTGCCATTGTGATGTCTCTGCTTTTCACTATTTTATCAAGGTTGGCCATTGCTCTGCTCCCAAGAAGTAAACGTCTACCATTTTCCTCACTGCAGTCTGCATTGGCAGTGATCTTCGCGCCTAGAAATATAAAGTCTGTCACTGCCTTCATGCTTTCTCCCTCTATTTGCTAGTTATCAATAGGTGTAGTTGCCATGATCTTGGTTTTCTTGATGTTTAACTGCAACCCAGCTTTTGCACTTCCTTTTTTCACCTTGGTGATAAGGCTCCTCAGCTCTTCCTCACTTTCGGGCATCAGAGTGGTATCATCTGCATATCTAAGGTTGTTAATGTTTCTTCCAGAAATTTTAACTCCGGCCTTGGAATCGTCAAGCCCTGCACATCGCATGATGTGTTCTGCGTACAAGTTGAATAGGTAGGGTGAAAGTATGCAGTATTAATAGATAAGAAAGTTGATAAAATAGCCATTTTTATTTATGATTTTTCACTTTCATGGAGTTCTGCATCCTAAGCTCAAGGCTGACTATGTCTTTGCAGAATTCTTCCCGTATTAGGATATTCCAAAGTGCTGCAGAGGAATTCTGCAAGGAAAAAAATGGGGGGGGGGAGGAGTGTTGTATGTTAAATGTGTAGGAAATTTATTATTTATTTATTTACAACATTTTTACACTGCCTTTCTCACCCATAGGGACTGAAGGCGGCTCAATAGGAAACCCTATTTCTGTGCAGAAAACTTTAGTAGGAGCTGGAAATCTGGCTTCTCATACTGAAAACCAAGAATTTGCTAACTGTTAGTTGTACTGGGCTTGTGTAAACTCTAAAACATCTCAAATGTTTATGTTTGTTCAGTTATATAGCTCCAATGGGTATTTAAAATATTTTAAAACACTAGTTCCTGATCACTAATAAAGCTAGCAATTCTACACCAGGGGTCCCCAAACTAAGGCCCACGGGCCGGATGAGACCTTCCAAGGTCATTTACCTGGGTGCAATACATTTTTAAAAAACTATTCTCTGATTAAAAGCACCGACTTGTGTCCCGGTTTTCCCATCTCTATAAGGAAATCACAAAATCATGGACTTGCTTCCATTACACAATGTCTGTTTAGAAGGTGCAAGCTAATTATTGAAGAATAATCCTCTTGGACATCAATGGAATGCCTCCTATGTACATTGGAGTCAGAGTTGAAATATTTGTAGATGTTAATGCAAACCAATAAACCAACCAGATGGGACACACCTTTTCATCCATTTAATTTAGTGTGGATTAAACAGACTAGGCTTACTTGCTTTATGTGCTCCAAAAGTGCTTAAGTAAGACCTTCTATGTTTGCAGTCTCCTGCCAAAGTGAGTCCCTTGAGCCAGACTCCAAAGCCCTATCTTGATGAAACCCACAATTAAACATGAGGATGGAGTGATTATCTTCCGTTATCAACTGGAGACTATCTATTTGTGGTTTATATTTCATTTGTGTGTCTTACAGGCAATAATAACAAATTTTCCAAATTGTGTGCATATCAAACAATTACAGCAGATTTAAGTCAAGTGAGTTAGGATAATTATAGAAAATTAGTATACAGGGGATTTTTTTAGTAGGTATGTTTGATAGATTCTCCACCCACCTCTCCAAAAAAGTTTAGTGTGCCAGCAACCAATGGGCTCATCTGGCCCTTAGAACAGGGTGGTAAGAGTAGACAAAGTTGAGTATTTCTTATCCAAAATGCTTGAAAACAGATATGTTATTGATTTTAACATTTTTTTGGATTTTGGAATACCTATATTTGCATACTTGTACATAATGAGATATCTCAGATCTAGCACCCAAGTCTAAACATGAAAATAACTTATACAGATTGAGGGTTATTTTGTACAATTCTTTTGTACACATTTTTTTGTGTGTATCTTGAATCATTAGAAAGCAAAAGTGTCATTCTCTGACCCAACCATGTGGACAATATAAGAGTATCTCAGATTTTGTAATTCTTGTTAAGCTGCTAGTACTAATATATGTGTATAAAATTTATTCCTGCAAAGGGAAACTCCATCACGGGAATGTGCTGTTTGTAGAACCGTGAATCACCTTTCATAATTGCTAAAGATACAGTTGGCAGAATGTAATGGCAAGAGGTGGATAAGGGATGGCAAGACCATGTGATATATCTTCCACTTTTACAATTCCATCATGGATAGATAATTTGGAAGCCTAATTTACTTACTTAAAATGAACAATATCTTGAGTTTCCAGGAAAAGCAAACCACTCAGGAGGATCTACAAAATGTCTAGAGAAATATTATCTCCAGGCCTAAAGTACAACTCCATGGTCAACATCTAGCAGAACTCCGTAGTCAACATCTAGCAGTTGACCACAGAATCTAATGGGAGGCCCAGAGAGAACAATTCTCTAGGCATCACTAGAGTGATTCTACTGTATTTAAAGCTCTCCACATATAAATAAAACATTTTCAATGAGCTTGCATCACAAGGGGCCTTCCTGTATTTGAATCCACTGGTTCATGTCCTACACTCTGGAATGTCAAAACACAAACTTGCTCCACCTTGTATGTGGTGGTTAGTGTATTGTTGTTGTTTATTCATTCAGTCGCTTCTAACTCTTTGTCACTTCATGGACCAACCCATGCCAGAGCTCCCTGTTGGCTGTGGCCACCCCCAGCTCATTCAAGGTCAAGCCTTGGAGGATACCACCCATCCACCTTGACCTTGTTCGCTCCCTCTTCCTTTTTCCTTCCATTTCCCCCAGTATCAATATCTTCTCCAAGCTTTCCTGTCTTCTCATGATGTGGCAAAAGTACTTCATCTTTGCTTCTAATATCATTCCTTTCAGTGAGCAGTTGGGCTTTATTTCCTGGAGTATAGACTGGTTGGATCTTCTTGCGGTTCAAGGCACTCTCTGCATTTTCCTCCAACACCACAGTTCAGAAGCGTCTATCTTCCTTCGCTTATGGTCCAGCTCTCGCATCCATAAGTTACTACAGGGAATACTATTGCTTAAACTATGCAGACCTTCATTGCCAGTGTGATGTCTCTACTCTTCACTATTTTATTGAGGTTTGTTATTGCTCTCCTCCCAAGGAGTAAATGTCTTCTGATTTCCTGGCTGTAGTCTGCATCTGCAGCCATCTTTGCACCTAGAAATACAAAGTCTGTCACTGCCTCCACGTTTTCTCCCTCTATTTGCCAGTTATCAATCAGTCTGGTTGCCATAATCTTGTTTTTTTTTTTATGTTTAACTGCAGCCCAGCTTTTGCACTTTCTTCTTTCACCTTGGTTATAAGGCTCCTCAGCAACTCCTCGCTTTCAGTCATCAAAGTTGTATCATCTGCATATCGAAGGTTGTTAATGTTTCTTCCAACAATTTTAACTCCAGCCTTGGCTTCATCAAGCCCTGCACATCTCATGATGTATATTATATTACTAGTATATTGCTTATTATATTTGCAAAGGGAAGGCACTGGCAATTCATTAGTGTTAGCAGTCTTTTTCTGTAGAAACCCCTTATGACCTCTGACAGAAGATTCACCAGAATAGGTGAAAGGAGATGGTCTCCTATATACTGTCATAGATTCAGGGCTGAGCTATGGCATTTGGGTTAGAAGGGATAGATTATAAAAACAAAGCTAAAAAATAAAAAGGAAGTGGTGCAAGCAAATCTGAAGAACTGGAGAACAGTGTAATCCAGGATGTGAATGTCTGCTGAACTCTTGAGCTAGAGATTATTCATAGCGTCATCTTTTCCTGTGGATCCAGATGGAAGAATTATTTCAGGTTATAGCAGATCTTTACAAAGACAACAGCCATACGGTTACAAATGTTTTCAACGTTCATTTAAAAGATCCTATTCTTAAAGAAGACTGGAAATTTTTGGTGAATTAGGGGAAAGAAAACTACCCTAAGGATTATCTGCAATTTTCTTTTGCTTCAAGTAATTTTTTGTTGTCGTTACAAATCACCATGGCTATTATTCTAGCACATGCATATTTTAAAGCTAGGAGCCATACCATATGAAGAACTTACATTGCCAACAAATGCTTAAAGGAAATCCTTTCCTGCCCTGCCCACCCGTGTTTAATCTTCATTCAAAATGAAATGCCAGTGAATAGCTTAATCACTAGTTTAGACAGTATTAACATTCAGAGAGCAACAATGAAAATTACCAGCACGGCCTGTCACCTGCCGCAAGTAACACTCACATTGTGAAAAGTAATTTTATAGGAGTAGAGCAACAAAAACTCCTGCATTTAACGAAAACAACAATTAGTTGTGAGGTGGCCCTCTGACATATTAAAAACATATGAGAAGGGGCACAGAGCTGCACGGGTTTGCACTGCTTCTTGTCATACACACCAACATTGCCTTCGGCCAACTGTGCCTATAGAAGTTATAAAAAGGGACTCACGGTGCTACACACAACTCATCAACATAATGAAGTTTCCTTTTACAGGACTAGACTTTATACACATATTCCTTAATCATAATTCTGAAGTACTCCAAAATTCAAAATTGTCAGAATGAGAATGACACCTTTGCTTTTTGATGGCTCAATGTACACAAACATTGTTTCATACACAGTTATTAAATATATAGTATACAATTGCCTTCAGGCTATGTGTACAAGGTATATACACTGTCTGGATCCAGGTTACCTACATAATTATTTTATCATGTACAATCCACCCCAAACACTTCTGGCCTCAATTACTTTGCATAAGGAATACTCTGTAAGTCTACACGCTTCCTCTCACTATTGCTGTCAAAGTAACTGACAGTAGCCATGATTATACATTATGCTTTTTGGCAGGGAACGGAGTAGCTCTTCTAGTCCTGTGCGTATACCAAATCTTATTGACTTATTTAAACATTTATTTGTTGCTAACTGCTGTCAAATCGATCTCAACTTATGTTGAACCTATTAATAAGAGACCCTTTCATCAACTGTTCTGTTCAGGTCGTACAGATTCAGGAACATGGCTCCCTTGAAGGAATCAATTTACATCCTGCCCTATATCTAAATATCTCAAGGCAGAGTATAAAGACATCAACACCCTCATCATTACAAAAAATTCTAAAGGATTAGGTTTGTTTAAAAACACCTGTCTGATCATATTTTGGGTACTGTTCAGATACACCTGTCATATATTTCAAAGCATGTGTATGGGAAATGGGACCATTGGCATGGCAGAGCCAAGGATTTCTGATGTGCACAGTACATATTTTCTTGTCTCTCCATTCCTTAACTCATGCATGAATTCTATTTCACCACTCTCCCTCTCATCTCTGTGCATATGTAAATTTGCCTTCAAGGCTCCTGTTGACGTATTCCATTAATTTCATATGATTTTCTTAGACAAGGAATGTCCAGAGATGGTTTTGCCCATTCTTCTTCTGAAATATAGACTAAAGCACCTGGTATTCATTGACAGTACTAATCCATTTAAGAACTAACCAGGGCTGACCCTGCCTACCTTCTAAGATTAGATACAATCTGGTGCTTTTAGACCATAGGCCCTCTAGTGCCCTCCTCTCAGTTAATGGAGCACCAGCTGAGAAAGAACTTGTGCTGATTTACTGGAAACATTCCTGATATTAGGCAGTAACACTAACATACACATATTTTATGGTGGCAAAAACGAAGCACCATCCAATGACTTCATATTTTTGTTCATTAGATAGTTCATGATTATTGCAATAATCCATGTTTGTTTCTTTTCTGATGAATAATGGCATTGTTAGGGCACTCACTTTCCCCCTAGAATCAAATAGTATTCGCTAATCCTCTTCTTACAGACCTTTGCTAGTCTCACATTTTAATTATTTTAATTATTCAAAGTCACATATGTTGGCTAAAATTCCTAAAATCCTCAAACCACCATGACTGCTCACTGAGATTCTGGGAATTATATTTTTTAAAAAAAATACTTTCCAAATAATGGTGTCTGTCCTCTATGTTACCAGTGTTGGAAACCCAAGGTAGTGTCAAAGGCTATGTGCCCACAATTTGTATAAAAGATACAAAATGCAGCATACTTAGGAGCTAGCCCATTGGCTTAGTGCAGTAGATATCATCAAGTTATTTAAATTGTCCTTCTTGAAAACAGGTTCCATTCCACTCAGGCATTTTAGGTCTACCAGTTTGATTCTATAGTGGACATGTGTAAACTTGGGCCGCCTGGGTGATTTGGACTTCAACTCCCACAATTCCTAACAGCCTACAAGCTGTAGTACATAACCATAATCTGAGAGCTTAACCCCAGAATCTACCTGTTCTTCTGCCTAGTCCTCAAACCAGTTTCAAACTTTTAAAAGAAAGATTCATAAGGGGAAAGATTCAGAAGGGGAAACTTCAAATGATTCAAGAAATATTTTCTCAAGCTCTGCTCATAACTAGTCTCCTTCACTGTGCAAATCCTCAGTCACCTTTAAAACAAAAGCATAAATTTATATAGACATTAGTCCTGTAGGATCAATGAAAAAATGTTTCAATACTCATTGCAAAATTAGGGAGTGATGGAAATTCATTTCTAAAGTGTTTACAAAATTGGACACAGTCTGTATCGTGACTATAATAACTACTTTTTTATTACTTTTCATTACGTAATTGTGCCAATGGGGAAACTTTAGAGGCTGTTTTCTCTCTCATTGTTTAAGTTATTGCCATTAAACTTACTAGGATTAAAGAACACATTTACCATTGTCAGCCCATCAAGTTTTAGAATATTTCACTCATCCACTGATTTTTTGGGGAATTTAAAAAGTTTTTTTTTTACAAACAACATTTAAAAAAATCTACAAGAACTATCTCCATGAATTTTCTATACAATAACACAAGACAACACTTCTACTGATTTTTTGGGATTTTTTAAAAAGGTTTGACCATTTTTTTTAAAGTCACAACAGCTATCTCATCGAATGTCTTTAAACAATAGAACTTCAATTAAGGGATTTCTTCCCAGCCCAGCACAGATTTACTTACTAGTATTGAAGTATCCATCAGTCTTCTTTGCAGATTCAACAATTTATTGGAACTCAGGTTGGCTGCTCTAGGAGGCACAAATCTCTCCCCTATTGGGGTTTTCTGATGCTGAGCAGAATTACTGGGAAATGTAGTTTTGGACAGGCCTTTTGAATTCTCTGGCATAGGGCTCCTCACCTTCCCAAACTACATTTCCCAGAATTCTGTGCTCTCTCAGTCTCTTTCCTAGCCCATTCACTAGTCCCACCCTGCTGCTTTCCTCTCCTCATGGTGAAAGGCAGCCTATCTTTTCTTAATTTAAAGAAGAATGGCAGCCTTTTTGGCTTAATCTCACTTGTACTGAAAATAAAACTGATTTCCAGACATTATAGAATTTAAACAAAAAAGTATTGGGTGAGTTTTGATTCTTAAGTTTTTTCTTTCCCCACCTGTTTTTCTTGATATCTGTTTGTATCTTATGAATTACATATGATTTACGATTTAAAAATGAAGATTTGCACACCCCTAATAGACATAGTAAAAATTCAAAATTGGGTAGGCTTATAAATGGACATACTGAATGTAGGAAAAAAAATTGGTTTTAAAATAACTACAATTTATTTTGGAAATGTTGGAGATCTGTTGTACATACCTGATCATCTGTTTTTTTTAAAAAAAAAAATTAAAATATAACTATCTTAAAATAAGTGAGCACAAAAAGAAATGGTTCAAGGATGCCACTGGCATGTAATGGTCCCCTCTTATACTTGTGATCTGTGAATTGCCACTCAGTTTTATATATACACTTGGAGAGAGAGACACACTTGTTTGGCAAGGAAAAAGTTAAATCTGTTCCAGTATCAATTTATACACTGCTTCCAGATGAGACTTTCATTGTGTCCTTGCTGTGCTTCAAACACAGTATTTTACAGAAGATACCAGTTATGGATACCTAAGCACATGCAAACATCCTAAAGTAGGTCACATTTTAAGAGGCCTGTATAGTATTACAGTACTTGAAATTGAATAAAGTCTGTTGCGGAGGGGGAATCGATCTGCAGCTCTAAATTACAATTGTGCGTAAATCTAATATTGCCTTCAAATGTTATTGGCTTGCATCTATCCTGCATATCATGTTCTTCTATTTTTTGTTTCCTGTAGGAAGAAATATTCTGGAGGGAAAAAACATAAATAGCTGCACAACTACAGTGTTCTTTCATTGGTAGAATATGGAACTACTTCTGTCTGGAAGTGGCTTTACACCATACCTTTGAACTGTCCCAATTTAGCAATATCTCAATCAATCCTCTGTTGTCCCATTTTTTGAGTTGCTTTTAAAATGCCTAAGTTTCTCTTCTTTTTTCTATTTTTCCTTCTTTGCCCTCAGGTTACTTCAATTAAAAAGTAGTTTGCACTCAATTGATTCAATTGGGATGGTGCAGAGGAAGAGGAGAGGAATCTTTCTTATCCCAGTAGACCCTTTAATTTGAGACCTGTCTTGCTTTTACTAGAGGTGTCCAAACAACGTCTCTGGTAAAAGTAAATTAATGTGGAGTAAACTGGGTTTTACCAGTTAACTTCGGATTAATTAAACACCTCAACAAACCTGGACCTTAATGAAAGGCCCGGGTTTGTTGAGGTGCTGGGTCAGTGGGGACTGTCTGCCGGGACAGCTTGCTCAGTCCTGGGGGTCAGTCCCCACAACCATCTTGGTTCTACGGACTCCAAAAAGCCTGCAGGAGTGGGATGGCACCCCCCCCCCTCCAGCCTCCTGTCTGGGTCCCACAACATACTAGAGAGGTTTGCCAGGAGCACAGGCCTCTCTCTACAGTCCTCCTGGCATGAGAAAATTGCACATCAGGAGGTGGGGTAGGAGGAGGAGGGATTTCAGTACATTTTGAGGGGCAAATGGGGGGATTAGGAGTGACTGGAGGGCATACTGGATCAACCTTTGGTTACCATGTAGCCGCCACCCCCAAGGGAAAGCCCAGGGTTTGGGTCAGGGTGGGGATTACAACCTGCATGGAAGTGGGTTATTTTAACGCATTTCCATGTGGGTTTTAGCTATGTGTGGAAGTACCCTCAGGCAAATGCAACTGCTGCAACCTTTCCTGAATTGTCTGCTGTTCCTCATTAGCAACATTTCCCATCCAGTTTTTATTAAAGAAGAAAGTTATTTATTAAAAGGATATATTGAGTGTAATGAAGATTGAGTGAGATTAAGGGTGCATCTACATTGTATAATTAATGCAATTTGACACTACTACATGCTAAGGCTCACTGCTATGGAATCCCGAGATCTGTAGTTTGTTGAAGCACCAGCACTCCTTGGGAGGGAAGGCTAAAGACCTTATAAAAGGACAACTCCCACGATTTCATAGCACTGAGCTGTGGCAGTTAAAGTGATGACCAAACTGCATTAATTCTACAGTGCAGATGCTGCCTTAGAATGAAAACGTGAATGAGAAAGAGACTGATTGACTGATTTCAGTCCAAATTCTGCTGACTTCCATTACTTAAAAACTGGCATATTATTTTAGCATTCCCTTACTTGGTGCCATTCAAATGTATTGGACTATAACACTAATGTTTTCCCCTAACATGGCGAGTAACTAGAGATGATGGGAGTTGTGATCCATAACAGTTGGTGGGTGTCAGCTTGAAGAAAAACACTTAAACAGGAGACTTGTTTTCTTTTAGATCTGGTTATTTTTAAAAAAGCTCTCTCTGCTCTCCTTATGTTAGGAATTCATATGCTAGGAATTCCAACAGATTGAATTACAATGATTTATTTTTCTCCCAATGTGACTTTATTCCGGGAATGTACCTTTAAGAGTTACTATAGCAATGCGAACTGCTGTTGAAACTGTAAACATTAATGATGACTTGGAAGCGGACCCTGCAAAAACATCTCCCTCCTCTGGAGCAAGTCTCGCAACAACACTGCCATAATATGCAACTCCCACTGAGCGAACACCAGGATTCAGAGAGTTTTGTGCACATACATATATATTCCCTTGACATCCTAGATAGATAGTTCAATTTCACTGAAGAGAAAATAATACATTCTAATTTTGTAAGAAACCAAAGTTCCTGTTTCAGCATATTTTGAGCGTTGGGCATGTATTTTAGGATTCTGCGAGGCTGCATTTAGAAAAAAAATAATGTGCTTGCCAAATCCAATGCTCCCTGCACCCCCATTGCTATTTTTCTTCTTTCTTGTAGAAATACAAATGCCAGGTCTGAGACCTGGATTATATGCTGTTTTAATAGTCAGGGAAGCAAAGACTCTTGAGACTTTTGGATATTCATATAGTTGTTGGCTATGTATTTTGTCAGGCAAGCTTCTAGATACAATATTAGTCATCGTCAGCTGATGAATGTTTAGGAAATGGTCTCTCGATGGTTGGGCAATTCTCTGTATGTTCTCAATGAAATTCTCACCGGAGAAGATTGCTGTGGAAGTACATAGGGAGGTTTTTTTGTGTGTGTATCAGGAGTAACTTGAAAAACTGCATGTTGCTTTTGGTGTGAGAAAATTGGCCATCTGCAAGGACGTTGCCCAGGGGATGCTTGGATGTTTGATGTTTTACTATCTTTGTGGGAAGCTTCTCTCATGTCCCCACATGGAAAGCTGGAGCTAACAGAGGAAGCTCACCCACTCTCAGGATTCGAACCATTGACCTGTTGGTCAGCAGTCCTGCCGGCACAAGGGGTTAACCCATTGCACCATCGGGGGCTCCAGGTAGGTGGGTACTTGTGTACGAGAGGCCCCCAAAACAGTACAGTTGGTCCTCCATAACTGTTTTCACAGATGCAACAATTCATAATATGAAAATATATTTTTAAATGAAATCTTGATTTTGCCATTTCATATAAGTCGTTCTATTTTACTGTGTCACTGTGTGTAATGGGACTTGAGGACCCATGGGTTTTGATGCGGTCCTGAAACCAAACCCTACTTAATAGTAAAAGGCCATGGTGGCTGAGAGTTTTAAACATAAAAGTGGGTTCAGAATGCTATTCTGGATTTCTGTGAAAATTAGGGTGATACATTGGGGAGGGCTGCTAAATCATGCTCAGGGGAGATCTTTGTTCCCACCAAGCACATAAGAAGAACATTGTTGGATCAGACTAAAGATCCATCTAGTTCAGCATTCTGATCACACAGTTGACTTATACAGGCACCCATAAATTGATGAAACTGACCATGTGAGAAAGGAATACACACTAAAAAGTCAGCAGAAGAAAAATTCTTCTGTTTTTGGAGTCTTGGTGATAGTGATCAGCCACTTGTCTGTGGGAAGCTTCAAGCATGGGATCTGAAAGCCAGTGCTCAGTTTTCCTCCAGCAAATATTGCAAATACAGTAGAAGCCTGCTTAACTGAGCTCCACTAATCTGAGCTTCTGTATTATCCGAGGTGCCGGAGGAAGTTCCAATGCAAGATTTCTTCCCCCCATGCCTTCCTTGTTTACCTTTGAGGAGCTCAAAGGCTCCCAAGAGCTGCTCTTAGGGGGCGGATGGCAGGGCGGGCTCCATGTAGAAGAGAGCACAGAGTTGCAAGGAGGCCTGAGAGGAAGCCGCTGGCACCATCACCACTGTGCGGAGGGAGCTCGAGAGAAGGAGAGGGAGAGGGAAGAGGACCTTTATCTCCCTCTTCCTCCGGTTGGAAGATGCGAAGGAGGAGGCAGCAGAGGGGGATGCAGAGGCAGCCATGAATGCGGCGGCGGCTTCCTCCTGGGCCTCCTTGCAGCTCTGTGCCCTCTTCTGCATGGAGCCCACCCTGCTGTCTGCCGCCTCAAAGCAGCTGGTGGGAGCCTTTGAGTTCCTCAAAGGTAAACAAGGAAGGTGTGGGGCAAAGAAATCTTGCATTAGAACTTTCTCCAGAGCCTCCCTCCCTCCCTTGAGGCACCTTCTCTGTGGCCTGGCCAAGCCCCCGGATTGGATAATAGCCCCCCCCCTCATTATCTGTCAAATTCAGTTATCCAAGATTGGGCCCGCCCATTTAACTCGGTTAAGTGGGACTCTACTGTACTCATGTCTAGAAGTTTTTGCCAAAAAAATTGACCCCAAAGACACATGGTTGAATTATCCATGTGTCTATGTAAGTACTGCAACTTAACTCTTATCCAAAAAGGAACCCTGGTGAAAGGCCCGGGCTGTGGCGCAGGCTGCTGAGCAGCCAGCTGCAGCCAGCTGCAAGAAATCACTCTGACCAAGAGGTCATGAGTTTGAGGCCAGCTCGGAGCCTATGTTTGTCTCTGTCTTTGTTCTATGTTAAGGCATTGAATGTTTGCCTTATATGTGTAATGTGATCCGCCCTGAGTCCCCTTCGGGGTGAGAAGGGCGGAATATAAATACTGTAAATAAATAAATAAATAAATAGGCAAGAGCTTTGTTTGTCCTGGAAAAGCCTAAAAGAAGCACTCTGCTTGCAATGATGACATGTCTGAATGCTTGGGTGGCAAAAACATGGGAGCAGCAACAGCCAGAGGCAACTGGCCTGTGGAGGCATGCTGGCACTTGCCCCTTTCTGTGGAATGACCCTTGACATATCCACAGGTCATCTCAGAATCTGTACATTCAGCTCCAAAACAGTTTTACACCACTTTAAACACATGGTTCAATGCTATGGAATTATGGGAGGTGTTGTTTGGTGAAACACCTACATTTGTTTTTGCTAAAAACTGCAAAACTACAGCTCCCATGATTCCATACCATCCTCTGATACTGGAAGGTATCCACTGCAACCTCGACTTAAGAGCACCCCAACTTAATAGCATTTTAAGTTAAGAGATGTTGCTCAGCCCAGGTTAAGCTTTGACATATGAGCAGCATTTTAAGTTAAGCGCTTAGTGCCAGAGAGAGTGTTAGCATGAGACTACAGGGCTTTAGGGCTTCAAGGGAGCAACCTCTGTGCCTTAATAATAATTTTAATAACATTTCAATGGGAAAATTCACTTTCAGATAAGAGCAATTTGAACTAAGAGATCAGGCATGGAACAAATTAAACTCTTAACTCAAGGTAATACGTATTCATCACGGCTAGTAGTCATTTCAATGATCCTTCACAAATTTGCCATATGTATATGTGTGTGTGTGTACATACTGCAAAAGTACCATAAATTTGCTCTGTCCTGTTAGCAATGTGTTTCTATAAATCTGGAGAGAAGGATGAAAATCAAAGAAAATTACTCAGTTTGCCTTTAAGCTTAGAAAACTTTAGGAAAATGGAGGATAATCCTGTGAATGCAGTATAATGTAGAGGAAGTGTTTAAATGGGTAACTGGAAATTAAATGAGGGAAGGAAGGTCTAAGAAAAATGTCTGTGGCAACAGTCACACTGGTCATGGATGGGGCTGCCCAGAAGTACAGAAGGAATAAAGACAATGTGTACATATAAATGTGGGGATTTACCTATACTTGCATTGGAAAGCTGACAAGAAAGAAAAATGATGCTTCTATGAAGAACTTTCTGAAGACAAGAACTGTTCAACAAAGGAATGTGCAGCTTCAGAGAGTGGAGGAGTGTCCTTCTTCAGAGGTTTCTAAATGGAGTCTGCATAGTCATTTCTCAAGAGTACTTTGATTCCTTGCATCAGCTTTTTCAAAGGGGGCTGAAGCAGGGCTGGTGGACTTCATGACCTTGATAAAATCTGAGTGGGTATTGACTGCTTAATTGGTTTCCACACTTGTTGTAATTCCTTCAAACTTCCTGTTCTCTATTAAGTATCACTTCCTTTTTCATAGGAAACTTGGTTGTTTCTTTGTAGATCAGTTCCAAGGACTGTAGTTCTTTTCTGACTATTCGTCAAAACTTCCATGGTTTGAATTTCAGGAACCAAGCCATGGGTAGTGGAGGGCATATTTCAACACTAGAGTATAACATTGTAGGGAGCCCCTGCTAAGTTATGACAAAAGCGGGTGCATTGAACACATTTCAGTGCAAAAGCCAATCATTCAGAAGTTCCATTGGTGTAATGGGTTTACTTCATTTGGGATAAATAGTTGAGATTAGACCTGGGTTCAACCACTGTGTAACTGGTCTAAAAACATGGAGAACTACTGTCTGCTCAAATAGTTTACTGAAGTAGATAGATCAATAGTCAATATAAATTAGTTTTCCCAATTTATAAAAATATTACCTATACTTGTATAGGAAGGCTGAAAAGAATTCATTATTGTTATTAAGCATTTATATTTCTTTTCAATTACAGAATGACCCACAGAATATATAAAAGAGATATTGACAAACTGGAAAGTGTCCAGAGAGCGGTGGCTAAAATGATCAAAGATCTGGATACCATGTCCTATGAAGAGTGTCTTAAAGAGCTGGGTATGTTTAGCCTGCAGAAGAGAAGCTTGAGATAGCAATGTATAAATGTGAAAGCATGTCATAAGGAAGAGGAAGAAGGCTTGTTTTCTTCTGCCTTTGAAACTAGGTCTCAGAGCATTGGGTTGAACATTAGGAAGAACTTTCTGACTGTAAGAGCTGTTCAGCAGTGGAACTCTCTGCCTCAGAGTGTGGTGGAAGTTCCTTCTTTGGAGGCTTTTAAACAGAGGCTGGATGGAAATCTGTCAGAGGTAATTTGATTGTGCTTTTCCTACATGGCAGGGGGTTGGACTAGATGGCCCATGTGGTCTCTTCCAACTCTATTATTCTATGATTCTATATGTTTAGAACATTAGAAAGTCATTTGCTTCTATAGGCAAAAAATGTACTTCATAGATGTGTAAATTACATAGTGAAAGCACTAGATGTCAAAAAGCTGCTTGTGTAAAGAATTCAACTTACTTGATATGCTACAGAGAGGGTAACTAATTTTCCAAACAATTATTTTAAATTGTACTAATATTTAAAATGGACAATTTAATTTTAATGGTAATTTAAATAGGTAATTAATGAAAGATAACAGTAATGTGTCTTGGGATGTATTAAAAATATCTTTGTCTGATGACTGAAGCGGATTGTTGCAGCTGATGGAGAATTCCTTTGCATTAGTAAAAAGACCCCCTTTTCTCAGCCAGAATCTGGCACTGGCAGTTTTCATGATGCATGGCAACCCCTGGATAGTATGAAGTTTTTTTCTTTCTTTTTTTAAAAATAATAATTTTTATTGAAAATAAAAAGAGTTTCCTTTACATAAAAAGTGGGAGAACATTTTGGTTAAAGAAAAGTAGGAAAAAGATAGGGAAAAAAGAAAAGAAAAAAAGGGAAAGGGGTTGACTTCCATCTATTCCTTGGTGGTCGTATAGATGGCAGGATAGTATGCAGAGTTTTTTTTTGTCCTTGGCCCAACTTCATTCCACATTAATCAAAGTCAGGGGATACTGCAGAGTTTACGGTTGACTGAACAGCTGGATCAGGTCCATTTCAGCACAATCTGATGTCTACATGCACACTGCTGCCATCACCCTTTCCTTGAACTGAATGACACAGGGAAGTAATCTGAGTGTGTTGGTGCCACTGCTCCCCACCAACCATGGCATTCCCTGAAAGCTCCTGGCCATCTTGGTTATATCTGAGGTCAGAACGGGATGTCCAGTTGATGAGCAAGAAGGAGGGTTTTCAAAATAATATGCCCTTTTGCTGATTGCATGGGTGTCCCCTCATGATCTCAGTAGATGTGACAGGCAATGCTCAGGCACTTACAGGAAGCTCCATGGATGGGGACCAATGGTGGCAGCAATGACAAGAGAAAAAGGGTACAGCCCAGTAGGTGGATATGGTCTCAGACCACATCACATTAAATAGATTCCCTGTCCTATGACACTTCCTCAACACAACTGACACAGAGCCTGCTGGATCTCACCCCATGATGCACATCTATTTTTGGTGGGACTGGTGCCTGCTGCATCAAGGAAGCATGGTAGGAGGGAGAAACCTAAACATGGGAGATCAACCATGTTCAGGTAGAGATTCATGTGGACAACCATTATTGGTTATGACATTATAACAATCATGGGGACAAAAAAATTATTGACACAAAATAATAATGGGAACAGGGGACAGCCTGGATCACACCAAAAAGCTATGCTTTCCGGCATGTGATGGGCAAGTGTGTGGTATGGGTAATCTGGGATACTGGGCAACAGATTCACTCTGTTGTTGTACAACACCCCCCCCCCGCCCCCCCACGCTGCTCCCCACATCGAGAACCTCAATGTGATGAGGTCCTCTGTCTGGTTGGACTGACTGGACAACAAAGAAGGCTCTGCATGGTGCATCTGATCACTATTACTGTCAATCCAGTCTGAAGCATAATGTTCTGAACTGGCCCTGGATTAAGCAATCAGTGTAGACATGGTCAAAGGTGTGCCTGTGTTAAAGGCATAATTCCACCAACTATTGCTCTTATGCTCAAAGATGAACTGCAGTGCCTGCAAAGCCATTTGGAATCTTAAGTAATGTTCCCTTCTTTCACCCAGTGCAAGCATAAGTTCTCTCTGGAAGACTGGGATGCTTCTTATTGAAACAGAACACCATATACAGTGTGTTAATGGTTTGCCATCCATATCTTGATAATCTTGAGAATTTTGCCAAATGGCTTTCTTGAATGACTAAGTCTTTGAATTACTTCCAGAAGGACTGGCATAGATAAAATTCATTGGAGGTTTTGATGTTGGGTGGATACTGGAGTTACTGTTTTCATCATCACACAATTTCTATTTGCATTGCTGAATCATTAGATCTGGCATTTGGAAACAGGATACATCTTAAGATAAAAACAAAAAGGAGAAGTTTACATAGATGGCTGTAGAATGGATTGTACAATGACTCCAATAAATTAAGAGAGGGAGATTAAAATGGAGAGGCAAAATGGAAACCTTTATTTCTGGGGGAAGAAAGTGCTAAAGAAGGATTGACGATCTAAAAATAGGAACATTCCATGTACATATTGGCAAAATCCAGCTTCAGAAATGAAGCCAGCTCTAGAGTAAATGAATCACCCACATTAGAGAGTAAGACAAGTCAGAACCCACCCTGTTTTCCTTGAAATCATGGTGATTGCTGCACAAACGTGGCCTTTCAGACTAAGCTGTTAGCTACAAGCTTTGGTCTAGCCTTATAGTTTCCCCTGGTGTGAACTTTTCATTTGTATGCTAATGAATGTTTAATCAAAGTTCACTTAGCTGCACAAAAGAACAAGTAATTGAAATTCTCTAAGGGGATTTTGAAACCAACCATTTAGAATCTACAAAGATGGGCTAATTATAAACTAATGGAGTCACAATTAAGAGAAAGAAGAATAGATGGCATCTGCCAAGGGTAGTGCTTGTACCACCCAACTTGTAAATGTGAGAAAGTGAAGTGTTTTCCAGACAGTTGGAAACAAGGCCAAGTTCCATGAAATACCAGAGGATTTTGAAGCTGTACTAATGCCTGATAAGTGTTGATTTACTCAGTCACCTAAAGATCGGTTTATTGGGCTTCTATGAATGGCAAAAAGATTATGCATGCTGCACCAGCTCTCTACAATGTGGTAAAAAGGTAAAGGTTTCCCCTGACATTAAGTCCAGTCATGTCTGACTCTGGGGGTTGGTGCTCATCTCCATTTCTAAGCCGAAGAGCCGGCGTTGTCCGTAGACACCTCCAAGGTCATGTGGCCGGCATGACTGCATGGTGCACCGTTACCTTCCCACTGGAGCGGTACCTATTGATCTACTCACATTTGCATCTTTTCGAACTGCTAGGTTGGCAGGAGCTGGAGCTAACAGCAGGCGCTCATTCCGCTCCCAGGATTTGAACCTGGGACCTTTTGGTCCGCAAGTTCAGCAGCTCAGTGCTTTAACACACTTTGCTACAATGTGATGGCAAACAAATCAAGAACTCTTGAATAAAACAGATAGTTTGCTAGTGTGAGATAGAATATCATAATTTAATTTCAAAACAGAGTATGCCTGAGCTGTATGGAAAACCTACTCTTCCAAACACTTGACATGTTCAGTGGGATGAAATCTGTGGCTGCCTTTAGTCTCCACAAATATTGTAGAATCAGACCATTTTAAGCCAATAGCAGTGGCTTGATATTATGGAACCAGGAGGGTTGTAGCACCAACACTCTTTGTTTAAAAACCTTGTAAAATGACAGCTCCAATGATTCCATAGCATTGGGCCATGGCAGTTAAAATGATGTCAAACTGCATTAATTCCAAAGTGTAGATGCACTCCTGTTAATGTCCAACTGCTACTTTGCTTTGTACCAAAATTATGCTCTCCTTTTTTGACACTTGCATAGCACACACACACACACACACACACAATCCAGATACAGTTAGCTCTGAACAAAACTCCCCGTTCTCTCTGAACAGGTCACTACCATAGGAAGAAAACCATCTGAGACGATGCCACAATAAAATGCGGGAACTCGCATCCCACTCTATTCTAGATACCAGACATTTCTATGTTGTCTGATTCTGTTACTGACATGATGTACTCCCCCTTCTTTCCTTCCTTAGTTGTGTCCTAAATGTAAGGTGGCTCATGCTGACTCATCCTGATTTTTTAAAAAGGGTCCATAAATGGATGGTTGTTCTCTTTGACTTGGAAATATTTTTAGCTAGTTATTCTATAATAATCTTATGGGATTGTTTTGTTATTGCATTCCAGCTCTTAAATAGGAAGAAGATTTATGCATTTTCTTGTCGTTGGCACAAAGACAGGAACAAGGCAGTAATAATCAGAATGGCTTTGGAGACCACAGTGGAGTGGAACGGTTTACAGTCACCATTATGATCAATGAAAACTGGCACACAGCCGCTTTCTTTCTGCCTTCAGTGCAGTTATGGAATTTAAATAAAACTGCCTCAAGGCAGCTGCAAAGAGTTACCAAGCTTTTTCAAAGAACACCATAATATTATGAATTTGGTCTGGAATTTTTTAAAATGCCTTGTGAAACAGTATCATGTCTTTGCTTTGTTTTGTTTCTTTAATCAAATAAATCCTGTATCCTCAGCAAAGTGCAATATGCAAAATGACTCTCTGGAGGATGAGAGTGAAGATTTTTGATTGCTTCATAAGATTTCAGAAGGAAACATTTTTGTATTGTGATGTTTTTGTTCTAGAAAAGCAATAGGAAAGTTTTTCATTTCTGTTTGGACTTCTCTTTGGTGCTGACTTCCGATCTGCCCCTTTTAAAACATCGTATTTCAAAATAGTGAAATCTTCCTGCCAGAAACAAATAAAATTGTTCAGCTTGTACTTTCTAGAGAGCAGGAAAAATTCATTCATTCAGAAGGAATTGTTCTTTTCCTCCCATCAATGTGGTGTGAAGTGAATAAAAGATACTACCGTATGTTGGTTTCCTTGCCGAGTTCCTGGAAGAAAATTTGTAAGCAACATTGGTCCCATCTAAAACAACCAAATGGAAGAAAAAGCAAATCAAAGTAAAACAGCTTTGCTCAGTTATAGGAAGAGACTAGAAATAGTGTTCCTGTGTAAACACATAATTGTCAACCATGGTTGCAAGATCATGTATGACTTTCCATAAGAAAACTTGGAACTTAGGGCATTCCAGACATGTCTGTAAATATTACACTGCTCTGTTTATACTCTGTGGCCTGAAATCACATTATATGGACCACTGAAGGTCAGCACTTATAGAGACTTTAGTCACTTGTTAACTAATTGCTCTTCCTTCATCTTCTGTGCTGTAAAATTATAACTTTTGTTTCACTTGTTTGACTAAAGTCACATGGTTTAAGGAGGTGGTTGCAAAACAGAGGGAATGGATTGCAAAATCTAAGTGCATTCAGATCCACTCTTAGGTAGGAGTCAAACTAGCCAGCAAAAGTTAAGCAATTCAGAACTTGTCTGCATAGATTTAAAAAATCATACTCAGGTCAGAGTCATTGCAATCTGGACACGAGGTGTTCCTGATGATTTACTTGGAATGCAGTACATTGGGCTTTAAACTGGTTCATGAACCTTGCCTTTTACCCAGTTTTCCAGAAAATCTAGATGGTTGGTTGTTTGGTCAGCCCTCCAAGGTGACATTGTATTACTGTGGAGGTAGAGGAGGAGTTAGTGGTGAGTGGAACAGGTGCATGGGAAATGACCTGGGCCAGCTGGTAAGCAGAGCATTCCCAACTGGTCCTTTCATTTCAAATTTGATGGCATGGTTGCACCTTTTTTAAGAATGTGAATATCAGTATATTAGAACTAGCACACCTCTGCTTAATAAGAAATACACATATTTACTTGCATGATGGATGGGAGGGACATGGCCAAAAATAATTTTTAAAAAGTGGAAATTGTTGTGACCAGTTATGGCAATCTCACCATGATGGATGTGGCATTAATGGAGTCACTGTGGGGTCAATGCAGAACTGGGAAAATGTGGTGTGCATCATTGTAGACAAGCTCTCACTTTCTCAACAGGCACATCTTTTTTCTAGTTTGTACTGCACTTGAGACATCACAGACGGGAGTAAAGTTCATGGGGGAAAAATGAACACAAAGAATGATTTGGTTGATCCTTCATGGACATATTGAATGTCATATGAAGCTGATTCTATCCTGTGCCCTGATGAAGTAGTTTAATTTGCAAACCTAACAGTGGCAGCCTGTAATATTACAGCCAAGATGAAACATTACCACTTGCTTCTGTATAAACTAGAGCATTGCCAATGGTTGGAATGTCAGGTATGACTGTTGAAAGAACTACCACATAGGGCTGTGCACTGATCCTTTTTTTAACGGCACGGGCATCACCACAATTTTTTGTCCACAACAGACCACATGGCTGCCAAAAATGTCTTCCTTTGGTTTCTTTTGGTTACACGTGGAGTGCGGAGAGGGAGGCAGCAGCGCATGCACGGGTTTCCCTGTGAGGCTGTGAACTCTGCTGCCTGTCTCAGCCAATCTGAAGAAGAAAACCACTCATGTGCTCTGTGTTCTAGCTCAGTGCCTTCACTGCTCTGAGGATCTTGCTTTTGGACTCAATTCCAATCTTTTTCTTTGGCAATTGCATTTATGGGCTGTGAAAGGACATTTGGGAGGGGCAGTGTTTGTTTAATTTTTGAGGTGGTTTACTGAAGGGAGGGATAGCCTGATTCCCTTGAGTCCTCACGGGGAGAATTTAATTCCTCCCCAGGTCTAGTTGAAGAATTTTAGAGGAAAGGATCTCCGAAAATGTTGTTTCCTAAGCCTGAAGCCTTAACCCAGATCTAGCTGGAAGCGATTAAAGGAAAGGATGCCAGAAACAGTGGGTTTAAAAAAAAACAAAAACAAAAAAACAGATGCCCTAAAAATGACACAAAGGGGAGCCTCATAAGTTTCCCATTGCCCAATGGGTCGGATCTTCCAGGATCTTTTGACTGTCAGACCAAAAAATTGATCCCCCCCCCCCAAATTTGGGAGGTTCCCGAAAAACAGATTTCGGGCGGGGGTACCAAAATCCAGACACCAAAAACTGCATACAGTTTAACTGAGTTGCACTACTACCATAAGCAAGCCTGCAGTAGATTTCCTTGGGAATGACTTTGGAGAAAGTTATCTATAGGAGAGGCTTTAGTATAGTGGTAAAGCACATGATCTGCTAGAAGAAAGTTCCAGGTTCAAGCCCTAGTTCCTTCTCTGCTGTAAGAGTCATTGCTGGGCAGTGTAGACCATGGGTGGGCAATTGCAAAAGATTTGAGGAGCACATTATCCCTCCAGCTGACCTTGGAGGCTGCACTCCATTGCACCTAAAAAATATGTGTAAACACACACACATAAACATACAAAATTTCACATACTCCCAAAGTCAACCAAACTTCATTTAGTCTAGGTGACATGCGGATTTTTTTTTTGGGGGGGGGGGGGTGTCTGTGTCCCAAAAGAGCAATTATTTTTGACCCCTTGGCATGTAGAGGGCCGAAAACATGTACATTCCCCTAGAGAGCAGATTTTAATATATTTATATATTTTGCCAAAGAAGACTGAAATCCTATTGGGAATTTACATCTTCATTAGTAGACATTTGTAGGAATTAAGTGAAGTGCAAGCCAATCATATCCTAGAGAGTGCATGATGATGTTGTCATGGACTCACGTGGTTTCATGAAGCCAATCAAGTACCCTTAAGAAGTGAAATGTTATGATCCTTTAATGAATGAGGTAATGATTTCAGGAATTTTTACTAAAAGACCATTCCAACATTTTTAGAAGTGAATCAAACCTGAAGGAAGAGTCCTTGGTTGAAAGTCCAGAAGAGGCAACAACATATTCATGGAAAGCAAAAAACTGCTTCTACAATGTAGAAAGGGATTCAGTTCATTCCTAAGTGAATCCACTCATTCCAATGCAATCCAGGGTTCTAATTCTTAAGTACTGTCATCCTATGATAAATCAAGTTAGCGCTGCAGAGAAGATGAAGTCATTAATGCAGAATGCAGCTTTGGGACAGCTGCCTTCTACTTTGAAAGAATAAACTTGTCAGCTTTGCTTCAAGATTCATATACTATAAATGCCTCAGCTCTGGCTGATTGGAATGCATGTAGCAGCAGGAACCAGCTTTTCAGACTATAATAATGTCAACCCACCATGTTTTTAATTTACAGTGTTCAAATGCTATGGTGGCTTGGGTTTCTTTCTTCTTCTTTTCTAGGTAATCCTCTAACAAGTTATATGACAGAATTCACAAAAAGCAGTAAAGAATAATCGGTTCCATTGACATTCATGGGAAATGTGCATCACAGATGGTTTGGGTTCTGTTTTACTTCTGTGAGGAGAATTTGAGGATGTCTCAAAGGAAACAGCAACATTGTGTATAAGACCTTTTGTGCAATTCTCTGCACGGTAGGGTATAATATAGCCCTATACACATGATGAAGACCTATCTTCAGTTTCATTTCTCTGTGTAATATAATCCTAAGGAAGTTTTCCATTTAGTATACATAGATACCCACACCTCCTCCAGCCTTAAAAGACATCTGCGTGTGCCCTAATAAAATGGCAATAAGGATTATGGCTCAAGACCTCTTCACACCAGACAAGTACAACACAACAGTTGGTCTTCCATATTTCTGGGTTTGACTTTTACAGCTTTGATTATTAATGGATTTGATTAAAATTTTATCTCTGGGAATCTTTAGGTTTCCATTGTGACTCTACAATTAACTCCTGCAGGAAGTTGACCATGGAGACATGCTGGAGGATCAGAGATTCCTAGAGAGAATGCCTCTAGGAATCTCTAGATCCTCCAGTGCAATTCTATGGTCACCTTCCAGCAGATATTGACCACAGATTTGTACTGAAGGACCTAGATGTTCTCTCTGGTTAAAAAACCCCAGATAATATATTTTTTTAAATTTGTGGTTTTTCCATTTTTGCAGTGGGCATCTACTCCTAACTACAGTGAATGTGGAGTAATGATTCTGTTGTGTGTATGTGTCTTCAAGTTTTCTGTTGACTTATGGTGATCCTGTCTATTTCATAGGGTTTTTCTAGGCAATGAATACTTAGAAGTGGGTTGCTGTGACTTTTTCAGGCTATATGGCCATGTTCCAGAAGCATTATCTCCTGAGCATAATCAGAGGTGGTTTTGCTAATTCCTTCCACTGAAATGTAGCTTCCAGCACTTGGTATTCATTGGCAGCCTCCCATTAAAATATTAACCAGGCCTGTCTTTGGTTGCCTTCCAAGATCAGATGGGATCTGGTGCTTATAGGGTATTATTTTGTTTTAGCTACCATAGCTCCAAACTTGGGTTTTGCAGTTTAATGAGGCACCAGAACTCTATGGTTCATTCCTAAGTAGTGTGCCTTGTGCTGGGACAGCAACAAATTCTATTTTCTAGTTATGGCACTAGTATTTTTGAAGTGCATTTACTTGAAAGTGTACAGGTTTACATTCTTATGGAGTGGACAATCAATAATAATAATAATAATAATAATAATAATAATAATAATAATAATAATGTATGCATTGTCGATGTTGCAATCCAAGGTAACAGCAGGACTGAGGAGAAACAGCTGGAAAAGCTGACACGATATAAGGATTTAAAGATCGAATTACAAAGACTCTGGCACAAGCCAGTCAAGGTGGTCCCAGTGGTGATCAGCACACTGGGTGCAGTGCCTAAAGACCTTGGCCTGCACTTAAACACAATCGGCACTGACAAAATTAGCATCTGCCAGCTGCAGAAGGCCACCTTACTGAGATCTGCACACATTATTCGCTGAAACATCACACAGTCCTAGACACTTGGGAAGTGTCCTACGTGTGATCCAATACAACAGCCAGCAGAGTATTTGCTGTGGACTCATCTTGTTGTGTTTCAAATAATAATAATAATAATTATTATTATTTATTTGTAGACCACCCTATTTCCCCAGAGGGACTCAGGGCAGTTTCCAACATATATGGCAAACATTCAATGCCAACAAAGAAACATATGAACAAATTACATCAAAACAAAATAAGTCAAAAATAAGTCAAAAATATAACAACCATTACTAGAATTTACTACCAAATAGCAATTATCCAAAAAATAAATAAAACTAGACCACCCTAATGACTACCCACAACTAACTGGCATGAAATAAATTCCAGTATCTAGATAAGCTTTAATATATCTAGACAATGTTATGTCGAGACGTATTAGTCTTCCTCCTTTCCATACACCAGGGTGCAAAGATTTTTAGCAACTTTTTAAAGGTGGTGGTGGTGGTGGTGGTGGGGGGGGGGGGGGTTGGTTGGTTTTTACTTCTTTTGGGAGGGAGTTCCAGAGGCAGGGAATAATCATGGAGAATCTCTCTTCTACCCACCAGCCATGCTTGCAACGGGAGTGGGACTGAGAGTAGGGCCTTTCACAGATGAAAACTAGGATCCATGTGGTCAAAAAACATTGGAGTGTGGTTTTAACAGCAAAAGTATAGTATTAAATTTATAACATTTCATATCTTTTAGTCCTTTCTGCTTAGTGTGTAGGTCTTGGCTCTTTCATTTGAAAGCCCTGACTCAGGATATGCATCATGTGATTTAATTCAAGCGCCCCCCCCCCCCCCCGCCTGCTCGCCCTCCAACACCGAGAACACAATTTATTTGTGTTGGGACAAATCCAATCATCCCCAATTGATCTGCAGCAACTTGGCGCCCTACTTCTTTCACTTGGACTCTTACCCTTCCATTGTTCTTTTATAGCAAGGCAAGGCAGTCATGTAAGTTTTTGCACCTCACTTTGCCAAATTCAGTCATCTTCGATTAGTAAGAGATTCACTTCTCCCAAACTTCAGAATATTCCACTTTCTCTCCATATCACTTTTGGTCTCATCACACATTTGCTCATTGAAATTGTTTGCTCCTGATTCAGCAAAAATAAATGTTAAAACAGGCAGGGAGGGAAGGGACTCAACTTCATTTAAATCAGGCTATTTGTGTTTGCAGAGAAAGCTTTTCAGGGAATACATCCAAGAAGAGAATGAGAGAAAATGTATTCTGAAAGGAAAAGGAAACAGCAGGAGCGTCCTGTATTTCTCTGCTTCTCAGCAGTGGCCACTGCCAACATCAACATAATATACTCAGAGGGTTATATTTTTCTTGTTTTTACACTCTGGTTTTGGGTTTACCCTCAGCAAATCATTGTTATCTCATCGTCTTGAGCCAATGTTGATTATAGGAATTTGTACAGCCATGCCACAACATCTCATTGTAAGAAACATAGCATGTACCACAGTGTCCTATGAAAACTTGGAAAGTTACTTTTTAACATTAATTCACCCCCACTGCTTACTATAGTGTTGATATTTTTCCATTGTTTTTAATACAACTCATTGTTTTCCTTCAGATGTTTGTTATTTTTCATTTACTATTTTTAAAACATTCTTTTAAAATTATGGTTGCTAAGAGAATGGCATGAAACATGAAAAATCCTCTAAACTGCCCATTAAGAGCAACCAGAAACTGCCACTCAACCCACCAGTAACTTTCTTACATTACTTTCAAGATATAACTTGCATATGCTGTTCTTACCATAAAAATAACTTACTACAGTTGGAAATATTGTTTAAACCTATTACTTCCAGGATTAAGATCTTAAGGACTTTATGATAGAAACCCATAATTCCACAAGAATTGTGTTAGCATAGATAGTGGATACATATTGTTTGGAACACAGCTGACACAAAACCAAATGTACAACTATTTCAAATGGGGCTCTGTGCTGACTGTGTGGAGGAAGTGTGGTAGAAGGGGAAAACTTGAACATGGAAGACTGCATGTGTTCAGATTAGGAATAATGGGGATAATGCAGGTGCACACCAGAAAACTATGTTTTCCAACGTGTGATGGGCAAGTGGTTGGTGCAGGCAATGCGGGGCACTGGGTGACAGATTCCCCCTGCTGCCACACTGCCTTGCGGGCTTCCTTGATATCCCCCGCATCAAGGACTTCAGTGTGATGAGGTCTCACATCTAAAAAACAACTCCTCTGTCCCCAATGATAAAAGTGGCTGCTGAGGAAACAAAACTCAAGGAGTTATATTGTGAAAACCCAGACTTCTTTAAACCAGTCTGTGTGACCTGAGTCATATCTTTGAAAGCATCTTCAATATCTCATTGAAAGGCAAAATAATAGTAGTGATGTAAGCACCTGAGAGTAAGGAATGTTGCTAGTCTATATGGCATTCACCCTTGGGAAAAAATGTTGGGAACGGTGTACCAACCACGGCAACATCATTGGAAATTCCAGCTTACTCAGTTCAAACTGAGTAAAATAACACACAGTAAAATCACCATTTCTACACATTTAAGAAATGGCAACCCACAGTGCCCTTCATAGAATCATAGAATTATAGAGTTGGAATAGACCACATGGGCTATCTAGTCCAACCCACTACCATGCAAGCTTTTGCCATTTCTAAAGTGTTGTTTTTTCCAACAATTCCAAAGCCAGTTGGCAATAGACCTATTTTTAATTTCCCCGCATAGAGATGGACAAAATGGCCAATTTCCCCATATGATGTTATTCCCTGTTGCCCGCTTTTGTTGCCTGCTTGTAAATAAACAATGATGCTGTGTATGGGAACGGTCAAAATGCCCATTTCCCCAGATTGCCAATGCAGAGGCTTGGGAAAAGGGTGAATTTAAAACCTATGAAGGCCAATGCAAAGGCTCTGGGAAAGATGAGGGTTAATTTAAAACCACTTCCTAAGATCTGGGGGTGATGTTTTTTTTAAAAGATAAATGATCTAAATTCTGGAGGGACAGTGGGAAGAAATCTCAATGCAAACGACCCCAGGGAATGTGCCGCCTTAAGAAAGGTTCTTCTGTTTCAGTGGAAGAGTCTTGAGTGCAAATGACCCCATGGAAAGTGCCACCTTAAGAAAGATGCCTTAAATCTGCTTCAGTGGAAGGGTGTTGAAGGCAGCGCTGCCTTGATGGATGCCTGTTTTAAAAAGTGTACTGGTATCTTTGAAATGGGAGGAGTAATGGCTTGCCCATGTGATGCGAATTAAGTGGATGCTTGAGTTAGAAGTTGGAGGCGATTTTGTGTTATGCAAATGAGTAAATTTTTTCATAGGGTTGTTGTATGTCTTTCAGGCTGTGTGGCCATGTTCCAGAGGTATTCTCTTCTGATGTTTCGCCCACATCTATGGCAGGCATCCTCAGAGGTTGTGAGGTATGGAAAAACTAAGCAAGGAATGTTTATATATATATATATGTGGGAAGTCCAGGGTGAGGGAAGAACTCTTGTTAGTTGGCCAGCGTAAATGTTCCAATTAATCACCCTAATTTGCATTGAATGGCTACATCTACTAGCTACTTTCTGCCTGGGGGCAACTGCCACTAGTTCCCATGTCTCAGAGTGTTGCTTCTTATTTACTGTTCTGATTTTTGAGTTTTTTAATACTGTGGACGAAACATCAGGAGAGAATACTTCTGGAACATGGCCACACAGCCCGAAAGACATACAACAACCCTGTGATCCTGGCCATGAAAGCCTTTGACAACAATTTTTTTCATCTTCTTTAAAAAAAGGACCCCCTCTTTTCCTCATTTTATCCCAGTCCTTGTGGTGAAGTCCATGGTAGCACCATACTGAATGGTGTGTGGCATGGAGATGCTATTCACCTGCAGCATACTTTTTTCTTCCTTCTCAGCTCCCATCCTCACTACAGAATTATGGCAGTTTGACACTTCTTTAACTGCCCTAGTCCCATACTATGGAATCCTAGCATTGTAGTTCGTTGTGGCACCAGAGCTCTCTTGCAGAGAAGGGTAAATAGCTCACAAAACTACATATCCCAGAATTTCATAGCATTATCAAAAAGGTATAGAAAGAGGTTTCCCATTCCTGCTCTACATGCTTACTTTTACAAAGCCTTATCCATTTATTTTATAAGATCATGCACACTATTATTTGATTTTTCAGGAATTAGGGATAATCATTTGACACATGGCAGATGATGCTTCCCTTTAAACTGATAAACATCACTTTTTAGCACATAGATTGCAAAATAACTGGCAGCAAGCCGTTTCCTTCGCTCCCTGTGTGCTTCTTGTTAAATTTAAGACCTATTATGAAATCTATTTCAAAGAACCAATGATGAATTCTGATGTGGCAAGATATTTTTGTGACTGCTCTTTGCTCTTGAACATGCAGCATCATCTGTTCCAGGAAAGCATCACTGAAGACAAACAGAACTTCTGTGCAAGTTGCATTTTTGAAGGAGTGTGAGTAAAAGAGAACACCAGCCATAGTTTACCTCTCCACAAGTATCCCTCAAATAGCAGTAAAACAGCCACAAATTAGGCTGGAAGTGATGTTAGAATGTGGAGGGCCACTTGGAAGATATGAAACCCTGAGCAACCTCCAAGTGGACAGTGCCAGCATTGATGTTGAAGTATCCCAGCATCAGTCCCAAGACTTAACTCAGAAAGGGAAACTATTGAGCAGTGGCCGACCTACCTTCTGATGGACATCCGTGGACCCAGAAAACTGTGGGATGGGGTACCTAATCAGAGGAATGGAATCCTGGTTGGCCACTGCAACTCTGTCTTTCTAAGTCTCACCTGCTGCAGCTCAGAGAACACCAAAACTGAGAGAGATTAATAATGTTCCCCCACATTTCTTTACAAAAAATACTCTCAATTTGCTTCAGCAAAGGTACAATCTGAAAAAAAATAATCAAAACTCTTGTTCACAGATTCTGACCATGTGTAGTACTTCTTGTTGAGTACAATTGGAAAATTAGAGATTCATTCATCTTATTAATCAGTTTAATAATAATAATAATAATAATAATAATAATAATAATATATTTTATATTCCACTCTATCTCCCCAAGGGGCTCAAAGTGGATTACAAGTACATATACGGCAAACATTCAATGCTGTTTTGACAACTGACAAATATAGACAATACATAAACAGAGGCAAGCCTCTGAGAAATCCAATGTGATGTAGTGGTTTGAGCACTGGCTTGTGACTTTGGAGACCAGGGTTTGATTCCCAAATCAGTCGTGGAAAGTCACTGGGTGACCTTGGGTGAGTCAAATATTCTCAGCCACAAAAATCAGCCCCAGAAAAAGATGTATTAGAACCTTTCTTAGGTAAAGCGTAAAGGTTTTCCCCTGACATTAAGTCCAGTCATGTCTGACTCTGGGGGTTGGTGCTCATCTCCATTTCTAAGCCGAAGAGCCAGCGTTGTCCGTAGACACCTCCAAGGTCATGTGGCCGGCATGACTGCATGGAGCGCCGTTACCTTCCCACCAGAGCAGTACCTATTGATCTACTCACATTGGCATGTTTCCTGTTGGCAGGAGCTGGAGCTAACAGCGACCGCTCACGCCACTCCCGGGGTTTGAACCTGGGACTTTTCGGTCTCCAGCTCAGTGCTTTAATGCACTTCACCACTGGGGCCCCTAAACCTTTCTTAGAAAAGTAAAAATAAATACTGGAAATAGGTGTGTGGATGTGGCCCAGGTGAGTCCATAACACACACACACGAACAAACACCCACAACACTTTCTTCATCTCCGGCATCTGGAGGCTGTGTTCGACTTGGCCATGGGGAAGTGCTGTTGTTCCATTCTTCCATGCCGAGGAACCATATCGTCCATGGACGCCTTCTGCTGGCATGTTTTTCAAGAGTGCCTGTTACCTCCCCACCAAAGCAGTACCTATTTATCACATTACTATTTTCGAACTGCAAGGTAGGCAGAAGCTGGGCTGACAGCAGGAGCTCACCCTGCTCGTAGCTTGAATTGCCAACCTTCCAATTGGAAAGTTCTTTTGTAGCTGGTGGTTTAACCCACTGTGCTAGCCATGGCCCCTCTCTTATTTCTTTTAAGAGAGATCCAGCATTGTGTAGTGATTTGAGCACTGATTTGTGACTTTGGAGACCAGGGTTTGATTTCCCACTCAGCTGTGCAAAGCCACTGGGTGGCCTTGGGTTAGCCACACACTCTCAGCCACAAAAATCCCATTACCTTGATTATTACCTTGATCATGATTATAAGGTGGAAATTACTTGAAGGCACAAAAGAATTCTCTGTAATTCTCTGTTGAATGTAACTTTCCTGCTTCTTGGTAGGGGGTTGGACTGGATGGCCCAGGAAGTCTCTACCAACTATAGGATTCTATGATTCCAGAAGTATGCCTACCTTACATTACTATGTTTTTGCATAACTTTTTATTTAAATGAAGTTAAATTATGTCAGAAAACCGGCAATTAACTCCAGTCCCCAAGAAGAGAAGATGACTAATATGGAACAAATAAATACCAAACAGGCATTAATGTAGCATCCCATGAAAGAAAGCAATAAAGTGGGAAGCTCTTGGTTAAAAGTATAGGTGTTGAAAAGGCTTTGGAAAACAAACTTGCCAAATGCCCAAGAGAAATTAACCACAATTATACTCATAATGGAGAAAAAAACCTCATAGTACAAAAAATGGTTAACAACTATTCTCTAGGGGGGGGAAAGAGTAAACTAATCTCTGGTTAAATTCCTATGAAAATGTGGCAGCAACCATGGCCATTCGTCCCCTTCCTGCACTTCTGGAGTAACCTTATGAGAAAGGACATGTGGAATTTAAATGCAGGAGCATCCAATACAAAAAGGCCAGGTTTTGTGCTTGTCTGCAATATTTTATGAACATTCAAACAATTTGGGAAGAAGAGGCAGAAGTTCTGGTTCCATGTTTCTCTGTACCCTCTAAAACCATTTCCAGTGGATATTTAAGAACCAAGATACCATATCATATCATCAGTATAAGCAGTGGTTTTGCATGTGGCATTGCTGGTTTGTTGATTATATAAGTATGTTCCATTTTTTAAAAAGAAAACATTGATGGGGAAAGAGTATGGGATTTGAGTGACTCAGTGTTTGGATGAAGACTGTACAGCTGTTTTAAGAAGCAGTTAAAAAAAACAGCTAATGTTGGCTGTCTTGGAAACCAAGCCTATTAAAGAGATGAATTTTGTTTATTATCATTTAAAAAGTTCCAGTGGGGTTACATCTGACACCATCACTTTGCAACAGCAGTGTGCTCTCCAAGTTGCTAAAATGGAGTGGCACTCCAGTTTTTGAACAGCCTTGAACTATATTAATGGCTATCTCCAAAACAAACACAGGCATGCAGAGGAAGTGAGGCATTGGAGAGTGGCTGAGAAAACAGGCAAATGTACCAGAAGGACATCAATGTCAAGCCAGCTAATAAAATCTGAATGTTTACACAGGGAGACTACAGCAGGGGGCTGCTACAGAGGCAGAAGACTTGGTAAAAGGGACCAGGAGCTTCCAGTAAGACAGTCAGGACTATCTCACATTTGGTGTTCACAGATAAGAAAGGTCTATAGCCCAGTGATACAGCACACACTTTGAATACAGAAGGTTCTAAGTCCCATCCCTGGCATGCCTACACAGGGCTGGGGAACCCCCTGAAATCCCGGAGAGCTGCTAACAGTACAAGATAATATCAAGTTAGAGGAACCAAAGGTTTGACTCAGTATAAAGAAGACACACATCTCCATACCTAATAAACCTTTGGGATGGGCAAAACAATATAAAAACACTAGGTGCAACAACAGGAAACTCTGCAAAGTCTTGGATGAATGGTTAGGAACATGGACCTTGTCTAAAAGCCAGATTAATGCTCATGACTGGAGGAAGAGCCGCTTAAATCAGCACAGTCAAGAGAGGCTGCAAGATGTATGATGGAAGTGGGCAAAATCATGTCTGTTGGCTTACCACCAGCTGTTCTGTGCATCTTTGGACACCTGACGTTTATCAAAAAATCAAACCTCAAAATATGAATTATGAAGTACGGTTCCATTGCCTTTTCCAGTTCACCCTGTGATAAGCCCCCATGAATTCCTTTTGCTTCACCACACCTTGTACTCCAGGAAATGACCCCTAAAATTATAATAACCCTTTCACAATGAACTGTAAGACTTGGAGGGAACATACAATGGATTTTGTCATAAACTCTTGAGTTCTTTTCCTGTTTCACCTGATACAATCAATGGAGGACCTTCTTACAATGACACAATGGAGGACCTTCTTATAGTGACACTAGAGGCAATCGAAGTGGCCAGCTACTGGTCAAAGGAAAATTGGTATAATGCCAAGTTTTTAACTTTGTGGTTTTTTATACATTATAACTGCATTTTCAGTTTGCTTCTGACATAATAAGTAAAATACCTGATACAATCTGGGCTATCTGTGGGGATGGTTTCTTTCCCATGTCCTCAGCCGGGGTCATCCTTGCAACAGCCATTGATATGACCATCACCCTAAAGCACCCATTGTTTTTGGACTAACCCCATTGTATCCACCAGAGCCAGACTATTAAGACCATCAAAAGGCCTATGTCCATTGCAACACATTCATTCCTTTCTGATCGTACTCTTCTCAAGGGGGAATCAATTAACTGACAGACAATTCAAAATAATCCAATGACAGTTTATTCAAGTTTCCTGCCAAAACAAGAGCCAATCAGCAATGATGTCAGAAGGAATCTTGGACCAACCACTAAGCCAGACACTTCCTAGACCAATCAAGAGCTAGTGCAGGAGTCTTGAATAGTTGTCAAAATACAATAAATATGCCCTCCATTTGCAATTGCAGTATGTCAGTTCTTTGAAGTTGTTTTTCTACTGACATCCTCTCTGACGATTGAAAATAAACCTCTGAATTTGCCTTCAATCCATCTGTGTCTTATTTGGCTTTCTGGGAAGCTAGACACACAGGCTCTGAAGCTGCAGCTTTTACAGAAGCTGAACACAACATGAAGAAGCAACAAGGTAGCAGGACCTGGAATGAAATGTGGCTTGGCATGACTGCACACCAAGGAATCCTATTGGCAGTCCCAACTCGAGTAAACCCATTGGATCAATACTTTAGGGGTAGATCAACACATAATTCCCATTTATTTATTTACCTCATTTATACACTGCCCTTCTCATCCTATAGGGGACTCAGAGCGGCCTTACAATAGGCAACAATTTGATGCTGCACAAATACATACAAATAAAATAAGCAAATACATTAAAAGCCCAAAGGTTAGAAACATCAAACATTAAAATAAATAATTAAAACCACGTAGTCTAAGATCATTCAATTTATCTTGTCCCTCTGGAAGTACTTTAAGGGCCAAATCCAGTCTATTGTTAACTAAAGGTAGACTTATTGAATCAACAGGAATTTGTTAATCAACTTAACAGTTAAAGTTATTTCATGTTACCTTCTCAGTTTTTTAAAAATCCAGTGATATTCATTCCATTCGCCCAGTATGCCCCCTTCTATAGTGCCATATAAAATCCAGATTATTTGTTTTGAACAGGATTATATGACAGTGTAGAGTAAGATAATCTAGTTAAAATCAGATTAAGTGAATTATATGCTTTGATAATCTGGATTAGATGGTAGTGTAGAAGGGGCCTGGGACTGCTTTAGTTGGCACTAATTGGATTTGCAGAAGGGCCAAGGGTAAAATCCAGAGTTACTTTTTAGGACTATAATTGCCAGTTTTTCATCCAATAGGAGCCAATTTTTGATTCAAGGAGTCATCTTTCCTTCTGCGAAAGGAACTTTTCCAAACTATGGTAAAGTCCAATATAATACTTCCCACTCAAGAAAGTGATTCCATCAGCAGAATGAGTTGGGCAGCAATTCCATGAGTTATAATCAGTCAGATGTTTAAAATAGCCCATACTGGTTGCTGCTATTGGATTGGTGTTGAATGATGGAATTGAATCCCATAGTATAGCTCGATATTGTCTGAAGACATTCTATTGGCCATTATCAAAGGAAAATATCTGAGTAGATGTATGCATGATTTCCTCACATCTGTGTTTTACTCAAATTCTGTAGCAGACAAACTATGATGGATGGTATGAAGCCATAGAGAAACCAACACAATTAAACAGGATGGAGTTAGTCAGACATTGGGGTTTTGCAGTGGGCTGGAGCCACAGAATGTGGTGAACCAGAGTTGAGACACATTGCCAAATAATCATCTTATGGCCACTGCATTCTTGCAGAGCCCATACCATATAGACCAGGATCAGCAAGCCAAGGGCTTTTCCCTGGGTTTTTGAAGTCCTACAAGTACAGCTTTTCTTGGCCAGGAGTATTCCCATGTGGTCACTTTCCTTGCAAGCCACCCATAGTTTTTGGTATGTTTTCCTAGAGCACAGGCTTTTTTTGGGCTCATACTTCAGTGGGGTAAAGGTTTAGATCAGTGTTTCCTCAAGGTGTTTTGAACTTTAGCTCCCAGAAACCCCAGCCATCTTACCAGCTATTAGGAATTGTGGAAGCTGAAGTCCAAAACATCTGGAGGAGCACATTTTGAGAAACTCTGGTTTAGATGGTTATATCTCCATGAAATATATACTTGGTTTAGCCTAATCCATCCTGTGTCAGCAATTTGTGATGGATACAGGTATTGGATAACACTTTACAAAGGTGTACAAAACGTACAGTAGAAGTATCCTAGAGTTATGCCTAGGTAGTGTCCTAGTAAAATCATCCAAGTTAATGATGAATTAGAGTTGCCTCCCCCCCCCCCCCCCGCAAACTTATTTTCAACCTCAACACCTATGTTCAGGTAGATACATTATACCGGTATTTCTTTCCAAATTTCCTGCTGTCTTGTGGATTTCCTCTTCTCTAGGAACAAGGAGCAGTTTAAAAGCCCCCACTTTACTTTTTGTTAACCACTGAAATAAAATAATTTCTTTTTTGTTAAAAGTTGTTAAAATTCAATGTCTTCCTATCTGGGACAGAAAGAACTTGAGGTTTCTTTTAAATAAAAAAGAATGTAGGGCTGAAGAGAAACTGGTTTTCCCCATCCATAATATCAAGCTGTAAATCATCAGCTTAACCCTGTTTTTCTATGTAGTATTTCATGAATAGCTGCTTATTCCCTAGTAGTTCTTAGTCTGTTTGTTTCTCTCTCTCTGTTTTCTACCTATTATTGCTGATTTAGCAAGTGAGGGTAATTCTCCAAGTGCTGCCAGAAGAAGGAAACCACTATTATTTACATTACATTTTTGACACAGTTAACACCCTGATAAAGTAGATCCTGACTGTTTTTCCTTCTATGCTCTGTGCATTGTTGTAAATAAGAGGGCATACAAAGACCTGAATGTAAAACTACAGCTGAAATTTTTGTGCAAAAAGGGATTTAAGTTAAATTAATGTGGGAGGCAGAATCTTGCATTGAGCTTAGCACAATTAAGCTGATTCAACTTGAAATCTTACAGAACTGGTTACTTTACTCCATAGAACCTCATGCTGTGTTTAATGAAGCTTACCCCCAGATAAAGATTAGTGCATACTATATATACTCATGTATAAGTCTAGAAATTTTAATCAAAAAATCGACCAAAAAAAACCTTGGTTGACTTATCCATGAGTCACGTGTTGTTCCTTACCTCTTAGCAAGGAAAAGAAAACCATCCCTTTGCTGAGTATAGTGAAAGGCAGGAGCTTAGTCTGCTCCAAGAGACTCTAAATGAAACATTGGCCTGCCTCTATTGTCTCCACTCTACTGTTTCCAGCCTTTTTGAATATCTGGGTAGGAAAATGATAGCAGTGGTGGCCATTGGCCCTGAGGTAGCATTGGTGCTTTCCCCTCTCTGTGGAATATCCCTTGTTTCATCCACAGACTGCACTCTGGCACCACGAGATGCAGAGACAACCTTAAGAAATGGGGCTACAAAGTGGAGTCCGCAACATGAAACTGTGGAGAAGAGCAAACCACAGACCACCTACAGCAATGCTTTCTGAGCCCTGCTACATGCACAATGGAGGACCTTCTAACAGCAACACCATAGGCACTCCAAGTGGCCAGCTACTGGGAAAAAGACATTCAGTATTAATACCAAGTTTTTTTTCTTTCTTAAAAAAAATCTCTATGTTTGCAAATCCATTACAACCTGTACCCTCGGTTCGCTTCTGACACAAGAAATAAAAATCCACAAGTCATAACAAAATTCATAATTTTGGCCCCAAAACTTGTCCTCAATTTATACATGAGTTCAACTTGCACACATGTTTATACAGCAAGTGTGATTATTGTACAGTTATCATCTCCAGTTGCTCATGGACAGAGTCATCAAAAGAAGAATTGTGTGCAGTTCAAACAATGATGAATACATTTTGTATTACCCAGACTTGCCCTAGTTTATATTCAGGCTCAATTCCATTGTGCAGTTTTTATCTATCCTTACATCTTTAAAAAGATATCATGAGCAGCATCCCTCTTAATTTCAATTACAGTACAATGAATAGCAAAATACTTCATAAAGCATAAGAGGTTTGTTGTAAGCAAATTGTTCTCTCCACCTCAAGATCCCAGGATTTACAATGGCACAAATGAGATATGATATTATTTGTATGAATACAACTAATACGCACATTAAAACAGAGAGAAAAATAACAGTCACAAAGGAGACTAAAGAACATTGAAACTGCAAGAGCAGGGCCAGAGGGCTTCACTCGTTTCATCTTGTTGTGATCAAGATATGCATATAATCACAGAGTTGGAAAGGACTGCAAGGGCCATCTAGTCCAACCACTTACCACGTAGAAATATATAACTGAAGAACTCCCAAAATATAACCTAAACTTCAAGTCTCCTAAGAAAGAGAGTCTACCACCCTGGTAGTAATAACTCTTACAGTCAAGAAATTCTTCCTAAGATTTAGGTGGCAACCTTTTTCTTGTATAGCCATCCCTCCACATTCGTGGTTTTGACTTTTGTGGGTTTATTTGTTCATGGATTTGATTAAAAATGTTCTTTCAGGGAATCTCTAGATCCTCCAGTGTGACTCTATGGGCAACTTCTTGCAGTTATGCTGGAAAAACTAGAGATTTGAAGAGAAAACACCTCTCTAAAAATCTGTAGGAGATCCAATGCAATTCTATGTTCAAAGTCCTGTAAAAGTTGACCATAGAGTCATTCTGGAAGACCGAGACATTTCTAAGTAGATATTCTCTCTGGTTAAAAAAATAGCAGTGTCTTTATTTGCATTTTTCTTTCAAATATTTAACCATGACAATTATGTCACTTCTTAATCTTCTCTTCTCCAAGCTAACATGCCCATTTCTCTAACCTGCTCCTTACAGGTTTTGCTTCCAGACCTTTGAATCATCCTGGTTCAATATTGATGCAAACAGCAGCTTTTGTGGGGGGATTTTTTTTGGCAGCATGGCAGTAGAGAAGGAATGGGTTTTACTTTCCCCTCCCTTGAAGTTTCAGTGCTATTTTTAGTTAGGAACCCGAGGTGGGCAGCTCTAGCTATTGTGATAGTTAAGGTGTCACAAGTCCTCTGCAAACCATCAGCTCAGATCTCTTGGAAGATGAATTGTTCTGTGCTCTAGCAGCTCACAGGGTGGAGTGGGAGGGTGGGGAGGGAAGGAAGGCACTGTTCAAAAGAGATTAAAAGAGATAGATGGAAAGAAGTGGTGGTCCACCCATTTTCCCCAACTCTAGCATATGGCTGAAACAGATTACCTTAAGAGGATGTGGCAAAGACTACTTTTTGATTAAAATTCCCAGAACCCCACTTGTCAACATGACTATTGGGAGCTGTATTATAAAGCATAATTTTCCCCCAGTTCCATGGCCCCCGTGGAGAAATGGTTTTCCTTCTTGCACTGGACCCATCACCATAATAATCTGACAACCCCTTTTTGAAAAAGCTCTAGAAACTGAATGGGCTTGGTAGGTTTTTTCAATATGAAAGAAAGAAAATAAGAAGGCACCTGAAGAAGTGGCCTAGAGTTTCTAAAAGTAGAAAGAAAGAAAAAAAAATTATACCACACTACTTCTATTTCCCTTCTAAGCCACTAATTGAACATCACAACCAGTGGCTGAGTTCCACATGTGAACCTTGCATTACATGAAGAAGCATTGCTGATCCTGAAATTCTCAATAGGGCAGTGTCTCTTTTGTGCCATTCTTTGGATCTTTTCAAGTCCAGGTCTTCTATTGATCCTTTATTCAGGATGCATCTATACTGTAGAATTACTGAGTTTGACACCACTTTAACCTCCATAGCTCAATGTTATGGAATCACAGGAGTTGTATTTTTACAAGTTTTTTTTGCCTTCTCTACCACAGGATGAAAATGTCTCACCAAAGTACAAACCCCAGAATTCCATAGTATTGACCCATGGCAGTGGTATCAAACTGCACTCATTCTACAGTACAAATGGACCTTCAGGTGGCTCTTCTTGATTCTGTACCCATATATTCCACCATCCATGACTTGAAGATTTTTTAAATCTATAAAGCAAACATTAATTTTGTCATTTTATATAAGGGACACAATTTTACTACTCCATTGTATTTAATGAGATTTGGTATGCATGGCATGTGTATGCCTGTCTTGGAACCAAATCCCAGTGGATAACACTATGTAACAAGAGTTTTGTTCCTGGGTTATAAATATCATTTACTAATTGGTTCTATCATAAAAAAAACATGGGAAAGATTTATTAAACAGCAAAACTTTGTTTTTGTGGAACATCCTGCAGCACATTTTGCCATAGTTTTTCAATGAATATCTCAACCAATTCAACATAGTTTGTTGAAACCACAAAATAAAATCTTACTTTGGGCCAACAGAAAGGATGGAAAGAAGTATAGAAAGAGTCATCATTCTGGAGTATGCAAAAAGAAGAGCCATAAAATGAAGGGCATGTGTAGCCTCCATGGAGAATGATGGGCCTCAGATGTTTCTGATCGTCCTGATGTAAGTTGATGAGTTCCATGACTCTACTGAATCGACTCACTAAATTAAGAGAACTACAGGATGATATTTTTCTTATGGCACATCTTCTCTGCTGACCAGGTAAGGACATTTTTAGAGGAAATATAATAAAATAGGAAGTTGGAATAGTGAGGCTCTGTAGATGCTGCTGGATTGCAACTTTCAACATTCTCAGCGTTGTCTATATTGGGCAAGGCTGTTGGGACTTGCAGTTCAAAAATTTCTGAAGAGCCATCTAATTGCAGTTTAAGAAGTAAAGAGGTAATGCCTAATTCCATCCAAAGCAAAGAGCAACCCTCCCATTTATTAAAACTATTTATACTGACTGTTGTAAAGGAGATGGATGAAGTCACAGGCAACTTTCCTTGGAACCAAGTCATTTCACACTTTAGCTGAACAACTGATCAGCTTGGAAGCACACTGTTTTCATTTTCTGTGGAAAGGTTGTGCTGTGGTTCAAATAAGTTTCTCTTTTATCTTAGCTATAATGCTTTTCTTTCTCCTGATTCCCAAGAGGCATCAAATCAATTTCATAGAGAAATGCCCAAAGTCCACATAGGCTTTGGGGCAGCAGCACAATAGTTAAGCGCTCTCCCTCCCTTCCCTTGCCTCCACCCACCCAAAACCTCATGCTCTCTTTTTGGAGCTAGTTAATTCAACATTAGGTAGGTCACTCTGGCCCTGTTCCCAGAACTTAACAGTGGGGGCCTTGTGAAATGCTAAACGATGTGTATAACAGTATTCAAGCCCTCTGCAAGCCAAGCCGTCAAAACATTTGCAGCTTTGAAAATGTGTTCTTTAAAAAGAGAGAGAGAGAAGAAGAAGAAGAAGGAAAGAAAGAAAGTGAAAAGAGAAGAAATGAGGAAAAAACAACAACAGGACATGTGGAACATATTAGTATATTTGGTAAAGTTCAAGCGGAGAACCTTTGCAAAATTCAAGGACAAGGTCCTAACTTTTAGGAATGAGCATCTCCCTGAAACTGTTTGTTTGGAACATGGTGCCTGCAAAACAAAAGGCAGAAAGAAAATTCACAATCGTGGAGAGTGGCCTCTTTCCAAAGCTTTACAGGTAGCGCTTGAGAAAAGTAAAAGCATAAAAAGCAAAACATTCAACCCATTATGTTCGCTTTACATATGTTTCTGTCTCCTGCTGCTCCTTCTGACCTTATCCTCTTGGTAAATGGCATTGATCCATAGCCCCTTGAGTGCCATACTGTAGCACAAGAGGCCCGGACTCCATGATTTCACCAATGTGAATCACTCCATCTCTAGTAGAGATATAGTAAGGAAAATTCAGCCTGTGTCCTAGGAGATGCAAAGCCAGTTGCTGCCACCAAAAATGAAGACAAATGAACTGCAGTCCAGCAGCACCTGCCGTCTTCTTCTCCTGATTTAATTCCACTCCTATTGGCCAAAACGATTCATGCAGAACAAAGGTGTCCTTTATTTACATGGGGGAAATATTAACAAACAACATGGCAGCTTAAAGATGTGATGAAATGTGATGTAGATGATGGCTGCTTATTGAAAGAATAATAACTGGATTTGGACAAACAAATAGTTTTGCAAATTTGACACCTACTTTGGGGCAAGGCATGTAAAAATATATTTAATAATGTTCAAAATAACATATTGGACTTTCTAATTATGAATTATGATGATGATATATGACTCTGTATCCATGTGGGATATATTTCTGAAATTACTGTGGAAAACAGGAAACCATGGAATAAGTTACTGTAGAGTTGTTGTATGTCTTTCGGGCTGTGTGGCCATGTTCCAGAAGCATTCTCTCCTGACGTTTCGCCCACATCTATGGCAGGCATCCTCAGAGGTTGTGAGGTATGGATAAACTAAGTCCATACCTCACAACCTCTGAGGATGCCTGCCATAGATGTGGGCGAAACGTCAGGAGAGAATGCTTCTGGAACATGGCCACACAGCCCGAAAGACATACAACAACCCTGTGATTCTGGCCATGAAAGCCTTCGACAACACAGTTACTGTAGAGTTGCCCTGGAGATAATTTCTCTAGGAATTTGCCTGGTCCTCCAGAATGAATCTTTAGTAAGGTTCGCATACTCTAGACAAGTCTTGTGAAGAAAACCTATGAAGGGCCAGTGGAGAAAACAGTCCAGCAAGGATTTAACATACTCAGACCACAGAATGATTATTGGGAGATTTAAAAATGGAATAGGGAATGGATGGGAACTGAATGGAGAGTCCCAAACAGGAATACTTTGTTGCAGTCTCATTTGTGATTTTCAAAACACAATAACAAAATGAAGTATTTGTAACCTCAATCACACATGCACACCTTGATCCAAAGTGATCTAGCTACTATTGGTGCAGGTTTTCTGCACTTGGCACAGCAATGTTTTTTGTAAAAAAAGCAGGTGTGGGATCTGGAGTGTGCCAGTTGATACATAGAGGCTTGCAGGCTATAGGGTACATGCCCAGAACAGTCTCTTGGGTATCAGCTATAACTTTCCCAGTTACGTGATTGCAGCCGGATGCAGGAAAGAGCCCCCTACCTTCTAGTTCCTCCTCAAACCACTTGATACATACTGCGGTTTTGCACCAAGCAGACTAGAGCTGCTACAGAAGTAATGTGGAGCAACAGAACAGCTCTTGATGGAGACCTTCTCATTATTTGCTGGCTTTTAATGTGCCAGAGAGTAATGAGCAAACCATCCAACTAAGACAGATTTTACACAGATTATCAGAAAACTGATTAAAAGGATCAAGGGCATTTTAAGACTTATTTCTTAGCATTCAAGCAAATGTAACTAACTAATGAACAGAGTAAGATTTCACTTTAAATTACATATAAACTGTATTGACAGGAAAGGAGTGGATCTATTGGAACTGTGGAATGGGGAGGAGGCAATTTAAGACTTGCATCCCTAGCTACAGTTAAAATTGACCTGCAACAGCTAGTGAGAGGGAAAAGTTTCAGTTGGGACCACTTTTATGAGTTTGTAGCTCCAAGCCTTTGATAATTTTGATTACCTTTCTTTGGACGCGTTCTAGCTTGTCGATATCCTTCTTGAATTGTGATGCCCAGAACTGGACACAGTATTCCAGGTGACGTCTGGCCAAAACAGAATAGAGTGAGACTATGACTTCTCTAATCTAAACACAAAACTTCTACTGATGAAGACTAAGATGGCACTGGCTTTTTTAGATGTCACATCAAACTATTGACTGATGACAAAATTATGGTCTACTATGACTCCGGGTCCTTCTACACAGCCATATAACCCAGAATATCAAGGTAGATAATCCACAATATCTGCTTTGAACTGGATTATCTGAGTCCACACTGCCATATAATCCAGTTCAATGTGGATTTATGGAGCTGTGTGGAAGGGGCTTCCTAAATCCTTTTCACATGTACTATTTTCAAGCCAGGAGTCACCCATCCTATATATGTGCATTTCATTTTTATTGTAGTTTTGTCCCAGCTTTCTAATCTGTAAAGGTCATTTTCAATTCTGATCCTGTATTCTAGGGTATTTGCTATCCCTCCCAATGTGAACTAAGCACATCTCACAAAAATAGTCCCATCTGACTGTACAAGAGTGGGGGCAAAATGAGCCGAAAAGTAATATTTTGGCCCACAATTCCTGATTGTCCCATTGATAAGAAAGAATCCCGAGCACCTCTTAAGGATCTCAGTGGATTTAGAAGTTTTGAAACTACTGGCCTAGATAAGAGTCCCCAAAGCCTTGAAAACACCAGCAGCTTTCCTCTCTTATTCAAAGGCCTTGTTTTCATGCCAGAGTCAAAGTAAACCCACCTGCTGTTCATTTGGAACTATGTACCACATTTTGTCAGCTTGCCAAGATCTTGCTTGGTGGCACTAAGCCAAGTGGTCAGTTGGCATCTCTGAATTTTGCATCCCTGAAGGTTTCTTCCCTCTGCCACGCCTCCCCATTTAAAAATAATCCTGCAGTTTTGGCAAGGCAGTCCCTGAACCGAGAGTGCAATAGATTTCAGAATGAATTCCAGGTGAGGTTATTTTTCTTTAGTTCCCCTTTGGCAAGAAAACATAGTTTTTGAACTTTGTTTTATATAATGTTAAACATTGCTTCTGGCATTTCAAAGGATTCTCCAAAAAGTTCAGTATAAAGGAATATGGATGATGTAGATGTTAACTTTTTTTTTTACATTATCTCCATGACCAGATTTCTTTCTCCACTTCACTCTATGAACTGGTTTTGCTATGCGAAAAGGGTGACATCATTGGCACAAAGCCAGTGTTTGGAAAAGTTAATGTTTTGGATTTCAATATCCAGAATTCCTCCACATCTGGCTGGGAGATTCCTGGGAGTTGGAGTCCAAAATATTAACTTACCAAACCACAAACACTGCCGTTGTCAAAGAGAAATTAATTGTACTAGCAACCTTCACTATGGTGTCCTTCTGAAGTCAGGCAAATACTGTATTTCTTCGATTCTAAGACATCATTGATTGTAAAGCAAATGCTAATTTCAGTAGCATTAACAATCTATATATTTATGTCTCCTGTGATTCTAAGACACACCCCTTTTTAGAGATGTTTTAATGGGGGGAAATGTGTGTCTCAGGCTCCGTCTACACTGCCATACAACCCAGTTCAAAGCAGATAATCTGGATTTTATATGGCAGTGTAGAAGGGGCCATAGAATCCAGGAAATATAGTATGGTCATAATTCATTAAGACAGAACTTTACCAGGCTAAGACTCAAAAGAGACATGCACAATAAGTTGAAAAGAGGAGAAATCACCAAAGAAGAATTCAAATGTATAGCAAACTCCTGTAGAGAAAAGGTTCACAAAGCTAAAGCGCAAAATGAGCTCAGGCTTGCCAAGGACATTAAAAACAACAAAAAAGGTTTTTTTGCTTACGTTGGTAGAAAAAGGAAGAACAAGGAGGCGATAGGGCCTCTGCGAGGAGAAGATAGGGGTGATGGTGACAGGGGACAGAGAAAAGGCAGAACTATTGAATGCCTTCTTTGCCTCGGTCTTCTCACAAAAAGAAAGCCGTCTTCAACTTCAGCAACATGGAATGAACATAGGAGTAGGGGAAATCCAACCCCAAATAGGGAAACAAGTTGTCCAGGAACACCTGGCCACTCTAAACGAATTCAAGTCGCCAGGGCCAGATCAGCTACACCCAAGAGTATTGAAGGAACTAGCAGAAGTTATTTCGGAACCACTGGCAATCATATTTGAGAGTTCTTGGAGAACGGGAGAAGTCCCAGCAGATTGGAGGAGGGCGAATGTGGTCCCTATCTTCAAGAAGGGAAAAAAGAACGACCCAAACAATTATCGTCCAGTCAGCCTCACAATGATACCAGGCAAGATTCTGGAAAAGATAATTAAGGAAGTGGTCTGCAAACACTTAGAAACAAATGCGGTCATTGCTAAAAGTCACCACGGATATTCCAAAAACAAGTCATGCCAGACTAATCTGATCTCTTTTTTTGATAGAGTTACAAGCTGGGTAGATCCGGGGAATGGTGTGGATGTAGCCTACCTGGATTTCAGTAAGGCCTTCGACAAAGTCCCCACAACCTTCTGGCAAACAAACTAGTAAAATGTGGGCTAGATAAACTACAGTTAGGTGGATCTGTAATTGGCTAAGCAAACGAACCCAAAGGGTGCTCACTCATGCATCTTCTTCATCTTGGAAAGAAGTGACAAGTCGAGTGCCGCAGGGTTCCGTCCTGGGCCCGGTTCTGTTTAACATCTTTATTAATGACTTAGACGAAGGGTTAGAAGGCACGATCATCAAGTTTGCAGATGACAGCAAACTGGGAAGGATAGCTAACACTCCAGAAGACAGGAGCAGAATTCAAAATGATCTGAACAGCCTAGAGAGATGGGCCGAGAGATGGGACAAATGCAAGATACTTGACTTCGGCAGAAAAAATGGAATGCAAAGATACAGAATGGGGGATGCCAGGCTCGATAGCAGTACGTGTGAAAAAGACCTTGGAGTTGTCGTGGACAACAACTTAAACATGAGCCAACAGCATGATGCAGCAGCTAAAAAAGCCAACGGGATTTTGGCCTGCATCAATAGGAGTATAATGTCTAGATCCAGGGAAGTCATGCTACCCCTCTATTCGGCCTTGGTCAGACCACACCTAGAATACTGTGTCCAATTCTGGGCACCGCAGTTGAAGGGAGATGTTGACAACGGCAACTAAAATCATCAAGGGGCTGGAGAACAAGCCCTATGAGGAGCGGCTTAAAGAACTGGGCATGTTTAGCCTGCAGAAGAGAAGGCTGAGAGGAGACACGATAGCCATGTATAAATATGTGAGGGGAAGTCATAAGGAGGAGGGAGCAAGCTTGTTTTCTGCTGCACTGGAGACTAGGACACAGAACAATGGCTTTAAACTACAGGAAAAGAGATTTCACCTGAACATCAGGAAGAATTTCCTAACTGTGAGAGCTGTTCGGCAGTAAAACTCCCTGCCCCGGGCTGTGATGGAGGCTCCTTCTTTGGAGGCTTTTAAGCAGAGGCTGGGTGGCCATCTGTTGGGGGTGCTTTGAATGTGATTTCCTGCTTCTTGGCAGGGGGCTGGACTGGATGGCCCATGAGGTCTCTTCCAACTCTATTATTCTATGATTCTATGATTCATATAACCCAGAATATCAAGCCAGAAAATCCCACAATATCTGCTTTGAACTGAGTCCACACTGGTATAGATCCCAATTCAAAGCAGATAATGTGAGATTTTATTCATTAGTGTGACTTTGTATGGAATCTCAGCCCCAGGGGCGGCTCAAGCAGTAAGCAAAATATGCATCTGCGGAAGGCGTAATCCTCTAGGGGGCACAGTTGAGGCACATCCAGGCGCCCAGACTCCAGCTGCAAAAAGAGGGAGGAAGCGGAAGAAGGGTCCTGAATGTGAGAAGAAGGGAAAGGGCGATGCCAGGGATCGAACCCACAGCCACCTCTCCTCGTGCCGCTTCCAGGACTTCCCGGAACTTCAAGCAGGGCCTGCGTGGGGGCTTGGCAATGGAGGAGGCTGGGGGCTTGGTGAGGGAAACACCACTTCCCTCCTCTCCAAAGCCCCAAACTCCTTCCTTACTGCAAGGGAGGAGGCCAGGGGCTCGACGAGGAGAGAAGTGGCGAGTGATTCATTTTTTTTGGGGGGGGGGGCAGAAATACTGCTTGCTTACACTTGGAAATTACCTAGGGCTGGCTCTGCTCAGCCCTCACACTCAGAAGACATCTGCCCAGAGACTGAGGAGGACAGGATCTTGACAACCTTAAATTTATCCAGCACTGAAAGCTCCACAGCCATGTGCGTAATATAGCTGCATACAGAGAATCGACACCAGGCCCATCCTTTACTTTGTGCCCCAGTAAGGCTGGGGTCCTAATGATGGTTTCAATTAAAAAGATCTATTGAATCTATAGGATTTACCCAAGAGTTGATTCACTGTTCAACAAGAAAGTCAATTGGTATGTTCTAACTTGAGCTCATAACATTTAGGGTTAACTGTATTGTAAATGAGGGTTTTAAGGTTAGCAGAACAACTGTGCTATACAGTTCCAGGCAAAATGGCAGTGGAACATTAAAACAACCCTTTTTGAAACATCTGCAGAGAAGGCAGTGGAAAAAATTATTTTGGATACAAAAATGAAGATGAAACGAGGGTGGTTTTTTTCACTTCAGTTCATATCTGATCATTTTACTTGGTTGCAGTTACCACCAAGATATTTTTTTGAGAAGTCATTTTTAATGCACCCAAATAAACCTGGGACTATTCTGAATGCATAAGCAGCCTATGAGAAACAGACCTAATAGTAAGATTAAAAAGGATAAAAAAATCATATTTGGGGAAAATGTTTTTCTCTTATCCATCATATTTTCTTCATTTTGACATGGCCAATATTCTTCAGGAAACTGTGACATCATTTCCTTTATGCTGCCTAGTTACATAAATGCTGGAAGACAGCCATTTCAAACAACTTCCAAACAGATGGCCATGTGTATAAAATGCCAGAAAGCGAGAGCAGCCACTTACTGTAAAAATGTTCCCCCGCATATGGTATAATATTTATTTTTTAACCTCTCTCTCTCTTTCTCTTATGGCTTTATGTGGTTCATTCTCCTAATTTTTCCAGGCACAAATCCCTAGGAAGTGACTATTACAGTAATAAAGCAAGAACAAATTTAAATCCTTTAAAAAAATAATTTGAGCAGAATTCAGCTTTGCAGCTTAATATTTATTAGAGATAATAAAAATTCACAAAGGGAAAACGCTGGGTAAAATGTATCATTTGTTCTGGCTCTTTAAAAGTAAACTTTAACAATGTTATCCTGCAAATACTCCTTTTATTTTTACTGGGTTTACTGAAGCTTATTCCCAAGTAAGTAAGTTAAAGATTGCAGCCTAAAAAGCATTATATAAGCAAAACTCCAGGTAACTGAAAGCTCAGTTGGGGAAATCATAAAAACATGCTGAGGCTTTGAAAGTCTGGTATATTTGAATAAGTTAATTTCCAGAAACTGACCCTCAATACAATTAATATCATTATGGAACCATCACAAGCACTGTGCATGTATGTACCTTCAGGTCACCTGTCAATTTATAGTAATCCCATGAAATTTTATAGGGTTGTCTTATGCAGGAATGCTCAGACGTGGCTTTGCCAGTCCTTTCCTCTGAAATATAGCACCTGGTATTGGTTAGTGGCCTCCCATCCAAGTACTAGCTGATATCAACCCTTGTTAGTTTCCAAGACCAGGCAATATCTGGTGTCTTTAAGGAATTTAGCTCACCTAATAAAGCTCTAGAACAGTGGTCTCACATTTGTGACCCTCCAGGAATTTTAGACTTCAACTTCCTATAATTCCTAGCCATTGGAGAAGCTGGCTAGGGCTTCTGGGAGTTGGAGCCAAAACATTTGGAGGGCTACAAGTTTGATACCTCTGCTCTAGCACATGCTGACATGGCACAGCACTCTCTTAGATCCCATTTACACTGCCATATAAAATCTAGATTATCTACTTTGAACTGGAGCATATGACAATGCAGACTCTTATAATACAGTTCAAATCATATAGAGTGGATTATCTGATTTGATAATCTGGATTTTAAAGCATTGTAGATCCAGCTTTAGAATAAAAGAGGTAGACCTGCAGCTTTAGCTATGACTGAGAGCAATAGGAAAGTGCTAATAGCAGATGCTCCCGGGCCATTAGGGCAATAAGCTTTTAAAATAATTACGGTATTAAAGGAACACTGAAATTCTCAAGATTCTGAGACACATTTGCTACAATCATGGATGGCCTAGTTTAGCATGGTAATAATAATAATAATAATAATAATAATAATAATAATAATAATAATAATAATAATAATGACATAATATGCCTGTGTGCTGTTATGTACAAATAAATTTATAATGATGATGATGATGATGACCTAATATGCACGTGTGCTGTGTTGTTATGTACAAATAAATGTATAATAATGATAATAGGAATAATGATAATAATTTTGCTCACCTCTCCTTGTGGCTCAGAGTTACAGAATAATTAAAACACACAAACATTGTACAAATTCCACAAATACACATATTAAAATGTATTTCTATAAAATACATATTAAAATACACAGAATAGAGATTAAACACACAGGACACAACTTTAAAATTCATGCTTAAAACTGGCTGGGTAAGCCTGCCAAAAGAGATAGGTCTTCAAATTCTGACAGCTCATTTAGCTGCCAGAGCTCTTCCTGCAGGTCATTCCACAGTCATGGAGTGGCTGATGAAAAGGTCCTCTGGTTGATAGTTGCCAGTCGAGTTCTGGCTGGTTGGAGAAGATGCCCTCCAGAAGATTGAAGTGTGTGGGGCAGATTGTATGGGGGAAGGCGATCCTGTTGGTAACCTGGACCTAAACCATATAGGGCTTTAAAGGTCAAAACAAATACCTTGTACCTTCCTCAGAAACTAATTGGCAACCAGTGGAGTGATTTTAGGATAGGTGTAATATGCTTACTCCTGGATGTTCCTGCAACCAATCTGGCTGTCGTATTTTTAACTAGTTGAAGTTTCTGAACTTGACACAAAGGCAGCCCAATGTAAAGTGCATTGCAGAAGTTCATCCTTGAGGTTACCACTGTGTACATTGCCATCTTAAGGTCCTCCAGATCTAGGAAGGGGTGCAGCTGGCATATCAGTCGAAGCTGATAGTAAGCACTCCTGACCATCGCATCTACCTGGGCTGACATTTGGAGAGATGGATCCAGGAGCATTCCCAAGCTGTGAACATGGTCTTTCAGGGGGAGTGTAACCCCACTCAGAACTGGTTGACATACCTCCATCCCCAGATCAGGGCCTTTGATGGCAAGCATTTCTGTTTTGTCTGGATTCAGTTTCAATTTGTTTTTCCTCATTCAGCCCATTACCTCCTCCAGACATTCATTCAGAGGAGACATGCTATCCTTAGATGGAATTGTTTTTGAAGGCATGGAGAAATATATTTGGGTATTAATAGCATACTGATAATACCTCACCCCATGCCTATGTATTATCTCTCTCAGCAGTTCCATGTACATATTAAAGAGGATTGGGAATAGAATGGCACCTTGTAGAATACCACATAAAAGCTCCTTTTTAGAGAAGCAGCTATCCCCAAGGACCACCACCCAGAATCTGTCTGAAAGGTATGACCGGAGTCAATGCAACACAGTGCCTCTGATTCCCAACCCATCCAGGCATTCCAGAGTGACACCATGGTTGATGGTATCGAAGGCTGCTGAGAGGTCTAGAAGCACCAACAGGGACACACACCCCTTTTGGTATTGAAATGGAAATCATCCACTAAGACGGCCATAGCAACTCCATATCCAGCTTTGAAGCCAGTTTGAAATTGGTGAAGGAACTGTGTGTCATCCAAGACTTCCTGAAGTTGGAGGGCAACTGCCTTCTTATTCACCTTGCCCAAAACAAAGAAAAGTTAGAGACTGGTCTGTAGTTATTAAGGTCCAGGGTAATTTAAATTAAACAAATCAATAATCAAATTTGCAAAGGTCAAACCCTCAAGTATAGAGAGCTGGCTGTATATATACATTTGTTGCAGATGGTTTCATCATTTTTAAAGATGTTTACACATTTTTGTTTTGTCTCACATTTGCAGGAGATTCTTCAATGTCCCTTGTAACATATGATAAACATTTATTTCTGTGGAATTTCTCTCCCGCACTTTCTGTTGCATGCTGGCAGCAACTGAGTTCAGCACACTGTCTCTGTGTGGGAGGCTTTGAACTTCAAAGCCAGATCCATTTAACCTATTTCCCTGATTTTTGTTGAATATGCATTTTTTCTGTCATTGTGTCAACAACAAAATGCACCTAGGAAAACAAATCAGCATACTTGATTTCAGCTTCAATATGCTGGACTCTGCTAACTGCTTTGATCTTTTATGTGGTGGACAGATGCACAGCCACATCTGCTTGTTGTTGATGAAGAAACATTTTACTTAATTGATTACTTAATTGCAAGTGAAACTTTGATATGGGCAGGGGTGTCCCTAGGGTTGGTGTCTCCCAGTGTGGTCACTCATGGTGTCACCCCCATGGACTTTCTCCATTATTGTACCACTAAAATGCCAACAAAATTGACAAATCAATACCTATAAAAACAAAACACCAGTTGTGAAAGAAATAGGATATGCATGTCAAACACATAGACAAAATGTGATTCAAAGTATCATTGTAATAATGACAGCTCTGACTGGAGCATATGTCAATTAGAAGGATCAAAATGTAAATTAACCATTAGTTTTAGTCTTGTAGATATATGACTGTCACCACAGTGCATGTAAACTGGGCTTATGACAAATATTATTGTGGTTGTATCTAACTATAGGGATATTTTAATAAAAAATAAAAAGAATTTGTTGAAACAGCAAAACTTATAATAATTTTGATGTCACCCCCTGCACCCCACCGAGTTGTTATCAAAAGGTGAACCCCAGAATCCATGGCCCTATTGGAATGAAGAAGGAGCCCATGATGACCTTTTTCCTAGCTTCAGGCAATCCTTCAATGAACTCACCTAAATGTTGCATAAGCACTACACATACCCAACACCTTCAGGAATGTCCAAACATTTAGTTACCATAATTCTCTTACAATACCCTGAGATACACACACAAGATACCTAATAGGCTTTGGAAGAGCCACAGGATTTTAACAGATGTTGTCTGATCATATTCCTGAGAATGTTTTTTCATCTCAAATCAGTGGATTGGACCCTCTTCTTGGAGTCTCAATTGTACTGTGCCAAACTGATGAAGAAACACAACCTACAAACTATCTACAGACCCACCAAGAAAATACAACAAACGCTGTGTTCAGCAAAGGACAAGAGGGATCCTTTCACCTCTGCAGGAGTCCACTGTATACCATGCAGCTATGGACAAGTCTACATCGGGACCACCAAACACAGCACCCAAACACAAGCCAAAGAACATAAAAGGCACTGCAGACTCACTCAACCAGAGAAATCAGCCATAGCAGAGCACTTGATGAACCAACCTCAACACGGTATATTATTTGAGAAAACAGAAATGTTTGACCACTCCAACAACTATCATGTCAGACTACACAAAGAAGCCATTGAAATCCACAAGCATGTGGACAATTTCAACAGAAAGGAAGAAACCATGAAAATGAACAAAATCTGGCTACCAGTATTAAAAAAACTCCAAAATCAGAACAGTAAATAAGGAGCAACACTCTGAAAACAAAAGAATTCCAGACATGGGTCAATCAGGGGTAGCTAACGACTTTGAACAAAGGATTTCCCCAGGCCAGGATGTGAAGCTTGGAAGGCCATTTAATGCTAATCAAGATCGTTTAATGCTAATCCCTGTGGACAACAAGTTAAACATGAGCAAACAATGTGATGCGGCAGCTAAAAAAGCCAACGGGATTCTGGCCTGCATCAATAGGGGTATAGCGTCTAGATCCAGGGAAGTCATGCTCCCCCTCTATTCTGCCTTGGTCAGACCACACCTGGAATACTGTGTCCCATTCTGGGCCCCACAGTTGAAGGGAGATGTTGACAAGCTGAAAAGCGTCCAGAGGAGGGCGACTAAAATGATTAAGGGTCTGGAGAACAAGCCCTATGAGGAGCGGCTTAAAGAGCTGGGCATGTTTAGCCTGCAGAAGAGAAGGCTGAGAGGAGACATGATAGCCATGTACAAATACGTGAAGGGAAGTCATAGGGAGGAGGGAGCAAGCTTGTTTTCTGCTGCCCTGCAGACTAGGACACGGAACAATGGCTTCAAACTACAGGAAAGGAGATTCTACCTGAACATCAGGAAGAACTTCCTCACTGTGAGGGCTGTTCGACAGTGGAACTCTCTCCCCCAGACTGTGGTGGAGGCTCCTTCTTTGGAGGCTTTTAAGCAGAGGCTGGATGGCCATCTGTCGGGGGTGCTTTGAATGCGATTTCCTGCTTCTTAGCGGTGGGTTGGACTAGATGGCCCATGAAGTCTTCCAACGCTACTATTCTATGATTCTATGATTAAGATGATTAATTACAACATTCACACTGGCCTCCAACAGACAAGAGTTCTTTCTCCCACCCAGAACCTTCCACAGATATATAAACCTTCCTTGCTTAGTTTCTCCATACCCCACAACCTCTGGGGATGCCTTCAAGAGATGTGGGTGAAAAGTCAGGAGAGAATACTTCTAGAACATGCCCATACAGCCCAGAAAACACACAACAACTCCAATTTATTTTGATTCAATCAACTTACTGGGACTAATGTTGGATTTAACCTAGGAATGAGTACCTGATGGCTTTTACACCAGATTACCAAATCTCAGAGTTTAGCCTTGAATCTTTAGTTTTCATGGATCATCTCCTGGTGGAAAATGAGGGTACACATTCCCAGTTTTGGTGGAAATTGGCTGTAGACAAGATGGGGAGGGACTCTGAGAAACTCTCAGTCTCAGCTAGTAGAGTAGCAGCTTGATAGGGCTCAATAAATTTGTTGCTGCAATTTACAAATACTCTTTCACCTTCTCTGTCTAAAGGCTTCATCAAACTACAACTCCCATGATTTTAAAGCATAACAGTTAAAGTGTCAAGCTGAAATTTTTTTACAGTGTACAGCCCCACTGATTGTGTCACTCTGCACTTTGTTATTGCAGATAACCAGCCTATTTGCAGGTTCTACTGCATTTTAGGAAAATTTATAATTCTTACAATTTTTACTGGAACTTTTTGTGGATTATTGATTTTTTATACTTATGTCATGTATTTATTCTTGTGTGCATATGCGGCACTTGCAGTGCTTCTTTGACCTTCTCCGAGTCCCCTCGGGAAGATGGTGGTGGGGTACAAATAAAGATTTTTATTCATTATTTATTATGCACCTTTTCTAGCCAGAGGTGGGATGGTGCAGTTATTTCCCAATGCCAAGGACAATTGGCACCAGGTTTTCTAGTGGCAATTAGGAACATTCTGATGCCGAGGCTCTGTACCAAATTTCGTGTATTCACACGCAGGCATTTATTGCTTAAGATTCTACTTCACCTGCTTGCTTGAATTACTCTTCAATAAATTGTTCTGTTCTGATTAAAACAAGAAGTTTTCTTCTTGATGTTGTTGTTCCCTTTTAAGAACAATCTAAGACAAATTTGTTCTTTTACTTAAGACAAATGTTGTCCTGTAAACACGCATAGAAAGAACAGTTCAAAATGAGCCCTGCTACTAACATCTGACATGGTAGGCTGTGTGCATTGCTTGGTGCCAAGAGGTGTGGGCAGCTTTTTGTGCCTTGCTGTGCTTCTGATCAGGTCTGAATGGGAGAACAATTTCAGTTGGAGCAAATATTAACTCCCTGCTCCAATGCAAATAGGTGGTATGAGACCTCAACCTGGATCATGACCAAAGTGGACAGCATAGTAAAAGATGTTCTCCCTCTCCCCATGCCAAGTTCTAATCCAGATCAAGCCTCCAGTACCAAAAAATTAATTATAAAAAAGCAAATCACACAATTGCTGATCACAGAAAGGGCAGCTTATCTGGTTTGGTCCTAGGTGTCCACATGCATGCAGCTATGTGATATATATTACATCAGACCAGACTAACCCAAATCAGCATAATAGCTTCCAACTGTGTCAACAGCACAAAGCAAGATGAAGTTAAAGGGAATCCATAAAAGCAAATCCACTGCAAATCCTTCAGATCCATACTGCACCACAGATTCAACTGTTCATGGCTTGAAAATATTTTTTTAAATCCTAAAAGCAAACTTAGAATATGCCATTTGATATATGGGATGCAATTTTATTACATCATTGTATACAATGGGTTTGAGCACCCACAGATTTTGGTATCTGTATGTGTGTGCGGGGGGGGGGGGGCAGAGAAAGCAGAAGGGATGGTGTCCTAGAATCAAATTCTAGGAGATACCAAGGACTCACTGTATATCTCCCTCATAACAATTATTAGCCTTCTCTTGTATTGCTAGAATTTGAAGAAAAATTTCCATGATCCTATTGGTGCCTTATGCATGCATAGTTTTTGCCTGAAAGAAATGGGTGTACATTTTGTCTACAGCAAAGCATCTGTAAACCAAGCTTGCAGAAGTGGAATAATGCATATAGCAGCATTGTGCATGCAGATGTGTAGTCATGTGCATATGTGCAATGGAATCTGAGTGTGCACTAAGTGGTGTTTTGCCACACACAACTTGGGTAGAGATTTACAATGTACAATCCAGATGTAGGATTTTGGCTATGAGCTTGTTGGAATGCTGAGGCATTCTGGGATTTGTATATTTAAAAAAAGATATTTGCAAGCCCTGAGTATTACACTACTGATTTTTCATTTAATCAATCCAGTTGTTTGAACAGATACTGAAAGAACTGGGCCAGAATTTTGGTAGGGAATTACAAAAATGTGAGCTAGTTCTACATTTATAACGGCTACATATTCATGGTAGCTATGTAGTCTCTAAGGATCTCATTGCATTGAAGTCATAATTGTGGGCGATAGCAGGGGGATGCGCCATGTATTGTGGTGAATCTGGTGGGGTATATGGGGAACCCCCATGCCCTGCATCGACCCTCATCTCATGCCATGGGGGGAAGCGTCGCTGCCTGGCTTCCCTCCATTCTTCTCTATGCAATATGGGAAGCCTCCCGTGTTGTTGACACTGCCTCTTGCGACAGTTCGACTGTACTTCAGGCACAGAGCCTGGACAGAAGTAGATTGACATAATGTGATGGGATCTGGCGGGCGTCATGCCTGAAGCGAGGTCAAACGGTCCTGTGTGATGAAATCATAAGTTACATAAGGACTTTGGAATTCCTCAAAAACCAATTTATTGCTTTTATTATTTTAATTATTATTTATTATTTCACTAATACAGTTCCAGCCATTTAACAGCATTACAAAAGCTCTTGGGTTTGAGGTATAAATATAAGATTGCTGGAGATAATAGCCCTGTTTTTGCATTGGTCCAGATTGCTAACTTCTTACTTTTAGACAGAAAATGGATGTCTGGCTCTGAAAAAGTGGGACAGCTGTCATGTATGCAGCAGTCTCCAAAGAGTTGTCTGATTCACTTCTCTCCTTCAGAAATGCAGCGTTGTTTTTTTCAGAATATTAACCTCCCCTTGGAAGTAGATGACTTTTCCAAGCAACCCTCAGATTAACTTTTATACCATTCATGCATTATAAAACAAACTTTAGGCTGTGTTTAGACTGTATAGGATGAATGTAACATTTTTTTAAAACCTCTCAGAGATGGGCCCCCCAGGCCTTGTAGGAGAATTGAGTATATGAATATCTGTTTTCAAAAGCAGGAAGTGACATTTCAAGTAGTTACAGATTTACGGAGGGGATAGCATCGATCAGCCCATTGTCCTAGCTTTCCTGTTTCTATCTGAAGGAAATGTCCGGACAGGGAAAGCAAGAGTGCATGAGCAAAAGGCAAGCCAAGCAAACTGCACACAGCCGGATTGCCTGTGCACCTCTTCTTCATGTGGTTATGCTGGCTTCATGGATAACAGATGAAAAGACCTTCTAACCACTGCCAAAAATTCACTGCAAAATATTTGACTTCTCACCTCTGTCGACAAGGAAGAAGCCAAAGGTTAAGTCACACACAATCCATATGCCCGGGGAAAGGGATATGCTTGGCTCATCATGTTTCTTTGTTCCAAAGAAGTAAAGGATGTCAACAGCAAAGCAGGTTCCTAGAAATATGAGTTTTGTGTTGTGTTGGGAATGGTGGTGTCAAGATGTAGATAATTGCCCGGGAAATTTTTGTAAGCTTCTTTTAACAGTCCACACAGGCTGGGAAAATTAGCAGCCCTGTTGACTGGGAATACTGGGAGCTATAATGCAAAAAGCAACCATTCCCAGGTTCTCGCAGCTTTATTCATGGTAAGAAAATTCTAAATAGTTATAGTTACAATTAGCACCAGCTAATTAACATCCTTTTGAAAAATGTAATAATATTAGATTATGTATCCTATTAGATAACATTTCACAGAAGCAAACTGTTTTGTGGCCAAGCAACATCAGTGTGTGATCAAAGTGGCAAGAAGTATTAGTGAGGAAGAATACGTAAGCCAGGAGATGCTGCAGCAGTTTGCTTTTCCCTGAGCCTATTGAGGATTTCATTAGATCAACCCATGGTGTGGCAATAATTGCATTATAATGGATATAGACCAAATTGATCACCTTCAGTATCACATTTCTCTTCAGTAGCACAATTGTGCTAGTTCGTCAATCCAAGCTCCTGCAATCACACTTCCACACACCCTCATAATCCTGCCTCACCGCACTCCTGCAGTTCATTATTTATTTTTAGTGCAATTGACCAATATTAGCATTAAAAAGAAAAATGCAATCATATACATACAAAAGAAAAGAATAGCGAGGGAGAAAAGAAACAGAACCCCATCCATTGGTACCCTGTTACTAGCTGTTACAGAAGCAGAAGGGATCCATTACATTACAGTATGTTTTGGGAACATCGCAATACAGGGAGCGATTGATGGATTTTACCTGCCAATGCCTAGAAACTGGAGAACCATAGGGGCGGGTACCCTATCTACACGGCCATACAATACAGTTTCTGATCCCAGAGTATCCTGCTTTGAACTGTATTATATATATAGCAGTGTAGATCCAGCCTTAGTGGGATGTGCAAAGGATCTCATTCAATACGGACTGTCACCAAAGATCACAGTCTGGCTACAGTGCCAGTTTGCTTACCTCATGTAATAAAATCCTGAGAGGTCCTTCTGCTGCTGAACTGAGTGCAAACTACTTTTCACTTTGAACTGAGTTTGCAGCACTTGGAGAAAGTGGAGGTCAAAGGGGGAAAGTAGAAAGAAGAGAAATACTTTAAAGCAAACTGAAAAAGTAAGGTAACACAGGATTATTTGACAATGACCCAGTCAAACTAGGATAGTTGGAGGGTGTCCTATCAGTAACTGGGGAGGGGGCGGTCCCGAGCCAAGTCACATTTCCCAGCGTCTATAAACTCAGGCTGGATCTATACTGCCAAATAATGCAGTTTCAACTGCATAATACAAATCGCATTATATGGTCCATGTGGACCCATAAAATGCAATTTGAACTACATTGAACTGCATTATAAGGGCCTCAGAAATGTACAGTGATGTGCACAAGCCTCTTACACAGGAAACCTCAAGGGCGTCAAAGTGATATTTTCCAACTGTGGATAAACGTGTCCAAGAAATAGCTCCCATTTATCAAGTTAGTTCTTTCCATAAAGGGCCTCCAAGGGGGAAAAGGTGGTTTCCTCACAACATTAACTCAAGCATATGCTTAACTTTAACAATAGGAGTACACAAAACTGTGTTAAAATTACAGTTTGAAGTTTTAGTGAGTTGGCTTAATCCTTTCAAACATTGTATATAACAGCTCTGTTTGGTGTATATAAATCTAAAACCCATAACTGAAAAATGGCATAGAACGTAAATCAAAGCACTCCCAATACGTAAGCAACTGACATCATTTTTTAGCAAGAAGAATGTTTCTTTGTTTTAATGATTATCTCTCGTGAAGTTTTTATTGACTATCCCATTGTGGTTGAATGTTAGGAGGAAAATGTGGCTCAACTCCCTTTTGAAATGTCATTTGTTCAGTTTTTATTAACTGGTTGCATTCTTCTTGGAACAGTTTAATATCTCATGTTAGTAATATGCTAATTCACACAGAATTTAACATTACAATTTAAGATGAAAAATATTCCTATGATACTGCTTCCAGGAATTATCTGTCATTTTAAGCCTTGTCTTCATATGCTCAATGTGAGTCTTATTTCTTAGAGCTTCAAAAAGTATTGTAAAGGATCAATTGCTTACATTTTGGGACCTAAATCCAGATGTTACTCTGAACTAAGAGTAGATCCATTGACTCAGTAGAAACCTGGCAAGGCCACACTTATATAAATTCCATTCATTCAACCTGAGTTACAGAGTCTGCTCCAGCTGGGAGTAACAGTTGGCTTCAGGCCACAGTTAAAAGTCCCACAAAGTGTCCATGCTTTACTTCTCTAGATCACAGAAGTAACTTAAATAAATGGTTTTAACAGCTTTATAAATATGAATTATAGACCCAAAGTATAAACCATCCTTGCCTCTCATCATATACCTTGATGCCTCAGCATGCCCTATGTCTGCCTTGTGTATGAGTTGGCATCTGATATTCCCCAGGTTGTGAGGATATACTCTAGAATTATGAAAACAACTAATAGCTACAATCATAATTACAAAAGAAGTGAAGTTATTTCTCATTAAAGCGGAAATCATATAACTTCATTACAAAGGGTGTGTGTGCAAGCCAGCATTGAAGCAGGACCATCACTTGAAGCAGAAAGGTCCCCATCATTTATTTATTTATTTATTTATTTATTTATTTATTTATTTACAGCATTTATATTCCGCCCTTCTCACCCCGAAGGGAACTCAGGGCGGATCACATTGCACACATAAAGGCAAACATTCAATGCCATGACATAGAACAGAGACAGAGACAAGACGCAGGCACCGGGCTGCCCTCGAACTCATGACCTCTTGGTCAGAGTGATTTGTTGATTTGTTGCAGCTGGCTTGCTTTCCAGCCTGCGCCACAGCCCAGTCCTGCATCATCTGCATCCAATTGAGTCTGCCGCCATGATGCGATTACTGGCTCTCACTATTGACAGGCAGAAACATTAATATCTTCCAATCCCACAGCATTTCCATCACCTGCCTTGTGTAATATGGCCATTTCACTTCTATGCTGGCTTGTCAGGGAGTAGGATTTTCCTTGTCTCTCACTGCTTCCTTTACATTGCTACTCCAGAACTATTTATTAATTATTTACTTTATGGTAATTTTGTGTGTGTGTGTGTGTTTTAAAAATATGGAGCAGTTAAAGTGTTGGAAGTTAAGCAGAGTTGCAGTAGCACAGAGGGTTAAACCACTAGCTGCAGGAAAATCTGTCAACTGGAGGGTTAGCAGTTCAAAGCCATAAGTTAGGGTGAGCTCCTGACTGTTAGCCCTATCTTCTGCCAACCTAGCAGTTCGAAAACATGCAATATGAGTAGATCAATAGGTACCAGCTCGGCAGGAAGGTAAAAGGGCACCTTGTGCAGATATGCAAAACATGCCAGCAACACGATAGGAGATAGCTGACTCCTCGGCAAGGAAAATGGAACAAGAGCACCTCCCCATGGCCAGAATTGAGCATTGCTTTCAGAAGCCGAAGATGAAAAAAGGGGAAGACCTTTAGCTCTGTCTTGGTACTTAATGTCATTGTGTAAAAGGGTATTGAGTGTTTGTCTTATACATATGTATTCTGTAATCCACTCTGAATCCTTCTGGAGAGATAGAGCGAAATATAAGTAGAGTATGTTGTTGTTGTTGTTATTATTATTATTATTATTATTATTATTATTATTAGGGTATGTGGGTTAACTTAACAATGGGGCAATAGGACAGGAGGATGTAAAGTTCTGTCTTTCTTTTGAGGCTCAGGCAAAAGCAAACTGCTGCAACCTCTTGCAGCAGGTGCCTTTTTCCTTTTGCCATCTTGATTACACTCTGATATTGCTTTGCTGCACGTGTCTTGGTTTCCATCTGTGAAATGTTGGAGAGTATGTAATCTAATGTTGTTAATTTTGTTTCAAAATATGTTAATTAACTGTGGCTAATTGTAACTATTTGAAAGTGGTTACTAACAGGCTCTGTTATTTCCTTGGAATGTTGCTAAAGTAAAGAAAGAAACATTCCCCAAGGACAGAGATTACAAACCTTTCTGCCTGACTTTTCACTTTTCACAGTCACTCTCTTTTCCTTCCTTCCCTGTGGGGACTGCATCCGCAGCAGATATTTATTTCACAAATTCTTCTTGACTGTTTACTACATGGGATGATCAACCCTCTCCTTATTTTATGCTGAAGGTTTAAGTGATGCTTCATATTTCTTTTTGAAAAGTTCTCCCATATTGGAAAAAATAAATAAAAAGTAGACATCACTCTCTCCCTCTCACACTCTCTCTCTGACATACAAGCATGCTCACACATTTGGTTTGGAAACTGTGAAACACACAAGGAAACTTTTTTCTTTCCAGAAATTGCAGAATTCAGTCTTAAGGCAACATAGGGGGGAAGCTGTTTGGAAATGATGAATAAAGTTTTGGAAATGGATCTTTCCACAAGCAATCTCTCAAAAAGTTATATTGTCATATTTATTCATCATATTTTGGGCTTTATGGCAACTTAGGTCCCCATCTACCCTGTTATATAATACAGTTTCAAACTGCATTATATGGTCAGTGTAGGTAAAGGTAAAGGTATCCCCCTGACATTAAGCAGAGTCATGTTCGACGCTGGCAGGTGGTGCTCACCTCTGTTTCTAAGCCGAAGAACTAACGTTGTCCGTAGATGCTTTCAAGGTCATGTGGCCAGCATAACTGCATGGAGTGCCATTACCTTCCCACTGGATCTACTTACATTTGCATGTTTTCGAACTGCTAGGTTGGCAGAAGCTGGGGCTATTAGTGGGAGCTCTCCTCACTCCCTGGATTTGAACCACTGACCTTTCGGTCAGCAAGTTCGACAGCTCAGTGGTTTAAACTGCTGCGCTACTGGGGTCAGTGTAAACTCACATAATACCACCTCAGACTACATTACATGACAGTGCAGATGGGCCTTATTTTGTGGACCATGAAGATGGGCTTCCAGGCCCAGTTCAAAACACGTGGAAAGTACTAGGTTACCTCTCCTTTGTGTCACCACATATGTATATAAATTAAGACAAAATTGCATTTTTTACTTTGCTCGAGAATTGAGAACACAAATATTTGAAAGATGTTTCCTGTGTAGTGGCAGAAAACAAATAATGACCATTGTTCTTAATGCCAGTTAAAAATTTTCTGTTACTATTATTATTGTGTTTAATCACTACAAAGTAGAAAATTGTTTCCTTCTTGGGGCAAGGGAGGGACAAACTCATGTTATGGGAGACATTAGGTACTATGGGTTTTTTTCAGTAAGTAGCTATGGGATTGCAACTTCCTTCATAACACAGCAGCTCAAAGCAAAAAAGTTTCTAACTAAGAGAAAGAGAATGCCTTGGGAGACATCACTGATAGATAAATTGTGGATTAAGATTGGTCTGTCTGCATCCGGTTATCAAAGAAAAATGCATTTTCCTGTAGCCAGCTGGCCAGAACCTTAATCAGCTGTGTTCCTATGCTCTTAGCCATTTAATTACATTTTTAAAAAACTAAATCAGAGGGTTTGCAACATAACATCCAGGGGGAGGAGATGATCCATGTTGTTCATGGGGAACTAGAAGATGACCTTCATTTCTCAAGAGACCCTTGACAACCCCCTGCTTTGTTTACCATTTCCTGGATATGAATAATAATGCATGCTGTCTTCCTTGCATTGCTATGCCTATTGGAAACTTGAGTTGTGCTTCCACCACAGCAGTTTGATCAGCAATTGGGTTAACATGGTCTATGCTTTTAGATATCTAAAAACACTAAAAAAAATGAGGGAGATTAGCCATAGGCATAGAAAGGTTATTCACCTTGTTTACTGAATTTCTAAACCATGCTGAAGTTGTAGAGCTAAGAATAACTTCTCGCTGACCAGTCCATATTATTTAATATTTCCCCATCTAGCACAGTATTCTAATTCTCTTCAGCATAAGGCTACATTTACACTGTAGAATTAATGCAGCTTGGCACATTAACTGCCAGCCTTAACTGCCATGGCTCAATGCTAAGGAATTGTGGGAGCTATAGTTTTTCAAGCTCTTATGCGTTTTCTGTCAAAGAGTGCTGGTGTCTCACCAAGCAACAACATCCATGATTCCATATAATTGAGCCACAGCAGTTAAAGTAGTATCAAATTCCATTAATTCTACCAATGGTTGGATAGATCTTTACTGTCTGGGTGGGTGCTCTGTTATTGAACTATAATTCTCAATTGCTGGGGATATTACAGTATATGTAACTCAAGAGTTTCAGCCTCTTGGCTTGAAGTTGGAACCTTTTGTCGAGGGGATATCTGCCTTAGGCTGGATCTATACTGCCCTATATTCCAGGATCTGATCTCAGATTATCTGTTTATCCCAGATTATCTGGCACTGTAAAATCAAGGCTCATCCAAACAGGGCCCAAAATGCATGGGCTCTCGCAATTTTACTGGAGGCATCCAAACAATGCCTTCAGTAAAAGAGAATTAATTTGAGGTGAGAGAGGAAACCCCTGGTTTATCCTGAATTACTTAGATACTCCATTAGAAACAGGTCTTCCTTAAAGACCTGGGGTCTAATGGAGTATGTGCCCGGTGGGGACAGACCCATGGGTAGTCTCCTGACTATCCAGGGGTTCATCCACGCACTCATCTCATACCTTTTAAGGCTCCTGGAGCCCAAAGATGTGAGATGGCACTGACTCCCTTCCCAACCCCCACAAAATCCTTAAAAATAAAGAAAGCCTTACCGGATTGCCATTAGCTCTCTCTGAAGCTTCCTGGAACATACCATTGATGCACCTGTAAGCACGCCGGGGGGGGGGGATCAATCAGGCTCCCCTCCTTGCATGTCATTGGTATGTTCCAGGAAGCTCAGAAAGGCCTAATGGTAACCTGGTAAGGTTTTCTTTATTTTTAAGGCTGAGCGGGGTGGGGGGTGGGGGGAGGTATATGTGCGGACTTAAACCCATTTAAGTATAGTCTGGAAGCACCCTGATATAATCATGTGAAAAGCAGATAATCTGGGATCAGATCCTGGGATATAGGGCAGTGTAGATCCAGCCGTAGGCCCCTTCTACACCAGCATATATAATCCAGATTATCTGCTTTGAACCGGATTATATGGCAGTGTAAAAGGGTCTTCTTCTAGCACCAAATGTATGTACCGTCAGCAAGTCTGGCCCTACCATTAGACAAAGTGAAGTAATCACTGCAGGAAACAAATGCAGTAGCACAGCAATGGCTGTTTGCCTGTGTTTCCTATCAAACCCATTCTTCACCGTTTAGTTTAATATAGTATTTTAAATTTTTGGAATATTTACATTATATTGTACTTTATTATATTTTATCTGGATAATTTATTTTTTTAAATGTATTATATGGCATTATATTGTGTTATTCCTTTCTGTATATACGTACATATATTTTAGAGAGTAGGCTTTTCATGGGACCCACTATTATTTGGTTGTGTTACTTGTAAATCACCACGCATTATGTGTGTGTGTGTGTGTGTGTGTGTGTGTGTGTGTGTGTGTATGATTATGATGATATATACCACCAGGGCCATCCTGATCCACGAAACTGGCTTGATGCTCTTAGATGTGGTGAAAAATGCTATCTCATCTGTGGAAAACATCTGCCCAGACCTTCTGTTTCTTCCTGTCTTGAACTAGCATCATGATTGAAAGGATGGTGTGAAGGAAGGTTGGAGAAATCTAGATTTTCTTTGTCTTTGGCAAACAATGCAATAAAAGTTGAAGCTAGGAAAGAATGTTATTCTTCTCTCGTCAATTGTACTGCAATTATCTGTGTCTGACTAGAGCAGGCTATTAGGAATTGTAGAAGCTGAAGTCCAAAACACCCGGAGGGTCGAAGTTTGTCCATGCCTGGCCTAGAGCATGCAAAGTAAGCATACATAGCAGCAACCCCACAACTTCCACAACACACACAAATCCTTTACTGAGCATGTCTGAACAGCAACACCGAGAGAACCATCATACAATGTTAAATAAAAATATAGTATAAAATAGATCTATACATTTGGACAGCAAAATAGAAATACAGAAAACCTAAGGCAAACTTACCATAGAGCTCCCTTATGAAGATTCGGTCAGAGGGCGAGTTTTCCTTCCTTGGAGACCAAGAGAATGTGACTTGCTCTTATTCAGTAGTTCTCAATCTGTGGGTACCCAGATGTTTTGGCCTTCAACTCGCAGAAATCCTAACAGCTGGTAAACTGGCTGGGATTTCTGGGAGCTGTAGGCAAAAAAAGTTGGGGACCCACAGGTTGAGAACCACTGCTCTACTTGCTTCTAGCTAGAACAATGGTTATCAATCTGTGGGTCGCCAGGTGTTTTGGCCTACAACATTCAGAAATCCCAGCCAGTTTACCAGCTGTTAGGATTTATGGGAGTTGAAGGCCAAAACATCTGGGGACCCACAGGTTGAGAATCACTGAGCAAGAATGTGGACACAAATAGAGTGGAGGGCAAGTCTTGGTGCCACAACAGATGTCAGGGGGGAGGAAGCTAGACTGCCTTGAGACTCTATGCAAGTTGAAGCCTTGCAAACTATATTAAGCAGTTATTGTTGTTAACTGCCTTCAAGTTAACTGCTTTCAAATTGACTCTGACTTATAGCAACCTATGAATGTGGGACCATCAGGTCACCTCAGGCCTTGCAAATTCAGGGACATGGCTTCTGTGGTTGAGTCTATCCATCTGGAATTCTGGCTTGTGTCTTTCTCTTGTTGTATTGACCTCCATTTTACTAAGCATCTCTGTCTTTTTTTAGTGAGCCATATCATAGCCCTTTACTCTTGCAGTGAAGTGAGCCCACCAAAAAATGGAGAATGTGCACCTTTATCTCCTGCCTGGCAGATGATCAATGGGAACTGGAGATTCAGCCTCTGAGACCTGGCAGTCCTACCCAGGATAAAAAGTCAGGGTTGGCCAAGGAGAAAGTGAACCCTTTGATATGGCAGAAACTGGTCACCAGTGTGGACCCTCTTCCTCCAACCTGGTGAGAAATGAAGATGCTCTGTGTCCATAGCATCTTGACTAGAGAGAGAAAAAGAGAAACTGAAGTTTTGAGCGTGGTGGCATTCTAAATAGAATCATTCCATGCTGCCACATTTGGTTGCAGGACTCATTTGTATTTATATAAATGGTTTCTTACCTTTCCCAGAATATTAGTGTTTGACACTCTTGCCTACAGTACCCAACCAGCAATGTGGAAAACTGATGACTGAACAACTTGGTGTTTCCGGAGTTATCATGTTACTTATAAAGAACAAAGTTCAGCTGACCACACTTCCAGTTCTATATGTAGATAAAGGGGGGGGGGGCAACAAACAGCTGCAAAGGAACTTCAAATATGTGCTGTTAATATGCCTTAGGTTTTAAAGGATTCTGGGTTTTAAAGGGATTAAGGCTAGATTAAGTTTCTTTGTTAATTTGTTAGTTGAACTTTGTCCTTTATATTTCAGAGCCAAGACAGTGTCTGCGGGATTGAAGTCTACTGTCTGGTTTCAAATATTTTTTGTGGTATGGATTTTTTGGTTTCTATGATATTTCCTCACATGACTGGAGTGGAGCATAACTTGCATGGACCAGAAATTATTTGAAGGCACACAAATAAAATAAAGAAATTGGTATATATTTTTAAAAATAAATGTATGACATGAAATTTTTCTCTTTTTGCAATTTTGAAATTCAATTATTAACCCTATTATTACTGAAAAAGAAAATAAATTAATTTTAAATATTGTGCATGAAAAGATTTTGAGGGATTTAATGGACTGCTGAAAAGACAAATCAAATTGGAGCTCTTGCTAGAAGCAAAGAAGTCTGTACTGAGCTGTCATACTTTGGACATGCAATGAGATCAAATTATTCATTGGAAATATGATAATGTTTAGTAAAGTGGAAGGTAGTAGTAGAAGAAGGAGACCACATTACTGGTGGAGTGATTTAATTAAGAAAGACACAGTATTAGAATTTACAAGACCTGAACAGAGTGACTTGAAGGTCTCTAGTTCATATGTTTTCTATGAGTCAAAGCTAAATTGATAACAAACAACAACAAAAATGACCCAGCACAGAGGAGCCCATGGTACAAAGCAAAGAAAGTTGCTTTTAAGAAGAATGAACATCATGAGATACCGGAACTAGACATAGCCAAGCAGGAACATACTTTAATGCTTATGGTAACATCCTAGTACTAGGGATGTAATTCTTCATTTAGTTCCTTCCTGAAGGTTGTGACAAGTAATTTCAGCAATTTTCTTCCTAATGCAAGGAAGTCTTCAAACACCATAGCATTTTGTAAGGCTAATTGCAAACTGGGTAAAATTTGAGTGTGATTTTCTTACATTAATTTGTTAGTTGAACTTTTCTGTGCAAAACAACCATTTGCTAATTTTGTGCAGAATTAAGTCCTGAACTGTAAAGATTTTCATCAGAGGTTCATATCTGAAAAGATTGACAGGGTTTTATACCTTTCAAAAATTCAACCATTTAAAGAATATTTTTAAGCATATCTTCTATCCCTATTCAGCTACGGAAATCAGTATTATTATATCCATTCTCAAAGACAACATTTCAAACTGCTTTCTAACTAAGTGTGAAGTTAAGGAATGTCTTTAGCAAAGGGTGGAGGGAGAGGCAGTAAATCTAATTAATCACTAACATGATTTAATAAGTAGAGATTCATTCCATCATGGATTTTTAAGAATTAAATATTCAGAGGTCTGGTGCTGGATGGATAATTCTGTTGGTGTCAGTTTCTTCCATGATTTTTTCCCCACCATGAATAAAAAGACATTTAAGAACTTTGCCAAATTCATGTGAAAACCATACTTGATGAAATTTTCACCCATTTATCTAGGAATACTTCTCTTCTGTTATGTATCTATCACTTTCAAAATCATGAGTCCAAATTCCTCATTGCTTATTGGCAAAGGTTCAACTTTTCCTGATTTGGTTGTGTATTATTTATATTGTTTTCCTTGTTGTAAGCTGCCCCGAGTCCTCTTGGGGAAAGGGGGTGGGATATAAATAAAGCTATTATTATTATTATTATTATTATTATTATTATTATTATTATTATTAATTAATTAATGGTTGCCTGCCACTTGAAAAATGTGGAACATTTCAATACTCAGGAAATCATGAAACTGGGCTAAAAGAGAATATGTATCAACTATATTGGGGAGCAACAAAAAGGCCTAAAAATTAAGAATGCTAATGCACATATGCAGACATCGAAGGTAATGTTAGATTAGATTGACAAGTGTTAAACTCAATCATTTGGAGAATTACTTTTTTTAAAAAAGCCATTTACTATAGTTATAGCTCATTTTTTTTAACAAGGATCATTTTAGTTACAATTTCATAAAAGCAAACTTCATGAACCAGTGGAAAAATGAGATATTTTCTCCTCCATGAGGCCATATTCTGTTGTATAAAAGTAACATCATATTACCATTATATCTTAAAGTGAGTTACAATGTAAAACAATGCAGTTATATATTTGTTAAGGTGGAAGTGAATTCATTCCTTGATTAAATTAATCCACCTGTATTATGGTATCTGTCTTTTCCTCCCGCTTTCCAGACTAAATGTCAATGAGTTTTTAGGTAACGTATAACGGTGTGTTTTGTTTTCTGAACCTAGGGGAAATAAGGGTAAAATGGCACTGAAATATAATTTGTCAATCAGGCTAGAGTTCTGGGTGGTCAAAGAGAAATGCTTAAAACATTTAGAAATGTTTAAAAATAAGAAATTGTGCAATTTGTATGGGTTGGCTATCCCTTATCTGGAAATCCAATATGCTTCAAAGTCCAACATTGTCCACTAGGTAGCTAAGATAATGATAGCTTTGTTTTCTGATGGTTCAATGTACACAAACTTTGTTTCATGCAGAAAATATTTAAAATATTATATATAAAGTTATTTTCAGGCTATGTATATAAGGTGTATATGAAACATAAATTAATTTAATGCTTGTATTTGAGTACCATCGTCCATATATCTCATTATCTATATGCAGATATTTCATACTCTGTGGGGGAAATATGCAAATTCCAGAAGACTTTTGGTTCCAAGAGTTAGGGTTGCTCACCCTGTAGTTCATTGAACAAATGTCTATTTTATAAATCTTCATTAAAATGTGGCAAAGTAAAGAGATCATGATTATCCCCACTGGATGGAAATTCAATCAGTTTTGTAGAATATTTATTCAAGTTTGCCATCTACAGTTGTTGTTTAGAACTGCAAGGGTGTTTGTTTGTTGAAAAAAATTTCTGCTTTTAACTGATCATAAGCAAACTACCAGAAGGGTTTGTCATTGGCTTGATTTTTTTTTACTGTATGTCTGGCTTAGGAACTTGCTTTGAGTATCAGAGAAAGGTATGTGACAAGTTGCTCTTAGCTTACATTTGAATTTTTAAAGTATAGTCCTATCTTCAATAAGAAAAAGAAAAGAGAAAAAAGTCTTATTTGTGCCTAGGGAATATCCACTGCTGCCTCCTTGTGACTTATTCGTGAGGATGGAAGAAATGGCAAAGCATGGGAATGGATTCTGAAGGACACCTTATATGAGTATCCTCCAAGCTATTCCGAATCCATTATGAATCTTTTGATACCCGGAATAATGTTTACGCATCTAAGCCCACAAATCCAATTATGTGGGAGGACATGGACCTCGCTCTCACTAAAAACAATTTGGTTTATGTTGTTGGAGAATGTAGAACTCCCCTTCTTTGAGTTCTTTAAATACAAGTTGGATGGGCACCTTCCATGAGTGTTTTAGCTGTCTATTACTATATGGTAGGAGGCTGAATTAACTGGTGTTTAAGGTCCCTTCCAACCAGGGCTGTAGCCAGAAAAAAATGGGGGGGGGGGGGTTTGGAAATTTCTTTTAGAGAATCATGAAGAGTAGCTCCATAACGCAAAATAATTTAGAAGTCAGGCTCCATCGATAAACTTCAGTGGACACTCAAGACAGATAAACTTCAGTGGACACTCATGGGAATATGGTTAACCAGTTAAAATTCATGAGTACACCAGGCTTTTTTAAAACCTGAAAAATTTCAGGGGGCGGATTGAACCCCTAACTCCCCCTTGGCTACAGCCCTGCTTCCAACCTTAAAGTTGTATGATTTTATGATTTCCAGAAACTAACTGAATTTGGTGGAAAGCAGCTGAGAAAAGATATGTTGAGTTGTGTGTTTTGATTATTACCCAGTGAGTAGGAAATTTCAGCCTCTAAAAAAACTTTAAAAAGTGAGCTGTGAAAGTGTAAATCTAATCTATGCCATTGTAATTCCTCTATGCCATTCAACTGGATGACAGACCACAATTCAAAATCTACAGTTGGATATAGGTACAGCCATGTAGCACACAAATCTCTTTTAACACAGTTCTGCCACCACCCATATTTTCAGATGGAGACAGTTCCAGCAGTCAAGCATGGAACTGATACAAAGTATGATGCTCAGGAACCGGCTGAAAGCTACAGTGGGATACTTATGTGGTGCTTTGGACTACTGATGTTTGTGAAAAGGTTGGCTACAGTTTAACTGGAATATGCTGCCTTGGACTCTCTTTTATTGGAGACTACATGGACATGTGTCAGGAATGCTTTGATTGTGTATTTCTGCATGACACAACTGGGTTGGGTTGGATGACCCTTGTGGTCTCTTCCAGCTCTATGAGTCTATTATTCTTAGGCATACTTTTCTCCTAATAAACCTTTCTTTGCAAGTTTTTTTTTTTTTAAAAAAGAACCCCTGTGCCATCAGAAGACACCCTAAGACCAAGACCACTAGGCAATCATGGACCACCATAATCAAGATCTAGGAACGCAGGCATACATCTAGGGTTTCCAGATCTCAAGGCCTGACCCTAAATCTCAAAGCCTCATTCCTCTTGATCACTCTGCAAACAAGGCGAAATAATCAATCACATGGTGAGATATCTGTAATGTGTAAGGGTCTTCTCATTTGTCACATTTTTATTTGAATTGCATCTTCCCAGCAAATGTGATAATGCTTAATTGCTTAAATGCTTAATTTTTTATATTCAATCCCATGGCTGGAAATTGGGGCTGCCCCACTGCACATTGGGGATGGTTGAGCATAAATCCATATGAGTTTTAATCTCTTTGATAGCTCTGCCATGCAGTTACACAATAGCATCCCTCTACTGCATATGGATTTTAACGTCTTTGCAAATCTGTTTCTTGAGATGCACATCCACTTGGTAGCAATCAACATCCCAACAAAATTCTAACTTTATTTTACAAATGGCAAAAGATATATTTTATTCATTTTATTTACAGTATTTATATTCCGCCCTTCTCACCCCGAAGGGGACTCAGGGCAGATCACAATGTACACATACAAGGCAAACATTCAATGCCATATGAACACAGAGACAGAGACAGAGATAGACACAGAGGCAATTTAACCTTTTCCAGCTTCCTGAGGGTATGCTCGATTCTGGCCACAGGGGGAGCAGCTGCTTCATCATCCACAGTGACACTGAGTCCTTGGATACTTCCTTATTCCAAATGCTGCTGGACGATTTTATGGTGTTGTAAATTAGTTACATTGGCCTCACCACATATAAGTGGTACCTAAATTTCCTACTTGATAGATGCAACTATCTTTCGGGTTGTTTAGGTCAACAATGAGCAGGGCTATTTTTTTTATTTTAATGTCAGGTGCTCACTCTGCCATGGGCTGGCCTTGAACTCATGACCTCTTGGTCATAGTGGTTTATTGCAGCTGGCTACTAACAAGCTTGTGCCACAGCCCAGCCCATGAAAATGTTGCATAATGCTTCTAAAAGTGACTATGATATGATTCCCCATAGAAAATTCAGAGATTAAGTAATTATATATCTTGATACAATGACTTTTACACATTTATGAAAAGACTTTGAAAAAATCTCTCCTGGTTTCTTATCTATGGCTGAGACAGAGAATGCATGACTGCTCTCAGAAAGAAATGCCCTTATCAGTAAAAAGGCTACCACCACCCAATAATTACTAAGGGTGTGCAAAAAAATCATTTGTACCTTGTATGTTGGATGTATTTTGTTAGATTTGTGCATACAAAGCGATATTAAAAAACTCAAGGGGAGCCTACACAAAAAAATTTAAGAATCAAAACACTCATGATTTTTTGTTACAGTTCAGTAAATCTCATAAGTCTACCAAAGTCAGCTTCATTTTCAGCAACAGCATTTTCATTTTCACAAGCAGAAAACTGTACCATTGGTGCGAAGCCAAAAATGCCGCTTTAAATTAAGAATTGCCAGGAGCTGAGAGGTAGACTGAGAATTCTGGGAAATGTAGTTTGGGAAGGGAGGACCCCATGGAAGATAATTTAAAAGTCCCTGCTCTAAACTACATTTCCCAGAATTCAGCTCACACCAGAAAGCCCCAATCAGGTAGGGAGGATCTATTGTCTGTCCATAGCAGTAGCCAGATATGCAATTTGAGTTTAGAGTTCCAATAAATTATTGAATCTCCAAAGAGGACTGATATTAAATCTGTGCTGGACTGGGAGGAAAATCCCTAAGTTGAAGTTCTATGGTTTGTGTTGTGTGTCATATAGACATTCAGTGGTATAGCTGCTGAGGCTTTAAAAAGTTTTTGAAAAACTTTAAAAATTTCCCCAAAATCAGTAGATGTGTGAAGTTTGCTGAAACTTGAGGAGTATGATGCCCTGGTTACCTTCTGTCATTGTAAACAAAATCACGGAGGTACCTTTTGTATTTTTTAAAAATGTTGTTTCTAAAAACTTTAAAATGTCCCAAAAGTCAGTGGATGTGTGAAACATTCTGAAACTTAGGAGGTAACAGTGGCAAATGTGTTCTACAATTACAGCAAGTTTAATGCCAATAGCTCTAACCATGTTGGAAAAAGGAGCCCCTAAAGTTTCCACATTGGCACAATTACTAAATGAAAAAGTAATGAAAAAATGGTATATTGTTATAATTAGGATATGGACCTCTAGTGATATTTTAGAAACACTTTAGAAATGATTCCCAATTTAGTAATGAGTACTGAAACATTTTTTTCATTGATTGCACAGGTCTAATAATTACCAAAGGGAAATGAAGGAATTTCATTTTGAAGGACAGAATTTTTACAAATCAAGGAGAAATGTCCTCCCATAGCTACACTTGTGACTATATATAGTAGACTCTCAGTTAACCAGCACCCATGGGGATTCGTAGATGACAGGATAAAAGTAGTTTCTGGTTGCTTGAGAGTTACTATTTAAAATAGGCCTAACTAATAATATACCCCATGCTATAACATACAATAAACTCTGTATTGAATTGATATTAATATTGAAATGGAGTAATTAAAAGCAAATAAAGACAAATTTAACTTATACTGAATTATACATATTTTTATTTAAATTATTATCTCTTCCATTTTTGTTGGTTTCTTGTGTGTTCTGGTTGCTTACATTCTTGTTAATTGAGAGTCTATTGTGTGTGTGTGTGTGTGTGTGTGTGTGTGTATTTATATATACTAGCTGTGCCCGGCCACGCATTGCTGTAGCGAAGTATGGTGGTATGGGAAATAAAGTATTGAGGAATTGGTGGTAGTTAAGGTAAACGGTAAATGTTTTACCTTACATTAAGTCCATTATAAATGGGTTATATAGCTGTGTTGAAGGGTCTTGAGTCTACACTGCCATATAATCCAGTTAAAATAAGATAATCTGTATTTTATAGGCAGTGTAGAAGAGGCCTAAGTGAGGCCTAACTTTGCCTGTCCCCTGGGCTGAGTGGTTTGCTAGGAGACCAAGTGGGTGGAGCTTAGCCTTCTAACTGGCAGCAATTGGATAAAAACAATTATTCCTCTCCCTCTAATTAGGACTTTATTTTTCTTTTCTTTTTGTTGTATGAACATAGAGGCATGGATGAGGGGTTGTGCTGCCATGTTTAGTGTTTCTGGGATGTGTTGTTTTGTTGTTTTGTCCTAGGCCGAAATTTCATTACCCTTTTATATATATAGATATATATGTACACACAAACAGAATGGCAGGAAGATGAGATGTACAATTAAAAGAATTGATGAACACTTAAGCTATATCAAAGCCATAGCTTTTCTGTTAGTCCATAAGGTGGCAGTATAATCATACCATAAATGTTTATATTATTATACTTGGATAAAGCACCAATGTCGATACACCCTCCTTTATATTTCATACTTACGGTTTTTACAGGATCACCACAAAAGTTTTTTTAAACAAGGTTCACACTGGAGTGATAATATCTGTGGGCTCATTGTACAATTGTGGTCTGGGTGCAAAGTTGGATGTTATGACTCACACTAGTGCTAGACTAGCATTCGTCAACATGGTGTTCTACAGATGTTTACCTAACATTACAGTCTCATTAACTTCATCCCATATTGTTGGGTCGGATGGAGTTGAACAGATCTGGAAGGCATAGGATGTGCTAAACACTGCTTAGAAGTCAACAAAATCAGCTTGAATGGAATGTTCTGATGAGCCTTCCTTGTAAAATGTAAAGGCATGTATAGAATCGATCTGTGCTTTGGATGGGAATTTGACCCCAAATTCATGGCTTCCCAAATGTTTGTATTGGTTATTATAAAGCACATTTGCACTGTGGTACTTCAAACAGCAGATGGAGTTCACATACCTGAATATTTCTCCAGAGTATTTTTCCCTACTTACACCTTGAAAATTTCCTCCACACTTCGAAAAATTCTCACCTCACCCTCTCTGAAACTGCTAGTTTTGCATTAACAGATTTTGTTTAGAAGAGAACACAGTTCTTCATTTCCCTAACATGTATTCTGAAATGGGCTGTCCCAGAAGTAGGTTTACCACTTTATCTGCTGTTTGCAAGAACAAGGTGCCATCAATGGAGATGAAATGTAATCTGGCAATATTGGTATCCATGGTTTAAATCACAGTTTTGACAAACACTGACGTCATCCCTACTGTAACTGGCATATCTCTATCACTTAGATGATGGATGACTTGGTAATTCAGTGTTGGTTTATGTCTGCTCATTTTAATTATTCTTGGACTTTGCTTATATTTATGGAGTTCACAGGCCCATAAACTCTTTGTTCTGTGCCTCTCCCCACCAAGAAAAAACTGAAGTAAAATTATCAGCTAAACCAACCTGATGATTTATTTCTCTCACTCTACACTTCTGCTTCCTGACCTTGAAAGGAGCTGTAGTAGTGACGCATGACTACTTTAAAACACCCTTCCTCTTTCTGAATATAGCAAAGCAGAAATGCATAATAACATATTTACTATGCTCTTCATAATCTGATTTACTTTAATGAGATTATCATGGCAAACATGCCAGTGCAACATGACTAGAAGAAAGATTTGTTGGAGTCTCCACCTCAACAATAGAGGAAGATAGAAAGAGCTCTGATGAATGTTCCATCAGAACATTAGGAAGAACTTCCTGACTGTTCAACTGTGGAACTCTCTGCCTCAATGTGGTGGAAGCTCCTTCTTTGAGGGTTTTTAAACAGAGACTGGATGGCCATCTTTCTGGAGTGCTTTGATTGTACTTTTTCTGCAAGGCAGAGGATTGGCTTAAATCAGAATTTCTCAAACTGCTTTTCCAGATGTTTGGACTTCAGCTCCCACAATTCCTAACAGCTGGTAAGCTGGCTGGGATTTCTGGGAGCTGAAGTCCAGAACACCTGGAGGAGCACAGTTTGAGAAACACTGGCCTAGATTATCCATGTGGTCTCTTTCAGCTCTATTATTCTATGATTCTATGAATCATATTAATGGTTCGTCTTGTCCAGTATTCTGTTTTGGTTTTTTTACCATAGCTAAGGAGTGGATAATAAAAAGCCCACAACCAGGGTATGAAAGTAAAAGTGTTATCAAATGCTGTCATCTAATATTTGGAGATGTGCACATGGAAGCTCCTTTAACTCAGCGGTTCTCAACCTTTCATTTTTCTGAAGATTTGGACTTCATCTAGGAATGTCAAATGGTCAGGGATTCTGCTGTTGAAAGCCAAAACTGGCTGAAGGGCCAAAGACTGAGAAACCCTACTTCATTCTCATGGTAAAGAATTGTAGATCTATTTCCCACTATAAATGTATCTAATCTCCTTCCTCTACACTTTAAAAAAAAATCTAAGTGTAGCCCTTATGAATCTGTTGTTTTCCAGATGTATTAGACAATAACTCCATCATACTTTCCACCATGGTGGTCAAAACTGTAGTCCAACCATCCTGAAGGGCTCCAGGGTGAGGTAGTATCCATCAGTACAATATGTGGTAGTGGATTCCACCATGAACTGACCATAGATTGCATGGAGATTTTTTTTCCCTTTCTGCGTCTCCTGAATCTACTGCCCATTATATTTGGTAACCTAAAAAGATGTCACTGATAAAGAGACCTGGATATTATATTTGGGAAAGCACAAATTCTTGTTTTTTAAAAACCCAATATTTTGTTATGTTAGATTCCAGACATTTAAAGTCTGCATGTCCGTCACACTGTTTGCTATTTGAGAGTACACCTTTACCTATATGCTGAACATTTCTAATGGTCCCTTATATAGAAATAAGGAAGATTGATTCATGACTAGTGTTATAATGGGTTGCCCTTCTATTATTTCCTCCTCCACCACCACCACTACTATTTGCAAAAGTAGTAGAAGTTGACATTTACATATATGGCCTGGCTGAAATGCTGCTCACAGGATTGGCTTCTGAATTGGAAATTAATAATGGAACCAGTCAAGGCCATAGTTATGCATTGCCTGGTACAATGATTAGGGATGTTCTTCACCCAACTGAAATTGTCTCTGGTTTTATGTTGGATATCCAAAAATATGTCCCTTTCTGATTAAGAGAACTCAAAGTTGGTGCAAGGTAAGTAGGAACTTGAATCTTTTAATCCCAACTGGAAATGGTAAGAAGATAGGGAACTGACACTACCATCAGAACCCTGCCAATAAATCAGTGACTTCTGTTGGCTACCACCTTCTCCCCCTTTAATCAGGATACCGCTAATGCTATCATGGACTATGATTTCCAAGACTTCATGAGGAAAAATGGAAGGAAGCCAATTTCCAGCAGCTGGGACAAAGCAACTACAGTGCTTTTCAGCTGTTGCAAATATTGGTCTTTTTCCTCTGAAACTTACCAGGAAACTGGGGAGAGGCTATATTATTTCAGCTTCCTCCTTGTTCCCGTGGTGTAAAAATACAGGCTGGATTAGTAGTATCCAAATGGAATGAAGTTCCTAGAAAGGATTCATTATATTTGATTGAGTATGGAGATATACCTATCATAACCTGTGTATGCTGTATAAACTCATTTAAGTTAAAGGGTTGGATATAGATTATGCCTCACACAGATCAAAGGTCTTCTGATCTGAAGGAGATATTATTCTGGTGCAATGGGGAAGGAGGTGGTGCTTTGCTGATTTCACTCCATCTGCAGTGCCATGACACACAACTTAGAAATTACTGGTTTTACCAGATTTTTTTAAATGGAGAGTTTCTTGATAAGTGTTTAAGAATACACCTTTCCCTTTCTGAAACATACAATATGCCTCCCCCCAACTGTGTGGAATATGTTTCAAGATCTCCCTGCCCCGCATGGATATCTGAAATTACAGATAATAGTGATCCCTGTATTTTGACTACACCGACAACCTTTTCACACAGCAATCGCCGGCAAAGGGGAATGCGCACAGGCCAGCTCGTGATGCCCCATGTGCCCTCCCTCCTCCCCATATCACATAGAGAGGACAGGAGAGGGTGCTTTGGTACCCTTTACCTCCCACTATCAGATGGCTGCACGTTCTGCCACCACATGGGAAATTGAAGGGAAAGTATGGGTAGCTTTGTTTGGCTTGCTCTGCCTATATAACAAGAAGAAAAGGCCAATGGTTTCATCACCGTACTTTCTGTTGCGCTTCCCATCGAAACAGTACCTATTGATCTACTCACATTTGCATGTTTTCAAACTGCTAGGTTGGCAGAAGCTAGGGCTAATAGCGGGAGCTCACCCCGCCCCCCCAGATTTGAACCAATGACCTTTCAGTCAGCACGTTCAGCAGCCAAGAGGTTTAACCCACTTCTCTATACATCCAGCTCTATGTACTCACATTAATTTACAAGTGCAGCAAACCAAACAATACACTAGTAGCAGGAATTGTGTTGTCCTGCAATTGTTAGACTACAACTCTCACCCAATCTAGCTAGCACAGCAAATGGCAAGGAATCTTGTGAGTCACAATTCAACATCACCTGGAGAACTGCAGTTCTCTCTCCTCCCCATATGGTACACAATCTTCCAGGTGTGTGTTCACATCACAGATATTAATATAGACATAAATGGCATTGCCATTTTCATGTTTTACTATGGCTTTCCTTGTGATCCATGCATGAAATGTGCCTTCCCACTCCTGAGAATTCTTGAGGGAGTATGCGTCTGAATATAGGATGCTTCAGGCGATAGGATGAGTAAGCTAAAGTCATAACCTTTTGTAATGCTTGCTTGTTCATTCCAGAAACATAATGTAGTTTTCACAGAACAATATTAGATTTTCTTTGGCTTGCTCTGCCTATATAACAAGAAGAAAAGGCCAATGGTTTCATCACTGTACTTTCTGTTGTGCTTCCAGGCACCATTTATTTCACTGAAAAGATTCCCATTAAAGAAAAGAGGTGGTGAGCCCAGATTGCCAAAGTAACATGGGTTTTAAAGAATAAAGCAATTGAACATTCTTTGAAAGATGGGAAACCCGTTTATGAGGCATGTTTGTGCAATAATAAATCTAACAATGTCATAATATCTTACTATGATTACTGGTAACTCTAGCAGGATTATTGAGTTGGATCTGCAATGATATAACAATATATTTTTCATTCTGATTTCTTTCTTTCTTGACAGTTTGGCATGGGGTAAGAGTCCTTATTTATCGTATTAGTTAGTGTTTAATGTTTTTGTTTAGTGTTTTGTGTAGTTCTAATTTAGTCTTAGTTCTCTCACACACATTCAGATCTCTTATCCAGAATTCTGAAATCTGAAATACTCCAAAATTGTTCACCTGCATAGCTAAGATAATGATCCCTTTGATTTCTGATGTTTCAATATACAAAAACCTTGTTCCATGCACAAAAGTATGACAAATATTTTATAAAATTGCTCTCACGCTATGTGTATAAGGTGCATATGAAACACAAATGAATTTTGTGTTGAGACATAGGTGCCATCTCTGTTATTTAATTTTTATGCATATGCAAATACAGGTATTTCAACCTCCCCCCCCCCCCCACCAGATTCCAAAAATGAAACCATTTCTGGTCCCAAGCATTTTGGATAAGGGATATTCACCTGCATATATATTAATATGTATGTATATTTATTTTCTCCTTCCCGACCCCTTTTCTTCATTTCCTTTAATCTCTATTTCCCCTCTCTCTGAATGTTTATTACTTGGGTTTTGAAGGATAGTGCATTTATCAAACTGAATACATAAATATCTTTTTAAGAGAGAATAGAAAGAAGAGGTAGTGGAGGAGTAAGAGAGAATCTTGTCGACCTTCACCATTTTGGTCTCTACAAACCATTGATAGTCTTTTCCAAAGGGCTGGGTTCATTTTGCTCAGAGACATCCTGCCCATTTTCACTAAATAATCAGTCATGCAGAAATAATGTTAACTAATAACTGTACCCCGAAGTTACACTTAGTATTTCCCAATGGACGTTTGTGATAGGGCTTATGTAGGTTTATTTTTCCTTCTATAATTGGTGGGAGGTTAAGTAGACTCTGTGAAGTCTTATTAAAACATGGGAAAGAGAGCAGTTTGGCATGGTTTCCTGATGATTTATGACAGAGGAAAAGATGGAGGTCAAGAATAGGACTACAAGACAAACTTGTGCGGAATTGAAGATGAAAAATTGGCAGAAGAAAAAAAAGCCTCAGATACTGATCTTAATTAAATGTCTCTTTGCTGATTCTATCAAAGTACATCTAGTCCAGCATTCCGTTGACATCAACAGTAATTCAGCTGGTTGCTTTTTGTTGTCCACAAATGGGGCACACAAAGTGACAAACTTCCTCTCTTTTCTCCTGTATTCTTTTGTACACACAGGCTATCATATAGTGGCTTTGGGACATAGTTTGCATGAAAATGTGTATGCTTTTATGATTAACAAATTGGTGTCAATTTTTTGCACCACTTTTCTGTGAAATAAACAACATTTGAACGAAAAATGCATTATCTGCACAATTACATTTTTCAAATATGGATTTATTTGCAGAATCCTGAATTGTGGTTAGTCCTGAAAAGTGGACTACAAAGCAAGAGAACTGGTTAAATATGCCTGGCATGTTTAGCTTGCAGAAGAAAAGTCTGAGAAGAGACACGATGAGGGTCATACATCAAGATGTGAGGGGAAGTCATAGGGAGGGAGCTTGTTTTCTGCTGCCCTGGAGACTAGGACAAGGAACAACAGCTTCAAACTACAGGAAAGGAAATTCCACCTGAACATCAGGAAGAACTTCCTCACTGTGAGAGCTGTTCAGCAGTGGAACTCTCTGCCCCGGAATGTGGTGGAGGCTCCTTCTTTGGAGGCTTTTAAGCAGAGGCTGGATGGCCATCTGTTGGGGGTGCTTTGAATGCGATTTTCCTGCTTCTTGGCAGGGGGTCGGACAAGATAGCCCAATTCTCCCAACTCTAGGATTCTATAATTCTTCATTTTAAAAACTTCAGTGGAGCTTTGAGAAATGATAGTTTAGACATCCGAGAAATGGGCTGGAGAAAGTGACCCAGGGAATGTGAACACACCAAGTATAAGAGTTCTAATGTGAACCATTTAGAATATCCCATTTTTTGAAAAGCTAGACATTTGGAGATGAAAATTTCACTTTGAAAGGGTGGAATCCTTGGAAGGCAATGCCTTCATTTAGCCTCTCTTTATACATACATCTCTGGATGTTGTTATTGTTATTTGGGTATTTCTGCAAAGTATAAAAATTCTGCTACAAAATTGATATGCCTCTGGTTGTGTAGATATGAAAAGGATAACTTTTGTACCTTATGGTACAGTTGAAAAACTGAGATCACAATTAGTACTACATAAGGTTGTAACATTTGTTTATAGCCCCTTGAGCTGTCTAAGAGAATAAATCTATAGAAAGTTTATCATCAGTATACCGGTAATAGCCTAATATAGTTATGTCATTGCTGAGGAATGTTTATGATGAAAGTCAGTAAAATCATTTTATGACAGGCTTCTCAACCATAGAGAAGTACAAAGGTAGATGGCTGGATCTTATCTTATTGTACCAAAGATATAGAGTGTAGCCACTCCTTCTGTGCATAAATGGATTGTGTGCAAAATCACAAGGAGTAAGAGAAAATTTAAGAACTGTTCTTTGCCAATGCATTAAAGAAATATCTTGGCTACATCCCTGACATCGGCAAATAAGAAAGAAAAGCTTATTAATTACAAGGATTCGTGGAATTTCTTTTCAGGGCAAGAGGCTGTTTCCTTCTCCACCAATTACTCCTTGCATGTGTGTAAGAGCATATACCTTCTATTTGCTGACAACATCCAGTGACCCTATGGATTTCATAGGGATTTCTTATGTACACTTTCTTTTCCTCAATGAAAAGCAATGATGTTTCCAAAGAATATGAATTTAAAACATAAATTAAGATGTGTTGTCGAAGGCTTTCATGGCCGGAATCACAGGGTTCTGGTGAGTATTCTCTGCTGTATGGCCATGCTGCAGAAGCATTCTCTTCTGACGTTTCACCCACATCTATGCCAGGCGTCCTCAGAGGTTGTGAGGTGTTGGAAACTAGGCAAGTGGGGTTTATATATCTGTGAAATGTTCAGGGTGGGAGAGAGAACTCTTGTGTGCCTGAGGCAAGTATGAACGTTGCAATTGGCCACTTGATTAGCATTTTTTCTCCCACCCTGAAATTCCACAGATATATAAACCCACTTACCTAGTTTCCAACACCCCACAACCTCTGAGAATGCCTACCATAGATGTGGGTGAAATGTCAGGAGATAATGCTTCTGGAATGTGGCCACACAAACTCAAAGCAACCCATAAATTAAGATGTCTGGGGAAAGGAATTTTGATCACTAGTTTAATTTTAAAAGAAATGAGGAGGGGGGAAAATCTAAAGTCCTATTTTAATTTTATTTTAATATGTATTTTATAGAAATACATTTTAACATGTATCTTTTGTAGAAATACATTTTAATATGTGTATTTGTGGTATTCTTATAATGTTTATGTGTTTTAATTATTCTGTAACCCACCTAAAGCCACAAGGAGAGGTGGGTAAGAAATAAAATCATCATCATCATCATCATCAATCATCATCATCATCATCAGTAGTAGTACAAGATGAATCTTGGGAGCTTCAGAACAAAATGGAAAGCATCACATGTAAAAAGACCACCATCCTGGAGGGTTAATTTTTAAAAAAATAAATCCCTGTTTTAATGGACATGGGGGGAGGGGAGTAATTTCAATTAGATGGCAGGCACTCCTGATAAAGATCTGAAAAACTTGTTGACCTTAGTGGTAAATTGTTATTGTTTTTCCATAGACTTCTGAGAAAGCATCACTTTCCCGGTGAAGTAAATCATTCTTCGTGCAAATTCAGGGACAAGGAGACAGATCTTGAATAAACAGAAGTTGTCTGCTGGCCCATGTGCATTTTATCCTTGGGAGCTTCTTTGAGGATACCAGAAAGAAAATATAGAGCAGGAGCTCAGTAAATATATGTCCTGTAAACTTTAACCCAGCCTTTTAAGTAATGTTATTCTAAAAATAGACCAAGGTCAACAAAGAGTGTAAGATGTATACAAAATGATGGTTAGGGCTGCAATAACTGTCTCTTTTCCTTTGAAGTCAGCTCAGATTGAATTAATTGGAAATTATCTGCAGGATTCTCAAGGAATTTCTTCATATGAATGGCTTAGAATGGAAAAAAAACCACATTCCTATATATGTAGGGGAATACACATTCCTGTATTTTTTTGCCAAATTCCAAGAATATAAGGATAGGTTAAATGTACTCATATGCTTTGTCCCTAGGAAAGTCTGAAAACCTTGTTTCATTTTTCAGGTCCTTCTAGCAAGAATTTCCCAAAATAATAATAATAATAATAATAAAACTTTATTTATACCCCGCCACATTCTCCCCAACGGGGACTCGGGGCGGCTTACATGGGGCCATGCCCAGAACAGTACAATATAGCAAAATATAAAACAACATATCATAATACAATTAAACAATACAATAAATAATCATGTACAATGCAACACAAAATCTCTCTCTCTCTCTCTCTCTCTCTCTCTCTCTCTCTCTCTCTCTATATATATATATATATATATATATATATATATATATATATAACAGGTTATATATATATAACAATGTCTTTATATTTGGGCCAGAATGAACTTAAGTTATGTTGCTATTGTTGCTAAATCAAATATGGGAGAACATATGGTCAGGGTTCTGACTACAACAGGCCTTTTATATCTGTGGATTTCACTCTTGAAGTTTTTTAATATTTACACATTTGATTGATATGTTTTCTCTAGAAATCTCTAGGTCCTCCAGCACAACTTTGATTAGATGGTCAGCTATAAAGTTATGCTGAAGGATCTAGAGATTCCTAGAGAGAACAATTCTGTAAGCCTTTATAGTTCCTCCAGAATGTTTCTATTGAAATTTGATTGTTGAGTCTCATTGAAGGACCTAGTGATTCCTAGAGAGATGTTTTCTCAGCTTAAAAAGTTAATGGTTTTTAACAAACAGGTTTCTACGTTCATGGGGGTCCTGTTCCCATACATGCAATGAATATGGAGGGATGACTCTACTTTTAAAAGTCTGCATTGGAATACACAGGTATGCAGTCATTTCAATGCTGACATGGGGCTGCTATAGTCTCAGGTAAGCCCTGATTTCCCAGCCAATTCTCTTGCTCTTCTTGTGTCATTTTCAGGGTCCTCACCCTGCCAAGGGGCAACTTTGTCCAGGCGAAAGGAAAGCAAGGTGGAGGTTGTCTGCACACCTGGAGCTTTCCAAAATTGCCTGAATGCATGGCAATGAGAAACATTTGCACTTTTCCCTCCCCTGCAATCTGTTTCAATCAGGGATTATGTGCAAGTCACATCATGGGAACCAGAGTCCTTCCCCCATTGAATTTCTGACAGTGATGGAATGAGAACTTCTTAAGGAAAACTCAGCAGCCCCCTTTCCTCAACGATGGCAGTGGCAGAGGCAGCAAAAACGTTTTGGTTTTTTTTTGGAGTTTTGGGATTTGATTTTCTGAAAAGGGAGATCCAGCTTCTTAGAGAGAGAGTAAACTAGCACTGACTAAATATAGGTTTGTTAAGATTACTACTTCTAACAACTTTTAAAATAAGAATTGGCTAAAATTTGCAGATTATATAGTCACCATGTAATTATGTTTCTCAGATTTTGGAAGACCCAAAATTGGAGAAGCTGAATGCAAGAGAAACCAAAATGGACAGCTTTCCCATTCCTGTTTGTTCTTCCCAACTTTTTTTTTTCATATAATCCAAACCATTAAAGAAACATGCTCTTGCATCTGGTCAGTTTCTGGAGGACACAACGTCCCAGGAACCCAGTGTGTGTTGGCTTGATGTCCATGAGAGAATAGCAAAAGTGTCATAAATAAATGGTGAAAAGGATGAAAAACACTGCAAAAGTATAAGCAGTTTGTGCTCTTCTTCACTGCTTCTCCTGCTAGGAAAACAACCTTTCCTCTCTATTCAGTGTGAGTATCCTAGCATGCAATTCAGGAGGAAAAGCAATCCTAAAGAGCCTCCATGCGAAAGTAATTCAGTGACGTAGTTATAGCTTTAGCTGCATCATATGATGGCCCTGGTGTTAAAATGCAAAGGTTATCTAAAGAGATGAGCAATTCATACAATTTTAAAGTTAGAGAAAGAAAAATACATTTGAGAAGATTGGAACAGTTTTGAAATACTAAAGAAAATACACTGACCCTTAGGAGGTAATCTGAAAATAAAATTAAAATTCTTCTCCCTCGACTCACTCATGCTGTAAAATTTTATAGACATGTATCAAAGCTCCCAGTGGCACAGTGGATTAAACCACTGAGCAGCTGAACTTGCTGGCTGAAATGTCAGCGGTTTGAATCTGGGGAGCAGGGTGAGCTCCTGCTATTAGCCTCAGGTTCTGCCAACCTAGCAGTTCGAAAACATGCAAATGTGAGTAGATCAATAGGTAGATCAGTGGGAAGGTAACGGCACGCCATGCAGTCATGCCGGCCACATGACCTTGGAAATGTCTATGGACAACGCCAGCTCTTTGGCTTAGAAATGGAGATGAGCACCAACCACCAGAGTCAGACATGACTAGACTTAATGTCAGAGGAAATCTTTACCTTTATCTTATCAGTTCTCTATGCTGGCCTATGCTTACATAAAATAGACAATACTGTGTGATCCTATGCATATTCATTAAGAATTAAGTTTCATTTTGTTTAGATGAGTTTGTGCTCATGTAAATTTAGTAAGATCATCACCTACACTCCCGTCCAGTATTTCATGTGGTTTCTCAGATTTTTTTCAACATTCAGAGTTCATCTCATCCAAATTGCAGCAAAAGCATTCCATCTAAACATTAAGAAGAACTTTCAAAACAATAAAAGGGCCTTTTTTTTGCTTCTGTTCATATTAAAAGAAAAAAAACCAAGTTAAGATGAGTTTAGATGAGTTTGTGCTCATGTAAATTTAGTAAGATCATCACCTACACCCCCGTCCAGTATTTCATGTGGTTTCTCAGATTTTTTTCAACATTCAGAGTTCATCTCATCCAAATTGCAGCAAAAGCATTCCATCTAAACGTTAAGAAGAACTTTCAAAACAATAAAAGGGCCTTTTTTTTTTTTGCTTCTGTTCATATTAAAAGAAAAAAAAAACCAAGTTAACGGTAGGGTCACTGCATGGAGATGGCAACATTTTAACAGGTGACAGACAAAAGGCAGAACTACACAACACTTCCTGTGCTCCTCAAAGGGAAAACAGTGCTCAGTACAGAGGAAAATGGAGGACATGTTGCAGTAGGGAAAATGCAGCACAGAATAGCTAAATGGTAATAGAGTAATACCTGACTACTTAACATGAATACAAGTATTTAGTGTGTAAGTAATCACATCCAAAATATTTTTAAAAAACTGGCAGAAGTAATCTCGGAACCACTGGCAATAATCTTTGAGAAATGGGGGAAAAGAACCTAAATAAATACCATTCATACAGCCTGACATCAATACCAGGTATAAATATGTGGGAACAAATGAAAATTGGGATGGCTTATATTTATATTTGCCTGCTCTTTGAGGGGTGGTTACCTGAGGTTATCATAATGCTGGACTTCTAAAAAGTTGGCTTATTTTGTGTCTCCTTTAGCCATTCTGATAAATGTTGAAATTGAGTATTTCAGAGGCAATTGAAAGATTCACATGTTTCAGGACTAGAGGTTCCACAACCCTTAACCATTGCCCGTACCAGATGAGATTGATAAAAGTTGTTGTCCAGTAACATCTGGTCCAGCAAAGGTTTCTCATCTCTATGCTGGAGTGTGTGAGCCAGTGGGTATGAATTCTCACTGACAAACACACACTTGACTACTATAAATCATTCTGACAAGATCGAGTCCATTTTAAGGTCTGTGATTCTGCAGGAGTTTCTGGTTTATGTTGGGAATAGACTATCCAATTGTTCTGCTTGGCTCAGAGTCAAGTATGTCTTAGAGCTCTTGATGCTTTTCAGACCTTCAGGCAGACATGCTGCATTGCCCTTCAGATGGGACTGTACTGTCTCAACACAGAGAGTTTAAAACCTGTTGAAATAGTTGATGCTTTATGATGATGTTACTTAGGTTGCATTTCTTTCATAACGCAGTTACGGTCAGATATCCATAGTACTGGTCAGCTGAAATCAAGAGAAAAACTGCTGCAAATACTTTTAAAATTTAGAATGCAAAATAAAAAAGGATAGGCGACCAGTGAGTGTTAAGACTTTCTGGGCCCACCTTGAGAGATGCTATTGATATGAGGGATGAAATACTTATGGGGAAGAGGCAGACCAGCCGCAGAAAGCACATACTGCCATGTGATAGGCATCATCACCAAAAGTATCCGTACAGCTGCAATGCTGGTTTGCCTGCCTCTATAATGTGTCTTGTAATTACTACACAGTAGTAGTAATAGTAATAACTAGGCTTGAGCGATCCATGAAAAAATTGATTCTAAACTCGTTTCAAAAGTAGGGGGCGCCAGCGTTTCGTTTCTGAAGTCATTTCCGAATTTTGCCCCCCAAAAAATTCAAAATTAACGAAAATTCGTTAGTTTCAAAATTAATTCGTTAATGGCGGACGCGCATGCGCAGTGGCCAAAAAAAACAGCACGAGGGGAGATTTTACAGGACTCTCCCGCCCTCATTTTTTGAGTGATCTTCTTCAAACTTGGTACAGTGGTAGAACACATTTAACACTGATAGCTCACCAAAATTCCCTTATCCTCTGATTTTTGGCGAATTTTCATAGCTTTTATAATAAACAATTTTTTAATAATTGCAGAAATCTGTTCCTGGTTTGAAAGTCTTATTTCCTGTTAAATTGGGTTGTCTTTACTGTGAAAGTCATTGTTCTACTTCAGAAACTTTGTTTTTGTGGCTGAAACTTTGTTAAATTGTTGTGTGTGTGATATATACTGTATATATCTATATATATAAAAGAGTGATGGCATCAGGGCAGTGGACAAAACAACAAAAGTACAGGCCCCGCAACCTCGAAATTTGACAACACAACCCATCATCCATGCCTCCAGGTTGATACAACAAAAAGAAAAGAAAAATAAAGTCCTAATTAGAGGGAGAGCAATAATTGTTTTTATCCAATTGCTGCCAGTTTAGAGGGCTAATCTCTGCCCACTTGGTTGCCTAGCAACCAGCCAAGGGACAGCCAGGCTTCAGTTAGGGGACAGGCTGATTTAGGCCTCACTGAGGCTTCTTCCACAGATTATCTGATTTTAACTGGATTATATGGCAGTGTAGACTCAAGGCCCTTCTACACAGCTCTATAACCCATTTATAATCTTATATTATCTGCTTTGCACTGGATTATCTTGACTCCACACTGCCATATAATCCACTTCAGTGTGCATTTTATCCAGCTGTGAAGAAGGGGCCTCATATAATCCAGTTCTAAGCAGATAATAGAAGATTATCAATATACAGTAGAGTCTCACTTATCCAACATAAACAGGCCGGCAGAATAAGTGAATATGTTGGATAATAAGAAGGGATTCAGGAAAAGCCGATTAAACATCAAATTAGGTAATCGTTTTACAAATTAAGCACCAAAACATCATATTATACAACAAATTTGACAGAAAAAGTAGTTCCATGCGCAGTAATGCTATGTAGTAATTACAGTAGAGTCTCACTTATCCAACACTCGCTTATCCAATGTTCTGGATTATCCAATGCATTTTTGTAGTCAATGTTTTAAATATATTGTGATATTTTGGTGCTAAATTCATAAATACAGTAATTACTACATAGCATTACTGTGTATTGAACTACTTTTTCTGCCAAATTTGTTGTCTAAGATGATATTTTGGTGCTTCATTTGTAAAATCATAACCTAATTTGATGTTTAATAGGCTTATCCTTAATGCCTCCTTATTATCCAACATATTCGCTTATCCAATATTCTGCCAGCCTGTTTATGTTGGATAAGTGAGACTCTACTGTACTATATTTTCAAATTTACCACTACAATATCACAATGAATTTAAAACACTGACTACAAAAACATTGATTATGAAAAGGCAGACTGCGTTGGATAATCCAGAACATTATATAAGTGAATGTTGGATAAGTGAGATTCTACTTTAATATGAAATAATTACTGGGATAGAATAATGCAGAACAATATAATCTCTAAACCCAGGACAGTAAATAAACAGGGGAATTCCACACAGGAAACAATCAGGGCCAGCTAACACCTCCCAACAAAGTAGTCCCATCATCAAAGTCTGGCAAATCCTCTGTTTTCTCAGGGCCACAGACAGTAGAAGCACATAAAATATCGCAAACAATACCATTCTGAAAACAAGGGAATTCCAGACAGGAAACAATCAGGGCCAGCGAACACCTCCCAACAAAAAATTCACTCAGGGAGGAAGCAGCCAGGCTTTAAAGCTGCAAGGCCATTACATCCTAATCATTTTTCCTAATTGCAGCATTCATACTTGCCTCCAACAGACAAAAAAACCAATCAGAAATATTGTATATTCACAACCTTTAGGAAATAATATCCCCTGATGGCGCAGCGTGTTAAAGCGCTGAGCTGCTGAACTTCTGGACCGAAAGGCTGCAGGTTTGAATTGGGGGAGCGGAGAGAGCCCCCACTGTTAGCCCCAGCTTCTGCCAACCCAGAAGTTCAAAAACATGCAAATGTGAGTGCATCAATAGGTACTGCTCTGGCGGGAAGGTAACGCCGCTCTATGCAGTCATCCCACATGACCTTGGAGGAGTCTATGGACAACGCTGGCTCTTCGGCTTAGAAATGGAGATGAGCACCAACACTCTGAGTCAGACATAACTGGACTTAATGTCAGGGGAAAACGTTTACCCTTTACCTTAACTACCACCAGTTCCTCAATACTTTATTTCCCATACCACCATATTTTGCCACAGCAACGCGTGGCCGGGCACAGCTAGTATATATATATATATATATATATATATATATATATATATATATAGTCCCTGCATATATGTGTGTGTGTGTATATATAGGTAAAGGTAAAGGTATCCCTTGACGTTAAGTTCAGTCATGTCTGACTCTGGGGGTTGGTGCTCATCTCCATTTCTAAGCCCAAGAGCCAGTGTTGTCCATAGACACCTCCAAGGTCATGTGGCCGGCATGACTACATGGAGTGCCATTACCTTCCCGCCACAGCGGTACCTATTGATCTACTCACATTGGCATGTTTTCAAGCTGCTAGGTTGGCAGAAGCTGGAGCTAACAGCGGGCACTCACTCTGCTCCCGGGATTTGAACCTGGGACCTTTCGGTCTGCAAGTTCAGCAGCTCAGTGCTTTAACACACTTCGCCATCGGGGCTCATGTATATATAATATACATACACATACACACAATGTGGAGAATATGTGGAAAGGTAGATAGATAAGTTGGGAGCCACAGCGAAGGCACCTTCCTGGGAGCAAGGTCTAATAATAATAATAATAATAATAATAATAATAATAATAATAATAATAAAAAATCCCTTACAATATCCAAGATGGCTCACTGCTACAGAATCTTGGGAGGTTTAGTTTGATATGGTACCATTATTGGCAGAGAAAGCTAAGCTGTAGGAGTTGAAATCCAATCATTTATCCTCCCTATAGAATCAATTTTATATGCATTTTTAGCTACAGAAAAGCTAAAATCAGGACAGTAAAAGAACAACACCCAGAAAATGGGAATTCCAGACAGGAAACAATCAGGGCCAGCTAATACCTCCCAACAAAGGATTCCCCCAGGTAGGAAGCAGCCAGGCTTTGAAGCTGCAAGGCTATTCAATGCTAATCAAGGTGACCAATTGCAACATTCACACTTGCCTCCCACAGACAAGAGTTCTTTCTCCCACCCTGGACCTTCCACAGATATAAACCCCACTTGCCTAGCTTCGCACAGACGTCAAAACCTCTGAGTATGTCTGCCACAGATGTGGGTGAAACGTCAGGAGAGAATGCTTCTGGCACATGGCCATAGAGCCCGGAAAACTCATAGCAACCCAGCCAGTAGGCTGTTGCTGAACAACCTATGAACTTTTAGCATTAAAGGAAAAAATGCCCAAGATTTTATCACTTAATACTGTTGGCATGTCTGGAGAAGAATAGAATGCTTCTATACCAGGCAAGGGCAAACTTTGCCCATGTCTGGAGTTAGGAATTGTAGGAGTTGAAATCCAAAACAATTTGACAGAAAACTGGGAGTTGTAGTTTGGCATGGTACTGGCTCTCTTCTGCAGGGAAGGCTAGGGACTTTGTAAAACTACAGCTCACATGACATGGCACTGAATCTGTTGCAATTGAGCTGGTGCCAGAATCCTTTCCGGGAGATCTCCTCAGTGGAGATATCTCTTAAAGGGATATCCTCTGGCTCTAAGGATTCCGTTTAGGAAGGCAAGCCAGTGGTTTTGGTATTCCCCTTTAAGCCTGGCTGAAGAAGCAAAACCAAACCGCGGCTCCAGGGCGAGGCAGGGAGGCCAAGCGCAGGCAGGCATGGCTCTTCTCTCTTCTCTTCGCTCCCTCCCTGCTTCACGGAAGGCTTCTACTGAGCCGGTGTGGTGGTGGTGGGGGGGGGGATCCGAAGACATCAGAAACAAACGAAAAAAAGGTACTTTTATTATTCAAATTCGTAATATTTGTAAGGCAGTGAGCAGATGTTTCAATATCAATTCAAAATTAATTACGAAACGAATTTTAAACTAATTTAACGAACTAACGAAAAATTTGCTCCAGCCTAGTAATAACAGTAATAATAATAGTACAGTAGAGTCTCACTTATCTAACATTCGCTTATCCAACATTGTGGATTATCCAACGCATTTTTGTAGTCAATGTTTTCAATACATCATGATATTTTGGTGCTAAATTTGTAAATACAGTAATTACTACATAGCATTACTGTGTATTGAATTACTTTTTCTGTCAAATTTGTTGTATAACATGATGTTTTGGTGCTTAATTTGTAAAATCATAACCTAATTTGATGTTTAATAGGCTTTTCTTTAATCTCTCCTTATTATCCAACATATTCGCTTATCCAACGTTCTGCTGGCCCATTTACGTTGGATAAGCGAGACTCTACTGTAATACTTTATTTATATTCTGTCCTATCTCCCCAAGTGGACACAGAGCAGATCACAGTACACATACATGACAAACATTCAATGTTGTTTGGACGGACAGGACAGAACAGACAGAAAAGAGGTATGTTGTGTTGAAGTCCAGCTTTTGACGCCTTGGAGGTTGTGCTCGAATCCAGCCACAGAGGGTGCTGTCGCTCCATCCTCTATGAAGAAGACCCATCAGGACTTCCTCCTTCCTTTTGATCACCAGTACTTCAGGGCATTCAAATATGGGGAAAATAGTGTAAGTGCAGTAGAAAGAAATTTAGAGCAATTAGTGTTTAATTTTATTGCATTTTTATTAATCTCTTTGTTGTAGCTTGCTTTTAAAATACAAACTGTTAAACATATTACTTTTTTTCATAAACTGCTGGGTTTAAAGTGGTTTTGTTCTAATTTGCACTGTTTTTTCTATCTGTGCACACTACTTAATCTACCACTAATTGGCAGAAAATGACATTACCTACATTTGAAAAAAAATAAAAATCTTATGTATACAGTAGAGTCTCACTTATCCAAGCCTCGCTTATCCAAGCCTCTGGATAATCCAAGCCATTTTTGTAGTCAATGTTTTCAATATATCATGATATTTTGGTGCTAAATTCATAAATACAGTAATTACAACATAACATTACTGCGTATTGAACTACTTTTTCTGTCAAATTTGTTGTATAACATGATGTTTTGGTGCTTAATTTGTAAAATCATAACCTAATTTGATGTTTAATAGGCTTTTCCTTAATCTCTCCTTATTATCCAAGATATTTGTTTATCCAAGCTTCTGCCAGCCCATTTAGCTTGGATAAGTAAGACTCTACTGTACCTACTCAGAAATAAGTCTTAGTCAGAGATGATGCAAGTAGTATTTGAAACAGTAAAACAGAGGAGTCAGAAGTTGTGTGTCTGTGTACCTTTGAGTTTCTTGTTGAATTATAGCAACCCTATGAATTTCATAGGATTTTCTTAGGCAAGGGATAGAGTTGCCACTGCCATACACACCACTTCCCAAAATCAGGTAAACATTGTTTCCATCACAATAAACACAATTCTTTCTAAATTTATATAAACATCTTCCACCTCTCCCAGGTGGAAGAGCCAAAACCAAGCAATGATTTTGGAATTAAGGTATTTCATCACTGGTTTATTCTGATGGGCCACCCGCATAATGAACAAACCTCATTTCCCCCCAGAATAAACAAAGAGTGTCTCTGTGTGCAGCCTTTCTACTGGGAATGAGGCTACAAAGTTCATTGGTGAGTTTTGGCTGAGCTCTAGAATCCTTCTATTCCAGATCTGGGACAATTTGGAGCTAAATCAACTTAGTTTTACAGGTTTCAGACAGGATTCTTCCTTCCCTGCCTACCATTCTCAGGTCTTCAGCAACAATGCTGGTCTTTGAGGTTTGTCATTAGAGGTTTTCTGCTTCCAGTGTGCAAAGAAACCTAATAAGATGCAATCAGGTCTTAGCCTTTGTATGCCTGAGAAAATGATGAGTGACTCCTTATGAAACGAACTGAAAATTGCATTTGGCTCTTCTTCTGATACCTTAGGGCATATGATGAAATAATTACAAGATTTTTTTTCTTCTGAGAGAAAATAATTTCCTGTGTTTTTTAAAAAGCTGTCCAACAGTACAATGACATTCAGGCCCTGTATAGATCTTGAATCTGCTAGTTTCCTCAATCATGCTCTTAGCAGGACAGAAATGTGTGACCTATAATTCTAGGGAAAATATCTATAGAACAAGAGTTGGAAAAAAGTGGAAACCAGTCCCTTTTTATGCCCACTCCAATGCCACAATTATCCTCAGATCTTTTTTTTTTTTTTTTTTTTTTTTAAATAACGGTTTCCTTGCAATTTTTGGCAGGAGACTGTGAAATGCATCATTTTCATTGGGCAAAAGAATAAATGCACAGCAAATGGGACAGTCAATATCACAATCATTTTCTTTCCTTTTAGTTTCAATAGCAGTAGTCAGACAATAATCATAGTCAACATCATATCAATAAAAATCAATTTAAATATATTTAAAGTTATTTTTGCTTATAAATATAAAAATATAAGTGGAGTATTTTATTTAATAATGAGGGGGAATTTTAATGAGTTTTATAACATTTCATGATGAATTCATCAATATTAGGTAACTTTAATGTTTTATTTGTAAGATGCCTTGAGTTTTGTGTCAGAAGAAAGACAAATAAATATTGGGGTCCTGTGTCATTTATGGGCTGTACAGCCATATTTTAGCAGCATTTTCTCCTGCATCTGTGGCTGGCATCTGATGGTAGCCAAGCAAGCGAGTATATACACCTGTGGATTGTCCAGGGTGGGAGGAAAGAACCACTGTCTATTAAACTAGTGTGAAAGGGTGCAGTTAGCAAGCTTTGAAGTAGCCTGGCCTTTATTTCCTTTGAACTGTTTGTTGCCCACTGGCATCCTTTGTCTGGGTAAGCCCTTGATTGCTTACTGTCTGGAGATTTCCTAAGTCTGGGTGCTGTTCCTTATTCACTGTCTTGATTCTAGTGTTTTTCAATACAGGTAGCCAAATTTTGTTCAGTTTCATGGTTTCTTCCTTTCTGTTGAAATTGTCCATGTGCTTGTAGATTTCAATGGCTTCTCTGTGTAGTCTGACATGGTAGTTGTCCAAGTGGTGCAGAATTTCTGTGTTTTCAAATAAAATTCTGTGCCCAGCATGGTTTATCACGTGTTCTGCTATAGCTGATTTCTCTGGTGGAGTTAGTCTGCAGTACCTTTCAAGTTCTTTTATTCGTGTATAGGCGCTGCGTTTGGTGGTCCCTATGTAGACGTGTCCACAGCTACACACTATGCAATAGACTCCTGCAGTGGTTAGTGGATCCCGCTTATCCTTATCTGACCTTCATTTGTTGAATTTTCTTGGTGAATCTATAGATGGTTTGTAGGTATGTTTCTTCATCAGCTTCCCTATGTGGTCTATGGTTCCCTTGAAGTATGGTAAGAACACCTTCCCTCAAGGTGGCTCTTTATCTTTATTCCTTTGGCTTGTTCTTCATCTTGCAGCTCTTTTGATGTCTGATGAAAGAACCATAGCTCTTTCTCCTAGTTTCCATGGAGTGCATTTGAGAACAACTGGCACTGGTCTCAAATGAAATGTGTCAACACTACACAGTTTGACACCTGTTTGCCTGTGTAAACCGGAACTGTATTTTTCAATCTTGGACTTCATTTCTCCGATGTCCCAGCCACCAAGGTTAATGCTCTAAGAACAAAAGTCCAAAACCTCTGAAAAACTAAACTAATACTTTGCAGCAGAACATTCTGAGTTCCTTCTCAAACTACAAATCCCAGGATTTGTTAGGATAGAAGCATGGAACCTAAAATGGCAAAAAAGAAAAAACCCTGCTATAACAGTGTAATATAGACTTGCCTTTGGCAGCTTGTTACATTATATCTGGTATTTTTTTATTATTATTATTTATGTCATTTCTATCCTGCCTTTCTTATCTGAAGGGACTCAAGGCAGCTTACAGATCTGGAAAAAATTCAATGCAGTAAAAACACAACAGTTAAAAAAACTATTTACATTAAGCATTAATACACATGGAACAGTATATAAAACTTAAATCATATAAAGTGTATCATTCCATTCATCCAAAAACCTTATGTGTAATCTTTAATCCAGACTGTGTCGAAGCCGTAGAAACTTATTCTTTAAACACTTGTGAGCATAGCCAGGTCTTTAGCTTTTTTAAAAAAAAACCTGAAGGGATGGAGCCTGCCAGATGTCACTGGGGAGGGAGTTCCACAGCCAAGGAGCCACCACTGAGAAGGCCCCATCTCTCGTCCCCACCAGTCGCGCTTGCAAAGCAGATGACACCGAGAGCAGGGCCTCCTCAGATGATCTTAAAGTTCTAATAGGCTCATAAGAGGAGATATATTTGGACAGGTAAGTTGGACCAGAACAGTTTAGGGCTTTATAGGTCAAGACCAGCACTTTGAATTGGGCCCAGTAGCATATTGGCAGCCAGTGCAGTGGCAACAGAGGAGTAGTATGCTCCCTGTACGCCTCTTCAGTTATAAGTCTGGCTGCTGCCCATTGTACTATTTGGAGCTTCCGGGCCATCTTCAAATGCAACCCCATGTAGAGTGGGATGCAACAAGAGCATGGACCACTTTGGCCAAGTCTGACTTCCCAAGGTGCAACTGGCACACAAGTTCCCCTGGTCACTGCCGAGACCTGGAGTTCCAGGCTCAGTGATGAATCCAGGAGAACACTCAAGCTGCGAACCTGTGTCTTCAGGGGGAGTGTAACCCCATCCAGCACAGGCTGTAACCCTATGCCCTATGGTAGTGGTGGATGACCTCCGCAGGGAGCTGGACAGGGGGAGTGTGACCCTACTGGTTCTCTTGGACATCTCAGCGGCTTTTGATACCATCGACCATGGTATCCTTCTGGGACGGCTCTCCGGGATGGGCCTTGGGGGTTCTGCTCTGCAGTGGCTCCAGTCCTTCCTGGAGGGCCGATCCCAGTTGGTGAAGCTGGGGGACGCCTGCTCGGACCCCTGGCCATTGACCTGTGGGGTCCTGCAAGGTTCCATTCTGTCCCCCGTGCTTTTTAACATCTACATGAAACCGCTGGGAGAGGTCATCCAGAGTTTTGGAGTTCGGTGCCATCTCTACGCAGATGACACCCAACTCTACTACTCCTTTCCACCGATCTCCGAGGAAGCCCCCCAGATACTGAACCAGTGCCTGGCAGCTGTGATGGGCTGGATGAGGGTGAATAAGCTGAAGCTTAATCCTGACAAGACAGAGGTCCTCCAGGTCAGTCGTATGTCCGATCGGGGTATTGGGTGGCTACCTGTGCTTGACAGGGTTGCACTCCCCCTGAAGGCGCAGGTCTGCAGTCTGGGGGTCCTCCTGGACTCAGCGCTGACACCTTTGCACAATTAAAACTCGTGCACCAACTGCGACCTTACCTCGTGAAGTCTGATCTGGCCACGGCGGTCCATGCCTTAGTTACCTCTAGACTGGACTATTGCAATGCACTCTACGTGGGTCTACCCTTGAAGATGGCCCAGAAACTCCAACTAGTTCAACGTTCGGCAGCCTTGCTTCTAACTGGAGCTAATTATAGGGAGCGGTCAACCCTCCTGCTTAAGGAGCTCCACTGGCTGCCGTTCACCTTCTGGACCCAATTCAAGGTGCAAGTGATCACCTACAAAGCCCTGAACGGTTTGGGACCCTCCTACCTTAGTGATCGCCTCTCCCCCTACGAACCTGCACAATCTCTTCGTTCGTCGGGGGAGACCCTCCTCTCGCTCCCACCTCCGTCACAAGCACGGTTGGTGGGGACGAGAGAGAGGACCTTCTCCGTGGTGGCCCCCTGGCTCTGGAACTCGCTCCCCAGGGAAATCAGGCAAGCCCCCACCCTGGTAGCATTCAGAAAGAGCTTGAAAACCTGGCTCTTTACTCAGGCTTTTAGATAAAGATTGCTAATCCAGAAGCAATCTGTATCTGTGACCATTCTTGTACCGGTTTGCACTTTTACCTTTGTCAACTCGATATAGACACAGGGTCTATTCCCATCCCAATTTGCACTTTCAAGAATTTGCAGCACTTTATCAGTCACCTCGTGTTTACAATATTTATATGGTGCACCTTACCCAGTCTACTTTTACAATCTCTCTGTTTTAATCCATGTTTTTATTAGTTCTTGTTTTTTATTGGTTAATGTTTAAAAATTTTTTTAATTGTGCATGTTTTTGTCTATTGCTGTGTTTTATACTGCTACTGTTTTTATTCGGGCTTGGCCCCATATAAGCCGCCCTGAGTCCCCTTTGGGGAGATAGAGGCGGGGTATAAAAATAAAGTTATTATTATTATTATAGTGATGTTTCTGGCATGGTTTTCATGCCATGAAAACAAATGATCCTTTGTCTATGTAGTACAGAGAAAAAAAATCCTAAACATCAGTAAGGAAATGTTTTGCATTAAACTCTTATTGATGAGTTCTTTTCTGTAAAGAAATTGATCATTCAAATAAATATATTGCCCTGATGAAGAAGCAAGAGAGTGCTTCTGTACCAAAGACTGTTATTACCAAATATTGTATGGTATGGTAGATAAAGATAAACTGATTAGCTATTCCTGATAGATTTTGCCAGGCATTTCCCTTTCTGAGATTTATCCTTTGAATTCACTTCTTGGCTTCATCCTAGGCTGGCTTTATTTCAAGGGGAGGAAAGAAAGCGAAGAAAGCAGAAGACAGACTCTGAGGCATTTTTTCCCCAGAGGCAGTTGTCTGGTCTTGCTGTAATAGCTATTAGTTTAAATGACACTGAACAGAAGCTGGAACAAAATGATAAATGCTTTAAAATGTAAAACACGATTTGTCTAAACAGGGATCAAGAACCAAGAATACGCTGATACTACTTGTTTGAATTGTTCTTCAGGTAATAGCGCAGTTAAAAAACAAAAAACAAAACCAGAAAGCTGAACTCTGGGTCTGTGCAATTGAAACTTGAGTCACCCCGGGATGATTTTAAATCTTTTCTGACAGTGCAAAACCTATGTCTTAATTTGTTTGTGTTTCAGAAACCAAAGGTGAAAGTAGTCTAAACACAAAGTTATCTGTATTGAAATCCTGTTTAAAGAGGGTGTATTCAGTCTTAATGAAATGGACCAGATTTTGACCATCCTCTTCCATGATATTCTAGGTTAAAACAAATCAGCCCACAGAGCTGGTATTTAGAGTCTCTTATGATACTGGGAACAAACAGAAAATGCTCTGAAATATACATACAAAATACACAGGGATTGCTAACATAAAATTGGAACAAAACCTAGGGATATCTGGTTTTCATCCATCTGTAAGCACCAGAATTAAACAAAGAGCATTCTAAAAAAAAAAAAACTCCCAGAAGATAATTTAAATCACTGTTTAATCTTAGAATGAGTCGAGCTTGTACCAGCTGCCATTCTCTGACCTTTACAGATTTGCTTTCAGAGAAAATGTCAGCCATAGAAAGCCATTTCAAAGTTCTTGGAAGAAAGAGAGAACTGGGAAAAAGAGGGGTCTCAAGCCTCTTCTATACTGATTATATCCAGCTCAAAGGAGATAATGTAGATTATCTGATTTGATAATCTGGATTATATGGCAGTGTGGAGGGGGCCTTAGTTGACAACGATCAGACCCTTTCCCCCTTTCATAAAATAACTGGATTTTCACTTACGCATTTAGGATAAAAGTAAATGTCTTATAGTAGAATTTCCATTATTTATTTCCACTTATTTTATATCTTTTATTTGGGGCTTTAAGGGTTACCTCCAAGTTTGCTTGCTCTACTACTGTGCAGCACATATATGTCAAGCACTTTCTACAATCAGGTTCTGCATTCACACATCATTGATTGAATGGAATTTTGGGGACATCAGGAATTGGTTCAGTGGGATTCCAGATGAATTATAAGCAGAACCTGGAACTGATTTTAGTAATTGTAGTCCAAACAATAACCCTTCTGAGGTGTGGAATGAACCCTGAGAAAATGATCATATGCAAGCAATCATATGAATAATAATGTATATGCCCTTTAACCGGATATAGTGACAAAATGTTTGAAATTTTAATCTAGTTGGGTAGATTGAGGTTTCAAAAATATTTAATTTTGGATATAGTCTGTACTCTATTATCTTTTTTGCATTGAAGGCAGTATTTTCTGCACAGAAAAATTGTATTTTCTGCTGCTGTATCCTGTTTAAAAAGCAAAATACAAAACTTACATGCAAAATTGGTGCAGAATAAATCCTGACTTGCAATCCAGGGTTCTCCTCACCAATGTTTCCAAACACCGAAGAAGAAGCCTTTTCCATTATTTTTCCTTTTTTCAAAAAACTCTGTACATCCCAAAGATGTGCTTGGTTACTGTGTTTTGGGGATGAAACTGAAGATGATTGCACTCAAAAGTGTGTGAATGTTCTAATTGTGTAGAAACACCACAATTTTATTTTGAAATAACATTTAAAATGTGAACAACACAAAACAAGAAGTTTGCTTAAGGAATGCAATGAGATCAATAATTAGGCAAAAAGGAAATATGTTGATTATAGTCTTTGGTATATCTGAACCCACCAACAATGTTGAGAAACTGGCTTGATGTATCCCAGAAAAAGGCAATAGAGGTTTCCAAGCAGCCTGTAATTGACTGCAATAACTAGAAAAATATATGTGTCCCACGACTAGATGACTTCTAGAATCTTGCTTTTGAGTTTATATTTGTACTTTCTGGACTTCCAAAAACCTGATGGAAACAGCATTTAAAAGATGCTTGAACGTTTATGACATATGCTATTTCGGAAAGGTCACCATACCTACAATTGTTTAGGTCTACACATAAACTCTTTTGAGCAAACACCAAAATGGATTGTGTCAATGCAAGAAATACATGCTTTCAGTTGTCTTTCCTGTTTATTACTTTGTGGTCTGAATCTTATTGTTTTCTCCCAACTAGAATAGATCCACTGAATCAATGAAGAGCTTCTCTATGTGAAGGGAATCCGTGTGAGGCAGAATTTGGATTTTCCAGCATTTCAGCATGCATCGAAAACTCTCCTGCCTTCAATTCACTGTTTTTCACATTATCAAATTAATGCTGAAGCAGGTGAAACTATTACATTCCCTTCTTGAGTGTTGCTATTTAATTCATAACTGAATGCCTGAATAAGGCCATTGGTTTAGACCATGTTTTCCCATTTTCAAGCTTTATGTCAAGTTCTCTTTTCAAGCTAGTTAGCAGTTTTCAACATTATGACCATTGCCTATAAAAGGCTGGGCTATTCTCTAGCAAGAACAATGTCAATAACCAAATTAAAAACTGATACCAGATCAGAGAAAAGCACTTTTTTTTTGCAAACTGCAGAGTTTTTTTTCCAGTGTTTGAATTTACTTTTTCCCCATAACTTTTTTATTATATAAGTTAAGATAAATGTAAAGGTTTCTTCTTGACATTAAATCTAGTCGTGTCCAACTCTGGGGGTTGGTTCTCATCTCTATTTCTAAGCCAAAAAGCTGGCATTGTCCATAGACACCTCCAAGGTCATGTGGCCGGCATGACAGCATGGAGCGCTGTTACCTTCCCACCGGAGTGGTACCTATTGCTCTACTCACATTTGCATGTTTTCAAACTGCTGAGGCTAACAGTGGGAGCTCACCCTGCTCTTTGGTTTTGATCCACTGACCTTTTGGTCAGCAAGTTCAGCAGCTCAGTGATTTAACCCACTGCTCCACCAGGGATTCTTTTATTATATAAATCTCCATGTGATTAAATCAAAAAACAAACTACACACTACATACAAACTACATAAGACCAACAGTAAACAGGGACTCCTGATACCTGCCAATTAATTTAAAATTGTTTCTTTAAAAAACCCTTTGAAATACCATTTCTTCAGTTATAAGTTGACCTTTTCCTCTTTGTATCAGATCTTCTGATTCCACCTTGTCCATTTATTTAACTCCAATTAAAAAAAACCCAGCAGTCACGAAGTCACCCTTGTCTTCCTTCAAAATCATTTAGGGGTTTCCAATCTTACACAAATAATACTAAAAAAAATGTAATCAACATGGAAATTTTATCCAGCTCTAATAATGCATTGAGTTTAAATATGCATCCCTCTTTATGTTTAGTTTTCTGTCAGATAGCTTAAACTGAATATCTTCTATGCAAGCAGACTTTGTAGGATATGCCTGTGTAAGAATTTCAGATAAGAAATAATTAAATGTTTTGTGTTCTGTCTTAAAATGTTTTTTTGGGGGGGGGGGGTGGCACAATTTTAAGAACATGTTCTGATATTAAAATGTGTATCTAATATTGCTTGGATTCCATAATTTGATTGGAGTGGAGAGGACAGAGAATTGTAATTGGGCTGTCAAGAGTCAGACGCCAGTTACGAAACAGAGTTTATTCCAAAGATAAGCCAAAAAATAACATAAACACAGGAAATATCCTTGAAACACTTCACTTATCAGTGTTTCGAGAGTAGATTGGACAATAATAACTCAAAAACGAGCCACGCTAATTTCCCATGCTGGCATTCAATAAAAAACTAAATAACGCTTCAATTCAGCTTTGGAAAACAAATAGAGTTAATTGCTGGAAAATAAACAAACTAGAAAAGCAGTAAAGCTGCTTCCACGGTGCAGCTAAGCCGAGAGCCTCAAAGGAATGATGAATAGCCGTCGTCAGAAGAATCCAAGGTCAGGTCAGGAGGCAGCAGAAATTCCGAAAGACAAACCAGTAGTCAGAAGCCGGGAGAAGTAGTCAGTCAGAGGGCAAAGACAGAAGCCAGGTCAAATACCAATCCAGAGTCCGAAGAGGGTGCAGTCATCCAAACCAGGTCCACGAAAAGGCACAAAGATGGTATCAGCAGATCCGAATCACAGTCCAAGTCCAGTCTTCACGAAAGCACAGAGATCCCAATGGCGCCTCAGCAACACCTTGCCACACGCAAAGTGCAGTGGCCAAACATTCCCATTTTATTCCCCTTCCTCCTGGGTGACCAAACACTCACACCCAAACACCAGGTGTCCCAAATCTACTCAGAGTCTGAACTCCACACAGCTAGAGCTCGTGGATCTGGAGTACCTAGCAATTCGTCGGAGTCCCAATCATCCTGCCCACACTTAGCCCCATGAACACTTAAAGAACCATCCTCCTTTCTCCAAGCATCCCAATTGGGATCAGCTCCTGCAGAAACCCCAGGTTCAGAAGTATCCATAGACCCCAAATCCCCAGACATCTCTGGTGGCTGTGCCCATTCAGTGCCCGCTTCCCCAGCCACCACCTGTTCCTCAGCATCCATCTCCCCATCTGAATCTTCCTCAGAAGATCCCCCATATAGCTCTCTAAGTCGCTTCCTGCGCAACTCCTCCAGTGAACCCTCATCACGAGGGTTTTTTCTTCCTCTTCGAATTCCATCACTATCAACCATAATCCCCGAAGGCGCAGTCACAACATGGGCAGAAGCTAAGGGAAGAAGATGGGAATTTTAAGAAGGCATTCCTTCAGTTTCAGATTGTAGTAACTTTCTTCCACTTCCCTGTTAAATTGCACAAATGGGCACATTTTAAAGCTCCACCCAATCCCTGTTCAGATCCCTGAGTTTGGATGTAATTGAACAATTGCAGAGGTCACTTAATTGTTCAGATTCTCATGATTAGTCAGGATCTTTTCATTTACCACAGTAATTGCCTCTCTGATCATTATAATAACAAAAGCCGAATTCTTAGCTGAAATGGGGTTGGGGCAGGGATAAAACCTACATCAATTTTTTGCTCTAAGCCCCAAGAAAATTCCCAAATCACTTAGTGAAACATTTGCGGTCAGAACTGTAGAATTTACTTCTTGGAAATGTTCTTGAGAAAGCAATAAAGTGATGTTTGGTTTGGCTAAATGGATTTAGAGTTGAGAGGAAATAAACACAGATTTGAGCAGAGAGTTTGACAAGAACATTTTGCTGCAGAGACAACATTTTCGCTGGCTGTTTTCTAACCAACTGATTTCCAGTTTGTTAGACTGCTATTCCCATCACCCGGAGACAACATACCTCTGCTTGTTAGTTGTAATGCAGCACATCAGGAGATGCCAGATGATATAAGGCTGTGTGAAATCCAGTCTTGCAAGAGCCCTTACCCTAGTGCCTTTGGTTTATTCTGTAGGTATACATACAAGAAAATATTTTTAACAGTCATTGCATCTTAATAATGATGATGATGATGATATTTCTTATCTGCCTCTCCCCACAGCTTGAGGTGAGTTACAGCACAGTAAAAACACATAAATATTATATAAAAATTCTACAAACTGAAAATTCAATTCATAAAAGATACAGAGCAAAGTATTTCTGTAAAATACACATTAATCACACAGGACAGAGATCAAAACACATTTTGTTCTGTGTAATTCAGTGTAGTATAGTCCTTTATATGTTTACTCCAGCTCCAAAACACACACGATGCTAAAAGCACTCTTTTTTGTGAAGTCTGTGATTTGGATGACAGCTGTGGGGTTTCATCCCTTCCTCCTATACTTTGATTTGACCATTAAAAACACCTCAAGAACCTACATTGTGTATCTGAATATTCAATCCTTTATGATTAATAGCAGGTCTCATAAAGAAGCAGGTGGGACTTGGATCAGTCCTATTGTCCCACCGCCCTTATTCTTACTCTTCCATTTCTTCATGATTGGATTTCATAGTAGAACATTACAGATCATCCAGGTAACAGCATTTTGCCTTTAGCGATGCTGATGATGGCAATACATAGCCCCTTAAGAACAGACAAGCACATCGAGCTCTGAGTTTTACCTGGGGAGGAATCCCACTGGAGCATTGCAGCACACGAAAATACTTCGGAGTTACCCTGGATTGTGCTCTGACCTACAAGAAGCACTGTTTGAATATCAAGCAAAAGGTCGGTGCTAAAAATAATATCATACGGAAGCTGACTGGCACAACCTGGGGATCACAACTAGATACTGTGAAAACATCTGCCCTTGAGGTTAGCTACTCTGCTGCAGTGAGTACGAATGCCCAGTGTAGAACACATCTCACCATGTTAAAATGGGGGATGAAAAGCCAACCTTAAGAAATAGGGCCACAAAGTGGGGTCCACAACATGCGAGTGTGGTGAAGAGCAAACCACAGACCACCTATTACAATGCAGTCTCAGCCCTACCACATGCACAATGGAGGACCTTCTTACAGCAACACCAAAGGCACTCCAAGTGGCCAGCTACTGGTCATCATGCAAAACTAGATTTAAAGTGTGTCCATGCATATGAAATCTTTTTCTTCCCTGATATTTTGGCTGCTCCTGTGATGGTGACTTTGATGGATCTGAGCTTAATTGGGGCTGAAAGAGTCTCTCTTAGGTCCAGACTCATTGGGGGCAAAACTGCACAGGCAATGCTTTGACAGGGGTGAGCCAACCACCCCACCAGTCTGACTTCCTGCCAGCGACCAAAAATGTGACAACTGACAGTTTAACTCCATTGAAGTTATCAAAGTCCCTATTATATCTGTATTTAATAGCATAAAAATAATTAATAAAACATAACGCATACACCCAAGTGAACTTTTTAGACCTTTGAATATTAAAATATACTGTTACTCACATACATGCAGTGGATGGAAATGCATTTAGAAGTCTGATGTCTTTACTAGAATGCAGGATTAGATTCTCATGGAGTTTAATGAGTTGAAATGAATGTGCACACACCCCAGTGAGTAGAGAATCTTGGACCTTTGAGTATTTAAAGATGTAAATATCTGCATACATACACTGGACATTTATAAAAATGGTTATTTATTTATTTCGTGTCAAAAGCATTGGTACAGCAAATACATTTCAAATAATGGAAATAAAATAAAAAAGAAAAGAAATCACAGGCAACTAAATAGTTTTGGACCAAAAGCGGGCAACAGCAACCGCATTGTCTGTAGCTTTAAACAACTCCTCCTCCGTACATGAGGCAGGGCATTGTGGGCAAGCATACATATGCTGAGTTGTTTGTTCAGCTCCACAGTCACACAAGGTGGAGGATTCCTCCAGGTAGTGCCACCTTGCCAAGTTGTTTTTAGATCTGCCCACTCCACTTCTGTGTCTGTTCAGGGACTTCCAAGTTGCCCATTCTTGGTTTGCCCCTGGAGGAAGACCCTCGTGGGGGGCCATCCAGTTAGAATTGCCAGGTTTAGCTGCCCAGAGGGACACCCTTGCTGTTGCTGGAGGAACATCAAGAGGAGTGGTGGTTCTCATGAAGCCCTTCCTAGATTTGAGTCTGGTGGGAGGAGGGTGATAGCCATGCAGTGGGTGGCTTTCACAATGTTCGACCTTTTTTCTCTCACCGTTAGCAGCAACTTCCCGTCGCACGTCAGGAGGGGCAATGCCAGCTAACTTGTAGAGTTTATCAACAGGTGTAGGTTTAAGGCATCCCGTGATGATTCTGCATGTTTCATTCAGTGCTATGTCCACCTGCTTCGCATGGGCAGACTTGTGCCAAACAGGACAGGCGTACTCTGCAGTTGAGAAAGACAAGGCCAGGGCTGATGTTCTTATTACTTGTGGGTCTGCACCCCATGCGCTGCCAGTCAGTTTCCGCAGGATGTTATTGCGTGCAGCTATTTTGTGCTTGGTGTTCATGCAGTGTTTCCTATATGTTAGTGTTCGGTCTAAGGTGACACCAAGGTATTTAGGATGGAAACAGTGTTCGAGCTCTTGGCCTTCCCAAGTAACTTTCAGTTTCCTGTTGGCTTCGCGGTTACATAGGTGGAAAGCACACACTTGTGTCTTGGCAGGATTAGGCTTCAGGTGGTTCTCTTTGTAGTAGCTGGAGAGATCTTTCAAGGCATTGGTGAGTTGCTTTTCAACTGTTTCAAAATCTTTTGCTTGTGTTGTAAGGCCAAGGTCATCAGCATATATCTTTGTGAGTGGTGGTTGTGGCTGATCGTTCGTGAAGATATTAAATAAGGTTGGTGCAAGAACGCTGCCTTGGGGTAAACCATTCTTTTGCCTCCTCCATCTGCTTTTCTGGCCCTGAAACTCCACATAGAAGCTGCGGTTTTCTAAGAGGGTCTGGACAGTTTTTGTAAAGTCAAAGTCCCGGGTGATATGGTAGACTTTATGCAGCATTTTTCTATGTTGCACCGTGATGCAGCCTTTCTCGTAGCCTTCCTCGATATGTTCAGTCAGATGAAGAATTTGACCTGTAAAAATGGTGATGCTGTTCTTGTTGGACAAGGATACCAATAGAACCACTTACCAACCTGTCATGCCCTCCCTTTACCCCATCCTCTGAATCAACTCTTATCCCACTACATGCACAGGATATACATTGCCATTTCTCCCTCTAAAAAGTGTGGAGTACATAGTTAAAAAAAACTATTTGACTTTCGAAACTAAAGGAATATCATATGTTCAAACAAGACCTGGATCAATGTAAGGGTGAATTATTCTGCAGGTGTGGAATCAGAAAATGGACGCGCCACATAAATACTTTCATTTCTTTTCAGTTTTTTTTCCTCCTAGGCTGATTTTTATATAGCAGTAGGGGCCCTTTAGTTAATCATAGTCTCAAATCTAATTCTGCAAACAATATACATTATGCCCATGTGGGAAGAAGGGGTTGGATGAAATTGCCGAACATACCGTGCCCTTTGCTTTTAGTAAAACAAACTGGAAAGTCATTTGACAAGCCATTTTGTGCAAACACATGACATAATTTCTTTTCCAGTGTTTGTTGCCGTTTTGTTTTTAAAGGACCGGAGCTACAACGGAGGGAACAGCAGCACTCTTGCAAAGAATGTAATTAGTAGCTCCGAGCAAAGGCAGAGTATGGAAAATAAACATTGTATGGTATTATTATGCTATCAGGTTTGGAAGATGAACATTTATTTCAGTGTTCAGACTATATCCAGTTCTTCTCTGTTGCATTAAGAATTTCCAAGAACCAAAGTGAGATACTGAAATTTTAATGCTCAAAACACTTGACACTTGACCAATATTGGGAGCAAATGTAATTTACAGACATGAAGCAGACATTTTTTTCCAGAGAATTTTGGAAAGGCTCTTTCTTTAAATTTATGTGCTCACTCAGAGTATAAGGCAATAAAATAAATCCAATGCCTTGTCATTTTTAAAAGGGAGTGCCACTGTTATTTCATTGATTTTTTTCTCAGAAAAAAGTCTTGGATACACACATGGATTCTAAAGGAAGAAGAAATAATCACGCACAGTGGAAAACTCTTGGAAACATAAGTATATTATACATGAGGTGTGGTTTATGGAATGGTTGAGTGGGACTGCTGTAGACTAAAGAGAATCGTTATGCTGACTGAGTTGCTGGGGGAATCTCAAATCAAATAAAAGACTAGGCTGGAATAGTCTGACCTAGCAGGACTTTTCTTTAGTTCTCAGTCAATTCTCCCGTGGCATTACAGTCAAACAAGGGTTCCCAGGATTGCAGCACTAGAACTTCTTAACTAGCATATGCCACTCTTTCTGAGGCTAGATCTACACTGCCCTATACCCCAGGATCTGATTCTAGATTATCTGCTTATCCCAGATTATCTGGCAGTGTAAACTCAGCCCCCTTCTACACTGCCATCAAATCAGATAATCTGGATTTTATATGGATTGTAGATGAGGCCACATATAATCCAATTCAGATAATCTGGGATTAGATCCTGGGATAGAGGGCAGTGTAGATTCAGTCTGAATCTTCTCTGTTACCTATGAGACTGGATCAACACTGCCATATAAATCCAGATTATCTGCTTTGAACTGGATTATATCGCCATGTAGTCTCATATAATCCAGTTCAAAGCAGACAATTTGGATTATCTACTTTGATAATCTGGATTATATGGCAGTGTCAGGGCCAGTCCTAGGTATTTTTCAAGTGTAGGCGAACATAATTTTGGTGCCCTCCCCCCACAAAAAAAAAAAAAAAACAATCACTGAAAAGTAAAAGCATTGGATAAGGAAAAATGTTGGATAATAAGGAGGGATTAAGGAAAAACCTATTAAACATCAAATTACATTAAGATTTTACAAATTAAGCACCAAAACATCATGTTTTACAACAAATCAACAGAAAAAGCAGTTCAATACATGGTAATGTTATGTAGGAATTACTAAATTTGCGAATTTAGCACCAAACATTGAACAGGGATATAGGGCAGTGTGGACTTAGATAACCCAGTTCAAAGCAGATATTGTGGGTTATTCTGCCTTTATATTCTGCGTTATATGGCTATATGGAAGAGCCCTGAGGGTCCTTCCACACAGCCATATAACCCAGAATATCAAGGCAGATAATTAAAAGGCCACCGAAAGGGAATCTGGCCCCTGGTATTAAAAAAAAAAACCCTTAAAATCAGGACAATAAATAAAGAACGACACTCTGAAAACAGGGAAAATCCAGACAGTAAACAATCAGGGACAGCTAACATCTCCCAAAAAAAGATTCTCCCAGGCAAGAAGAAGCCTGGCCTTGAACCCACAGGGCCATTAAATGCTAATCAAGGTGATTAATTGCAACATTCACACCTGCTTCAAAGAAGAGTTCTTTCTCCCACCCTGGACCTTCTACAGATATATAAACCCCACTTACCTAGCTTCCAAGTTCCCACAGACCTCACAATCTCTGAAGGCCTCAAAGGCGGGCCCACGCGGCGCGATGGTGGGTGTGCGCCGGCCGGAAGGCCCGGCACAGGACGGATGGCGGAGCGTGGGATGGATGGCGGAGCGTGGGGCGGATGGCAGAGCATGGGGCGGAAGGTCCAGTGCCGGCCAGAGAAACTCCAAGTCGCTTCTGGTGTGAGAGAATTGGTTGTCTGCAAGGACGTTGCCGAGGGGACGCCCATATGTTTTGATGTTTTACCATCCTTGTGGGAGGCTTCTCTCATGCCCCTAATGGAGCTGGAGCTGAAAGAGGAAGCTAATTCATTCTCTCCCTGGGTTGGATTCTAATGGGCAACCTTCAGGTCAGCAACCCAACCTTCAAGTCAGCAGTCTGCTGGCACAAGGGTTTAACCCATTGCTCCACTGGGGGTTATTAAGACCCAATAGTTTTAGCAGTCATCTACTTCCATTTGATATGAAATCATCTCCAGTTTAATTTTTAATGATATTTTATTACCATAAAATAATACGGTATATAGACATGCAAAACAACTTTTAAGGAAAACAAAAATACACTACAGAAATGGCATACAACACACCCATATAAACTTAAAGTACTAAATTATAACCACAGAAAAGGAATAAACATAACTTTCCCTTTATTTTCTTCCCTAAGTCATTTAGATAGCTGTTTGAGTGATTTTTTATTTTATTTTTATGACTTAAAAGACCAAAGTGATGTAGACGAACCAACAGTTTACAGAATAAATGAGAACATCCAATGCCTTCTGATCCTCAAAGAGTTAGGACATGTTGATGTTTATCTTATTGCACTTTCACACATGAAAAAACATAGCCATCTCTATTTCCATTGACCAAATTTCTTATTGTTCATTGTAATAGAAATGATGTAAGCTTATGTTCAGAGGCAAAAAGACACCTGTCTTAAGACAAGCCAACCACAATAAGAGACTCAAAATGATGCTGAAGAAAATGTCAGAAGAAGGACAGGCAGAAACACCTTGTAATTTCCATTGCTTTGAGGACTAGTCAGACTCTCTGTTATCCTCATTACTAGGAAGCTATAGCAGTAATCTGTAAGGATTTATGCATATTTTAAATACAATATAATTTAGAGCATGATCTTATGAAAGGTATTAGAACATAAAGTTGCAACAAACCAAAAGCTTATCAAATTCAATAAATTCCCAAGAAGGATTTATGGAGCTGAATATTATTAGCTTAAAGGAGAGAAGATTGAGATATGACATGATATCGATCTTTAAATACAGTATGATCACATCCACACTGCCATATAAAATCCAGATTATACGCTTTGATATGGCAGTTTAGATCCAACCTGTGATTCCTGTATATACAGTTTCATTTATCTAGGTTTGACAAAATATGTACGCTTTGATCTCCCGCTTTGACTCTATAGTATCCCGAGGGAGCATAATAAATTAGATAGATAATTTAGGATTTGGGGTCATTAAACACTACACAACTCATCTGGGATTATTAATCCTATTTGGTCTGTTTTGGTTCAGTAACTATCAGTTCCAAGATAGTTTCTTCAAAATTGAAAGCTGTATCAGTTGGGCAAAATATGGTCCTGAGCCCACATGTAATCTTGAAGATTGCTTTTTGTGGCTTTGGACTCATTCAGACACCCAAGTCTGTTCTTTTTGTTGTTGCTGCTGCTGTTACTTTTAAATGGTTTATTTTGGAAGACTCCAGGAGCCACAATTCGCTTTTCAAACAACTTTAGTGTTTTTGTATTTTATTTTATTTTAAAAAATGACCTGGGAATTTTTCAAAACCAGGAGTAGAGTTCCAGATGGTCCCAATTCTGTTTTGCTTCATCATATTGGGGAATGTATGTGTCACTCTTAGAGACTCGGGACTCACCCTTGCTCTGATTAATCCTTTGTATTTTGATTCTCAGCAGCACTCCAAAATCTTGAGAGAGAAGGGAGCTGTACTGGGATGTGGAAAGTTGCAAAGCATATGAATTGAATGAAACAGGCAATGAAATAAGCCTGGCTCTGCAGTTATGTAGTAAGGGAAATGGCTCAGGCTGCAGAGAAGGAAGTTGGAGAGAAGCAACAGAGGCAGCCCTCCAGAAACTTGTCCTACATCCCCTGACCATTCAGTGTTTCACATGGCCAGTTCTGCAGCTTTCCAACTAGCCTGTTCCTCCTCAGGGTTGGCACAAGATGTCACCCCCTGGGCAATACTGGTGCATGATTTAGTGGCTAGTCCAGTTTGCTCCATGGAATGGGGTACCTGTCAAAGCGGCTCGCTAGGTACATGTGCAGCAGAAGTTGCTGACGAGGAAGCTCTGGATAAATAACGACGCTGCAGTCTTCAGTTGTCTATCAAAAGTTTACTTACAAACGGAATTCTCACAAGATGATACACAGCTCTCATGCAGGCACACACGGGAAGGGACAGAGATAGGAAGTAGAGGGCTATTTATCTCATCCTCTGCTGTCTGATGCAATCCAAGTTTAACCCTTTACACACTGGCATAGTAAGCAGCACACACTGTATGATGCAAGCTCCAGCACACATTGCACGACCATGACTCAATTACATTTAAACAACTTTATATACAATCATTCCCACTTCAACAGTACCATCTTGCATCAAAAGGCCATGGGGTCAGCTGCGTAATAAAACCAGGAACTTGCCCAAACCTACCTAATGATTTCACAGTAGAAACAAGATCTGATCTTGCTTTATAGCTCAATTTCTCAGCAACATAACCACCCATTTTGTACTGGATTTGTTGTGTGAGTCAACTTGACCACATGAAATGCCACCAGGGACAAATGGGACCATGTAGAGATGTCCCCTGAGCTTCGGCTGTCATTTGGCTAAACACAGTACAATTGCTGTGTCACCAAGCCATTTGTGGGTTGTTTTCCTAGCAGTCTCCAATTACAGAGTGAGTCATATAGTTATTACTTAATGTCTTCTCTGTTTGAATTTGGAAGAAATTGGCAATGTGTAAAACAGAGCCCAGTGTTCTGGTGTTATCGTAAAACAACCACTTTCTAAAGCATGGCTGGGTTAGGGTTAGGGTAGCCTTGAAATATTTCTCTCCTAAAGCAAAAGGTTCTCATATGTTTGAACAAAAGCCTAATTTTGCAACCATAGAGGGCAAGGGTCAAAGCAACTTCAGAGCATGTTAAAACCTAAGTCTTTTGGCCACCCTCCTATTGGCTCATAGCCATAAACCATCATTTTACAATTGACTGTAATTCTGAATGAGCCAAGGATGTGGCAAGAAGCTGAAATGAAAGGATGTGAAACACTGGAGTATTGTATGGTTTCCAAGCTGTGTGGCCATGTTTTACCAGCATTGTTTTCTGATGTTTTTCATACATCTGTGGCTGGTATCTTCAGAGGTTCTGATGGTAATCAAGTAAGTGGAGTATATATACCTGTGGAATGTCCAGGGTGGGAGAAAGAACCAGTGTCTATTAACCAAGTGTGAAGGGTGCAATTAGCATGTCTGATTTGCAAGTGTATTAGTGGGATCCACTAATTACTGTCTTGATTCTGGTGTTTCTAGTGTTATAATCCACTCTGTCATATTTGGAGCTCAAGAGAATATGAACTTGTGTTAAGTTGAAGCTAATTTTGTTTTGCATAAACAGGGTGACAAAAATGACTCATGACTTATCCCCTTTCTTAACAACACATTATATATCCTGAATTGAGCCCCAATTCAGTTACCAGTTCAGCTGGCTTCTCTACTATAGCACTCTAATTACAGAATGCCTTCCTCTGAGAGACCCACTTAGTCCCAACGTTACTGTCATACCATTTCCAAATATAAATATAGTTGTGTACTAAAGACTTTGGGATCCTATGTCTGAAGCCCTACACTGCTTCAACATAGGGCAAATATCTCCTAGTAGAGATATACTTTCCATCACAGAACCAATAATTTTTTTTGCTTGGAATTTACCACAATTTTTAACTTATTTCATTTGATCAGAAACTCAGAGATGTAAATCATCTCTAAGTTTAATAAAGAGAAAGAAGGGAAGAGAAAATATAGAAAAAATAAATCTATGGAAACTAACAACTGTGAAACATTTGCTAAAATTATATTGTTTTTCCACATCTTTGCTGAGCAGATGGAAACTGTCTGAAAATGGTAAAGGAGCTGGCTCCATTTGCAAAGGATGGATGGACACAGGCACAACACATGCCTCCCTCCTGAGACAGATGACAACAACAGAGGAACAGCTTCTTAAGTTTCTGTTGTATGATCCTTAGCCCTACCATTAAGGAGAATTAACCACTTGCCTCAGGCAACAAATGCAGAGGAGCAGCAAACTTTTCACCAGAAATTATCATAGAATCCACACTGGAGGCTTAGGATTGGAATCCTTGGATCTGTTTTCCTACATGGGGTGCCCTGAGAGAACTAGATGGAAGTTCTGTGTTTCTCAAAGTTCTCAAGTGTTTTCTCCCAGGGAACCTGGGGAGGAGGTCTGGAGTGACCAACTGCTCAGCTTATTCCCACATCAAGTTGCTCCATCCAATTTAAGTTGTAGTTCAGTTCATTAATAAACTTTAAATAGGTAACATTAAATATAGATGACCCTCCCGACGGCGCAGTGGGTTAAACTGCTGAGCTGCTGAATTTGCTGATTGAAAAGTCAGCAGTTCAATATGGGGAGCGGGGTGAGCTCCTATCTGTCAGCTCAAGCTTCCCATGTGGGGATATGAGAGAAGCCATCCACAGGTTAGTAAAACATCTGGGCGTCTTCTGGGTGACGTCCTTGCAGACAGCCAATTCTCTCACACCAGAAGCAACTCGCAGTTTCTCAAGTTGCTCCTGACATGGAAAAAAAGTTTGAATCCGAGGAGCAGGGTGAGCTCCTGCTGTTAGCCTCAGTTTCTTTCAAGCTAGCAGTTGGAAAACATGCAAATGTGAGTAGAGCAATAGGTACCACTTCAGAGGGAAGGTAATGTCGCTCCATGCAGTCATGCCAGCCACATGACCTTGGAGGTGTCTATGGACAATGCCGGCTCTTCGGCCTAGAAATGGTGATGACCACCAACCCCCAGAGTCAGACATGACTGGACTTGATGTCAGGGAAAAACCTTTACCTTAGTCATTCCATACTGTTGTCTGGTCTCCTTATTTTGTTGGTTGATCGGCAATTCGGTAGGTGAAACCACATGTACAGGTTTCATACTTGAATCCTTACAAATTATAGCAAGCTTTCTGGTTGTGCTGCCCTTTCTTCCTGTTTGAAGCAGAGCCCACCCAAAATTGCTAATTTTCACTCTTTTCTCCTGGCTGGAGATCATCCAGGAAACTTGGGAACTTAGATCCAGATCTTACGATCTCAACCCTACCCATTGTCACCCCCTTTGTGTTGTGTCTTGTAAGACCTAGGGCATGCAACTGATGTATTACTTTATGAGAGGACATACGTATGAACTTGTAAGCTGCTCTGGGAGCCTTGCCTGAAAAGTAGAGTATCTAGATAAATAGTCTATCTAATCTTGTTCAATCAACACTTCTATTTCCTGGTTGCTTTCAAAAGCTGTGTCATACCAGGCTAAGACCTGAAGGACCAATTCCACTGAAGGAAAAAAAAGCTAGGAACTGGTTTCCGGGACTATGGAGGTGTCAAATAATAATGAAGCAAAAGAAGGTCTGGTGTTAAAAAGTAGCATGAAGTCTTTTTTCTACATTAGGGAAAAAAGCACCCCCAATTAGTCGAGTGCTCCTTTCTATAAGAGCAGGACAAATTACAAAGTCAAATTACAGTTTGGTCAGTGAAGTGTTATTAAGTGATATTTGAACAACTGGAAATACATTTCAGATTTTTGTTGGACACTTTTGTAGCACACCACAGAGAAAATAACTTTCAATACAGTCAGCCATCCATATCCATGGATTCCACCATGCATGTTTGGAGTCCCCTTCAGGGTGAGAAGGGCGGGATATAAATGCTGTAAATAAATAATAAATAAATAAAAAGGAGAACTCCCTTCCAAAAAGCAAATATTCCTTTGTCATTTTACTACATCATTATATATAATGGAACTCGAACATATGTGGTATCCCAACCCCAGTAGATACCAAAGACCCACTGTATGAGATAGCAGTTTTTCTATTTTGCAGAAGACTCACTTCTAATTGTCTTATACTGTGGTAGGAATTGTGGCCCTCCGGATGATGTAGGATTTCAGCACCCGGTATTCTTTTTTAAAATAAAATTTTATTTTTAAATTATAAAACACCCACAATACACATTACAAACATCTACACATACACATGCATAGACATAATCTTATTTAACCCTCTGTGCTTCTGGATCAATACATTCCCCTTGTTTTTATTTCTCAAATTCTCCTTAGCATACCCGATAGTTTCATCTGTTTTCATTTGTGCATTGGCTTTAGGAGGCTAATTGAATCGAATGAGATGTTCACAGTAGCACTGGGATTTGCCCCTCTGCTCCCGGTATCCTTCTGTAACACTACAAAATCTCTCCAGGAGTTCCCCAGACCTCCAGAAAAGGTTTTAAGACACACAGAAAAATGGAAAGGAGAGAGGTAGAATTGCTCTCTTTAGCTTTTCTTGATGAATACAGCTTCCATTGATCCAATTGTTGGATACTGTAACAAACCCTTACATGGGAAGGAATCTCATCAGATTCAATTATATTTAACTGGATTTTATTGAGACTGTCAGTAAAAGTTTCCAAGATGGTTTTCCAAGATAGAGATAATCATAAAGTAGAGAACATGAAAAGGTAGAGTGCAGTTATTCAAGACAGAAATGAAAAGCAAAATAAGACAGATAATGCTTTCATGCAGACATGAGTCTCTAGTATTTGATCCTCTGTTCCTCTTAAGTTTAGAAAAGAGAGAAGAGAAGATAAATTTGTATTTCAAATGAACATTCTGGCCCTTTCTCTATTTTCACAGAATAAGAGAGCTGAACGAGACTACAATTGCCATTCAGTTAAGCCCCCTGCCACACACAAACATACAACCAAAGCACTTCTAAGAAATGGCTAACCAGCTTCTGTTTAAAAACTTTCAAAGAATGCCTGAAGCAGCATATTTCATTGTTGAATAGCTCTTATCATTAGAGTTTTTCTTAATGTTTAGGTAAAATGTATTGAAGTGGTTTGAATGTTTGGCTCTCTGCTCAGCTATGGAGACCCACTGAGTGATCTCCTCAACAAGTCACAGTCTCTCCGTCTTAGTCAAAGAAAAAGACAAACCTTCCCTGAATAAAACTTGCCAAGACTGCAAGCTGGCCACCATAAGCTGGATGCACAACAGAAAAAAAATAACATTTCCAACAAATTCTTATAGTGTTCTTAAATAAATTATCTTGAAAATCAAGTAAGCCATTATCAAAACACATTCTCCTACTGGCAAAATGTATCTATAATTTCTTTTGAATGCTCAAACCTATCTCATTTCATTTGCTATATTTCACAGACACAAAACTCTTCCCATGGTTGCCTCAGGGTTACTTCTTCCAGCACCCTAGATTAGGTGAGAAAAATGATTGCTTCAATAGTTATATAATTGGGAGTGAGAAATCCTTTCTACTTTACTAAAATCATCTATAGATCTATTATCTTATGTCTGACCGCCTCTGGGCAAATGTGCCAAATAAAGATAGAAGATTGGCAGCACATGATGCAAAGTAGACTCTACCCTTTGATAATTAAAGATGGTCACCTCATACAGAAGATGTAAGGAGGTGGCAACAAGATCTTGGAGAAGAAAGCTATGGGTCACATAAGCTTTAAAATCTGCAAGAAACTGGAATACAAGGGTGTGTGGCTAGATTGCGATCAACAAAAACATGCACTGGATTGCAGGATTGGATGAAAAACACATGTTAAAAAGGTCTTCTATAAATGTGCAATTGATAAAAAATATGCTGCTATGGAGGATTGTATATCCCTGCAGTAAAAAAAAAAAACAACCCCAGGAGACTTGGTTGCAATACGCTGTTGTGGACTACTCTAATCCTCATTTTATAATCTTGGAGCTGATTTGAGAGGTAAACAAATGGAGCCATGGTGGCTAAATGGAAGCAGGAGAGGACAGCAATCCCCATAAGATCTCTCTCCAGAGCTTTAAATTACACAGTGGGCACCAGCATGGCAGGCAAGTGACCCCAAAGGGAAATGGGGTTCAAATGTAAATGCAGCAGGAGAGTGAGGGGAGATAATGACAAAAATCTGCTTGTGTGCACTTTTTTACATTTGCACCAGTGCTTATGAGGTCCAGTCCATCTCGGAGTCAATTAAAAAAAAGGAAAAAGAAAATTTCAGGCAGATGTCCCATGTCCATTTTGCAAAATCTGCTAGCACCAAACCTTTCAATTTTAATTATTATTTTAAATTGATTTGTTTTATTATTATTTTTTTAAAATCTAACTGTGTATTTTACTATACGTGTGTCTATGGCATCAAATTGCTGCCTATTTGTAAGGCCGCTTTGAGTCTTCTTTGGGGTGAGAAGGGCGGGATAGAAATACAGTAAATAAATACATACATTTCAGGATCTGGGGGCCATTTACTGGAACTGAGAGCTCCGTGTTTGGACTTTACTTAAGGTAACGTGATTTTTTTTTGTTCCACTTCTTTGTCCTGGATTAAGAGGCTTTCTGAAAGGGCCCATAGACTTTGCTCTCTAAACTAGATCACAGGTGTGGTTTTGTAGACAGGTTCTAATCCAATCTAGTTGTCACTTGTGCATTAAATGGGAAGGGCTACCATCTTATTCTTTGTATCTGGACACAAGAAATCTTAGGTACAGCCTTGCCCCTCAAATGAAAAATGAAAAAAAACAGCAGGTATGGATTGTTCTTCTCCAGATTAAACATATCCAGTTATCTAATCTACTTCTCACAGGACTTGGATTCCAGGGCTTTTACTGTTTTGGCTGCATCTGAGCAAACATTTTCAAAGAAATGTTTTCATATTAATCAGATTCTTTAAAATTTCACCCCATCTACACTGCCATATCATCCAGTTTCAGAACCCAGTTTATCTGCTTTGAACTGGGTTATAAGGCAGTGTAGATAGAGACAATGTCCTATACATACACTTTCGTCTTACGGCAAGAAAGTTCTTTTTAGTCCGTAAAGAATCAGCACTGCATTTTTCCCCTTTTGATCCCAGCCAAAATTGCATTTTTTCCCTAAAAGAAGGGGAGTGAAGAACAGGTTTTTCAATGGGTTTGAAATGTCAGGAGATTGTTAGTTGCCAAGATGAGGTTAGGATGGGTCAGATGTGGCTACAGAACAGCACCTTCCATCCTCTTCAGAAGACAATACAAAGTGTTAACATGTGGAATTGTTTACATGGCATGAGTTCTCTTTTGTGATTTCAATGAAGTAAAAAATTCTTTTAAATGCAAACTGGTATAATTGGAAGCGTGACTTTCCTATGCCTAAGGTGGAGGAATTTTTCCCACATGGAAATATATTCAAAAGAAATATTTCCAGTCCAGTTAATCAATCATGGATGACTAACAGTCTGCTTCTGTAGACATTTATTTAGACATATAACAACAAGAGTGGCTTAAATTTCTTAAAGAGCTTCAAGTGGAATAGCTATGAGATTATATTGTTGTTTTGCTTCCATGGCTATTGTCTATTATAAAATGTTATTTCTGCTTCTTGATTATTGGATGCCTCATGGCCCATTTACCAATTGTGAGCTTATGTGGCTGTAGCTGGGAGGAAAATAAAGTTATCTGTCTACATAGAGAGCATTCTGGCAAATCCAGGATGGTTTGCTTTTATTCTTTGTCCCAGGCTTATTTATATAACTATCGTACTCTAGTGCTGTGCAACAAAAAATACTAATAATACCATTTGTGAACTTTTCACTGGACCAAAATCAAGCCTCTCCCCTGTTCCCTTAAGAAACTCAGCATGGCCTTTTCGATTAAGAGTCAGTCTGCTCCTTTAGTGCATCTGATAAAATGATTTGCCATCAGATAAAAAGATGAAGCCTCCTTTTATTAGAGTCTGCATTGAGATCAACAAATATATTTCCTTTAAAAGGCACTCATAGAGAGCACAGCAACACTATACAAGTGAACAGGCTGTTTTTGGTTTTTTTACAGCTTCTAAGGCACTTATTGAGCAGGACATCTTTCCCAAAGTCTCATTGCGACTTATTGCTCTGAAACCAAACCTGGTATTCTCAAATGCTTACATGAAACTCTTGCAAAAGCACATGTCTCCATTTGATTGAATGGAGAAAATACTTTGACAGCTCTTTTCATGGCCCAAATGTATGTGGCTATGCAGAGATCCCTAGCTTTTCCAGGGCAACTAAAATGGCAAAAGGTCTAGAACCAAGCCCTATGAGGAGCAGATTAGGGAGCTGCGTATGTTTAACTTGGAGAAAAAAAGATTAAAAGGGAGCATGAAAGCCATGATATATTCTGCTATTTCTTCTGCTTCAACTATTTTGTGCACCAAGATTTGAAATGGCAGGGACAGAAGACTTTGGTATATTAAAAAGAGCCGAACTCTTAAAGGGAGCTAGAAAGAATCCACACTGCAATGCCATTGTTTGTTTCAGCAAAATTGATTCAAGAAAATCCCTGCTATGTTATATCAACTGGTAACTTAAAGGATTTCAAAGCAAATGGCTCTTAAAGAATTAAGAGTGTTTGTGGATCAACAAGAAACTATTGAACTAACTCAAAATTTTGATGACTTGAGGATGATGAGAAAGGATTTTACAACTGAATATAAAGAGATGCAAAACTCTTTGGAAGAGCTGACTGGAGGACTAACTCAGATGAACCAGAAAATGAAATCAAACAGAAATCAGGGCACAGAATCAAAGATAAACAGTGGAGAGAAAAAATGCATAAACGGGTGATTTTAACAGGAGAGAGAATTGCATGGGAGTTAAAGGCTTTCCAGAAAAGCAGGAGGAGTTGTTCATATCAAAATGTTCAAAGCCCAGGCTAATTTTTTGGAAGTTCCATATAAAGAGAGATTGTTAAGATGTACGGACTGGATTGATCTATTGTCAAAGAGAAAACCTGCACAGAGAAATGGTGGATATCTCAGTAACATCACTGATTTGTGATTTGGTTATACACTGACTGGGCATGTTGAGAATCAGATGCAGAGGGATCAATACATTAAAAAATGAAAAAGAGAAGATGAAGGACTATGAGAACATCTGATGAATATTTGTGAAATAGCTGAAATGGACAAACAGACTAGGGTGACTAAGAAGAAATGTTTACCCAATTTTTTTAAAAAAGGATTTGTTTTATTACTTTGTTGTAATAATGATGGGGACATTTTTCTGTTGTGAGATTTATGAGTTAGAAGAAAGTAGAAATGTGGCTACACAATACCATATAAAGAGAATAGATTATTAAGAGATATAATTATCAGATAAAGAGTGAAAGTTTAGTAGCTTAGGGGTTTTTTGTGTCTCTGTTAGTTTTGTGCACGTGCGATATTTGTGTTTTATTTTCATGCTCACATTCTGTTCTGTTATTTTTAGTAGATACTTATTTGTAATGTTGTAGTTGTAGTAAGTTAAATGTAGATGTATAGTTTAAAAAAACATATAACCTTGAAACCCTTGTTTATATGTTCTATTACTCTTGTTTAATCATATCTTTTGCTTTTTTTAAAATCAAAGAATCACAACAGATCGATATAAGATATTATGAGGCCTATACTAGCCATAGATTGAAAAAAATGTATATGTTTGGACTACAGGTCCCAGAATTCCTTATAGTCCAATGGCCATTCACTGTGTTGACCTAGGGATTCAAAGACACATATTTATTTATTTTAAAAGCCCACTGTCTCCCCCCAATTCTGGGCTTTTCCAAAATAGTATTCATCATCTCTCTCTTTTGCGTAATATATACCAAGCCTTCAGCATTTCCTCACACAAATCCTTGAAACTTTTTTGAACTTTCCTTTGAATACTTTCCAACTCCACTCTTGAAAGTCAGTCCTCATTTATGTGGTTGATGACACTCAAGTATCTTCATGGCTTGTCTCACATGATTTTTCTTTCAAAAAGATTGTGGAAATGAATGGCCTCTCTGTGGACAGCTGATCTTGCATCACAAAGGATTTGGCTACCACCCTCAGAATTTTCCTTCCAGTACAAAAGCAAACCCTGAGAGTTATTATATGTAGCAAAGCCATGGAGTGGTGTGGTTCTGCTTTTTCTCAGTGTCATCAGTGTCCGTGCTTGTTGTTCAAATAGAAATGTATCAGCTGCATGGATCTGCTGGTTTAGCAAATTCCCTCTAGTTGGGTACTGGCTAAAGAAATTAAAAGAGTCACAGGAAAAGTGATTCCATTGGGTTTTTCCACCTCCTTTCCTTACTGAGTGGATTGTGAGAAATCAGTTTCATTTTGCATAATATACATTTTTGTTGGTATTAGAGGGCATCAAAACAGACATTTGACAAAAAGATGAAAGCGGAAAAACAATCTGTGTCATGATGAACTCTTAATGCTCAGCATTAGATGACAAAAATAGGAAAATTATTATACATCCCACATCTCCAACTTGCTTGGAACTACCTATATCCATAAGCAAGACAAATAGAATTATAAAACATGTGAAAAGTAAATTGATGCTAAGTGCTTTCCCAAGAAACTCAATTTGGCCTAAGGAAGGTCAATCAGAAACTGATAAATGCCATGGGGCAGTCCCACATAGAAAGCTTGTGTTCAGACAGCCGGAATTGTACAGGGCCGATGGAGTTCACTTCTTGAAGGAGGGGAATGTTTTGTTTGTGAATGAGCTAAAAGAGAAAATAGTGACTATGTTGGCTAGCTTAGTGGGAAAAAGGAAGATGCCTGTCGCTTTTAGTGGCATGATTAAGGTTAAATAGTCATTGTAGGCACCGTGGCACCCCGCTTTAGGAGGTGAATGGCCTTTCAGCTATGATCGGCCAAGAGGTGCAGCTAAAGATTGTTGGTTGGCTTTCAGGATCCTTGGTGCACGCATGTTCTTGGAGGTAGTCAGGGGGAGTGACACTTGGTCCAGGGACAAGGCTCACTAGGTGGCCATTAACCCATGAGTTATGTTTCACGTGTTTACAGATTTTCCCTTTACAGGTTATTACAAGGTCAGGAAATGACCCTTTAGATCCATTTTCTTGTGTCTGGTCTTTTTATTTCATGGTGGGAGTTCAAGTCCCACCCGTAGCCGAGCAAGACTTAAGGCACGAGGGATGGGCAGTTTGAAGTCCCCCATGAAGTCTGCCTCTGAGTGGGTGGAGCAACAAGTTGTTGAAGATGCTCCTTTCCCCTCCTCTCATTCTGCCTTAGCCATTCATGAATTCTGAAACCAACCATTAACTGTTTCTGGGCCTTGATAGCATATACTGGCAGTACATTTCGGTACTGGAAGTGTATGCTATCAAGGTCCAGAAACATCATCGGTTATAGCTTTTTAAATATTATGATGCTACTAAAATTGATACGTGGGAGTAGTTGCTTGGACATGTTGTGGTGTTTGATTTCTTCATAGCAGAAAGCCTGGGAATTTTTCTTGAAATGTAATCATATGGTAAGTGCAGATGAAAGTTGGTGGTTGAATGACTCAGCTTGAATTATCAAGCTGGCGAGGTCTGACTGATTTATACAATTCAATGTCTTAGCCCCTCAAGTCAGTTCACTAAAGTAGAGCACATATTTTCAAATGCCTGAGATTTGGTATGCGAATAAAATTGCACAGGGGAAAACCCAGTCCAAAAATATATTTTCGGCCAGGGTTTAAAGAAAAGAAGTCTTAAGCAGAGGAAAAACATAACGCTGACTGAAATAGAGTTTGAGAAAGTGGTATTTTTCGTTTACAGTTCCCACAATCCCCTAGTCATCATGGTTATTGACTAAATGGATTACAGTTGTCAGTATGTTCCCGCTGATTATGCCAAATGTGATGGATTCCCTATCCCTGATGTTAACTGCATTCAAGTCAACTTCGCCTTGGTGCCTCAGTGGCAGAATGGGTTAAACCCTTGTGCTGGCTGAACTCCTGACTTGAAGGTTGGTGGTTCGAATCTGCGAGATGAGTGAGCTCCGTCTCAGCCCTAGCTTCCCATGTGGGCACATGAGAGAAGCCCCCCACAAATAGGTAACATATCCGGGCATCCCCTGGGCAAGTCTTTGAAAACAGCTGATTCTCTCACACCAGAAGCGACTTGCCTCAATTTGCTCCTGACATGATAAAAAAAAACTTCGCCTTATGGCAACCAATTGAATTACAGACTTCCAAGTCACTCTATCTTCAGATCCTGTAGATCTTTACTTTAATCTATCCATCTGGAATGTGGTCTTCTCTTTTTCCTTCTGCCCTCCAATTTACCAAGCATTTTTTTCTTTTCTAGCGATGCTTGATGTTGGTACATTCATAAAAGAGAGAGATGTAGTTCAAGAAATTCTGCTCCCCCTTTGCTGATCTTTTTTGTGTTGAAGGAATGAAATGACACAGTATTTTCTTGTCCACCATCAAAGCCAACAAATTATCCACATAGTTGAATAAGCCATGCACCACTGAAGTCCAATGTGCATAGAATTTAACATTAAAGTCAATATTAAAAACTAGAATTCATAGATTATGTGGCCAACTGAGTAAAATGGTCTGCCCATTCAATTCCATTGGTTTTCTACTTCTGTTCCACACAGAAATGTGTACGTATTTATTCATTCATTTTGTTTTGGGAACTAGTGCATTCTAGAGATTCCCAAAAACAGCAGATTGTACCCAACAATTTTATCACCATCTCTCGTGGGCAATCATTCATGGCCAAATAATATGATTGTCTTCCAGAGGTAGAGTCTTGGCAGTGAATCCATAAATGAATGTGAAGACCTGTTCTGGATCCAAATGGTCTTTCACATTAAGTACATAGATTTCCAGATGGAAGACAGTCAAAACAAGGGTTTGCTTGATGTGCCTTCTTATTGGCATGTTTCTTCCCAAAGCAACCCATTTAAAGTGGGATCAGGTGTCAAACAGGGATATGTTATTGCCCTAACATTATTTTTCTTCTTCATTGCTATGATTCTACACTTGTTGATGGGAAGCTTCCCAATGATGTGGAAATTGCATGCCAGACAGATGTCAAACTCTTTAACCTCAGCAGGCAAAAAGCCAAAAGGTAAGGTCACAAGAACTTCTGTTATAAAACTCCAATATGCTGATGATAATGTAGTCTGTGCTCATTCAGAGCAAGACCTACAAGTCACTTTAAACACCTTTACAAAATCAAATGAAAAGCTTGGCCTTTTACTTAACATCCATGCTCTCCCAACAGGGATCAACCAATCTCTCTGCATTGCAGCTTTATGGTGCAATGCTAGAAAATGTTTATCCCCTTATAGTCTATGGCTACTGGGTTCTTAATCATACAATCCTATTTGAAAAGGCAGTCATGTATTCCCCTAGCCATTTTGGGACTAAAGGAGGATAGGGTTGTCCATATAGTGGCCAGAAGAAAGGGAGACTTGTTGCCACATATTCTTTCCTGGTCTTTAAATGGTTGCTCCCACCATTTCTGGGCCTCTAAATGGCTGAAGATGTACCTGCCATATGAGGTGATATCAGACAACTTTATCTGTTGGAATGATGAGTGAAATCACTGCATAATAAGGTGCTGGACTATCTTCTTGTAGAATACAGTTAAAAAAAATATGCATGTAACTCTTGGTCAACAGAATTTTTCACATATGTGTTCAATACCTTTTGAAATGTCCGTAGGCCCCAGAACCAGAGCAAAATGTTGGCTCAGAAGTGAGGAAGCTGTGTCATTCTTTGATTCCCCCATCATGTGCAGCACTGCAGTCTTTGGAAATGTCTAAAGTTGAATATTCAGCAACGTGAAGCAAACAAACATTAAGTTTTCTTTCCTCTCTTCGGCATCGAATATCAAGCTGTGTCTTTACTCCCAAAGTTGTAATTTTCTTAAAATGAAGTCATATTACTGTTGTGCTGCACTGACTAATGCTTCTTGCCTAACCACAACAATTAAGAGAAAAATAGAAATTAAAATTCATGACTATATTTTTCTAAACTCTTGAGCTTTGCGTTATCTGGCAGATGTTTTGCATTTTATCTAGGCTGCTTTAGGGGAAAAACCCATTAAATCATCAGGATTCACTTCATATCACAAAGTTGCTCCGTTTCTTGCTTCTTCTATGTTAGTCATTCTAAAAAGCATTCAGACAGAACTTATCATACGTAATAAGATATTTGCAAATCAAATCAAAGGCCTATTTAGTCAAGTAAACTTGTTTCTTTGGCCAACTAGATATCAACAGACAAGTCACTAAAGTCACAGATTCTACTGTGTTGAATGTGTTAAATGGCATATTTCCTGGGGATGGTTACATAATATTTGTGCATATAGTGCATGCCCTCATCTACACAAACATTTATCACACATGAGTTCTCTACAAGGTCATATCAAAGTCATATTTAGTCAAACACACTGTGTCCAGACATTATTAATACTTTTTCTGTAAGAGAGAACAAATATGTCAGTAATTTGAGCTGAAATTTTTATTTAATGTAAGTTGACCAACTAGATGTCCTCTTCTAACCATATTTCCTTGGTTATAAAACCCATTGCTTGCATCTTGATTCTTTTCCACTATGCAAAAAATTAAAAGCTTACAGTTTTAATTTAAATTGATTTTTGTATTTTCCCATGATGTATTGGTTAGGATGAGACTAAATGACTGAAGCCCTTTCTACACAGTTGTATAAAAACCACATTAAACTGGATTATATAGCAGTATGGACTCAGATAATCCAGTTCAAAGCCAATATTGTAAGTTATACGGCTGTGTGGAAGGGCCCATAGTTCTTCAAACTGTGTAAAGCTAGTGTAGATATTTCTCTTGGATCTTCAAAAAAAGGAAACTCTGCTGAGGATTCATTAATATGCACATCCTATTATGTCAGATCAATTGATGAAGTTGTTCTTTATTGTTACATATTAATCTTCCCAACCCACTGATCTTGTTTTTTCAGAGTTATTATTATTGTCTGTGTCCTAACAAAGTTGAAAGAGAAGTTGCATGTGAAATATGATAGTTGTTCCTTTACATTGCAAATATAGTATATGCATCTACTCTGTCATTGCCTCTGCCTCTATTGGCAAACTCAATGGTGTTTGTTCATGTTAATGGAGTAATTTTTTTTTCATGTCAGGAGCGACTTGAGAAACCGCAAGTCACTTCTGGTGAGAGAGAATTGGCAATCTGCAAGGATGTTTCCCAGGGGATGTCAGGATGTTTTGATGTTTTGCCATCCTTGTGGGAAGCTTCTCTCATGTCCCCGCATGGAGCTGGAGCTGATAAAGGGAGGTCATCCGCACTCTCCTCAAGTTGGATTCAAACCAGCAACATTCAGGTCAGCAACCCAACCTTCAGATCATCAGTCCTGCCGGCACAAGGGTTTAACCCACTGCACCACTGGGGAATGGAGTAGCGAATCCTGTCTATATTTTAGTACACACGAGTTAGCTAATGCCCAAAATAGATTCAGCACCATGGACAGCTGACATGGGAGCCACAGGTCCCCCTGAGCAAATTTAAAGACATCAAGGGAACATCTGGATGAGACTTGCTGTCTATGTGGAAAATGCTATTTTATGTGCAAAAAATCTCTGTCCATGTTTTTAGAATAAGAAATTAGTCTCAGTGTTCAAATTGTCTTCCACAACTACACTGTATTTAACAGTTTTCTCATCATGAAGAAAAAAATGGTAAAATTATTCAATCTTGCCTGAAAGAACAATATTAGCTAAGTATCTTTACATTAATATAAGAGAAACTATAAAAAGTATTTTAAATTTCTCACTTCTTTCATTGAATATTTCCAAAACTCCAACAAATGGTCCCTTCTTACCAGACATGTTGTATATGATAAACCACCTTGCCATACTCATGGTATCAAACACTGAGGGACATCCTTATCTGACTTCCAAAATGACGACATTCAAAGACAAGAGCCAAATTGGTATTCTCTCCTTCAGGACTGCTGCTTTTCAGCAACCTTTGTACCTTAAATAGCTATCCCAATCTTTCTAATGGCATGGCTGGTCCTGGGTGGATGAAACCAGCAGTCTTCTCCAGTTATTTTGACAATGTAAATGGATGTAATTTGGTGGGCTATTGCCACTGTTGCTTTTACAGTCAGGCCAGCATGAGGCCCAAAATGTGATACCAGACTGTAGCTATTCCTGAGCAGAGACAGTGGGTCCTAGAACCAGGCAGTGGTTAGGGGAACATAATAGCTCTACCAGATAGGAAACCAGAGACCTTATATTTCCAGACCATCCACAGATCTTTGGTTTAGACTTTTCATTTGCTCTATAACATGTATAGCTGAAAACTAACCTACAGTCTTTCAATTTTGCATTCCAAAATTCTTATAATCAAGAGTAGCTTTTACCATAGGATGTCACTGTTGCTCTGTTGAAGATGGATTAGCTTTTGTTTGGCAGCAAGTGTGTTGTTCTTAAGGGGAAACATAGTTACATAAGAAACTAATTCATAGATTATGAACTTCATTTCATCTGTCAACAATAAAATGTTTACAAAGCATCTTGTAACAGTTAGATGATAAAATGTAGACCAATCTCATCTGAATTCTTCTTCTTTGGAAGCAATTTTGACTCAGGAGAGCACTTTTCTTTGTCAGGGGTACAAGACTTTCCACAACCCTATATGGGAGCAGCATCCTTCCTCTGGCATTACCACATTTGCCACTGAAATTTGATAACAATCATAGTGGCTCTATGAGTGGTTGACAAAAGATCAGCTGGAACTATAATTGTTGCTAAAGAAAGCTACATAAGGACAAAAGTATTTTGGGGAGTATCAACTCTCTTGGGTAGTTGTGGTGGTGCAATGTTGGTAGTATGGCTTGTGCTGCCAGTCTATTGTGTGGGGAACCAAAAGAGGACTCAAAAGATGAACTGAATGTAGCTTTTGATGAACACACAATGGATTTATCCCAAAATATTGTTCCTGTGATGATAAGTCGCTACCATGAAATTTGCTTTTTCATTGCAATCTTTGCACATCATACTCTCTTGGAAACTCACTGAATTCAGACAAATCCCTTGCAAGCAGGAGTGAATACACAAACATAGGAATGGCAAAGTGGATTATTACAGTTTGTAAAGCTACAGCTCATTGTGTCTTGTGTCACAAAACCTGTACGAGTTATATAGAATACAGGCAGTTCCTGAGTTACAAACACCCGATTTAAAAATGACTCAGAGTTAAAATAGGGGTGAGTCAACAGGAAGTGAGAGAAATTTACCCCTAGGGGGAGAAATTCACTCCTGAAAGAGTTATCATGGGGAAAAGGTGTCTCCACTGAAGCTTTATCACCAATCCTTGTTTCCACAACAAGCCAAATTTTTCAAAATCTAATTATTACAGGGACAGAAAGTGGGGTAAAATCTTCTGAACACAGATAGCAAAACAAATACCACAGGGTTATTTTACTCTTTTCTATGCTATCCAAAGCTTGTGTGTGTGTCTCTGGTGTTACACTTAAAAATGTACCCATTCCAACCTACAAATTCAGCTTAAGAACAAACCTATAGAATCTATCTTGTTCCTAACAGAGAGAATGGAATCAGCCACGGCTTGAATACATGAGCTGGTTATTTTACAGTAATCCCTGCTTGAGTCCCAGAGAATGGACGCATATATAAAAACATGGGGGAAATCATGGTGAGTCAGACCAAAGGCTTCTCTAATATATTGTTTTGTTCACTAGTGGCCACTCAGTAGCCAAAGGGATGCCTGCCAGCAGGACATGAATGCAACTCCATCTTGCATCCCATAACAATTTCTGACTTTATCTGAAATGAGGAAGGAAGGAAAACACGCAGTTCCACATGAAAACTAGCTAGTTTTAGAAAATTTTATTTTAGGATTTCTACTCTTGCTGAAGAGAAAAGTCAGTACTATGGTATGGAAAGCAAACCTTGTAGTCTACAACTGTATAAAGGAACTGTATCATTTTCAGTCAAAAAGAAGGGAGTGGCAATTTGTTTCTGCTGGATAGGAAAGGCACTGATGCGTGGGTGGTGGAATAAAAAACTACTTTTCTTTTCTGCATTAGTTAAGCATAATGCAGGAGCTCTGTTGCTTGTTACAGTACTAAATTCAATTATTCAGTGTTGGAAAAATTGCAGTGTTTTCTCTCAGCAGTCAGTCAAAAGAGAAGATTGAGCAATTAACCACCTAGCAAGCAATTCTGGTCTAAAATATCACCAAAATCCTCAAAGAAAGTTTTTTTTTCCTGTGTTTCACAACAACTGAGCTTCATAAATCTCATGTGACAATTTAATTGCAACACTGAGGAGGGCTAAAATGTGGATGGAATACATGAAAGTAAACCATGACCCATTCCCAAGTGCCCTTGTCCTTATGCATTATATATATTCATTCTTTTGGGGTGAGAATCTGGGAATCCACATCAGCCAGTGATTTAGATAGGCATCATGTGGCATCGTCAGAATCTATATAAAATCTGGCTAGTTAGGCAACATGGCAGGCTTGTCTAGTTAGACCTTTTGAAATTGAAAATACAGATGGGGTTCAAAGAAATATCAGTAACATTGAAACCAGAAGACCTTCAGGCCTGCTGATTCTCAACACCTGGGAGGAAATTTCTGACTGCACAGTGAATGGAAATTATTGGAATCCCCATGATTTGGAACACTGATTTTTCTCATGCTACTATCACTCACTATTGATGGGCAAAATCAAGGCCAATGGTCTCCTTTTCAGAGTTTTTTTAAATCTTTTAAACCAGACTTGGACTGGAAAGTCCTTATAACAGGATATCTTCAAACAATTGATTGCCCTAAGAGGATACTGTCCTTTGTAAAGTAGGACATAAGGACATCTCACTCTTTATTTGTGTTCATAGGCACAAATACAAGAGTATGTTTTTGAAAAAGCATTATCTACTTTATGACATCAAGAAACTCTGTGTTATGATACGCTACACTTTCCAGTGTAGCATCATGAAGCCCAGCTTCTCGAATCTCAGGATGTGGGATTCTGGATACCTGAAAACAATCTGAATATTCTGATGACTTAAGCACAACTAGCAATGAAGGACTCGATGTTTTATTTTTCTTTTACTGAAGTAGTTACTAGCTATATGCTGATGGTATACAAGGATGAATTTTGAGGTTAATGAAGAGAGATTAACCTTTTCTCTGTTCTGACACTTCTTTCTCTCTCCTTTCCTTTCCTTCATTCTCTTGTGTCTTTTATAGGAGGGTTTGAGTCCTCTTATTAGATATCTATTGAGAACTTTTTGAACTGGTCAGAGGCCCACAGACCTTGCAATATGATTTTGCACTTTCTCTATACTTTAAAGCCAGTTTTCTAAGTCATTTTAGACAAAGACAAAATGGTATGCATAAATAAAGGCTTTTAATGCTCATGTTATAAACTTTATTTACCGTGTTATTGGTTGATGAGACCATGAGGAACCCAGAAACAAGAGGTCACCATGGAGTAATTGGAAGGACCTGCCTTATAGAAATTATGAATGTATATAAAGAAACTGGAGTCCGATATAAAAACCAATACCTTAGAGAACGATAAAGCTCTTCAACCCAAACTTTATTATCCTCAGGAAACTACACTGTGGTTTATTCCTCATAAAATAAAACACATGAGTCTTCTTTGTGGCAATTTCTTTTGACCTATATAGAATCCAGAGGCTTAAGTGAACTCATAAAATCACAATGAACAAATCACTGCTCTAAAGTAATCTCACTGCAGTGAAATTAAGCCTCGGAGGAAGTGGCTTGAACATGAAACCCTCAACTTCACGTTGGCTTTCTCAAAGTGTAGTATGAATTAAAAGATGATGTTAACCAAAATGAAGTCCAGTCAATACTCTACTGAATCACCCTCAAATGCAATCTTTGGCAATCTTTCTGAAGAAAAGAAAAGAAAAGAAAAGAAAAGGTATAATGCTTTATTTCTTTATTGCTAAGTCTGGACTTTCCACTGAGGTTAGAGTAGTTATCTGGATTATTGCCCATGAGTGGTAGCTCTTAAACCTCTCTACATTTTTAATTTTTTAAAGAAGATAATTATCCATTTTGTCTTTAAACAGTCTCTTCCATTGCTAAGGTAAAGGTAAAGGTTTTCCCCTGACATTAAGTCTAGTTGTGCCCAACTTTGGGGGTTGGTGAGCATCTCCATTTCTAAGCCAAAGAGCCGGCATTGTCTGTAGACACCTCCAAGGTTATGTGACCAGCATGACTGCATGGAGCACCGTTTCCTTCCTGCCGGAATGGTACCTATTGCTCTACCCACATTTGCATGTTTTTGAACTGCTAGGTTGGCAGAAGCTGGAGCTAACACCAACTTTTCGGTCAGCAAGTTCAGCAGCTCATTAGTTTAATCTGCTGTGCCATCAGGGGCTAGATTTAGTTAATTGGAAAATTATCTGTAATGTCATATATAAGAAGTAATCAGCTTGTTTTCTGCTGCTCTGGAGACTAGGTCATGAAGCAAGGACTTCAAACTACATGAAAAGAGATTCCACCTGAACATTAGGAAGAACTTCCTGGTGGTAAGTATTGCAGTTTATGCAGAATCTAGTCCAACAAAGACTCAGTAGCTTCACACAGTTGAAAAAGAAAACATAAATTGACCTTTTTTTACAGCAGAGTCAAAAACATAAACTTGTAGCATAAATCCTATGGAGTGACAAACTTACATAGTCCTTGTATACATCACAAAATGCAGAGAGCATAACTTATCCAACTCCCAAAGGAGAGAGCCAGCATGTATCCTAAAATGCACCCAGTTATACTCCACCAAGTGTGGCCCAAACTTACTGGCCTTAATTAGCACCTGCATATAATGATCATCAGCATGAGGTTTTTCCTTAACACATATATCTACTTCAGCCTTTGTTGTGACACAGCCACCTCTTAGAAAGCCATAGAACCCATAGAACCATTACTGCCCCTTGGCCCAACTACAACAGCCTTGGTGCTGATCCTTGCAAAAACTCACCCCATTCTCAGTATATCTTAACAGTAAGAACTGTTTGATAGTGGAATATGCAGCCTTTGAGTGTAATGGAGTCTCCTTCTTTGAAGCTTTTTAAACAGAGACCGAATGGCAATCTACAGAGTGTGATTGTATAGAAAACTGTGGTATCATTCAATATGTTTCTGTGATTCTATGAGAATCCCTCACTATTAAAAACAGGGCACATGAAAGTATGAATCATAGGCTTCAGGTCCCCAGAACCACCAGAATATCCTCCCTAAATTCAAGACTACACATTGCTTCAAACCATCTGGAACCAAATATTCCAAATGAGAAACATGTGGAGATATGGGGAATAGGGCTGTACTTGTAGGACTGTATTTGTTGAAATGAAAGTAAAATATGCTATCAGAGGCAGGTATCATATCAAGCCATGAGTGAAGTGGTGCTTAGTGGTTTTCATGTCGGTAGGGTAGTGTATCTGCTCCAGATTTTATTCCAGGGCTTAAAGAAACAATCCAGATTTCTGTATTCTACCCCAAAAGCAGATTCAGTACTTTGGAGACCTCTTTTGAAGCTATTCAAAATTTGGAGGGAGTTCACTATACTCCTGGACACAGGAGACAACAGGTCCCCCAGGGCTGTGTAACTCTGCAGAGGAGTGCACAACAGCAATCAAAGATTTGCTGAGCTCCTTCCAATGTGTGTTTTAATATTTATTTACTGCTTTAGATGTCATGGCTCAGTCCTATGGAATCCTAGGATTTGTCTCTACCAGCATTATTTGGCACACAAGACTCATGGCCTTGTAAAACGATAGCTCCCATGATTGCATAGTATTGAGCCATGATAGTTGAAATGGTTTAGACTACTGCAACATGCTCTACATGGGGCTGCCTTTGAAGACTGTTTGGGAGCTTTAAGTAGTACAATGGGCAGCAGCGAGATTGCTCACTGGAGTGGCGTACAGGGAACACACAACCCCCCCCCCCATTACATCAGATCCACTGGCTGTCAGTCTGCTACCGAGCACAATTCAAAGTGCTGACTTTAGCCTATAAAGCCCTAAATGGTTCTGGCCCAGCTTACCTGTCCAAAAGTATCTCCCTCTATGAACCAACGTGGAAGTTAAGATCTTCTGAGGAGGCCCTGCTCTCAGTCCCACCCCCTTCGCAGGTGTGATTGATGGGGATGACAGACAGGGCCTTCTCAGTGGTGGCCACCCTGGTTATGGAACTCCCTCCCCCATTATATTAGATCAGCACCTCTCTCCTGGCTTTCAGGAAGAAAGTTAAAACCTAGCTGTGGAAACAAGCATTCAGGGAACAGCGCACCACAGTGCAATATACAACCAAAAAGTATTACAAATGAATCAGCTCGGACATTGACTAAGAGATTAGAAGCTATGATTTTATATCAGTTGTTTAAATGGATTTATATGGTTTTAATTATGATTTTATTGTTAATGTGTTGTATATTTATTTGCTTTTATGCTATGTGGCATTGAATTGCCAAACTGGAAGCCGTTCTGAGTCCCCTTCGTAGTGAGATAGAGCAAGGTAGAAATGCAGTAAATATATAAAATAAATAAAAAAGTGGTGTCTTACAGCATTTATTCTACAATACAGATGCAAGCTTTTCCTCACTTTTAAAAAAACTTTAAAATAAAACAGATACATCTAGTCAACAGAACAGTTTTTTTGGATAGGAATGAGGTTAGCTTGATAGGAGGACTAGCTTTATCGTTAGACATAGAGAAGAAGCTGCCTCAGGTCCCCAATTTTGTACTTTCTGAAAGGGTAGGAAAATATTTAATTTTTTATGACTTTCTGTCTTTTTCCTTTCTTTTTTACTTCCAGAAAGTGGGGCAGCTAGTGTGATATTTTCTGTTTCAAGTATCAACAAAGCTTGACAGGCTGAGGATATGATACCCCTTAACTTTGGGAAAAGAAGGTGTCATTTAATGTATTGCCTCAGGCAGCAAAACAGCCTTGCTTGGAAGTTATTAACTTATATGGTGTCATTTAGTTTAAGAGCTTGTAATACTGTTAGGTGGGCAGGCTGCCCAAAGACTGACTTCACACACCTTATGAACACTAACAAACATTCTCAGTGCTATGGAATCCTGGAATTTTAGTTTGGTGAGGCACCTATCTTCTCTGGTAGAGAAGGCTAAAGACCTTGGAAAACTTCACCTCACATGTTTCCATACCACTGAACCATGGCATACAAAGCAGTGTCCAACTGCCTTAATTCTACACTATAGATGTAAACTTAGAAAATTACCCCAGCTGCAATCTCACCCCTGATCACCTTTGACATCAATACAGAGGCAAACAAGAGCAGGTTCTTCATTTCTGCTTTTATTGATTCCACATTTTAAGCATAAACTCAGTCTGTTTTCTTTTGCTCTCTTCAGTTCAAAATCAGAGTAAAGGTCAGGACAAACTTTAAAGAAAAAAACCCTCACAAATTCCTAACAGTTTTAAAAAATACCTTTGAAAAGACCTGGTTTTAGTCAGTCTGGTGACGAGACTCAAGTTATTTATGCAGAAACCTTTCTGATCCTAGGCTGTCTTTTCTCCTTAGACAACCTTTTCTCGAAAAAGCGTTTCCACCGAAACCACGTGATGAATGTTTACCACTCAATGGATCTGTAGCTCTACAAATACAACATATAACTATAGCAGCATCTTGAGACATGTTTTAAAAAATGAGCCAAATGTTCAGTACAAATACACAAAAGGTTTTTGTTATGTTCCTCAAAATGTGCATTACACAAACAAACATGTGGCTTCAAACAAAAACAATACCTTTCTTGTGTCTGCCCTTTGCTTTAAAGTGTGTGAGGGAATTAAAACCTGTCTAATAAAATATTTAAGCCTGTCTAATCTTGCTGTAAAGTCAAGCATGCTGTAAAAAGTAAAGTTACATGCCACGTTTGCACTGATGCAAGAAAAATATGTTCCAGTAAGTCTCTTCCAAGGTCACCTTGGGTTCATCAAAGGGACAATCCCAGATCAGATCTTCAATGTTATGTCCAAGGTTTAAGTAATCATTAGACTGACTGCTGAACAAGATATGTGGAGAAAACCTGAGTCTGAAAACATGGATTCTGGCTAAGCATTTCATAGCAGCAGGAGGAGATAAGATGAAATAGGTGGTGAGAAGTACTTACTTAATCCCTCACTTCTACCTGTCATTTCTCCTATGTAATAGAAACTGTAAATGCAACAGAAGAAACAGTCTTTCCTCGATTCTTATTAATTCAAGAGCCAGCAAATATGCAGTTGAATGTTTTCAGATGTCAGGACTAGGACTCACTTCTCTAGTATTTAAGGCAAGGGAAGGAATATCAGAGCAAGAACAGTGTCATGAAAATTATGTTACTATATTACATATATAATATATATGACAACTGTTTGCTACTGTCTCCCATTGCTGTCAGTGGCTTCTGAATGATTCTGTAGACTCAGTTTTCCAAGTAAAGAACCTTCCACCAAACTCCAAGGCAGAGAGTTCCACTGTTGAACAGCTCTTATAGTCAGGAATTTCTTCCTAATGTTCAGCTGAAATCTCCTTCCCTGTAATTTGAACTCATTTCTCCCAAGTCCTAGGGCCCTTCCATACAACCATAACCTAGAATATTAAGGGAGATAATCCACAATATCTGGATTGAACTGTGTTTGCTGAGTCCACACTGACATATAATTCAGTTCAAAGCAGATAATGTGAGATTTTATACAGCTGTGTGGAAGAGGCCTTAGTTTTCAGGGCAGCAGAAAACAAGTCTGCTCCCTCTTCTTTATGACATCCTTTCACATATTTATACATGGCTATCATGTTTCGCCTCAACCTTCTCTTCTGCAGGCTAAACATAGCCAACTCTTCATAGGGCATGGTCTCTAAACCTTTGACCATTTTAGTTGCCCTCCTCTGGGCAAATAATCTTTGTTTAATCTTTGTTCTGTTTATTTTAATATGTATTTTGTAGAAATATCTTTCAATATGTGTATTTTATAAATTGTTTTAGATGATTATGTGTTTTTAACTATGTAAGCCACCTTGAGCCACGAGGAAAGGCAGGTAAGAAATATAATAACAACAACTTGGCCCTAATTTTTATGTGTGCTGTGTTGTTATGTACATGATGATGATGATGATGATGAGGAGGAGGAGGAGGATAAAAATAAAAATAAAACTGGTATCAACTGCTACAGAAGGTTAAGAGTGACTCTATGGATTTAGAAGAGTTTTGTAATGATAATAGTCCATGCTGTGCTATTGTTTTTTAAAGATTCTGTATTGAATAAAATCACTTTTTTCAGCACAGCATGAGCAAACGTAATTGTTTCAATAAACATTTAAGGTATAACAATGGAAAGATAGGCAAAGATCAAGGAGATGACATTTTACTTAGTACTCAAATAGCTAGGTGGCATTTGTGTAATGTTGCTGCATTAGGAATAGCTGCACGGGTAAATACACATTGTGCATTGATGCATCAGTGCAACCAGCCATAGCATACACAATAATGAACAACCATATGCAATCTTTAATCCTATCTCCATTACGATTAAAGTAGACTCATTGGATCTCATTAGATGCATGTCTATGTTAATCAATGTGCCGATGTCATATTATCAAAAGACATGGCTCACAAGAAAAGACAAAATGCTTAGCAAAGTAGAAGGCAGTAGGAAAAGTGAAAACTGCATTCCAGAGATAGATTACATCAAGGAAGTCATGGCGCTAAATTTACAAAATCTGAGTAATGCTGGATCTCCACTGTTCTATATCCCAGGATCTGATCCCAGATTATCTGATTTGAACTGGATTATATGAGTCTACACTGCTAGATATCTGGGATAAGAAAATAATCTGGGTTCAGATCCTGGGATATAGAACAGTAGAGATCCAGCCTAAGGTTGCTGATGACAAAATGATTTTGAGGTATCTTCTTTATGTGTATGCGTATGTTTCTCTCTTTAAGATGTTAGTTGTTGTATGAGGACTCTGTAAATACTGGATACTGTAGATATTATTTAATAAAGGAAGGCATTTCAATTGGAAGCCTTCTTTTGTGCAGGGTTTATCAGCTATTCCTTAATACAGGTAGTCCCTGGGTTACAAACATCCAACTTACAAATGACTCATACAACCTCAACATGCTTGGGTAGCATACACTGGTTCAGCCCTAGATGACCCATGGAGCCCACCAGCTCCCATCTCACAATACAAAGGAACTTCCAAAGGGGCCCAATGGGTCAACTAGCACAGAATCTGCATATGTTGCTGTAAAGCAACGTGGGAGGCTTCCCGTGTTGCACCAGAAGGAATGGAGGAAAGCCACATGGTCGACACTTTCCCCTTGCCCATGGGGTTGCCTTAAAGGAAAGCCGGGTGTTGTGGGGTGTGGGGCGACAGGTACCCCACACACCCCAACTGCAGTTGCCGGATTCACCATGATGTGTGGCAATTCCAGTGACCCGTGTGAAGAGGTCCATACTTATAAAAGGGGGTGAGACAATAGGAAGTGAGAGAAATCTACCCCTAGGAAGAGAAATTCACTCATGGTAAAAAGGTGTCTCAACAGAAGCTTTAGCACCAATCCTTGTTTCCACAACAAGCCAAATGAGATTTATTGTGGTGAAGTGGGGCAAGTCAGGTGAAATCTTCTGAACAGGGGCACAGACAGCAAAACAAATTCCACAGGGGTGTTAACTCTTCCCTGCATTATCCAAAGTATGTATGTGTATGTGTGTATGTGTGTATATACAGTACAGGGTGTTTGAAAAAGAACTCCCTATTCACCATTTAAATTAAATGGTGAATAGGGAGTTCTTTTTCAGGATTTGCACTTAAAAATATACCTGTTCTGGCTTATAAACAAATTCAACTTATGAACAAACCTACAGAACCTTCGTAACTTGCGAACTGCCTGTATAGGAGACCTCTATCGTCTTTTTCACCAGGTCCTTTCTGACATTAATTATTTCCTGCATTTAATTATATCCTGATTCTAATAAATAGTGAAGTAGAAATAGAACTGGAAATACATGCTAAAATAGACTCTCAACAGGATCTGTCCATGTCAAAATAATTCTAAAGTATCACTAAGTGAGGCAGGAGGTGGAGAATGGGGTGGGAGGGGGGTTGCTTTGCTCGAAAACCCAGCCAATCTAATCCCCTTAATATGTCACAAAAATCATGCCAGGCAATACATGAAATGCTCCATATCCTTCACAAGATCTATAAACATCTGCTGAATAACCACAAGAGAAAGGAATTTAGCATTCAACCAAGCTACTAAATTTAAAAGCATTATTTTCCACAAGGAAAGAGCTGCTGACAGGTTGATTTCAATATACTTTTCAATACACTATGTAAAATGTAACAGGCTCTAGAAAGGAAGGACAAAAACAAAGGGGAGAAAAGCAAAGCTATTTGTCAAATTCATCCAAACCTATTTATATGGTCATCATATTTAATGGTTATGATGCAGATATATCAGAATTTCTGTCTACCTACAACTGAATGTTGTTTTACTTCCATTAATGATGAAAAGGTGTCTCCTTTTTTCTCTGGGTTCCCGTTCCTTCCACCCCAAATTGGTTTTCTCTTATGTGTAATCCTGGATTTGGAGTTGTTGCTTCTGTCTTGGACCATTTCCTGGAAAATGCTTGGGAGATAATGGATGGCCTCTCAGCTTTTCAATTTCCATAGGCAATGGGGGCATTGTCAGATAGTTTTTGTAATTAGACACAATGCAGAATGTATTACCAAGAAGAACACCTTCAAAGTCAGTGTGGTGTAGTGGTTTAAGCATTGGATTATTCCAACTGACAAAGAACCCTCCCCCCCCCCCCCCATGGACTTTCCACAGATATATATTAACCTTCCTTGCCTAGTTTCTCCATGCCTCACAACCTCTGAGGATGCCTGCCATAGTTGTGGGCGAAACATCAGGAGAGAATGCTTTTAGAACATGGCCATACAGCCCAGAATACATACAACAACCCCATTGGATTATGACTCTGGAGAAAGCAATCAATTCCCTACTTGGTCAGGGAAACCCACCTAGTGAGAGGTTGCCATAAGGTTGCCATAAGTACAAAATGACTTAAAGGCACACAACAACAACTGAGGCCCTTCAAATCTTTTAAATTTTTTCCCAGTACTGTCTATCATGCAAAGCACACATATGTATTGACAGGAAGCAGTGCAAAAATCAAAAGAAAACCCAGTATTGATATAATTGTGTGTTTTAATGTTAACAGGAATATTATTTGTATGGTGTTATGCTGAAGTGTGGGTGAAATTTCTATAAGGTCACATGCATCTTTTTCCAGGAATGCTTTCCATGTGTTCTATATTAGCAGTAATAATAATAATAATAATAATAATAATAATAATAATAATAATAGTAATAATAATAAGGATATATTGTATTTTGTTTTTCATCTGACATAATTGAGTTAAAAAAAATCCGCAAGCAAGAACTTTACACCCGTTTTTTTTGTTCCTATTTTCCTCTTCTTATGAAGCCTTGAATTTTTATGTTGTTTCTGCTGTCCCTGCTCATTAGTAATAGAAGAGAACAAAGCCATTTTTCTTTTTATTTTAGATATTGACTGGACAGAATTGTGGCTTTGGAGCAGCTATAACTCAAGGCAACCACTTCACACAAGTATTAAGCCAAGAAAATTTCATATTTTGAGATGGCTTTTTAAAATTTTAATTCCCAAGTTCAGAGAAGGTTCAAATGCCAAGTTATCACTAGACAGGAAATGAGTGTCACTGTTGCTAGACTTTGGTCCAAAATTGCCCTTCTGTACAGTGGGACAATTTGCTGATTCATACTTAGGATGCATCATTTGTCGTTGTTTGGGTGTTTAGATAAAAGCAGCTGCTACAGCCACTGGAAACGGAAGCAATAAACAAATTACTGTAATAGTTGTAGTGCCTCAAATTCAGGGAAGGGGTGGGTGATGTTAAGTGTTAAGGGAGAGGAAGATAAAGTCACAGATTGCTAGCAGGAATGGGAAGGAACAACTAAAAAACCAAGTCTGTGTTTATTGGTGAATACATGCACATAATCCAAGGTTGCATTCAGGAAGTTCTTTATTTGACATTGCATAATGAGTTACTTACAGCATCTATCCCTTATTAAGACAGCTGTCAAATATCAAGGCACTGCAATGGCCATTTATTATTCAGGGGTAACTTCACAATATCTGTTTCAAGAAAGAAAAATGATTTAATTGTCCTAGATCTTCAGTGGATCACTGGAATCTAGAAGAGTGACCTCAAATCTCTTCCTCCAAGTAGCAGCATCCTGGATATTAGCAGCTGCTTTGTTAGGGAGCAGCATAGAGCTCAAATGCTGGGTGTTATTCATTGAATTTAAAGCATCAGACCCCTATAATACAAGCAATGGATTCAATTGACTATACCAGGAAGAACTTCATTGCTGATATATACTTCATTGGATCCTCACATGACTGAAAGAAAAGCACAGTGTGAAGAAATAGAACCAACAGAGAAGTTCATGACCCTGTGAGAACCAGGTCTTTAATACAAGAAGCAAATTAGGACCAAGCTATTGTTTTATCTCTACTCTTTTTGTTGGCCATGAATACTAAACGTCTCAGGCTTTTTCTAGGTTTCCTCATAACAGGGGAATCAGAACAACTCTTCCCTTCATCAGACAGAGATTAGGGAATATATTGTTTGTTTGTGTGCTGTCTCAGTATAACTGTTGAAGACTAGTATGAAAGTACTTTGTTTGCAACATATGTAAGAAAAATTTTGAATACATTTATTTTCTTTCCCGACATAGCTAGATTACTATCCAAAATATTTGTTCTTTTTCTTTAGGAACAAGTAATAAAATGTATTGAATGTTCTGGTCTCTCCTTTTCAATTTTATAAACTTTATAAAGTAAAGTGCAGGTTGAGGATCACTTATCTGAAATTATTAAATCTGAAGTCTTCCAAAATCCAAGAATTGTCTGCATCGTTGGCTGAGATAGTTATCCCTCTGCTTCTGAACTTTGTTTCTTGCATAAAATTATTTTTAAAATATTGTATATAAAATTACCTTCTGGCTGTGTGTATAAGGTATATATGAAACATTAAGGAATTTTGTATTTAGACTTGGTTAAACTGGAATAGGTGTAGACATGATGCACTAGAAAATACAATAATGCTTGGTAAAGCTGAAGGCAGTAGGAAAAGAGGAATATCGCAGTACAGATGTGTAGACTCAATGAAGAAAGCCACAACCTTGAGTCTGTTAATAATAGAGTGACTTGAAAGTCAATCAGGGTGCTTCACACAGGCCCAAAATCTGCAACAAAACTCACCTTAGCATGAATTCCCATCCCCACTCCCACCAGAAAATCCAGGATTACAATCAGAATGGCATGCAGCCACCCTGAAGCACCCCAAATCTCCCTGTAAAAAGTAAATAAAACATATCTGGCCACCATAATGTTCCTCTTCATGCCCTCTTGGTGCAAGGAAATGACACACCAGGAGAATGGGAGGAAGGAGCAAGGAGGAAAATCCCTGGCACATCATTTTCTTGCACCAGGAGGGTGCGAGGAGGAAGTTATGACAGCTAACTTCTAGAGCCTGAAAAACTGATAAGGCTTTGTGGATTGGGCCTGGGAATTGCATGACGTGGTCCCCAGGTCCAATCCACACAGGGCCTCCACCTAGTAAGACCCAGATCTTACCATAAGATCCGGATCTTACCAGGAAACCCTGGTTTGTTCTAAATTAATGTGGACACCTCCTGTAAAAATGAGATGGGTCCCAGTTTTTGGGCATGTCTGGATAGGCCCTCATTCAAAATTAATTTAATTACAGTTAAAAACAAAAATGTTTAGTTGTATTGTATAAGGGATTAAATTGTTATAAAAATAAAAATTAATGAAAAGCTTAATCTAAAACTATTTGTTGTAGTGAGAGAAGGAAGGAAAGAAGATCTCATTGGAAGGTGGGCCTACAATTTTAAGTATCTTTGGGGAACACTAAAAACAGAACATTCAAGGATGAGGCTTAAGACTATAATTTGGGTAGCCATTTGTGTATGTGTGAACCTTTCATTTCCAGAAAGTACATGTGCCAGTTGGGAAGAAGATCTGGATGGATGACAGCAACCACACAAGGCATTTCCTAGAATGAATTGAGAGGATTGATTCAAACAGAGAAATTACTCACCATCAAACATCACAGCTTCCTGGCTGGGTGGTCTAGTCACAGAATTCCAGCAAACAATGAGAATGTTCTTGGAAGTAAGAAGTTAACACGGATTGACATGTGTGTGTGTGTCAAAAATTACGAATGGATTTGTAATTAATAAATGCCTAATGCAGTGTTTCTCTTAAGGGAATGCGTGAGGAGGGGTTCCCTTTGAATGCGTGACACACAGGGAAATATCAATGTGAAAAACTATGTTCTATCAATGACATTTTTCTGTATAAAGTGAATTTCAAGATTGTGACCATTCCAGATACTTAATCTGACTGATCTGCCAATTGAATCAACAAAACTTCATGAGCTACTGGAACCAATGCAGTCTCAGCTTAGCTGGACTGGCTACAACTCCCAGAAATCCCAGCTAGTTTACTAGCTGTTAGGATTTCTGAGAGATGAAGGCCAAAATATCTGGGGACCCACATATGCTATATTGTTGCACTGCCACATGTATCTAGCACAGAACCATTGGGCTAGATCCACGTGGCACTGCGACAGTACAGCACCTGACCACCATCAGAGTTATGCCAGGGTCAATCCAGAGAATCAGTGTTCTGGACTGGCCTCAATTTTAGTGGTCAATTGTAGCTTTGTTCACAGTCAATACAGATGCATTACTCTGCAAAAGTTTATGCTACCAACTTTTTTTCCATAGTTAGTCTCAACAGTGCTATAAAGCGGCTATTGTACTAGCTAAGGATGGTGAGAAAAGGAAAGCACAATATTCTTTCTTCTGAGTAGCATTTCTTCTCTAAAGGTTTTAATCTAACCTTTTTATATCTCTGTTTTTATTACCCAATTTTCTTGAATCTAATGCTCATTTTTTCTGGCTAACTACCTTGCCAAAATTAGGGTGCACAATATTTATTTATTTATTTATTTATTACAACATTTATATCCCGCCCTTCTCACCCGAGAGCGGACTCAGGAATACAGTAATCTTAGTGCTGAGCCAAAGCAAAAGAGGAAGTTACTCCAGGAGCCTCTGCAGCTCCTATTTGATGGACGTCATCTCTGATTTAATAGCCATGACTCAATGATGTGGGATTCTGGGATTTGCAGTTTTCTAAGGCATCAGCATCTTTTGATAGAAAAGGCTCAAGACCTTGTCAAACTACCACCCCCATGACTCCATAGCATTGAACCAAGGCAATTAAAGTAGATTCATGCTAAAGCATAGATGCATCTCAAGGTTTTCTTTTCTATTGCTGAACGTTTTGGTGTTCTAACACTTTTGTTTTTAAAGAGGGAATTTTAAGAAGGCAGCAACTGTAATGAGCAGCTTTTTTTGGCCAAATAGCAAAAAGTGCACATTTAGCCACTGCGCATTACATTTGGCAGTAAATTCTTTTTTTGGTTTCGGGGTTTTGAAAATGGAGGTGTGCATTAGATTTGATGGTGCATTAGATTCAAGTAAATAATATGGAGGAGGTGTTATATTTTCCCCTCCCAAATAGAAAGAAAGTTGTTAATTTTGTTAATTTTTTTCAAAAAGATACAGTATTGATTATTTCCTGCATTTCCTCAGTTCAGTGCAGCAATTTGTTGCATGGAATGTCTTTTATCTTTTTGCCAGGGGAAATCAGACAAGTGGATTGTCGTGTTTCAAATTATTGCTTGTGCATGTGACTTTTCAGTTTGTTATTTAGAACACACACAGTGCACACCTTGTTCTGATTAATCTTGGCTACATTCCCAACAATACTTTCATCCTGAAAAAAATCAGGATGTATTCATGCCCACCGTTGCACGTTGCAAGTTGCATTCTGGTTCTTAATGAGACATGCCGCATTATCACAGGATGTCTACGCCACACACCGTTGGAGAAATTATACTGTTTAGCTGGCATTGCACCACCTGACATCTGCTGGGAAGTAGCAGCCAGCAATGAAAGGACCAAGGCATTGACATCTCCGACCCATCCCCTGTTCTGATATCAGCCAGCATGCTGATAGAAATAGTTTTCTAAGATCTAGAGAGATACTCACAGGAATACCCCAGCAAGTGAGAGTCCAAAAGTGGCAGGCTAAAACCTGGAAGCTCAAGCCAGGGCTGACTCCGGATGGGAGACTCTGTTCTGGACACACAGAAGACTGGATGACTTGAAGGTACTGAACAGACTGCACTCTGGCACCACGAGATGTAGAGCCAACCTTAAGAAATGGTGCTACAAAGTGGAGTCCACGGCATGCGAGTGTGGAGAAGAGCAATGCAGCCCGAGCCCTGCCACATGCACAATGGAGGACCTTCTTATAGCAACACCAGTGGCTAGCTTCTGGTCAAAGGACATTTAGTATAATGACAAGTTTTTAAAACTTTGCTTGTGTTTTCATATACATTATAGCTTCTACCCTCGATTCGCTTCTGACACAATAAATAAAATAAATGCCCACTGTGTATCAATGTGATGGAAAGAAAACTTTGCCTTCAAGTCCCACTTTAAACTCTATTGAAATGGCTTCACCTTTACAACTGTTGGATTTTTGTCCACTTTTAACATCGGATCCTTCTATAACCTGCCTCAAGCCACGAGGAGAGGTAGGTAAGAAATAAAATTATTATTATTATTATTATTATTATTATTATTATTATTATTATTATTATTATTATTATTATTATTATATTCATTGCTCTCTATAAAAATTGTATTCTGGACTTCAGTCCCAGGGAAGAGGAATTCACAAAGAGGATTCAAACACATAAATACTCATTGCTAGGAAAGCAGTACAGGCACGGTCTCTCCATTTAGACTCAACCACAGATGGGCCTTTAAGCAATGCAATATGTCCAAAACATTTATCTTCTTTTGTCAACCATTTCCCTTTTTAACAAGTGCATCTTTTGTACTAACATATTTTCATTTGTAGAAGCATTTCCTGTAATTCTGGTACAATATGTCTTGAGGTAGGACAGGCTTTTTCTTGCATTGAGTTAATCTAATTTAGCCAATTCTGGCACTCAAGCAAAACGTGGCAAGCAATTTTTCTAGAGACTTATCATTTGGCTTCCTGAGAAATAATTGCTGGCATGTAATTGATCTAATGGGGGATTGTCATTACTTTCTTCTGTAGGACCACAAGGGTCAGGACTGTTTGTTTTGTAGCACTTAATAATTTCTGAAATGTTGCTTGTCATCAGGGGTTTTCCAGGACATAAAGTCACAGCGGAGAGAAATTAATCCCAAGAGGAACATAGGATTTTTATTTGCTCTGTTGACTGTATATACTAGCTATTTCTTTCCTTTCTTTAGTATGAACATAATTGTCAATTTGTTACAGAAGAAGGAAAAGAAAAAAGCTTTTCTTTCTGTTCTGTAGAAGGATCAAATGATACTTTATCCGGTAAAACCATATTTGCTAATTACATACATTGCTGTGAATAATTTGTCTCCATTCAGTTGGAACTGAATTTTGACATGTTTTGAGTACACTCACTAAAAACAACAGAGGCAATGGGCCCTTCCACACAGACATATAACCCAGAATATCAAAGCAAATAATCCACAATATCTGCTTTGAACTGGATTATCTGAGTTCACACTGCCATATAATCCAGTTCAATGTGGATTTTAAATAGCTGCATGGAAGACGCCATATATTTGGCAGCACTGACTAGTTATGTTTTTTTTAGGCAAGGAATATTCAGTGGTGGTTTTGCTTTACAATATAGCATGCACCACCTGGTATTAGTTGGTTTTCTTCCATCTATGGCAGATCCTGATTATTTTCCAAGACCAGGTGGAATCTAGTGCCTTTAGGATATAGATTTCAGTAACTGGTGCTTGTTACATGTCTATCAAGACCTGCTGAAATTCCTTCTTCTATACAACCATTCAAGGTACAAGAACCACCTCCAGTTTTCATTCTGGCAATCCTTTGTTATTTTAATTATAAGTATTTTATATCATTTTTCTTCCAAGTTTTGGATTTCACCTATCATGCCCCCAGTGGCGCAGTGGATTAAACTGCTGAACTGCTGAACTTATTGACCGAAAGATCAGCAATTCAAATCTAGGGAGTGGGGTGAGCTCCCACTGTTAGCCCCAGCTTCTACCAACCTAGCAATTTGAAAATATGTGAATGTGAGTATTTATTTATTTACAGCATTTATATTCCACCCTTCTCACCCCGAAGGGGACTCAGGGCGGATCACATTACACATATAGGCAAACATTCAATGCCTTTTAACATAGAACAAAGACAAGACAAACATAGGCTCCGAGCGGGCCTCGAACTCATGACCTCCTGGTCAGAGTGATTCATTGCAGTGATTCATTGAAGCTGCTCTCCAGCCTGCGCCACAGCCCGAGCCCGAGTAGATCAATAGGTACCGCTCCGGCAGGAAGGTAACGGCGCACCATGCAGTCATGCCAGCCACATGACCTTGGAGGCGTCTACGGACAATGCCAGCTCTTTGGCTTAGAAATGAAGATGAGCTCCAACCCCCAGAGTTGGACATAACCAGACTTAATGTCAGGGAAAAACCTTTATCTTTACCTTTACCTTTCATGTTTATCTACCATATTTTCTTTGCAAGTTCAGAGCTGCTTACTTGGGAGAGCATTAACACTCTGGGTTAAAGGATAGAAATGCCACATTTGGACATAGCAGTGGGATTAGCCAAATGGTAAACCCAACTGTTGATGGGAAGAAGAGTTGGAAACTCCACACACTTTGTAGAAGTTGTGGAATTTCCTGAAGGCAAACATAAGACATAATTAAACCAATGCAATGTAAGATTCATAATTCACCAGCCAGGATTCTGTGGTGTTGCCAGCATTAAAGTTTACAACATATCATAATGCTATAGAAAGTAGCCTCAGAAAAGGCTGAACTTCCTTCAGAAGGGGTACACGAACCAGTGGGTCATATGAGATGATCAAGTGCCGCATCGGCTTGTATTTGGCTTCTATAAAACTATGCTTTTTGGAACTATGACAATAACTGAACATGCATTGCTCTAACTCAGGGGTCCCCAAACTAAGGCCCGGGGGCCGGATGCGGCCCTCCAAGGTCATTTACCTGGCCCCCACCCTCAGTTTTATAATGTAATATATTTATATTAGTTTTAATAATATAATATATTGTATGTATATACATATAATATCGATAATAATCTTATGTTATACAATATAATACTAATAGTAATACCATATAATAATATTAATTATATGTTATATATTACATATTATATAATAGTATAGTGGTATAGTTCAATATAGTAATATATAATGCTAATATTGTGCTATGCTAATAATATAATATATTGTATGTACATACAGCTGCTCTGAGTCCCCTTCAGGGTGAGAAGGGTAGGATATAAATGTAGTAAATAAATGCAGTAAATAAATAATTAATTTTAGACTTGGGCTCGGCCAAAGTCTGACATGATTTGAAGGCACACAACAACAACAACAACAATCCTAATGAACTTGACTATCTCATTGGCCCACACTTTCCATTGAAATCCTAATAGGTTTATGTTGGTTAAAATTGTTTTCATTTTTAAATATTGTATTATTTCGTTGTTGTTGTTGTTGCACTACAAATAAGACATTTGCAGTATGCATAGGAATTTGTATTTTTTTTCAAATGATAATTCTGCCCCTCAACAATCTGAAGGATTGTGGACCGGCCCTCTGCTTAAAAAGTTTGGGGACCCCTGCCCTAACTTCTCCCACCTCACCATGGAGGCTAAACACACATAAGAACCAGTTGTGTATGTTTAGTCTCCATGACATTGTTCAACCAGGAGGAGGCAATAAAATGCAGAGATCAAATCAAATTACTGTTCAAGTATGCTAAGTGACGGGAGGAGAATTATTGGCCTTATTCAAAACTGTTGCTTAGCAAGAAATTGCGCCCTTTCCTTCTGCAAACAAACATCTCTCTTGATTATGAAAACAGCACATTTTATCATCTCAGAAGACAGGGCTCTTAGCAGTTCTGCATCCACCTACTCGACTGATTTTATTTTATTTGTATCTCACCTTACTTCTGCATTGGGACCCCCCAGAAACCAAATCTGATTCGTCAGCACGACCCGAAATGTCAGCATATCTTGCCATGGACATAATTGCTTATAATCTTATCTTGACTTGTTTAATTTACCACAGATGTGGTGATCATCTATTTCCCATTACTCAATAACATATTTTATTAGGGACGTTATGCAATGATATTAAAGCTTACATAATTTAGTCAGCAAGCAATTTAGTTTTAGTATCAATACTGTGAAACAACAAAGCTTCATGTGGTAACTTAAAGACATGCACATTTATTATGACATGAGATTTTGATGAACGGACTCCTATTTGTCAGATGCTATGGATGTAGCAGAAAATGCTGAGCCAGAGCAGCTCAGTAGTCACAGCAGTACACCATGTGTATGTATTTGTGTATAAGAACATATATAGGTGTATGCATATTGTATATATACTACGTACACATATTGTTGCTGGCAAATCCATTTTCCCACCCAGTTCACCTGACCTCGAGGGTGGGGGGAGATAGAGAGAAGAGGTAATAGAGATGTCAAAAAGTCTTTCAACCCTGACTTTCAACCAGAGTTAGGGATGACAAGTGCAAGACAATGAGAAGCATTTACTTTTAAGTTGTCAAAGGCTTTCATGGCCAGAATCACTGGGTTGTTTTGCATTTTCTAGGCTGTATGGCCATGTTCCAGAAGCATTCTCTCCTGATGTGGGCAAAACATCAGGAGAGAATGCTTCTGGAACATTGTCATACAGCCTGGAAAATGCACAACAACCCACTTACTATTGACATTCTCTCTTCTATACAACTATTAAAAGTAAGAGAGCACTATTTTGTTTGTCATCTGCAACTCTAACTAGAGTAGACCTAGTGAATCAATAGAAACAGTATAAATCAACACTTGCATAAATTCCATTGATTCAATGGGTCTAATCTAGTTGAGAGTAGTAATTGGATTTAGAACTTCGCATTTAATTTCAGAGGAAGTACTAATCACCATATGGACAATGGTTTATACATACCTCCAATGACTGCTTTTGCAGCCTCGGGAGTCTCTTCCACAATTTTCCAGCCACAAAATCTTCCCCCATCCCCCTCACACAAACTAGGAAAATCATGTCTCCACTGAACACATTTCTTTTGGAAATGTTGGGCTCATATCCTGTTTTAATAGAAAACCAGTTTTTTCTGAATACAACCCTTTAAAAATGGGGAATGACTTTCTGGTCATAAGAAAAGCCCCCCCCCCCAAAAAAAAATCTGAAACCAAGAAAATGGAGTCAAGCCAATAGTTTTGCCCACCTCTGAGCTACCCCCCCCCCCCCGCCTTGCTTTAAAGTGCCATAAACAAATTGCACTCAACACTATAGAAATGCATTTGGTTCTCATATTTTTTGAAAACCGCATCTCCTCTGCTAAGAAAGGAAGCAGAATGTCAACAAGCTTTTTCATTTCAGTACTACCTCTGTGCTTCAGATGCATTGGTCCTTTGTTTACTTTCTCACACTTGAAATAGGAAAAAATGATTTATACCAACTTGCTTGCTTTATTCCTCCTCCTTGATGTGTGGTTTTTTTTAAAAAAAAAAATACCCAAGAAGCTGTAATTGTGAAATTATTGAATGATGCTATTATGTAACCATAGTAATAAATGTCAGGATCCAGGCTGCGGAGCACCAATAACCATGCGCAGAGACCAGAAACTATCTAATATCTTTATTTAAGAAATATATAAAGTCAATAAAAACAAGTGAAGAATAAAGTTCAGAAGCAGACCTTTCAGGAAAGGCCAAATATAGTCCAGGAAAATAATGTCCAATATAAAATATTAGAGTTCAAAGTTATAATCCATTAGCCGAAACACACGCTTTGCCAAGCAATAGTGTGGGGAGATGACAAGGTCTTTAGTCCATTGAAGCTTGACAACAAGGCTGGATCATAGGCTTGGTACTTGGCTGAATCAAGGACTTGGAACGGGACAACTTGAAGCATGAAACAAGGTCCGTGGCAAACGTGAAGCAAGGCAAGACTTGAAACTAGATCCGGGAAGCAGGGAACAAGGAATACGAAGTCCACACACGATCTCTCTCCTCAAGCTGAACAATTGACTCCGCAAGGTTCCCCTTGCGGCAAAACCCCTATATTGGGTCTCGTTTTCCCGCCAACAGAACACTTTCCCTGGAGAACAAGAAGTGAAACCCAACTCTGTCCAGATGCATGACTCCTTAGAATTTCCCAAAGGAAGCAGACCTAATCAGCTAATTGTCTGGCAGCGATTCTGAGGCTCCGGTGATTAGCCTCCCTGACTCCTCTATCTCTATTATAATTGTCCTTTCGGGAAAACGGGGGAGAATTCTGCCCAAGGCTTGTTTGGTTAACTTCCTGAGGACAAACATCTTCCAGGTGGCGAGGCTCCGATTCAAGCTGAACCAGTGGAAATCCCATGTTTTCCTCCTCATCTGCCACAATAGCACTAGGAACGGGACTACAAGGCCCATGAGACATCACAATAAACACAAGTTAAAATCTTTCTGTGGAATCAGGCTTTGCCCGATAACCTATATTGGGCAATGACCAGGCAGCTATTGGTAAGGCAAGGCACATCACTGAAGGCTATCTTGGACTTGGCAATGTTTACATGGCCTAAAGAAGCAGAGACCAGCTGCTCCTTCTGCATCTAAGGCCACTTGTACACTGTCCTATATCCCAGGAACTGATTCCAGATTATCTATTTTAATTTTTTTTCGTGTCAGGAGCGACTTGAAAAACTGCAAGTCACTTCTGGTGTGAGAGAATTGGCTGTCTGCAAGGACATTGCTCAGGGGATGCCCAGATGTTTTGATGATTTTACCTTCCTTCTGGGAGGCTTCTCTCATGTCCCTGCATGGAGCTGGAGCTGACAGATGGAGCTCATCCACACTCTCCCTGGGTTGGATTCGAACTGGCAACCTTCAGGTAAGCAACCCAGCCTTCAAGTCAGCAGTCCTGCCAGCACAAGGGTTTAATCCACTGTGCCACCAGGGGCTACTATCTTTTTAAAATCAGATTATATGAGTGAACACTGCCAGATAACCTGGGCTAAACAGATAATCTGGGATCATATCCTGTAATATAGGGGCAGTGTAGAAGGGTCCTGAGAGTTTTACGATCACTGCAAAGCAAGACACAAAATGATACAAGTGGAATGTTATGCTCGACCTGTTTGATGTAGGAACTCGGCTAATGGGTCAATTTAGCTGACTATATTTTGGGACTGTCTGAAGGGCATGGTTCCACTCTTATGCTGAGTGCCAAACTTCATTTTTGACTGCCCAAGAACAAGTACAAATCAACTTTATTACTGTATGCCTGCAAGTCATTTTTGGTTTATAGTGAACTTATAACAGGGTCTCTGAAGATAAGAGTATGTGACTTTCTCAAGTGCACACAATGGGTTTCCGTGCTTGAGTCAGAATGTGAAGCCTGTGCTCCAGAATCATAGCCCAACGGCTCAGCGCTTTAACACACTGTGCCACCGGGGTCCCAGGTCAATCACTATACCACATGGCTCCATGCAGATCATGTTATTGGAGAGAAGAACTTTACTGCACAAAGGAAGCAAACTGGAATTAAATCCCTGTCACATGATGTGCATCACATTGTCTGCTCCTTATCGTAATAAACCTACCCTCCTGCTATTGACTAAAAAACTCATTATCAATGGCTGCAGTTCATACTATGTTCCCATCACCTATCTTGTACAATGGGGGTGTTCTGCCTTTGTGTGGGTGAGCCGGCACTGAAACGAGCTCAGGAGGTGGGAATTTTTTTCTCTCTTCCTCTCCCCCATCACTATTCCTGAGGAAGTAAATTTTGAGATTTAAATTTTTATTTGTTTTTTTTTAAAAACAAAAACATTAGCTGGCATTTCAAATCGCTTAAAACAAACTTTTTATTTAAAAAAGGTACAGAGCAGGGGATGTGCAGAACGACAGAGCTATAAGATTATACAGATGTATAACCAATTGTGCAAATGCAGAAATGTTTAATAGCGAGAGTGCTCATCCTGGCATCAATGATCGCCTGATTACCATGGAATAGCAGTTTTGTGTGATAAATGCCAGAATAGCTTTCCATACTGTCATAAGAAGAGGACAGGGCAATGTTTGGTGAAATCACAATTTAGAGTTACTTATCTCAGAAATATCCAGTTAAGCACTTGAGCACAGGCACCTCATCACAGCGTGAGGAAAAGAGGGCAACATACAGAATCATCTCTCTCCCCCATCCCATCTATTAGATGGTGCTGGCTTCATGATTGTCCTCAGTCCACCTACTGGGTTAACTGACGTGTCCTGTTCTTTCAAAAAGACACATATTAGAACAGAGGTATCACACTAGGGGCTGATTTATCTGCTGCTCCCTGCTGTTCCCCCCACCCACACATTCATTTATTTTTCCTGCTTTAGTCCATTTCTGGTAAACATCAGGCATTTCAGGTTGAGTCTGTTGTCCTCTGAGTCGGGTGCTGTGTGCTTTGTGTTTTGTTCAAAGAACTTTACGTTCTCTGTGAAATAATGTGCCATGTTTAGCACATCATACATCAGGGACACATACACAAAGGGGCCATTACATTAAAAGCAGCAGTTGGCTTATTGTAACAACAATAACCACAACCAAAATATTTTAGCCTCAGACATTTTTTCTTTACTAAAGTTTTCTTAGGGTGACTAAGCACAAATAGGCCCAGTCTATCTGATTTTTGATAATTGCATTAAAGGGGAGGGAGGGCTTGGCAGGCTTGGCTATTCCAGCCCTTGCATGGCAATGTTCATTTAACAATACAAATCTACAGAGTTTCAGGAAACTATCTTTTTGGACTACAACTTTCAGACTCCTATACCCTGCCAGCCTCCAGGCTATTGGAATGATAGCTTCAAATATTATTGATTTATTCTTTATAGTTACTCTTTATCATTCTATAGTCAAAAGATCTACCGGTGGGGAAATGTTGCATTCCCGTACTTTCTGAATTATTAAACCTTGAGTTCTTTCCTTCCTGAATATGAGGAAATGGATGAATTTTAGCAAGTTCTTGCAAATTGAGGATAAATTCAATTTTAGATGCATGCCCTACATGTCAGTGAGGACAAGCTCCTGTTCAGTTCAGTTAACGATACAGATACAACATCCCTCACACAGGTGTCTAATTTATCCAGCTTTGGATACAATACCTTCAGAGAAGGAGAGCCCCGCTACTATCAAACAGGCACATGGTCTCTTTTCAAACTGCTTGTAGCATGAGAGTGTTTCTTCTAGTGTCTTACCGATATCTGTTTTCTTGCCATTTCCAACCATTGGTTCCAATCCTGAAATTTGAAAAAATGGAAAAGAAATGTGCTTCATTTTTTCATGACTGCCCTTCAGATCTTTGAAGGCTGAAGCACTGTGTGCTTTTGATATACAGTATGAATCCTGTGTCTGTGAAAGATACATTCCTGGATTTCACATGAATGTGTGAAAGCACAGATAATGCCCAACCTTATTGAAATGAAGGATTTCTGGTTCAAACATGCTGGAAGACCAAGGAAAAAACATAGTTTAATGAAACTGTGGATTTTACTGTACTCTTTCCCACATCCATAGTTCTTGAACTATTCCTCACAGGACATGATGTGGTTCAATAGAAGGAATGCACCCTCCTTTCTCTTCCCTTTAGAGTCAAGATTAGCTGCATCTTCATCCTTTGAGTTGCCTTCTTCTACAACCCTTCCTCACTGCATCAACAGCAGCAATTGCTCCTGAGCCTTGACAGCTGATGGGGCAGGCAGAGAAATTGTAAGTACACAGGCAAAGTGTCATGCTCTGCCTGCTTCATCCAACATGGGGCATCAAGGAGAGGCCTCCTAATGTTCCTCCTGAACTTCGTGTCCATACTCTTCTTTAGGAGTACACAGCTCTGTGACTTTACAACCTGTCCTACTAAACTACCATCCCAAACTTTTAGTGAACGAGAATTTCCAAATTCTCCTGCATTTATCTGAGTGATAGTTTATAAAAATGCCTTTTCTGACTATAGATAGTAACACCATTTGGCCCTCTGCTTCAGGCAGCAAAATGTCTCAGGCCAGTTCTGTGCCAGCATCCTTGGGAAGAGTGATAGAGGAACATAGGTTTCAAGCCACTAGCATCCCCCCTTAGACTCAGGAGCTATTGAAACTGTATGAACCCTAATGACTGAATTGCAAGAAGCAGCCATTAGGTCTTTAACAGACCTTGCCCACCAAGACTGGCCGCTATGTATTCTTGAACAGAAAGGAATATGAGACAGATGGCTGTCCTAGTTTGATCTTGCCTGGGCACCAGTGTGTTTCTGTATTCTCACTTATTTTTATTCCTTTTTCATGGTTTGCTCTTTAATTCTGAAATCTTATTCACCTTGTTGCTTGACCTTCAGTCCTGACTTACTTTTTGATCTTAACTACTGTCTGGTTCATGACTCTTTGCTCACACCAGATTATTTAACATCCAGCCTGACAGTATTGAATCTGTGGCCAAGATGACACAGAAAGATTGATGAGAAATGTGAGGAAATTTCATTTCTTACATGTTCTGTGGAACTGACAATTCCTCACATTTTTGCCAGTTTCTCTAACAAAAATAAAAATAGCCTAGCCTAAAAGAAACCAATTAAAAGTTCAATGGATTTTTTCCAGCTTCCCGTCTCCCTGCTTATGTCCAATTGTATTTTAATTTGCATTTCAGTGAAAGTACACAATATTATAAACACAAATCAGTATCCATCAAATTCCTTGGGGCTGCCAAGAATGGTTACAATCACAGCAACACATTTCTCTGGAGGTTTTTCCAACTAAAACTCTCACAATGCACAATGGATCTTTCTTGACATTTCCGTGAATTTGGGATGTAGTTGTTGGGTAGCACCATAATAACAGCCTTTCTGTGTATGACACTCATCAGGTGCATGGGTTCAAAGTCTTCTTCTGCGCTGTCCTAGCTCCAATGTTACTGGGGTGATGAGCCTACTTTAAATGTTAGATTCTTAAGAAACTATCAAAGAGTTATACAAAAAGACCCCCCCCCCCCCATAATCATGAAACACATATTGGTTTCAATTAACTCTACTTAGATGGAAAAGGTATATTTAGGAATTTACTAGGTCCTCCAGGTGATTCTATGGTTTGTTTCCTCAGAGGTTAACACAGAATTGCAGAGGAGGATCAAGGAAATTCTTAGAGAGGATACCAAAATCCCCAACCAGGATATTTCTCTATACATCTCTAGGTGCTTTAATAGCATTCAGTCATATCCAAGCTTCAGGTAACTACAGTCTAGCCAAAAACATATCCTCCACAGATATGAAGGTCTTGATTACGTTCTATTTGCTAGGTTGCATACAAATTAATACAAGTTTAAGAACAGTATATGTTTAGGGTGACTTATTTCCTGTTCTCTTAGCTTTTTTCCAACCCTCTTTCTTCATGCATCATTTAGCAGTGGTTTCTAAACATGGATATCAATATGCAGAGCCCAAGTGTGGAAAACACTGGCCAAAATGGATTGTGTATTTTCTCTTGCTGGTGGTATTCAAATAGAGAGCCATCTATTGACTATGAAAGTATGCATTTCAAAGTCTGACACATTTAGGTAAAGGTTTTCCCCTGACATGAAGTCTAGTTGTGTCCGACTCTGAAGGTTGATGCTCATCTCCATTTCTAAGCCAAAGAGCCACAGACACCTCCAAGGTCATGCGAACGGCATAATTGCATGGAGTCCTATTACCACATATACAATGCAATAAATTTGTTTCATCGAGTTCCAAAGAGAAAGACCCATACACATTGGTTCAAATTACATGGAAAAGGGATTTTATTTTAACGTGGGGAAACTTTTTATGACATGAGTTATTTTGGCAGTGGAATAGGAGGAGATGATGGTTTCCAACATTAGCTTTGGTATTACTCCAGCTATGAGTCTAGTGCACTGATTAGGAGATTGGACTGTGGATTCTTGGACCTGCAGATTCACAAGTTTTTCATTAGCACCCTTAAATGCTGGCCATAGCCTGTCTGAATGTGAGATCTTAAACTTAGACCTTTTCTCAAGAATTTGTATTTTTCCTCTCTCTTATCTGCTCCATCATCTCTTCAACTAGAGAAGGAACAAGAAATAGTTTACAAAAGCAAAACATGCCACTTTGTTAAAATTTAATCAACTGGAGTCTCTTGAGGAGTTAGATGTTGACACCTCAAACAATCCAGGTAGTAAATCTTCCTTCATGGTGGAGTTGCACACTCATATTCAGTTTCTATATTTGGAAGGTTTTATGACTTGCTATGTAAGAGAGGGAGAATTCTTCCTCAATTCTTTTACTTCTCGTATTCTTAAAATAGCTTCCATAATTAGAATGAGATGAGAAAGGCCAAATGTCAAATAGCAGTAGAATTCTACTTTCCCGTGCTTTAGCCCCTATTCCTCTAAAGTACTACTAAAGACAATCTTACCAAATCATTAAACAAATTTTATAGGTGCCATTTTAATTACATGGCTCCATTCTATCCTTTTATTGTTTGTAAGGTTCAGTCTCCCATGTACAGAGCTTGGGAAAGTTACTGCTTTTATAAAAGTTGCTGAGCAGAGTTTTGTACCAGTTAGGGGAATTCTGGCAATTGTGATTTAAAAAAAGTAATGCTTCTAAGCTTCGAAATATATGAATAATAATGCATTAAAAGGCAGTGAAAATAGCAAACCTTTTTCCAGTGAAGAACTTCTAGCCCAAGAATATCATAGACTCTTGCTGGAGAGTCTACAAAGGGCATATTTGTTGGATGTGGCTAAATGAAACAGCCAATATTACTCCTGTAGATATTGGGGTCATACTGTATTCATCAGAATTAAATGGAATCTCTCTGGTATGAGAAAGAATTGAGGTCTTCCATAAGTATTTGAGTCTTCTTGTGGAGCAAAAAGTGGGGTATAAATAAACATAAACATAAACATAATAATAATAATAGGTTGGATGCTATTTATCCATTCACATTTACAAGAAGCCTTATTCATTTTTGTGTATGCTAAAAAACTAATTCCCATGAGTGGCATTGTTGATGGCATGATGATGAGACTGACATACCTCCTCCCTAAAAAAAAGGGGGACTTAAAGCAACTTATAATTTAAAAGAATAATATAATTTAAAATACACAAAATTAAATCTTAAAATAGAATTAAACTATTTGCAACATTAAAAATATCACCCCTGAGCAAAATATTAAAATGCAATGGAAAAGATTAGGAAAAGGTTTTTCCCTGACATTAATATCTTCTTCTTGATTTCATCAATGTTCTACACATGAACAAAACATTTGCAATAAGCTCATAGGTAAAGGTAAAGGTTTTCCCTTGACATGAAGTCTAGTCATGTCCGACTCTGGGGATTGGTACTCATCTCCATTTCTAAGCCGAAGAGCCAGTGTTGTCCATAGAAACCTCTAAGGTCATATGGCCAGCATGACTGCATGGAGAACCATTACCTTTCCACTGGAGGGGTACCTGACATTTGCAAGTTTTTGAACTGTTAGGTCGGCAGAAGCTGGGGCTAACAGCAGAAGCTCACACCGCTCCCTGGATTCAAACCACTGACCTTTTGGTCAGCAAGTTCAGCATCTCAGCAGTTTAAACTGGTGCAACACTGGGGGCTCCTTGAAAAGATTAAAAGCTCTTAAATAACCTAGGGGGGAAAGGGAAGAGTTAATTTAAAAACCCAACAAATCCTTCAGTTGGAAAATCCCAATCTTTTTATAGATTTGTGGACTAAGCAACTTTAATTTCCCTTTTCTTACTATCATGACTAACAAATTAGTTCAGAAGATATCATTTCCTCCCTTAAAACCTTTTCATCAGGAGAAAACTTGTACCTAATCTGACTGATTCCTTCAGGCACTATGGAGTATTAAAAGCATGGGTCTTATGAAAAAGTAGGCAGGATGCTTGTTGGTAACATGATAGAACAATTTGCAAAAATGCAGTTCAGTTTCAGAACAACACAGAGACTTAGAGGGTAGGGTGTTACACAAGGATATGAATGATAAATACCCATGCCTTTAGGGATATAAAATCTCTTACTCTTGATTTAATTGTATTTCCCTGGATCCCACCTGTATTTTCTTCTTGTTCATGTTTAAATTTGATTTTATGGAGCGGGGAGGTTCTCATGAAACGTTGTGTATATTTTAGTGGCATATAAAACACACTGGGCACTTGGTATTAACACCCCCACCAGTCCTAAAATCCATGGATGCTCAAGCCTTCTAATGTACTATGATGTAGTGAAATGGGTTATTTTTGAAGTTGTAGTCACTGCTACTTAAACTATGGGTTCCAATCCCAAATAGCTCAATGTTGGGATCACAAAAAAATTGGCAACAGTAAAATTTAACAGTAAAAAAGTAACCCACAAATCCGTTGGTAACTGTGTGCGGTGGACTCCACAAAAAGGAAAATCAGTCAGTTAGAAGGCCTTGCAAATGCTGATTTATTTTCAGTAGATATTTGGTTTTAGACCTATACTATTTCTTAGGCAGAAAAGGGTTGTGAGCGAGTGAAAAATGGCAACTAAGGGAGGACTTTGCTGTGTCTACTGAAGAAACAGACTACAACAGGATGGCTATTCCTTATCTGAAATGCTGTATACCCAAGCATCTGCAAGAATCTACATGTACTTCCATTTCACATATCCTCATGTCTCATTCCAGCTTCATATTTTGTTTGTTCACTATTTGTGTTGAGTATGAGACATGAAATTGGAGAGAGTCTGAGGATTTGAGGGTATAACAAAGCTGACATTGGGGGTGCGAGTGGGAGGAAGCATTTGGTCTTATATTGAATTATAGCAAATTAATAACCCATCAATTCTTTCTTCTAGTATTTATTGAAAAGACAAGCCAAGATCTGAGCTGTAGAAAATTGGGAAGAAAGTCCCTTTCTCAAAGAATTTGTATTGGATCAAGCAGAGGAAAGTTTTTATGTTTTTCTGCTTTATGTGCTCATGGATGAAATCACAAGTGATTGTTCCAGAGAAATAGAAGGCTAAAAAAAAAAAAGATAAGGAAATACCCCTGACACACACATCAGCAACTTATTAACTATTGGAACTAATAATGTAAAATGTCTGGAACAGAATACTAAAAAATAGTTTTGCTTAAATTGTGTTCATTTTCCGCAGCAAGACCTCAACTTAGGCCCCTTCTACATTGTCAGATGGAGCTCCTTGTGGCACAGCAGGTCAAACCACTGAGTTACTGAACTTGCTGACCAAAAGGTCAGCAGTTCGAATGTGGGAAGCACAGTGAGCTCCCTCTGTTAGCCCCAGCTTCTGCCAACCTAGCAGTTCGAAAGCATGTAAATGTAAATAGATATATAGGTACTGCTTGTGCAGTGTTCCTGGAAGTCATGCTGGCCACATGACTTAGGAGGCATCTACGGACAATGCTGGCTCTTCATCTTAGAAATAGAGATGAGCACCAACCCCCAGAGTTGGACACAACTAGACTTAATGTCAAGGGGAAACCTTTACCTTTTACACTTCCAGATAATATCCAGATTATCTGCTTTGAACTGGATTATCTGGCAGTGTTGAAAGGGCCATGTGATGTAACAAACTTCAGAGGACATGTGTGTGAGGGGCAGGGGGAGGAGATTTGCATTTTCCCTTTCCATGCAATATTCTCTCTGGCCCTATCTACACATGCTTTAAAATCCAGAATGATGTGGCTAGAAAACACACACCCATATTTCTTATTGACCAATAGAAAATAAGAAGACAGTGTAAATGGATGGGACAAACCAATATTGATTGGCTTCATTTATTCAGATAACTAAATAATGTTTCTGGCCTATGTTGTGACATAGTAATCTACTTATCAGATATGTGGGCAGGCCAGACAAGGGAAAGGAAGTGCCATTTTTGTGTATGTGAAAGTCACTATGAGAAACATTTATGTTTCTCTTCTTAGACTATCTATTTGTTGATCTGAAAAATGCTCCACTTAAACATTTGGCTAACTCTTTTGTCCTTAGTAGATTTGCAGAATGTTAAGCAGTGCCTTTTAGAGATTGGCTCCTTCCCCCCCTCCAAAAAAAGCTCCACACACACTCTATCAATACTGCCTAAATCAAAAATACTACTATTATTTCTACTTTTACATCTTCATGTTCATCTGTTTTCTGATGCATCATAAGATCAGTGGAAACCTTTTTACTGTCTTGCGAAAACCACAAAACCAACTCCTGAGTGGTATAAAATAGTCAGGAGAATGGAAATCTTCATTTAAGTGAATTCATACATATGTAGACTAATAGATTTTGCTTCCATATTTTGTTTTTAACATGATTTGAATAGCCCAAAATCCAAGATAGCTTTTGCCTAGTAGCCATGATATTACCAGTTATCTCAGTGAGGTTCCATCTTGCAATACAATTCAATAAACATAGCCTTCTAGTTTTAACATTGTATTCTGACTATGCTTTTGCTTTCATTATTGTTCTTTTCCCTGACTCCACAATAACAATGGTTACTTTGCTTAATTTGTTATGCCTGTTGAAACAATTATTTCCTTGAGAGTAATACAGTCCTGCATGTATGGCAGTAATATAATGTAACATGAAAAAATTACATCTTGGGGGAAACTGTTCTATTTTGTGGAAAAATTCAGATGCTGAGAATACAAGTGTGCAAAATAACCTTTGGCTTTTCAAGTCAGCATCTCAGGTTTCTGTCAGGGGACACTAATAAATTATTATAAATTGTCTATTTATGGTTTTGGCTTGAAACCAGTGACCTTTAAGACCACTCTGTGTACACTCAGAGGGGAAAAAAACATGACCCTAGCTCTTTGGGTTCACCTTTGGTCCTTTGCTTATCTGAAATATCAACGTCACTTCTGAGCTGCATTCACATGGGATTTGTTGCTTTAGATAGCAGTAGAGGAGAAAATGAAGGCAACAGGGAGGCATGACTGGGAAACTGCATTAATAAGAACAATATATTTGATGTAGTTCTGCATAACCGTTTGCAGACAAACATTTCTGCCATATAATAGAGATTGTATTTGTCTCTGTTTACAAATGCATGTCTTTGATAATCCTCAGAACTGGGCCCTATATATGGAGAAAAACACCTGCTTCAAGTCATCTCTCCTCTGAGACGTTGAGGATTCTCCAGATATGTACTTATGTCAAGTTTGTATACAAGTCAAGGGCAGGATTTGGGATGAGAATTATGGATTTTGTTATGCCCTGCAGATAAGTGAAGAGGCATTCTGCAGGAGGAAAAGCTCCAATGCTTTCCCCTGCACAGACATAATTCCTCTCTCAAAAGCTCCATTGCTCCAAAAAGCTCTCAAAAGTCCTATTACCTCCTTTAGATGCACTGTGGAGCAAAAAGAGCACTACAGGCTGAATATTTGACACCCCACTCAGTCGAGATAAAGCAGTGATTCTCAAGCTGTGGGTCCCCAGATGTTTTGGTCTTCAACTCCCAGAAATCCAAACAGCTGGTAAACTGGCTGAGATTTCTGGAAGTTGTAGACCAAAACAACTAGGGGATCACAGGTTGAGAACCACTGAGATAAAGGGACAGGTTATCCAGACTTCAAGGAAAGGCTATCCCTTATCATAAGGAAGACCTGTCAGCCCTATAAGGGACAATTTTTCAGCCCTCAAATAAGGAATATGCCTTATAATACAATACAAGACAACCTTCAGAATTCATGGGATCCTGGTGAGGCTGTTACTGCTTGAAGTCACTGGTGCACCAAGTTGGGTTGCCAACCTGAAGGCTGCCAGGTTCGAATCCCACCCAGGGAGAGCGTGGATGAGCTCCCTCTATCAGCTCCAGCTCCATGCGGGGGCATGAGAGAAGCCTCCCACAAGGATGGTAAAAACATAAACACACACACACACACACACACACACACAAACATCTGGGCATCCCCTGGGCAACGTCCTTGCAGACAGCCAATTCTCTCACTCCAGAAGCGACTCAAATTGCTCCTGACACGAAAAAAAATAAGTTTTAAAATTATTGTTATTTCCTTGGTCACTAGCTCTTATGTATATTTACCTTTCTCCAACAGATGAGATTTCCAGCTTTAACAAGGGGTAATGTGTAAAAAAACGAATTATGGTGTTGGTTGTCTCTTCTACACATCTTTAAAAGTCTTCTGTCATTTAAACCTGCCAATCATTACAAATTAACAACTTGTGCCCACTCTGCTTTCCAAAACAATACACATTTCTCTTCCTTTTCACTTCCACCTGCAGATTAAACATAAGAGCCAAAGGATGGTTGCTGTCAAGAGCAATGCTCCACTTGCTAATCTTCTTCCTTCCGTTGCTAATATATTTACATATGGAATTACAGTTGGCTGAGAACGAGGGTGGGAGAAATTGTGGGACTAGTGAGGTAGAAGGATGCTGAGTGATTTCAGCTCTGCAGGAACTGCTGGTTCAACAGTTCGGCATGCAAGACTCCCCAAAGGACCGAATAAAACAGCGACGGGGAAGGTGTTTTTATTCACTTTGGCCAAAGCGGATGTCGGTAGAGTCGGAACTCCAAAAACTGTATGCAAACATACAGAAATATTTATAGCGCTCTGACAGCAGTCTGAAACAAAGGACTTTGCCACTCTGGTTGCTGATTAGTCTAGAATCCTCTCCCTGATAGCTGCAGGAGCATCATCTATCATCACTGTTGATTGGCTTCAAACATGGAGAAAATTTTCCTAAGCTGTTCTTGCTTGATTTGAAGTCTAGTGGCTGTTTTTGGTCCACACAGGAAAAGAGTATGGGAGGAAAGAAATGAGGCTGGATTTGAGATAATGGGATTTGATGGCTCTCTTTCTGCCTGGCTGGAGGGGAGAGATTATTGGACAAATACAGGGTTTAAGTTTTGAAGGGAGACAAGAGTCTGCATGAAAAAAAAAGTTATCTTAATGTTATACATGATAGGCCTAAATACCCCAAAGGCAACAGATCCTGTTTGATCATGGAAGCCCAATAGGATCTGCATTGTCTGGTACCTAGATGAGAGAACATCAACAAATACAAGTGCTATAAGCTATATTTAAAAGGAAGGAAAGCAAAACCACTTGTGAGTATTCTTTGCCTCAGAAAACCTTATGAATGCATGGAGTTGCCATAAATTGACAGGCAACCTGAAGGTCCCACATTAAGGCGAATTTCTTAGTAATGTACAAAAATAAAACTGCTGCTGCAAGTGTTTCTGTGCTGCAAAGTAGACTAAAAGAACATCCCCATTTTAAATAGTGTTTAATAAAATTATGCTTACTATCTATCATAATCATGCTTGCCCATCTGGTCAGTGTACTGACTGTGGAAGCCTATGAGCTGAAAAGGCCAGATTTAAACAAAGCACAGCCTTGTATATGTAACATTAGTCCAATTGCTTGCTCAGCTTTTTCCAGAATAGGTGCAAAAGAGCACAATCCCCCATCCCTCTGCTCCCTCGTTGCTCCTGGTCATATTTTGGGGAAATGTTTTAGTGATGCGGGGCCAGAAAGAAACAAAACCATTGTATTATCCAGTGATTTTGGCTCAATTTTAGTGATAAAGGTAAAAGTAAAGGTTTTCCCTTGACATTAAGTCTAGTCGTGTCTGACTCTGAGGACTGGTGCTCATCTCCATTTCTAAGCTGCATTTGCATGTTTTCCAACTGCTAGGTTGGCAGAAGCTGGGGCTAACAGTGGGAGCTCACCCCACTCCCTAATTCGAACTGTCAACCTTTCAGTCACCAAGTTCAGCAGCTCAGTGGTTTAATCTACTTTGCCACTGGGGACTCCAATTTTAGTGATATTTAGGTTAAAGCCAGGAAATAATGTAATTTGGAAGAGGGGGCTTGCAGATATCAGGTGGGGGGAGGCATCAAGGTCCATTAAAATGAACCTATATGGATCCTACAAATTATTTTTTGCCTCTTCTTATTTCTTGCAGAGCTATACTTCTAATACAGTAGAGTCTCACTTATCCAACACTCGCTTATCCAACGTTCTGGATTATCCAATGCATTTTTGTAGTCAATGTTTTCAATATATTGTGATATTTTGGTGCTAAATTCATAAATACAGTAATTACTACATAGCATTACTGTGTATTGAACTACTTTTTCTGTCAAATTTGTTGTCTAATATGATGTTTGGTGCTTCATTTGTAAAATCATAACCTAATTTGATGTTTAATAGGCTTTTCCTTAATGCCTCCTTATTATCAAACATATTTGCTTATCCAACATTCTGCCGGCCCGTTTATGTTGGATAAGTGAGACTCTACTGTATGGGCAATTCCACTGTTGCTGGGGAAAACAGGCTTTTCATTTCAATAATAATGACTTTGTATCGAACCCTGCAAATACCCAATTCTGCCTAATGCTTGGATACAACTGTGCTGCCATTTTAAGGGACATACAAATATTTTCATTGCAAAACAATGGCATGAAGAACCTTCGGCTTCCACTTCTTGATAGTGGTAATGACTCCTCCTTTAAAATTAACTCATTTAATCGAGTTAAGAATGTTCTTAACAATTCCTACCCACTATTAGGAATTGTGGGAGTTGAAGTCCAAAACACCTGGAGGGCTGAAGTTTGCCCATGCCTGACCTAGAACAATTTACCTTTTTGAACAGTAGCTCCCAATATTATCTCTGGAAGTATGCCCAAATGTTGGCCTCATCCCTGAAAAAGCGACCAAAAATCCCTCCCAATTTTCACCAAAGAAAAATAGGACCACAAAGTTCTTGTGGGGCCACAGGGAGAATATTTGAGAACATTATTGCCATGTATAGCCTCAAATAATTTTTCTTCATATATGATTCAGGATGTGCATAATATTTTCCTAAAATTCCTGAAACACTAGGAAGTAGACAGGATAGCTACTCTGAGCCCAAAGAAAAAGGAATATTAAATGCAAAACTTTGGGACCCAGTAGCATTGAGGGCTATGGCTTTTAATTGTTTTATTTTTTTTAAAAATGCTGAGTTTATATAAAAAGGGCAGACTATTTTACTAGATAGATAGATAAATCAATATTTGATTTATTCCTCCATACAATATTGGCCTTATCTTGCAGCCTAATTATGACATTATTATACACACATTTGCAAGCCAGAATAGGAAATTGACTTCACAGCTTTAAATTATTTATGTATTGAGGCTGTTACTTAGCCCTGGCATGTTTCTGGATGGCAGAGGAATTTTGCCCTGACTGTAGCAAAGGTTTATCCCCTTGAGGGGCTGATTAAATTAGTAGCTGTTGGAATTTCTTAAAAAAAAAAAAAAAACCTCAGATTTAAACAGGTTTTCCAGACCCTTTTCTATAAATTTCTGCATAGCTCATAACAATTATCACATGTGTGTGTAAAGTTACACCTTAAAAGCATTTCCCCATCTTGAATGTACAACTGTTTTCTTTCTGTTTAGGTTTTTCCAAACAATTCAAACGCAGAGAAATATGTGCTGTTTTCTTGAGCCCAGTTCAGAGGTGCTCCATTCGTATTCTAAACCCGGTTTAACATTATATACAGATTGAGCTACAAGTCTTGGGTTTATTTTTATTATTATTATTATTTGCTCACATCCCTCCCCTACCAGCAAGTGTTAGGAATTTGATATTTCTATATTCCACGGAACCAACCTGGTCCACATCTCTGGGGCAAACGTTCATTGTGTAACATATCCTACAGATAACTTTTTCCAACATTGTAGTTCAGGACTTCACTCATGAAATGTATTCAAATGCATTTAAAGATTCTAAGAAAAAATATCTTTAGGGATCCATACTTAAATATTTTTTTAAAAATTAATAATGTATTTAAAAATACATGAAAATGTACTTAAATGCAGATTTCAATAGGAACATGAATTTTTACTATAGATGAATAGAACAGAATTGTGACTGAACATAGGTGAAATGGACTACTCTCTCAGTTCCTGTACCCATATCCTCCTTGACATACATCCAAAAATAAAAGATTAAAGCCATCTTGTTTTTAAGAAGTAAGAGTTCCTGTTTGAAAATAACCAGACCTTCCTATAGCACTGGAAACTAGTTATTCTCTACTATGGTTTGTTGGAAGAAACTAAGATCACAAACCACTGGTTGGGTTTGTCATGAATGCATACATACATATGTATGTGCCTTCAAGTCACCTACTGACTCATAGGTCCCTTTGAAATATAGGCTGTACTCCTATATGATCTCGCTTCAAAAAACTAATTAAGGTTGACTTTATTTGCCGTCCAAAATCAGGTTAAGCATGGTTTCTTTATGGCATTAAAAATGTCCTGTCCACACAGACACCATTGCTTTTTCCTGTGCTGATCAATGCAGGGAAAGGGGATGGATCATTTCATAGAATCATAAAATCATAGAATAATAGAGTTGGAAGAATCCTCATGGGCCATCCAGTCCAGCCCCCTGCCAAGAAGCAGGAAATTGCATTCAAAGCACCCCTCTACTGCTGCAGTGCTCACTGTTAACCAAATGAGCAAGTGTCTGGCCATGGCAATTGTGTCTACTGATGGCAGAATGGGGTACCCACACAACCAGCAAGGAAAGGCTATAGCAACCTCCTCCTTCTTGCTGCTCATATGGATGCTCCATTCTGACATTAACAGAAACAATAGATGATGTCCAGGTTTATTTATTTATTTCATGTCAAAAGCATTGCATAATAAATGAGTTTAAAAGCAATAAAATAAAGGAATCACAAACAGCTAAATGGTTTTAGACCAAAAGTGGGCAATAGCAATTGCATTGTCCGTAGCTTTAAACAACTCCTTCTCCGTGCATGAGGCAGGGCATTGTGGGCAAGCATACATATGTGGAGTTGTTTGTTCTGCTCCACAGTCACACAAGGTGGAGGATTCCTCCAGGTCGTGCCATCTTGCCAGATTGTCTTTTGATCTGCCCACTCCGCTTCTGAGTCTGTTTAGGGACTTCCAAATTGCCCATTCTTGGTTTGCCCCTGGAGGCAGACCCTGATGGGGGGCCATCCAATTGGGATTGCCTGGTTTAGCTGCAGAGGATAAAGTGGTGTTCCAGTGGAATTGATGTGTTTTGAGTCCACTATATCATCTGGACACTGGCCCCAGATCCAGCACATACATGCAGATATGCCGTAGAGTAACCTTCCTGGTGTAGATGCCTAAGTAATAAATACACAGACCCACAGGACAGTCTTTGCAAGTTTTTAAGCAAACAAGGTATCATTTCAGCCTTGCAAATTGTAATATTTTCTGTTTTACTAGGTGAGTCAGAGATTTATACCCAGCTGTTGCCTCTTGCCTGGAGCTAAGCTCAACAAAGCTGAAGAAACAGAGAATTTACACTCTTGTCTCCTGCCTGGAAATAACCCACAAAAAATGAAGACTTGCTAGCCAGGCCTTGAGTTCTAGCAATCCTACCTAGTGGCAGATATTGGTGTTGCCCATTCCTTTTGCTGCATTCCACATGATAGCCAGTTCTATTTCAACCACTTGTATTAATTTCTACTGTCCTCCACTATTTTTAAGTAGCAGCAACAACAATAACAACAAAGTTTTTTGTCCATTTGGTTGCAATACACTAGCAAAAATATGCCCTCAATGGATACCTTATAAGGTTACTTTACTCTTGAAAAAAAAAGTATCCAAATTCCCTCATGAGGGAGAGGGGCTAGAAAGGTGGGCTATCACAGGGGATGTGTTTGTTTGCATGGGAGGGAACACATTATGAAGTCATTCTTGTTTATATGTCAGCCAATTTTCTGCAGTTGTTTTGTAATTGAGATGCTGTGATAGGACAAAGTAGCCCAACCCTCTTAGTTATGATGTGATATCATGCTGGTTTGAGAGCTTTCCAGGCAATTTATGACCCTTTTAAAAAGAAGGAATGGAGACTTGCAGATGCCCTGGGGTCGTGCTTGGGGTGACGGGCACATGCATATCTTAGGTCAAATTTTACTGCTCCTGGTGTAGAATATATTGAATGACCAGGAGAGGCATCTACACTGACATCTTGTCAGATTTTGATAAAATAGTTTCACTGTGCAAATTATTACACATCTTGGAACCAGTTTGATGCCCAGATAATGATAACATAAATCACAGAGCACTAAGGTGCATTAAGGTCTTTCTTCATGTTGTACTTCAGTGGCTAGCTTCAAACTGCATGATATGATCAGTTTAGATGGGGCCTTGATGCACAAAAAGAGTTGGAGATTGTTGTTGTTTTAATTCTGGCAATATTATCTGAAATAGCCTCCAAGTGTCCCTATCTCCCCAGGCCCTACAATTTTGCTATAAGTCCAGAAGCATGGCCAATCCTGTTTTGTGAGTTATTTCATTTTTTCAGACATTCTGTTATTGCTTCCAAGTACGGCATAGATGTAACATTTCACCAGCTGGGTTCCCAATACTGCCTTGATTCTTTCACCATGGGATTTGGTTCTGCTTCTTGGAAGCACTACCTCTAATATATTCCAACTTTCCCCGCTGTAGGGAAGAAGGAATAATTGGTCAATATAATTCATACTTCCCAGACTAATATAATTACAGATTACCATCCAGCAGTTAATTCACTTCTCAGAATTTTTCAGTGCAGTTCGTGGTTGCATACTAAAATGTGTGTATTAGGAAAAGTTGCATAAAATGTATTTGCCTGGGGAAATCATATTTAAAAAGAAATGCATTAATTATTATTACTTTTGAAGTCATAGGGTGATATGGAGATTGGATGAAATGGGCATACCATTTAATATGCATAAAACAGACGGTCTGGATATAGACCATCTAGCAGTGATACGCTTTTTTCTAGTCCTTATTTTGAGAAAATTGGACATTTCTTTTTGACCTTTAGAAATGCCTTATTAGGGTCTCAGGGTTGAGCTTTTTTTTAGTATCAAGAAGTTAAATATCAAAATGTCTAGTAGAATATTTGCTACAGCTGCTTTGAATCTCCTTAGCCACTTTGAGTTTTCTTCGGGAGAGATAAAGCAGGGTAATAATAATAATAATAATAATAATAATAATAATAATAATAATAATAAACAAACATCTAAGAATTCTCACAAAATTTCACATCTGATATACATGGATGACCTGAAGCTGTATGGAAAAACGGAAACTGAAATCCAGTCTCTGACTAACACTGTCCGAATCTTTAGCACTGATATCAGCATGGAGTTTGGCTTGGACAAATGTTCGACAGTGGCATTGAAGAAGGGAAAAATCATTGAAAGTGAGGGCATAAATATGCCTAATGGCCAAACAATAAAGTGTCACCAGCCAGAGGCCTATAAATATCTGGGCATACTACAACTGGACAACATCAAGCATGAACATGTGAAAACTGTGGTCAGCAAGGAATACACACAAAGGGTCAGAAAAATTCTCAAAAGCAAGCTCAGTGGAGGCAACACCATCAAGGCCATAAACACCTGGGCCATACCTGTCATAAGATATACTGCTGGCATCATAAACTGGACACAGATGGAAATGGACCATTTGGACAGAAAAACAAGAAAACTCATGACCATTCATCATTCACTGCACCCTCGCAGTGATGTTGACCGGCTGTATCTGCCTAGAAGATCAGGGGGCAGAGGACTCTTGCAAGTAAAACAAGCAGTCAAAGAAGAAGAACATGCCCTGGCAGAATATGTAAAGCAAAGTGAAGAACCTGTTTTGATTGAAGTCAAAAATCAGAAACTCCTCAAAGCACAGCAGACAAAAAACCAGTACAAGAAAGCCACACTACAAACTAGAGCTGACAGCTGGCACAACAAAACATTGCATGGAAAGTTCCTTGACAAAATTGAAGGAAAAGCTGATAAGGAGAAGACCTGGCTCTGGCTCATGAATGGGACCCTGAAGAAGGAGACAGAAGGCCTGATCCTTGCAGCCCAGGAGCAAGCCATCAGAACAAATGCAATTAAGGCCAAGATCGAAAAATCAGCTGATAACCCAAAATGCAGACTGTGCAAGGAAACCGACGAAACCATTGATCATATCCTCAGCTGCTGTAAGAAAATTGCACAGACAGACTACAAACAGAGGCACAACTATGTGGCCCAAATGATTCATTGGAACTTATACCTCAAGTACCACTTGCCAGCAGCAAAGAACTGGTGGGATCACAAACCTGCAAAAGTATTGGAAAATGAGCATGCAAAGATACTGTGGGACTTCCGAATCCAGACTGACAAAGTTCTGGAACACAACACACCAGACATCACAGTTGTGGAAAAGAAAAAGGTTTGGATCATTGATGTCCCCATCCCAGGTGACAGTCGCATTGACGAAAAACAACAGGAAAAACTCAGCCGCTATCAGGACCTCAAGATTGAACTTCAAAGACTCTGGCAGAAACCAGTACAGGTGGTCCCAGTGGTGATGGGCACATTGGGTGCCGTGCCAAAAGATCTCAGCCAGCATTTGGAAACAATAGACATTGACAAAATTACGATCTGCCAGCTGCAAAAGGCCACCCTGCTGGGATCTGCGCGCATCATCCGAAAATACATCACACAGTCCTAGACACTTGGGAAGTGTTCGACTTGTGATTTTGTGATATGAAATCCAGCATATCTATCTTGTTTGCTGTGTCATAATAAAATAATAATAATAATATCTCACTTTCAGTTTGCATGATGCATTCATGTTTACCAGATAGGCAACCACTTTAGCATTGCTTTCCTAAACATCCTAAAGTGCACATCCTACCATACCATCACTCTGCTGAATTTGCTATTGAGATAATGGCATTTATTTTTACTGTGTGGCTTCAAATAATTTCTAACTCATGGGGACCCTATCACAGAGTTTTCTTCACCATATTTGTTGAGAAATGGCTTTTTTGTCTTTGGAAGATGAGGAAATGTGACTTGCCCAGGATCACTCAATGGGTTTCCATGGCTGAGCAGGGATTCAGATCTAGCCTCCAGAAGTTCTAGTTGAATGCTCAAACTATTACACCATGATGGTAGGATGCTTACTTCCATTTGGGTAAAGTCTGGTTTTTGGACAATATGTAATGTCAAAGTCTGGTTTTGTAGCCCCTATCATCTCTCAAAATGTAAAAAAAAAAGGTACACATGAAGTATATGACTTATTTCAAAGATAAATCATGCTTTCTTGAAAGCTTCTAAGAAATCTGTTAACCTTGTGAACTAGATACACGTTCAATGATAAGCTTTTTTTTTTTAAACCCAATTTGTTGGTGATAGTACCAAGAGGGAAAGACAAGGGTCTCAAAGTGGATGTGTGATATGTTTTATAGAACTACATTTTAATATGTGTGTTTATATAATTTTTTCAATATTTGTTTGATTGCTTGTGCTGTGACCCACCTCAAGCCACAAGGAGAGCTGGGTAAGAAATAATCATCATCATCATCATCATCATCATCATCATCATCATCATCATCATCATCATCATTTGCCCAATGAACCACCATATATTGCCATGAACATGAACAACTTGCTATTTCACATACTATTGCTGCTGACATAATCACAAATGTGTCTCTAATAAGTGGGACTCTATTAGATTTGACCAGGGGGCACAGATCTGTCTTTTTCCATGGGATATATCTCTGAACATCATTGGTGTGTAGCTTGGAAGACTTACCCTTTTGTTTGACAATTCCCAGAATCTCCCAACTGGCAAAGATAATCTTGGAATTAATGCTCCCCAAAACAACTTTAATTTTTTTACAGTGTTGTCATAGTTAGTTCCAGTATTCATTTTTAGCAAGAAAATCCTGGACCATGCAGAGGCCAGTACGTTGGTATGGTAGCCTCTGGATCTTTTGCTACTGAAAAAAAGAGAAAAAAGAACAGTCAAATTAATACTGTGTAGCTTAAAGCAACTCTACAGACACACTGGGGATGACTGGCATATTTTATTACTGGACCACAAAAATCTGGAATTTACCTTATATAATAGCTAATAATAGAGAGAAAAGGAGAGGAAGAAGCTGGCAACCTGTACAGCTGATAAAACTAGAGCAAATTTGATCATTATGAACAGATAGAGGTACATTTTCCAATTGTCTGGAAAACAGCAGTACCCTATTTGTGGTGCACTTCTTACTCAAACTGTCTTTGTGAAGTCTGTTGTAACTTATGAAATAAGTAGGCTGGATAAATTCCCATAACATTTGGATCACCATTCAGTTGTGTGAAGATGATTGCTTGAAATTACTCAAACCAGCCAGAAAATAGCTTTGTGGTTTCTTTTTCAAGACAACTGATCAAATTTGTTTCACATACCATTCTGACTTAGAATGTCATCTGGCAAGAAACATCCAAACCTGATAACCACTGGTAGTGATTATGGAAATTCTTCATCTTGTGATTTTGGCAGTATCATGAGACAAAAGAAAGAGAAAATGAAAAATTATATCTGAAATCCTGTTGGTGACATATGGAGGAAACGACTCCAAAATTTGTTGTGGAAGGACAATACATGGCCAACTAGCTGATTTGTCAGCTGTAGGAGAATGATATAACTATAATGAGGTGGGAAGTCATCATTTGGCTGCAATTCCATTGTTTGAAGCATAAATCTAGTATCATCCTTTTAAATCTCCGGGAGATCAAGGACTTTATCGCACAAGGCAGGCAAACCAGCATTGCATATGAACCATCACATTTGATGGCAGTCACTATCATATGATGCCATGTGCATCCCTCTTCCTTTCGGTCCCCTCCCCCATCTCTCACTATAGCAGTTCAAACCAATCAGTAGCTCCCAATCCCACAATATTCCCAAAACCTACCTTGATGTGAAAGATCCCTTCCGCTTCTATGGCAGCATGCCAGCAGTAAAGTGACAACAGAAGATGGGATTATCTTGCTTTCCCTCTTTGCCCCTCCTTCTCATTATTCCCAAGATGGCTGTTTTTCTTTTCTATTTATATTTACCTTTTTGTCCTAAAAAAATAAAGAACAACAGTAGTGTGGAATGGTAGAGCTACAAGGGTGTAATAGCATGAATTGGCAAATCAGCACAACTGTACTATTAAAGAGCACTATTGAGAGTGCTTAACATGATATCCGTCTTATATCAACACAACCATAGCAAAATAGCAGGTTTGTGTGATAAGGTCCTCAATGTATATTTTGTGCAGGCAACTTGATCCCAGGCATGTTTTTAGAATGTATTCCGCTAAACTGTACTGCAACCTTTTTCCAAGTTAGAACTTCTTTTTTATATTATTTCATGGCAAAGAATGAAGAAAGAATCCAATCAGCTACCAAAAACACCTCATTAGGTTGTCCTCTTTCTTCTGCTCCCCCCAATGTTGCCTGTAAGATGTCATTATTTATTATTACAGCATAAAAATCAGCGCAAACTGAAGACAGGAGAACACAAAATTGGCTTTTTTAGCGTCAAGCCAAAAGCATTTCAAATATGTTCGGGAAACTCGAGCTACGGTAAGCGGAGCTAAATGAGTAGTTTTCTGACATAGTGCAAAAGAAATTGTTCCGTCATTCAGCGGTGTTACTGGAAGATTGGCTACCGATCCACCCAAAAAATGTGAAAACTGACGCCCCTGTTGCAATTGCGGTGACTGAATTAACAAAGAAAAATGAACAATCATTTTTAAAAACTCTACTGCTTTGGTTCCAATCTTTTGAAAATAAGTGATTAAAGGGAATGACTCTTAAATCTTCCATGTTTGAAAAACCACATTGCTAATTAATTCTTAGGATCAAAATAACCCCAGATTTCATCATGAGCTGTGGAGAAATAATTTTGATGACAATTTAATATAAATATCTCTGATTTTCAACCTATATTAAAGCAATGCCTAGAGAAAGAGGAATCCTGGGAAAAATATGAGCTCTATAGTTGACTTCTATCATGGCGTGGAAATACTTTATATTTGAAGTAAATTCATAATCCTGTGGTTTATTCTATGTAAAACCAACTCTGTAAAAGGTGCAAAGTGCTTTTCTTTGCAGTTAGCAGGGAAGGACTACAGAAAAACCATGTGTCAAACTGTGCATATTCTTTCTAAAGAAATGTGTTGAGTAAACTCTGTTTACTAGCAAGCGTCCTCCCTTAAAATCTGGTTCATATGGAAAAATGTTTTCAGTATAATAAAGTGTTATGTGCATAAGTAACGGTAATAAGTCAGCTTCAAAAAAAGGAATGGTAGCTCTGTTTTTCTCATCCAATCAAAGAAACAAATTCCAATAAGAACTTTTTATAAGTTTCCTTCTTGAGCTGATTTCTTTATAATTGTGGAATTCTTGGAAAAAATTTGCCTCATCTTGGCATGAAGCACTCCGCTTTGAAATCCCGTAACTTCATTTGCAATTTTTCATATAGTTCCTCGGTAATTTGTCCCAAACTTATTTTAATTTGTTTTAAACACCCTCTGCCCCTATAGATCACACTATAAACACCTTGGAAGTGTTTCTTTTAAAAAAACTTAAAATACTTTTTAAATACACAAAACCTTAATTTTGTCATTTTATTAAAAGAGACACCATTTCACTATGCCATTGCATATAATAGGACTTGAGCATCTATGGATCATCCATGAGCTCCTGCAACCAAACCTCAAAGGATGACAAGTATCCACTGTAGGCAAGCAAATGGAAAGTAAAGATAAACATGGGACAAAGTAGATTCTTAATGCTTTCTACTTTTGACATGGTTCATTTAATTTTTCTGGTGTCAAGATTAGATTTTCTGCAGAATATAAAAAGTCTCAGAATCCTTGATTAGCATAGAATTCTTAAACATAGAATTCTTGTTTGGAAGGTGAGGCAAGGCTATTGTTATTGAAAGTGTTGGCTTCCTGTTGAAGCTTTCTGAGCCAGAGTTCACGCAGAGGTGAGGAGAGGAAGCAGGAAAGCAGCTTGCTCCTTGGTTTAGGTAAGGCCTGTCTAATAATTCCTTAAAAACCTGAGAGTGTGCACTCTTTTCTTAGATTGCCTACTCTTTTCTTAGACAGCCTTAAAAGCCTTAAAAACCTGTGTTTGTTGGACTCTTTTACCTTTAAAAACCTGAGTCTGGGCTGATTCTTGAGTGTGGGCTAGCTGTAATTAAGGCTTGCTGTTCTGCCATTGTTTGGAAGGTGAGGCAAGGCTATTGTTATTGAAAGTGTTGGCTTCCTGTTGAAGCTTTCTGAGCCAGAGTTCACGCAGAGGTGAGGAGAGGAAGCAGGAAAGCAGCTTGCTCCTTGGTTTAGGTAAGGCCTGTCTAATAATTCCTTAAAAACCTGAGAGTGTGCACTCTTTTCTTAGATTGCCTACTCTTTTCTTAGACAGCCTTAAAAGCCTTAAAAACCTGTGTTTGTTGGACTCTTTTACCTTTAAAAACCTGAGTCTGGGCTGATTCTTGAGTGTGGGCTAGCTGTAATTAAGGCTTGCTGTTCTGCCATTGTTTGGAAGGTGAGGCAAGGCTATTGTTATTGAAAGTGTTGGCTTCCTGTTGAAGCTTTCTGAGCCAGAGTTCACGCAGAGGTGAGGAGAGGAAGCAGGAAAGCAGCTTGCTCCTTGGTTTAGGTAAGGCCTGTCTAATAATTCCTTAAAAACCTGAGAGTGTGCACTCTTTTCTTAGATTGCCTACTCTTTTCTTAGACAGCCTTAAAAGCCTTAAAAACCTGTGTTTGTTGGACTCTTTTACCTTTAAAAACCTGAGTCTGGGCTGATTCTTGAGTGTGGGCTAGCTGTAATTAAGGCTTGCTGTTCTGCCATTGTTTGGAAGGTGAGGCAAGGCTATTGTTATTGAAAGTGTTGGCTTCCTGTTGAAGCTTTCTGAGCCAGAGTTCACGCAGAGGTGAGGAGAGGAAGCAGGAAAGCAGCTTGCTCCTTGGTTTAGGTAAGGCCTGTCTAATATTTCCTTAAAAACCTGACGGCGCTCGCGAACCCACCACTACAGTAAAACACATTCTTACAGTATATACAATAAACAAAACAACTTTAAAAATACACACACAGGAAGGGGATAGCATTCTGCCCATAACACACACAATCCTCCTCGGTCACTTCACTCACCAAGAGATGGACCAACAGCAAATACTTGCCACCACATGCACCAGCTGTGGCATGTTCTGCTTTTTCACACAAAAACTAGTCAACTACATCTGCTCCAAATGCAAACAGATGACTCTGATGGAGCAGAGGATCCAACAGCTCGAGCACCGTATTAAGACCCTTAAGGACATTCAGGCACTCGAGCTCTTCTTGGACACTGCACAACACACTGCTGTAGATCTGCAGCCTGCATCACACCAACACCACCATGAACATGATCAGGAACCTTATGGGGAGATCAACTCACAGGTAGACAACCCTCAGGCTTGGAAGGAGGTCACCCATAGAAGGAGACACAGGAACAGGCAGCCTCCGCAGAACTCCTCTGCTCAGCTGCATTTACACAACAGATTTGAAATTCTAACACCATTAACATACAATCAGGAAACACATCTTGTGGAGGACCACAGTTTCTTAGATACCACTCAGTGGGCCACCCTTGATCAATGCGCAGGGGATAGCCCGGACGGGGACAGTGCATCACCACATTCACACTTATGTAATCATGCAAATGCTCCATCCCCAATCGTAGACCAGGAGCAACAGGAACATCCTTGGGAGAGTAATGGGCTCTCGGATGTATCTCAATGGATTGTCATTGATGAATGCACTGGGGATGTTGAGGAGGAGGACAACACTTTACACCTGCATGATTCACTTCAACAGGAACACTCTTCAGGGGACATACACACTGTCTTGCACAAAAGGGACCCGGTCAATCCTCAAAGGAAACAGGTCTTGGTAGTAGGTGACTCCCTCCTTAGAGGAACGGAAGCCATCATTTCCAGACCGGATGGGATGGCTCGAGAAACATGCTGCCTCCCGGGGGCAAAAATACACCATATCACTCAGAGGCTCAGCAGGCTCCTAAAGCCCCATCACCCTCCCCACCTTATGTTGATTCATGTAGGTACCAATGACACCGCTAGGCATACTTTTCAAAAGATCACAAATGATTTTCGAGCTCTGGGAACAAAGCTAAAACTGTATAATGTACATGTGATCTTTTCATCCCTCCTCCCCGTTGTAGGACACGGCTCTACAAGGGCCGGAAAAATAGTACAGGTCAATAACTGGCTCAGAAAATGGTGCCAAGAGGAGCATTTTGGCTTCCTTGACCATGGTCTACTCTTCCAGGAGGATGGCCTATTGGCAAGTGATGGGGTGCATCTCACACAAGCAGGAAAACATCTTTTTGCACACAGACTCACAAACCTCATCAGGCGCACTTTAAACTAGATCCACTGGGGGAGGGGAACAACAGCCTGGCGAACACTGTATTACCCACAACCACAGGGAACCGCCAAAAGGCTAAACGGAGGGTTGCACAAACACAGCAAGGACCAAGTACGGAGAGCACAATAATCCCAAATAAACAGCTCAAGGGGAGGTCACAGGGGCTTACATGTCTTTACACCAATGCTCAGAGCATGGGAAATAAGCAAGACGAACTCCAACTCTTAGCACAGCACCACACATACGATGTCATAGGCATCACTGAAACCTGGTGGGATGACTCCCATCACTGGAATGTAGCCATTGAGGGCTATAACCTCTTTCACAGAAATAGAACAAAAAGGAGAGGAGGGGGAGTAGCTTTATATGTCAAAAACAGTTACGTTGCAGAAGAAATGCAAGACTGTAATCTGGGAAACCAGCTAGAAAGCATCTGGATAAGAATCAAGGGAACCGGGACTCAAAAAGATCTTGTTGTGGGTGTCTACTACAGACCTCCGAGTCAGGATGAAGGACTTGATGAAGCCTTCTGTCAACAGCTGACCAAACAGGCACAAAGAAGAGATATAGTAGTCATGGGCGATTTCAATTATTCCGATATCTGCTGGAAAACAAACTCAGCCAAGAGTACAAAGTCCAACAAATTCCTCACTTGCCTTGCAGACAACTTTATGGTCCAGAAGGTAGAAGAGGCAACAAGAGGATCAGCAACTCTTGATCTAATCTTAACAAATGTGGAAGACCTGATCAATACAGTTGAAGTGGTTGGATCCTTAGGGGCAAGTGACCATGTGCTCCTGGAGTTTGCAATACAAAGGAATGCTGAAACTAAGACAAGTCAAACACGCATTCTCGACTTTAAGAGAGCTGACTTCCAAAAAATGAAGGAATTACTGAGCGGCATTCCATGGACACCAATATTAAAAAACAAGGGAGTTAAGGATGGATGGGAGTTTTTCAAAAGTGAAATACTCAAGGCGCAAATGCAAACAGTGCCAACAAAGAAGAAAAATAAGACAAGTGCAAAGAAGCCAGAATGGATGTCCAAAGAACTTCTAACTGAGCTAAAGCTCAAAAGTGACATGCACAAGAAGTGGAAAAGGGGAGAAATCACCAAAGAAGAATTCAAACGTATAGCCAACACCTGTAGGGAAAAGGTTCGCAAGGCTAAAGCACAAAATGAGCTCAGGCTTGCCAGGGACATAAAAAACAACAAAAAAGGCTTTTTTGCTTACGTTGGTAGAAAAAGGAAGAAAAAGGAGGCGATAGGGCCTCTGCAAGGAGAAGATGGGGTGATGGCGACAGGGGACAGGGAAAAGGCAGAACTGCTCAATGCCTTCTTTGCCTCGGTCTTCTCACAAAAAGAAAGCCATCTTCAACCTCAGCAACATGGAATGGGCGAAGGATTGGGGGAACTCCAACCCCAAATAGGGAAACAAGTTGTCCAGGAACACCTGGCCTCTCTAAACGAATTCAAGTCCCCAGGGCCAGATCAGCTACATCCAAGAGTATTGAAGGAATTAGCGGAAGTTATTTCAGAACCACTAGCAATTATCTTCGAGAGTTCTTGGAGAACGGGAGAAGTCCCAGCAGATTGGAGGAGGGCGAATGTGGTCCCTATCTTCAAGAAGGGAAAAAAGAACGACCCAAACAATTACCGTCCGGTCAGCCTCACATCGATAACAGGCAAGATTCTGGAAAAGATCATCAAGGAAGTGGTCTGCGAACACTTAGAAACAAATGCGGTCATTGCTAATAGTCAACACGGATTTACCAAAAACAAGTCATGCCAGACTAATCTGATCTCTTTTTTCGATAGAGTTACGAGTTGGGTCGATACAGGGAATGCTGTGGATGTAGCGTACCTGGATTTCAGTAAGGCCTTCGACAAAGTCCCCCACGACCTTCTGGCAAATAAACTAGTAAAATGTGGGCTAGACAAAACTACGGTTAGGTGGATCTGCAATTGGCTAAGCGAACGAACCCAAAGGGTGCTCACCAATGCGTCATCTTCATCATGGAAAGAAGTGACAAGTGGAGTGCCGCAGGGCTCCGTCCTGGGCCCGGTTCTGTTCAACATCTTTATTAACGACTTAGACGAAGGGTTAGAAGGCACGATCATCAAGTTTGCAGACGACACAAAACTGGGAGGGATAGCTAACACTCCAGAAGACAGGAGCAGAATTCAAAATGATCTTGACAGACTAGAGAGATGGGCCGAAACTAACAAAATGAAGTTCAACAGGGACAAATCAAGATACTTCATTTCGGCAGAAAAAATGGAAATCAAAGATACAGAATGGGGGACGCCTGGCTTGACAGCAGTGTGTGCGAAAAAGACCTTGGAGTCCTCGTGGACAACAAGTTAAACATGAGCCAACAATGTGATGCAGCAGCTAAAAAAGCCAACGGGATTCTGGCCTGCATCAATAGGGGAATAGCGTCTAGATCCAGGGAAGTCCTGCTCCCCCTCTATTCTGCCTTGGTCAGACCACAACTGGAATACTGTGTCCAATTTTGGGCACCACAGTTGAAGGGAGATGTTGACAAGCTGGAAAGCGTCCAGAGGAGGGCGACTAAAATGATTAAGGGTCTGGAGAACAAGCCCTATGAGGAGCGGCTTAAAGAGCTGGGCATGTTTAGCCTGCAGAAGAGAAGGCTGAGAGGAGACATGATAGCCATGTACAAATACGTGAAGGGAAGTCATAGGGAGGAGGGAGCAGGCTTGTTTTCTGCTGCCCTGCAGACTAGGACACGGAACAATGGCTTCAAACTACAGGAAAGGAGATTCCACCTGAACATCAGGAAGAACTTCCTCACTGTGAGGGCTGTTCGGCAGTGGAACTCTCTCCCCGGGGCTGTGGTGGAGGCTCCTTCCTTGGAGGCTTTTAAGCAGAGGCTGGATGGCCATCTGTCGGGGGTGCTTTGAATGCGATTTCCTGCTTCTTGGCAGGGGGTTGGACTGGATGGCCCATGAGGTCTCTTCCAACTCTACTATTCTATGATTCTATGATTCTATGAAACCATTATGTTCATTGTAAGGAAAATTGAAGTTTTGGATCCTTTTTGAATCATAAATACTAAGTGCACACAAATGCACCAGACTGAAACACTTCTTCCCATCAATATTGTTCACATTCTTTGCAAAAAAACACACTTTATGGGGAAATGTATACAGAAAAAAGAAAAAGAGTATAAGTACATGTACATTAGAGAGTGTACCTTAATATGCCCAAATTCCCATGAAACACCTCCACATAGACACACACACATATTGAAAGAGTCTTGAACCTGATATGAAAGAAGAAAAAGGAGAAACAAACTTGTGGGATTCACAGATCTAAGCTGAGGGAATATCAAGCAGGTCAATAATAATATTAATATTAATAATAATAATAATAATAATTGTATTACCTATCTCTCCTTAAAATGGAGAGACAGAACCCAAGATAAAATACATATAAGAGAATAGACACAGTTAAAATGCAGGTTAAAATTCACAAATAAAATGCAAGTTAAAATTATCTTGTTATCAAATGCAAGAATCACCCACCCACCAACTCATGATAATTTTACCCAAAATTGCTGCTGCATTGATATTTTTAGAAAGTGCTATTCCAAATTAAATGAGAATGACAGACAAAACCTCTTCCTCCTATCTTTGACTCAAATACCAATTTTTAGAGAGGTTTACTATTATTGAAACTTTGGACACATTCTCAGAAGCTAAAATCATGCTGTGTGATCAAAGAGGAACTCGTGTCAAAGAAAATCCGAGAAATGTTTAAAATAGGTTCTTTAGTTAAGCCATCATGACCTAAGATGACACTTGTAATCGGGTGTAATATGAGTGGAACTTCCTTAACATTTGTCCTTGTTCTTATCTTGACAAATGAAAGCCTTAAATGCTTTGAAAGAAAATCAATTGTTGTGCAATTCAGGAATATCATGAAGGCCTGTAAGTAGAGGAAGCACAGCTCTTTGTCAACTTTTTCACACATTCATTTATAGCTAACTAATAGCTACATCTTATATGTAATACAATAAAAACCTATCTTTATCAATGTGTCACTTTCTTTCAAATGGGAAAGAGTGAAAGAAAGATTGGTTTCTGGTGTTTGAGACATAGCTTTCTGAACACTGGAGCTCAAATGAGAACTGCAAGATGTTGCATTAAAAATGGAAATCCAGTGTCATTGTTCCGCTCAGAGATTTCCAGGTCTTGAAATGCTTGAAAAAAGTCTTGTCGATATGGGCCAAAAACCCATACTCACTTGAATGCACTGCTGACACCCTCCATAATGCACAGTGGCTTCCAACAAATATTCTGGAGTTGTTGTTTTGTCTTTAAACTGACTTTGGCCCCTTCTACACTGCCATATAATCCAGATTATCAAATCAGATAATCCACATGATATGCTTTGAACTGTATTATCTGGATCTACACAGTCATATAATCCACTTCAAAGCAGATAATCTGGATTGTATACAGCTGTGTAGGAGGGCCCGAATCTCACTTTTGGCAAAGTCAGGGGATACTCCGGATTATTCCAGTCACCTCCCTTTCCTTGCAGTGATCAGCACAGCAAGAAGGGATTGTTCCTCCCACTCCTCACCAGCCAAGGAGCTGCATCCAAAGGCCTGGCCATTGCTATTGTGTCTGTGATGGCAGCATGGGTCACCTGTGCAACCAGCAAAAAGGAGATCCGTTCTATTATCAGGAAGGAACAAACAGTGATGTGAGCATGGAACCGTTCCTGGAACAGTTCCAAAAAGACCCTTTTGTGTATGTTTGTGAGCTGTTCTAGGGTTTCCTCATTTATAGATAATGCATAAAATGGTTTCCACATGAAACCATTTTAATCCCTGTTGTTTCAATGAGACTTGGGGTCATGCATTTTTCTTATCAGACACAAAATGCTGAGGAGAGCAGAAACACTGAGATATTTGGAAAGTGAATAGGAAAGATAGGAAGCAAGCCATTCTTGCTGATGCATTTTGATTTGTTACTACCAGTTTTTGATTCTTGCCCCTCGTTGTGAGCTGTTTTGTGTGGGTCCCATTCAGGGAAGAGGTTATACATTAAACAAACAAACTGTGAGCTGCACCCTTTCCCCCTTTTAGCACCAGTACAGAACTTTGGAGCAATCTTATATAATGGGAAAGTACCAGTGCAGTACCATTTGTAATCTGGCCCTGTCATAGCACGTTGCCATAATTGTGTCAAGGTCTAGAACAGTGGTTCTCAGCCTGGGGTCCCCAAATGTTGTTGGCCTTCAACTCCCAGAAATCCTAACAGCTGGTAAACTGGCTGGGATTTCTGGGAGTTACAGGCCAAAAACATCTGGGGACCCCAGGTTGAGAACATCTGGCCTAGACCATTGTAAGGAGTCTTTTAAAATGAACTCCTTTCCCATCAGATCAATTTGAATATTTCCGGCTGTTTCTGATATTAAACCAAAATCTTCTTATTTTTACTATATTGTTTTAGGGAATGGAGTGGTTGGCTAATACAGTTTCTGAGACAATGTGCTGCTTGTGCCACCTAACATCAGCAAGAAAAGGGTGAGGAGTTCTTTGAGAAAGTTCAGCATATACCAAAGCATTCCAGAATCTGAATGACACATTCATTATGAGTATAAAAGTGCTAGGCATTAGCCATTTGCTAAGTGCCTCTTTTGGCAAATTTGTTATTAGAGTGATAAATTCTATATGGTAAATCATATTTCCCCCAGAAATTTCCTCATTACTGAGAACTACAAGCCTATCAACAGGTGGCCAGTTTGCTTTCTTGCGGATTATGCAATGCAAACACAAATGAGGATTTATCAAGTTCTTTTCTTCCCGGAGGTCAGTAAACACAGAAAGCTGAACAAATGTCTGTATTCACCCTGCCAGCCTTGCCAAACAACAGTACACAGAGTGAAGCTTATTGTCTCCTAGCAGAAAGGTGTTGCTGCAAACATATTGCATCAATGGCTTCAAATAAGTGACTTTGCTGTCTTGTTCAGGTTTCTGCCTAACTCTTGCATACACACCACACTGAAGTTCTTCAGCAACAGCTCATGGTTTCACATTTGGATCTGCTGTCAAACATTGACTTTGATCTACATATATTTGCAGGTATGGATTCTAATGCACAAGGAAATTCTGTATGGAAAAAATCCCCCAGGCTTTATCGGGAAAAAAATCCCCCAGCTGTGTCGGACTGGATGAGGGTGAACAAATTGAAATTGAATCCAGACAAGACAGAGGTCCTCCTAGTCAGTCGTAAGGCCGAACAGGGCCTAGGGTTACAGCCTGTGCTGGATGGGGTTACACTCCTCCTGAAGATGCAGGTTCGCAGCTTGGGGGTGATCCTAGATTCATCGTTGAGCCTGGAGCTCCAGTTCTCCATAGTGGCTAGGGGAGCCTTTGCACAGTTAAAACATGTGTGCCAGTTCGCCCATACCTTGGGAAGCCTGACTTGGCCACACTCTTGTTGCTGCCCTGGAGAATAGGACAATGGCTTCAAACTTCAGGAAGGGAGATTCCACCTGAACATTAGGAAGAACTTCCTCATTGTGAGAGATGTTTGGCAGTGGAACTCTCTGCCACGGAGTGTGGTGGAGGCTCCTTCTTTGGAGGCTTTTAAGCAGAGGCTGGATGGCCATCTGTTGGGGGTGCTTTGAATGCGATTTTCCTGCTTCTTAGCAGGGGGTTGGACTGGGTGGCCCTTGAGGTCTCTTCCAACTTTAGGATTCTATGATTCTATCCCAAATAGATTACTGCAATGCACTCTATGTGGGGCTGCCTTTGAAGATTGTTTGGAAGCTCCAACTAGTCCAACGAGTGGCAGCCAGGCTGCTAACTGGAACGGCGTACAGGGAGCATACCACTCCTCTGTTATGTCATCTCAACTGGCTACCAATCTGCTACTGAGCACAATTCAAAGTGCTGGCTTTAGCCTATAAAGCGCTAAATGGTTCTGGCCCAGCTTACTTGTCCTCTATGACCCACCTTGCAGTTTAAGATCTTCAGGGGAGGCCTTGCTCTTGATCCCACCATCCTCGCAAGCGCGACTGGCCTTTTTAGTGGTGGCCCCTCATCTGTGGAATGCCCTCCCTAATGAGATTAGGCAGGCTCCCTTTCTCCTGTCTTTTTGTAAAAAAAACCTTAAAACTTGGTTATGGGGCCAGCCTTTTGAGCGAAAGATGCAGCATTAACTGTAATGAATTTATGATGAAGATCTGACAGACCTGGATTATGACTCGTAACGCACCTCTGAATGCATATTTATATAGATGTTTTAATTAATGTTATTGTTTTAAGTGTAATTGTTTTTATATACTCTGTATTATACTTGGTTGTATGCTGCCCTGAGTCCCCCCTCGGGGGTGAGAAGGGCAGGATATAAATATTTGTAATAAATAAATAAATAGAAAATATGTGACCATGCCATAGCTTGGAAACTGAGCTAAACCGTGTTACTGGTAATTTATTGTGGCAAAACAATGGACCTTGTGGTGCCTTGAAGATTATGTATACCATGAACTAGAACAGAGCTGTTGAATCAGTTGGATTTATTTACACATTGATTTACCATTTTCATATGTGCCGAGTTTAATCTTGTCTAGAAGAGCACCATGAAATCATTCAGTCCAACCTATAGGATTTTAGTCATGCAATGACAAATGGTTAGATGATGCAGAACTATTTGTCAGTGCCAACTATTTATCCATGTACCAACATAATCATTTAGTTAGTAGACATATCCTTGTTGCACAATGAGATAAGAAGCTGGCAGATATAAAATCAATCAGCTGTACAATACCTGGATTTGGATAAAGGATGTGATACTATAAAACTACAGGTGTTTTACACTGTACAAGCATAATTTATAATCCTGGACCTATAGACATATTCTCAAAGGCAGAGGTCTTTATAGACAAGCTTGATGTTAAAAGAGGAACACTCTGTATTACTCATAAGGAAGAAAAACTACACTTCAGATCAGCCTACTGAATTTCAATATTTCTTCCTCCCAATGCATTTCCTAGAAGTATTCTTTTTAGTTCCTGATGAGTTGTTATGAACTTTTGATTTTTTAAAATCTTATTGTCGATATTTTTAATTGTCTTGGAACCTGTCTGGGGTCCCAGTCTGGGAGAAAACTAGCATACAAATGCAATAAATAAGTGATTAAATAAAATCAGAAACTGACACAGGTAGGAAGACTGTGCTGCCAAAAAAAAAAATTTTGCTGCTTAAAAAGCTGGCATGATCGAAAGGACCTATATTCATCCTGGAAAAGTTGTTAAATTATAAATTATCTCATGGTACAGCATTTTGTAAAACCTTATTCAATTTTCTTTCATTTATGGTTCTCAACACTACCTCACAAACTGAATGCTTACAGTAAACCACATGACTGTACCATTGGAAATATGAGTGATGGGTTCCTGTGGTTTAGCTAGTTTATGCCTCCTTCATAATATTTGGTCAGAGATAGGGAATTGTTTTAAAGAAACAGTGGTTTGACAAAGACTTCACTTCCCATGTCACCCCCTACTTATTTATTTCAGTTCATTACATTTAATCAAACGGGACATCTTAGGCCCCTTCTACACTGTCATAGCAAATCTAGATTATCTGCTTTGACCTGGATTATATGGCGGAGTAAACTCATATAATCCAGTTCAAAGCAGATAATCTGAATTATATGGTAGTGTAGAAGGGGCCTCAGACTCACATGTAATTATTTTTCTGGATTTTAGTCTGAACTTTGAATAAGCTGTACAAAGTACAAATCTTAATTGTGCCATGATCCCCTTTTCACTTCTAGTAGATTGCTGAGGCTACAACATTTTATTTCCTCTTTAGTACCTACAATTAAAAATAGATTTTGTGTAAATTTTAAAGTATGTATATTTGTGAGACTTTTAAGAAGTATTTTAATCTGTTTTTAATATGTTAATTTGTTTTTCCCCTGCTATGCATTGTCTGGGAAGCACTAGTGGGCTGGAAATATTTGAATTAATAAACAAAAAATAGGTCCACATCCACTTAGGTGCAATCAGAAATTCAATGAACGTTGCATACAAAAACAACGGAAAATCAAAGTGAGCCTTGCTTCTAAGGACTTCATCCTACGGGTTTAAGGCTCTGTTTCCATGACAGTCCCACGGGAGACCCATGGAGGCCATCACATGATGTAAGGGCACTTCTGGTGGGACTCTGTGGGGCTCTGTTTTCGCAGAACATGGAAAGGGAGCTCTACACCCATCTTCAGAAGTTGGTGTTACCCAACTCCAAATGGAGAAAAGTTGGAGAAAGTGAGAGAAAAACAGATATTGACACAGAAAGAATGTGCAATGGCTGGCCATCCCAAAGAAAGGGGGAAGATGGGAGAAAACAGGCCTGCCTTCTCTAATATAGCTAACATCCATATAATGACTGTATATAAAAAAGGAAATTTCTTCCTACCTGTCATATAAGAGGGGACATAAAGAGAAGCTGTATTCTGACATGACCGATGAAATCTGCCAAAAGTTATCTTCTGTACAGCTGCTGAAGGTATCCTTGATACCGGACATCCTACCCCCTGGCTGATAGGTACATAGTTGTCCCAGGAAGGATGTCCATGTACTTCTCCTGCATACTTCCTGTAGAAATGTGATTGATCACCGGAACACTAATGATAACTGTAAACAGAGAAAGAGAGAGATTTCAATGAAGTAAGAACAAACTGGGTTTATAAAAAAGGCAGCCACATAGGAAAAATTCCAGAGAGTTCTGTTCCTTAGCTTGTAAGAGCTCATGGCTGATGATTAATAAGCATTCAAGGCTCAAGGGCTAATACCGTATATACTCGAGTATAAGCCGACCCGAATATAAGCCGAGGCACCTAATTTTACCACAAAAAAACCTGGGAAAACATTGACTCCAGTATAAGCCGAAGGTGGTACATTTCAGAAATAAAAATAGATACCAATAAAATTACATTAATCGAGGCATCAGTAGGTTAAATGTTTTTGAATATTTACATAAAGCTCAAATTTAAGATAAGGCTGTCCAACTCTGATCAAATCATTATTCTCATCTTCTTCAATGTAAATGTGCTTATGTATCCTTTTAATAATAATAGAGTAAAATAATACATGTAATAGTAATAATAAATACAGGAAAATAATACAAGTAATAATAAATAGAGTAAAATAATAAATGCAATAATAATAATAAGATCAGAGCGAAATAATAAATGTATTAATAATAATAATAAAATAGAGTAAAACAAATGTGTCAGAGTAGTGGACTCATCAGTTAGACCGAACTGGCAGAGAGTATCAGAAACATATGGCAATGGCAGAGGTAAACATCCAGAATACAAACTGTTAAGCATCCAACAGGATTTGGCCATGCAGGGAAAAAAATAGTTGTGTAGAGAAACAGAGCTGCTTTCCCCTTTATCAAGAAATCAAATAAAACTTTGTCTCGTATTTTTTACCAAAAATTGTGGTGATCATTCTTAATATGATAAAAAATGAAGGAATTACTGAGCGGCATTCCATGGACGCCGATATTAAAAAACAAGGGAGTTAAGGATGGATGGGAGTTTTTCAAAAGTGAAATACTCAAGGCGCAAATGCAAACAGTGCCAACAAAGAAGAAAAATAAGACAAGTGCAAAGAAGCCAGAATGGATGTCCAAAGAACTTCTAACTGAGCTAAAGCTCAAAAGTGACATGCACAAGAAGTGGAAAAGGGGAGAAATCACCAAAGAAGAATTCAAACGTATAGCCAACTCCTGTAGGGAAAAGGTTCGCAAGGCTAAAGCGCAAAATGAGCTCAGGCTTGCCAGGGACATAAAAAACAACAAAAAAGGTTTTTTTGCTTATGTTGGTAGAAAAAGGAAGAAAAAGGAGGCGATAGGGCCACTGCAAGGAGTAGATGGGGTGATGGTGACAGGGGATAGGGAAAAGGCAGAACTGCTTAATGCCTTCTTTGCCTCGGTCTTCTCACAAAAAGAAAGCCATCTTCAACCTCAGCAACATGGAATGGACGAAGGATTGGGGGAAATCCAACCCCAAATAGGGAAACAAGTTGTCCAGGAACACTTGGCCACTCTAAACGAATTCAAGTCCCCAGGGCCAGATCAGCTACATCCAAGAGTATTGAAGGAACTAGCGGAAGTTATTTCAGAACCACTGGCAATCATCTTCGAGAGTTCTTGGAGAACAGGAGAAGTCCCAGCAGATTGGAGGAGGGCGAATGTGGTCCCTATCTTCAAGAAGGGAAAAAAGAACGACCCAAACAATTACCGTCCGGTCAGCCTCACATCAATACCAGGCAAGATTCTGGAAAAGATCATTAAGGAAGTGGTCTGCAAACACTTAGAAACAAATGCGGTCATTGCTAATAGTCAACACGGATTTACCAAAAACAAGTCATGCCAGACTAATCTGATCTCTTTTTTCGATAGAGTTACGAGTTGGGTCGATACAGGGAATGCCGTGGATGTAGCATATCTAGATTTCAGTAAGGCCTTCGACAAAGTCCCCCACGACCTTCTGGCAAACAAACTAGTAAAATGTGGGCTAGACAAAACTACGGTTAGGTGGATCTGTAATTGGCTAAGCGAACGAACCCAAAGGGTGCTCACCAATGCGTCGTCTTCATCATGGAAAGAAGTGACAAGTGGAGTGCCGCAGGGCTCCGTCCTGGGCCCGGTTCTGTTCAACATCTTTATTAACGACTTAGACGAAGGGTTAGAAAGCACGATCATCAAGTTTGCAGATGACACCAAACTCGGAGGGATAGCTAACACTCCAGAAGACAGGAGCAGAATTCAAAACGATCTTGACAGACTAGAGAGATGGGCCGAAACTAACAAAATGAAGTTCAACAGGGACAAATGCAAGATACTTCACTTCGGCAGAAAAAATGGAAATCAAAGATACAGAATGGGGGACGCCTGGCTTGACAGCAGTGTGTGCGAAAAAGATCTTGGAGTCCTCGTGGACAACAAGTTAAACATGAGCCTACAATGTGATGCGGCAGCTAAAAAAGCCAATGGGATTTTGGCCTGCATCAATAGGGGAATAACGTCTAGATCCAGGGAAGTCATGCTCCCCCTCTATTCTGCCTTGGTCAGACCACACCTGGAATACTGTGTCCAGTTTTGGGCACCGCAGATGAAGGGAGATGCTGACAAGCTGGAAAGCGTCCAGAGGAGGGCGACTAAAATGATTAAGGGTCTGGAGAACAAGCCCTATGAGGAGAGGCTTAAAGAGCTGGGCATGTTTAGCCTGCAGAAGAGAAGGCTGAGAGGAGACATGATAGCCATGTACAAATATGTGAGGGGAAGTCATAGGGAGGAGGGAGCAAGCTTATTTTCTGCTGCCCTGCAGACTAGGACACGGAACAATGGCTTCAAACTACAGGAAAGGAGATTCCACCTGAACATCAGGAAGAACTTCCTCACTGTGAGGGCTGTTCGGCAGTGGAACTCTCTCCCCCGGGCCGTGGTGGAGGCTCCTTCTTTGGAGGCTTTTAAGCAGAGGCTGGATGGCCATCTGTCGGGGGTGCTTTGAATGCGATTTCCTGCTTCTTAGCGGGGGGTTGGACTAGATGGCCCTTGAGGTCTCTTCCAACTCTACTATTCTATGATTCTATGATTCTATGATTCTAGGGGCTTACTGTAAAAATCTTCTGCTCCTGTTAAAAATGGCACTACAGTTTCTCTGCAAAGGGGTTTATGCAGCAAGGCTTATTAAAAATAGCTACTGCCATTTCACTCCACTAAAAGCACCCAAAATTTAAGATATACCACCTTCTTTGGATTCTCCCTTGATGCTGCTGATGAAAACTTCTAGGGTGGAAAAAAAAGATATGGAAGCATGGAGGGTAGCGTTTTTGTTTGCTGGGCAAGAAAGGGATACTAGGGTGATCCTTATAAAGGCAGGTAGCTTTTCTTGCTCTTTTCCCCACTTTATCCATACACTTTTCTCCCTAAAACAAAAACAACAAAGAGCATTACCTCCCCAACAGAAATGGTATAACCTCAAGCAATAATGACTTGAGTTCCGATGCAATTATATTAAAACTCATGGACTGAAGTTGGTTGTACTCAACCTAAACCCATTTGTATTCATTGGGTATGCTCTAAACTTGGATTCGTGCCATTTCACTTTCATTTGGTTTTGTAATGCTGCCCTGGGAAAGTTTTCAATGGATAGGGCACAAATTCCCGTAATTAAAACAAAAAACACTTAAATAAACAGACAGTTCAGTCTGGCTTATGTGGCATCAAGTTGTACGTCACTAATTGGACAACAGCTGGTTTGTGTAATCAAAAAAATCTTTTCAATCCACTTGTTCCTTTGTTGATGTTAATTCTGCCAGAATTTCTTGATGCCTTGTCTGCTGAGCTTTTCTTTCTCCTTCCACAAATTTCTCTCTGGTCTCACTGCTCTTAATGTGCATGTAACAATCATATTTGCCTAGCAACGTGAAGAGTTTCCCTTCATTTTCTTTCCTTGCTAATTCTAGAGAAACTCAATATTTCATAACATTTGTTTATTTCAGGACCTGAAAATCCTGTATTTTGGACCACAACTTCCAGAATCTCTCAGCCAGGACTGCTGGGGATTCTGAGAGTTGTAGTCTAAGAAGTAGGTCTTCAAAGCTCTGCTTTATTTCTTGTTACTTTATACCTTTGAACTAGATAAAATTAAATAAGTGTTGTTGTATTCTTGTTATGTGTCTTCAAGTCATTTCTGACTTATGGCAACTCTAAAGTGAATGATCACAGGGCTTTCAAGGGCTGATTGTGACTTTTTCAGTGTCACCGTATTGAAATCCAATTCTGCAGAGTCATAGTGCAACACACAAGCCATTATGGCACACGAGTATTTTCCCATTATACAGTAACACACTGCAGGATCATCAGAGACTAGAACCTTCATGATTCCACTTCCAATTATAATATCACTTTTGTTTATACAGTAGAGTCTCACTTATCCAAGCTAAACGAGCCGGCAGAAGCTTGGATAAGCAAATATCTTGGATAATAAGGAGGGATTAAGGAAAAGCCTATTAAACATCAAATTAGGTAATGATTTTACAAATTAAGCACCAAAACATCATGTTATACAACAAATCAACAGAAAAAGTAGTTCAATACGCAGTAATGTTATGTTGTAATTACTGTATTTACAAATTTAGCACCAAAATATCATGATATATTGAAAACATTGACTACAAAAATGGCTTGGATAATCCAGAACATTGGATAAGCGAGGCTTGGATAAGTGAGACTCTACTGTACTTGGCACATTTGTGCATGTCATCAGAAAACCACCCCAAAAACTAGAAACACAATGAGATCACTTCCAAGCTTTATATTATTATGTTTTCAATAGCATGTGGTAATGTTGTTGATTCTATTGAGATATGTTTTAATCTATATTTGGTTTTAATACTCTAAAATCATCCACATGGGACAGTGACATATTTGCTTTCTGGTAGTTTGATGTATACAAACTTTGTTTCATGCAAATAGTTTTTTTAATGGTACAAAAATTACCTTTAGGCTATGTGTACAAAATGTATACAAAGCATAAATGAACTTTGCCTTTAAACTTGGATCCCATTTCCAAGATGTCATATACATCATATATGTCCATGAAATACCAAAAAAGGTCCCAACATTCAAAACACTTTTGGTTCCAAACATTTTGGATAAAGGATACTCAATCTTTATTTTGTCTTTCAGATTCTCAATCTGCAAACTGCTGTGTGAACTGTTCTACCTGTAGCACAACACACTTTGTGATGCCTTGGAAGAGGGCTTTCTCAACCGCAGGGCCCTAGTTGCGAAATGCCCTTCCTCTGGAGACCAGACTGGCATTGATACCAGCTTCATTCCAGCACCAAGAAAAAGCATTAACTTAAGGCTTTCAGGCATAATTAATTCATTCCAAACTGTCCATTCATGTGGTTTTAAGCCACTTTAACTTTTTAGAGTTTGTTTTAACTTGTTAAATGATTGAATATGCCATTGAAAATACTGTTATTGTTTTATATTTGGTCTCCTTACACGTATTTTACTTGTATCCTGTCCTGAAATCTTGTGATGCACAGCAGGATATAAATATTTTAACTTAGACATATAGGTATATGAGAGTTGCTGTGGTGTAGTGGTTTGAGATATGCTCTATGAATCTTGGGGCCCTTCCACACAGCTGTATAAAATCCATATTGAACTGGATTATATGGCAGTGTGGACTCGGATATTCCAGTTCAAAGCTGATACTGTGGATTATCTGCCTTGATATTCTGGGTAATATGGCTTTGTGGAAGGGTCCTTGGAGGCCAGGGTTTAAATCCCTCCTGCCATGGAAACATACTGGATGACCTTGGACGAGTCACATTTGCAGCTTCCAAGGAATTCATATCCAGAAAAATTAGAAGATTTATCTCCCAATTCATCTTGGGGTGTATGTCCCTCTGAGAAAACGCAGGCAAATAATAGAGTCAATTGTCATTAGCTAAGGCTCTAAAGCTATTTGTTCCTGTTACTGTGAATGGGATTCCGGTTACAGTCCACCGGTTGGGAAATACAAATTAGTTATGCTTGTTTCACTTATGCAATGTGGAGAGGATATCCACTTGTTTGTTTTCCTTTAATGGACTTTGATTCATAACTCAAGCCTAAAAAAATGGCAGATAATCAAAACGTACTTCTTAGAAACACCAAGTGCTATAAAAAGTATGCAGGGCGTAGGAAAACTGTTTATGGGGGGCTAAAGTTCCTATAATTTTGGGCCTGGATCCAAAAGTTCAAATGGACTGCTTTGTGCAGAAAACAGGAATATCATTTTTCTATAGTACTTTTATGTGCAGGAAATGCTGGTGTATGTGTGTGTGGATAAAATAAAAAATAAACTTTCATGAGTGAAAAAAAAAACCAAATCTTTATTACAGTAATAGACAAGCATAAGGAAAGAGGGTTACAGTCTCATAAAAGCATTGTACATTGAAATCTAAAAGGCTGGAAGGCTAAGGCACAAAACTTTTTAGAAAAGGGGAAGGGGCTAGCAGGGGATGGAGAGGGGGGAAATTGAAGGGGGTGAGTAGGAACATTCAGGGCACAAGTCCAGAGGAATGGGGGCACTAATTTATATTTCAGTTAACTGATGGTTAGATTGCTAACTTTTGGAGCCAGCCATCACCTGGCGAATTTTAAGTGCTGCTGCACAGAACTTGGTAACATTGTGGGTTATTGTGGGCTCGGGCTGTGGCGCAGGCTGGAGAGCAGCTGCAATGAATCACTGCAATGAATCACTCTGACCAGGAGGTCATGAGTTCGAGGCCCGCTCGGAGCCTATGTTTGTCTGTCTTTGTTCTATGTTAAAAGGCATTGAATGTTTGCCTATATGTATAATGTGATCCACCCTGAGTCCCCTTCGGAGTGAGAAGGGTGGAATATAAATGCTGTAAATAAATAAATAAATAAATAACTGAATTGTTATCTGAAAGCAGCAGGGTGATGTAGAATTATCCTGAGCAGCCTGGGTAATTGTATATCAAAAGTAGGATGAGTCTAGATCGAATGTCCCTACAGAAAAGGCACTGTAGGAGCATGTGTTCAATTGTTTCTGTGTAACCTGAGTCACAAGGCCAGTGTCTCTCTGGAGATGGGATCTATCAGTATCAGCTTTCAATGAAAGTGCATGACATCAAGCCAGAGTGAAGACTCTCCGATGATAGAGAACCTCTAGATTTCTTAAGTATGCCATAGGTGAGATATCTGCTGTCTTCATTGACAATGAAGGTTGGGGCGGAGGCTAGATCTCATGGTGCTCTTTGTCTGTGATACGTTCTTTGATGAGTGCTTTGGCTTGATCGTATTCCATACTGAGTAGCAACCCTGGGGGGAAGCTTCAATGAGTGCATTTTGTGTACAATAAGTATTGAACTGTAAATATTCTTATCAATCCAGATTTTTCTTGTCGGATTTGCCTGCCACTTCAGAAACACATCTGACTGGGGGGTTTTTGGGGTATTTTTTTCTTTTTTCATGCAGAAGTCTTTCCCCCTCCCAACTTGAAATCAATTTTTTCTGGTAACATCAGTAAGCCAACACTGTTATCTAAGATTTGCCGCCTGCTTTGCCCTGCTATGTGAAATGTGTCCCGGATCCTGTACAATATCTGATAAATCATCTGAAAAAAAAGCTAGATAAGATAATGAAGTGAACTTCCTCAACCTTCAGGGGACTGAGCTTGAGAACTAAATACTACTATGCAGGAAAAGATCAATCTATGCAAAACTTAGTTTGGTCTAGTAATCAAGCCTGGATACAAGAAACTTTCAAGGGGATAGTGCCAAAAGGCATAGTTACACATTTCCTTTCCTTGAAAATAGTTATATTTACATCTCCATCGATTTTAGCATGAGGAAATAAAGGACAAGCAGATGTTAAGCATGAAATGAGTCCTGTAGTAGATAGGATGTGTTGTTCTTAAATGTCTTCAAGTCAACTTTGACTTATGGCTACCCTATGAATGGGAGATCTCCAAATTATCCTATTCTCAGATCTTGTGAACCTAGAACCATTGCTTCTCTGGAATGTGGTCCTTCTCTTTTCCTACTTTACCAAGCATTCTCATCTCTTCTCATGATATGGCCAAGATATTGTTGTTGTTGTTGTTTTTGTTTTTGTTGTTGTTGTTGTTGTTGTTGTTGTCATTGTCATTGTCATAATTATTTGTATTCCACTTTCTCTCTCTAAAAAGGAGACTCAAAGTGGCTCACAATAAAACCAAGACAATATAATTTAAATCCTCATGATATGATAATGTCAGCTTAGTCATTTTGATTTCATGGGTGAGATCTGATTCTTTGGAGGTTTATCTGAATGGCCATTTGCCAGGGGTGTTTTGATTTTGCTTTTTTTTTTTTTTTTGCATGATAGGGGGTTGGACTAAATGGACTGTGTGGTATCTTCCAATTCTATGATACTATGATTGTATGATTTGTTTAGGACTCATTTTAGGGGTCTTTTTAGCAGTTCACTTTTTAGCAATTCTTCTGCACCACCACATCTCAAATTGATTGACTTTTCCCCATCAGTTTTTATCACTATCCAGCTTTCATAATTATACATAGAAGTGGGAACATGAGTGGCTCCATTCTAATTAGTATCCAATGATATATCTTTAGCCAAATTGAAAACTAGAGAGAGTCCTATTCCTTATACAGTTGCATAAGAGAGGGACTTTCAGGAATGGCAACTTGTTTTGCACCCAAAGTAAACATCTATTGGAATTCCCTCCTTTATACATATTCTGCACACTTTCCTATATGGACTTCTGAATGATTGACATTTCCCTCCCATGCTTTTTATCCACAGTTGTCTTACAACATGACACAGGTTTGCTGTGTTGTTTTTTAATTTATGTTGTGTCTTGTTTATTGGCTGGTTGAATTATATGGCATTGAATATTGCCATTATATGCCATTAGCCGCCTTGAATCCTCATCGGGGAGATAGGACAGGATACAAATAAAGTTCATTATTATTATTATTATTATTATTATTATTATTATTATTACTACTACTACTACTACTACTATTATTTCTGATGATGAGTTCAGAAGGGAAATTGCATCTTCCCTATGGATAATTGATGAAGTGTAGACTGAGGCCCCTTCTATGTTGCCATATAAAATCCAGATTATCTGCTTTGAACTGGATTATATGGCAGTGCAGATTCATATAATCCAGTTCAAGAAAGATAATGTGGATTATCTGGTTTGATAAACTGGATTATATGGCAGTGTAGAAAGGGCCTAATTTCACTACTCACTATCTGGTTGGATTCCTCATGATTGTACATATGCATGTGGGGCCCCTTCTGCAGTGCCATATAATCCAGATTATCAAAGCAGATAATATGGATTCTGAGACTCCTACTTTTAAAATTGCAGCTATCTACCCAGATAATGCTTGGTCTAGAAATTGTAGTGAGGAGAAGATAAGCTTCTTTCCCTTGGAGTCATAGGCCCCTTCTACACTGCCATATAATTCAGATTATGAGGATGGGAAAATTTTCTTTTTCCTTTGTCTAATTTGTTTCTCTGTATATGTGTTTGTTTGTTTGTATGTATGTTTGATTGTAGGTTTGTTTTCCTGAATAAAAAACTAATGGTTAAAAAACCCTTTTAGTCTGTTTAAAATACTTCCATGTTGCCTTATCTCAACTATTCAGAAATGGAAAATTGTTTGATAAACCTCCTGGAGACTCAAATTCCAAAGAATTGTGAATTATTAAGAGTGGGAAAGGAGATCTGTGTGAACCAGACTCCTCCATAATACCAAAATAGCAAGATATAATCCCAAAGTTCCCTACTTTATTAACTGTGATTGAAATGATAAAGTAGAAATAGCTCACAAATGTGATTGTGAATGCTAACAGTTTAAACTGTGTGGTGCTGGCAGTTTTAACAGCCCTTCAATGGACTGTGTGTCTGATTTTATTTTAACCTTTATTATTACCACAAAGGTTTACAGATGCATACTAAATTTGGGAAAGGTAAATCTATATAGTATTACCAAAGTATGCATAATGACATTTAAGAGTTAATAGATACAGATATACTTTCTGTTGTCTTTGCCACAAATATGAATGTATGAGCCAATATATATGTTTTCACATATGGCTGTAGCACTGATCAAGTGTCCAGTTAGGACAATATCTTCCAAAGTCAATTCACACCAAAGGTTTAGAGATTGGGTTTTTTTTTGTGTCAGGAGCAACTTAAGAAACTGAGATGGTTGAAATGAATGCATTTGCTTTGTATTTCTCCTCTCAATCACAAACCTAGCATCTCAGCTCAAATTTTCCTTTTCCAGTTTTAAAGCCAGACCAAGGGTCAAAGGCTAAAGTCTCCAATTCATTTCTTTTCTACCTCTGTTGTTTGCTTTCTGTTTCCTTCACATACTAACAAGGAAAAGTGCTGCTACCTGAAAATCTATCACTCCTAATGGGAAAAGCAAACAGCTGCAAGTTATAGTGTTGAGTGAGGAGACAAGGTTGGGAAAAGCTCACATCTCTGCTGTTTCCTGCCCATGTGGCACTTTGGATTGCCCTACCTTCAACCTCTTGCCATTAGGGATTTGGCAATATCTGTACACTGCTGTTGCATCTGCTTCAGCCCCAACAAAGGTCGCATTGATTTACAATTGTTTGGCATCATCTCTGCTTCTAGAAAAAGGAAATCGTTATTGTGCCAGTAAGGTCAGAGATGAGTAGCAAAATACTGAGTGGGTTATATAAGAGAGACTTATTTAGTGTACCTTCAAAGGAAAAACAACGCTGTCATTATACAGTTCAGGGATGCAACTCTGAGAAACTTTTTGTATGTTCAGATCAGAGAAAGAACACCTAATTCCGATAAACTCAAAAACAAATCACTTTCTAAATCAGGGGTTCTCAAACTGTGCTTCCCTCACCCTGCTTTCTTTACTTCCAACATCCTTTTTCCCTCCCACAGCTCATAGGGTGAAATGATTGTGTTTTTTTCCTACATTGCAGAAGGAGGTTTGACTGGATGGCCTCTAGGGTTTCTGTTGTTGTTGTTGTTGTTGTTGTTGTTGTTGTTGTTGTTGTTGTTATAGCAAAGGCTGGGTGGCCATCTGTTGGGGGTGCTTTGATTGTGCATTTCCTGCATAGCAGAAGGGAGTTGGACTGAATGGCTCTGGGGGTTTTCCATTGAAATACTGTTAAGTTTATGTTGGTTAAAATTGTTCTTAATTTTGAGTATTGTATTGTTCTTTCTTTTTTTGCATTATGTGAATTAGTTCACACAAGCATTCTCTATCCATCTGCCACTGGCCCAGCCCATGTCTGATATAATATAATACATACATACATACATATATATATATATATATATATATATATATATGTGTGTGTGTGTGTGTGTGTGTGTGTGTGTGTGTGTGTGTGTGTAATGGAATCACGGCACCGGACAAAACAATTAAACTAAACGCCCCACAACCTTGAAAATTGACAGCACAACCTCTCATCCCTGCCTCTACGTTCATGCAACAAAAAGAAAAGAAAAATTAAGTCCTGGCCACAGCAACACATGGCCGGGCACAGCTAGTGTAATATAATATAATATAATATAATATAATATAATATAATATAATATAATATATAAACATTTCTTGGGGCACCATAAGAAACTTTTGCTTCAAAAAGGGCTCCACAGCTGAATAGGTTTGAGATCCCCTGCTCTAAATCAATACAGTAATTATTAGCTTGACATTTTAACTACTGCAGGATCAATTCTTCTCATTTAATAGGGAGTGTTCCCATTATAGATCACATTGCTTGTTTATCCAGCGTGTTTCTATTCTGCTTCAGAGAGTTGAAGTTAGTAAAAAGGTAGATGGGATTCTTTCATGCTATCTTTAGAACTACTCTATTAGATTGATTTGTTGATAGCCTCTTCAACAAATCAATCTCAAAGAATTGCTCTAAGGCTGGATCTACACTGCCCTATATCCCAGGATCTGATCCCAGGTTATCTGCTTTGAATTATGTTAAATGAGTCTACACTGCAAGATAATCTGAGATAAGCAGACAATCTGGGATCAGATCTTAGGATATAGGGCAGTATAGATCCTGCCTGAGAACAATTCTTTGAGATCGATTTGTTGAAGATAATACAAAAGAATCCCACCCATTAGGTTTCTTTTATGAAAATGTAGACCCCACTTTCTACTTAAAACAATCAAGATGTCTAGTAATGTTGCCACTTGTAGTTACTTAGTGCAGAATGCAAACACTGGGACTTGCTATCTGTGTACTAGAGGGTCATTACTTAGGCACCTTCTTAGACTTCCATATAAAACCCAGATTATCTGCTTTGAACTGGATTATATAGCAGAGTAGACTCATATAATCCAGTTCAAAGCTGATACTGTGAATAATCTGGATAACATGGCAGTATCCAGGGCCCCAAGGACAAGAAGAACAAATGTGGCTCTTAGTATGGTTATTTCTGCAGACATAGAAGGCATATAATGCCTACATGGTATTATAACCTAGATTTACTCTTCTTTTTCTTGGCTGTCCTCATGCACACACCTCACTACCGTCACATGCACCCTCTCAATTGTTGCTATACACACTTCACACACACACACACACACCCCTACTGCTGTTGCTGCCACACACCTTACCCGCCACTGTTGCATGCCCTCCCCATTATTGCTGACCACAGGAGAGGAGAATGAACTAATGAATGAATGAAAGAAGAAGGAAAGAAGGAAGGAATGAAAGTAGGAAAAAGATAAGGATGCAATTAAGAAAATGTGGTTTTAACCTTGAACTATAGCTCTAAACTCACAGCAACCCAATGATTCTGGCCATGAAAACCTTCAACAACACATTGAACAATCCTAATTAATCATTCATTATACTTTACTTGGAAAGCAAGGTGCTAGAAACCATTGTGGTCCCAAGAGGTTTAGTCTATCTAATTTGACCCCTTTATACTCTCAGATTGTTTGGGCCTGGATTAGATCCTCTTTCTGTGAATATTGTGTGACGGTCACTGTTCACCAATCTCCATACATAAAACAAATTCACAGACAGGCATCTTCCCAGCAATTGCAATCAAAACCAACAAAAGGCCCATGGCAATCTACGAGTGACAATGGGGACAGGACTATGGAATCTGGAAGCCCCTAGCTCATAGAATCATAGAATCATAGAATAGTAGAGTTGGAAGAGACCTCATGGGCCATCCAGTCCAACCCCCTGCCAAGAAGCAGGAAATCGCATTCAAAGCACCCCCGACAGATGGCCATCCAGCCTCTGCTTAAAAGCCTCCAAGGAAGGAGCCTCCACCACAGCCCGGGGGAGAGAGTTCCACTGTCGTACAGCTTTCACAGTGAGGAAGTTCTTCCTGATGTTCAGGTGGAATCTCCTTTCCTGTAGTTTGAAGCCATTGTTCCGTGTCCTAGTCTGCAGGGCAGCAGAAAACAAGCTTGCTCCCTCCTCCCTATGACTTCCCTTCACGTATTTGTACATGGCTATCATGTCTCCTCTCAGCCTTCTCTTTTGCAGGCTAAACATGCCCAGTTCTTTAAGCCGCTCCTCATAGGGCTTGTTCTCCAGACCTTTGATCATTTTAGTTGCCCTCCTCTGGACGCTTTCCAGCTTGTCAACATCTCCCTTCAACTGCGGTGCCCAAAATTGGACACAGTATTCCAGGTGTGGTCTGACCAAGGCAGAATAGAGGGGGAGCATGACTTCCCTGGATCTAGACGCTATACCCCTATTGATGCAGGCCAGAATCCCGTTGGCTTTTTTAGCTGCCGCATCACATTGTTGGCTCATGTTTAACTTGTTGTCCACGAGGACTCCAAGGTCTTTTTCGCACACACTGCTGTCAAGCCAGGCGTCCCCCATTCTGTATCTTTGATTTCCATTTTTTCTGCCGAAGTGAAGTATCTTGCATTTGTCCCTGTTGAACTTCATTTTGTTAGTTTCAGCCCATCTCTCTAGTCTGTCAAGATCGTTTTGAATTCTGCTCCTGTCTTCTGGAGTGTTAGCTATCCCTCCCAGTTTGGTGTCGTCTGCAAACTTGATGATCGTGCCTTCTAACCCTTCGTCTAAGTCGTTAATAAAGATGTTGAACAGAACTGGGCCCAGGACGGAGCCCTGCGGCACTCCACTTGTCACTTCTTTCCATGATGAAGATAACGCATTGGTGAGCACCCTTTGGGTTCGTTCGCTTAGCCAATTACAGATCCACCTAACCGTAGTTTTGTCTAGCCCACATTTTACTAGTTTATTTGCCAGAAGGTCGTGGGGGACTTTGTCGAAGGCCTTACTGAAATCCAGGTAGGCTACATCCACAGCATTCCCTGTATCGACCCAACTCGTAACTCTATCGAAAAAAGAGATCAGATTAGTCTGGCATGACTTGTTTTTGGTAACAAGTGGGCAGTGGATATGGATTCAGTTTGTTCTATCCCACTGCCAGGATTCTACATTTGGAGGACAGTCATACTTGGCCACAAGTAATCATCTGTGATGATGAGGAACCTTCCCAGTAGGCTCAGTTACAACCAAACTGCTTAAGCTCTGTTCTTTCTCATTAATAATTAGGTATCTTAACCTCACTGTAATGTTGCCTGGCTACATACATCCTACTTTTCATTTGTGAATATTTGAGGATATGGAGGTTATTCCATATTTTTACCAGATAGATGTAGTTCAGCTGTAGGCACATAGGATTAAGTCTAGTTCATATGGGCATGTTATGCTGTAACACTAATGGATGATTTGAGTGTATGAATGGTCCAGTGGCTGAGTACTTATCTTGAATATGGAAACTCTCAGGTTCAATGCTGGGCATCTCAGGAAGGATTATAAAAACATTTTATAGAACATTTTTATTATACTGTTTACAATTTAAAATAATTGTTTAATTTTATATTTTAAATTATTTTAGCATTATTGACAGTTTAATTATGTTTTAATGATAATGCTTTGTATTTTAACTAGTTTTTTGTTTTAATTTGTGGAGTACTTTCTTACTTTAGGGAAAAAAACAAAATATATAAGTAAAAAATAGGGCCTAAATTCTTTAAGTGGTGGCGCAGTGTGTTAAAGCACTGAGCTGCTGAACTTGCAGACCGAAAGGTCCCAGGTTCAAATCCCGGGAGCGGAATGAGCGCCCGCTGCTAGCCCCAGCTCCTGCCAACCTAGCAGTTCGAAGACATGCAAATGTGAGTAGATCAATAGGTACCGCTCCAGCGGGAAGGTAACGGCGCTCCATGCAGTCATGCCGGCCACATGACCTTGGAGGTGTCTACGGACAATGCCATCTCTTCGGCTTAGAAATTGAAATGAGCACCAACTCCCAGAGTCAGACATGACTGGACTTAACATCAGGGGGAAACCTTTACCTTTACCTTAAATTCTTTAAGAACTCCTGTCAGATCTAGGAATCAAGCAGGGTCAGTCCTAGTTGGTATTTGGGTGAAAAATCATCAAGGAATGCCAGGGTCTGTAGGCTATATTTCAGAGCAAACTACCTCTATTATCTAAGGAAACTGTATGAATTGCATGTGGCCATGCTAAGGGTGGTTCTACACTGACAAATAAAATGGTCTGTAACTGGTATCTGAGATGTAAAAGTGGTCATTCTAGCTTGGGAAGTTTGGGAATTGTAGCACCTCCAGGTAAAAATTCCGATCTCTGCAGGCATTAATTGAACAGGTGGCTGTGTGAATCTTTATGGCTAATTCAAATCAAGTTTTCCCTTATTGTATTACTTGTCATTAAATATAATTGAAATCAATCTTTTCATAATGCTGTCTTCTAGTCTCCTGTCACCACCTTGCTTTTCCCCCTTGCATCACATAGACACATTGACCCATGGTTTCTAATACCTAGATTGTTTCCAAATGATCTGCATTTTAATTGCTTCAAAAGGATTAGGCTTCAATCCCCCCTACACTGAATTTAATAAAGGACCAGGTCGTGTTGAACTTTTCCTCAAGACTATTAAATAAGCACAAATAAATCATTTGGTTATGCAGCTTGTGTTTTTTTTTTTTTACTTGATTCATAGTCAAGCATGCTGTGTCTACCAAGCCATTTTGTTCATTATCAGATTATTAACATTACAGTTAGAGTCTCACTTATCCAACATAAACGGGCTGGCAGAATGTTGGATAAGTGAAAATGTTGAATAATAAGGAGGGATTAGGTAACAGCCTATTAAAAGTCAAATTACGTTATGATTTTACAAATTAAGCACCAAAGCATCATATTTTACAAGTCTGCCACTTGTTTGAGAGCGTGGCTGCATTTGTGTTGTTGTTGGGCGTATTGGCCCGCTGCCTGTTGTTGCCTAGAGAAACAGCAGTGGATCCCGGCTGGAGGCAGACTGTGTTGGATAATACAGAGTGTTTGATAAGAGAAGGTTGGATAAGCGAGACTCTACTGTACTTCCAACATTTTTTAAAAGGAGGCATACAAGCATATAATTCATAATTTGGATGAGAAAAGAATGATGTGTATCTCTTGCAATACAGGTTCACTTTGGTCTAGGGTGCGGGGTTGGCAAGCTGGTGCCTTCTAGATATATTGGAGTACAACTCTCACAACGTCTCTCCAATGGCCTTCTTGAATTAGGCTTCTCAGATATGTAGTCCAAAGCACCTAGATTTTACCACCAAGCCTACTACAGGCTTGCTAGAAGATTCATTTGGGCAGATGAACACAGACAATCCTTGTTTTTCCATTATGCAGTATAATGCTGAGTCAGAGCCGGCCCTGGGTATTTTTAAAGTGTAGGCGAACAGAATTTTGGCGCCCTCCCCCAAACCAATCACTGAAAAATAAAAGCGTTGGATAAGCGAAAATGTTTGATAATAAGGAGGGATTAAGGAAAAGCCTATTAGACATCAAATTACATTAAGAATTTACAAATTAAGCACTAAAACATCATGTTTTACAACAAATCAACAGAAAAAAACAGTTCAATACCTTGCGGAGGCAGGCCGCAGGAGACAGGAGTTGCCTCGATGGCGCCCCCAACAAGAAGGCACCACAGGCAACTGCCTAGTTGGCCTGCTGGTTGAGCCGCCTCTGTGCTGAGTGAATATAAGTTGATTCTATTAGGGCCAGACCTGTCATTCACAGGAATGAAGCCTCAGCCTCAAGCAGCAGATGCTGAGGCTGGATCTACACTGCCATATAACCCAGATTATCAAATTAGATAATCCATATTATTTGCTTTGAACTGGATTATTCAAGCCTACACCACCATATAATCCAGCTCAAAGCAGATAATCTGGATTTTATATGGCAGTGTAAAAGAGGCCTGAGAATTTACTATTTATTTATTTATTTACAGTATTTATATTCCGCCCTTCTCAACCCAAAGGGGACTCAGGGCGGATCAGAGTATATACATATAGGGCAAACATTCAATGCCCAAATACACATAGAACCGAGACAAAGACAGACACAGAGGCAATTTAACCTTCTCCTGAGGGGATGTTCAATTCTAGCCATAGAGGGGAGCAGCTGCTTCATCATCCAGTGTGACGGCACTTCCTCATTCCAACGTCGTAAATTAGTTAAATTTGCCTCCTCACTTTATAAGTGGTACCTTATTTCCTACTTGACAGATGCAACTATCTTTCGGGTTGCTAGGTCAGCAACGAGCAGGGGCTATTTTTTTATTTTTTAATTGACGGGTGCTCACCCCACCAAGGGCTGGTCTCAAACTCATGACCTCATGGTCAGAGTGATTTATTGCAGCAGGCTGCTCACCAGCCTGCGCCACAGCCCGGCCCTAGTGCACTTAACTTCTCATTCTTTCCTCTCCTAAACCAGCGATTCTCAACCTTTGGTGTGCCTGATGTTTTGGACTTCTTCCACAATTCCTAACAGATGGTAAACTGGCTGGGATTTCTGGAAGTTGAAGTCCAAAACACCTGGAAGATCAAAAGTTGAGAATCGCTGTCCTAAGATATTCTACCTTGTACCCCCTAGCCTAGACAATTATCCTCAAATATGGTGGAAGAGATCAGCTTTCGAAAGTTTTAGTAGAGGTCAGGATGGCCATATTTAGCTGCATGTGTGTAAATGATCACATTTTCTACTCTTTTCCTACATAGGCAAAGAGTTGGACTAGAACAGCGGTTCTCATTTTTTTGTTCCATCAGGTCTCTTGAAGTTGTGACCCTTGGTCATACTGGCTGATCAAGGATACAAAATATTGACTGCAAGCCAAGTTTTATAGATATACTACATAACTGACTACTTTAGAGAGTACAAGATTTGGATCCACTGACAGGCCTCGTAAGGCGGGAGTTCAGCCAGTATATCAGTCTGGGACTTGGAGAGCAAAGGATGGCCCTCAGATTTTTTATGTCCACCTTCATCAAAAAATAATTTCACAGCACCAATTGAGGATTCAAGTACTCCAATTTGAAAGAAACCCCAACTCAGTCTACTTTGAGCTTGAAAGCAGTCTTATTTTGTCTTGCAAAATTTCTCTCATCAGCTGTACTTGCTGAATTAGAGGACACCTGGGGTCATGTTCAGCTCTACAGTTCTATGATTCTATCTCCATTATTTAAAGATGATTATAGCCTTAATGCAGCAATTTAAGAAGCTCTGAGGATGGCTTAGATGCATCATTTTGAAATACGATAAATATTGATTCCACCATTTTTGCAATAGGGATCTAATTATCTTGGAGATATTTCAAAACTACAGACATTCATATTGTTAAGTAAAATCTATAACATTGCAATGATTTCCCAGAGTAAGAAAAGAACGGGAGAAGAAACCAGCAAGAACATATATAATAAACTCTGATTAGCAACAAAATGATCCAAGAGAAGGGAGAGAATGGGGCACTATCTTTCAAAAACTTCTTTCTGTAACATATATTTTTATTTTAAATCACACATAAGGAATTGTAATCTTTCCTTTAAGGTGTTTTTTTAACTGTTGCTTAGCTAAAAGCTGAAGTGGATGCTTCAGTTGGTTGTGATGAGTAGTGATGACTGGTAAATGTTTTATTTAGTGATGCTCCGATTCCAAGTGTTGATTCAGATTCTGAGACTTTCCTACTCAGATTTCAAAGGCTTTGTTCTCATTCCCCAATTTGAGTTAATGCACATAGATAGTTTTTGTCTTTGAGCTACTGAACACTGCCCACCTTTAGGATTTTGTATGAGAAAAACAGACGACCTTTTAGTTTTCCTTCGAGACAAAAAACGTTGTGTCTACTTCCAACCCATTTGTCCCTATCTGACTGTGATGGAAGCAATCCAAGTAGCAGTGGAGCAACAAGGCATTGTGGGATATTAAAGAAGGCTAGGCAGTGCCAACTGTTGCTATCAGATGTGTTAGGGGTAAATAGGAAGCATGGGACCAGTATAGGATCATCCATCACTCGAAAATGTCACACTTTGGCTTCTGGGAGAGATCATCCGTAGGCATGGGGAGGGATGTTATCAGTGTGCTGATGACACCCAAATATATTTCACCATGACTTCAAAAACAGAATAATGTGTCTCTTCTGAATGAATGATTGGATGAGATAATGGGCTGGATGAGGAAAACAAACTGAAACTGAATCCAGACAAAACAGAAGTGTTTGTCATCAAGGGTCCCAATCTGGGGATAGAGGTGTGTCAGCCAGTTCTGGATGGGGTCACATTCACCTGAAAGACTGTGTTAGCAGGTTGGAAGTACTCCTGGATCCGTCTCTCCAAATGTTAGTCCAGGTAGATGCAACGGTCAGGAGTGCTTACTATCAGCTTCAGCTGATCGGACTGACTTAATTGGCTATCGCAGCTATCCAGCCCAGAGAAAATGAAAAAGACTCAGGAGAGCAGGATTTTCCTCTGCTATTTTGTTAAAAAGGCAAAAGGTGTGCTGACAACTGGGGAAATATCTGCTACATCTGCTTTTTTAGAAGCCTTGAATTAAGCAGACCTTTGGATTTGACCTGTTTTTTCTTCCCCAGGTCACGGAACCTTGAGAAAAACTCAGTGAGCACTGGACGTGTGACTAGCCTCCTTCCCCACAGCTCCTCATTCACTATGTATATGCAAATATACGTATTTTGAAACCCAAAAGCATCTGAAATCCAAAGAACTTCTGACCCCAATATTTCAAATAAGGGAGACTCAACCTACATCTCTAATGGGGCCCCTCCTTTACTACTGAAGGAATACTAAGTGTTAATTGTGTCCTATGTAAATGTCATAGGGATCCAGTACCAATGTTGGGATTTTTACTTTATTTCTCTCCTCATTTCTACCTCCTTTCAGAAGAAAAGAAATAATCTACACTTGCAGAAAAATTCACCTGCTGTTTTTATATGATAAAAGAAGAATTAAATAAGACCAACTTTGTAGCCAATGGCATCCATTTTTAATATATTTGCAAGGACTAAATGTTTAAGAGGGATCTTCTACTAAGCAACTGGACTTTTGGCTTAGGGGACATAAATACGTTATACAAGTAGATCAAGTAATAAGAAAAAATGCATATCAATGTAATGGTGGATAGATAGGTATACATAGTAGTGATATGATAATGGGACTTGATATATTACTATAATTATATGGGTAATATTAGTATTTTCTGTTGTTGCTAAAAAAAATTAAAGGAAAAATAAATACAAGTTTTGTTTAAAAAGAAAGGTCTGTTGATTTTCCCATTGTTCAATTATTTGCTGTTGTCCAATCTACAAAAAAGCACTAAAATACTTTTAAATATGATGGGAAAATAAAAGGAATGAGAAATCATGAATGGCATGTACAGTTCATGCTCCCGAAAGACACATTTCTTTATTTTTCATGCCAGACCAATCTAATCCCTGTTCAACACATGCCAGTAGCTTTCCACTTATTTTTGGAATCAATCATATTTCTACTGCGTTGAAGTTCTTTTAAAAAATTGTTATTTTGCTACTCTTGCTGTTTTGCTGCTTTGAAAGGAATGCTAGGTTGTTGTTTTTTTCCTCTGGTTGCTGGAATTAGTGGCAACATATTTTAATGAGTTATTCTGAGAGCTCTAAGGGCACTTCTATACAGCCATATAACTCAGAATATCAAGGAAGATAATCCAAAATATATGCTTTGAACTGGATTATCTGAGTCCACACTGTCATATAATCCAGTTCAATGTGGATTGTATACGGCTGTTATTTTCCATAACAGACTCTCTAAATGACAAGGTTAAATCTCATATGTGTTTAGTCAGATGAAAGTCAGTAAATTCAAAAAGTAGAAGTGAACTCAATCCATTGTGATTGCATCCTGAAGTTGCCACCTTAAGCACATTGAGTCTCAATTAGTTCAATAAATCTCATGTGACTGCTGAATTGAGATCAATAGGTCCCTTGTGATTTGGTAAAGTATTGCATCCTAAAGCTGTTATTTTAAGCACATTTGCTGGGGAATAAGGGTAACACAAAACAGTAGGATGCATGTTTGACTCAGCATAGATGGCATTGCACTGCTTTCTGGACTCATAAGCCTGCCCTCCTCATTATTGTGTACTGTATAATCAGGGCCGGCCCCACTATTGAGGCCCCTGACGCCGCCGCCTCGGGCGCAGGCCCGGGGGGGCGCCGTCAGGCTGGGCGGGAGGCGGGGCACCGCCCTGACGGTGCCCCGCCTCCCGCCCAGTGCGCCCTGGCCCGTCTGGCCTTTCCTAGCTGGCCAGACTGCAGCGGAGGTCCCTGCAGGCCGCAATCGTGGCCTGCAGGGACCTCCGCTGCAGTCTGGCCTGCTACAAAAGGCCAGACGGGCGAGCGGGAGTAGCGTGGGAGGCGGGGCCAGCTCTGACGCCGCTCCCCCCCCCGCCCAGCGTGCCTTGGCCCTGCCTCCGACGCAGCGTGGGAGGCGGGGCCAAGGCACGCTGGGCGGGGGGGGGAGCGGCCTCAGAGCTGGCCCCGCCTCCCACGCTACCCCCACTCGCCCGTCTGGCCTTTTGTAGCAGGCCAGACTTCAGCGGAGGTTCCTCCAGGCCGCAATCGCGGCCTGGAGGAACCTCCGCTGAAGTCTGGCCTGCTACAAAAGGCCAGACGGGCGAGCGGGGGTAGCGTGGGAGGCGGGGCCAGCTCTGGCCCCGCACCCCACCCAGCGTGCCCTGGCCCCGCCTCCCACGTTGCGTGGGAGGCAGGGCCAAGGCATGCTGGGCGGGGGGGGGAGCGGCGTCAGAGCTGGCCCCGCCTCCCACGCTACCCCCGCTCGCCCGTCTGGCCATTTCTAGCAGGCCAGACTTCAGCGGAGGTTTCTCCAGGCCGCGATTGCGGCCTGGAGGAACCTCCGCTGAAGTCTGGCCTGCTACAAAAGGCCAGACGGGCGAGCGGGGGTAGCGTGGGAGGCGGGGCCAACTCTGGCCCCACCCCCCCGCCCAGCGTGCCCTGGCCCCGCCTCCCACGCTGCGTGGGAGGCGGGGCCAGGGCACGCTGGGCGGGGGCGGGGCCAACTCTGGCCCCGCCCCCCTCACTATTCGCCCTGGCCCCGCCTCCCACGCAGCGTGGGAGGCGGGGCCAGGGCACGCTGGGCGGGGCCATGGCGCCGGTGGCGGGGGCACTTTTCAGCACCCCCGCTTCACATCAAAAAATATCTCCGGCCGGCCCTGTGTATAATTAAAAGAGTTGAGTTTCATATGTCATGAATTATATCTTTTATATTTACCAGAGGTCTGGCAACTTCACCTATTTCTAAGGGCTGTGTTCCAACTCTGTTGTATTGAATTCCAGTTGTTAACATCAACAATAACAACTTACCAGGAGGTAAAACTGAGAAAAAGATAACATTGCATACAAAGATATAAATGCATAGCAAAAGGCAAAACACAATTAAGCTATCTCTAGAATGAAAACCATTTGAAACAAATCAGCTTTAAAGGCAAATAGGAAGAGGCAACAACATTGCACAGTATTATAAGACTTCATACACAACTTCTGAAAACATATTGGATGATAAAAGTCTTCACCCACTAACAGAAAGACAGCAAGAAGAGACTATTTCAGGATCTCTAGCCCTGGCAACTACTGAGAAGATCCTCTCCAGAATTTCCCCAAAATGTGCCTTATAGCCATGCTACTCAAAGGCGTGGTCCATAGACTGACACTTCTCTGTGAACTATCAGATGCTTCCAGGAGAGAAGGAAACATTTGTAGTCAAAGGACACAAATTTAGTGACATCTCCTGGCACATCGAAGGAAAGTAGTTCTCAGAGCCCCCTCCTCACACACACACACATCAGACAGCCCATGAAGCATGACTATAAATTACTGTAAAGGTCACTTCTAGTTCTGAGACCTATCCTAGATGCTAAACCATTATCTCCCATTCTAGCCAGGACAGCTTTTTGTATTTTTAGAGCTGAAATTGGCTGTGAACATATGGACATTTGGGAATGTGCTGTCTCTCAAATCAAATACATTTTGGATGACAATGCATAAAAGATTTTTCCCAGGCATCCATCTGTCATCATTTCATAACTAGTCTCTACAGTGATAAATATGTTAACACTGAGCTCCAAGATGTCATGATTGAAACTAGTCATCACAGCTTTATCTGCATCCCATTCTTTCTTTCGCTGGGTTCTTTCAACTTGTCTTTAACTAAACGGCTATTACCTTAACTTGTAACTCATTCTGGGTCACAATTCAGCAGCAGCCTAAGTGTAATTCATCTGCAATTCCAAGATGTTTATCTGATTTTGTTGATACTTTAGTTTCTTTGAATTTATATGCTACTGAGAGTCCAACTCTAATAAAAAATATGCTCCTTTCTCACAGCAGATTCTTGCCTTTATATCAGCATAAGGATTTCCAGGAAGGAACATTAAATATTACACTAATCTTTCACACCTGACAGGCTTTATTGGTTCCCTTGATGCATACATATTTATCATGTTTTATCTTGAATATACATCTAATTGAGTTGGTTTCACCTCATTTAATTGTTAAACACTCAATGCAACTTTGATTTAGTTGATTGTGTGAAAAGGGAATGCAAGGTGAAGGAATCCATCAGTACTATTTTATCTTATTACGTTATTATTATTACATTTAAGACTACTTGGTTTATTTTCACATGAGTCTTTATGGATTTCAATCCACTTTTTCAGATGCACTGATAGAGTAAATATCAAAACCACAGGAATGTAGCAGCCACATGGCTATAAAAATAGGCTCAGAACATAGTGGAACAGAGAAAGTGTAAACTGTAACCTGAGATATAAATCTTCAAAACTTTGTGTAAGATGATACATATCTGTCAAGTCAGTGTATAATGCCGAAAAGCAAAAGCAATAGTTCTGTTTATCCTCAGTCAATTTTCTCCAAGTAACTGTATGATTTGCCTCCATGGAATAACTTTTGCATCTGAACTAAGAATGAGCACATTAACTCTCTGTTTTGAATTAATTTGAATTCATTCCTTCCTACTAATGGGGAAAATTGAGCATTTTGCTAAGATATTATTAAATCAATGCACAAAACAAAATTGGGTTGTTATGAATTTTCCGGGCTGTATGGCCATGTTCCAGAAGCATTCTCTCCTGATGCTTTGCCCACATTTATGGCAGACAACCTCTGAGGATGCCTGCCATAGATATGAGTTGAAACATCAGGAGAGAATGCTTCTGGAACATGACCATACAGCCCAGAAAACTCACAACAACCCAGTAATTCTGGCCACGAAAGCCTTCGACAAAACAAAATTCTCAAATTTGATAGACACTGCCCAGAAAAGACTCGATTGCAGTTATATTCTGTTTTGCTATTAAAGATGATGAATGTGTCAACAGAAGGAGATGTCGAGAGTCAATCTAGCATTATGAACATGGATGAGTTTACAAGGATCTAAATCCAGACTCAGAAAAGCTAAGCCCTCAAATCCTCTCCATAAATCTATCCATATTGCTTCCTCCCATGTTCACATTGTTTAAATCTCAAGTTCCTTCTGTTTCGTCTATAAAGAAATTGGAAGATTTTGACTGGTACTTTAAAAAGTTGAAATGAATTAAATGTTCAACTGTTTCCTCTCAGAGTTGAACGTGTTGATGAGTTAACAGTGGTGTTGTTAACCTTAAAATAATCCGTCTACATACAGTAACCACTTAATTTTACAAGTAAACAGGTGAGCATTCAATGTGAAATGGAATAATGGTAGAAATAATTGCTTAGTATGAAGCAATATAGTTAGATACAATAAAAAGAGGGGTATAGAATCCACAACCATAGGTACAAGCTGATATCAAAACTCCAAAAGGCACACTATACAAAATTGTATAAAGTAGTATATTGGACCCAGAGGTGAAGGGTTCATCTAGTTCAGCATTCTGAGTTCAGCATGATCAATCAGATAGCCTTAGAGACTCATAAAAGCAGAACAATGAAAACACAATGTACATAGTATCCGCTGACAAACAGTATCTGAAGAACAATTGATTTTGGATAAATCAAGCAGGTGAGCTAAATTTAACGCCATAGCAAAAACACTGAAATTCTTCCCCAACAAAGCAACCAAGAAAGAAAACAACAGCAAGTCAGTCTTATTATCATATCTTCAGAAGCACCTGTATGAAGCTATTTCTGTGATCACTCAGAACCTTCATGTGAGTTGAGTCTGCTGTGTTTCTCTACAGAATGGGATTACGTCCACAATACCTTGTATACATCCAGTTGGCATCAGAGTAAGAAATTCTTAATTGATCGCAGAAAGATTCCTTGATCTGTCCATCTTCCACAAATGAACTCTCTTCCCTACTAGAAGAACAGGCTGTGTCTGTTCAATCACAGAGCATTGCTTTTTTCCATATGTAATAGGCGAATATATATATACATGGAATCTATAGTGAAACAAGGAGGAGCCTGGGCATTCTACAGGAAATCTAGAAATACACTATAATAAATTGTTTCCTGCTTTCAGAAACAGTTATAGAGGTCTGGCAAGAGGCATTTCTAATGCCTCAAAAAGAAAAAAAAGAATTGCTTAAGCTAAAGATTGTATGAAGAATTCCAGTCTTGGCCTCTACCATACCTGGATGATCTGAACTCACACAATCTAAGTGAACAGTGTTTAAAACTAGTTCTAATTTTCACAATGTGGTTTCTTCTAAGCGATGTTCTTAAGTAGAGTCCAGTCATTGATCTCTAGAATGTCTGTATAAATAGGTAGACAGAAAAATACACAAATGCAGTGGTGACAGCATACTGCCCTGAGTACATGTATCTATATGCATATGTATGCCATGAACAGAATATCATTTCGCAGCCTACAACTATTGATTTATGGCTTGGTATATAAAGGACTGAATGATAATTATGCTTTTCTACAAGGCCCTATCGGCTAGGGGATGATACACTGCAGGATTTGTGCAGTTTGAGACTACTTTAAGTACCGTGGCTCAATGCTGTGGAATCATGGGTAGTTTGGTGAGGCACCAGCATTCTTTGGCAGAGAAGGCTAAAGACTGTGTAACACAACAACTGCCATGATTCCATGGCATGGAACTAATGCAGTTAAAGTGGTCTCAAACTGCATTAATTCTACAATGTAGATGAACTCTAGGACTTTGATTACCATCTCAGCTTTTAGATCCAAAAACATAGGAACACAGCAGGGTAAATGGGACCGGGCTGTGGCGCAGGCTGTTGAGCAGCTGCAATAAATTACTCTGACCATGCGGTCATGAGTTCAAGGCCAGCCCGTGGCGGGGTGAGCACCCATCAATTAAAAATAAAAAATAGCCCCTGCTCGTTGCTGACCTAGCAACCCGAAAGATAGTTGCATCTATCAAGTAGGAAATAAGGTACCACTTATAAAAGTGGGAGGCAAGTTTAACTAATTTACGACTTGGAATGAGGAAGTGAGGAAGTGTCATCAGAGTGGATGATGAAGCAGCTGCTCCCCCTGTGGCCAGAATCGAACATCCCCTCAGGAGAAGGTTAAATTGCCTCTGCGTCTGTCTGTCTCGGCCTCTGTTTGATGTGTTTATGGGCATTGAATGTTTGCCCTATGTGTGTGTAATGTGATCCACCCTGAGTCCCCTTCGGGGTGAGAAGGGCGGAATATAAATACTGTAAATAAATAAAATAAATAAATAAATGGAGACATTTGTAGGCAGTAAATGGCAGGCAAAGAAGGCAGCAGTATGAGCTCATGAAAGAATTGTTAATTAGTGAAAGTAATGGGGTTACATTGTTCATACAGTATATCTCAAAACATCAAGACATATCATTAAAAAACTTTTAAGTACTCCTTAAATGAAATATGTGTTACAATATACAACGTTGATTTAAAACATAATGGGGAAAAGCAATTTCAAATCACCACCTATTTAGCAATAACCCCATTACATATTTTCAATCAGTGCTTTGAATCCAATATAAATGTAGAATTATTTCGTTTTTGACATTTTACAGATAGGAACAGGTAACTTGAATAAATGAAATAAAACCTTATTGTAACCGATTTTTTAAAATGTATATTTGCAGATCCTGTTATAAAATGGGAACATACCAGAATGAAAATATAAAAAAATACAACACCCCTTATCAAAAGAAAAAAAACAGTTGCAATTCTGGTGAGAGATTACAATGAAAGAACAAAGAGTTATTGGCTCTCTAAGCCAACCACAACTTTTAAATGTCTCCATGAGGCGGTTTTTTTCATGTGAGAAACTATTAAGTGCAGTACTTCACCAAATAGATTGGGTCATTTTTCCCTCACAACAGTGCAAAGTCAAGCGTTCTTTCCAGATATTAACTCAGATACCACAGAGAGAAACATCCCTCAATCTTTGTGCTGAACCAGAGCCCATTAATAGCAGTAACAACATCCACAAGGAGCCATTAAAGTAGCTATCACTTGAAAATAGTCTTTGTACAGCGTAACTGAGTGTGATGTTTGTATGGTCCTGGGACATATGGCCTTGTTCTTGGTTGGAATGCCATAAGAATTTTATTCAGTCCATTTGAAAAAAATAAGAATGTACCAAAATGCATATGGAAAGAACTCGAGTTTCTTTTTAAAAAAGCAAATCCAGGAGGAAATAATATTTGATATTTTAAGCAGGAGGCTTTCAGGGCTTATCCTGTCCAATTTACAGCTCCACTGGAGAACCCTAGAACATTATCTTGGCTGCTATTTTTAGTGTGTTGTTAGGTGCTTGTGTGTGTTGGGAGCCTACTAATAGTTTGTAATAGCCCTGCAAATTGGTTTTCACCTGTAAAATGAGGCTTTGTTTGTCAAGGCCTTTGGAGGGCCAGCAGGATAGGCCACAAATAGTCCATGGTGCTTCTCAGTCTAGCTTCAAATCCTTATTTAGCCCTGTCTCTGGTGCTGAATTAGAGATCGGCTTTTCTTTCTTTCCTTATTGACTTTTCATCCTTAATAGCTACATGGTAAGGTCCTCTCCATGTTAGAATCCTATTGAAATTCAACAGTCCATGAGGATGAGAATTTCATTCAGTCCATTTTTTGGATAGAAGTGGATGAAAATTATTCAAAAATGGAACTGTAAAAATAAAGAAACCCTGAAATCATAAGAAAGAAATGTGACCACCTCATTCATCACACTGCTTTTGACGTCTGTCAAGTTTTTGTTTTAATGAGCAAAAATATTTTAGAATGTGGAAATCAGTTCTGCTCTGTAAAGGATTAATTATAATAGCCTCTCCAACTTTAATTTGTTTGGACCAAATGCTGGGAATATGTGGTTCTCCAGAAGCTGTTGCAGCCTAACTTCTATCAGCCCTAAGCAGCAGAAAGATAGGTATTGATATCTAATACAGTGGTATCACTAAGAGAGTAGGAAGACTAGACATACAAAAATAGAACTCTATACTAATTTACTTTTCAAACTATCTAATGTGCATACCCTTATCAAAGATGTCATTATTATCCGATTACAATAATGATTGGAATTATGTGGATTTATCTGCATGAATTTTAAGTGCATGCCATTATTTTCGTTGCTGCTGTTTTCTTATAGTCATTATTTTTATGAACTTTTCTGGTATTTTCATGACAGAATTGTGATATGGTCTGGTATGGAAGAGGTTTATGAGTTATGGCACTGATTTAGACCAACCACGGAGATATCACTGATCCAACAACATGAAGGGATCTGATCTCCTCTTTCCTACAGTCTGACCTATTATAAAGATTCAGTGAACCTTCAGTGAGAAATTAGGGAAAAGTAGTGTTTAGTCATCGTGAAACATGAATACCTAGGAATTTGTTTCATCTGTGACACTGTGAGATCATTTTTGAGAAGCCAGCAGTAGCTGGAACAAAGAGGGTAACCTTTATGAGAAGGTGAAAGTACAGAGTGTATTCCTAGTGTTGCCTGAAAAATTATCAGATCTGGTCATCTCCCAAAATATATTTTTATCAGTGCTTCTGCCTTTAGCTCATAAAATATGAATACTAATCTTAAAGAAAAAGGAAACTGCCATTTTTCTCGCTGCTGCTATTCCCTTCTAGTTCTTTTATGCTTCCCATGAAAGATGATCCCATAAACCTACAAGAAGGACCGGTAACAAAATGTTACTCTGAGTTGAATGCTGCTGTTCATATTCCAGCCATTTATCCACACTTTCCCCATGATACTTTCATTCCTTCTCCAATCTGATTCATCATTCTCCCTGTCAACAATTTGTTAGTGTTTCTCAGCTACTGAGAATTCTCACTACTTAGAGTATAATAGAATTTTGCTCCTTTAGGGGTTGGTTTTAGAAGTTTTAAATTACAGCCCCCAGAAGCCCCCAGTCAATGTGCCTACTAATCAGACTGATGGAAAATTCAGGGGCCATCTCCTCCTGGCTGTCATCACCATCATTTTCCTACCATTCAAAAAGGCCAGAAAAGGCACTGAGAGAGCAATGGAAACTTTTGTTTCTTTGAAGTTTTCCTAGGACAAGCTACACTTTCGCTTTTTGCCACTCAGAAAAGGGTAGAGTTTCTTTTTTGATAAGAATTATGATATAGCACTTACATTGGCTAAAATTTTGTGACTTATACATGAACATATATACTAACAAGCTTTTCAACCCTTTTAAATTCTGGATGATTTTGGCTGACGATGTCTAGGACTGAACCTGGAGCAGAATATGTGTTCCATGGCTGATCTATGGCCCCCTCCACAGTCTTGCAATGTTTTTGTATTTAAAATCTTGGGCTTGCCTTTGGGGTACTTCTTATCAAAACTGCAGGTTGTGTCATGTCTACAGAGCCAATATAAAGTGGATTCACCACTCAGCTGCTGTGGGTAGCCCATACAATGCATAGCTGGATTTGCAGCAGAAGTGCTGCATCCTGCTGTTAATTCAATAATTCTACAGTTTCAGAGGTGCAGACAGCTAAATTGGGATGAACCCAACTTGGTTCACTGTCTACACAACCAGTGGATCCACTTGTGTCACTACTGGCAAGCTGTTCTCTCCCAGAAGCTTGCTGGTGATGTTGCTTTCATGCTGATGTCATTTCTGGGCTCCAGGAATGCTCCCCAGCTGCATCAGAGAAGCTCTGTATTTACTCAGCATACAATCATAGAGTTGGAAGAGACCTCAAGGACCATCCAGCCCAACCCCCTACCATGCAGGAAGACCCAATCAAAGCACCCCAAAAGATGATCATCCAGCCTCTGCTTAAAAACCCCCAGAGATGGAAACTCCACCAGAATCCAAGGCAGCATTTTCCACAATCAAACAGCAATTACCATCAATAAGTTCTTTATAATCATTAAGTGGAATCTTTTTCCCCCTACAATTTGAATCCATTTGCTCTGTGTCCTAGTCTCCAAAACAGCAGAAAACAAACTTACCCTTCCTCAATGTGACATCCTTTCAAATATCTAAACATGGCTATTGTGACCCCTCTCAGTCTTCTTTTCTCCAAGTTAAACATATGTAACTCCCTAAGCTGCTACTCATAAGGCTTGGCTTCCAAACTTTAAATCATTTTGATTTGGTCGCCCTTCTCTGGACATATTCCAGGTTGTCAATATCTTTATTGAATTGTGGTGCCCAGAACTGGCCACAGTATTCCAGGTGAGGTCTGACCAAAGCAGAATAGAGTACTACTATTACTTCTCTTGACCTACACACTATTACTTCCCTCAACCTATACTCCTCTTGGTATAGGTGTAGATCAGGCAAGGGCAAACTTCTGCCCTCCAGGTGTTTTGGATTTCAAATCCTATAACTCCTAACAGCTGGTAGGCTGTGAAAAATTGTGGGAGTTGGAGTCCAAAACACCTGAAGGGCTGAGTTTTTCCCATGCTTAGATGCAGCAAAACAATCCCAAACTTGGAGTGTTCTTTCTGAGTCTTAACCCATATGTACTTTGAAGTTTCAGTTGTTTCTTTTCTCAGTGTTCAGGACATATTTCCATTTGTATTTTTCTGTTTCTGATCTGTTAGAAGGGCTACATCTTGTATCCAAAACAAAATGAACTATTTCTGTGACAGCTAAGATGTCCCATGAGAACATATGGGCATGGTTAGCTCTCTGCGTCATCCTCTTTGGTCCTCACTCCCACCATCCGCAGATAATTAAGACTATCAATAGCAGTGGCAAGGGATCTTGGGGGAGGAGGGAGTCCTGGATCTAATTCAGCCATCTTGACAAGATTAAAGACCATATATATCTTTTTCTCCACTTCATTAATGACAAAGGGGCAGGGAGTAGTTTGAAAGTCTGTAAGGGAAAAAAAGATATTCCTTAGCATTAGCAAATAACCCGAGAATGTGATAGTGTTAATTTTTAGGAAAACATGCCATTGTAACAAGAAACGCCAGATCATTTTTCTTTAAAAAGTGTAATTATTGTTAAATTATTTACTGAGGGGACTTTTGAAAGCCCAGGAAGCAATTGTCAAGTGGTATATTTACACTGTAGAATTAATGCAGCTTGGCACCACTTTAACGGCTATGACGTAATGAAATCATGGGAGTTGTAGTTTTACAAGATCTTTAGCCTTCTCTGCCAAAGAGTACAGGTGTCTAAAAACCCCTAGATTCCATTGCATTTAGCTATTGCAGTAAAAGTGGTGTCAAACTGCATTAATTCTATAGTGTAGATGCACCCACAGAGTGACAAAGCTCTCCATTTCACTTTTCTTCAGATCATATTTTTGAAAAGTCAAATTCTTTCTGTGTATTACATTTGCAGATTTGGTTAAGTTCTTCATGAACAGAACAACATTATCTCATGTCCCTGAATTTCGTAGCTGCACATTCTAGATAAAGTTGTCATCCTGATAAATCCACTCTAGAAATGACATTCAAAAAAGCACAGAGGCACGTGTGAGTGACATTGCACATGTGCATGACACCGGTAGGAGTTCAGCACAAAGTTTAAGATCACCTGCTTTTTGGGAGCCAAAACGATCCGCCCCAGTTGTCTCACACGTAATGGATTAAACACACTCATCTCAGAATGCTAAATTACAAAAATGAATGCACTGTCATTGATTGTTGGAAGGGGGACATTAATTCATTGCTCTTAACATGGTGGGTGTAAATTTAATGTGTTGCATTCATCATTGATTTGGGGTTTTAAAAAAAGAAGTGATGGCATTTACACATAATAGCTTGTATGATTGTCCTTGTTTTCCTGTAGACGGCTATGTTCTTGGCTCCTTTATTCTTGGCTCCTTCAAAGTACTTTTTTGTAACTTTTTTTATTTTGACTTCCCCAGTCTGACATTTTTCAGATGTGAAGGTCTTACAATGCAATCGATGGCAGGACCTGGTGGAATTTATAGCACAACACATTTGGAAATGGAAGTATTATGGAAGGATTTGAGTGCTGCTGTTAGTCAAGCCTTGTTGGGGATAGAAGAAATTAAATTAGCCCTTAACTACTTAAACATGACTAGTTATTTACAAGCTCTGGGTAAATCCAGTGTTACAGGAGTTTGTTTCCACTGCATAGTGGATACTGTTATTTCTCCCCACTGGAACTCCAGTACAGAGCCTTTAAATATGCTATGAAAAGTCTCTGAATATTTCAGAGCAGATTAAAGTGGCACATGTAGACGTTCTGTATATATTTCAGATTTCAATATTAATGTCAAAAATACGTAGTATGATTTTACATAGTATTTGTGCTAAATTAGAACAGTAAAGACAAATATCACAAGTAAAATTAACATTAGTGGGGCCCCTGGTGGTACAGTGTGTTAAAGCACTGAGCTACTGAACTTGTGGACCAAAAGGTCCCAGGTTCAAATCCCGGGAGCGGAATGAGCGCCCGCTGTTAGCCCTAGCTCCTGCCAACCTAGCAGTTCGAAAACATGCAAATGTGAGTAGATCAATAGGTACCGCTCTGACGGGAAGGTAACAGCGCTCCATGCAGTCATGCTGGCCACATGACCTTGGAGGTGTCTATGGACAATGCCGGCTCTTCGGCTTAGAAATGGAGATGAGCACCAACCCCCAGAGTCTGTCACGACTGGACTTAATGTCAGGGGAAATCCTTTTACCTAAAATTAACATTAAATATTAAATAACAAAAAAATAAGTTGTAAACACTAAACTAATCTGGGAATCTGCTATTATAACATATCCAATGAAGTGGTTTAAAACTAGTATAAAAAATTAGGACTAATTCCAAAAGCGTGTTTAAGAACTGGTCCACGAGTCCAGAAGAGCCTTGACTCCCAGTGTGACCATCATCCCACTTTCTTTGCTACACTAGACAATAGGGAGTTTAATCTGCCAACAATGGCTACTCTTCTGAAAGTAAAACATCTTTGGATAAAATTCACTGATCCTGAAGTTATCAAGGAAACCATCAGGATTGGATGGCTTGGTTTCAAGCCATCCCAGATTCAGTCTCCAGCAGTGCCACCTCGCTGGTGATGGGGAGTTCCTCTCCCTGAGAGACCCTAGAATAACTGCTAAAGTCACTAATGAGTTGAACCGACTCATGTAAAAGGCAACTAGCTTCCTATGGCTTTGCTTGCCAATTGCCATACCCTCTCAGCTTTGCAGAGTTAAACCAAACTGTTAAAGATCGCCTCAGAAAATCCCAGACAAATCCAAGCTACAAGTAGCCCTCAGGTCACACCAAATATACATTTTAATTCACGGGGACTCCAAAGTGGCAACCACAACTATAAATGACTTGAAAATATGTTAAAGGTGGTTCAGGTCACATCTGCGATAGTGTTTCTGCTAGACATCCTTCTTAAGATTTCAGGGATTTGTTAGAGTAGAGATAAGCAAGGTTTTCTGTCCACCTGTCTCTTGAAACAATTTCTTTGTATCTAAAAATGGCCAGCCATTGGACCTTAGAAACATCTGTGGGACACTTTGGCCATTTCCCTGAGACCTATGATAGAGGTTCTAGACAATATAAGACTTTGTACATGTCTAGTAGAGCCATAAATGTATTTGCAGCCAATTGAGATAAACCAGAATAAGTTGTTCACTTTTAAAATTTACAATTAATCTATCTGTTGCATTCTGCACTAGCATTATTTTCTGAATCATCTTCAAAAGCACTGAAGGTGTACTGTACATATTTAAGGTAAAGGTCACCAAATAGCATAGACCACTCTAGTTATCTCTGTCCAGACAGTCATGTGACTAGGCCATCAATCAAAGGCACTTGACGTCACTGAGGTCACCTGTACCTCAAATGACAGAACTGGATGCAGAGGAATTCTCATATGAATCCATTCTTCAGGGGAATGCAACCTATCCAGAACTGGCTGAACACCATTTCTCTGGTGAGAAGAAGCATCAATAAACTGAGGCTCAACTTTGATCCAGTCAATCATCATAGGCATGCATTGATTAAATGCATTCATACTGGGCTAAATTAAGATGAAAATGAGAAGCAGAACTGTCAAGCAACATGTAGGTGACAACATTGTTGGACTATATGAACCACTGCTGTGCTCTAGCAGGCTCTCCAGATGTTCTAAAGTAGATGAAGCTGTGGGGAACATTGAGAAAAGCAACTGTGGCAGGACCCCAAGGGTCTATTTAACTATGTTGTCGAAGGCTTTCATGGCTGGGATCAAAGGGCTGTTGTATGTTTTCCGGGCTGTATGGCCATGTTCCAGAAGTATTCTCTCCTGATGTTTTGCCCACATCTATGGCAGGCATCCTCAGAGGTTGTGAAGTACCTCACAACCTCTGAGGATGCCTGCCATAGATGTGGGCGAAATGTCAGGAGATAATACTTCTGGAACATGGCCATACAGCCCGGAAAACATACAACAACCCTGTCTCTTTGACTGCTGTTCTCAATGCACTCCAGAACAGCACTGAAAACATCATTTCCTAGCATTCCAATCAGCAGTACCTTGGCACCTCTTGGTTTGGGCATTGCCTTGCTGAAAAGGTATTATAATATTGTTGCTATAGTTATAATGATGAAGAAGAGAAGGAGAAGGATGTTTATTTATACCTCCCTTTTCTCTCCACAAAGGATACTCAAAGGTAGATTTTAGGGGAAATAACATTGCCAGATAGGCAATGGAACTTCCTTGTCTGATGATGCAACATCTTAGTCATTATGTGTTACTGTTAGTTCTTTCTTATTTATGATTTAAATAAATGTTTATTTAGTATGTAGATGTTGAAGTAAGCTTGTTTTTTGCTGCTTCAGAAGATAAGATACAAAACTAATAATTTCAGATTACCAGAAAGGAAATTCTGACAAAATCTCAGGGAGAATTTCCTGACAGTAAGAGCCATTCAAGAGTAGTACAGATTTTTCTATAATGCGGTGGAGTCTCAGAGATTACTTCTTTTATTGTAAGCTGCCCTGAGTCCCCTATGGGTGAGAAGGGCGGAATATAAGTATTGTAATAAACAAACAAACAAACAAACAAATAAATAAATAAATGGGACCTCTAGAGATGTCACAAGTGCTTCAGCAGTGGTTTCATTAACTAGCAAAGGACTGGACTGATGACATTTTGTGTTCTTTTTAACTCTATGATTCTAATTATCATTTTAACTGTTTTGTCATTTTTAAAATTATTTTTACCCATTGGTTTAAATGCTTCTGGTTTTGCTGTAAACGGCTTAGTTTGACAGTGGAATATGCTGCCTAGGTGTGTAATGGAGTCTCCATCCCTAGAGATTTCTGAACAAGGCCAGGTGGCCATCAGTCAAGGGTGCTTTGATTGTATATTCCTGCATGTCAATAGTTTAGACTGAATGACTCTTTGGTCTGTTCCAGCTCTGTAGTCCTATGTGTTTTTCCCAAGTGAAAAATGATTTCAAGTATTCTTGGATATAATAATAAAACAGTATCAATAAAATATCTGGCTAATCAAAGAGAGTGAAAGCTCAGCATAACTCAGAGAACAAAGGATCAAAATGTTTTCAGAATCATATTCAGACTAATCAGCCTGTCTCTACATTTTACAGTGACAACATCTTCTTTCCTTGTTCATTAGCCATGGATATCATCATTCTAATTACAAATCCACACAAATGAACCGCTAACTTCAAACAGAGGCTACTGTTTGGATTAGACTTCCATTATTGATTTCTCTGGATGAGCATCTATTTGGATTATCCGGAAATGAAGCACACACATTGTAAAGGACTCAGTACAGACAAGAGCCAGGAATTTGGGAACTGGCAAGTTTTCTTTGCTGAACTCACTGGCCAGGAAGCTGAGTCCATAATAGTGCCAGGATCACTTCCCAGAAGCTTTTCTTTTTAGACCTGTGGATTCTATCAAGGCCCATCACAGTCAACAAAATGACTCTGGATGCCAGCTTTCTTCAGGGATCTACTTGAAAGGATAATGTGCTCCTCTAAAAGCAGTGAGTCATCTCCTTCTTGTGCAGTCAGCTAAAATACAGAAGTGTATTCTTAAGCCTCCTTTACAAGAGCCATTAGCTGATATTTACTTAGATGTACATCCTTCCTTTTTTTCAGAACCCATAGGACCTATAGCAAATGGACAGCATGTCTTTCTTTCATGGAGTTCAGTGCACATCAGGACACATTTCTTTTATTTCATATTCTATCGTATTGACGTAATTGCATAATGGCAATAAAAATATTTTCTCTTGCAAGGAGATTCATGTATTTAGAAAAATAAATCTACATGATTTAAATAAATCCTTTTTCTCACATTGTCCACCTGACCAAAGGTATCTGGTTAGAGATAAGGGACAGCAATAAATAGTCAATAATCTGAAGAATTTCGTTTAAGACAGCCAAAAGGAGATAGTGCAGATATTTGTCTGAAAAACACAACACATAGCAAAAAAAAAAAAAAAAAAAAGGTCATTGGTATATACGTGTACAAATGGGAACACAAGGTCTTCTTTCAGAACAGAGGAGTGAAAATAATCACATCATTACTCCTTTTCAGTTTCAATTGCCCTAATGAACGTTTGCTCATTTAGCTTATCTGGTTTTGTTTTCCTGGCTCAAAGAAGAATGAATCAGGCTAAATAATGTCATTGTCAATGTAGAAGACTAAAAGAGCCAAGTTCAAGTGCAATGGGTTTTTTTCACACGTACGTATTCTCTACATAGAAGTCTGCAAGTCATTGCTTTCCATTTGCACTCAATGGAGAAAGCTTTTAAAATATGTTCAGGTCTTGATGAAGGAGTTAGATGTCTCCTGAAAAGCTAGACAGCCATTTCCCATAACAATAATCTATGAGAGAAATCAGAGTTGAGTTCTCCCCATATCTTCTCCAAATCTTTGCTATCTGATGTTGCCCTTAAATAAAGGTAGCGCTATCTGATTTATTAGAGTTACCTATATGTTGCTTTATCTTCAACAATTCATTCAAAGGATGTACTCTAGTTTGAACTAGCTGAAAGGATTCATGCCATTCAGTGCTACTACCAAAACAAATTGATAAATAACTAAATTTTACATCCAGCCAATAGGGCCCAAATGGTCCTTAGAGAAGTTTTATTTTTAAAAATATAAAGAGACTGTCAGCAGCATAACATCATTTTTCAAAATTCAGAAACACTGGCAACTTTTCTTTTTAAAAATTGGGGTATAAATAAAATAACAAAATGGAATGGAAACAAAATCTATATTTCTTTCCCCAAAAAAATCCAGATAAAGTCAATGAATAGATCGAAATCAATGTATTTATTCATTGATATTTTTAAAATGATGTGCAATGGTATTTCATATTTCACTGTTGTAATACTCCTCACATGCCAATGTATTTAATATTTCATTAACCAACATAAGGGGGGAAAGGAGCACAATGTGACCTTTTATAGCCAGTGACCTGAAAGGGCTCATCCAGACATGGAATTACTCTGCACTATGCACAGGTGAGCAAACTGTGTCCATATTTAGCTCTCAGGAGGTTTCTGTTTTGCCTTCATAGGTATCCTACATGCCACTTTTTCAAAGAGAGGTTTTTTTTCATGGATGGACAAATTCTCCCTGAATGCCGTCCTCTATGTGACTGTTTGATGGAATGAGGCAAGCATGACTGTCTTGTATGAAAATTAAAATTTACTCCCATCTGCTCTATGGCAATCTCTATTTTGTTAAAAAAAATCCATTAAGAAAAAACAGAATAATCTTTAGCTCAAGGTCAGAGAAAGTCATTGCTTGAAAAAGGTAATTAATTCTTCCTGTTACAATGACCAAAAACAGATATGAACAGGTGTAGACTTCCAGCTCCATATGTCACTAACAGAATACCAGCCATGCTCTTTGGTAGCTTCATTTGAATATGCTGTCTTGAAAGTACATCTGTGACTACCTCTATGCATAATGCCATCAAGAACATCTCTCAGAAAGCAGCTAGCATTTGGATACTAAAGTGTCTGTTCTATGAGGGAACGTAGAGAAAAAGAATAGTGTCAAATGGCAACAGCAAAAGTGACATATATAATCACTTGGAAGGCCTGTGGGATGAGGTGCTATGGGATGATGAAAGAAAAATTGGGATGGTTGCATAATAGCAACATTATAGGTGGAGGAGGAAGAAAAGGTAATCACAATGGTTATTTTTAATGAATAGAGAGAAGGATAAACCCTGTCCATGGAATAAGAATGTCCATGAAATTGTCAAGGAGGCTCAGAAGGTGGCAGCAACAGTTCAAGAAAGGATGGAAGTGCTGAAATCATGACCAAGGAGCCCAGTAGTGACTGGGATTCCAGACTTCGAAGTTGAGGAATCTGTGGGACCACCAAAAAAAGAAATGAGGGGCAATCAAGCTCAAGATAGTGGAGATCACAGAACCGGGGGAGAGGGAGGGCAGAGGATCCTGAGCCTAAAGTCCATAAACCCAGACCAACTGTCAATGCTTCTAAGCCCAGTTTCAGCACTAGGATATCAACCTTCTTAGAGATCTCCACAACCTATTAAGCTGCTGCACCAAACACCAGCACTTTGCCTGGCATGAGCTCTTGGAAAAACAGAGTCATACTAGCATTACATAACTTCACTGCAGATACTATATTATGCTCAAGCAATGTAGGATCTCAGCCATACTCTGTTGCCTTGAGGTCCATTGCTGTCATTAGCTGATGACATCAGATCACTATTCAGTTGTTTACAATAACCCAACTGTTGCCTGGGCTTTTGTGCATTGCTAGTGTTGGTAGGCAGAAGGTAATCTTGATCAAGCATCCTGAAACTGTGGTCCTCCAGCTGTTTGGTCCTCCAACTCTCAGAAGCCCTAGCCAGCTTGTTCAATGGTCAGGAATTCTGGGAGTTGGTGGCCCAAACGGCTAAAGGACCACAGTTTCAGGATGTCTGATCTTGACAGAGATTTTTAGCGATAGGAGCATAAGGAGATGTAAAAAAAGAGGAGAAGATGTATTCGCATGTGCAGGCAGAGCACAGAAAAGGTGTTTTGGACTATAAACTCCATAATCCCCCACCTATATGACTGATAGCTATGCTGGCTAGAGAACTTTGGAAGCTATGAAATCTTCATATTATTGAGAAAGCCAGCATCTAATTTGCTGCTAACTAAATTCTTTTTGTGTGTATGGATATTTGGAACTGGTCAAACCCTTTTTCATGGTTTGTTTATTTAATTCACTTTAAAACAAAGATGAACATGTATCAATGCTCCAAATGTCAATTGATTGCATTTCTCATTATTCTTCACCTTTGGCTACATTGGCTAGAATCACTGGACATTGTATGCCAATATTTTCCTGAGTCAGCATCAAAAATGGCATTCTCCTGCAGTTCATGAAAAGGACTTTGTGAAAAAAGTAGGACTTCCTTAGTCATGCAAACTATTTCTATCTCCCACAGTTGAATATTTGTGGCTGTAATATCATAACAGATCATAGCCTGTTCAGGAAAACTACAAACAGACTGGACAGCTAAGCTGTACATTGACTAAACAAACTGTCATAAAGTGTGAGGTTTTGAATCAGTCATGTTCTCCAGTCTTCGGTTTCAGTTCAAGAATGACGACATCTTCCTTTTCTTTTGCTTTTTCTACCAGTCTTTTCCTATCTAGTCTACAACCACCAAATTTGTTCATAGACTTATTCTTCACTGTATATTCATAGAATGGGCTTTTCCATTGTTGCTCTATGTTCAGAAGAGAATGAACTTTCTGTTGTTGTGTGCCTTCAAATCATTATTTTCTTTCATTCCAGAGATTATAATATGAATCAGTGGAATCACATCACAAGACAAGGGACTCCACCTCACCATCAGGAAGAATTTTGAAGTGTAAATGCTGTTTGACAATGGAGTAAACAGTTTAAGAGGACGGTGTACATTTTTTCTTTGGAGATCTTAAAACAGAGGTTGAATGGTCATTGTTGGGGAATAATGTAGTTGTGTACTCCAAGGAGATGGCCTTGCAAAGCTATTCCAACTACATGATTTCATAGACTCATACTATTATTACAATAATCTGGATGGAGAAGTCTGCTCCTTTCACTTTTCCTATATTCAGTGTGTTTAATCACCCATCACAAATGTTGATAAACTCTTACCACTGAAACAACCTGGAAGTCTCAGCCATCAATGGGGATGGAGGTGAGCATACCTATGAATGCCCCTATATCACCTTATCAGTTCATAGACAATATTGCAGTCAGAAAAATCATGTGAGTTTTTACTTTACTTTCCTGTGGATCAACACCGGATCAAGCCACTCATCTTTGGGAAGGTTTTTTATATATATATAAAAAAATAGATAGATGTAGTTAGAATGAGAATGAGATCTAGAGATGAAATGTGATTTTGCAAACTAAATCATTGGTTTACTTTGATAAATGGTATATTTAATTCGAATCTGATATAGATACAGGGAAGTAACACCACACATTTTTATTTGTTGCATTTTTTCTATATTTTGCTTATTTTTTATTTCTGCCTTTGTTGCTTGTTTATAAAACTATTGTCCTTCCAACCCTGTTATATGCCTGCGAAACGTGGACTGTCTATATACATCACACTCAATGTCCATCAGCATTGGCTCCAAAAAAATCCTGCAAATCTCTTGGGAAGACAGGCGGACAAAGGTCAGCATGCTGGAAGAAGCAAAGACCACCAGCATTGAAGCAACTCCTACACCACCAACTCCCTTAGGCTGGCCACGTTTTCCGAATGCCCAATCACTGTTTCTGAAAAGCAGTTACTATACTCCCAACTCAAGAATGGAAAATGTAATGTTGGTGAACAGGAAAAGAGATTTAAAGATGGGCTTAAAGCTAACCTTAAAAACTGTGGCATAGACACCGAGAACTGGGAAGCCCTGGCCCTCGAGCGCTCTAAGTAAAATGTTGCTTTGTTTAGTGATGTTGGGTTTGTTTAAAATAAAATAAATATTTTTTTAAATAATGCTTCATGTGACTAAAGATGACATCCCTGAAAAAAACAGTAATCTTTTATGAGCTGAAGTAATACCAGATGAAGGTGAAACTTAATTCTCTTACCTCAGCAGTCTTCTTAACTTTGCTGTAGGGTGGAGTCAGTCCTGGAAGAGATCACTGATGGCGATAGAGCTCATTACCTTCTGTTGTTCTCAATAAAATTTTAGATTTGGTATTAATTACCTATGACAACGAATCCCATGACAGTCTAAAATAAAGGAGGATCTGAGATCAGCATTGCTAAAAGAAAAGCAAGATTGTGAGATCAGGGGACACAAAATTAAATCTAGTCTCATTAGCAGCACTGAAATACATAGAATTATCACATCATAGAGTTGGAAGAGACCACACAGGCCCAACATCAGTGTCAAAGGAAAGCTTTCAATAGCCATAATCTGTTTGCTGAGAATTCAGTGGTCCACAAAATAACGTTTTTACACTCTGGCCATATGCTCATTGTGTTTCTCACACACTTCCTACCACATATTCATTGTTTTCAACAACTATATGGAGTAGATTGGGCAAAAAAATGGTAACTGCCCCAAGATCATGGAGTGGATTTCATGGGTTAATTGGAATCCAAGTTTTCAGGTGACACACAAAAAAAAAGGAGCGGTGGCTCTTCGGAAGAGATGAACAAAATTCAAAAAGACGTAGATAAACTCGAAAAATGGGCAAAATATAATACACAAATGTAAAATTCTACATTTAGGTCACAAAAACCAAATGCACCAATATACCGTTTCCCTGAAAATAAGACATCCCCTGAAAATAAGACCAAGTAAAAGTTTTGCTGAATTGCTAAATATAAGGCCTCCCCCAAAAATAAGACCTAGCAAAGTTTTTGTTTAGAAGCATGCCCGCCAAACAGAACACCAGAGAATGCAGGTTCAGTAAATGAACATACAATAGAGTGTTGTTAATGGAAATAATGGTAGTACATGTTGATTTTAATGACTGTTTTTTACTGATGCTGATGTTTTTATTGGGATAATTGTGTTATTGCTTTGTTATTGTTATTTTATTGTTGTATCGGGCATGGCCCCATGTAAGCCGCCCCGAGTCCCTTCGGGGAGATGGGGCGGGGTATAAAAATAAAGTTGTTGTTATTATTATTATTATTATTATTATTATTAACAAGAAATCTTGATAGGATTCACAGTTTGTCTGGTTATGCTGGTACACTATATAATAAATGTTCATTTTTTGTTCAACAATAAATTTGAATTCTTCTTCATGGAAATATAAGACATCCCCTGAAAATAAGACCTAGCATGTCTTCAGGAGCAAAAATTAATATAAGAAACTGTTTTATTTTCGGGGAAACATGGTAGGATGCATGGTGCATCCTTTATTTCGCCTGCTTTTTTGGGAGTTGTTATCTTGTCACTGCAGTTTGAAGCTGGCTTTGAACTGCATTAAATAGCCAGTGGAGATGGGGCTTGAAAAGTGATATGATTGCATTCTTTAGATGCCTTATGGCTGTCAGAAAGGGAATGGTTCTCTGCTGCCACAGAGGGTAGAACCAGGACTAAGAGTTTGAAGTTATCAGAGAGTAGATTTTGACTGAAGATCAGAAGGAAATAGTTAGCTGTAAGAGCAGTATGAGAATAGAACCAATCAGGCCTGTAGCGAGGGGGGGGGGGTAGGGGTTCAACCCCCCCCCCCTGAAATTTTTCAGGTTATAAAAAAAACCTGGTTTACTCATGAATTTTAACTGGTTAACCAAATCCCCATGCTAAGTCTATGAGACACAAAACATTAAGAGTCCCTCCAGGCACTATCTCAAGCAGATATTGACAGGTTTGTAGCGGGGAGGGGTGTGTGCTAGGGGTTAACCCCCCCCCCCCCCCCCCGAAATTTTCAAAACCCCTCCCAAAAAATTTTTCTGGCTACGGCCCTGCAGAGATAGTGGAATTTCTTTCTCTGGATCTCTGAAAAATGCAGATTGGTGCTGGAGATCCTGCATTGAGCAGGTAGTTGGATTCAATGTCCCACCAGACCCCTTCCAGCTCTATGATTCTATGGGTGTATGACTATATGACCTGAGATGTTTGTTCTATATTTCAGAATTCCTAAGTTAAGTTATCAGTCTGTTGCAGAGTTTTCCAAACTGTGTGTCACAACATGTTTGTGTATTGGTTGCAGGCTGTGGATGTGTTGCACAAATCTAATGAGAAGCCTGTGATTCTGTGCGAAATAAGCAATAAATAATATATTTTAAAGAACATAAATGAAAGGTTTTCATACATTTAGTTATTACAATTTATGTATGTGTCTGTATCCCTTATAAGGGTGTTGCCTTACCTTGCAGTTTCTCAAGTCGCTCCTGACACGAAAAAAATGTATATTCTAATTGTATTGTAATGCTTTTAATGTTAGCCACTTTAAGTCTCATTGTGGAAAAAAGGCAGCATATAAATAAACAATAATAACAACAACAACAACAACAACAACAACAATAAAACAACAATAACTACATCTGATTTGCTAATGCTGAATTACTATGTCATGAAATGATGCATGTCTAAAACTGTGTCACCAACATGGAGTGCTTGGAAAGCTCTACTATACTGTGTAGCTCCGAAATATGATCTGACACTCTCTAAGGCTCAGCTAAGAACAATTTGTAACAAACTGTCTGGAAAATTCAGGACAAAAAAACTTGGATTAGTGTAGTACAAATAACGTTTCCATGTCTTCATTTCCATTTCCATTTCAATTTTTATATTCATTTCTCTGAGGGAACTACATTCCAGATTATAATGTACTGTTTGGTGATCCTCAACATATCACCTGTCCTTCAGTAACAAGCTATAACCTTTCTAGCAGCAAACAGTAGGAACATTAGAGTGTCACAGTCCATCTTCATTTTCAAACAAGTAACTTTACAAAGAAATCATTACAAGGGTAACTTAATAATTAAACTGACTTTATAAGGAGGCTTTGGTAGGGCTATCACAGTCTATGGCCACAATGCAAAGGGGTAGGTAACACTGGGTTTAGAACAACATGTGACCCTGGCTTACCCATAGGATTCAATATCAGTTGCTCAATATTACCTTTGGTATCAGAGGTAATATTGTCTCTGGCAAATGCTAAAGAACATACGTTGGAGAGTTCTTTTATGCTCATGTTCTGCTTCTGGGCTTCCCATAAGCAATGGGTTGGGCATTGTGTCAATAAAAAATTGTACTAGATACGGTTTGATCCAGCATGGCTATTTTAATGTTCTTTTGGCTTGATCGTAGATTCACACTTTGTATTCATTTTCCAGTGTGACGTCTGAGTGTTGAGTCACCTATCAGTCTTGACACTCCACCTCAGACTTTAAGCCAATTTTCTAACTTTATTAAAAAGGTGAGTAGTGTATGTTTGCTTATTTATTTATATGCATTCATCCCCCCCCCCTGCATTTCTGTGAAGGAAAACTTTTTGAAACACCTGTGAAAGGAACTCTGAGATTTGTATATTGGAGACACCATAGACAATATTGTCAAGCAAATTGGTGCCATGCAAACCTGTAGAGACATTTTTCAGAGCCTGAACACTGCACAGAAAGAGCTCTTATATTAAATGGGATTACAGTCTTCCCAGATCAGTCCCTGTTCTCTAAATATTACAATATTAAAATGTTCAATCTTCATTTTGAACACACTACATCAGTCGAAAGATCTATTATGTTGTAGAATCTCATGGCTAAAGGAACAATGATTGAAGCACACTGCGATGAAATAGGCACTTAAATGGCAAACAAGTGTGTTTAGCTATAAGGAGCGGAGATTGACAGCCATTTTTAAATATTTGAAGGGATGTCATGTACAAGAGTTAGCCAGCTTCTCAGTTGCCAAAGGGAATAAGATGTGGACTAATGACTTTATATTAGAAAGATGATTCTATTTCAATTTTAGAAAGAACTTCTTAATGATAAGAACTGTATAACAGTGCAACAGACTGCCCCAGAAGATGGTGGACTGGACTGTACTTCTCTGAAGGTGTTTAAGCAGAAATTAGATGGGCATCTTTAAAGAGTCCTTTAGTTGTCTGTTCCTATATGCCAGCAGGATGGACCAGATAGCTCTTACAATCTCTACCAACACTCTGATTCTGTGAATAGTCTGTCCCTGTCTATGATCTCTGTTTGTCTGTGATATGTTCAGATCCACACATGATATATGTTATTAGTTTATGTGACCAGGTTAAATTGGGCATGAAGATTGTGCACCAAAGCTGCAAAATGAATGACATTTTTTTAATGAAAACAAATGGAAAAGATGAAAGATGGGACATCGAAAGCCCACCTCACCTAGAGGTTAGCCATAGAAATATTATAGGTATGAACATGATCTGATTTATTGCAACTGACTTGGTTGCGCACCAGAAAATATCTTCTACATATCTTCCAGATTAATATGAGGTTTTCTGCTTTCAAGTGCTATTGCTGAGAAATGCCACACGAGTCAGCAGCCTGAGTCATAAACTGGAACGGGACTGGACGATATGAGCATTCCAGACTGCCAGTCTGGTAAGTTCATATTGCTGGACAATCTCTTCCCAAGTAAAACTGTGTGATATGAACACCCACAACTGAAATTGCAGAATTCCCTGTATCCTTAATGTAGGGAACCTAGTTTGCATGTTACTAAAAAATAGTGAATAAATAAATACAGATTTTCATAGAATATGCACATACTCCTTTATGGGGGTCATAAATTCTAGAAATAGGAGATCTTAAACAGAACTGATATTCATTCTCCCAAGAGAGGAAGCCAGCAAACAGGCCAGCACTCATTCTTCAGAAGTATGGCACTTGACTCTAACTGCCCTGGTTCCATCCTACTAGGTTTGGAAATGTATGGGGGCAACATTTAGAATTATTAGATAAATAATTCTACTTTTTCACCAACCAACCCTAGGATTCCATAGAATGGATCCATGGCACTTAAAAGCTGAATATAATAATTCTATAACTCTGTTGTGTAAATAGTAGGCTTGCTCAAAAAATTCGATTTCCCCATTTGTCATTAGTAATTTGTTTGTTTTGTCGCTTTTGAAGCGATATTCGACGCTGATTTTCCCGTCGTGTGGATCCCGCAGTTTCGAACCGCGATAGCCCATTTTTCTGATGTCATCGTTTTTTTCGTAAGGAAAGCAAGCATTTGCAAATCACCCAAATTTGTTTCGGTGCACTGGGGCAACCTAGCGTGTTGTTTCCTCCCTGTGGCCAATCGGAGAGCATGTTGAACTCAGGGGAGGGGCTTGGACGTCCTCAATGAAAAGAGCCTGCACTTCTCAATGTGCTACCTTTATGCTCAATGTTGATGGGTAACCTCAAGGCCCCCTTGTCTCCCTTCTAGCAAGGAGCCATGAAACATTTCATTGAAGACCAAGATAAACCTCTGACAATACCAGGGGAATTGCAGCTCATGGACTTGCAATAAAATTAGCCATGCCTCTGCATCACAATTAGCAGCAAAATGCTATTCCATGAAAGGAAAACTCTTCATCTGTCTTTATAATCATGTACTTGAAACTATGCAGGCAGTAAGAACCAGTACAGCTTTATAGAACAAGCCTAATATGAATCTTAGCAAGCTTGAAAACAAATAGTAAAGCCAAGAGAAAAAGAATAAAAGAAAACCATAAAAACATCAATGACGTCTTACCAGAACTGTGTAAACAGCTGAGTACTAGTAGTCGGTGTGCCGATTTTAGCCTCATGACGAAAGAAATGGTAATGATTGGATTGGAAGGTTGTCATGGCTTCAGCAACAAGGAAGTAAAGAAAGTGTGAGTGAGAGCCTTTGACTAATACATGGAATAATGAGAAAACTCAAGGGTCATGTTTCATTGTGCATAAAGCAGAGTGACCTTGGACAGATCCTCTTTCCTAATTACATGCATATATGTCATTTTGGGAGAGAAAATGACTTGGAAGTAGTATTCTATATATAAGAACACACAATTAAAGAAAACTACCTGAATCTTATTACTTTCTTATGCATGTGCAAAGTCTGCGTACACAAGTTATTTGTGTACATTTCTGTGCAATATAAGATGTGCAAATGCAGTTCAACGTCACAGGAGAGATGCAGAAGAGGTGCCATAGTGAATATGTGTGTGGATGCATACTCTCAGCTGATGCTTATCTATCTAAATAACACTGATGAAATTGGCAGAAATGTTTTCTCATTGCACATTCTATTTTGCATTTGATTGTATTTTTCTTGTGTCATGTCTTACCTGGAAGAAGTCTCCTTAGATAAGGAAGGGGAAGGCCAAGCTAAAAGGCAAGATTTGTTCAGAAGTCATTTGCCTGTGCTTTCCTTACGCATCTCTACCCAGAAACACGTTTTCTCTATAATATATGTGAAAACCCTTCCCACTTCCTTTAACTGCCATTCTGTTGACCATTGAGTGGGAGGGAGACAGCCAGCAAGACACAGCCCCATCATGTCTTGTGTATTATATAAAATGATCCAAAGATAATCCTCAACAGCAGAACAGACAGATAATATACAGCAGAAAAGAGGGCACCAATCCATTCCCTTGGATTATAATCTCTTTCTGTGAAGATCATGTGTTTGTTGCTGTGCACCGATTTCCACACATAAAACTAATTCATACACAGACATCTTTCAAGCAAGTCAAAACCAACAAAAGTCCCATGCCAGTTGGTGAGTGGTGATGGGGCCAAAACTGTGAAACTTGGAAGCTCCTAGCTATGGACCAACCCAAGGGCAGTATATATGGATTCAATCATTCTAACCCACCAGAAAGACTCTACCTTTAGAAGACAATCATACTTGGTCAGGAGTGATTGCCTATGGTGATGATGATTTTCACATACAAATTTTCCCCAACCAAGTTCTAAAATACAAAGAATCTCACATCTGGCCACAAGAATGTGAATGTATATTATTGTTCTTTTAAACTGTTTATTTTATAATGTTTTATACTTTTATTGATGTATTGGGATTGTCGTTTACATGATTTTAATATGTTGTAAGCTGCTTTGGGTCCCATAAGGGAGAAAAGCGGGATATAAATTATTATTATTATTATTATTATTATTATTATTATTGACACAAAGACAGAGTATGACACAGCAAATGAGATGTATATCCTGGATTTCATATCACAAAATCACAAGTTGAATTATTATTATTATTATTATTATTATTATTATTATTATTATTATTATTATTATGACACAGCAAACAAGACAGATATGCTGGATTTCATATCACAAAATCACAAGTCGAACACTTCCCAAGTGTCTAGGACTGTGTGATGCATTTTTTGGATGATGCTCGCAGATCCCAGCAGGGTGGCTTTTTGCAGTTGGCAGATCGTAATTTTGTCAATGTCTATTGTTTCCAAATGCCGGCTGAGATCTTTTGGCATGGCACCCAGTGTGCCAATCACCACCAGGACCACCTGCACTGGTTTCTGCCAGAGTCTTTGAAGTTCAATCTTGAGGTCCTGATAGCGGCTGAGTTTTTCCTGTTGTTTTTCGTCAATGCAACTGTCACCTGGGATGGCAACATCAATGATCCAAACCTTTTTCTTTTCCACAACTGTGATGTCTGGTGTGTTGTGTTCCATAACTTTGTCAGTCTGGATTTGGAAGTCCCACAGTATCTTTGTGTGTTCATTTTCCAATACTTTTGCAGGTTTGTGATCCCACCAGTTCTTTGCTGCTGGAAGGTGATATTTGAGGCATAAGTTCCAATGAATCATTTGGACCACAGGTCTTCTTATCAGCTTTTCCTTCAATTTTGTCAAGGAACTTTCCATGCAATGTTTTGTTGTTTTGTTGTGCCAGCTGTCAGCTCTAGTTTGTAGTGTGGTTTTCTTGTACTGGTTTTTTGTCTGCTGTGCTTTGAGGAGTTTCTGATTTTTGACTTCAATCAAAGCAGGTTCTTTACTTTGCTTTGCATATTCTGCCAGGGCATGTTCTTCTTCTTTGACTTCTTGTTTTACTTGTAAGAGTCCTCTGCCCCCTGATCTTCTAGGCAGATATAGCCGGTCAACATCACTGCGGGGGTGCAGTGAATGATGAATGGTCATGAGTTTTCTTGTTTTTCTGTCCAAATTGTCCAGATTGTCCAAATTGTCCAAACTGAATTATTATTATTATTATTATTATTATTATTATTATTATTATTATTATTACTATTATTATTATTATTATTTTCTCAGTGGCATGGCTCAATACATCCTTTTACATTAAGGCCATAGATATTAATATCTTCTCACCACTGTGGCAAGATGTCAATAATGGGGATAATATTAGAAGCACGTATTAAATCTAATTGCCAATATGCAATCTAGGTCCAAAGACTTTGCACATATACTAAAAAACACAGTATGTGTTTTATTTACATAATGCACTCTTATTGGGGAGAGGTTGTGGCTATTACAAGATTCAGAAAACTGACTATTGGCAGAGAACTTTGGCCATACTGGTGTTCCCCTTTCCTTGGACTGAATTTTCTGTCAGCTATATCTCATATTGCTCATGCATTCAGGTTGAATATTTGAAAAAGGGAGCCAAACGTGCTCTTTGCATTTAAGACCTTTGTGCAAGGTTCCAGATCACATGGGACCAATACATGCAGAAATCTTAACTGCATATATTTCCCCCTTTCAGGCTTCAGTACTTAGTGCTAGGGCAGTGGTTCTCAACCTGTGGGCTCCCAGATGTTTTGACCTTCAACTCCCAGAAATTCTTACAGCTGGTAAACTGGCTGAGATTTCTGGGAGTTGTAGGCCAAAACACCTGGGGACCCACAGGTTGAAAAGCACTGTGCTAAGGCATATTTTGTCACAAAAGAACAGAACACATGGGGACATATCTTCTTGGTTTCATCTTTGTCCTGATTTCTATACATGAACAAAACATTTGCAATAATCTCATAGGTAAAGGTAAAGGTTTTCCCTTGACATGAAGTCTGGTCATGTCCAACTCTGGGGGTCCAACTCCAAGGTCATGTGCCCAGCATGACTGCATGGAGTGTCATTACCTTCCTGCCGGAGTGGTACCTATTGATCTACTCACATTTGCATGTTTTCAAACTGTTAGGTTGGCAGAAGCTGGGCCTAACAGCGGGAGCTCACCCCGTTCCCTGGATTCAAACCATCAACCTTTCAGTCAGCAAGTTCAGCTGCTCAGTGGTTTAACCCACTGCGCCACTGCCGCCTGGCTAAGCTCATGTTAGCCAGGAATTAGAGGAGTGGGATACCAACAAATGAAGATGCTAATCTCTCTTTTTCCTCACTCATTTTTCAAGTCTTTTTGTCATATAACCTCCATACATTGTCACATTTTTCTTTAGAAGCAATGACAAATAGCAATCTCTTGGAAATACATATGACAAAAAAAAATAACACCTGGGGTTCTGTCTTCAGTATTTTTCTCAACCAGCATATAACATCAGCTGGTGAGAGTTCATCTCATTTTCATCTCTATCTCAAAAGTAATTGTTCTGTCAGAACTTTGTTCCTCAGAATTTCGATTTTTAAAATAGAGCTTGGACGTTAGATGATTCTCTGCCTTTGATATTGACAGTTCTTCCCCTCTCTGTCATCTCCCTTTGAGTCACTCTTCTTTGGTCATCAAAAAGAAAGAAGTAGAGAAGGATATAGAACGGATAAGTATTACACTCATTTCAAACACAGTCATGATGGCTGAATAAGAAACATCTATTTCTGAAAACCAGTTTCAGAACTACTGACCAGCATTGATTGTCTGGCAACATGATAGTGTCATACACAGATGTAAGTCTTTGGGTTTGTTCTTTGGGTTTGTTCCCTCACTTATCATGGGGGTTACATTCCAGGATCACCTGTGATAAGTGAAAATCCGTGAAGTAGAGAAGCTAGGCTTCTCCTTAGGAAGGAAGTAGAAAGAGGGAGGAAGGAAGGAAGGGAAGAAGGGAAGAAAGAGGCAGGGGAACATGGCACCACCTCCTTCTCCTCCCGTTGCCGGGATTTATAATATTATTTTATTGTTTATTTAAAAAACGCAAAACAGCGAGTCCGCAAAAAGCGAACCACGAAGTAGTGAGGGAACACTGTACCTTTGTCCCATTGAAAAAGCAGTATTCACACTATGCACTTGCATACAAAAAAAAAGGCTTCTGGGGGGGAGGGCAGAAGAAAATTAATGTTTTACTATGGCAGCAAAATAGCTTGATCCAAATCTGGATTCTCTAGTTTTACTATCTCGATGCATAATTGCCTGAAAACATGCAACCTCTAAAGAACACTATTGTCCTTTGGCACTTTTGTTGTCTGAGTAATGTGATTTCTTTTCTTTTCTTTTTGGCTAAGCTCAAGTGTCTGAGTAATGTGAATATTGAAACCTTCATCTGTTTGTAGATCATGGGAAAATGATTTCACGTGGTTTCACCTCTGGCTGTTATGTTCTCAACGCATTTTCCACATGAAATATCTCTTTTGTTTTTTCTGCTCTAAACCATTGTTGTTTGAGCTGTTCCATCATTGTTTTATCAACTTGTAATTTTGATATCCAGCACTTTCAGACCTCAAGCATCCTTCTACAAATACCAGATTAATTTTTCTTCTTTGTGTGCGAAAATATATGCTTTAGAATCCCTTATTGTGAAATGCTTATGATCAGAAGTGTTCTGGATTTTGGGAACCTTTATTTATTTATTATTTTGGAATGCTTGTGTTTCCAGGTATGAACATAATGAAATATCTTGGAGAGTGAATCCAAAATCAAACACAGAAATTATTTTCAAATATTCTTTCCATCCCCAAACATCACTAGAGTCATTTCCCACATGCATTGGCAGAGGAATCCCATAATGTTATAAGAATATCTGAAACAATATCTGGTTTGTATTATTGTGAAAGCTGAACAATGAAGAAAATTGATAGGGAGAAAATAAGCTCATTTGAGTTTTGTGCTGGAGAAGAGTTCTGTATATATCATAGATTGTTAGACAACACCAATAAATAATTGGATCCTAGAACAAATCAAGCCTGAATTCTCCCTAGAAACCAAGATGACTGGCCTAAGGCTATCATGAGAAGATATCAATCATTAGAAAATGTTATATTGACTGATAAAGTGGAAAATGTAAGAAAATATTAAGATTATGCTCCAAATGTATAGATTCAATCAGAAAAGCAACAGCCTTGATTTTGCAAGATCTGAGCATGACAGTTGAAACTGGGCAATTTAGGGTGGATCCACATTGTAGAATTAATGCAGTTTAATACCACTTGAAATGCCATGGGATGCTATGGACTCCTGGGAGTTATAGTTTGGTAAGGCGCCAGCACAATTTGTCAGAGAAGAATAAAGACCTTTTAAAACCACAACTATGATTTCATAGCATTCAACCAGGGCAATTAAAGTGGTGTTAAACTGCATGCACTATGCTGTATAGATGCACCCTTAGAGATCTCTCATTCATGAGGTCACAACAAGTTGAAGTTTACTTGAAGGCATTTAACAACAAAAATGCAGACACAAAAGATATATTCCTCCCTATAGTGGCCTTATGGCATGTCCTGCCCCAGGATTTGTGATTTTGACATTTCAAAATGGATAGCCATAGGACTCGTTTTGATTGTGAGGGCAATGGTTTAAGAACTGCAAAACTCGTGAAATATAGCCCTACTTCAGAGTTTTAGCAAGCCACTAAGTAAGATGGGAAGCATTTCTCTCGGACTTGCCAAAAGCCTTGGTGGTTTACTGTGTAACATGAAGAAAGAACTTTTTGTACAACCCAATCCAATAATTTATTGCTTGGCAGCCTGGCTGATGTGAATCTTGGTAGTTTGAACTAACTGAGAATGAAAACAGCAAGGAAAGTCAACAAGCATTCCTTTGATTTTGGATCAAACCTGCATGAAACCATCAGAAGTTTCCATTTGGTAGAAATGGAAAAGGTCACAATTGCTCATATAACATTACCTTAATACAAGAAGTGGGTTTTTTTGTTTTTGTTTTTAAAGACTGGTCCCCTTTCTGGACTTCTTTCACAATTATTACCTCATTACAGAGCTTAGGATTTTGGACTACAATGTTCAGATCACTGGGGCTGTAACCCAGAAAGTCTACTTGTTTAAGATTGTTTTCTGTGTAGAAAATGTTTTTTTAAAAAAACAAAAAACAAAAAACAAAACAAAACAACCTCAAGTTCTTTCTACCGAAATATAAAGAAATATGTATATTTTGGTAAATTCTTCCAAAACAAATTGAAATAAAATGCTCAAGCCAAGCTTTTTTAAGTGTGAAGACAAGCCTGGCTGGAGCTAGCAAAGTTAATTTGCCATGTAAACCTAACACAATTACCTTATTCCCTTGCGTAATTTTTAAAATTGTATTTTACCATCTTTCTCTGATGAAGAAACTTGATTTACTTTGCACTATTTGGTTGCCCTAATAAAGATATCACCTCCATGTGAGATTTTCCCAAAAAAAAACCCCAGTCCATTGTGTAATTTCCCTTCAAAAAATCCTCCAGATTAAATCATTACCATTTATTTAGCAATGAGTCATGTTACTTTTTATGTTACTTATTACAGTACACATTCCTTTTAAACTGCTTTTGGGAAGAATCCACCTGAAAGATAAGAAAATGATCCTTAAAATAGCCTAATAAAGAATCTTTGTGACTTTCTGGGAAAGAGCTTCAAAAATACAAGGGAATGGGTTCCTCCATCACTGTCTCATATTTTTCCAGTTTTTATGGTCCTTCACATATCTAAACCCAACTCTGAAGAGACATCAAGAAAAAACTGTGAAACAAGCAAGTACTGTATGTATGTACTCATGTATAAGTCTAGAAATTGAATTTTTAAAATTGAACTGTAAACCTTGTAGACTTATTCATGGGTCTGTGTTACACCCCAAGGCTGCGTGAGCACCCCAAAAGGCAAGGTCTACTCGAGAGTCAGGGGCATGGCGTGGCTTGGATGGAACTGGAAACCAGGCACGGGAACAAGGCAGGAAACAAGGCAAGGAGCTGGATACTGGAACCTCTTCCGAGGAAAGTAAAGTTGACACCACAATGATAACACAAAGGAGGACACCTTTAAGGAGATCTCAAGGTTGCAAGAATATGGGAGTGCAGGACGCACAAAACTTCACATGGGAAAATTAGTCATTATCGAGCCTGAGAGCTAACCTTCGGCTCCTTTGCACACCCTCCCTTCTGCTCCTATCTCTTGTGAAAGATTCCCTCCGATTAAAAGACATATCTTCACCCGAGTCAACACCATTTGGCAAAGGCAACCTTGAGGAGGCATCAGAATGCTCTCCAATTAACGGATCTTTTGGCGCCACAACTTCAGGCAGCTGTAAGGGCAGCGGGCCTCGGTCCAAGTCCTGAACGGCCCCAAGATTCTACTCAGAATCTGTATCCAATTTCATCTCCTGATGAAGTATAGGCCATAATGGCTGAGCCACAACAGTCTGTGTAAATACTGTGTCTTAACTCTTATATTAAAAAGTAATGATCCTCTTTCTTAAACAGAGTGGCAAAAACGTTGTCTATCACAGGAGAACCTAGAAAAAGCACCAGCTCCCTCTTCTCTCGCCACTGTTGCACAACTTCTGCCATTTTGAATGCTTGGGTGGGAAAATGGTGGTCATGGTGGTGGCTTTTCAGAGACTAGAGTGGATCAGGGCTTCTTTTATGTTCTCCCAGAATGGACTATGCTCTCACCTTTTGCCCTTTTAATCATAGAAGGGGATGGTTATTACTTGATTTGAGAGTTAATATTGTATCTTACCTTGTATTAAACAGGAACCATCCTTTTCTCTGAGTAGAATGGTAAAAGGCCTTTTTGAATGTCTTGATGGGAAAATGCAGAGGCCAGGGATGGCTTGTGCCCTGAGACGGTGCTGTCCCCTCTCCATGAAATAACCCTCAACTTATCCACAGGTTTTAATCAAAATTCATAATTTTATCCCCCAATCCTCACCTCGATTCATGCATGAGCTCAACACAACTATATCTAGTAGTCCTTCTTGTATCATGGAATGTATTTTTACAGTCCATATAAATACTGGATTGTAGTGTTTTTTTAACTCATAATATGCATCTTCATTATCTCATTGCAATTACCAGAGGTGCTTTTCTAGTTGACAAACAGAAGATTCCTCCCCGTCTGAATACATTTCCAGGTGTAATACATTTCCAGGTGTAAAAGCCGATGTAAAACTTCAAAATTGATATTTAGTCTGTGTTCTATATGCTGGGTGGGGCAGGAGACAGAATCCATTAAGCAGTGTGCTTAAAAAGCAGACACGTCAGTGTTCTTGGATCACCCAAGGAACACACATTACACATAGAAGTCTTCTGAGTCATATGGAAGGTCTCGCGTCATGATTGTTTCTCTACCCTTGTGCCCAGCTGCATGGATATTATTATGACTGCTGCTTCCCATCTTTGCCAAAACGTTTTGCTTCCTAACATCTTTTGCTCCCAAATGAACAATACAAAAACCATTGCCCTAAAACAGTTGCTAGATAATAGTGCCAGTGGCATTAGTCATAATACTGTTAATGGTTTCCCTGCAGCTATTCTAGGAATACAAGCATTTTGAGACCGTTTTTCAGATAAATTTGTAAAACAAATTAATAAAGCATTAAGTTTGAGACAACTTTTTTTATAAAGAAAAATAATCAATTTGGATTAAATGCCACATTCTTATTGCAGAATCTAAAACCAAATTGTTGATTTGCACGGGGATGAAAAATTGAGTTTTACTGATATGCCTTTTAATATTTTAGAGCCGAAAACTGGGAACTGTAGCCAAAAATGGCACTAATGTATTGGGGGACCTAGAGTCATCACCATCATTATAGGCAATCAGTCATGGCCAAGGATGATTGTCTTCCAAGGGTAGAGTTTTAGTGATGGGTCCATAATTGACTGTAAAGACTGGATTGGCATAGTCTTTCATAATGAGAACAAAGATTTCCATATGAAAGGTGGTCATGACAAAGGTTTTCTTAATGAGTTTTTATGTTGCTAATGTATGGAAGCTAGATGAGACTCTAGTGGTTTGCTTCTGCCTAGGTTTATTGGGAAAGGCAAAATTCTGCACTCTCCTCTCCTTTCCTCCTGCTGAATCATTTGAATACAAACAAGATGGTCATGACCTGAGGGCTGGTGGAAATAACTGACAACTCAGCAGCCCTATGATTGTCCAGCCTTCTAGAAGCCAGAGGAGAGATGTATGCTGCCACTATTATAGCCAGAATTAGGGTGCATGTCTGGGATCTCACCTGGTGAGGGGACGATGGTGGTAACAGCTCAGGGAATAGTAGTACAAAAGGCAATAGCTGATGTGAGCATGTCATCAAATAGCTCCTAGCCTGCAACATTCCTATTTTGGTGCGACGGGTCCATTCCACTTCTGTGCTAGTATACGGACAGTAAATTGATATCAATATCTGAATTCTCCTCCTCTTCCCTCTCCTTTCATTGTTCCCAAGTTGGCCATTTTCCATGTATTTTATATTTTATAGTTTTATTTGACTTTTTTTCAAAGCTGGAACTGTGAAATTGCTCTAAAAAATAAAAGTAAAAATATGGAAAACAAAAGTGCTGGAAGGCAGGGTTGTGAAGGTATGCAGAAGTACAATTAAGGGACCATGAATTGTTGAGTAGCTGAAATTGTGCAATTGAAGAGAGGTGTGATATTGAAGATACACAATCCATTATCAATGATAGTGTGACTGCAATGGAATATCAGGTTTATGCAATAAAGTCCTGAGAGAGAGAGAGATTTGTGTTAATCCCCCTAATTCACTGTGACTATATGATTTTTCCCAGGATTATCTACAACGGATCTCCAATTACCAGAATTGTGATGAGCAAATCCCTAGGTGTTTATTCTTGCTTCAAATTAACTATACTGGCATGAGACAAAATAGCAGATTTGTGTGCAAAAGAGAGCAACTTCTGATATAATGAAAGGAATCTGCCAAATGAGCAAGCCAGATGCTCATATTTGACAAGAGAATGAAATGCACTGAAATATTAATGCATTTCAAATAGTCACTTGTTCCGATGCTTTTCCAGGACTGATACAAGTCTCCAACTAGTGTTGTTCCATTATTTTTGAATAAGTGATGTGAGTATGATTTTCCAAACAGTAAATGGCACTGCTCTCTGAATGCATCCTGAATTACTCTTGTAGAAAGATGTGTTGCTAAAGTGGCCAAACTAGATTATTACAATTTATCCATTATGACTTTTGCAAAATACAGATTCTATTGCCAAAGTGGGGAAGTATAGTAATGTGTTCTAGCCTGTAATTTCTGATGAGCATTAACTGATCTCTAAAATTGTTTACACCTGCCTATATAGTTGTAAGATCAAGGTGGACAACAAGATGTCAGACAGTGATACTAAAAGATAAAACATAAAAAACCAAAAGCCAGGAATATTCTACAAGGAAAAAAAAAGAAAAGAAAAGAAAAAACCCCAATATCTGCTGACAGATCAAAAAGGGAACATTTAGATCAAAAGTTGGATATAATTTAAGCCTCATCTACACAAGCCATAAAATCTGAGGCTGGACCAGAATATTGCTGTTTTGTATTGGCTTCAGATTCTGAGGAGCTATTTACATATTCTGCCCCAAGCTACAGCAGTGATGATAGTGGAGTCTAGACCAGTGGTTCCCAAACTTATTTGGCCTGCCGCCCCCTTTCCAGAAAAAATATGACTCAGTGCCCCCTGGAAAGGGGGGCGTGGCTTAGAGGGGTGGGTGTGGCTCCTGCTCAAGAGGGCAGGGCTGAGCCTCTCCCTTAGTCCAAGATGCAGGGCTGGGAGGGGGAGGGGAGGTGGGCAGGGCCACAAATGGGTGGCCAGGACTGGGATGGGCGGAGTTACGAGCTCTGAGGCAGGGCTGAGCTTCTATCCCTGTCCTGGACACAGGGGGCGGGGCTAGAGGAGGGGACGGGGCCTCTTCCCAAGTGCCTGATAGGACTGAACCTCTATATCCCGCCCCCGTGTTCTAACAAGCGCCTCAGGAAGGGATACAGAGGCTCTTGGGAAGAGGCCCCGCCCCCACCCTTAGCCACGCCTTTTAGTCCTAAAAGGCCTCTCAGGAGAGGTATAGAGGCTCAGCCCTGTCTCGGGCTCTTGGGAAGAAGCCACGCCCACTCCTCTAGCTCCGCCTCCTGTGTGTCCTAACAGACGCCTCAGGGGCTCAGCCCTGTCTCCAGCACTTGGGAAGAGGCCCCGCCCCTCCTCTGGCCCCTAGAAGACAGTAAGAAGTATAAAAAAATCACATACATGTTTTTGTAATTATTAGCATAAAGGAAATTAACTCATTAATCAATGCTAACCTCTGCATATTGCTCATATTCTCATATCCACTTAGGTCGGGCAGTTTGCGGCTCAGCTAAATTCTGTGATCCCCAGCTACAGATCACAGAATTTGATGCTTATGTTGGCATACAATATCCTTAATTGACATATAGGCCAACTTCAGTATTAAAATGTGGAATGACATTGGTTTTTAAAAGCCAATTCTTCAGCTCCATTAAAAGCCTCGTCATTCTCGAAAGAGAATGCATTTAATCACCTCCGTACGGTTCGTCCCTATTAAAGACTATTTCCTTCCTTTCTACATTTGTCATTCAGGAAATCAAAAGGTCTCGCATACATCTGAATAATGTTCAGAGGCCATTTCCCCTATTATTATCTTATATTGTCCTCCTCTATTACAGCAACTTCATTTCTGAAGTCACAATTAAGAGGCTAACAAATATAATGTTTAATAGTCATTCAAGGAAATAACCAGGCAATTTCCTACATTTTAGACATTCTGTTTTATATTTTTAAAAAGCATACTTCTAATATTCTGATGCTGGCATCAGCACATTTTCCCATTAACATTAGCACAGTTCTTTGCTCTGACTTTTCAAAAATATAATTCTTCAGACAGAATCTTCTTGTACATTTTTATGTTAGACAAGGACAAGTAATTTTCTATGTATATAGATCAGATTGGTTCAAGATCCTGTTTCATGTAAAATCTTCAAAGTCTTTGAATTAGCTTATGTTCAGCTTCAATCACTGGTCAGAGATATGAGCAGAAGAACCGTGCAAGCTATATATTGCAAGGCTATGCATTTCCTGGTTTTAATCTGTGAAATGTTGAACATTTCCAAGACTAGGAACACTCTAATCTACTTATCAATGGTTTGTTTTGGGATTTGGGTGTGGAATGTGGGAGAGTGTGACTTCTTTTCAAAAGAAGGTATACGATGGTGGGTGAACACCCCTCCATCTATTTCAGGAGTGGGAATTGTACTGTTCTCCAGATCCCATTGAACTGCAGCTCCTAACAGTCCCAACTAATGCAGCCAATGGGGAAGAATGCTGGGAGTTGCCTTTCAACAACATTGGCATATTTCTCAATCCTGATTTAGTCTGAGCCCATCTTCGCTTAGCCCTTCCTCATAACACCATGCATCCTGAACCTAGAATGAATATTACAGCAAAGCTATGAAGCTGGAGAGTGGAGAACGAATCCATTATTTGACCAAAAAATTTGCATCTCTGGTCCACAGACATAGATTCTGCATCTGTGGATTCCACCATCCATACTTGAAAATATTTTCCAAAAAATCCAAAACATCATTTACTCTGGGTTGTTGTGCATTTTCCGGGCTGTATGACCATGTTCCAGAAGCATTCCATCCAGAATGCTTCTGGAACAGGCCCATAGAGCCTGGAAAATGCACAACAGCCCTGTGATTCCAGCCATGAAAGCCTTCGACAACACATCATTTTACTCTGCTATTGTATATAATGGGACTCAAGCATCTAAGGATTTGATATCCACAGGAGATCCTGGAATTAAACCAGAGTGGATACCAAGGGCCCACTTAGTTGCTAAATTTGCTTTAGTTTCACAGAGCAGATGAGGAAATAGGTTGAATCTGATATATTAGATTCATTGCAGTGACGTACAGTGGAATTAAATTTATCTTGCTGCAGCTTCCTTGAATGCAATAGAAAAAATACATTCTGGACCAGTTATTGCATGCTGATATTAATATTAGGTTTTAAAGCTTTAAAACAACAATTTCATTTAAGTGTTGATATTTTTATTCTATGTGCTGGCATTTAATTGTAGGAGCACACTCTGTTTGACAAGTCTTGCATACTTTAACCATTGTGTGCAGTTTCCCAAGACAAATATCTGCCAAAACAAAAAACCCCTCCCAAAAAAACTCTCAACTTCACCCACCTAAATCTCCTTGAACCAAAAACCTCATCCAGATTACTCAACCTCTGAGATTCCGGCAGACAAAGCTTCACTTCTTATTATTTGTTCTTTTTTTACAATGTTAGCACTTCTCAGAAAGTGTTGCTATTATTGAAAATGTTAAGGTAACAGGGTTTCATGGCCACAAGCTGGAGGAAAGTTATGCAGATTGACCAATGTACTGGAGCTGGCTGCCATTCTTTGATGTGTCCAAACATGTCTACAAAGGTGTAAGTTATTTCTGGAGTATGCTTTGTTCCTGCTCAGTTATTCATTTATTTTAAGAGTTCATTTGTTCTTTGAACACCTTCAGTCCTTGCAGCTGACAGAAGTGGTAGCCTCATCTGATCATCACTCTGTTTCATCTTGCTCAGGAGTGGGATTGTGACTACAACTCCCGGCAATCCTAGCCAATACAGCCATGGATGGGGGAAGCTGGAAGTTGCAGTATCTGGAGGTCTGCTCTATTTTCAGCTCCCATTTAGCTGGAGTCCTTCTTGCCTTTTTCCTTCTTCCCAATACCTAGGATGCTATGGACAGTAACTAAATAGGAAAAAGGTCAACATTACATTTTCAAAGGAGAAAGCTTGCGGGTGAACTGCTCCATGGGATCATTTCCATTAACATGTATCAGAATGTTTGGAAGAAGTTCAATGCAGACCTAAAACAAGTCATTTCCTCAGTTTACCTCCCTCCCCCCATGCCAGTTTCTTCGTATTTGGCTGTATTGTGTTTCTCAGCTAATTCGAATAATGCATTGATTCAGAAGAACTTTTTGTGTGAGATGACTTCCTTTTAGCTCAATCTCTTTACCTCAAGTGAATATTTTCAGCTTGCTAATGCTACATTATTAATGGGGCCCCTTTAACCCTCAGGACAAAAATTACATTCAGCTGCAGGCCATTACTGGTAATCACTCCCACTTGGGAAAAACCATTTATAATCTAAAGTGGCTTTAAGTTATTTTTCATTGGGTGGTGTAATGCCTTTTCTCATTCTCCAAATCTCAGTAGAATGATATAAACCTACTTATTGGCATTTAAAAACATTTTAAACACTATTTTCTTGGTGGGATCATCACATAGGACCTCATCACACACGATGTAAAACCAGCGTCCTAGGATGCTTTTGCCCCAGTTGAGCTACAGGGCCCCACGTCACACATCACACAACTTAGACTCACTTCTGGCAGGGATCTATGGGTCAACTGGGGCAGAAATGTCATGGGATGCTGCACTGCCAACATGGGAATCTCCCCATGTTCAGTTTGGAACAATGAGGCTACTGCATGGGAAAGCCACATGCTGACATGTGATAGGGATGCATCAGTTTTCAGCGAAGTGAGGAGTGCCGGGATTGCCCACTCCTCCCTGATTCACCATGGAGGCTGGAGAATCAGAACACTGGACCTCATCAATGTGATGAGGTCCATAGTATAAATGGAAGTGAGTAGAGGTCAGGACCATGTCCACTGCCCTTCCTTTACCTTGTAGAGCAGAAATGACTGGTGTCTCCACAATCCTCTAGGGCTGATGAATCCACTCTGGGTTTTAGTCTGAACATCAAAGGAGCAATCCAAGATGTTGAGCTCTCTCCTTATCCCAAAATAAACTTATTATTGTATATGGTTCATTTAAAATTTAGATTAAAACCTGAAGTAATTTCACTGCCCAGAGCTTCTAGCAAGTGGAGGAGCTAAATAGAACTTGATATCCATCTAAGCACCACTAAATATAATACCTGCATACATGTAACTATGGACCTCATCATATCAAGCAACTAAAACTGGGAGAAAACAGAGACATCAATGGGGCAGAAAGGCAAATCCAGTGGGCAGTGAGTGAAACCCTCATCCACGCCCCACATCACCGACATTGCCCCTTTCCCCATCTCACTGGGGGAAGCGTCACCACCCAGCTTCCCCCCACACATTCCCCAGCTTTTCTTATGAGAACATGAAAAGTCTCCCGTGTTCTCTTGGCTTTGTCCTACAATGCTTGCAGGATGGAGACAGTATGGAGCCTTTCCAGAAATAACCCTGCATCATGTTATGGGCTCCATCAGGCTCCGTCTTGTCTCTGTCCTGCAATCGTCCTAGGACAGAGATGAAGATCAATGTGATGAGGTGGTATGTATGTGATGGTACTCCATATACCGTGTTTTCCCAAAAATAAGACAGTGTCTTATATTAATTTTTGCTCTCAAAGATATGCTAGGTCTTATTTTCAGGGGATGTCTTATTTTTCCATGAAGAAGAATTCGCATTTATTGTTCAGCAAAAAAATGAACATTTATTATATACTATACAGTAATTGTCATCACAAACCAGCTGTCAGCTCACCACAGCCGCTCCTGAATGAACACACGAGACTCTCTGTGATATCACCAGAAACTTTACTGCAGGAAACATAAACATCCGAAAAGCCAAGAATGGGAGACTCCGGCCAACCATCCTTTATATACCCTCCCCCTCATTTGAAAAGTCTCTTCCCGCTCAGTAAAACCCCGCGCAAATTCCCCGCCAAGTCCAGCAGCCGTTTCTTCTCCGAGTCCTGAGACGCAGGTGTCTTATCAATGTCAGTGACCCTGAAACTCAGAGTCACATACAGGCTCTAGTAGCAGGGTTCTGACATGGCGTCCTCCTCCCCTTCGTCCTGGAAGGAAAAGATTAAACACAACTATTGTTCTCCGCTGTCCAGAGTTCCTTTATACTTTTTTAACAGGCTGCAATGGAATACCGGGTGTACCTTTCCTAGGTCCTTGGGTAGCCTCAGCTCATAGGTCACTTCGTTTATTCTTTTCGCTACCCTGAACGGCCCTATATAGCGTGGAGCCAATTTCTTAGATGGGAACCCCAATTTCAGGTTTTTTGTGCTCAACCAAACCAGATCTCCTTCGCCCAATTTGTCCCCCTCTCGGCGCCTACGATCTGCAAAGAGCTTGTACTTCTTTTGTGTTTCCCTCAATGCCTCCACCACGGTCTGCCACCCTTGCTTAATTTTGGCCGGCCATTCCTTGTCGGTCTGGCCCTCTCCTTCCTTCCACTCGGGTAGCCTGGGGAAAGGTGCCACCTCCTGTCCGTATACTATTTCGAATGGGGCACGACCTGTGGCCGAATGTACGGCCCCGTTAAAAGCCATCTCAGCAAACGGAAGAAGGTCCGCCCAATCGTCCTGTCTATAATTGGTGTACATCCTCAAGAATTGGCACAGTGTCTGTTGGGTACGTTCGACCCCCCCGTTGGTCGCGGGATGAAAAGCCGAGCTCAGATTCCTTTCCGCTCCTAACAGCTGTAAGAATTTTCCCCAAAATTTTGCAGTGAATTGGACTCCCCGGTCGCTAATTATTTTGTCGGGGCACCCATGTAGGCGATATACATGCTTCACATACAAATCAGCGAGCTTTTCAGCCGAGGGGAGTTTTGGCAGGGCCACAAAGTGTGCCTGTTTTGAGAATAGGTCCAATATTGTCCAAATGTATCTGTGGCCTCTGCTGGGGGGTAGTTCACCTACAAAATCCATTGCCACGCATTCCCATGGCCTCATGGGCTCCACCACCTTCTGCAATAGCCCCTGGGGCTTCCCAGGTGGTGTCTTGCCCTCTGCACATAATTCACACTGCGTGACGTACCCCCTGGCGTCTTTCCTCATTCCGGGCCACCAGCATTGTTTGGCCAACAGTTTAATAGTCCTGGTGGGGCCTAGATGACCTGCACCCTTGTTATCGTGGCATTTCCTTAACATTTCTTGTCTTAAACATTCAGGAATATACAATTTCTTATTAACAAACACCAAATCCCCACACAGTTCTCCCTGTTCTTTGTTCGTTTGTAACCATTTGTCCATTCCATATGCTCGCTTCAACTCTTCCTCCCATATTTCTCCTCCCCCCGTGGAAATGGCAGTGCGCTTGTTTTCTTTGGCTGCTTGTGCTCGAGTCAGTACTGCCAGGCCCCATTGCTTATCTAGGAAAAGGCTCCCCTCAGATTCCTGAATTCCTCCCCCGTGCTGAGGCATCCGAGAGAGAGCGTCAGCGAGTATGTTGTGTTTCCCCTGGAAGAACTTGAGTCTGAAATCAAAACGGCTGAAATATTGGGCCCATCTAATCTGCTTCGCTGATAGTTTACGAGGGGATCTCAGATACTGTAAATTTCTATGATCAGTCCACACCTCAAACGGTGTTCCACTTCCTTCCAGAAAGTGTCTCCAGCACTCTAGTGCTTTCAGAATCGCTAAGGCTTCTCTCTCCCAAATCGGCCAGTTTTTTTCTGTATCGCTAAACTTTTTCGACAGATAGCCACATGGCTTCAGGTTCCCCCCCTCGTCTTTCTGCAGCAGAACTGCCCCATATGCCCGGTCTGACGCATCGCAATGTAGTACAAAGGCCTTAGACATATCAGGGTGCTGTAGGACAGGCTCCTCAGTAAAACGCTTTTTTAGGGCTTCGAAAGCTTCCTGGCATTCTATTGTCCAGGTCAGTTTGGCCCCTGGGGCCTTCACTTTGGCTGTTTCTCCCCTGCCTTTAGTCTTTAACAAATCCGTTAATGGCAAAGTGAGGCGCGCAAAGTCCTTGATAAATGTTCTATAGAAGTTTGCGAATCCCAGGAAGGATTGCAGCTGCTTCCGTGTTCTGGGGGCTTCCCACCCCCTTACGTCTTCCACCTTCGCAGGGTCCATCGCCACTCCCTGGGAGGAAATCCTATACCCCAGAAAGTCTATCTGGTCTTTATTGAACTCGCACTTGGCAAGCTTTGCATACAGCTTCGCTTCCCTCAACTTTTGTAGGACTTCCCTGACTAGTTCTACGTGTTGCTCCTTGGTCCGAGACATTATCAATATGTCATCTAAAAAAATAAAGACTCCCTTGTACAATAATGGATGCAACACTTCGTTGATTAATTGCATGAACGCGGCCCCTCCCCCGCATAAACCGAATGGGAGCACACAATAATTGAATAATCCGAAGGCGCAGGAGAAGGCCGTCTTCCACCTGTCCTCTGGTTTGATCTGCAATTTATGGTAAGCCTCAATTAAATCCAATTTAGTGAATATCTGTCCCTCCGATAACTGGGCGATCAAGTCCTTCACTAAGGGTAGAGGGTATTTATTTACAGTACTGATTGCATTCAGGCCCCTGTAGTCAATGCAGAGCCTCAGCGTTTGGTCCTTTTTCCGCCTAAACAACACAGGTGCCCCTAAAGGGGAGTTCGAAGGTTCTATGAAACCTCTCGCTAGGTTTTTATCAATGTACTTTCTCAGTTCCTCCTTTTCCCTAGCCGACATCGGGTATATCTTTGCCTTGGGAAGCTCTGCTCCTGGGACTAGCTCTATTTTCACTTCAACTCTCCGCTTCGGTGGGAAATTGTCTGCTTCCTTCTCGTCAAACACGTCCACAAAATCCCGATACTCTGGGGGTAATTTATCTGCCAGTTCTGCTATTCTGATAGAGTCTTCCTCCCCCCTTTTCCCCGGCTCCCTCTCAACTTCCTGGCTCCCTTCTTCCAAACTCATCCCGAAAATCATGCTCTTATCCTCCCAGTTGATTTGCGGGTTGGCCTGCCCCAGCCACGGCATGCCTAGTATAACATTATAGCTGGCTATTTGTGATATCACAAATGACACCTTTCCTTCCCAACTCCCTATCTTACACTTTACTTCTTCGGCACTGTACCTAGCTAACGATCCTGATGCTGTGGATCCGTCCAACTGCGAAAATGCTATTGGGGATTCTAGGTTCGTCCTTTCGCATCCTAATCCCTCGGCTAATTCAGGGGAAATGATGTTCCTGGAACATCCACAATCCACAAACGCTTTGCAGGTTGCTTGTTTGCTGCCATTTTCAAGCTGAATGGGGACCACTATCATAGCTTTGTCCTGACTTACCAACCCCCCCGAATGGTGCCTCATCGGTGTTTCTTCCTCGGCGCGTTTTCCTGCCACGGCTCTTGGTTTGGGCTGGCCTCCGCTTTCCCCTTTTCTCTGCCAGCACTCGGCAGCTCTGTGGCCCAACCGGCCGCACACAAAGCAGCCACTCCTGCTGGCGCTCACGTTCCCTGTCGGCTCCGCTCTCCTCCCGGCTGGGGCTGATCCCTCCTTCCGGCTCCCCTCTTTCATCTGCGGCCGTTGCTGTAGCCCTCCTCGGTGCCTCCTCGCCTGGGCCAGCGATGTCTCGACGCGCCCCGCCAGCTGAATCCATCCGCGCAGTGTGTCAGGCTCATCACGATGCACCGCCCAGGAGAGGATCTCCCGCCTGAGCCCCTCTTTGAAGAGTTCCATCTTTGTCACTGCAGACCATTCCGGCACCTTTTCGGCGAGGCATTGGAATTCCTCCGCATACTCAGATACCGACCTCTGCCCCTGGGAGACGGTCTTCAACTTCTCCCTCGCCCGGATCTGCTCCAATGGATCTCGGAAACGGGTCTCCAGGGCCCCCATAAAGCGTCGGACTGACCCCAGACATGGGTCGCGCCGCGCGTGCAGCTGAACGTACCAGCTAGCCGCTCCCCTCTTCAACACTGCGCCAATGGCCTGTATCCGGCTGGATTCCGTTCTAAAAGTGTGAGCATTGTCCTCCATATAGCCCCTCACCGTGGTAAGGAAAAAATCCAGTTCAGAGGACTCTCCCCCAAACTCGATCCTTAGTTCCTCTCGTCTCGGTAGGGGTCCCTGTGGTGGCAATCCCCAATTCTCCGCCCGTCGCAAGCCCCCTTGCGGACCAGTGGGCCCCGCTGCTGTTTCTCTTGGCCCTGTGCCACGCCCAGCATTCGCCAGGGGCACTAGGGTCTCAGCTGGGAGCGTAGCCGGGATTCTCAGAGGCTTTTCCCCTTCGTCGTCACTCTCCTCCACCCGCGTCAGGCTTGTTTGGGTCTTGGGCCGGGCGCCGGGCTCCTTTCGCATTTCCCTTCCCTTCGGTGCTGGGAGGTCTGCAAAGCCCTGGCTGCTTCCCACGCTCACGTCCCACATTGAGCCAGCCCGAAGTTCCCTTCCTCTCTCTGGCTCCGCCAAAAACGCCAGGCGCTCCATCGCCCTCGACATCACTGCCAGGGTGGTCTCCATCGCCGACATCCTCTCCTCCAGAAACACCATCCTTTGTGGGCCTGGGGAAGGTGAACCTTCCTCTCCTCCGGTGCTGTCTCCCCGCACCACTCCACGCCTCTGGGTTACCCCATTTGGCTGGGCATAAGCGGTGGATGACGCCAGGGCCGCTAGCTGGTGGAACTCAGCGTCCGGCTCGGGAGTGGCCCTTCCCGACCTTCCTCCTCCTGCGCCCAAGAGTTCTTCATCCTCCACTTGCATGTTACACCTCACCGCTACGGCGGGATGGTGTCTATATTCTTGGCTTAGTGTCAGCTCACCACAGCCGCTCCTGAATGAACACACGAGACTCTCTGTGATATCACCAGAAACTTTACTGCAGGAAACATAAACATCCGAAAAGCCAAGAATGGGAGACTCCGGCCAACCATCCTTTATATACCCTCCCCCTCATTTGAAAAGTCTCTTCCCGCTCAGTAAAACCCCGCGCAAATTCCCCGCCAAGTCCAGCAGCCGTTTCTTCTCCGAGTCCTGAGACGCAGGTGTCTTATCAATGTCAGTGACCCTGAAACTCAGAGCCACATACAGGCTCTAGTAGCAGGGTTCTGACACCAGCATAGCCAGACAAACTCTGAATCATTTCAAGAATTTCTTGTTACTACCATTATTTCCATGTACAACAATCTACGGTATGTACATTTACTAATCCTGCATGTTCTTCGGGGAAACAGGGCAGTGGTACACTGGACACAGGTCAAAGGATTATTTTTTTATGAATGCATCCCAGTTTGGGGAAAAGGTGGCATATAAATAAAATCATGAATGGATGGGTAACTCTTTTGATTAGTAAGTCTTCTGATGTCTTTTGCTTTCCCACTGGCTTTTCTGTTCTCTCTGAGGTTGCATCTACATCTACCAAAACAATCCAGAGTGCTATGCTCAGCTTCAGATGCAGCACAGAAGCATCATCAGAGCCTTTTAGGGTGCTTATATACAGACGCTATAATGCAGTTGGAAGCTGGCATAGAGGAAGGGTGTCCACAAAATGCACAACCCCCAATGTGCCATGTAGTGTACATTAATCTAGAAGCAGCATATTAAAAGAATTCACCAGAAAGTCCAGAATAAGCCAGATAATGCGCTGCAGCTGATCAGAGTATATCCCATGCAGGGCTCAAATCCAAGAGTGAAAAATGTGGAACACTCCTCAGGACACCACTTTTGAAAACACAGAAACACAGCTGGCTAGATGAAACCACATCATTTCCATGGGAACCTTTTCCTTCCATCTCTTTGTTCTCATTTCTTGTGTCCTGCTATGGTCCAGTGCTAATTCTGAATGTACACAGATATACACATCAGCACATCTCAGTGGACTGGTTAGGAAAAAAACATTTTTGGAGGGCAGATACTATAGTTCCTGGATTCAGTTCCGATCCACAGTAATAGATACTGTGGCCACCATCCCTGCCTTGAACTAGGCATTGCCCAGTGAAACTGGTACATTTTAATCCATTTCCAAAGTAGGTTACAGTGTCTATGTAAAAGATAGCTGGCCTGGCTGAGAACACATTGGAGCTGCCACTGCTGTTTTTCTGGCCAAAAGTAGTTCCCTGGCAGAGCCTTGCTGATAACGTTGCTTCTGATGAGTCCACAGCAGGGCACCCACCACATGATCAACAAAAGCAAACTCCCAGAAAGGCTTCTAGCCGGTGACACAGTGGTGAGTCTGTTTGATGTCTCCTCTGCTTACAGCAGTTCTCCTTTTCCTCTTTTCCAAGGCAATTATATGGCATGTAAAATACGCTTTTTCCTGTGAGAGAAGTAGTTGGCCTCATAATGACTGATTATATATTCAGAGAGGCATAGCCTTACTTTACAATCACTCACATTAAGAGGCACTGTGATATATTGTTAATGGGATAAGAATGGCAGGAGAGGCTTCATTAACACTTTGAGGTCATATAAAGCAAGAAGGGTATGGCACGAAAGCTTATCCATCAATTAAGTCCTACATAATTTTCGCTATTACTTTTTTTCAAGTGCATGCAGAGAGAAGACATGAGAAGCCCTGTGGCGCCACTTTCCTGTGTTCCGAGCAAGCCACTTTGGTATGAGCGGAAGGAGCTCACTTGATGCTTAACAGAGCAAAAATGCACATAATTATCTTGAAATTAAAACACAACTACAATTCAATTTTATGCAGTTGGCTTTTGTGCTTACCTTACTTTGGGGGTAGCCAGAATGTGGCCCTGGACCTATCACAGGAAAAATCCCCAAACTTCTTTTTGCAACAAACAACCAGAATTTTTCTGTCAATAAAAAACAAGGAGGAGCTGAGTTTCTTGGATCTCTTTCACACCATTCAGATAGTGCTATCACTATGATGCCATTTTAACTGCCATAACAACATCCGATGGAATGCTAGGATTTTTGCTTTAAGGGAAGATATTTAGAAATCTAGTGTCACCAAACAACAAACCCTAGGATTTCATAAGATGTTGCCATGACAGTTAAAGTGGGATCATAGCACTATGATTTTGTAGCGTGAAGACTCCAGAAGAGATGAATCACCAAATTAGTCATTTTACTCTCTATGATAGATAGAAAAATAGATAGATAGATAGATAGATAGATAGATAGATAGATAGATAGATAGATAGATAGATAGATGATATATAAGCATTTAAAGAAAAGGGTCAGGTAAAGTTAATAAAAGAATGGTAATACAGTAAATGGGCTATACTGTATGTCTCAATGAGTTTCAAGGTCTCAATCTCTATAAAACTAGAAATTTGTGGACTGAAGAAAAAATTTCACTGAGGGCATTGATTGGGAACAATGCCTTCATTTTGCCTCATCCCATAGCTACACCCCACCCCAAGAGCCCCGAGGACAGGAATTTGAAGCTCAGATCTTCCATTGATGGTGTTCATCTTGTTTTCAGTGTTCACTTTCAACATATGTGCACCTGAAGGAAGAAAGGGCACGATTACACACAAAAGTCCTGATTGAAGATCCCACATACCCATCACTATCTTAAAGATCTTTGTTTGGTATGAAGATGAGAAGAACCTCCAAAGCACAGTCAGCTGACTGACCTTACACATTTCTCATGAGTGAGAATCTTGCCTTAGATTACCTCTACTCAGAATCTTAACTTTACATCTTCATACAAAATGCATGGGATTCTTTAAGACAGCCTGAAGCACAGGGACATTTGAGGACAGGGCTTGCATCCCACCCCAACTCTAAGATTATGAATTGTGCATAGATTTTTGTTCTCATAACACTTTAATGGGAAGCACGAATTAGAAGGATCTAAGTTAGTTTTAATGCTCTGTCGCTGTCATCACTATTTCAGCTAAAAAATCAATATGGCTCCATACCAAAGCATCTGTTCTTGAGGGTGTAGCCACATTCTTTCAAGTTACTGGTGACCTATTCCAATAGCACTGCATAAATTGGCACAATTGTCTTTAAGGAATCACACAAAGGGCCATAGGATCCTGTTAAACAAGGTGAAAAACCCAGATGGAGCTCAGCTGACATTTCATAGCACTTATTGATAAACTGTGAGCTTGTGTATGTCTTGTCTGCTTTTGCTCACAATGACGTCAACATTGTGATACCATCCAACTTCCTGTGCGATCCCTAACTGAGTGGGATCACCCATATAACTAAGTAGGAAATAGAGAAGAAGGAAGGGCCAGCAATGGCATTGAAGCAACACCCAATGGACTATAAACAATTTACGGTAACTGGAAATTATTAACCAATAGCGAATACAGTTTAACTAGAAATGATTGATCAATAGCAAAATTTTAGTTAAATTGTCTCAACCTGCCTCCATAACAATATTTCAGATTTGTTGCTGCAACTACAGTGACATCTGATTTGCAGCTGTGGGACAGATGGGGCCTGTTGTTGCCCAACCATACAGGTTTTTATTAAAGACAGAATAGATGATTTCCCCCATGTTGTCATTTATTTCAAAAGTGGAGTGTGTAAGAAATTCCATAACATTGCATTATAGTAAATTCTTCCTTTTTGTATCTAATGCCTTGTTCCAAAGTAACTTGGAGAACAAGTAATGAAATGACATATGTATGCTATAATCCTTTATTGCATTTCTATCTAGTGTTTGTACCAGTAAAGCAAAGTCACTGCTGGGATGCTCAAGGAAAGAAATTCTGCAAAGATTGTACACTCATTTTTTTCCTGGATGCAGTGACTATTTGCCTGTAACTTGAAAATTTGAAATTATAGACCCTATAGCTCATATTGAAATAAAATTTTCATTAAAGTAGACCAATTTAATCAATTGATTTTGCATAACTAATAACTACCTTTCAGATTTCTGTTGATTTTTAAAATTTCTATTATATTTAAGACTCACATTTGGGGTTAGATTATAGGTGACTTTTATTTATAATATAGAAGATGATTGATTATTTAGCCAAATATAGTTTACCTGAAGACAAACAACTTTATTGCATGGAAATGGCAATTGTTTGCTGGTCTGACACCACACCGCAGCAAAACCGTCACCTGCAATTAATAAGTGAAACCCATCAATAGCCCCTGATTACACTATGGTGACAAAGCCTGCCTGTGAGATGATTGTCAGCTGCTTTTATGTTGACATGCCAGCATAGAAATAACATCAAGAATAGGGTTGTCCTGTTTTCCCCCTTTCCCTCACTTCCTCTCTTAGTAATTAAAGTTAAAAAGATTTTTAAAACTGTGAAACATTTTTTAAAACTTTAAAAAATTATAGTTGTGGGACAATAGAATTCCTTTCCCAACAGAAAGTCTGGTCAAGTGACCACAGAGTAGAGCAACTACCAAAATCATGTGATGCCGGGTGTCACCATCTTGGTAAGCTGCCAGGATCTCTGATCTCACAAATGGCATGGAAAGGTGGTTTCTTACAATAAAGTCCAAATTGGCTGCTGCAAATTCAAGCCTTGGCTACACCATGTCTAGTGCAGGAGGGACTGCCACAAGGCAACAGAGGATGTTAGCTAAACATGAGCTGGTGAACCAAATTAAATGGCAAAGAGTTTAATTGATGGACATCTGCTGGGAAAGTGAATGACTTTTTGTTTTGGCCTTTTACTGTAGTATGTGAATTGACTCATTTGACTGAATCAATGAGGCTGATGTCTCTCCATGAGAATAGAAGATCTACTATCTACTTATTATGGTTAAGGTAGGGTGTGTGTGTACATGCGTTGTTGACTTATGGTGACCCCATGAATTTAATAGGATTACACAAAGGAGGTCTTGCCAGTTTTTCTGCTGAAATATAGCACACGACACCTAATATTCATTGGCAATCTCCCATCTATGTTCTAACCAAGGCTGATCTTGCTTAGCTTTCAAGATCAGGTGGGACCTTATATTTTTATGATATTTTGTATTTCAGCATAAGGTACAGGAAAATCATGACCACCACCTTTCAGTAATGAGTTCACCTTCATAGTTGCTTCATTTGCAAAGAAACCATGTGTTTTCCACAATCATTCTGCAATTAAGCCTCAACCATGAAAAGTAGATCTTTCAGTCTTCTAATGTTGCAGTATGGTCTGCCATATATGTACGGTAGACAATTTCATGTAATGCCATCCAAGGATGATGTGGGTTAAATCATATTGGTACACCCAACTAAAACAGAGCTAACAAATCAATCAGTTGGAAATACCCAGTGGAAACAAAAGTGACAACCCTGGGGTTTACCCAGCTGTCATGAATTATTTTGAAAACAAACAAACTTGTAATATTTATTGTGAAATTGTGTAGGATACAATTTTTGCTAAAAATGGGACAAGGGTGACAGGTCCCCCCCCCCCAATCCAATTTATATTAACATGTGGTTTCTGGCTCTGGATGTTTAAATATTGTGAAATATCAATTCTGCACGCACAAACCAATCTTGTAAACATGGGGCATTTTTACACCCCATAATTCACGGGAAATCTGTTTGGAATAAGACAGAGTAATTAAGTTATTCAATGCATTTTTTAAAAAAATTAAATTTTAATTTTAAATAAAATCCTAATTGAATTTCTTTGTATTATGCTGAAAATGGGAAAACTACACACAGAGGACAAAATTGGAAGAAGTGCCTTTTGGGGATTCATTCAAGGATCTCATCACATGGGGAAAATTCAGTCATAGAACACTTCACCCATGCAGCTGGCATAAAGCCCACCAAATCTCATCACATGATGTAAAGCTCCTTCCAGCAGGGCTCTGTGCCAGCTGCATCGGTGAAGTGTTCTATGATGGGGAATTCTGAACATGGGAGACTCTTTGTGTTCAGACAGAAAATCTGGGGACAGTGCTGGAGCATGCTGGAAAGGTATGTTTTCTGCTGTATGATGTGCAAGTGATGTGGGCCATGCAGGGTGCTGGGTGACTGATTTGTCCCACTGCCCCATGAGTTGCTCAGCTGCCACACAGATCTCCCCACTGTCTCCCACATCAAGGGCCTCCATGTGATGACATCCCAAGAGAGCACCACTATCAGCAAGATGAGGGGTTTCTGATTTCTTTGTTGTTCTTGTGTATAATACATCCCAATACACAAACATAGCAAACACAATAGCAGGTGGTAAACTAAGACTATGAGCAAATAGTCAACTATCTCTAACAAAAGTAATTCAGCACAAGAATAGAATTGTACGGACAAAGTAAAGACAGATATGCATTCTTTCAGCTGATTTGTTGCTATGAGTAGGAACAGAAAACATGGACAGCATGCCAGAGAAAACACACTTTGAATGAAATAAAGTTAATAAGACACTTCCCGGTTGAATTAAATGTCCTAGACTCCCACATCAGAAGAGATGAATTAATAGCAACTGACCTAGATGATGGGAAGAAACTCATTGTGAGGAATGATCAGATGATAAACTTTTAAGAGATGAACACAGAGAGTATGTCACTGCATAGCTGGAAGACAGCAGAAAACATGGCAAGGCACATGAGTGAGATTTCAGATCATTCCGGTGGTCTCAAATTTCTGAGGTGCCTATCACAAATTTCCTAAATATGGTGAAAGTATGCAGAACAACTAATGCAACCCTTTAGTTTTCAGGAAATGTGTGGACTTCTTTTTTCTTTTCCATAACAAAATGATGAGTCATTTATCAGTGCCTACCAACGTGACACATGGAAGCCAGTATCACACAAAGTTCCTGGTGGTCTTTGTCATAAGAAAAGACAAAAAGGGAAAAATTAAACTGTTAAATGTTGCAACTGGCTACTTCAAAATTAGAGTCAGCCAAGAATGATAATCAGAAATGTATAACTAACTAGAGCCCTTTTAGAGGACACAAGTGTAGCACTATTACTCCAATTTAGTTGCTATGTTTATATCCCAATGACTGCTGGGATCTGCGGTTTAGAGAGAGAAATTTTGAATTATCGGTTAAAGAGTTCTAGGGCCTTCCCAACTACAAAGCTTGGGTTTCCATAGGAACACAGCCACAACAGTCCAAGTTGAATCATAGTGTGTCATATGGAAGAGCTTCCAGTTAAGCTAACGTCCTCTTGGACCTCATTCCTTTCCCACTGGTAATCCCACTGTGCAATTAAGTGGAGTGTGTGTATTTCCACATGCTTTCATATCCTCTGGACATGCCTTTTGCCCAAATATTGCAGTCAAAAACAAGGGGTTTCAAAATGAAAATAATTGTATTCTTGGAAAGCCTCCAGAGAGGGCAAATACCTTCCAAAACAAGCCACAGCCCTCAATTCTTCAAAAGGAGTTTTTAAATAAATTAGTGTATCACGTCTACACTTTTAGACATTGCATATGTGTTATTGAAAAAACATGAATGAACCAATTTGCTCACTTTTCGAACAGATAACATAGCCATCAGGGAAAGCAGAGGCCCCTAATGATAAATTCCAAGCTGCAGCACATAATGGTTTAAGTGAGTGTATCAATGTGCCATCTCCTCTTACCCTTTAAAAAGGTTTTATTACTTTTTAATATAATAAAAGAATTACTATCTAACCCACTCATGCCTCCCCAATATTACCTCCTCACCCCAATGTGTCTATAGGATTGCCAGATCTCAGATTTTCAGTTTCTATGAGACATCTCCAAGTTGGAAGCAAGAATGCAAATTCCCCAGATATTTTGGGAGGGGCAGTCTTTTCCACCAAGCATCGTGCATTTCTCCAATTTAGCTAGTGCACAGTAGTAGCTTTCTACAGTTTCTAAGACTCAAGTGATTTTTTGATGTAACTTGCAAAGACTCTCCAGATGGATATGCATTTACTTGGTTAGCTTCTTCCCTAATAGTGGAACAGCCTTAGGGCTCACCCTCGATATTGCATCCATCTTCCAGCTGGAAACAAGGGCGCTAGGTTACAAGTTCCTTATCGATCTCCCTGAGTTAATGAAAAGGATAATCCCCACATTTCACTTCTGAGAGCAGCCCCTTTAGTTGAGATTTCTATCTTAATTTCTAAAGAAGAAAGTATGTTCTCTGGGTGAGCGTGGGTGTATATTTGAATTACAAATGGGGAGCAACTGTGATGAATATTTACTGCATATGCTTAATGACATCATCAGAAGCCATCTCTATCTCAGTTTTTGGCTTGGAAATGTCAAGGTCTGGGATAATCCTGAACTAGCAACCTCCATCTCTTCTTCTTCATTTATTTATATTGTATAGTGTGGCTGAGAATTGTGAATTTGACAGTTACCTACCTCAGGCTTACAATCTAAAACAGACATAACAGATAAAGAAAAGGAGATGGCGTTAATGGCAAGGTTTATGTCCAGCAGATACTGGCTGATGAACTCTCACTCCAAGGCTAGAACTGGCAGCTGGGTTGTCGGGAAGTCCTTTTATCAGTTGTTGAGCTTAACCATAGTGGAATTCTACTTGCCTCTTCTCTCCTTCCTCTGCAAGGACAGTGGCAGTTGGGTTTGAGGAGAGAGATTTTCTGAACCGTATGGCTGTGTTCTAGCAGCATTTTCTCCTGATGTTTCATCTGCATCTGTGGCTGGCATCTTCAGAGAATTTTTCATTTGTTTCTGAGCCTCATCATGGTAGAATTGTGCCTGTCTCTTCATATGAGGCCAAGGCAGAGGCAATCGAAGTGGAGGGCTTTTCATCTGCTTCTGGACATGGTCATGATGGAGCCATGGCTGCCTTTTTCTCTCTCCCTCTGAGGTCAAGTCAATGGAGGAGGGCCTTCTGTCAGTTCTTGGCCTTAGTCACAATGGAGCGGTGCTTGTCTGGTCTTCTTCCCCACTGAAGCTATAGCAGGTCTTCATGTGGAGAACATTTTATAGTTGTGATGCCATCATATATCACTTCTCTTCCATGTTCATTGTGCATTATTCCCACTGGTTGAACATAGAGGTGGACCTCCCTTCCTGTCTTAGTGCTCAAACTGGGATATAATTATTTCACATATTAAGATCCAAGCCCATTTAAGGATTTAAATGCCACCACCAGTACCTTTAGGCACTAAGAAGATAGATTCCCATGACTGTTTACACTGGTTTGTGATTTCCAATGTCACATGCAATGGTATTTGAGAAGTACCAAAATGATACTAATTTGGATCTGCAAAAGCCTCACCGAGGCTTCAGCTTGGTGGAGAGAAGCAGTTAGTTGGGGGATTTAGATATTGCAATCTCAAAAACTAACCTTTCCGAGATCTGCTGAGATTTGTATGTATTGTTGACTTAAATAGCAACTGAGAGTATGAAATGTGATGTTGGATAAGAGCTCTATGGTTACCATGAATTGCTTTGAAAAGACAAATCCATGGGTCCTAGAGAAAAATCAATTCTGAAATTTCCCTAGAAGCCAACATGATTAAACTGAGATTGCCATACTATGGCCATATCATAAGAAGAATGACTCACTCAAAAATATAATCATACTTGTTAAGATGGAAAGCAATAAGAAACAAAAAGAGGAAAACCACATTAAATTAATAGACTCAATCAAGGAAGCCATAATCCTAAGTCTGCAAGGCCTGAGCAAGGCTGTTGATGCTATGATGACTTAGAGGTCTCTCATTCATAGGTCAAAGTTAACTTGATAGTAGTCAACAAGAAGTAGGAAATTGACACTGTGGAGTAGCTATTCTATCTATTTATATGAACTGAATGCATAGTCCTGAGGAGGGATAGTTTGACATAACTTGGTGGGTTTTTTCTTGATTAAAAGTTGTTCATACATTCTTTAAAAAACTAATCAGCCAAGACTGAAGCATTAGTGTGGGGAAGCAATTATCAGGACACTCTATCTCAAACACAAATTGCTCTGCACCACCACAAAACAGCTGTACAGTTGAGTCACATCCTATCAAATTGTTTGTTTTCATGGAAGAAAACATAGAAGACTGCTCACCAGTCATATTTGTAGAAAATAATATCTGGAACACCAGAAAAGAAGACATGAAGAATAATTAAAACAATGTCTGTTTCAGTCCTTTATTAATATCTTGTCTGGTGATTTTGCACTGGTTTAGCAGTCAGTATCTTCTTGTCCATTTTAATCACACAGAGTTAATGTACTCACTCTCAGTGTTTTATCCTTTCCTAAGTGATACAGTTGTTGCATGGGGACTAGAGTAGCTCAGAATGAGAAACAACAACAACAATAGTTTCCTGTTTGAAAGGGTTTTCCCATGGAATTCTTTAAAACTTAAGTAGTTGGGTTCTAATTTAGTGTCCAAACTTGTGCAAGTTGTTCACATCTAGGAAGAAGATAACAAGGAGGTGCTTCATTTGAACAAATGATTTCCCAGCCATTTTTAGAAGCATTACAATTTAAAAAGAGAATATACTGAATTATGCCCTAAGAATTTGTATCTGCTGACGTATAATAATTATTAACAGCTATTCCCTAGTGCTGTGGTTTTGAAATGATGATGAAATAATATTTGCATGCTATTGCCTTGGTTCCATTCTGAATCAAGGGTTGTGATCAGAGCTAAAGAATGTAATGGCGTATCATATTCAATTTTGTGCTTCCAGGATCAGTAATGTAATGCATTCCTGTAGAAATAGATGCAACCCACACAGAAATATGACTTCCATAGAATATCATTTACCCAACAAAGAAGCCATTGTAGTCTGTCTGGGATGGAGGCAATCCTGAGCTTTCAGTGGGTTTTATATTTTCCAAAATGTTATTTGCCTTTCTTGCACCTAGTGTTCCTAGAGGTCATTGCAGGTGAAATCTAAAAATATCATATCATCTGCTGGATCCACATTTAAATATCTGAAAATCCCTGTACCTTCAACACCATAACAAAAAAAATGTACTCAGCGGGTTTTGTTTCCTTTCACCCAGTGACCCCAACTAGCTTTTTTGTAATCACTTGGCTGATGAAGAGTGTAGAGACCTCAAAGCATTGTTGGCATCTTTGGCAAGTTTAATAACTATAACAATGTAATCATATGAACTATGGGAATTTTTATATTGGCTTTGCATGTTGTATCACCTATCTGAACACCATGCATATAACTAGGACACTATCTGGTGACAAGTATCTCTGACTCATTTTAGAAATTTAAAATTAGGATTAAAAGAATGGCACAACTAGCTCTGGTTGCCTCTCGAATTTGTTTCTCCAACATCCAAAGAGTAAACTGGCTTTGAAGCTCAAGAGACCTGTAGACATCATGTATGATATTACATGAAGGTTATGGATCAAACAGCAGCAACTTGTGTTGTTCATGGATCTGTTTTCTTTTGGCACCTTTGGTATCTTCAGTACCTTTGTGAGCACGTAACGGTAAGAGCCCTCCCAGTACAAAAACCCGCCTGACACAAAAGCAAGCAGGAGCCAATCTTGGCTTCTCCTCTGCTTTTTAGGAGCTCCATGTGCTCTTTGCATGAGGTTTCCCTTGGAACCTAACTCTGATGCTTTTAATCCAGGTCTTAATGAATGATATAAGATCAAACAATCACAGAGAGAGTGGTATCTTAACTGTGATACTTTTAATTCAGTTCTTAATGAAAGATATAAAGACTTGGGATAACAGAAAGAGTGGTATCTTAACTCTAATGCCTTTAATCCAGTTCTTAATGAAAAAGGTCAAATGGGACCCTACTCTTCAGGATGCTTTCCTCCAAATATCTCCAATCCCCCCCGCCTTCCCTCCCACCAGTGGAATAAAGTCATTAGATGCCTCTCAGACAAAAACAATACAGCTGAAGCAGAAGAAATATTGACTAAACGTGACTCAGTTAAAACATTGGATTAAGTTATTAAAAGTTGACAAAATTTTAGCAAGTGACGAATGTGACATTTGGAGGAAAGGAGTGGTCAAAGCATACTTCTTACAGTGAAGTGAGATTGATGACTAAGGTCTGTGTTCTCGTGTTATAGTTCAGCCATAGGACTGAAGCTAGTTTGAAAACTACTACTGATTGAGAATTCAGAAGACTTGCAGAGGGGGGTATGAAGAAGTCCATGAGGCATCAACAGGCCACACAACATCGGTAGAATCTTGCCAAGGCTCCCCACCTCACAGCATCTGTTACATAAATAACGGCTTCATTCTGCCTGCAGGTGGGGCCAGTGTCAAACTGTCTTGTCAAATGTTAAAATGCTTCTCCATCTAGCCCAGTTTTGTCTACACTTTTTGGCAATTGCTCATAGGCACAATCTGCAGTCATATTATATGTAAACTGATGCAGGGGTGTGGAATAAATCTACTGTAGCTCTTTGTATAAAAACACACACACTACCATGAAAGTACATTGGTTCCTCCTATAAGCTAACTCAGTTGTGATTTCTTCTGGCAGGAATAAATAATTGGACAATGTCTGCTATAAAGATGACATTGTCTCAGACTCAGTATTGGCCCACTAAATGATCCATATGAAAAAAAAATCACAAAAAAAGATTTACTTCAATAATGCTACCAGCAATTGTGGTAAACATTAAAAGCCTTCTTTCTGATATAAGGTGTTTATACAGGGCTTAATCCAGGACCTTAAAAGCTATGTATCGATTTCTTTCATTGCTCAAGTAAAAAGTCATGTGAGAATGTGCAATCAATGAGCAATAAAATATCTGAATTACATTTGCTCTTTATGTGGGGAAAACCCTCTCCAAAGAGAATCTGTTGCCACAAGGGCTAGCTACAGTTGCATCAATAGTTAGATCTTCAAAAAGTTATAATTTTGGATTACAGCACCCACAATTTTGATATGGCAGCCACCGCTGTCAAAACCTATAGCAAATGAGCAAAGAATTGAATTGGATAAGAATTTACTGCCAGAAAGATTTTATTAATGTTTAGGTGGAATCTCTTTCCCTGTAGTTTTAATCCATTGCTCTTTGTCAGTGATTCCCAACCCAGGGGCCACGGCCCAGCCGTGGGCCACAAGAGCAAAAATCTGGTCCACAAACCTCCTGCCTATTTATTTATTTATTTATTTTCTTCTCCTTTCAGCAGGGCTTCATTTTTAGGCCTGTTCCTGGAGTTATTTGGGGTGCTGATTCAGGAAATTGCATTGGATAGACCACATCAGCTCTAGATTATTAAATATGGCTTTCTTTGGGCAAGCAGATGGCAACTACTGGATTGCATATGTTCTGTATCAGAAACTAGAACTGATGCGGTCTAGCCAATGCAATTTTCTGAATCAGTACCCCTAATAACCAAACTAAATCTAAAGTTGATCAAAAATGTATTCATAACCTTTTTGGTACTAATGTTGGAGAGTGGTCGCTGGTCAAAGTGGTCCCCGGTCAAGTGGGCCCTGGTCAACAAAAAGTTGGAAACCACTGCTCTGTGTCAATTTCTGAAACAGCTGAAAACAAGCTTATTCCCTCCTCATTTCATTTTGTTTTCATATATTTCAACCAAATGTGTACATTTATTCATATTTGGGTTAGAAAGGATGTAACCTGCAAAACTGAAACAGACTGATGGTTCTCTTAAGGCACAGGACTTGGCTAATTCCTAATAGTCTAAATTCTTATCTATTCAGTGATGGGTGTTTTGTTTTTGTTTTTGTTTTGTTTTGTTTAAAGAAGAGAGAGATACCCTTCATGTTTTATACTCACATGGCATGCATATATAACATGGTCTGCAACATGCTAAGAATAGCTATACCTACGTAGCTGGTGCAAATGCAGTGACAATATTGTTTGCTTTTTTAAAGAACGAATTTACCAAAATATTCAAATCTTCATATTTGGAATGAAAAGATCTTGAAGCTTTAACATTCAGAAGTGGATGATAAAATTATCAGATTACTTTGTCCCTAGCAGAGACTACATACATGCATAGATACGATTTCTAAATTCTGACTTTTTTGGACTGCATTTCCCATAAACTCCCACTGGCCATACTGGCCAAAGAACTCTGGGAGTTATAGTTTTAAAAAAGAAAAGTTCCAAACTGTACAAATAGTGTGTGCTTATGTACCTATAGATGCAGTCAGCTGGATGGCATAAGGTCGGTGGATCACACTGGGATTGAATCCTGATAGCAAATGTTCTCAGTTGGAACCAAAATCTATTCTTCCCAGTGTAAGAAAAGTTATTCATCATTTACAAACATGACTTTATTTAAGTTTTCGGGTGGCCTTTGGACTCAGAACTGTGAAGCTGTATACTCAGAGTGGTGCCAAAGATGTGAGAGAGATAAGTGTGGCCCTGTTCAATGTCCAGAGAAGGAGCAACTTATTTGGAGTGCTCTCCCTGCCACAAAAGATTACATATAAGAACTTCATAAATACTATGTGTGTGTTTTTGCTGATGAACAACCTTATGAAGTTTTGAAAACTAGCATTGTATTTTTATGACTTTTGGTTGGCCTAATAAACACATTCCCACAGATCTTGTTTCTGATAGTCAAAACCATTGACCTTCTCCTACACATTTACTTCTTTCCTCCTCAGAGTCTTCATATCTCCTCAACTCCTACTGTGCTTCCAGAAGTTCTAAGCGTACAGTAAATGCAAATCACAAAAAAGCAAAATGCTCACCTAGCTGTAACTTTCCCATTTTTGCAGTAGTTCTGAATCACACATTTCTTTGAAAGTTTAGTTCTGAAACATTGCCAAGTTCCTTGAATCAACTATTCACAGAATATGACTAAGATCACTATTGAAAACAGAGACTATTTGTTGTATGCTTTGAATTTACTCTTCAGAAGCCCAAGCTTTTATGGCACCAGCCAGTAAATAATAGTTGTTATTGATGAGTCAGGAGTTCCTGCCTTGAAAACTGTGATTCAGCGTGATCCAGTGGGATACAGTGTAGATTTTCTTAAATTATTGGGAGGCATGACATACACACCAATAAAGAAGGGAGTTGCAAGCCATGTTGGAGATATCTGATTCAAAGAAAAAGGAGATGGGGTCAGGCAAAGGAGAGGTAGATAAATTATTATTATTATTATTATTATTATTAGTAGTAGTAGTAGTAGTAGTAGTAGTAATGGATGAAATCTCAAACGTTGGACCTGATATTGGCTGTTATGGTTTCCATGTCCCCCTACTATACGAAACTAGGGGTGTATAATTTGGGAAAACCCCATGCCATTTTCTGTGCCCGATTTTTGGCTGTCCCCATTCTGGGTTTTTTTTTCAAATTCGGGATGGGGAAAATCCCATTTCTCTATATGGCAGCTGGAAGTTCCATTTTTGCTTCGGGAAGATCCAGCCCATTGATGGCAATAGGCGATTAATGGGAGAACTTCTGAGGCTCCCCTTTCCATCATTTTTAGGGCTATCAGGATGAAAATAGCCACACTTGGAGGACACATTTACGACTGCAAGTCCCCAAGTTTCAGAACACTTGGGTCGTCCACTGATTTTTAGGAAATTCTTAAAGGTTTTTTGGCGGGAAGGAAGGTTCAGAGGACAGAAGCAAAAAGATAGATAGGGCTGGGGTGGGGTTGAAATTGAAATACTAGCATTCTCTCTGTGGGCTCTCAAGGGAGTCAGGCCATCTCTTCCCTTCCATAAACCACCCCCACACAAAGGTAAAAAATATTTAAACAAACACCTCCCAAAATGCCATTTCACAGCCCCCTCCATACGCATGCCCACTTCCCTAGCAAAAATTTTTTTTAAAGGACTGAAAGATATTAAACTAAAAATGTAATAAAATTGCCAAAGGAAAAGATTGGAATTGAGTCCAAAAGCAGTCCTAAGCAGCAATGGCACTGAGATAGAATGCAGAGCTAGCTAGTACACAATCTTATCTCAAACACCAGGACACCACAGGAAAATGGAGGAGCTTGCCCTGGTATATATAGACTAGCTTGGCAAAAAGACACATGATCTGCTCTCTTGCTCTGATTGGCTCATACAAGGCTAAGGGAGATAAACCTCACACATGTGTGGCTCCTGCTATGGCACAACCGAAAGCAGCTGATTTCGGCCACCACATGGTTCATTTCAGCAGAGTCTATTCCAGCCCCATTGCCCGCCCCGTTTCCAAAGATTTGGTTACCACATCTGCCGGATTTTCTGGATCCCATTTTGTAAAACGGCACCATGTACACCCCTACACATGATATCATCTCTTTCTAGTTCCCAGAATTTCATGAACTTTCCTGCTCTTCACCTGCCACTCTGGAAGACTGAAAGGCACTCTCCAAAATCTCAGTTGCTAGCACTAAGTGCTTCAAAGAAAAACAAGCAGAATCCTTTTTGTTCTGCCTTTGGCTTTACCCACCACTGGAATACAGCCCTCAAGAAGTTCTCCAAAATTTAAGTAGGCTTTCAGCATGAAAAATATTTCTTCACCATTGTTTTAAATTGGTGGTGATGAATATGCTTCAAATGGGCCATTTGTATCCCTCAAACTTTTGCCTCCAATGCAACCAGGAATGGTTTGCACTCTGAATATAAGTTTCAATCAATTTACACTCTCAAATCATGAGATGTATCTTAAAACACTCTGAAGCATGATAGTTTGCTTTGTTTCCCCTTCCCTAATGATCAAGGTGTTTGGACGAATGGATGTAAGCATTTGATATGTTTTAAATTTTGTATACTGTCTCATGTGTTTTAATGCTTAATGTAAATTGTTTTTAATTGCTTTATGTTTTAATGGATTGTATTGTTGTTTTACTGGCATTGAATTTTTGCTAGGTCTGTAAGCCACCTTGAGTCCCTTTGGGTGAGAAAGGCAGGATAGAAATGGCGTTAATAAATAAATAAATAAATAAATAATCAGCTGGGGGAAAACCTAGAAATTGCATGATGCCACCCCTTCGGATTTGGTAGTACATAGGAATTGCTTGCTGTGATGACATAGAATTGCAGATAGAGTTTGCAGTCACCTCCATGGCCAATCCAGAGTATTACTGCTCCAGATGGGATATAGGTTGAACAGCCAGTCCACAAATGCTTCTTCAGTTGGCCATTTATGAACTTTTGCTTTTGTGGATGCTGTACTTGAGAATTTGGGGTGGTTGTGGAATTTAAATGCATTTTAATAGTTAATAGGTTTAATGATACAAATTGTTCAATTTTTATTTTTCTATTTATATTTTAATGCATTTGCATTGCTTTAATTTGCATTGTGGCATATCTATTCTTAGCTACTTGAGTCCCTATATCAGGAGAACAGTGGTCTAAAAATAAATAAATAAATAAATAAATAAATAAATAAATAGGTGAGTACTAGAAGAGTCATATTTTTGGAGAAGTAAAAGAGAGAAAAGGGGATAGAGGGAAATGGTGAAGTGACCCCAGCGAATATCACTCTTAACAGTGGCTAGTATAGGTTCAATAAGACAAGAGGAGATTTTAGGTCACTGAAATATGAATCAACTGTATCACTGCTGATGTCTCTAAGACCCATTTAACTCTTTAAAATGTTGAGTACCATTGCACTTCCAACATTATGATTACTGCTTTGAATGCGATTTCCTGCTTCTTGGCAGGGGATTGGACTGGATGGCCCATGAGGTCTCTTCCATCTCTACTATTCTATGATTCTATGATTCTATGCACACCTCTTGAACTTAATAATATTACCATATAATGATATAGTACAATATAGTAATTTAATGCTTATATTGTGCTATGCTAATAATATATTGTATGTACATTTGATTCATAAGCCGCTCTGAGTCCCCTCTGGGGTGAGAATAAATGTAGTAAATAAATAAATAAATAAACTTTCAGGGATTAACTAGTAACTGCACAGATGTGGAAAAAAATGCCAGTCCTTGTACAACTTGACCCCACTCCCACCATTCTACTTTTCCAAATATCGGCACAGCTCACATTTAGATTGTTTGTTTGACAACAGCCCAATCTAATTTTGAAATTGTAAGACTTTCTGGAAATGCACTATTCCACATTGAAATTGTGTGTCTCTGTGTTGTGCATACTGACCAGCAATTTACTTACTGTTGTTCCTTGTTGAAAGTGCTGAACAATTGGTGTTGCTCATAGTACCATTCTGTACTTAAAATTGTTGTGTTGCATCACATGCTTCCCCATTTTGTGATGGGTAATGCATTTGAAGATTGCCAAGAACTGGATACAAATGTGAAGCAACATGTCTGATGAATTTAAATACATAAAGAAAAAAGAAGAATTGGAGAAAATCAGTGGGTGGAACTAACGTTTTCTCATATGGTAAGATCCTTTCCCAGGAACCAACATGTCTCAATTTACATTACCAACATTTCAAGTTTACGTGCCTCTGAGCCATTTTCTCTGAAACTAGTAATCTAAAGGTGATACTATTACACCACCAGATACAGTAATTCTTACTATATGACTGACATAATATCGAGCGTTCTAGGTGTTGCAAGAGGCATGGATATGAAGCAGAAACAAGGAGCATTTATTGACATCTTTATCAAAGAAGGATGTACTGCTGTTGATATTCATAGAAAGTTCAGAAAGATGGGTGAAAAAAAATTAAAGGCAAAACCAGTATTGAAAACACATCAATTAATTGATGATTAACACCTGATTGGAAAGGGAAGAGACTGCAAACCATTGGCAGCATTTGAGGCCCATGAGGACACCTTTTTCGGGAATGTTTGCACTAATGATGTGACCTGGGCATAATTCTATGACCCAAAGACCAAGGTCCAGTTCATAAAGTTGTAGCACTCCACCTCTCCTAAACCAAAACATTTTTAAAAACTAGCATTCAGTACAGAAAACAATGGAATTACAAAGGTTTGTTTTTGCTTGACTTCCTTAAGCATAAAAAAGGTAAAGGAAAAGGTTTCCCTTGACATTAAGTCCAGTCATGTTCGACTCTGGGAGATGGTGCTCATCTCCATTTCCAAGCCGAAGGTCATGTGGCCAGCATGACTGCATGGAGCGCTGTTACCTTCCCGCCGGAGCGGTACCTATTGATCTACTCACATTTGCATGTTTTCAAACTGCTAGGTTGGCAGAATCCTTAAGCATAGGACAACAATAAACAGTAACCACTGCATTGCATCACTCGAGAAGCCATCATTAAGAGAAGACTACTGAAACAGCTGACTGCAATGCAATTATGCCATAATAATGTATGATCCCATACCTTTTGTGGCAACATCACAGGTGTTTGTATAAATGGAGTGGGCAGTAGTGCTACATCCAACTTGCAGCACTATCTGATGCCCTCAGACTTTCACTTGTTCCTTCAGATGAAGAAAAATCTTTACTCATGGTGCTTTGATGATGTAAACTAAGTGGAAAGTGCTAGTGCCCAAAGTAGATTTGATAGGTAGGTTCAAAGGTGACACAAATACAACCTACTGCTGGAGACTATTTTGATGACAAATACTTGCATTACACATATATGCATAGGTCTCATGTTATTAATAAAGTTATGACATAACAGGCATTACTTTCCATATAACCCACACAAATTAAAGTCTCAGCCATGAAGTATAGATCTCCCAGTATGTTTATGCAGTTGAATGAAGCAGGGGAGGCAAGTGAGTGAAGAGGATGAGTTGAACTGAAAGTAGGAGAATGGAAAGCTGAAGAAAACAATAGCTATTTTGGCATTGTAATGGGTTTCCTTTCCCTGTTTAGAAGAAAGTGTATGAAAGGGAGGAAGAAAAGGGAATCTCAGAGTTTTGAAGTGGATGGAGAAAATGGTTTTCTCTGCCTGCTGAAGTGAGAGATTCATAATAGGGAATAAGCAAGCCAACAAAAGCGCTTAAGCACATTGCATTAAAAATGATGCCTTATGGTATAGAAACTGCTTATCACAGAAGACTGAATTAATCAGTGGATGTTTTCTGGAAGGACCTTTTGTCTTGTTTTTAATGTAGCAAAAGTGTGTAAGAAATGCACTGCCTCCTTTTCTCTTCTGGTGTGTTTTCTCAACCAGGGAAGCCTGCTAGAGAAAGCAGTTGAAAAACACAGTTGTGATCAGTTACCCTTTGTTTGTATGCTCCTTTGAAAAGGGACTGATGTGTATTGGCAAGTCAGCTCACCCGCATCAAGCCTTCTTGGGATCTGCAGTTTCTACCTCCTATGCCCCTCTGGAAAGAATCTGCATATTTCTCTTGCCAGAAAATTGTAATTTTTAATGTTTTTACAGCTGGTGGTGAATTGATTAAAATTACTATCTTTGTGGCTACTTCTCTCCGCTCATGCACAGTTCCAATGACTCACTATGGAATAGGCTCCCCCACTGTATCTCACTCTTAATTTATATCAGCAACGCAACCCAAATGTAAATCGAGAGCTGCCTTAGAAGTATGTTGGTAAAAGAAGACGGTGCAGGGCTCAATCCTGTTGTTTGTCCCAAACAGACCAAACTCATTTAATCAGTGAGATCCACCTAACTGTTGAGTCAAGGACTGATTCGTTGAGTTTCCTCCCTCTGCAGCCCCAAGCTTCACGCCCCTTACTGTAATATCATAAAACTCTGGAACAAATTTAGGAGTGAGAAAACTGCATGTGAATAAGGAAACCAACAAAGAAAACTCACCATTGCCACCACAGAAAGAGCATCCTAAAAGACGAGTAAATACAGTTGGGCATCCCCTTGGTAACGTTTCTTGTAAATGGCTAATCTTTCAACCCAAAAGCATTGCTTTACAATATGCAATGCTTTTGACACAAAATAAATAAAACTGCCACCACTAGTACAAACATTAATATTTTGATGGTTTGAAGGAGTCCATTCTACAGAGGGAAAATCCCTAGTATATTGCTAGTATTTGTGCATAACTAAGAAACAAAATAACATAACACTACTAATGGTTACCCAAACTACTATTAAAAAGGTTAGATGACTAATGAACATTCATCTCACTTTCATTATTTTCCTTTACAGGGTGTATCGTGGCACTGAAATGAATAGGGATGGAAAAATCTACAAATTGATTCATCCTGTTCTACCTGCAAGATTGTTGAGGTTGATTGCTTCCATTAGCAATCATGGCAACATTTATACAAACACTGCAAATACTAATCCAAGGAAAAAGTGTATGCCTTTGTCCTCATGTCTCCAGAGGGTCTGGGTTGCTTTTTAAGTAAAAATATCCCCTTACCTATATAAATGGTTATAGAAGCCAAAGGAGTTATGGTGGTCTATGTTGGAGCTTCAGTGGGTTGCATGATGCCTGTCCTTGCCCTTGGATGGCAACCTCTTGATTTTCATCAGTTGATTTTAGGCTAATGAGATACTAGCATGATATGGTACATCCTAAAAGCCAGGACTAATTTCCAAGGAAATGTGTAGGTGTGGGAGTTCCTAGAATATATCTCCCAGAAAAGTGACATATCCTTTTAAATTATCTTCTCAAGTTACAATGGAACAAGATGTATTGTTCTATATTTCATTGAACACCTCTGTTGTAAGACAGCCTTGGGTATCAAAAGCAGAGAACAAAGGGAATTAAATTTCCTTTTACCACTTGCAGAACAGGTCCGATTAATGGAACGATAGATTGATACGTTAGAAGCATTAATTAATATGCTGTTGCATCATGCCCACACATCTGGATATGCCAGATATTTGGGGTGATTTCACTTGTCAGTATTAGGCACTTTTTACATGTGACTTGTTTTTTGCTATAAGTATTCAGGTAAACACGGAGACATTAATGACAAGGTCAATGCAACCTTATCCTCAAGAAAGCATAGCCTGACTACAAGGGGGAGGTGTGTTTGTGTATGGAATGTAAATGCACCATCTTATGCATAAAGAGAGGAAAGGAAGAGTGGGAAGGTGTGGTTAGTGGGTGGATTTGGCAGCAGGAACCTTCAGTGTGAATTCCTGCTAAAACCACAAAAACTCACTGGCTGATTGTGAAGAATGATGTAAGACCTAAAGGGCCTATCCCTTTCAAAAGTGCTGTCTCTGCAATTGGTCTAGCTCGGCAAGCAAAAGGTTTGTTGTGGCATCCTTTACCCAAAAAATATGGTTTTATAAAGAATTCACTTTAAAGGACAGATGACTGAAATGTGGGGTTACTGTTCATGACTATGCCGGTGACAGTAGCACAGAATGTCTACATTGTAGATCTCCTTCTCTGTAAATTACATAAAGAAATGTGGATCTGTAAGTTCCCATGCTGATACATGGATTTTAAAAATGACTTTAATTAATACAGGTAGTCTCCAAGTTACAAGCAAGGTAGGTTCTGTAGGTTTGTTCTGAAATTGAATATGTATGTAAGTCAGAACAGGTACATTTTAAGAATAACTCCAGCCATACACACACACGTATTAGCTTTGGATAGCATAGGGAAGAGCTAACACCCCTGTAGTGTTTATTTTGCTATCTGTGCACTTGTTCAGAAGATTTCCCCTCACTTTCTGTCCCTGTAATAATTAGATTTTGAAAAAAATCGTTTGTTCTTGAAGCAAGGATTGGAGATAAAGCTTCAGTTGAGACACTCCCCCCCCCCCCCATGATAACTCATTCAGGAATGAATTTCCCTTCCAAGGGGCTTATTTTTATCTCACTTCCTGTTGTTTCACCCCAAGTTTTAACTATTTGTCATTTGTAAGTCAGATGTTTGTAACTCGGGGACTGCCTGTATATAGATGCAAGTATTCAAAAGCAACTTGCAATGTTAAAAAAGGTTGTTTTTACAGATCTGTTAAAAACCATGTTTAACTCCTTGCAGACAGCATTTCAAAAAGCTTTGAGTCACTATCAAGAAGGCTCTGTCTCTAATTTTCCAAACTATTAAACTGTTACCATGTCAATTTTCAGTTATGGCAACCCCATGAATGAGAAATCTTCAAGTCACGTTATGATCAAGAGACCTACTCAGGCCTTGCAGACTCAAGGCTGTGGCTTCCTTGATTGAAACTATTCATCTGGAAAATGTTTGACCTCTTTTCCTACTTTACTAAGAATGTCGTACAACAGTCCCAGTTTAGTCATCTTGGCTTTTAGAGAGAGTCCAGACTTGATTTGCTCAAGGACTCATGTATTTGTCTTTTCAGTCCTGAGCAGATGTAGACACATTTCCAATGCCATATTTCAAATGAATCGATTGTTTTCCTGTCAGCTTTCTCCACTTTTCAACTTTCACAGCCAGATATATAAAGTGTAATACACAGCCATGGATAATACTGGTTTTGGTATCCAACAATATATATACTGTTTCTGATTGCCTCTAGTTAACTCCATTCTAATTGGTGTTAACTATAGCTAGAATATCACAAGTTCCTAATACTCTTCCCTTACAATGGACCCGATCCAGCTAAAGGAGGGAACATGGTCTAAAGGCCCAGAACATACAAATCTGACTGAAGTACAGTAGATATGAATTTGACTGGAAGATCAACTTCAAATTTCAGGAAGCAAGAATTGTATAAATTTAATTTAAAACCTTTCTACTACCCAAGTGTGTTTTATATAAACTAAATATGACATTTAAAACTAACAGAAAATGTGGTTTCAGAAGGAGGAAGCTTTTAGAAGCTATCAAAATGAAAACTGCATTTTGAGACTATGACTAACAGAACAATGAGCATTTTTGGAACATTGAGATTCAAACGTAAATGTAATTACTTTAATTCCATACATTCCAAACCATTTAGACATTTGAATGAAAACTGCCTACTTACAAAAATCATGTTGTGGTGCACTTTAATTAAATGCCCACAATTTTGAGAGCACTCAGCAAAAAAGATTTTGCTATGGTTTCTGTGCATGCTATTGTGCTGAAATTGTGTTACACAATGTATCTCTTTACAAAGACATGTTAAGCTACCTGATACCATTGTATCTTATTATTGTATTATGTCAAACAGGGAAAATGGAAACTCACACTAAATTCAATTTCCCACTCTCTTAAATGCAACTGACTCTAATTAATGCAGGAGCCAGAGAGACATCATTTATCAAAATTATGTTTTAAAGAAGAAAACAAAGTTTTCTGTTTTGGCAACTCTGAATGATGATTTGTGTTCATTTCATGATGACATCTGTTGTCTACTCTCCTTTCAGGCAGATAGCAGAACATTGAATTCTTCAATAAAGCAAGATGATGGCCTTTTTCCTACTTCAAAATCTTTCTGGATGCATAGCCTCCCCAACAATACAATCCCAAGGTCCCTGAAGGAATACACTGGGGGACAAAGCAAATAGTGGAAAATTTCTTTTCAAAAACAGAGACAGACCTCTTTGAGCATGGAAGAAAAGATCCAATCTCCAATTCTCTTATTTGTTCCCATGGAAAGATCTATGTGCTTCACCTTTTTTGCCATTAGAGCTAGACAGTTCAGGGGAAGGACCAAAGATGGGCTAGAATCCCATTGGTGTCTTAGAAGTCATAGGTCTCTGATGAGAAAAGACCATTTTCAGTTCAAGATTGTGGAAATGAAATTTTACACATGATGCCATTGTACACAATAGTGTATTGGACATGGTTGTGTATGTCCTTTGCACATTGACAAGCACGGATGTTTATGAAACATTGTAGATTCGGGTGTACACTTGGTTGCATAACATCACATTTCATTAATGAAGCAATCACTGCATAACTCAGTGAGCATCAATTCATGTTCTGTCTTCTTGATGGCCATGTTGTGCCAAAGTGCTGTGTGCAAAAGATGGAAATTATTATTTTTAAATATAGAAGGGACATGGTTCTTTTCATGGTTACGGTACTGTTCTCCACATTCAAAATAAACTTTGTCATAAAGATTTATTACCTGTGCTTGTCTATAAGGAAGGGCTCACATCTCAAGTGGCAATCTTGTAGAAAGAGACAATACACTGTGCCACAGTCTAAAACCATAACAAATGTCACTAGCAAAACCAATGGATTTTAATTAGAAAAAGGGAAAATATTCAAAACTTTGTTGTAAAAAAAACCCCACAAACACACACACAAAGCCTGACAAGAAAGTATCCTGGACTAACAAGAATCTTCACAGTTAGGGACTGATTCTGTACAAAATTTCCAGGATTTGGGATGACACAGGACTCAAATATAGGGTGTTCTGTGAAAAACAAGATGCCTGGGAACCATAAGAGTATGGTAATACAACTAGAAATGTGAGCTGGGATTTTACTGTTGCAATCATACCAGTCCTTCAGCTTCATTCAAAAATATTTACACTATATCAGCTGCTTCTAAGAAATTGGCACAACAGAAAAAACGGTTGACCTCAAAATGTGTTTACTTCTTTAACTGAATTGGCATATGTTTAGGCTCTTGTGAAAGTTGCAACCCATGAACAATATTGCTGGTCTCAATCCCAGTTTTAAGTTTTTCTATCTTGCTTTCGTTCAGGGAATGATGAATCACCTTGGGCACATATGGAACTGTTGACAGGATGGGTTCATTAAGTGCAAACAGGGTTAGGGGAAAATATAGCTTCTAAGTAACTCATAAAGATGGTCATGCAACTTCACTAAGACTTGGAAAAGCTTATATTTATAGCTGGCCTTTCTCCACCAATGGTTTCCTTTGTAGACCAGAGAAGCAGAATCTAAATTCAGGGAAGACATCATTTCTTAGGCCCCAGTTTGGAAGAAGACTAAAAACACATTTTGGTCTGTTTTTAATCCTGAATAAAGTAGAAGCATTGAATCAACTTGATTTACTTTATATAAACATACATGTTCAAGAAATTGATTGAATGGTTTGGCTCTAGCTGGAACATAATTCTGGCCATGAAGTCATATAGTCACGGGCTAGTATTTTTAACTTTTAAATAATATTTTGGGAGTTGTTTTCAACTGGTATGAAAGAATAGCAAATTACCTTCCTGCTCGCTCTCTGCTAGGACATAAATTACTCACAATTTTAAAAAATAAGGCTACTCTTTAAGGTTGTTCATTAATTAATTAGGACATGAACTGTTTTAAAGCTTGAAAGATGATGCTGTCAAGGTGATGGATGCCATCTACCAGCAAATATGGAAAACACAAGAATGGCCATCAGATTGGAAAAAAATTCAACTTATAGCCCCATACCAATAAAGGAAAATGCTAAAAAGTGCTCAAACTTTCATACAGTGCCACTTATTTCACATGCCAATAAGGTAATGCTCAAGATCCTGCAAGGTAGACTCCAGCAATACATGAAGCGAGAGTTGCCAGATGTAAAAGCTGGGTTCAGAAAAGGCAGAGGAACAAGAGACCAAATTGCCAATATCTGCTGGATAATGGAGGAAGCCAGGGAGTTTCAGAAAATCATCTATTTCTGCTTTATTGACTATTCTAAAGCCTTTGACTGTGTGGATCATAATGAATTGTGGCAAGTTCTTGGTGGTATGGGGATACCAAGTCACCTTGTCTGTCTCCTGAGAAATCTGTATAAAGACCAAGTAGCCACAATAAGAACAGACCACGGAACAACAGACTGGTTCAAAATTGGGAAAGGAATACGGCAGGGCTGTATACTCTCACCCTACCTATTCAACCTGTATGCAGAACACATCATGCAACGTGTGGGGCTTGATAAATCCAAGGCTGGGGTTAAAATTTCTGGAAGAACCATTAACAACCTTATGATACCACTTTGATGGTTGAAAGTGAGGAGGAGTTGATGAGCCTTATAACCAAGGTGAAAGAAGAAAGTGCAAAAGCTGGGTTGCAGTTAAACGTAAAATACACCCAAGATTATGGAAACCAAGCTGATTGATAACTGGGAAATAAATCTGGAGGCAGTGACAGATTTTGGATTTCTAGGCACTAAGATTACTGCAGATGCAGACTGCAGCCAGGAAATCAGAAGATGTTTATTTCTTGGGAGGAGAGCAATGACCAATCTCAATAAATAGAGAAGAGTAGAGACATCACACTGGCAGTGAAGGTCCGTATAGTTAAAGCAATGATATTCCCCATAGTAACCTATGGATGTGAGAGCTGTACCATAAGTGGTACAGCTCCAACCGTGGTGTTGGAGAAAAATCCTGAGAGTGCCTTGGACCGCAAGAAGATCCTACCAGTCCATACTCCAGGAAATAATGCCCGGCTGCTCACTGTAGGAAAGGATATTAGAAGCAAAGCTGCAGTTCTTTGGCCACATAATGAGAAGACAGGAAAGCATGGAGAAGATCATGATGCTGGGGAAAATGGAAGGAAAAAGGAAGAGGGGCCGACCAAGGGCAAAATGGATGGATGGTATCCTTGAAGTGACTGGCTTGACTTTGAAGGAGCTGGTGGTGGCTACGGCCAACACGGAGCTCTGGAGGGAACCTGACTGAATGAATAAACAAAATGACATGAAGTTAATTGGATTGTCCTTTCCAAGAGAGGGAGAGAGGCTAACCTCAATGGAAGGTTAACCAAGCAACATTAGAACTTGGACAGCTTCCTTAAAATTCGAACTCATATCTATAATAGATTCACCATTTCACTGACATGGAAGTCATCAGCCTCCAGTGATGTTGGGCATGGTCACAGCAAATTCTATGATAACTGCAACTAGAATAGGGTAATTGAATCTGATAGATTTACATATGTGTTGAATCACCATTCAAGAATTGATTCAATGGGTTACTTCAGTTGGGAAAAACCAACAGGATTCTAGCCATTGATATTATTGGCAGTGACTCCTCAAATCTGACTATGCATTGTATATACATCTGAACCTCTAAGTTTATTATAAAGTATTTAAGGAAGTAGATTGTAATTCATCAAAGTTAATCCTATAATAAATCTGTAAGTCTAAATGGTGCCAGGCATAAGCAGAGTATGCAAATCCACTTCACAAACAAATGCTAGCTCATGAAGTTTGCTAAGAGTTGTTTCTGTATGGTTGCTGATTTGCATGGCATGTCAAGCTATTTTGTGGAATGCAACTTCTGACCTTCAGTGTTGCATATCCCCACACTTACATCAAGCTGATTAGGTGATTGCTTGATTCACATTCCAGCATTGCCACATCACTAAGTCCAAAAATGGCAGGCTAAACATGGAACATCAAACAGTGGCTGATACCAAATGAGAAATTCCCTCCTGGGCACACAGAAGACTGGGCAATTTGGCAGGCACTGAACAGACTGTGCTCTGATACCATGAGATGCACAGCCAACCTTAAGAAATAGGGCTACAAAGTGGAGCCCAGGACATGTGACTGTGGAGAAGAACAAACCACAGACCACTTACTACAATGCAGTCTGTGTCCTGCCACATGCTCAATGAGGAACCTTCTTATAGCAACATCAGAAGCACTCGAAGTGGCCAGCTTCTGGTCAAAGGAAATTTGGCATAATGCTTTGTTTGTGAGGGTTTTTTATGCATTATAATTGTATTCTCCACTCACTTCTGACACTATAAATAAAATAAAGCAAATGATTAAATGATTTATTTTAACTAACAGTTGGATTTAGGGTAATATTGTTGAGTATTTTTTATTTTCCTATCTTGAATGTATATATAATATATTTATATTAAATAAAGCCAACTTCTCCTAAAAAGATAATTTATGGCAGGGGATTGGACTAGATGGCCCATGAGGTCTCTTCCAACTCTACTATTCTATGATTCTATGATATTCTTTCTCTCATTTTTTAATCCAAATATTAGTAGTCAGCTTTAAGAATCTAATTATGGTTCTTCCCAGGAGCCATGGTGGCGCAATGGATTAAACCCTTGTGAACTGCTGACCTGAAGGTTGGGTTGCTGATATGAAGGTTGCTGATTCGAATCCATGAGATGGAGTGTCTATCAGTTCTACCTTGTGGGGAAATGAGAGAAGCCTCCCAGTAACATATCCGGTGTCCCTTGGGTACCATCTCTGTAGACAGCCAATTCTCTCACACCAGAAACAACTTACAAGTTGCTTCTGACATGATAAAAAATGGTTCTTCCCATCATGGTCTCAGAAGTTCAGAAGACAGACTTCACTATTTTGGTTGAGGTTCAAAAAGAGAACTTCATCATAAGCCACAGGTTTTCAAAACTCAACTGGCTGCTGGCACAGATTAGAAATCTATTATATGCTCTAAAGGGAGACTGAAGAAGATTTTATTACACTGATGGAAGTCCTTACTATCATCAGTCAGATTATCTCCGATTTCCAATCAATTCCCAGAGGAATAAAGTGATGGATCATGGCAATTCCAACAGTGGCTATTGGGGGGGGGGGGGCATGGGGAACTTAGTCCCCATCGGGGGGGGGGGGTGACTGCCCGACCTCCCCCCATTGTTCCTGGTGCAACACGGGAAGCCTCTCGTATTCCCCGTGGCAGCATGTGCCAATTCTCCTTCCCTTTAACCACAGAACCCTGCCAGAAGTAGCTGTGTGTTGCGGAAAGGGAGCTGTCGGGCTTCGTGGTTAAAGGGAAGGCAAACTAGTGCTTACTCTCATGAATAGATTTCTGGCATTTCTATAAACTACACAGTACTGGGAAATATTATAACTTTTACTGTCTTTCATGAGATAGTAAAAATAATCTTTTACGACATGGAATGGGTCCTTTTTCTTTGTACATAGTCATTGTACTTGTCATATTGGATTAAATGGACCTATCTGGTTGGGAGTAACTAGCAGTTAACTGATGTGAAGCTCTTATCTCTGTGATGGGAGCCCCCAGATGGCGTAGTGGACTAAGTGACTTGAAGGTTGGGTTGCTGACCTGAAAGCTGCCAGGTTCGAATCCCACCTGGGGAGAGTGTGGATGAGCTCCCTCTATCAGCTCCAGCTCCATGCGGGGACACGAGAGAAGCCTCCCACAAGGATGGTAAAAACATCAAAACATCCGGGCGTCCCCTGGGCAACGTCCTTGCAGACGGCCAATTCTCTCACTCCAGAAGCAACTCCGGTTGCTCCTGACACGAAAAAAAAAATCTCTGTGATAATGTACTATACAGATTTTTCAGCATTGGCATGACCTTTGAAATAAAACCAACATAATAGCTTTTACCTTGGACTGAAGCTTGTCCTGCTGATTTTAAATATCATTTAAAATCAAACACTTGGGCTTTCATGGGAAATTCCTCCTCTCCATGTCAATACAGCAGCATCTGCTAGGAAATTTTATCATGCATTTTCCAGACCAATGACAACAGCTTTTAATGGGTCATTTGGAAAATGTAAGCATGACATTAAAGCAAATGTTGAAGTTGATAAATGAGACCCAAATAGTTTATTTTGTGTTCTGCAAATAGCAAGACACAGTGGAAATGTTTACAGAAATTAGAAAATAGACAGCAACATAACCATATTTGAAAACCACAATTTGGACACTGCAAACATCAGATTGAAGGAGCAAGATAGGTGCCACCTCCTGTTCCCAGGTTGCCTGAGCCTGCGGAAAGGGAGATGGCAGTGTAAACAGCAGTGGCCATTTCCCAAATAGGAAATGGCACAGCTGATTAGATGTGTCAGATGTCACAGTTTATTCCAAAGTTTAGGGAAGCTCTGGAGCATCCCACACCATCTGTTAATGCTGTTCAAGTGTTATGATCCCCCCATCTCATGACATCTCCGAACACAGAACAAGAGCTGACAAAGAACAGATGCCAGCCATAAAACTGGCCAGCCATAAAACCTCAATTACCCTCTGGTATGTGAGAGCCCCTATAGAAATGGGCTATAGAGAAGATTCTGGTATTCTGCACAATACACCTGTTTGAATCTACCCAGCATGTGTCTTGGTGCTTTCTTATGGGGAAGACTTAACCCACAGCACAACTGGAAGAAGAGAACCTCACATCAAGGCTACATTAAGCCAAGTCATGTCTGTACATCATGCAACCAACACGAGGCTGATTCAGTCCTCCTTTGAGGTAAAGTGTAGCTGAAGATTCACTCCATAGTCACTGTTCTCACACATTTGTATCACCTCTTCCATGAACTCAAATGACTATCTTTCAGGTGTTGTATAGACAAAAATCAGCCAATTATGATGCCAAAGAAAACGTTTTACCTTTTCTGAAGGTTGAAACCTGAAAAATCTAAGTCCCAGTTCTTTGTTAACTCCTATTTAGGATTTTAAAATTGTTTGCCCGATGAAAAACCTAGCAAAACTTCAAAAGCTTTCATGAAATGTTTCATGCATTTTGATTAATCAATAAAGGTATTGTTATTTTATGAGTTTTGCATCATTTTGCTGTCTGAGCAACATAGAGACCTCTGAATATATCTCTCAAATTTAAAGATACTGGATTTTTACTGCAACAGGAGAATCCTTAAAAAAAACCCAGGGAATTAATGGAGGGGGACCTAAATTTTCAAAGTTTCTAACTCCAACCAAGGTAAAAGTTTTTCTTTGGAAGTATAACTGACCAAGTTTTACCTATACATCATGTAAATGTTTTTCCCAGTGTGTCAATACAGAGACTTCTTAGAAACTCAGTATTATTTGCTTAAGAAAGGGCCCTGCAGCTTCATAACAGGCAGAGGCATCCTGATCCCATGAGGAATTCACCCATGAGGAGTTTAAATTTTATGGTTCTTCGTCTTAGTTCTCATCTAGCAAAAAAAAAAAGGGGGGGGGAATGACTCATGTCTGCATTGAAATCCCCCCAAAGCAACTGAACAACAGAATAAACAATATCTGATTAAAACAAATGTATGAGTGTTGAATGAAAAATAATGCCTCCACCTTCATCACTTAGGTTTGGATGGGAATATTTTAATAAATCAATTGCAGAAATAATCCTTAAAATGTAATCCTTAACTACCGCTATTCATTTTTTCACGTAATCACCAGACAATTGGATACATTTCTGCCAACAATGAACAAGTTTTCTGAAGCCATCATGGAAGAAGTTAACAGTCTGTCTCCGCAACCAGCGTCTCACAGTATTCCTCGTGCATAGATCTTCTGATAGCCAAGCAAAGCAATAATGTGACTCACATGTTCTTGTGAAATGCCGATTATGCTTGAAATTTCTCTCTGAGTACGACGATCATCCTGAATTAATCTGTCAACCTTTTGCTTGTGAAACTCAGTGGTTGCTGTCACAGGACCTCCAACTCTTTGTTTGTCACGCAAGTCAGATGTTCCTACCTCAAGATCTTTAAACTTACTCACCCTACGACGCACAGTACTCACATCAACACAATCACAATAAACAGCTTGCATTTTCTGATGAATCTCCTTTGGGGTGACACCTTCTGCTGTCAAGAATTCAATGAAAGCACGTTGCTTAAGTCTGTGCAGGGTTCCATACTTCGTACTTTAACAACACTTTAACAACTGTTCAATGCTAAAGCTTCCCGCCAGATGGAACTCTAAAGGAGAGTCTACTGAGCAAGCCAGTACCTCCCGCATACCAGTACTGCCATCAGTTGAGGAGTTACGAAGGTGGAGGCATTGCTTTTCATTCAACCCTCGTAGGTTTGTGATTCCACTGTTATCTCTTTTATTTTCTTATATGATTTAAAAAAAACATATTTTGCATGATAAAGAAACCAGTGGTGCTTCAAGAGCTTTCATAATGTATTTTGTGCATTTTGAATAGCCAACAAAGGCATTATTGGGTTTTGTTTTATTTTGTTGAATGGCCAACACAATTCTTCCTGAAATACGTTATACAGGGAAAACTTGGGGGAAATTCCCACTAGATGCCTGCTTAATCTGCCATCTGTTTCCAGTTAGCAATTTGTATTGGGACTGCTTTCTTAGAAATGTCTTGCCTGATGTGAGTTGCTGGATAACACAAATTATATTTCTACCTGGCATTTTGTTGTAGTGACATCATTTCTGTCTCACAAGCACAATCTTCTGTATCTTAATAACAGGGGAAAAACCCAGAATGTCATATTTGACTAATAAAACACAGACTTGTGCTAGTTTCAGTCTTACATCCAAAATATTGTAGATTCAAAGTGAAAAAGCATCTGGTTTGTGGTTTTTCAGGAGACCTGCCCCCCCCCCCCCCCGCCATCAACTTTATGCCTAAAATAAAATGTTCCTCACATTGTTAAGCAGAGGTTCCAGAAGTAACAAGTGAGTGTTAAATATGGGAAAAGATATATTGCTACAAGTGCATTATATTTGGTAAACCTGTATACACTTCAGTTGCACAGTAAAATGTATATGCTGGGAATGTAAATCTGCGCTTTCTTTTGGGACACACATGCACACGCGCACACGCGCGCGCGCGCGCACACACACACACACACACATATATATATATATATATGAATTTCATGTATTAAGTGGGAGGGAAATGGTGCAAACAGATATGGAATTGGGATAGGAGAAGAATATGACAATAATAAAAAGCCACTATAAATAGATTCCTCATTGCTACCAAAGAAAATCCATGCAAGGATGGAAAACAATTCTGTAAAGCTATTTATACATGCATAAGATACCAACAGTTCACTAGCCATACAATTTTAGGAACAGGAGGAGGAGATATATGAGGAGAAGAGAAAATTGCACAACTCAAAACCCCCAATAGTTTACATCTTAGAGAAGGAAATGCTTAGAATTGCAAGCATATATACTCAACTGCATGGCCCATAGAAATAGCAGGAATAAACAGTTACACCCAGGCTGCAGAATTATAGTACTTTGATACCACATTAACTGCTATGGGATTCTGGGTTTTATCAAGGCTTAGTGCTATACAGATCTGTTTTTTTTATTTCTGTGAGATAGTTATTCTCTTTCAGAAGTCTCTGATGCCACAACAAATTACAAATCTCAGGGTTCTGTAGAATGAAGCATGGGCAGTTAAAGTGGTGTCAAAATACTATACTTCTGCAGTGTGAATGGCTTCAGAACCTATTTCTGGCCTCACCAGTAAATGTAAGCAATTATGTCCAAAGATTTGCTAATCTTTTGCGTTTTGCAGAATTTAGTGATCAATTTGCAGAAGTTCCTCTTCAATAATAGGAATTACTGTAGAAAGGAATGTCTGGAAGCAGTATGCTTGAAAACTACTGGCATGCAGTAAAATTTGATACATATTTCCTTGGAAACAACTCCCACTGCATCCAATGTAACTCCCGAGAAAGTGTTCTGCAAATTGCATCTGCAGCCCATAAATATATATTTCATTACCAGGAAACTAATGGCTAAATCAATGCTTCATAATCTCAGAAACAGCTCATTGAATCATGGGATGAATAGTTTTACTGGGCCTTTGGCCCAATATGCTAAAGAATGCCAGTGTCCCACTAACTACAAATTCCAGTATGTGTGGGCAATTTAAGGAGATCTGGACCAATTTTCAGTCTTCAGAATCCTCCATGGATCACATAAGCTTCTCCCACAAAAAAACCCAAATATTGACTCCATTGACTCTCTCCCGAATTGGAAGTTCTTTTATCAGTTTGGAATAAAGCCTTAATAAATGGCACCTTCTTTTCTAAACTGCAGCTTCTGAAGTCTTCTACAAGCAGGAAAATTAGTGAAGTGTTGTACAGTGAAGCATGATTTCATGTCAATAATTTCAGCACAGTCTTTAACACTAACCACTGAAAGCTCCAAACTGGACATACCATTTTTAAATTTGCAAACTTAAAGTTCCTCTTAAAGGCTGTAAAAGAACTTTAACAGTATGCATGACGTTTTTGCGTAGGCTTTCTAACCACAATACTTTGGAAGTTATCAATATACAAACATTCACAGTTATCACAAGGTGTACAGGTTGTTCCAACAAATAACTGAGAGCAGACCAGTGTGGTGAACATGACGCTGTCCTTGTTGGTCAAATGCATTTCCTGTAACTGCTACAAAGATGCTTACAGGAGATCTCAGAGGAAATTTGGTGTTTTGCTAGTTTGCTTAAGTTGCTTAAATCATAAATAAATGAAAGGTGACAAATACAATTAAAATCTTGATTCACACAAACATGGTGGATGAGCCTAACAGTCAATGTCACCAAGGGGGTTTTGCAAGAATTTCAGATTTCTCTAAGAAGATAAATACCAGATGGTTATAGATATGGGTATGATTCATGGCAGGGTTAAAAATACCATCCTCACATATCTTAAAATCCCATACTGTATAGCTTATTGATTGGAAAAATTATTTAAGGAGCCAGAGTTCAAGGTATTTTGCTCAGAAATAAGTGTGCTCATGACAACAATTCCAATTACAAAAGAGTTGTCTGTTTTAAAAGTATTTGCTATGTGTATTTTCTACATCTCATTCCTCAAAGATACCGTACATATGTATATGTTGACCTCATGTATAAATCGAAAGCAGGTTTTGGAGCCAAAATTATGGATTTTTATATGTATATGTCAGGGGTTATTTCATTGAGAGAGAAAGGTGCTAGCTGCCAGCATCACTATTTTCCTACCTAGTCATACAAAAACACCAGAAGCAATGCCATGAAGGAGATACATAGAAGAGGGGTTTGGTGGTTTTTTTATATTCTCCCAGGATGGACTAAACTTTCTCTTTTCAACACTATACTCAGAGAATGGATTTTTTCCTTTTTTATGAGTACAATACTTTCATTGACCAATGGGGTTTGGATTTTGATTTTTGCCTAGACTTTCTAGACTTGTACAAGACTATATGCATGCAGCAAATATCTTTCTGAAGGATGATCTTTATAGACTGTAGTCTGTTATAACAGGTAAAGGTTTCCCCTGACGTTAAGTCCAGTCGTGACAGACTCTGAGGGTTGGTGCTCATCTCCATTTCTAAGCCGAAGAGCCAGCGTTGTCCATAGACACCTCCAAGGTCATGTGGCCAGCATGACTGCATGGAGCACCGTTACCTTCCTGCCGGAGCGGTACCTATTGATCTACTCACATTTGCATGTTTTTGAACTGCTAGGTTGGCAGGAGCTGGGGCTAACAGCGGGCGCTCACTCCGCTCCCGGGATTTGAGCCTGGAACCTTTTAGTTCGCAAGTTCAGCAGCTCAGCACTTTAACACACTGTGCCATCAGGAGCCCCTTGAAGTCTGTTATATGCACCTCTAAAAGTCAATTTTTCTAGCTTATTATGAACTGAATCCAAAATCTCCTCAATACAGCAATTACTTCCAGGTAAAAACATACCTACCAACATTTCACCAGTGAAAACCAGAACACATGTGGCTAAGCAATATCAGAGTGTGAGCAACATGGCAAACGTGGTCAAGATGAAAAACACACATGCTACAACAGTTTGCTTTTACTGAGTCTACTGGAAAGGACAAGTTTCTACCCTTTTCAGTCTTCTCCTACTGCCAAGTTAAGTAAGGACAAACTATTTGAATGGAAGGGGTCGGATACATTCCAGTTTTAGAGCATTCAGTATTGTATCTTCAGTATTAACACAACAGCACTGCTCTGGATCAGTCCAGCATACCTTGCAGTGTGTGTGTGTGTGTGTGTGTGTGTGTGTAGCAATTTCATAATTGCAAAACATACAAAGAAGAAGAAGAAATAAAATGAAATAGAAAAAAAGGAAACCAACCTCTTTGGGAATAGTGAGCATGGGAAGAGGGGGAGCGGAGAAGACTCATGCTCCCTGATGCCAAATGTCTGCTAGCAAATCAGAACAGAAGCAGAAGATGCCTATCTCTGTAAGGTGAGTAATGGGAAGATAGTAAGGTTGGGAGGCATTAATGGGTTTTACCAATCATTTAAAAGAGGTGCTACAGTCATGGGAGGAAGGCAAATTAGTAGCTAGTTGCTCTTGACATTGTGTGATAGCTTCTGACAGTAGATGTGCTCATCTCACTGCAATTTGTGTGACAATCCATAGACAGAACATACAGAAATGAGTTTGATAAAGCCTCACATAAGATGCGAGAACTCCAGTATGAGTGGAGGTTACTGTTATTCAGAATGTTAACTGGAATTTTAAAGCTGTACACACAGGAACAGTGAGCAGAAAGCAGCGAAGGGAGTGATTATGAAACTGGGTAAGGTAGGCTTGAAAAAAGGCATGCATGGATGAGAAATGAGAAAGCTATGCAAATTTATGAAAGTGTTATGAAGAAGCAATATGAAGAAAAGTAATGCAGGATGAGTCAGTGTTGCTATCAGGTTTACAGGAAATATTACATATGGGAAGACTAATACCTCCAGACAACTTCTAAAAACTTAAATATTTACAAGTAAAATTAATTGAGAAGCATCTGGGGTGGAAGTTAAATATAATTTGACTATGTTTAATGTGTTGTCGAAGGCTTTCATGGCCAGAATCACTGGGTTCTTGTGAGTCTTCCAGGCTGTATGGCCATGTTCTTGAAGCATTATCTCCTGATGTTTCACCCACATCTATGGCAGGCATCCTCAGAGGTTGAAGGGTCTCAGCCTCTGAGGATGCCTGCCATAGATGTGGGCAAAACATCAGGAGAGAATGCTTCTAGAACATGGCCATACAGCCCGGAAGACTCACAACAACCCGTTGACTATGTTTATCCAATCTGAACCCCATACTCTCCAAAAACTGGACATGTGAAGCCAAGCAACATTAGATTGTGGTCAAGATAGAAAAAAACATTAAGGAAGAAGAAAAGCCAAAAAAAAGTGGGAAGACAGAGGATTAATTGGGATAATCCTTTACAGCTGATCCACTTTAGTGCACTATTGGAAATACCTGCCAGTTCAGAATCATCCCAGGCCCTATGGTCTCGAGTCATAGCCTATGATCAAGTGCTGGCCTTTGGCGAGGTCATCATACTATAGTTACTCATTTGTTTGGTGGAGTGGATACTTAATCTAGCCTATTGTTTCTTGCCAGAAAGTGAGAAGAAAATGAAGGATAAATCCATCCAACACAACTGGGAAAGAAGGAGGAAGCTAAGTAAGTAAATACATAGATACATCCTCTCCTCCACCAAGAGTTTTTGGAAGTTGCAGCAAAAAAAAAAAATCAAGGTATCCTTATACATTGTAATGAGAGGCTGCTGCACTAGCTAAGCTGATAATTTGCACAAATTCCTTTGTTTTTGTCCAGATCTGAGCCCCACAAAAATTGAGAATTTGCATTTTTTTGTCTCTCACCTGAAGATGGCACATGAAAACAGGAAAGTCTGAGATCGAGCAACCTTACCCACATAGGTTTAGACAGGGTGGTGGAAAAGGTATATAGAGATTGAAAGATTAAATAGGGGCACAAATGACAATGATCAGGCCATCTATGTTATTTAAGAGTTCCAGATTTTAGTAAATTGGTCCCAGAAAAAATTAAAAACCAGGCTATTTTTGCTGTCCTCCTGATATCAGCAGAAATTAGGAGTGTACAAATCTGTTTTGTTTTCATTCTGTTTTCATTTTGAATTTCGGGTTCCCCTGTTCTGTTTTTGGGAAGATTCTGGGAGATTAGGAGGGGGACCATTTGGATTCATAACTCGAAACCCTGAGTTCAGTATCTGTTTTGGGAAGAAGTTACCCAAAAACAGAACGAAAAAGAACAGAATTCTCTGTCATTTTGCACACCCCTAGTAACTATCAATATTAGCTTCAGGAAGAAAAAGTGGAGGGCTGAGACAGCCTGTGACAGTAAGCCAATAGTATGTTGGCATAGATCAAATGTCCTGATCCACTGATAAGAACAACCGGTGGGTGTGATGAAAGGGATGCAGCGTACAATAAAGAGCTGGTGACAGAACAGCCCTGGGGCCGTTGTGGAAACCTGAAAAACATCATACCCAAATGTTCTAAAAAGAGGAGTATGAAGATTGTAGGAAGGCACAAGTTAAAATCCCCTGGAATTCAGATAGAGATAGAGATGGGAAAGAAGTGTGTGCTAAGTAAGATTTATTCAATTTATGGGCAGTGAATCTGTGTATAAATGTCTGCTTTTTACTTTTGACTTCCCAATTTTAGAAGGAAACTAAGTTTTTCTCTCCTTTTTTCATTTTCAGTTTATACAGAAATATATGTGTATGGCTTGTTAGTGTGTGTGTGTGCGCTAAGCACAAACATTGATACAAAATGCAAATGTATGTAAAAGTCCATACAAAAGTATGAATGGTATTTTTTTCTTTGCAGGAAATCAGGGGAGGTTTTCAACCTGATTCAGAACTTGAACAGAGGAAGAAAGCTTGTAGGATTATGACATAATTCCACAAAAATGAAATGGGTGTATTTTCATATGCAGTTTTAAAAGGTGATGGTAAACTCAAGCAGGTCTAAGTCCTCCAGACATGAAAATGTTCTTGGAAAAATGTCCTTGGGCAAGTACCCTTCTACATCATTGGAACCCATAATTTCAAACACATTTGTCAAGAACATAGTTTTAACTTCTATCTGGTTGCATTCCCACTATGTGCTACAACAAGAATAGGGGGCTATTTTTGCTTGAGGGCCAAACAGCATTTAAGAGTCATTGTCGGAGGGCACATTCAAGTGGCTGATGGCACCAGAGGTAAGAAGATGGGATCAGAAATACCAGCATGTTTTACCTTAAAGCTCTTACTGTCTCGTGCCCTAAAGCTTCTAGGTCACAACTGGAGGCAAAAAGATGAAGAGATATGCACTGAGTGAATATCCGACACAGCCACTTATATATTGTTCAAAAATAAAGAGAAATAAAGTAAGGGTTTTTTTCTGTTTGGAAATTGAAACAGAAACCTCACATGTGGAGATTTTTCCATAGAATGTGAAATGGCACTGGGAAATGAGATATGAAATATTTAATTTAGACTACTTGCATCTGCTCTGCAAAGATATATGCAGATCAGAGCAGATGGTGAACCAGGTGAGCCTTTGCAAATTTAAGCAGCAAATAGTTGGGTGAATACAGTAAGATTCCCATAACTGTAGAACCCATATTCACAGTTTCACTTACTTGGGCCTAGGGAAAAAAATGTCTCTATAGAAATTGCTATGTCCTACAGATAATTCTGTGGTATACTTCCTCTGTAAATTGCCACAGCGTTATTTTAGAGGACCTAGCAAATTCCTAGAGAGGATAGCTCTCAAGGGATCTCTAGGTCCTCCAACACAATTCAATGGTTTTCTGGGAGTAGAAGTAAACTAATTTAATGCCATTTGATCATACCTGTTTTTTCATATAACTACGGTCCATATCTTCCATGGATATGGGGATTTTACCATCTATTATTACATTTGAATTTTGCCACTTTTACATTAGCAACAATTTATCCAGAATTCTTTTCCTAAAGAAACCTTGATCAAAAGTTAAGCAGGAAATTATCATCAGATATCAGGACATGACATCTCTGTGACCTTTCCCTCATATTTTTTTTTGAAAGTATCAAGCTATCACACAACTAAATCAGGAAGTAGAATGTCAATTTGAACTGTGAAATGTAGTAATATACTGCACATTGCCTTGCGTATAGTAACTTGCAACCCATCATGTGAAAAGCTGCTGATCAGGAAATGTTTTTTTTTTTATTCCCAAGGTAGTGAAGGACAACTTGTAGGCTTCCCATCATGGTTAGACTACAAGTGAGCCGAGTGGAATTACACTGAACAATATCTAAACCAGTGTTTTCCAAACTGTGTGTCCACTGTAGTGTGTAGGTGAAACCTTTATGTGAAATAAACAATAAATCATATATTTAAAAAATATAAAATGACAGTTTTTCATGAGAGACATTGTGTTCCCATACGTTTCATTCTTACAATTTATGTATGTGTCGATATGTCTTATAAGGGCCTGGTTTAACCTCTGGTCTGCTAGTAAAACTGAAATACTGAGTCATGAAATGCTGCATGTCTAAAAAGGTATGTCACCAAAATGAAATGTTGAGAAAGTTCTCCTCTAGACGGTTACAGGTTTCCCACATCCCCATATGAAAGATCTAGCTCCATTATAATGTGTTATGCATCTCATTAAGCAAAAATATTAATCAGTCAACTAAATATGTTTCGCCTGTGGTGTTTAAGTTTCTTTCTTATAGTCATGGCTGAGAAAACTTTTAGTGAGGCAAAACAGATGGGTTTAAAAGGAGTGAAAGCTAAATTCAGAGAATGCATTTAGAAATTAAGTTTGGATCATTAGGTTCAGGATGTTTGCTGGACAAAGACAGCTGGATAAACCATCTGACTGCCCAGCTCAAGGCTAATAATATCTGAGATGACATCAAGCCGCAGTATCAGCAGAGACATTTCCAAAATACTGACCTGGCACCTGCTTATCATTATGCAACTTTTGCAGTTACTTGTCTCGTGAATTCCAAGTTTTTATCCTACCTTCTTTCATTATCTTAGGAACATATGAAACTGTCCTTAATTAGACATTTGGTCCATCCATCTAGCTCTGTATTATCTGTACTCGGAGCAAGCAACTTGGTCCTGAGAACCACTTTTAAGGCTCTCTACCACCAGCCTGCTAATCCATACTGCCAAATTTTGTTTTCCGCTGATTCTAGATGTAGGCTTTAAAAGGAAGATTTTCTATTTCTTCTGAAAGACTTTTAGTGGTTTGCCACCAAAATTCAGTAACATTGGGATTTTTTTTTGTGTAGTCCGAGCACCAAAGGAAAACTTGAAAGTGCTGATAAATATACCATATCTTTGTGTGTAAATTGACCTCATGCATACATCAAAAGAAACTTGGGGTTCAAAATTATGGATTTTGATATGAATTATGGGTAAGGTCAGTGTAATTCCATTTATAGGAGGAAGTGCTAGGGTTGCCCCAGAGGACAACAGAGGCATTCCTCTACTCAAGTATTCAAAAAGGTTAGAAATGGCACCAAACATAGAGAGCAAAGAAGATCAGTGCTTCTTTGAGGTTCTTCCAAAATAGACAATGCATTCACCTTTCACCATTATACTCAGGGCCCATCTACACAGCACCTAAAATATGGGATTTTCTGAGTTAAAGAGGGGAGAGTGGCTACATGACACTGGCAGTAAATATGTGCTAATTCGCTGCAATGGACAAAAAACAAAGGGTAAAAAGGTCCCCTTTTATCCCAATTCCACTGGAAAATGCACGTGTTTTCATCATTATATATTTCTGCACTTGCAAAAAAAATGTGATTTCCTTTCTTCCCTCCCTGTGGAGACTGTTCCAGCACATGTCTGCATTTTAAAAGCCCCAAACATCTGATCAGCTGATTGGGCTGTGAAACGAACACACAGCTGATTTAAAGGAAGCATGAATGGAGAGCAATGAGAATTCAATGAAACTGTTAATTTTACACTTTATAATATTAAATAGAACTTGAACAAACAATTGAGGAAAGAGAGAAATCTGGCGGAACTTTTTTTTAAAAAAAATCCCTCCATTATGTGCTGAACCTCATATGTGCACATGTGAATCTGCTTGTATTTATATTAAGTTACAGTAGAGTCTCACTTATCCAAGCTAAACGGGCCGGCAGAAGCTTGGATAAGTGAATATCTTGGATAATGAGGGATTAAGGAAAAGCCTATTAAACATCAAATTAGGTTATTATTTTACAAATTAAGCACCAAAACATCATGTTATACAACAAATTTGACAGAAAAAGTAGTTCAATACGCAGGAATGTTATGTTGTAATGACTGTATTTACGAATTTAGCACCGAAATATCATGATATATTGAAAACATAGACTACAAAAATGGCTTGGATAATCCAGAGGCTTGGACATGGGGATGTGGGAAACCTGTAACTTCTGGTCAAGTGCCATGTAATTTCTGAAGCAGGAGCACATTTTATCACTATCTCTTTTGGAGCTTCATCCCAGAAAGGGAAAGTATCATACAGGATGGAATTGTGTAATTCGCAGCCATAGTGAATAGCAAAACAATGGCATTTCTAATATCTATAAAAAGCATGTGGAGTGACTAATTCAGACATAGTTATGTCTGGAGAAGTTATACAGCTGCAATGCACTTCTTTATTCCTGCATGACAACAGTGGATGTGTTCCAACACTAAGTGAGCACTCTGAAACCCATTGGAATAAAAAATGAGGTTTTACTCTGGATTAGATTGTGACAATGTTTTAGGAGACAGTGAACAGCATTGTTTGTTTAAGTCTTTATATTACTACATACAGAAAATCTCAGAACGGTTTAAAATAAAGCAAGGTATAATTTAAAAAATAGAACAAACAAAATAAATCAGAACAGAGACAAATCCGGCATAAAGTAATAACAAGATGAAAATGAAAAGTAAAAAAATGCATCTTAAAACTAAAATTAGAACTGGATGCACCACAGAAAGGAGGAAAATGGTCACCTCAATCAGAAGATTTGGAGCCCTTCCAGACAGGCCCTATATCCCAGGATCTGATCCCAGGTTTTCTGCTTTAAACTGGATTATATGAGTCTGCACTGATAGATAATCTGGGATAAATAGTAAACCTGGGTTCAGATCCTGGGATATAGGGCCTGTCTGGAAGGGCCCTAAGTGTCATGAAAGGGCAGTTGTTCACAGACCTGAAAAACGGAGTTTGCCAAACAAATTTTTAAATGTATTCTGGCCTTATAGGAATTTGCTGTTCTAATTTTTTAAAATGATCTCAAATTTGGTCCATTGCAAAAGAGTTTACTTTTATAATTTATTTTGATATTTCTATGTTGTAAGAGGTGACAAAGTGAAATTGGCACTGGCATTAGTAAAAAAAAAACTGTGTGTGACATTACATTTATATTGTATTTTTTAATTCTGTGCCTGAAAAATATATTTAAAAAGATACATTATTGCAGGAATTTCAAAACCATTTTCATTGAGGGCCATATCAGCCTTATAGTTAGAGAATCCATGGATACAGAGGACTAACAAAAAATTACAAAGTGATCATTGCTCTTTAGTTTCTACCCAGTTTAGATTTTCAGATGTTATTAAACAGCAATTCCCATCACTTTTGATAATCTGCTATGAGGACTGGGGGTAATGGGAACTGCAACCCAACAGCACTTGTGGCTCTGAGGTTAGAGAAAGGTTAAAGGACATTTAGAGTCAGGCATCCTGTCCATAAGCCTTGTATCCAAATTCAAGCTCACTACCCTGACTGAACAGAACAAATTGCAGCCTTCTGGATGTTACCAGTATCACAACTTCCATCAGCTCTAGTCATGATATCTAAGGATGTTAAGGATGATACAGGGGTTGTAGTCCAACATCCAGAAGGCTACATATAATGACATAATGGGTCAGATCTGGCCCATGGGCCTTCAGTTTGCATATGTGCATTATTGAAAAAAATCTGTGTAATGCTATTAGAGTTGAAGGAGATACACTTGTGAGATTTTCAGACTCAAATACAGTAGAGTCTCACTTATCCAACATAAACGGGCCGGCAGAATGTTGGATAAGCGAATATGTTGGATAATAAGGAGGGATTAAGGAGAAGCCTATTATACATCAAATTAGGTTATGATTTTACAAGTTAAGCACCAAAACATCATGTTATACAACAAATTTGACAGAAAAAGTAGTTCAATAGGCAGTAATGCTATGCAGTAATTGCTGTATTTATGAATTTAGCACCAAAATGTCACGATGTATTGAAAACATTGACTGCAAAAATGCATTGGATAATCCAGAACGTTGGATAAGCGAATGTTGGATAACTGAGACTCTACTGTACGAAGATACTGCAGCTGTGATTGAAATTTTGGAAATAGGTATTGGAACCTGGGACTTTTAAAACCTTTGAACAAGTAGTATCCTTAGAAAAAACATTATTTATAGGCTACCTGACAACTTCTTTAAACCTGATGTTTTCAGATAAAGAGGGGACAATACTAATGTGGAGATTGCGGGAGAAGCTGACCCACTAATTTGTTGGTTTAGGAAAGCAATAAATTTCCTTAGAGGGAGGACACAAGTAATGAAGGCTTTTGCTGTAGCTCAGCAGTCTGTCTCACGGATAGTCTGGAGGGCTGCAGAGTCAGCACAGAGGGGACAGCAATAATGTGGCAGGATCTACTGTAATGGAAAAGCCCTCACTGCTGGTGGTGTTTTCAATTTACCACCTGTTTTCTTTCCAATCAGAATGGGAAAAGCTAAACAGGACAAATCCTTTAGCTGAGAAACAACCATTAGAAAAACAGATCTGAGGAAAGAGCATGAAAAGTTCTTCCATGGGTTGTTCTATGGTCTGAGTGGGGGGTGGGAGGGTATCTCACCCCAAAGCGGCAGGTTAAGGCAGCCCTGTCCTTCCTTGCACCACAAGACACCAGCAATTTCAGGATTGTTTCTGTGGCAATGATTCTGGGAATCTGTTCAATAACATAGTCCCAGGATTCCTCACCCAGTACAGTAGAGTCTCACTTATCCAACCTTCGCTTATCCAATGTTCTGTATTATCCAACGCAGTCTGCCTTTTGGTAGTCAGTGTTTTTGTAGTCAATGCAGTCAATACCTTGCAATGTTTTGGTGCAAAATTCGTAAATACAGTAACTACTACATAATGTTACAGTGAATGGAACTGCTTTTTCTGTCGATTTGTTGTAAAACATGATGCTTAATTTTTAAAATCATAATGTAATTTGACATTTAATAGGCTTTCCCTTAATCTCTCCTTATTATCCAACATTTTCGCTTATCCAGCGTTCTGCCAGCCCGTTTATGTTTATTTATTTATTTATTTACAGCTTTTATATTCCGCCCTTCTCACCCCGAAGGGGACTCAGGGCGGATCACATTACACATATAGGCAAACATTCAATGCCTTTTTAACATAGAACAAAGACAAGACAAACATAGGCTCCGAGCAGGCCTCGAACTCCTGGTCAGAGTGATTCATTGCAGCTGGTTGCAGCTGGCTTGCTCTCCAGCCTGCGCCACAGCCCGGGCCCACTTATCCACTTATGTTGGATAAGTGAGACTCTACTGTATATCTAAAACTGTTTTCCCCAAATAACTTTTTCTACATTTATCTATTGTCTGTCAGTCCAGCCATCCTTTCTCCTAGAATGTAACCCAAGGTGGCTTATAACAAACTGTGCTTGGGCGAATCACTATGTGCTGATGTAAGCAATTCAGCAGAAGGCTAGTGTCCTCCCATTAACAAAACAGGAACTTGTGAATGGTGCAGATCTATCCTCAGCTTCCTCTGCCCTTAGCAATAGAGGAAGCATTGTCAGAGTTAATGACATGGCAAGAAATGGTTAGTTACCCAATATATTCTTGCTGTATTTTAATGGTTAGGAAGAAAGGGATCCATGTGCTTTAAATAACATGACCTATGTGTTTTCACTCTGAGTGGAGGTTGAAGTATATTCTGACCTAACAACAAAATGGTTGGGATGTATCAGGCACCAGAAGATCTTAAGGATGTGTTAGAGATGGACCTTGACAGGATCTATCATACCATTCTCCTGATAGAACTTCTTGTATCAAAAGAACTAGCTCAGAGTGATTCTGCCACTCAAAAGCTGTCCCAGATAGTTGGGTGCTGGAAAATATAGTAGATAGTTATAGATCTCTCAAACAGAAGAAACAATTGGCATGGCAGAAGCTGAACAACAACCAGTCCCATGTCCACCCCACACAGAGGGCCTAACAAAAATGAAGGAAAGTCATTCTCCTTTTTGAACATACTAAAGTCCCTTTACTTACCATAACATCTGTATATTTGATATATAGAGTCTAAAGAATGAGAGAGAGAGAAAAGAAAATATCTTTAGGTTAGAGTAATGCAGAACAAGAGAAAATATGTGTGTGTGCAGGATGGGCCAACAAGTAGGAATTTATTATAACTATATGATGTATCCAAATTTCTAGAGGGTATCGTGAAATCTAGCAAGTAGTGTGTATAGAGAGACAAAGGCTGCTAACACTAATTACTATATCACAATAATTTGAACTGGGTTGCTGTGAGTTTTCCAGGCTGTATGGCCATGTTCCAGAAGCATTCTCTTCTGACATTTTGCCTACATCTATGGCAGGCATCCTCAGAGGTGTGGGGTCACACCTCTGAGGATGCCTGCCATAGATGAGGGTGAAATGTCAGAAGAGAATGCTTCCGGAACATGGCTATACAGCCTGGAAAACTCATAGCACCCCAGTGATTCCGGCCATGAAAGCCTTCGACAATAATTTGAGCATTTAGAAATAAAGTTTAGGCATCCAAAGAAAAGGAGTAGGTAAAGTTACCAAGGAGATGCAAATACAATAAATATAAGAGCAAAAGGTATGCATGATTTTCCATGTCTCACTTCAATGATGCTAGGAAATTGAGGCTAAAAGGAAAAATTCATTGGCAAAACCCTCATTTTGACTACCTCTGTAACTACATGTTTCCCTGCCTCTTGTGCATTGATTTGAAGATTGTCCTCCATGTAACAGAACTATTATAGCAGCTCTTCCTTTCTGAAAGATGCAAAAGGACTTGAGAAATGTTCTCTATTGTAAAAAGAAGAAGAAGAAGAAGGCTAAACAAGGAGGGTGGCAAATTGGGTTCAGTTTGTTATCTTCTATATTTAGAACACTGGTCTTTGTCCTTGTGTTGTGGCATTTTGCATGATGAAACCCCACCATTCACCTTTTCATTGTGATTTGACATTCAAACAGTGTAGAACTTCCTGTTCCACATAAAATGCACAAGTAGAAACACAGGAGGATTTGCATATTGTCAACTACATGAAAATCAGGTCACCTGCCTAAGCTGGAACAAACCTGAATGAAAATATCTGATGTGGTTTAAGAAACCAAGATCTCTGTTTTGTTTAAAATGGATTGTAATATTCAATCTGCAATCCTACATCTATATGTACTTGACAGAGTATTCCCATTGCATTTTTATTAGGCTGCCCTATAAATCAAGTCCAAATGCATTATTATTGTGTGTACCATTACATGAATTATGGCTCCTATCTCCTATATCAGCCTTCCTCCAGTCCTGGTATCCACCAGATGTGTTGGGACTGTGGAAGATGAAGTCCATAAAAGTAATGCTTCCAACCTTTTTGACAGGTGTTACTCATGAAGAAATCTCTTTCATCAACTGAACACATCAGAAGTGTATTTACCTATGTGGGATTGTTATATGATGATCACACTAAGGCAAGCTTCCCTAGTTGCCACTGGAAATAAGTAAAAATATTGCTGTTCTGAAAGACTTTGGAATTGGCTGCTAGAACTTTTAACAGTGTTCTGTTTGGCTGGTTTTTATAGTTTGCTTTTAGTAGATTTTCTTTGAATTGACTTAATCCTGTGGGTAATTTAATTGGATTTCAATCGTATTATAAATACGTTTTAGTGATTACTTTTAAAGTGTTTCTAAATGCCTTTGTTTTAATTTTTTAAAACTGTTTAGGGTCCCAGTACTGAGGAAACAAAAAGAAGTGGCAGGAGCCGCCACTGCCACTTTGTTTGCATACATATATTGCCATTTTGTTATAAAACAATAGTTCAAACTTTAAATGCAGCCAGAAGAAGGAAATGAAGTTATTTCAGTCAACACATCATTCTGAGATGCATGCGGTTCAACCCAGGTGCATATAGAAGCAGGATGTGGCAGAATAGCAAAGCTGTCTGCATGATTTGACAGCTCAATCTGCAGGTGAAATTACCAAGAAATGTTTTTGTTTTTTTTATTCCTTTCTCTAATTTTCACAGTCTAATATAAACAACCACCACATGGGAATTTCCATCACCTAGTTCTGCTTATTTTATTTTGATAACCCTTTAGTTTATTTTCTGACATCCAATTAAGACTTTGGTTGTTGTTTATTTAGAAATGGGTACCAGATATAGATTCTCTCTCTTTTTTTTTGCTAATTTGTTGGAAATGAAATGAAACTGGTTCTTTAAAACTAGTCAATTTCATGTCAGTGCAATGGATTATGGGAAGGCACCCAGGCATATAATTGAGCTGACTATTTGACCAATGGTAAGGATACTTTTTAAGCCCAAGGGCTGCCACTAATTTCAACAAAGTTCTTTGGGGCCCAGTTGAGTGACTGGCAAAGACAAATGCAAAAAGATGGAACACAGCAATATATTTTTGCCTATGGCTGTTAACATCAATAAACAAGCCTTAAACGAGAGGATTAATTTAGCTCAAAGGGTAAAAAGCATATAATAACTGGAGAAATGCCAAGAACAAATTATAATGTGGCTGTAGGGTATTCCCAAAGGACTGGGTTGGGCACTCATGAATATTCCCAAAAGGTTTCAGTCCTTATTTTATTTGTCTTATTGCCAATATTTCTCCAAATTGATGGGCTTTTCTCCTTGAAAAATCAAAAACCTCACCAGAAACAAACAAAAAGCATCATCCCACATGTCAACAAATGATAAAACCTCATAAAACTGAAGTATCTGGACCCTTATGTCAACATAAACAGCTCTTCTCGGCTTTGGCTTTATTTGCAAATAAATGACTCCCTGGTTAAAGAAAAGAAAGCAAGGACAGTGATCTTGTTGATTTTGAAATCTTTTCACTTGAAGGACTTGTGGCTTCTGCCTAACCAACTCATGTGACAACATGAGTTCCCTTATCTGACCAGCGTGAAGAATAAATAAAAATAGCACAGCTCTTTGGCTTGGTTTACACAAAGATGTCCCTTTTGGGATAACTGCTGTACTCTCTGATACACAATCTGTTGTTATCTGATTTCTGGGTTCACCTATACAATCCCAAATGTCTTGGTCACAATGGCAGGTGGCCTCCAAATGAAAATGGAAAAGGAAAACACAACCCTGATTATCCTGGTCTTCTCAGAGACTCAACGTCCAAGGTAGCTCTTGAAGTTGTAATCATTCATTTGTAGAAGTTATGAATAGAAGTTGCCTGCCATGACTACAGGAGATCAGATATGGAAATTTTCCCACACCATTATTATAATTAAAATCCCCTTTCAAAACCTTCTGGGTGTTTGCATCGGTAAGAAATTTTGATGCCAAAACTTGGAACATTCCTTTTTGGAACTACAATGAACATACTTCCCAGCTGGAAGATTAGGACAGCTGTAGTATGAAAAAAATTGTTGCTGAGCTCTGACCCATTGCATGTTTGTTTGAAGAACTGAGGGGAAAGTGAAGTCACTTTTTATTTATTTGCATTGCCTGCTATGATAACTGACGCTAACTGTCCTGTAAGGCAATTTTCATTGACAGAATGAGATAAACATTATTATTATTATTATTATTATTATTATTATTATTATTATTATTATTATTGACACAATGACATAGTATGACACAGCAAACAAGATAGATATGCTGGATTTCATATCACAAAATCACAAGTTGAACACTTCCCAGGCCTTTAGGACTGTGTGATGTATTTTCGGATGATGCGCACAGATCCCAGCAGGGTGGCCTTTTGCAGTTGGAAGATCATAATTTTGTCAATGTCTATTGTTTCCAAATGCCGGTTGAGATCTTTTGGCATGGCACCCAGTGTGCCGATCACCACCGGGACCACCTGCACTGGTTTCTGCCAGAGTCTTTGAAGTTCAATCTTGAGGTCCTGGTAGTCTGGATTCGGAAGTCCCACAGTATCTTTGCGTGTTCATTTTCCACGACCTTTGCAGGTGTGTGATCCCACCAGTTCTTTACTGCTGGCAGGTGGTACTTGAAGCATAAGTTCCAATGAATCATTTGGGCCACATAATTGTGCCTCTGTTTGTAGTCTGTCTGTGCAATTTTCTTACAGCAGCTGAGGATGTGATCAATGGTTTCGTCAGCTTCCTTGCACAGTCTGCATTTTGGGTCATCAGCTGATTTTTCGATCTTGGCCTTGTTTGCATTTGTTCTGATGGCTTGCTCCTGGGCTGCAAGGATCAGGCCTTCTGTCTCCTTCTTCAGTGTCCCATTCGTGAGCCATAGCCAGGTCTTCTCCTTGTCAGCTTTTCCTTCAATTTTGTCAAGGAACTTTCCATGCAATGTTTTGTTGTGCCAGCTGTCAGCTCTAGTTTGTAGTGCGGTTTTCTTGTACTGATTTTTTGTCTGCTCTGCTTTGAGGAGTTTCTGATTTTTGACTTCAATCAAAGCAGGTTCTTCACTTTCCTTTACATATTCTGCCAAGGCATGTTCTTCTTCTTTGACTGCCTGTTTTACTTGTAAGAGTCCTCTGCCACGAGATCTTCTAGGCAGATACAGCCAGTCAACATCACTGCGAGGGTGCAGTGAATGATGAATGGTCATGAGTTTTCTTGTTTTTCTGTCCAAATTGTCCAGTTCCACCTGTGTCCAGTTTATGATGCCAGCGGTATATCTTATGACAGGTATGGACCAGGTGTTTATGGCCTTGATGGTGTTGCCTCCATTGAGCTTGCTTTTGAGAATTTTTCTGACCCTTTGTGTGTATTCTTTGCTGACCACAGTTTTCACATGTTCATGCTTGATGTTGTCCAGCTGTAATATGCCCAGATATTTATAGGCCTCTGACTGGTGATACTTTATTGTTTGGCCATTAGGCATATTTATGCCCTCAGTTTCAGTGATTTTTCCCTTCTTCAATGCCATGCTGATAATGGTGCTAAAAATTTGGACAGTGTTAGTCAGAGATTGGATTATTATTATTATTATTATTATTATTATTATTATTATTATTATTTTCTCCATGGTATTTATTTCTGATAAAAGTTAAAAGTGTGATTCAACCCCAATCCCTCATGACAACCCAACTGAGCTGGCAAAAGGTATGGTATGGGAAATGTGGTGTTTCAATTGTTTTAACAATTTTCACTTATTTGTTTTATTGTGATTTTAACTGACTTGTTCTAATAATTATATACTTAATTCAATTTTAATATTTATATTTTGTAGTTTTTAAATTGTATTGTTTTTAAGGTTGTGAGCAACATTGGGTCCTGATCTAGAAAGAAAATCAGGGTACAAATAACAATAGCAACCATAGGGTTTGGGGATGGTGCATGATTCTGGGAAAGGCTGGATTAAGTCTGAAAAGAAGCATTGTTCAATGTTCCTACCCAATGTGTGCAAGGAAAGTAGAGGCTCTTCTTATATTTGCTGATGTTCACCTTCTAAAAGCAATGGTAAGCAAGACAGAACAGTCCCAGTGCTAATATCTACTGAGAACAAAAGTGCAGCAGGCCTTCTCTGTCATGTGGTTTTTATTAATTTCCCAATGATGTTGACCCCAATTTTGACCATTTAGAGATTGTGTAAAGAGATTTACTTCATGCAAGAAAAACATCCGTTCCATATTTTAAATTTGGCACTGAAGAGCTATGAATAAAGTGGAGGTTTTCCAAGTCTGTAATAAGCTTGATGGAAATATCTGATTGAACCTGCAGACATCTGAACTCAGGGCTGCTAAACCAATGCAAAATGTGTGACTAATGCTATTTTATGTCCAATGTGTATAATTAACCTTGTTCTAATGAATCTTTTTGACTAAGACCAAAAGCATGCTCAGTTATCTCCCGAGATTTTTGCCAGTGTAGAAGGGCCCTCAGTTGTTTGCACTACTGGCTGAAAACATCTAACAAAATGGACTTTGGCTCTTGAAAGCTTGCATTAGAAATGTGTTTGTTTGTTTAGGCAATCCCTCGTTGTCCAAGTATGATGGCCTTCCAAGTGCAGTGTCTTGGCGGTGGATAGGTGACTGTGAAGCCCTATTCTTGACCCACATGTTCTTCCACAGTGAGGACAGCATTTTCCAGTCCCGATCAGGATTGGCTTGATGTGCCTTCCTCTTGGCACATTTCTTCCTTAAGCCCTCCATGCGTGCCTCTTCGAATTCTGCAGCACTGCTGGTCACAGCTGACCTCCGATTAGAGCTCTCAAGGGCCAGAGCTTCCCAGTTCTCGGTGTCTATGCAGCAGTTTTTAAAGTTAGCTTTAAGACCATCTTTAAATCTCTTTTCCTGTCCACCAATATTCCATTTTCTGTTGAGCTGGGAGTACAGTAACTTCTTTGGGAGATGGTGGTCAGGTGTTTGGACAATGTGGACAGTCCAGTGGAGTTGATGGCATATGAGCATCACTTCAATGCTGGTGGTCTTTGCTTCTTCCAGCATGCTGACATTTGTCTACCTGTCGTGCTAAGAGATTTGCAGGGTTTTTCGAAGGCAACACTAATTGAATTGTTCCAGGAGTTGAGTGCGACGTCTATAGACAGTCCATGTTTTGCAGGTATATAACAGGGATGGGAGGATAATAGCTTTATAAACAAGCACCTTGGTATCCCTACGGATGTCCTGATCCTCAAACATTCTCTGCTACTTTCAGAAAAATGCTGCCCTCGCAGAGGTCAGACGATGTTGTATTTCTGTGTCAATGTTGACTTTTGTGGAGAGCTGTCTGCCAAGGTAGCGGAAATGGTCAACATTTTCTAATGTGACACCGTTAAGCTGTATTTCTAGCATTGCAGAGGGATTGGCCGGTGGCTGCTGGAAGAGCACTTTGGTTTTCTCGATGTTCAATGAGTGGCCGAACTTCTCGTATGCTTCTGCAAAGGTGTTTAGAGTGGCTAGTAGGTCTTTGTCTAAGTGTGCACTGACTGTGTTATATCAGCATATTGGAGTTCTTTAACAAATGTTGTTGTGACCTTAGTTTTGGCTTTCAGTCTGCTGAGTTTAAACAGCTTGCCATCTGTATGGTAGATGATTTGCACTCCCATCAACAAGATGAAGTATCATAGTGATAAAGATGGAGAATAAGGTTGGGGCAATAACACATACTTGTTTGATACCTGATTCCACCTTAAATGGGTCACTTTGGGAGTCATTGCTGTCCAAGACTGTTGCCATCATGTCACTGTGGAGGAGTTGCGGGATGTTCAAAAATTTGTCAGGGCATCTGATTTTTTTGGAGGATCGTCCAGGTACCACTGCAATTCACTGTGTCAAATGCCTTTGCAAGGTCAATGATTGCCATGTACAGAAGTTGGTTTTGTTTCCTGCATTTTTCTGGGAGCTGTTGTCCAGTAAAGATCATGTCCACTGTTCCTCTGGAAGGGCGGAAACTGTTCTGGGATTCTGGGATATATTACACTTTATATTTCTGCAAATCTTACTTTTGCCATAATAAGCCACAAAAGCACTTGTTAATTTATATATGTATTGATCATTTACTTTGTGGTTTATGTGTCATATTTGTTTCACAAATAGCCATTTATTCATGATGGCAAAATCCTTCTTTTTTCCAACAAAGAGCAGGCTGTGCTCAGATGCCCTATTGAAAATCATTATGGAAATAGCTACTGTGGTTTCTTGCACATGGGTTTGTCATCCTACTGTATTTATTAAACTATAAAAATATATTGCTGGGCATAAAGTGTGAAATTGTAAAGCATGTAAACAATGTTGACTTTAAATGGCTGTCATTAAAATAAGTTCAGTGGTTGCAATGTGTCCCTAAATATAGCCAAGGTGAAGGTAAAAGAACAATTTGCTTCCTCAGGGTGGAGTAACAGTGGGGTGGAAAGAGCTAGAAAAACCAATAGTAGCAGATGGCAAACAAAAAGAACACAAGAATGACTGAGATACTATGTGGAATTGAAAAACAAACCTATCCTAGCTTGTGTGTCTTCCCTCAGTAATATCTTTTGCCATGTCTACTACACTCTGGTGATGCCTATTCACATGCTGGAAGTTATGAAGATGCTATTTTTGCCTTTGCCTCCCCCCACCCCCAAACCCCAGTGGGCCACGTTGATGCCAAACATTTTATTTTGGACAATATGGACCTGGTGGGGGGCGGGATTTAGACTAGTCACCACATTTGATTGGAGGTTTGGGGGAAAAAATGCCAGCTGTTTCAGGGAGATTGGGTGTATCCTGGGGATGTAGAAAGCTAGCTGGAGGGCTCATGCAACTCATGACTAACATTCTATCTCTTGAACAATACAATCTTTTAAATGAAGAAAACTTACTAGTATTTTAATGAGAAGTGTGGGCCTGCTTTTGGCTGATGGGATAATCAACTTACCATATATATTCTAGTATAAGTTGAGTTTTTCTGACCTTTTTTAGGGCTGAAAAGCCCCCCCCCCCAGTTTATACTCAAGTATACTCAGGACTGGCCGCTCCTCCCGCGCCCTAACCCCGCCTCCCACGCAGGGCGGCCACGCCTCCCGCGGCGCAGATGGCGTGGGAGGTGGGGCCAGGGTGCATGTGCGGGAGGCGGGGCCAGATGTGGCCCCGCCTCCCGCGGGGCGCGCCCTGGTGCAGCCAGGCTGCGGCAGGAGTTCTTCCAGGCCGCAGCCTGAAAGGACTCGCGCAACAGCGGGCGCGTGCCGTGGGAGGCATGGCCAGTCCTGCCTCCAGCGGGGTGCGCCCTGTCTGGGCAGCCAGGCTGCGTGAGGTGGGAGTCCTTCCAGGCCGCGACGAAGGCCGCGGCCTGGAAAGACTGCCACCACACGCAGTCTGGCTGCGCCATGGCGCGCCCCGTGGGAGGCGGGGCCAGACCTGGCCACGCCTCCACGTCACACGGCCCCGCCTCCGCCAGGTGTGGCCCCGCCTCTGCCAGGTGTGGCCCTGCCTCCCAGGGGCTCAATAGCGCCCCTGGGAAGGTGGCACCCAATGCGGGGGCGTGGCCGGCGTGCCGTGTTGGGCCGGGCCTGAGTAAGGGTCCTGGCTGGCTTATATTCAGGTCGCTTATACTCGAGTATATAGGTAATCGAATTTGGACAATTTAATCTTATTAAAATTTTATTATTATCTTAAATTACAGTTTTATGTAAATATTCAAAAACATTTAACCTACTGATGCCTAAATTAATGCAATTTTATTGGTATCTATTTTTATTTTTATTTTTGAAATTTACCAGTAGCTGCTGCATTTCCCACCCTCATCTTATACTCAGGTCAATAAGTTTTCCCAGTTTTTTTTGTGGTAAAATTAGATGCCTCAGCTTATACTCGGGTTGGCTTATACTCAAGTATATGTGAGTAATTAGAATTGTTGTTGTTGTGTGCCTTCAAGTTTTTTCAGACATATGACAACCCTGATTTACATTTCTGAATCCTCACGCTGATAGATAGCTGCAGGCTCAACTTGGAGGAAAAGGTAGAGATTGTGGGGGGGGGGGGGGTGCATTGAAAAATATGCCTAGTTTAGATGTTTGCAACATATTGAGTAAACATGCTTTAGAAATGTCCACAAATTATAATACATGCACAAATCTGACAGATTTCAATCCATTATTTAAAAGCCTAGCCAAGGGGGACATGGACCAGACCTGGAAATGAGAAAGGGAAGATGTAGACTTTATAGATGTGCGCATTCATAATAGAATCTGGTATCATCTGGTTTCTTAAGGCTCATAGATTTCATGGCATTCGGGAAAAGAACCTGTTTATTATAAATACTGACTTGAGCAAAAGCTATTTGGCTATTTTTAAAAAGCAAATGAATGTTTTCAATACACTCTGTTTGGGGTAAATGTCTTAGCTTCTTAAAACACAAACAGGCTGGAACAAGTCCAGAGGCAGATGACAAAAGCTGTCAGAAAAGATTGCCATAGGAAATGAAGTCCTATGAGGAAAGGTTAAAGGAACTGCAGAAGTTCAGTCTGAAAAAGACAGTCTGTGGAACAGATTGAAAGTGTATGTGACAGTATGGTTTAAATATCAGAAAGAGTTTCACATAAAAATTTCCAGAGTCCCAAAAAACCAAATTCCCTTTAAAGAGACTTTCTTACATGAGGCCTTGCCATGCCCCTTCTGCTGCCAGTCTGCCTCTCCCTGTGATTGTCCCATCCCTCACTGTTGATGAGTCAAACCCATCAACAGCCCTCAATCCCGCAATGTTCCTGTCATCTCCCTTCGTGAAAAGAGTCCCTTCCCCATCTTTGCCGACATGCTGGCAGTAAAGTGATATCAGGGGATAGAATTCTCTCTTTCTCCTCTCTCCCCTCACTATTTTATATTTTATAGGCATATTTGCCTTTTTTATTTTCAAAAGCTGGAAATCCATAAATGCTCTAAAAATAAAAAAATAAAAGAACAGCAGTAGGGTGAGAAGGTGAGGTTATGAGTGTATGCAAAAGTACAGTAGTGGTATCATGAATTGGCACACATGCATGATTGAAGAGGAGTACAATATTGGTGCTCAAACCAGTATGTATTTGCTATTAATAATAGTGCGATTGTATTAGAATAGCAGGTTAATATGATAAAGTCCTAAGCTACAGGATAAATAACTTTTTGAGCTGTTCAACAATGGAAGTGATAACCTAAGGGTGGTTATGCTTGCCTTTAATGCCAAGAGAGCTCAACATAATCTGGACAGTCTCTGTTGGTGACACTCCATTCCAGATTCCTTGCATTGCATTCCTTGCATTCCATGAACTACAAGATGCCACCTCCTTTTGAAATTGTAGAAATAATTCCAAAGTCTTCTAATTATGTATAGCCTTTCCAACCCTCTGACCTCACATTTTAATTTTTTCTTAAGAAAAGATAAGTCATATCGATAATGAATACAACTTTTTGATGCAATTAAAAACAGTGTTTTCTGCTCTTCAGTTTCATTCTAGGAATCCAGGAATAGCAGTTCCCCAATACTACTTTTCAAAAGTACATGAGAACATATGGGTGACCTTAACAAGATCTATTCTAGAGAACTTAATTTTAAAATTTCCCCAGATAGCAAGTACGTTGGTAAGTACTTTTTGGGGAAAGGAGGGAAAGTTATGACAAGTCCCATAGTTTCTTTTTGTAGTCAGATGTTGCAGTTACCAAGCACAGCAATCAAGATCTGGAAAAATAGAAGTTTGGATTAGATATTGTAAATGCAGGAGAAAAGTGAAAACTGCAATATGTCATGATATGTAACAAATGCATTAAAGGTTCAAACAAGTCCCATTATCTCTCCTCACCTTTTAAGTTTGTTGATTTTCCTAAAGATTTGTGTTACCTTTTTCCTTTTATAAACATAATGGCTTAGGAAGAACCAATGTCATTTGATAAAATTATATAGAAAATACATTAAAATGTCATTTTCATGATCCCTTTTTCCACAAAGCTCCCACACCTTTCCCCCCTCCTAACACACTTAACAAGGACTCTGTAAGGCCCAGTTCAGTTTGGGTCTGATCTGGTGACCTGGATACAATGCCTATAATGGCCTACATTGGTTAGGACCTGACTGAACCCAATTCCAACTTGAATCTGAATTGAGATGTAAAAATTTTAAAATTTTTGCATAATATTTTTCATTGTGATACCAAAAAAAACCCTGTTCAGTTTTTGCACAAATGTGCAGGGAATTTAGAGATATGTGCTCTCTCAGAGTGGATTAATCTTGGCATATTACAGTAACATAAGCACACAAATCAACATTTCACAAATGAAAGGAGAATGGTGGTTCCAGTTTTCATTTGTAGAACAACCAAATATCATAAGTCCTGACAAAGACATACAATCTAAAAAAACCCATATACTTGGAACTGATACTCACAACATCACTGACTCACATTCAGACAAAACCATTTAGGCATTTCTTGGGCCCTCCAGAGGTCATGCAGGAGAACCTTGAAATGCTAAAGAAAGTATCCTTGCATGTGTGTGGATAATTTTCTGAATTTCCTATGGAAACTTGTGCATTAAAAGAATGTTATTCAATGAATGGTTTCCACCAGAAGTTACCATAAAGGTGCCCAAGAAAACCTAACAAAATCCTGGGAATTTGCTAAATCCTCTAGCATGACTTATGGTAATGTCCAACAGAAGTATACCAAGAATTTGAATCACTATCTTTCTTGCTGCCCTTGACTGAAGGCACTGAAAGCTGCACTGCTTCTTACAATGGCAAATCTAAGATGTTGCATGATTTCCATTCAATTTGAACAGGCAGGCTGGAAATTGTGCTCCAGGTCATGATCCAAACATGCCTTACATTGTGCCTTCATACTCCATGCTTATTTCCCCCCCTTCTATAGCAGGTAGTCATACTAGCAATATAGAGAGATGGTAGAGGTGGTAGCAGGGATGTAGTAGAGATGGTAATTTTGCTTCAGTTCATTTTCTCTAAACACACAAATTTCCTCACATTTGGGTTTGAAGGGTCTTTTTAATTAATGTATAAGAAAGCCAAACTAATGCATTTATCTGTTCAGGCATAAAACGTCAAATGATGCACACAATTACCCAGTTAGTAACAAGGGGAAGAGGATAAATCCATAGTATATTCCAGGACATTGCATATGGAGCCAGCACATTTGTCCAAATACTTCTGACACAGATTCAAGCTAGTCTTGATCCTGCTCAAACACAATTATAGATGTAGTTGAGTTATTGTGTTTAATCAAAATACAAAATGCACTTAGAAAAACTCCTTCCTTCCTTCCTTCCTTCCTTCCTTCCTTCCTTCCTTCCTTCCTTCCTTCCTAATTGATGTCTTTTTGTCCATAGGTGTACCTCATTTAACAAATGTCCTTTTCACAAAAATTTACTTCCACCCATTCCCCCCTTGCTTTACATCCATTTCTGCCTAAAAGATTTTAGGAACATGCTAGAATAAAAAAGATTGGAAGGAGAATGGAGAAACAGATTTTCAGTGTTGGAATGCAACCATGCAATAAACAATGCAATAAACAAAATCCAAGGCTGGAAAAAGTAGGATTCTGCTCTAGCTGACCCTAATGCAGTTTTCAACAAGCAAAGTATACAGCAGCTGTCCCCAAAGACCCTAACTAAGCAGATGTGAACAGCAAACAGAAAACTGCGGGAAGAAAAGCAATCCTGGATGCATTTTGGAAGAGGCCTTCAGGTAGTCTCTAGAAGGTTCAAAATACTGGTTGTTTTGCCCCCATGCTATCCTAACTACTTGGAAGGTGAATTGTCTGAGCAGGGAACAGATCAGAGACTATATGGTTAAATCATACATGAATTTATTAACTGACAGGAATTTTAGACTTCTCTCCTCCTGAGTCTCACTACAAAGTCTTTATGAGGAGAGGTAAAGTCTTTGGGAGATAGACACAGTTCTGGCCAAACTGAGGCTGTTGAATCTTTGTTTCTTCTTATTGTCTCTTTCTTGTATGGTGTTCAACTGTCTCTGAGATGAATACAGCTCTGACTGGATGTGCTATTTTGTAGACTTTCCGGCCTTCCTCTCTATTCACCTTTCAGTCACGAAAAAGGCTGATTCTTTCAAGAACCAGAAATGCCTTTCAGTCACGAAAAAGGCTGATTATTTCAAGAACCAGAAATGCCTTGCCTGAGGCTATGCCCCTGAGGAGATTCTTAAATGGGCAGGGCAACGGAGGCTTCAAGGGGAAAGAGGCTGTCTAGACTGACTCCCCACAAAACTATACACAAAATGCTAATTTCCTCTAACTAAAAGGGGCTAAAATAGGGGAAACAATGAGGGTTCTTGTGGAAACACAAGACTAGTGTTTACTTATGCAAGGTTATCTTATCTGGCTTTTTCATTTCACATATCCATATTGTTGATTTTGATTTTTTTTTAAAATGCTTCTTTTCAGTAGTGTAAAAAACGATGCCTATTCCTTCGATTAAAGACATATTTGATTAAAGAAATATTGCCTGTGCACATTTACTTTGTTAATTGAGACATACCTGTCTGCATAAATATAAGGTTGCCAAATATGATCACATTCTCCCAGAAAATGTATTTGAGCTATTACATCAATAAACCTGAACCAACCTACCTACCTACCTACCTATCTTTCTTTTTTTCTTTCTTTCCTTCCTTCCTTCCTTCCTTCCTTCCTTCCTTCCTTCCTTCCTTCCTTCCTTCCTTCTTCGTGAATATACAGCCAGCCCTTCTCCCCTAAAACTGGCTATTGTGGAGGGATGGCTGTATAAACTGATACCTTTTTAATATACTTTTCCACAACATGCATTTGTGCAATTATGTTGCAGTGTTTTGTTTATGTTCTCATGAAGTATTAATGAGAAAAGTAAGACTGGTACAACAAAGAGATTATGTCATGCCACAATTGCTTTTGTACATAGTTCTTACAAATGAGGTGAGTCATTTTCTCATTGATGCTTGATTATGTAAGTGCTTCTTGTGAGGTGTGGCTGCCAAAGAAACATTGCAAGGGCTGAGTGTCCATTACGCCTCTGCATCTTCAGTTTAATGCTCAGGTTTCAAGGTGTTGGTGTGACAACAGTGGGGAAATCCTCCCACAAGTTCTGATGTATAATTACACTACAAGTAAATATGACTAGGCAGAACAACCCAGGGAACCTTGATCTTGCCTGCAATGCTCCACATAGCTGCCTTCTTTTCCGTCCTGTGGTTTAGAGGGCTACGGGTATTCCCAGCCCTCAGTTTTTTTCCCCCTTTGGGATTGCCTTTACTTATCCATTTACTCTTGGCCCCTGTTCTTTGTGGCCATTAAAAAATTAGTGAAGTGTGCATGGTATGTATTTAATTTCCTGCATTTCTCCCAATGTAAGACCTAATGCAGCTTACAACATAATTTTTTAAAATACTACTTTTTGAAAATAAAATACTAAAAATAAACACTACAATATACAGTAATAAATTTTAAAACTTTTAAAAAACCAGCAAGAAAGGTATAAGTACCACACTCCGCATTAAAGGAAAATTATGTAGCAGATATTTAATGTGGAAAAACATATTTGAATAGAAAGAAAACAGAGAAGGGAAAAGCTAGGTTCCCATTGGAGATTGTACCACTACCTGGGAGCAGACTCCAGTCTCCCATCCACACTGCAAAAGTATAGCAACTTGATACCACTTTAACTGTCATGGCTCCATTCTATAGAATCCTGGGATTTGTAGCTTGTGGTGACACCAGAGCTCTGATAAAGGTAAATCTCTCACAAACTACAAATCCCAGGATTCCATAGCATTAGGCAGCTAATGTGGTGCCAAAACTGCTATAACTGCAGTGTGAATACAGTTTGGGGAGACATGGAGAAGTAACGTGCCTCCATCAGCTTCTAACTTCTAAACAGATTAATCAGTAGCTGAAGAGCAATTTGGAATAGATTTTTTTGTCTGTTGGTGATGGGTAATGTTAACGAGACAAAATTCATGACTGACAATCAGGAAGCAGGTCTTGATATATTTCTGCTCTGCCTAAATACTAAATCAAAGTATAGTATTCATTTCAGAATGAGTCTACACTGACATATAATCTAGTTCAATGCAGTTAATCTGCATTCCAATACTGGGTTATATGGCAGTGTAGATCCAGCCTGCATTGTATGGTAGTGTAGATCAAGCTTCTGTCACAGATTCCTATGTAAAATCAACATATTGTTTACATTCTTAAATTACATGATCCACATACTTCTGTGTTTCTGAAGGGCCTGCACTGCAAAATCCAGTGGGGGATTGGGGCCTGAGGCTAGTATCTCATCTATTCTATATAAAAGGAAAATAGTAATCATCATCATCATCATCATCATCATCATCACCACCACCACGACAACAACAACAACAAGACTTTATTTCTATACCGCCCTACTTTCCAAAAGGGACTCAACTGAACCCTCAAACATGGTGCATCCCTTATAACCCCTTACCAATTTAATTAGGTACAAGCTTCCCGAACTCAACAAAACAGCATCCCATATAATTGGAGACATCTGGCAATCTCAGTGACAGGTGATGCTCTTATGCAATTTTAATAAAAGTTTGATGCACAAAGTAACAGCTGTATATTATCATTTATTTATTACAGTTGCAGACTGGCTTTCCTCCAATGAATCCAGGACAACATGTAGATCTTCCTTTTTCATTCACCCAACATAGCTTATCCTCATAATGTTCCAGTGGGTTAGATCAAGCTGAGATATGGTAACTTTATTCAGTATTCAGACTTTAATATAACTATACCTCTCATGGCTCATCTTGGGGAATTCTGGAATTATTCTTTGCCAGATATCTCTAATACTGACCAAACTACAAATCCCAAGATTCCATGGAAGTCACAACAGGTAGAGTGGTTTCAAAGCTATAACTGTGTAGTGTGAAATGGACTGTGTTTCATATTTCAGTTTTACCCATTATCCTCTCAGTATGTAAGGTGCAATATAGTAGTCTGAATGTTGAACTATGATTCTGGAGTCCAGTATGTGGATCCCTGCTCAGCAGTGGAATCCACTGGGTGATCTTTGGTACATATAACCTCTCTCAGACTCAGAGGAAGGCAAAGGCAAATTCCCTCTCAAAAAATCTTGTAAAAAAAAAAACCATGATAGGATTTCCATAGGGTCACCATAGGTCAGGAATAAGTTGGAGATACACAACAACAAATAACAGAAATCATATACTATTGCTAGGAGAAACAGAAAGTAGCAAAACAGAAACAGAAGCCAGGGAAAAGATAGGACAACACATTCATATATGTATGATATAATAGCCATCTGGCTGTCTAGGAGCCATTAACCTCTGACTTAACTGATTTCACGTGATCAAAGGTAAACAGGATTAGGTATGTAGACATTACTATGGAAGGCACACCTACCTTTGGCATTGTTCCTAGATACTTAATATGTTCTTTTTTTTTCTTCCCAATTCCAGGGAATGATTTTTGTATTCTTGCTATTCCTGTTCTTGCATTATTCCAGACAAGATTGACAATTCCTTTGGAGTTATTTCCACAAATGTAGTATGTCCATCTCCTATCCAGGTTCAGCGCAAATAGAAAAAGAGCCCTACTCAGGTGTCATATCACACATAGATCAGAAAGAGGAGATTATCCCACTGCCTTCCCATGGGTTCTTCCCCATCATATGAAACACAGCTTGAAAATAATAGACTGGACTTTGGAATAGTGATTAAAAATAGTGGTATGGAGAGAGAGATATTTCTGCATGTGCAATTTAAAATCAAGTTGTGCCAGGTTTGAAACTGGGGTTTTAAGCCAATTACTCTTGACCTCCTGAAATTCCCTGCATTGCTTGTATATACTATATATGTATATGATTTATGATTTATTTATTTATGGCATTTCTGTCCCACCCTTCTTGCCTCGAAGGGGACTTGGAGCAGCTTACATGAGTGGCATTATTTCATAATAGAGAGTGCCCCCAAGCCCCATTCCCACAAGGCATCCCAGAAGGATACGGTGGTCTGTGGTATTGAAAGTCACTGAGACGTGCAGGAGAACCAACAGGGACACATTTCCCCTGTCAAGTTCTCTACATAGATCATCGAGTAAGGAGACCAAGCCTGTCTCAGTTGCATGCCCCAATCTGAAGCCAGACTGCGACGGATCTAGATCATCAGTGTCTTCCAAGAACACCTGAAGTTGCGAGGCCACCACACATTCCAAAACTTTGCCCAAAAAGGGGCATTTTGTATCCCAAAATGGAGACTCACACTTTCTGAAATCTCCAAAGGCATGATTCTCTTATTTAAGGTCATTTTCTCTCACCCACCCCCACTTTTTTAGGAAGGAGTCCAAACTAGCATTTCCCCTTCAATTCCCCTAAATTGGAGACCACTTCTAGTTTTGAAATCTTATCATCATCATCGTTATTCTACTTTTTCCATTTTGGGGCACAAAGTGGTTAGCAACTTAAAATGCATACAGTTAAAAACAAATAAAATATAATATTTAAAAATAATTAAACTAAATCCATTATTAAAACAATTAAATTTCAACACAAAAAAGCTGTTAGAAAATTCAGCACCTTAGCCCATTTCAGTATTAAAAGCCTGTCTGAATTCAAAAGTTTGGGCCTGCTGTCAGAAGAACAACAAGGGGAGACCATTCTGACCTCCCCGGGAAGAGGGTTCCAGAAATCAGTTGCCAAGAAGACCCTCTCTCATGTTCCCACCACTTGCAGTGGTGATGGGAATGAGAGAAGATCTCAGAGCCTGGACCAACCCATACAGGGCAATTCAGTGTTCCTAATAGCCCAGACCTGAGCCATATAAAGCTTTATAGGTCATAACCATTACTTTGAATTGTGCCCAGTAAAAAATAGCAGACAGTGGAGCTGTTTCAACAAGGGAGTTGTATGCTACCTGTATTTAACAATCTGACTGCAGTCTTTGAATTGGTGCCATGTTCCACCTGTGTTTTAAACTATGAAGAAAACCTCTGTGTTTCCAGCAAGCCCCTCCCCCCTTGTGTGTGGATGATATGGGACCCAACTTATTGAAAGAATATTCTTTTTAGCAATTGGTACCTAGTTTAATTTTCTATACACACACAACATGGACCTTTGAATTCCTTAAGACATTGAAAAGATGAGGCTGTCAGAGCTTCTTGATCTTGTCATTATAACAAACAAGGAAGGGAACTGTACATGGAGTGTGCATTCATAACAGTGAAATGGACAGAGGGTCCATCTTTGGAGGGGAGGGAGTAAAAGCATCTCACTGGAAAGTGTGAGTGCATATTTGCATGTGTTCTCACTTTTGAGTGAGTACTTTGTGCAAATGCAGTGTATGTTTAATGTATCATGTAGCATGAGAAGAACAGATGACAAGACTTGGAAGGAAACATCAGCATCCACCTCTCACAAAGCCACCCTAAGGCCCTTTCTACACTGCCATATAATCCAGTTACTGAATGCAGATTATCTGCTTTAAATTGGATTATATAGCACTGTAGAATCATATAATCCAGTTTAAATCAGATAATCTGCATTCAGAAACTGGATTATATGGCATTGTGGATCCAGCCTAAATTTTAGGTTTTGGACCTGAGATGCCAAATCATTCTGACTCATCAACACTACAAAACACTTGCATTTCAAAGCACTGCCCTTGACAATATCTATCTCCTAAGGCTGAATCTATGCTTCCCCACAACCTGGTTTCAGAATGTGGATTAGCTGCATTGAACTGGATTATATCAGTCTACACTGCCCTATAATCCAGATGAATGCAGTTAATCCATATTCTGAAACTGGATTATAAAACAGTGTACATCCAGCATAAGAAGAACTGAAGATGGGGTCAGGGCCTAAATACCCCGAAAGTACCATATCTTGCCTTGTTAACTCTGGTTAGTACTTGGATAGGAGACCACCAATGAATATCAGATGCTGTAGATCAGTGGTTCTCAACCTTAGGTCCTCAGATGTTTTTGGCCTACAGCTCCCAGAAATCCCAGCCAGTTTACCAGCTGTTAGGATTTCTGGGAGTTGAAGACCAAAAACATCTGGGAACCCCATGTTGAGAAGCATTACTATAGATTATATTTCAGAGAAAGGAACTGGCAAAACCACCTCTGAAAATTTCTTGCCTAACGAAACCCTTTGAAATTCATGGAATCATCATAAATTGAGAGATATCAATTTATACTTGAATTTATACTGTTCTTGAAGGTACAGACACAGAATACCTCACTTCATCATGTAGCCTATAACATAATATGCTAACAGCTTATGACATAATATATTTACAGCTGCAGCTAATCCAAGGAAACTTGAGAGGTGCAATTGTATTGGAATTTAAGGACTCTTTCACAGGGTGATGATTATATATTATTACAGTTAGTTAACTTTATAGTAGCTTACATAGTCGCACAGGAACATTATGCCATCATGGAGTTTTGGATGATGACCCACTTTGAATTGAAATCACTGGATCACAAAATGCCATAAATATTTTCTCTCTAGGACAGTGATGGCCAACCTATGACATGCGTGTCAGCACTGACATGCCTAGCCATTTTTACTGACAGGCTGCTGCATGCAGATTGATTGGATGACTATGTCTTTTGTGGCCAAATTTGGTGTGATTTGGTCCAGTGGTTTTGTTGTTTACTCCATGGGAATTATGCACATTACATATATATATATGATTTCTATTATTGTTCTATTATTATTGTAGTATATTATCATTTTATTACTATTATTATTATTATTATTATTATTATATTATTATTCATTGCTTATGACTGCATTGAAACTAGAATAGAGAGAAATCAGCATGGAAACTGCAAGAGGTACCATAGATTGTTGTACATGGAAATAATGGTAGTAAATAGTTTTTGATTTATTGAATATAGTTATATATTACAATTATATATTTTTGTTATTTAAACTATACATATTGTAAAATTATGGGGGGTTTTTTCTTGAAGTGACACACCACCCAAGTCATGCTAGGTTTTTTGGTGAATTTTGACACACCAAGCGCAAAAGGTTGCCCATCATTGCTCTAGGATGTGGGCTTCATGGTCCTGACGTATGAATTATTAAGAGTCCCCAATGTTTTTCAGATACACCTAAGTTTTCATTTGTGGGAGGAACCCAAGGAAGAAAAAGACCAAAATATTATTCTAAGCAAAGACAGTGGTAGTAGGAAAGCATTCCTTTACCAATAACACTTGAAGTTAATATTTTATTTGGTTTCTTGATGCAATTGGCACTACTACAGCAACGCTAAGAGATAATATGTAATCTCCAAGTATCATGTTCAATTCAAAAGCATGGTTAGGAAAGATTATTTTTCGGCTACAACTTCCCAGTATCCACATTAGCTGGGTGAAGTTGGGAGTAGTAGTGATAAACACTACTTTTGAACCATTTTTCTAAATAAGTAGAACCTCCTCAGACTGCTTCCATCTAACATAAAAGTCAATGTTAATGTCTTCCTCAATGAAACCTTTTGGACAAATATCTAATCAAAATTTGAGCAATTTACAATGATAGAATCCCTCCTGTCCATATTTTGTTTTTAGAGCCTTCCTTTTGTCATATCCACGTTTCTGTCCAAGTGTTTGGATAAAATAAAAATAAAATGGATAGATTTTTGAAATACTCCAAAAAAAATGACATATATAGCTAATACATTATTAACAACAACTTTAAGGGATATGGCTATTAGGGTATGGTGTAGAGAGGGGGGGAGAGCGAAGTCTTCTGCACTGTGGAATTAATGCAGTTTGACAGCACTCTAACTGCCATGGCTAAATGTGAAGGAATCATGGAAATTGTAGTTTGGGAAGGGCTCAGCCCTCTTTGGCAGAGAAAGCTAAAGACCCTGTAAGACTAGAACTCCCCTGATCTCACAGCATTGAACCATGGCAGTCAAAGTGGTTTCAAACTGCATTAATTTTGCAGTGCAGATGCACCCTTAGGCTAGATGAAGTTGATAACAAATAGTTAAATTTTATTATTAAACTGCATTAATATAAATGAATGAATTTATAGAAATGTTAGAAGATCTTTTGTATACAATATTCTTCAAATTTTTGAGTTTGTTAATAATGATATCTTTTAGAAATGAGGTTGATGATTCATTGTACTACCAAAGCATTGAAAGTGCTTTTTTCTTCTATGTTAATATAGTATTCATTATTATTGAGAAAATTGGAAATCACTTTTATCTTTTTTTCATTTGTTTTGATTTTTTATGTACAAAAAATGTAAAGTTTATGCAAACTAAGTCTCCAAATACTGCTTTTTTTTTTGCACAAGAAACATTTGCTGTACAGAAAACATCTCTGTGCAGAAATAGTGTTTTCTGCAAGGAAGGTGGTGTTACTTGAACAAAAACAGAAATGCTATTTTCTGCACTGAAAAACCATACATGAATTTTCTGCAGAGCAAGTCCTAAACTGCTATGGTGTGCCCTAGCATGCTTTCCAAAAAGAAACCCCAAAGGATAGGCTACACCATGATTGTTATTAATATCATTTTAGTTGACACTTGTGTATAGAGTCAAATTGAATGACATCAACATCAGATGGCAGATAAATCAAGCAGCTCCTACATGTCGTTCTTTGGTAATATATCATCTCACTTCTGCAGCAAGTACACACACCTTTATAATCAAATACAAATCAAAAAAAGGAAGAGATAAGCATCATAATCTTAAGGCAAACACAAGGGAATCCAGATGGCTACAACGGGAACCTTTGTGTTTACAATGCTCCTGTGAATTGTTTGCACTCTGACTGTTTTTTTCTAAATTGCTCAGTTCCACTTTAGATTTGATTTGTATGTTGCTTTTACATTAAAGCTATGCATATTTTTCTGCAATCAGTCATGGAATAATTTGCAGAATTTACCTGATATGGTTTCGTAAGGCTATAATACTTGGTTGGCAAGGCAGTCTAAAGGTGGGAAAAAACAGATATAAATTAATTATGTATAAAATGGGTATGTTTGGATATTTCCTATGGGGCAAAAGGCTCTGACTTTATGAAATTAAAATTTGTAACCCGACTAGAAATAGTTATACACTTTACATTTTAATGAAAACTAGTTCATGCTTCTTGAATCAAGATTGAAACACAAATGCAACTAGAGATCTATACCTTCACTCTTTTGAATTTTGTTAATTTTTTGTGATTTTTGTCCAGTTCTGAACTTTAAAAAACATATAAAATGCACATTTTAATTAAAAAAAATATTACTGAAATATTACTGAAAATAGCATACAGAAAATTTACTGGATATTGCTTGCAAAACGTATTATTAGGTAAAACTTTAGCAAGTGCACATATTCAGAGAAATATAGACAACAATGCAAACCCAATATGGAACTGGGAATGAAACAAAATTAAAGTTGAAAAATAAACTTTGCAGAAGTTTGCAAGATTCATCCATTGCTGGGCACTACTGGCACAAGAAAGAGGAAGGGAAGATGGATAAGTGCATCAAACTGTGTTTTTTCTTCATTTCAGGAGCCATATCTAGCTCTGAAGTCCTATCCCAATGACTGGAAACCTTGTCCCAAACATACATGAAGACAATCAGCTTTCCACATTCACAGGAGATAAGGCTGCAAAACCCGAACGAAAGTGGGAAAATCATGAATAAAAAACCTGTTTTCACATAAAGCGTATCTATCTAGCAACCTCTAGGTCAGTGATTCTCAACCTGTGGGTCCCAGGTGTTTTGGCACACAACTCCCAGAAATCCCAGACAGTTTACCAACTGTTAGGATTTCTGGGAGTTGAAAGCCAAAACATCTGGGGACCTACAGGTTGAGAACCACTGCTCTAGGTCCTTCAGTGCTATTCTATGGTCAACTTCCACCAAAAAAGATTTAGACCTCAATTTATACTGCAATGTAATGAAACTGCATTATATGGTCAGTACAGACTCATATAATGCAGTTTAACTGGCTGTCTAATGCAGTTTCAAAGTGCATTATATGACAGTGTAGATGAGTCCCTAGAGCTTCCTTGAGAAATGTTATCTCTAAGAATCTCTGGGTACCCCGGAACTTAGATGGTGCAATGGGTTTAAACCAGTGGCACAATGGGTTAAACCCTTGAGCCAGCAGGACTGCTGACTGACAGGTCAGCAGTTCAAATCTGAGGAGAGTGGGTGAGCTTCCTGTGTCAGCTCCAGCTCCCCATGTGGGAACATGAGAGAAGCCTCCCAAATGGATGGTAAAACATCAAACATCCCTGGACAACGTCCTTGAGAATGGCCAATTCTCTCACACCAGAAGCAACTTGCAGTTTCTCAAATCGCTCCTGACACACACACACAAAATCTCTAAGAATTTCTAAAATTGATCATAGTTTCACAGCAGGACCTGAAGCTCTCTAGAGAGACCATATTAATACATCCATGAAATCTAATCTGCAAATGTAAATATGGGAGGGGAGGCATTTGAAGTTTATTAGCAAAGCCATAAATGCAGCTGCATAATAGCAAGTATATGCAGCTGCATTATTTAAATATCTATCTTGGACCAAACAGCAATCTCCACTCAAGAAAAATCTGCCCACCAAGAACAACCAGGGCTCCTGACTGGGCTAAATAATTCAGTTTCTGTACACCTGGTTGTCCTGCTCAGATACTAGGTGGTACCACATGGAGATACCTTCTCTTTTCCATTTCTGCCATGTAAAAATTAATGGGAAAATTGGCAGGAGGGAATTATTGTTATCAGATGTGAGTTAGGAAGGAGCAATGTTGACCCTAAGCACTTCTAAAACATTTAATCCTTAATTAATACTTCTTAATTTTTTGATGTTACCTTAATGGGTTAATATTAATGTGACATACACAGTCAGTATTGCAAGCACTTCAGTATCATTTCTCTATCATCCATTGAGCCAAATGGTGCAATTATTGCCAGCTGTTCAAAACAATTTTTGAAGTGAAGTGAAGCTGAACCATCCCACCTCTTTGTAGTCTACAAGTTATTTTTACCACATAAATAAATAAAAATGCTGTCCTTGAAAGTTCAAAAGGGGAACTTGATTCCCTGATTCAGCAGAGTACGTGCAATTTGGTGACTTGTTTATTATGTGGGCTCACAAGCTCCCTTTAAATTGCAAAGATAATTATCACTTCCCTTCCTGGTAGGTGTTTTCATGAGGGCAAGTGCATTCTGGACTGTCCCACACTCATATTTTGTGAGTGAAAAACATATAAGAACCTTGGAAGTACAAGGTCATAAATCTCAGTCAAAGGGCTGGCTCATTAATCCCATCAAAAAGAAAGATCCGAAATTAATTACTACATTTGGTTGGAACAACGTCTGTCAAAGAGACTTGGACACAGGTTTGTTTCTTAATTGAGTTACTATTATTTAGTTACTGCATTTCCTGCTTTTGTATTCTGGCTTCAAGCATCAAAAAGATACAACAAAGCAGAGCTTCCCAAGATTAGAAAGGATGAACAACTTCCTTTTGATGGAATAGATCAAAATTAGCTGGCCAAAAATTTATAGAGAATGAACACAAAGGCTAACCAGAACCAGTATTCTCTGAAACAGAAATTGATATTGGTTCTTCATTTTGCTAGTGGTTTTTATTCGTTTTCTTATTTTTCCAAGATTTGATTTCAAGGTGCAATAATATACCTACCAATTTATCTACCTGGGAATAAGTCTAATTTCACCAAAGTAGGCTTTTAATAAAGACGGAATTTTCTAGAGGGAACTCTCTAGAAATTTTAAACGTCTCTTGGCTGCAATACAGGCAAATTAAGGAAGCATATGAAATTGATAGGAAACAGATTCAGCAGTAATCAAGAATTTTGGGATAAATTATCAGAGAGAAAAAAATGTAATAAATATATACAACAAAATATATACAAAAAAATTCCATGGCCCAATGGGCAAGAAATATTGGTAGACCAATAAAATTAAAAGAATGGGAACTAATCTGGACAAAGAAACTTAAGTACACCTAGGCAATAGACTTCAAAGAGAATTGGCTTGAAATGCTACACAGGTGGTATATGACCCTAGATAAACTAGGAATAATGTATAAAGATGTGGACAAAAAATGTTGGCAATGTAAAGAACCGCCCGGTTCCTATTTTCATATGTGGTGGAGCCGCAAAAAAACCACCACTTATTGGAAAATGATACATGAAGAACGTAAAAAAAATACTGAAGTAATGTTAAAAATACTGCTCTCCTCCTAACCATAGCACAATATTGTAGCTAAAATACTAGACAATTTGTCAAAATCAGCAACTATAAAAAACAGAATTAAAAACAATAGCATGTGCCAACAAAAATTGCACAATTCAAAGGTAAGTGTGAATGGGTTAGGAAAAGCAGCTTTAACTGGAGCTTGTCTATTTTAGAAGGTTCACAAAGTTTTAGCCTTGCCATTCTATTGTTAAAGGAGGGGGAAATGTTTTCATGATTCTAAGATCAGGGATTTTTATTTTAAAGAATACATTCCAGAGACAGTCATTATTGTTTTATTATTTACTTTGTTTTTATATGGTCTTACTCCTGATATACTGACTCAAGTCAGTGAACAATAAATATAAAACAATACTAATTAAAAGCAATATGAAGTCATATATATAGTTTATACTGTTAAAGCCATTAAACATTAATAATATTTAAATGCATTAAAACATTATACAAACCTGAAAATCAGACAGCATTTAAAAGTCCAACCCTCATCTGTTTGTACATGCCTGAGGGCAGAGAAAGGTTTTAACCTGCCAACAAAAGTCAGTTCAAAAGGCAGGTCATTTTGGTGCAATTCTCCTCTGAGGGTGTCACACAATGCAGTTTGCACACACACACCTGCACCCTTATAGTGACACTATATGTCTTTATGTCAAAATATGTCTTTAGGGTTTTTAAAATCTCACTAGGGCAAATATGGTTCAAATATGTTGCTGAAAGCCTTGTGACCCATTGTAAAAGGTGGGAGAAAGAGGAAGAAGAGCTCGGGCACTTATCATCCTCCACAGCAGAAATTCATGCAATAGAGGAAATATCTATGCCTACTCCTCAGTCTCTTTTTTGCCATGTCAGGTTTCAGTTAAGTTTGCTCTGAATGTCTTTAAATTTGCTCTGAACCATATGGGGATTCAGTAGCAAGAAAATAATCAGAATTGCTAGAATGAACTCCTAACCTTATCTCTTTTGCTTCTAGTTCATGATTATCAAGATCTATCTGCTGTGCCAAGAGCTAGATGTCGTCTGAAAGGAATTAGCCCCGAAGCCTCTACTGATGGCAGATCTGAAAACATAAGCTTGCACTTTGCCTTTTGCAAGGCTGGGACTCTGGACAGAAAAACACCAAGAGAGTTGGGAGGGGAGGATGGGCTGTTTGAAATCCCTGAGAGAAGACACCCTGACCTTGAAGGCCAAGCCTGATATGATCTCTGCAAACACATGGCCCCAATCTAATATTCACGAGATAATGGGGAATGCATGCATGCCTGCCTGGATGTGCGTAGTGGTGAGGATAATCAACAGGTAGGATTACTTAACCCCTTCAGTACCTTCCTCCTCAGAACCTGGGACATTTGCGTTTCTGATCTGCAGCTTCCAGAAGCGGTTTCACTGGTCCATCTAGCTTTGTCTTGTTAACAACCACTGGCATTGGCTTCTCAGAGAAAATTATAGAAAGCCTCCTATGAAGGAATCTTTGTAAGAAAACCTTGTGGTAGGGTTGCCTACCACAAGGGTCTTGACGAATCCAAGGCTGGACTTAAAATTTCTGGAAGAAACATTAACAACCTTAGGTATGCAGATGATACCACTCTGATGGCTGAAAGTGAGGAAGAGCTGAGGAGCCTTATCACCAAGGTGAAAGAAGAAAGTGCAAACGCCAGGCTGCAGTTAAACATCAGGAAAACCAAAATCATGGCAACCAGACCGATTGACAACTGGCAAATAGAAGGAGAAAACGTGGAGGCAGTGACAGACTTTATATTTCTAGGTGCAAAGATCACTGCAGATGCAGACTGCAGCCAGGAAATCAGAAGACGTCTACTTCTTGGGAGGAGAGCAATGACCAACCCCGATAAAATACTGAAAAGCAGAGACATCACACTGGCCACGAAGGTCCGCATAGTGAAAGCAATGGTATTCCCCATAGTAACCTATGGATGTGAGAGCTGGACCATAAGGAAGGCTGAGCGAAAAAAGATAGACGCTTTTGAACTTTGGTGCTGGAGGAAAATCCTGAGAGTGCCTTGGACCGCAAGAAGATCCAACCAGTCCATCCTCCAGGAAATAATGCCCGGCTGCTCACTGGAGGGAAGGATATTAGAGGCAAAGTTGAAGTATTTTGGCCACATCATGAGGAGACAGGAAAGCTTGGAGAAGATCATGATGCTGGGGGAAATGGAAGGAAAAAGGAAGAGAGGACGACCAAGGGCGAGATGGATGGACGGTATCCTTGAAGTGACTGGCTTGACCTTGAAGGAACTGGGGACGGTGACAGCCGACAGGGAACTCTGGCGTGGACTGGTTCATGAGGTCACGAAGAGTCGAAAACGACTGAAAGAGTGAGACGACGATGTGAGGGTTGCCTCATATGTCAGAAACTGTATGAAAGGCACACAACAACTTAAAATATCTATTTCAATCAATATTTCAAAAATTAAACAGGCCCTTGTAGATCTATTACATCTGATTCGTAGTTCTGTAATAATCTGGGTTATTTCTCTCATAGGTTCTTCTCAGTGATTAATATACATCTTATACACATGGCCTGAAGATAATTTTGCACACAATACATTTTAATTATTTTGTGCATGCAACCAAGTTTGTGTACATTGAACCACCAGAAAGCAAAGATATCACTATTTCAGGCACATGAGATGTTTGATTTTGAAATTCCAGATAAGCAAGTCTAAACCTGAAGATTGAAGTTTAGGTCCCTTCTACACTGCCTTATAATCCAGTTCAAAGCAGATTTTATCTGGATCTGGATTTTATACAGCTGTGCAGGAGGGGCCTTAGAACAATGATATGACATAGAGGCAAGAGAAGAATTCACTCCAGTTTGCCTGCTGAGAATTCCTGCCTTATTGTTTCTGGCAGAGAGAGAGAAGGAGTCAACCAACCCTTAAATAATTTTTATTGCTTATAAGAGTTAATTGTATTAAAGTTTAGGAATAACTTTAGTAGTAATCACACAGTCTATTGAGTTCAGCATTGCTGGAGAAAGTCTAAGAAATTAATAATTTACAGAATTAATAGTTCTTCCCAACTCTGCTCTAATAGAACAAAGGACTTCTTCAACATATCAGTGTCATTACATGATCCTGGGTTTTAATTTTTTTGAGAGCAGAGGTGAAAAAATCTCCCCTTTCTTCACATGTAGGGAACTGGGTATGTTTAGACTGGAGAAGAGAAGTTGAAGAGGGGACATGGTAGTCATGTTTAAATATGCGACAGAAGGTCCTATTGAAGAGGGAGTAAGCTTGTTTGTACTGGTCTGGAGACGAGAATACAAAGCAGGAAAAGAGATTTTAGCTAAACAAATTAGGAACATGTTCCTGACTGTAAAAGCTTTTTGGTAGTGGAACCTACTGCTTCAGAGGGTAGTTTTTAAACAGAGGCTGGATGACCATCTGTCAGGAATGCTTTGATTGTATATTCCTGCATTACAGGAGTACTATATGTTCTTTGAGGTCTCTTTTGAAGATACATCCTATTTATTAATTACAATGGTGCCTGAATGACAACATCAGAACTCATTTTTAAAGTCATTGCTCATTTTGCAAGACTCTTACAATCAGATAGATATAGATATAGACAAAAATATTTTTAAATTTCTTTAGTAGCAAAACTACTGGAAAGGAGTTGGACGCATCAGTAAGCTGCGTGTCTCTCTGGTGTCTGGCCATGTTGGTGGAACTGGATCTCTATTGCATAAAATGTAGGTTCTGTGGGACAGAATCAGGAGCTATACCTTAGTAGCTACATCTTTCAAAGTATGATCATGGCCAAACTGTGTACTCTGTCTCGCTAGATTCAACTTTCTTAATTAATGACTCATTTGTCCCTTTACTTTGTTCCTGTATGGAAGACGCTGTTTACCTGTCAGTACATCTGCACTATCCTCCCACAAAGGAAATTATTTAGGCACATGTTGTGCTATTTCTGTGACATCAGTATCTTGTTCACACTGACATAACACATAAGAAGGCACCGTTCAATAATTAAGGCTCTAGTTTCACTCAGCTGTTAAACCTACACTGAACAAGAAAAATCTCCCACTCCCACCCTTGTCTAAATAAATAATTTAATGATAAAGGAATGTTGTCCAATGGACCTTGTTGCATCTTGCCATGTAAATATGGATGCATACAGTAAGAGGAAGTTGTAAGAGGACTGTAGAATGAAAACTATCATATTGGAAATGTTTGTGAAAGTTCACATCAATCCTAAAAAATTGTTAAAGGGCTCTGGAATAATCCACTGCCTCTAATCCTGGCCAAACACACTAGTTTATCTCTAGAAAATATGTCATATTAAGCATAAGTTTTAAACCTATGTATCAGAGCTATTGGGATATGGTGGAAAGAAAATCAAATGAGCAGCAATGAAAAGCTAACAAGATTTACTGTGGAAGCAATTTCAGTTTGCCCAATTAGCTTTCCACAGTAATTGGAAGACTTTAGTTAGATCTCTGAACTAGTTCAGTTAAACTTTGCTTCTAACGGAAACTCTTTTTAATTGACTCTAATACAAGGTGACTTTAATATGAGCTGGAATCTACATTGTCCACTGAAGTCAAAGTCAGTCTGGAGCAGACAAACTGCACTGTCATCTAAACCGTCCAGATGGGCCAAGACCACACTGTCTGTGCTGGATTGTCACCTGACTCTCCATGTTGTGACCATCACTCCCAGCTGGCTAAGGAGCTCCATCCAAGTTCCTGTCATGGGCGCTTTTGCTGATGTCAAAATGAGGTGTCTGCAGGGCCTTCAAGAAGGAGGGGAAAATACAGGACAAACCACCTCCATCCTTTACGCTAAATTGGACCTGATTAATCTGTCCAGACTGCCAGAGTGTTCTGGGATACTCCAGAGATTTCAGCAGCTCTGGAGTATCTCCTAAATTTGCCTAAGTGAGGCAAAGTAGCAACAAGGCAACAAAACCCACAATGTTCACTGAAGGTCAGCAAATGTGGAGACAGCCATCAGTAAATTCAAGGTGAGTCCATCCTTTCTTCCTATGTAAACTCACCCCCAGTCATTTCAAGCTCATGCTCCTGGTGGTGATGAGAACTGAGGTTTAACACATTTGAAAAGAAAAAGGTTGGGGAAGTAGCCGATAATCAGAGAGTTATAATGGCTTCTCTATGTTAATGAATGTGTTCTGTTTTTAAAAATATATTACTAGAACTTTACTAATACAATCATTGACTGATTCAGTGCAATCTTCCCATAAAAATATGTTTCCTCAGTTTGTCCCACATACAGCCCTCATCACCTCATTTATGATAATGGAATGGAAATTGCTTGTTTGATGAAAATTATTCTATGCAATAAAATAGACAATTGAAAAGCTGTTTCTAGCTTTCTCCACTAGTGGCTAGCTTCCCAGTATGCAAAGCGCTCTGGCAGTTGTATTTTCCACTAGATGGACTTCTGAGTCAGATTCAAATCTGACGATACTTTTACAGGTGGAGTCCCATGGTGCCCATCATACGATGCAAAATTACTCCTGCCAGTCACCTCATGGGACTGTCTGTAAACTGTTTCAGAAGTGTTTGGAATTGAAGGATTCTTGAGTCTGGGAGCAATCATCTTCAGAGCTCTCAAAGCACAGAAATGGCTAAAGTCACTTATTTACATGTGGATGGAAACTGTCAGATCTGCCTGTATTAATTCATCTAACTGATGTTTAGACCTAAATTTCGGACTTTCACAATTAGGAAGTTTCCCTTTAAAGAAGAAGGAGAATGAGGAGGGGCAGAGGACACACTCACAGATATGATAGCTCAGAATGCAGATTGTAGTAGAAATTGTCAAAATACATTGAGCATGATGGGGTTGAAAATATATCAATTTTTCTTTAAAATGGAATGAAACCTAACACTATGGTCAGAAGATGATTCCCCCCACTTTCCTCTCCCCTCGTGAGATGAGGTCCTTAGATAACATAAATTAATTTCTACTTATAACAACATCTTTTAATTGTATCTAATATATCTGTGAATCTCAATTTAAAATTCCCAAACACTTCTGGTCCTAAGCATGTTGGATTGGTTTTCAGATTAGAAACTATGTAGGGTGAAATTATATCTACTATTGTGATTACTGGGAAATAATATTTATGATATTTTTCTGAAAGAAACTACTCATATTTGTGTCCGAAGTATGTAACTTAATCCTGCAGTGTTCCTGTGTTAATTGCTTTTAAAATAAAACAAAAAGTACATTTTGGAAATAAAATCAGATATTTAAGTCCTTGATTATGCATTAAAAAGAGGATCATTGTTAGTCTCTCCAGAATTAGCTTCTTGTGTCTCTCTCTGTGGATGTGGAGAGAGAATGAAAGTGAGGAGAAGCAAGTAATCAACCTCTCGAGGAGCTGACTGATTCATAAGATACTTGGAAGGGTGGAAACCTTTCATTCAGAAATGAAATACAAATACTTTACTGTCAGAGAAATATTCCCCTTTGACTTCATTTCCCTGAAAGTGAAATGTATTTATACATATTTCCTTTCTCTGACCATATGTTTTATTTTATCTAAATTATTTTCTTGTCTTAAACTGCTATCATCATCGTCATCGTTGTCGTCATTATCATTACAAAGGCTGGGTGGTCATCTACTGGAGGTTCTTTGATTGTGCTTTTCCTGTATGGCAGAAGGGGGTTGGACTGAATGGCCTCTGGGGTCTTTCACTGAAATACTGTTAAGTTTAAGTATAGGTAAAGGTTTTCCCCTGACATTAAGTCTACTTAGTCTATTCGTGTCCGACTCTGGGGGTTGGTGCTCATTTCCATTTCTAAGCCAAAAAGCCGGCATTGTCCGTAGACACCTCCAAGGTCATGTGGTCGGTATGACTGCATGGAGTGCCGTTACCTTCCTGCTGGAGCGGTACCTATTGATCTACTCACATTGGCATGTTTTCGAACTGCTAGGTTGGCAGAAACTGGAGCTAACAGCGGAAGCTCACCCCGCTCCCCGGATTCGAACTGCTGACATTTTGGTCAGCAAGTTCAACAGCTCAGCGGTTTAACCCGCTGTGCCATCTGGGCCTCCCTACTGTTAAGTTTATGTTGGTTGAATTTGCTCTTCATTTTAAATATTGTATTGTTTCTTCTTTCTTTCTTTCCTTTTTTTTTCTTTTCTGCACTGTATGAATTAGTTCTCTCTCCATTCATCTGCCACTGGCCCGGCCCATGCCTGATATATATACATGATATATATAATATAATATAATATAATATAATATAATATAATATAATATAATATAATATAATATAATATGTAAACATTTCTTGGGGCCCCAAGAGAAACCTTTGCTTCAAAAAGGGCTCCGAACTGAAGAAGTTTGAAATCTTGGGATAGACACTTTAACTTAGGTTGATCTGAAGGAAATGAGTAGGAGGGTGAACCCTGTCTCCTTTCCTTCACTTCCCTTCCCTCTCCTCTCTAAGCCAAGCTGTGGGAGGAGGTTTTGAATGAGATTCAAAGTGCTAGAAAAAAGCCCCTTTAGTCTGGTCCAAAAAAAGACATGGAGTTGGACAAAAAAACTTTGTGGGTTAAGCATTAATAGAAGATCCCAGCCAACGTCTGTTACAGATTAGAGACTAGATCTGGAGTTCACAATCCCAATTACAAATTCCTAAGACAGAGTCACACATTCACGACTGGTTTATATTCAGCAGTATAGGGAATACATAGAGCTTGTGAAAGTCCCAAAGTCTGGATGTACTGGGGGTCGCAGCTGTGAATGTTCAGGGTCTATTTTCATGTCAGTTGAGACGCAGCAAATAAGAATACATCCCCATGATTGATTGAATGAATGCAGTTTGATACCACTTTAACTGCCATGACACTATGGGCCCTTTCACACAGCTATATAACCCAGAATATCAAGGCAGAAAATCCCACAATATCTGCTTTGAACTGGGTTATCTGAGTCCGCACTGCCATATATTCCATTTCAAAGCAGATAATCTGGGATTTTATTCAGCTGTGTAGAAGGGCCCTAAGTTATGGAATCACAACAGTTGCAGTTTGGATAGGCACCGGCACTCCTTGTCAGAGAAGGCTCAAAACCATATAAAAAGAAAACTCTCATTATTCCAAAGCATTGAGACATGGTAGTTAAAGTGGTGTCAAACTGCATTAATTCTATAATACACTCTTCACTAAGGAGCAGATTTAGAAATGTTGTCAAAGCCTACTAACTTTTATGAAATGTTTGATCAATAACAACATAAATCATGCCAGTCTTTATTCCATATGATTCCAAGTATGTAGAAAGATTTCCAATTTTAGAAGTATTCATTTTCACAGCTTCACCCCTGTGCTATCCTCAGCTTTCCATGTCATAAACATCCTGTGCTGGATATTTTAATTACAGAATTGTTTGCTATTTTAATTGGCTTTGTGACATTCTCTATTGATAGAGAAAATAAATGTACTAATGGAAAACAAATTACAAGACAACAGCCCATGCTGTGGTTGCTATATAAGTAAAGGGCATAGGATTTAATTTTAAAAAATCATTTATATCAGATTTTTCCTCCAACAGCAAGAGGATATGTGAAAATGTTTAATTGAATTGTCAACTTGGCTTTTTATCATACCAGCTCTTAATACGTCCATATTCTTCTGCTTCACATAAAACAACTGCAAGTGGAAAATTCGTTTTGTTAAATGTGAAGCCAGCCAGGAAATTAAGTTGACTGATAGGGATATTAATATTTGGCCATTTACTGCTTCTATTTTCTGTCCCCTATTAGCTATACAATGAGATGGTCAAACCAAGGTATGGGTCTGAGAGCCATTTTCTACTCTCCTGGGCCAACTAAGTTTTAACTTCTGTCCATATAATTTCAAAAAATGTTATTCAGAGTTGAGACAGGTTTTAGAGGAGAATTGCACCCTATGCAGAGACTTCTGGAAGCACAGTTCTTGCTTCCTCCAAATTTATGCTGTAAATGGAGAACTCCATGGGCTACATAAATGGTTTTGGCTACATGCTTGGCCTGCAGGATGTATAATGCCCATTCCAGCTACAAATTGTTTAAACCAATTTTATAAACAAAGTGCTTACCATTTCATTAGGAAGACCATAACAAGAAAACTATATAGACTCTATTACAAGAATACAAATAGAAGTGCCATATTGTTGGAAAGCCAGCATTGTGTAGTGGCTTGAGCATTGGATTATGAGTCTAGAGAATGGGTTTCAAATCCCTGCTCAGCTATGGAAGCTCACTGCGTGACCTCAAGCAAGTCAAACACTCAACTTCAGAGGAAGGCAAAGTCAACAAATCTTGGGGGGGGGGGGGGAACCCCATGACAGGTTTGCCATGGGATCATTTTAAGTCAGAAATTAATTGAAGAGACTCAACAACAATAACATATTGTTAAGAATTTTGATGTTCTTTATTTGATAATCTATACACCAAAATATCAATCTATTGGTTTAGCGTACTGACAACCTATTGTGATACTTTAATGGGGGAGAGGTCAGCTTTGTCTCCCATTGTTATTTGAGGCAAGTTTGGGAATATAGGCTCAGCTTCCACATTTTGTTTTTTTGTTTTTTTAGTACATCTCCCAAATCCTTCACCAAGCATGGTATGTTAGCTGGTGGAATTATAGTGTGAAAAAGTCAGTTTTTCTGGGACTTGCAGTTTGGTGAGTCACCAACACTCATTGACTGAGAAGGCTAAAGACCTTGTAAATCTACAACTCCCAAGATTCCATAGTAATAAGACATGGCAGTTCAAGTGTGTCAAACTATTGTAATTCTAACTGTAGATGGATCTGCAGGTTGTAGGAAATATATTTTTCCTTCCTCTTCTACAAGTTTTTTACGGGGTGACCATTGTATCAGATAATGTGGGAAACAATTCTTCAAATATGTTTTACAAGAATATGTGTGTGTGTGTGTGTGTCATACACACACACACACACACACACACACACACACACACACACACAAAGAATATAATGGCTAAGAATACCAATGAGCAAACTACTCCCCTGTGAACCCCTACTCATTTCAGATCTTGATTCCCATGACATACTGGTATTAATATTTCCTGTTTCTATTTTCTTTAAGCTTCAGACATTACACTTAAAATATCAGGGGATCAATAGTAATGAAAAACATATAACAGAAACTCTGAACTATTGCCCAGCAGCCTCGAAGACTTTGAAACTCCTCAGTATTTTCCTTGGGATTTTAGGAATCAACATTTAGGACATTCTTTCTTTGCTTCTTTTCCCTCCTTCCCTATCCCAAGCCATTTTTGTCCCTCTGAGATGAAAATATTGTTGTTTTGCTTTTGTGTAATATGTTATGATTATTCACACTTACTGGTAAAAATTGTTCATACTTGATGTTTCTAATTATCTGCATTCCCTTCAAATAGAAAGAAATTCCCAGGGACATTAATAGGAATCACAATAGTTTGAATATGATGTTGATAAATTAAACAACGAAGTAAATACATAGTAAGGACGAAGTAAGTTGCAACAGGGGATGGAGCATTGCTTTTCACCCCAAAGCATATGCCAAGCTCAGAACAGCATGTTCTATGCTTGTTTTTTGGCATAGCTTTTAGGTATTTCTGGTCCCTCATCACCACATGTCTGGAAGACATCAGCACTTGAATGAAAAAGATATATGTGAGCAATAGCGACCTAACAATGGTGCAAATGTACCCAGTCCTGTAAGTAGTTTCTCTTAAGAATGTTATTATGTAATTTCTTCTCTAGACGTTCATTCCCATCATCCTTTCACCAGCTACCTCAACAATCAGGAATGCTGTATTCTTTAAAATTAATTTTCTTCCATTTTAACTAGAAGAAGACTTATTGCTTTCATGGCTTCCTTACTGTTTGAGGCTTTTTTTTACCCATCTGGTTGGCCACTGATGGAAGCTATCCTATCGCTTATGGTAATCCTGTACTGAGATATTTGGTCTCCACCAGCTGCACTTCCTTTATGTTCTTAATTACCATTATTTTATTGGTTTGAAGCCAGTAAGACTGGGAAATCAGCATAGGAAGAAATGAAAATTATGATTAGTGTGCTTTCGCTTTATTCCTTCATTCAGAAAGAGAAGGAGGGAGAATAAGGCAGCTGCCTCAGGCAGCAAATGTTATGGAGGAAATGAGTAATTTGACATGGCTGTATATGCCATATGGTCAACCAATCTTGGGGCGAGCATGACCCAGCTGCATTGGTTCTTCCTCATCCAAGGCAGGAGTGGGTGTTGTTTGCGAAGGCTTCCAAACCGCACGGGGTTGGAGACAGTTTGTGGGGGGAACTTTAATTCCCGGTCTTCCATTCTGACCCTGGGTCCACTGTTTTCGGTTGGCAATCAAAGTCTCCGCACGCAAACAATGAGCAGTAAGTCTTTCAAGAGTCTCTGGAGGATACACTTTAGAAACTTCCTCCTGCATTTCAAGATTGAGTCCTTCACGGAACTGCCCTTTCAGAGCAATGTCATTCCAACCTGTGTTTTGGGCTAAAACACGGCATTTGGCTATGTGTTGGGCCAATGGTCTGTCTCTTTGAAATAGACGCCTGATTTTATGACTGGCTGCTTCTTGGATATCTTGAACTCCCCAGGTGTCTCGGAGGTGGCACAAAAACTGCCGCACAAAAGTAAGGGGAGCAGCTGAAGTGTCAAACAGCGCAGTCGCCCAAGTGGCTGCAGGTCCATCCAGGAGGCTGTACACCCAAGCTACTTTCAGGTCCTCTTGGGGAAATTCCACTTCCCAGGCTTCCATGTAAGCTAGGCACTGGTGTCAAAAAACATGGACCTTTTGCGGGTCCCCCGAGAATTTCGTGGGCAACGCCAGTGTAGGGGGCCATATGCCTCATTCTCTCAAACCGTGGAGCTCGCCCTCCTTTTCTTGGATCTTGTCCCGCATTTGATTGTATTCCTCCTGCGGGATGGTGTATTGGGGCACTGGAACGGCTAGCCCTGGGGGCCCCGGGCTGTCTCCGGCCCCCGCGCCGGTGGCAACTTGATCTGTCATATTGGCTTTTGGTTTTCAAGTGCTTTTTTGGCGGTGTCAAACTGTTACACCCCTGGGCAGCGAGATGGCCAACACAGAGGCCAATAACGATATATCTTTACTGAAGCAAATAAAGTTTCAAAAGAAAATAAGCAGAAAAGTTGAACAAGCAGTTGACCTTTCAGGAAAGATCAAAATTAGTCCAATAAGTGAAAGTCTTATGTCCAATATTAGAGTCCAAAGTCCAGAAACCGAAACACACTCAAACTCAGCTTGAGTATTGAGTGGGGGGAAAGGGCAAAGTGTCACACATGAGTTCTCTGGAGTAAATGTCCAAAAGCAGGATTTCAGGGCAAGGCATGAGCTGGGTGTGCAGGAGCTGAATGCAGTCCAAACTTTGGCAAGAAGGTAGACCGGCGCCCGGTCTACTCAGGAGTAAGCGCGTCAGACCGCTTGGGATTCAAGAGCTAGAGACTATGTTTCTCAGTGAGAAGTAACGTTGACACCGCAAAGGAAAGTTCCCAGCACCATACTTTTATTGCTGTTTTATTGCTGTTCATAAGCTCCCCCAAACCAGGTGCCTGACTCCCTAATTCTTCCCAAGAGAACTGAGCTTGCCATAGTCACCGCGCCAGGTGCCTGACTCCCTAATTCTTCCCATGAGAACTAAGCTTTGTCATCGTCACCACGCTCTGCTAATCTGGCGCTTCTCCTCAAGCTTTGTCTCTGCGATCTCTCTATTTTCAAAAAAAGCCCTGTGATCAAACACTAACTTATCAGGAGAATCTGGGAGACCCGGCACTGTTTCAAGGGCATCCTTAATTGGCGCTGGCTCAGCAATGTCAATAGAAGGCATCTGGAAAGGAATTGAATCTTGCCGACGTGGAAGAAAACCAAAGTCTTCTCCATCCTGGTCAGCAATGGCCACAGGGTCAGGGGCCAAAGGTGCCTGAGGTATCACAGCACCAACCCCCAGAGTTGGACACAACTAGATCTAATGTCAGGGGAAAACCTTTTCCCATTCTGAGAGGTGTGGTAGTGAGGTTGTGCATCCCAGTATGTTGCTGCTATCAGTGATCATAATCACATGTCCAGATTTTAGTCCAGATTTTAAAGAAGCCATCCAGGAGGCACAACTTTAACCACCAACATATGTTCGGAGCATTGGAAAATTCTTTTGACATTCTAACTGATCCCTAGAGTGGATTCCCAATCATGTCACTGGCCATCTGTGTCCACTGTCCACCAAGGAAAAATCTCTAGCCATTTTGCTCAATTTAAAGCATATAAAAATTTCTTCTTTTTATGGCTTGGAAGCATTGATCTCAGTTCTTTCATTCTGATATTGAAAAGAAATGAACCAAATGACACAGAGTGCTGCAAAGGAATAATTTTAGTTTCTTTATAGACCATCCTTCTATGCTTATTTGCAATGGCAAATGTTTGGAAAAACAGATGATGAAAGTTGAGAAGTTTTTAAAACAAAACTATAAAAGAAATAATGCAAACTAAAAGATACTCAGTTGTTATAAGATCCACACACAGATCTCCTATGTATTTATGACAAACCAGAATTTGGCAGGGTTGGAGATGAAATGCACTGAATTCTGCAAGATGTTTTTATTATTATAAGCCATGGGAGATTTGTTGTTGTTGGCTCCTAAAGTGGCCTTTACAAGTGTTTGAAAGTGCCTAATTTTAAATTTGGCTCATCTCTAGACAATTTCTAGATAAGAGCCTTGGGAAAAGCAAAAAACAAAAACAAAAAACAATTCATCCCAAATCTACATAATTAAGTATTACATCAGGAGCAGCTTTTACTTACAGCATGTATTACCAAACTCAGCTTTGCTATGAACTGCTTGACTTCATTCCTTAATTACTTTTTCCATCTAAAACTAAACTTAAATACATGTGTTTGTAGAAAGGATCTGATCCCCAAAACCTTGTCCTACTCTTCTTCACTTTGACTGGTTCTTTCCCATTCCCTTCTCTGTGTTTAGACTGTAAATGTTTTAGAAGGAATCTACTTTTTGAAATTCTGTAAAGCATCTCATTCATTGTTAATGCCATTAAATAAATTATTGGTACAGTGTAGTACTGGCAATATTAAATCAGAAGCAGAAAGTTCAGGGATGAAATCTCAATGTTGTCAGTTTTACTTCTTCCCATATTTAAAATGTTTAAACATGATATTTTTCTGCAGCCAATTCCCAGAAAAATGTGCAAAATTCAGCAGGTTCTTTTCAAAAATGAACCAAACAAAACTTCAGCTATCTGCACTTCTTGACTTCAACAGATACAACTATTCACTTTCTGGACAGAATCATATGGGCTACTGTGTACATTTATAATTATTGTATGTCCCGGCATGAAGTGTTTGCCGTATATATGTTGTGCTCTGCCCTGAGTCCCCTTCAGGGTGAGAAGGGCGGAATATAAATGTTTTAAATAAATAATTAATAAATACTATATAGCTGTGAAATAGGAAGAGCTGAAGAGCATTGTTAGAAAAAACATCCACCACAAACATTGCTGAACACATAAGAGACCCAAGCCTTTAAGAGCAGGTCTGGATGGACAAATCTCTACATTTTGCATTTTCACATTTTTCCATCTTATTTGAAGAAATTTACAAATCTTGTTAAGCTGCTAAATACAAATCATAAGGGACTACTTCTCATCCATGAAGCCCACTAATTAACTGCCATTAAGGCATGTCCCTTGCTATTTTGAAAGTTTTGTTGTTATATTTTATATATATATATATATATATATATATATATATATATATATATATATATATATATATATAATATTTAATTAAATTTAATCTTATGTAACCCTGTGAAGGGTTTTTCAGCAACATTTATTCAGAAAAGGTTTGCTATTGTTTTCTTCTAAGGCTGGGGGATTTTGCATTACTCAAAATTTTGAATCCTTGTCTTCCAGAGTTCTAGTCCAACACTTCTAACAAGACAATACTGGTTCTTCCTAGTAAAGTTATTAAAAAAGAGTGTCACTTTTTAAATCCATTGCTGCTTCCATGGGAAATAAGACTCCAGGTTTGCTCCATTAAGCTTGCTGCTCCAATGAGCTAGTCATAAAAAAGCCTTCCAATACAAAAATAAATAAATAAATTTGACATTATTTAATTACCTGATAAAAATATGCATATTCAGCAATGACTTATAAGAGCAGTGTATAAATGAAAGTAGTGGTATAGTAGAGTCTCGCTTATCCAACGTAAATGGGCCGGCAGAACGTTGGATAAGCAAATATGTTGGATAATAAGGAGAGATTAAGGAAAAGCCTATTAAACATCAAAATCGGTTATGATTTTATAAATTAAGCACCAAAATATCATGTTATACAACAAATCTCACAGAAAAAGTAGTTCAATACGCAGTAATTCTATGTAGTAATTACTGTATTTACGAATTTAGCACCAAAATATCACGATGTATTGAAAACATTGACTACAAAAATGTGTTGGATAATCCAGAACATTGGATAAGTGAGTGTTGGATAAGTGAGACTCTACTGTATATGCAATATTTGAAAGAAAAGGGAAATAAAGAAAAGCAAAAGAATTAAGGGGCAAGGCGTTACACAAAGATATACAATGTACCCTTGGTATCCACTGGATTTGGTCCAGGATCGCTTGTAACTACCAAAATCCCTGGATGTTTTCTCAAGTCTTATTATATACATCAACATAGTAAAATTATGTCCTTTACATAAAACGGCAAAATCAAGGTTTTCTTTTCAGGCTTGTTTTAAATATTTTTAAGCCATGGATGGATGAATCTGTGGATACAAAATCCATGGATATTGAAAAGCCCACTGTATACATAGATGAAATGTACCTGAAAAAGGTAGACAACTATCCATAAAAGTTGTGTATCAGTGGCAGGGTTGTTAGGGATGGGTAGCTACATGTTTTTGTGAGTAAAAGGGGATTTCTATCAGTCAAGAATAATTTAAATGTACTGAGTTAAACTTTCTAACTAAAACCAAGCTATACAGCAGTTCTGCTCAAAGACTGAGGTAAAGAGAGTGGAAAAATTGCAAGGAAAATTATGGCTACTTATTCTGAGCATAAGTTATAGTCTTCTGTGGACTGAAATGAGGGTGACTGGTCCAAGAGGAAACTGTGGGAATGTGAAGTGATGAAATTTGGAATTGAAAAGAGAAAACACACAACAATGTGAAATCTTCCATATCCAGATGCTTTTGATATCATCTTACTTGAGATTTATGGAGAAAATGATGAATTAAGACATTTCTGGGGGGAAAAACTTTCATCACCCATCCTTAAAAGGCATATAATACTTCTGTCCATAATGCAGAACAATACAATACTTCAGCCTATAATGTCCTCCAGGTCTAGTGTGAAATATTGATGGGCAATTTGACATCCTCTTCAAGAACTGGATTTGTCCTTGGACAGGGCAGCTTTTTAAACATTGAGTGCATTCAAATAGTAGATTGGTCTCTGTAAACTAGGACATAGGGGACCTGAATCCTATTAACAATCACCTCAAGAGTATAATCATAGAATTGTAGAGTTGGAAGAGACCTCATGGGCCATCCAGTCCAACCCCCTGACGAGAAGCAGGAAGATCGCATTCAAAGCACCCCCGACAGATGGCCATCCAGCCTCTCCTTAAAAGCTTCCAAAGAAGGAGCCTCCACCACAGTCTGGGGCAGAGAGTTCCACTGCCAAACAGCCCTCACAGTGAAGAAGTTCTTCCTGATGTTCAGATGGAATCTCCTTTCCTGTAATTTGAAGCCATTGTTCCGCATCCTAGTCTCCAGGGCAGCAGAAAACAAGCTTGCTCTCTCCTCCCTATGACTTCCCCTTACATATTTATAAATGGCTATAATGTCTCCTCTCAGCCTTCTCGTCTGCATGTTAAACATGCCCAGCTCTTTAAACCATTCCTCATAGCGCTTGTTCTCCAGACCTTTTATCATTTTAGTTGCCCTCCTCTGGACACATTCCAGCTTGTCAACATCTCCCTTCAATTGCAGTGCCCAGAATTGGACACAGTATTCCAGGTGTGGTCTGACCAAGGCAGAATAGAGGGGGAGCAGGACTTCCCTGGATCTAGACACTATACTCCTATTGATGCAGGCCAAAATCCCATTGGCTTTTGTTGCCATCGCATCACATTGTTGGCTTATGTTTAAACTTGTTGTCCACAAGGACTTCAAGATTTTTTCACACGTACTGATGTAGACCAAATAAATCAATTGAATGTATATAATTATTAATTCATGAGTCACAAAACGATTACATGAATCCACTGTAGTTGGGATTATCAATGGGATTTCACTGGAGCAGGTTAGAACTAACAAAAGAGAGACACAGAACTGACTGTAACGGCACAATAATATGGATACTGTTTTGAGAAAAATAAAAAACTGTCCAAACTTGCACTGTAAAATAAATATGTTTTGCATTGCTGATTCAGATGAAATGATCTCATGAATCCAGTAAAAAACAGGCTAGTGCTTCCAGACCAAAATATTCACAATAATAGATGTTTTGGAGTGTCAACATTGAGAATAGTATGCGTCATTCACCATGTGGCTGATAATCGTTCCAATTGGAGACCTACATGGCGAATGTTTCTGTTATGCAACATGTCTCCATGCATAGTGGACCCTAAAATAAGAAAGATGGCTTTCTTCTTGCCTTTATTACGAGTATGTTAGAAAACTTTTGATTTCAGGGCTTTTGACACTACATTATGACCCCTTTATCCACATACTCAAATCCACAATTTTACTTGTACATATTGAATTTTAACCATTCCCAAAATATGTTTTCCCCTGAAGTGTTTGTGGGCCTTTTTAGTCTGTGATATGTTTCCAGACCAAGTATAGTCAAAATATAGGGTTCAGTACTATAATTTGTTTCAGTTATCCATGGGTGCCTTCAAAGTATCCCCCAGGAATATAGCGTTTATGGTTTCAGGTTTACTGCCCTTGGAACATCCTATGAAATCCTGAAGCTCAGAGAGAGAAAATTGAATACATCTAATTTTATCAGATTTCAGAAACTAAGAAGGATCAGGACTAGTACTAGAATAAAAGATCACCAGATAATACCAATAATATCCAAAAAGGATTAGAAGATAATATTCTCAGAGATGAAAATGTGAGCCATTAAGGATTATTGTGGCAGAATGTGCCAAAATCATTACAAGTGGATTCTCAGGGTGTTTCTGAACAGCAATCATTCTGCTTTCTTTGTAGTTGTTTGTTTTTCTTTTAGATAATTATTTTTTATGCAAATTATGTAACTGTTCTGACAATTTTTTCTCATTGGCCAAGATGACTAGGGAAGTGTAGGTCAGAATCCTTCTGGGAAGTAGTTTCCAAAGGAATTTTTTCCAAGTTCTTGGAGGGACCAGACCTTAGTAACAGAGCACATGCTTAACATAAGAAGAATGTCAGTGATCTTTCCACATCAAAAGGGAAGGCAAAGATGTAGTGAGCATGAAGCATAAAGACTTTGGCTACACCACCAAAGTCACATGGTGAAGACAAGTAAACAGATCTGAAACTCATCATTAAGAGTTTCAGGACACTCTAAAATGAGATGGGGCTCAGACACTGGATTATGTGTCTATTTCTTTTTATAGATACCTTTCCCTAGGGAAGTTCACTTGGCACCAAATCCAATACCATTCAATTGGGGGGGGGGATTTTTAAGGAATTTCTAATCCTTTTGCACTATCTAAGATAAAATATAATTCTGGCAACACCACTGGGATTTTCAATCTTTCATCTCCCCTCTGCACCAATAGGACAAGTAGTACTTAAATGTGTAGTGCTCTGTAACTTATACATGATTTCACTCTTGTGTTAGTAGAAGCTGACTGCATTCAGTTGAGAATTCCCTTGTAAAATCTGATAGTCTCTGTAATTGGTATGTTACTGTATTACAATCAACATATTATTCCATATTAAACATATGAAGTAGGATAATTTGTTTACACATATAGGCCAAATGAATCAGCAAACCAATCCTAATTTGAAGCAAGCCAGGATCATAAGGCTATATATTGTTTTTACTTATTTTGGGCTCTGTCCTCTGACTCAATCTTACTCCAGAAACTGGAACATAACCTGGAGGTAAGTAATCTTGGTGTTCTCCAGATGCTTTGCACAGTTGACCATGCTGGCTGGAGCTAACAGAAGGCATTTTCCAAACATGTAGAGGCCACCAGATTACACATACCGGATTTAATTCTATGCATAATGGAATGCATACTGCTAGCAAGGATGAAAGTGAGCTCTAAACCCACCACTGATTGCCAATGAAATTGATAACTACTTAGCCATCCCTAGTTATGAACTTTGGAACAAGTCAGGAACTTAATCCATAGTCTGAATGTGATACAAGATTTTGATCCTATTAAACCATAGTTTAACATAATAGTTTGGACATAATAACAAACTATGGCTAAAGTCTTCTGAGTTTAATCACTGTATAGCAAGGAGGAAGGAAAGAATAAGTTACATGGACAAGCCAAAATGTATGCATTATCTCAGCTCATTAATAAAGAAAGGTAATCATCCAAACACAAATATGACTGATAATATAAGATTGATGACAGAAGAGATTTTTGTCTCTGTTAAGGTAAAGGTAAAGGTTTTCCCCTGAAGTTGAGTCCAGTCGTGTCCGACTCTGGCGGTTGGTGCCCATCTCCATTTCTAGGCTGAAGAGCCGGCGTTGTCCATAGACACCTCCAAGGTCATGTGGCCGGCATGACTGCATGGAGCGCTGTTACCTTCCTGCCGGAGTGGTACCTATTGATCTACTCACATTGACATGTTTTCGAACTGCTAGGTTAGCAGAAGCTGGAGCAACAGTGGGTGCTCACTCCGCTCCCGGGATTTGAACCTGGGACATTTCGGTCTGCAAGTTCAGCAGTTCAGTGCTTTAACACACTTCGCCACCGGGGTTCTGTTAGCTGGTCTAATTGGGATACAAAATTCTTCACAACAGGACAGTTTCTGATCTCATAGGAGTCTAATGTTGCACTTGAGAATGAATACTGTGGTTGTTCATAATGAACATACTGTGGTTGTTCAATTGAACATTTATTCCAATTTATCCCGCCCTTTGTGCAAATAATTCAAAATGATGTGAAGTTATCATATTCTGTCTTTATAAAGATAAGGATATAGACTGAGAGGAAGGGGTATCAGTATATAATTGTGAAGGCTGTATGGAGTTTTCAAGCACAAGAAACAACTCCAAGCTTTTATGAGTTTTGACTTTGAGAGTTGAATTTTTTTTAAAAAGTTAAGACTTTTATTGGATTGGGGAAAAGATCTCATGCTCTTTCTGGAAAATAGCAAAACAAGCTAAATCAATGCAAAACAGATGGGACAATCACATCCAGTTGTGTAAACTGATTGACATCTCTTGAACAGCTTCAAAAACTAAAGTCAAGAGTGGAGTCCTACTCCCTGTGAATGTGAATCTCCATGAATATGTGGAGTCCACCTTTTGAAAGCCACTAGTCAAGAACATCATCATTGGCCAACAAAGGTTACAGAACAGTGAACTTTAATAAAGCACTTAATATGAATGAAGGGCTGGCTAACATCCACCATGGTTTCTTTCACAAAGCCAAATGCTGTAATGGTATAAAGAAATGGCCTTCTGTGAATTTATTATTCAGTTATACTGTTTGGATAGTACTCAATAGAAAACATGTAACTGAGATATTTTTCTTTTGCCACATGTAACCTTTGAAATCCTCAGATTGTTTTAATTTTGAATATGAAAAACTTGGTGTATTAACACATCAAAACTGAAATTAAACCCCCTTATTTGTACTGGCTAAATGCAGTGGCCAGAGCAGGAGGGATCTTATGCCAAGGAATAATGTCAGCATCTCCAGTATCACTAAATGAGAATGATCCCAAACCCAGACCTTTACTAGATAAGAAACTCAAAACAGTCAGTTTTATTTAACTGACAGTCCCCTATCCTCAATATTATTTTTTTAGAAATTTGGTAAATTCTCACATTTATTTGTTATTTTTAAGGCTGAAATTAAATTCTTCCCCATCTTTTACAGGATTTTGCATCTTATCCCATAATTTCACCATTTCACTTAACATTCGTGTGCAAGTCTGCTGATCATCTGCTCTGGGAAGAAAAACAGAGTTATGTGATAAGTGAACTAGAGAAATACATGACATTTCTAAGCACAACTGTGCTTAGAAGGCAAACCGTTTAGGAATTCTTCCTGCTACGAGAATCTTCCTTGTATTTTAGGGGGAAAATTCCCCAGTTTGTATTGGCTATAAGAATAATGTCAGTAGCTCAAAGGTCACCAAACAGAACTCTTGAAAGAACATTTATAGGATCTTTTCATTAAGTGCTTCTAAGAGTTAGATATGTAGACCTTGATAGGTTTTCAAAAATGAGTCTCATTTTTCTCTACATGGGAGGCAGTTATGAACGCTTCCCTCAGATAGTAGGTACAAACTGTAGTTTGAAACGTTGCAGCTCTTCACACCATTGAACAACAAGAAGCATGCCATTTCTGAGCAGTGTGCATTACGTCTGGTTTCTTAATAATAATAATAATAATAATAATAATAATAATAATAATAATAATAATAATAATAATATCTTTATTCTTATACCCCGCCCCATCTCCCCAAAGGGACTCGGGCGGCTTACATGGGTCCATGCCCGAACACAACAATATAAAAGCAAACAAAACAATAAAGCAAATCATTCAGCAATAAAAACAACACTATCCATATAATATATATAGATCAAGGAAAAGTCTATCATTCCTGCATACCATCTGTGAAGTTGATAGCACTGGAAGAGATTCAGAGACTTGTATCTTGAATCAGTTTATGCTTGAGGCATCAAAATGTGCCAGGCTGGTCCTGAGTACAAATAGAATAACCACAAAAGGTAATCTGATATAGCCTCCTTGACTTAGGCCAGGAGGATAGGCATTTATTAACCCTTTGCATCCATTAATTTCCGAAGTCAAGTAGAAACTGCCCCAAATAAATCTGCTGATAGCATCTGTTGGGAAATTCAATTGCAGAACTTTATTGAGATCCCACAGGAATTATAGACCCAATTCCACAACTACTTCAGAAAGTGTGCTGGTGTTGTTCATGGAAAAAACTATGATTTTATATGAAACACTTTGAAAATATGTCCTACTGCATTGTTCTATTGTTTAATGGAGTTACAATTTATTGCTTTGGGACTTGTACAAATGAGAACCAATATTGAAATATTGCTAATGAATAAATAAATAAATAAATTTCCATTGGGTATTCTGATTTGGATTCCATTTTATATCCACAATTGTAATTGCAGTTGTAATTGCCCAAAACATATGCACTCCCTTTAAAAACCTTTTAGTTTAAAGTATGCACTCAGAGATAAAAAAAAAGTCTTCTTTGAAAAATAATATATCTTGTTTACTCATAAAAATCTTGCATTAATTCACCATACAGGCACATTTCTTATTGAAGTTCAGTTACAGATAGGATGTAGTTTCTCTGTGTTGAGTACACAGGGTATCATTCTTAATCAATAGTCCATAGTCTTTAAGTATATTTGTTCTCACTGAAGTCCATAAGCATACTTCTATATTGAAGTCCAAACAGCAACATACATGCATCCACCTCCACTGTGATCTGAAGCAAAAAACGAATACAAAATTGACTCCTGAGTCTGAACATGCTCAGTACAATCACATGACTATAGTCCCTCCCACACCAAAGAGGTACAGTCAAACTGGCAAATCAACATACATATAGAATACAGGTTAGTGTGTGTGTGTGTATACACACACACACACACACACATTAACAAATAAATAGTGAGATGGGGTTGTTGTATGTCTTTCGGGCTGTGTGGCCATGTTCCAGAAGTATTCTCTCCTGACGTTTCACCCACATCTATGGCAGGCATCCTCAGAACCTCTGAGGATGCCTGCCATAGATGTGGGCGAAACGTCAGGAGAGAATACTTCTGGAACATGGCCACACAGCCCGAAAGACATACAACAACCCTGTGATCCCAGCCATGAAAGCCTTCGACAACAAATAGTGAGATGCTTGGGAAGTTGCTATTTCCAACACAAACGCTGCATATGCCTTGAAAACAAAATTTTAATGTTCTTATCCATTGATAGATAAAGAATCTCCAAGCCATGTGGAAAAAAGAAAAGCTGGCAATGCTATTTGAGGATTGCTCTTTCTGCCAGAGATTAACTCAAGAATAAACAAGTATGGCATGCCAAGCACTCATAGTATACAAGCCAGTGTCAATATTTCCTAGAATGCTTTATGAACTTTATGGACAAATGAAGAATTCTCTTTGTAAGGTTTCTTCTTTGCTAATCTCACAAATAGTAAAGAAACAAGGAGATTATTTCACAATGCTTTCTATTCTACTTGTTTTACGCAACTCTTCCCTAAAAATGAATTATTACTGCTGTCTGACTTCTACCCACATACATATACACACATATGGTGAATGAAAAATCAGAAAATTATATTATATAGCATATAACATTTGGTAAATGTTTCATTCCTTGCTTATAGAATTACAATTATTAGGGGAAGTAAGAAAGTTAAAACAATTGTAAATTTGGATTATAAGATTGTATCTTTACCACAAAATTGAAATGCAAAATCTTGGCAGGCATAATTGATCAGTTACTTACTTCCCTCCTTTTCTTTCCCTTCATTTCCTTCCCATTTCACTTTCTTTTTCTCCTACTCCTTATTTCTGTGTACTCTGGGTTACCTTGAAAACCTTAAGAACTAGTATCAATGATCAAAGTATGGGAATTTGTGATCACGGTTGGAATTGAGTACCAACATTGTGCCTTTCCTCACACCAAAAGCAGTCCTTCCACGCATCAAAAATGGTCCTGTCTCCCGCCCCCAAGAAGCATTCTTGTTTTCAGGAGAATAATTTAGATATAGAACAAAGGTTGTTTGTTTATGGCTATTGCAGAAGTCATAAAAGCAGTGTTTGGGATTAAAACCTCCAGTTTGTTTACTTTTATTAGGCCACTGGGAGTCATAAATCCTTGCTCATTTCTTAAAATTACCCTAAAATCTACTGGCAGCTCATAAATCTCTTTCTGCCAATTCCTGTTGTGGTGAAATGGAATGTTCAGATTAGGAAAGAAATGAAATTCCTATTAATTCATGGGGCTAATAGTTTTCTCCTGGCCTACTCTAATTCATATGATTGTTGTCAGGACAACACTTCACCAAGGGTGCACTTGGTGACCCAAGACATGTTCCCTTCATCCAAGCTAAGCCTAAACTAGGTCTTTAAGCACATCCTGGTTTTAAGCCCTGAGAGTAATTTAAAATCAGTGACACTGGGTATTTTTCAGCTTCATGTGGCTTTTGCTGAAGAAAAAATTACTAGAGTTGGCCATTGGTATTCATTGGAGTTTAGTTCAAAGATTCCCCGCAGATTAAAAAATATATAAATTATTTCATTATATGCATTGCATGGAAAAATGTTGCCTCTTATATAAAATGGTAAAATCAGTGCTTTTTATATATATATATATATTCAAGATGTACCGTATATACTCAAGTATAAGCCAACCCGAATATAAGCTGAGGCACCTAATTTTACCACAAAAACTGGGAAAACATTGACTCCAGTATAAGACGAGGGTGGTAAATTTCAGAAATAAAAATAGATACCAATAAAATTACATTAATTGAGGCATCAGTAGGTTAAATGTTTTTGAATATTTACATAAAGTTCAAATTTAAGATAAGACTGTCCAACTCTGATCAAATCATTATTCTCATCTTCTTCAATGTAAATGTGCTTATGTATCCTTTTAATAATAGAGTAAAATAATACATGTAATAATAATAATAAATACAGGAAAATAATACATGTAATAATAAATAGAGTAAAATAATAAATGCAATAATAATAAGATCAGAGTGAAATAATAAATGTATTAATAATAATAAAAAATAGAGTAAAATAAATGTAATAGTAGCAACAATAACAGAGAAAAATAATAAATGTACCATATATTCTCGAGTATAAGCTGACCCAAATATAAGCCAACCAGGACCCTCACCCGAGTATAAGCCGAGGGGGGCTTTTTCAGTCTTAAAAAAAGGGCTGAAAAACTAGGCTTATACTCAAGTATATACAGTAATTACAAAATCCATGGATGCAGAAATTCTGGATGCGGAAAGCAGACCGTACTTCAGTTTCCAGTTCTTGGAGGAAACTAGGGAAATAAAAATGTGAAAACCCTGATATTATGTTGCACAGTGGTGTCTAATTGCTTGATCTGGTGATTCAGAGCAATAAACTGCCAAGTGTGCTCCATCTCCACCCCAACACACCAACCATTCTTTTCTGGAAAATTTACTTTGTGCTGCTCCTGGATTGAAGCCAGGGAATGAAAGTGATAATGTTGGTAAGGTGATTCCCTCTATTGAATCATTCCTACGCAAGCTGAAACAACAGCAGCAGTCTCCAAAACAAGCTGCCGTTTACCCAGCTTATCTGAGTAAACTCTCCGACAGCTGGGAATCCCAAATTAGAATGACCATGGCTTCAGTTTACTAAAGATGTGATGCTGAATAGCTGGTTCAGGGGTCCACATGCAAGATTTTCCTTTTTTTCTGGGGGAACATTACAACTGTACAGATGCAGAGACATGTCTTAGATGTGCAAACTTTCAAAATATATAACGAGGCGGACAACTATGGAGGACCATCCTCCCTGCTCCTGTAGCTGCCCAGCAGGCAACCATTTTAGCTGATTTTCTGCCAATTCCAATTATTTTCCAGGATCTGTGGGATTAGAGAATAATGGGGTGATGAGAGAATTAAATGCTGCAGTTGCGGGTGGTTGGAACTAGTTATCAATTGGAAAATTTTCAAAATCTTGGCTTGAAGAAATTAAATATGTGAAAGGCTGGAAACTGAGGGCTGATGCTACACAGAGTCCCAAGGACTGCAAGCTACACTTCCTACACCCCAGCTATACTAGGGACCTCATCACATGGAGCTCCTTGATGCAGGGGACAGCGGGGGGGACCCCCAGAGCAGTGAAGTAAATCATGGGGGTGGGGGCGAATCCATCACCCAGTGCCCTGCATCACCCACACCACCTGCTTGCCCATCACATGCCAGAAAGCATACCTTTCTGACATGCTCCTGCATTATCCCATGATTTCCAATCGGAACATAAGTAATCTACCATGTTCAGATTTCCTCCTCCTACAACACTTTGCTGACACAGCCATCACAGAACCCTGCCAGAAGTAAATGTGTATCAGGCGATGGGATCCGGTGGGCTCCGGGCCGGCTGTGTGGGTGAAGTGTGCTAGGATGGGAATTTTTCTAATGTGCTGAGGTCCAAGGTCTCTATCATGAAAAGCAGATTGATAGCTGCAAGTAAAAGCAACCCATGTTTTGATCTTGTAGTCCAAGGCATTTTCCTATAACTAGCAGTGCATCCAAACTTTAAAAAAAGAGAGAGAGAGTAGAAATTCACATTTCAAATACATTGCAGGCTGCCCCATGCCCCCATGTGGTGTGTAACATTTAAAAATTTCTTTTCCAAATCAAGAAATGGAATTCCTTTTTGATTTATAGGAGCCTAGTTTGTGCAACTCATGTGGTTTGCAAAGGTTCCAGAGAACATAACATTGGCCTCCAAGTTCTCCACAGCTGCCCATGCCTGTTTTAGGTGTTTTCTAGCTGCATCTTCTAGCAGCCCTAGCCAAGTTAGTCTTTTTTTGACTTGCAATGTTAAGAGTTGCAATCTGGCAACATCTGGAAGCCTCCACAATTCCCACCCCTCTTTTAAGCCATACGTGGCCAACATTGAGCATGCCTGTTAGGAAGCCCCATGCAGAATTGCCATTGGGAGGATAATGAAGAAGTAATGGGAAACACATACTTTTTATATCAGACTGCAGGAACACATCTGCAATAAACAATGCAATTAAGGCCATATCTACACTGATCATCTAATGCAGTTCAAAGTTAGCTTTAAACTGCAGTGGCTAGTAGGCTTGCTCAAATAATTCGATTTCCCCGTTACTCGTTACTAATTCGTTACTTTTGTAACTTGTGAAGCAATATACGACCTTGATTGTCCACATGTCTGGATATCGCGGTTTCGAACCGCGACAGGCCGTTTTTCTTATTTCGTCGTTTTTTTTTTTCGTTGGGAAAAAAAGGTTTTGCAAATCACCCAAACTTGTTTAAGTGCACTGGGGCAACCTAGCGTGTTCTTTCCACCTTGTGGCCAATCAGAGAGCACGTTTAACCCAGGGGAGGGGCTGGTAGTACGTCCTGAATGAAAAGAGCGTGCACAGGCGCCTCGTGGCTCATTTCGGGATCTGCAGAGAGAGGGTGGGTTGGGAGTGAGATTCCGCAGGCAGGCAAGATTGCTGCGTCACAGCTTCCTTGGCTGAGCTAGAGCTACAGATTAGAAGACCGGGTGGGTGAGGTGGGGTGGGAAAGTGTTGGGTGTTTCAGATTTTTTTTTTCCCAAAGGGCCTGTGGCTTGGCGTTTGCCACCAGCCCTGCAATTTTTCTGCTGCGCCATATTGCCTGCTGCTGCGGGCGGGGTGGGCTTTCGTTTTTATTAGGAAACTTCTCTTTTTTTCAACGCTAGTGAGATTCCAGGCACTGCAGGCAGGCAAGATTGCTGCGTCACAGCTTCCTTGGCTGAGCTACAGATTATAAGACTGGGAGAAAAGGGTGGGTGGGTGAGGTGGGGTGGGAAACTGTTGGGTGTTTCTGCAGGGTGTTTTTCCAAAGGGCCTGTGGCCTTTTTCCCCCCACAAGCTTGGCGTTTGCCATTTGCCCACCAGCCCTGCAATTTTTCTGCTGCGCCGCCATATTGCCTGCTGGTGCGGGCAGGGTGGGCTTTCGTTTTTATTAGGAAACTTCTCTTTTTTTCAACGCTAGTAGCAAAGTCTGGCCAAAGGGTTGCACATCCCATTATCCTGCGTTGCATCCCACCTCCTTTGGGAAAAAAGGGAGCCTGTTTTTGCTTCCTGCTGCTGTGCTGCTCTATAGGACTTGCGGTCAGTGCCAGGGCAGCCACTCCAACAGTGATTCCATTGCGCAAAGTCTGGCCAAAGGGTTGCACATCCCATTATCCTGCGTTGCATCCCACCTCCTTTGGGAAAAAAGGGAGCCTGTTTTTGCTTCCTGCTGCTGTGCTGCTGCTCTATAAGCCTTGCGGTCAGTGCCAGGGCAGCCACTCCAACAGTGATTCCATAGCGCAAAGTCTGGCCAAAGGGTTGCACATCCCATTATCCCTGGTCAGTGGAGCTTGGGACCCCATTTCACTAGCTGCCTCAAAAGCGCCACGCCCTTCCCCTTGGGTGGTGGGGTGGTGGCGTGGGGCCGGCCAACGGTGGCCGGCTCCCCAGGGGAGTGGAATCCAAGCCCCCATTTTGCCATCAGGCGATAAATCAAACCAACGTCGCACAAATCTTACATTTCTTGGGAGGGGGAGGGGCTTGACCACTGTGGTATAATGGCCTCCAATATGGATGCCTGGGGAAAGTCATTGCGCATTGTGGCAGGCAGCACAATGTGTTTCTTGGCCAATGGCCCCCAATGCCCTAACATTTTGACAGATTTACGGGCACTGAAACAATGTTACACAAGTAGAAGAAGGACTTTCACAGTGAAGGAACCCCTATTGAACAGGAAATAACAATTCAAAAGCAGGAACAGATTTTTTGCAATTGGTAAATAAAGATTTTTTATATAAACTATAAAATTGCGCAATAAATCTTAGGAAAGGGCAAACGCTCTGCAATTTAGTGAACAAGCAGGGTGGATTGTGTTCTCCCACTGTACCAAATTTGATCAGTATAGCTGAAAAAATGAGTGCAGGAGAGCCCCCTAACTCTCCCCCCCCTCTTGGGCTGTTTTTGGGCCACTGCGCATGCGCGTCCGCCATTAACGAATTAATTTTGAAAATAACGAATTTTCGTTAATTTCGAATTTTTTGGGGGGCAAAATTCGGAAATGTCTTCAGAAACGAAACGCTACCCCCCTCTGCTTTTGAAACGAATTTAGAATCAATTTTTTCGTGGATCGCTCAAGCCTAGTGGCTAGACAACAAACTCCAACAAAAAGTGCATGAAAGAAAGCCCTTAATGTGCATCAGTGATCTGTGGTTTGTGAAATCACCATCCGGGCTTCAAACTGGGTCCAGGATTTCCTGTGTAATCATCTGCACAACAAAAACACTTTCTTCAATATCAGTTTGAACCTGCATTAAATGGTCAGTGTAGATGGTGACAAAGTTTCTACTCTACTTGTAGGTGGGTGTGCCTACCTACAATAAGCAAAATCATATTTTTCTGTCATACCCAGGTTGCAATATTTTTCTTCTTATTTTGGGGGAACAAGGGGTTTTTGTATTCTGTTGGCCTTCCCCAATTCTATTTTAGCACACTTCAATCCTTTGTCCTTACAAACTTCAGAGCTCCAACGGCTGGTGTGAGTCATGTAAAGCTCTGGCATTTTGCTATAGTTCTTCTCTATTTTCTCCCCTAAACTCAAATCAGCATGGCCCATCAATTTATTCTGATTTATTTTCATATGAAGGAAGATAGCACCAAATGCAACAAGATTTCATTCTAAGAGAATGGGAAGTATGAGAAATCAATGGACAGATTTGAGGAAACCTACCTAGGGATCCAGGCTACAGTACTGCAGATATGAAAATACATGTTGACCTATAACTCACAGATCCAGGGATCTGTTAGGAGAGAGGTTCTCAGAGAAAAGAGGAGCCAATCTGGTCCAATACAAACTAAAAATGTAGACAGAAGCCTACTAGAATCTTCTGTTGCTTCTTAGGTAGATCCAGAAGTTGGGAAATTAACTTTTTTTAAATAACAGCTACCAGCTATTGGTCAATCATGCTGCCTTGGGGATTCCAGAGTCTGGCATGCTAAAACTATGACAAACCACAAAAGCTGGACTCTTGCGGAAAGCATATGAATATTATACATGCATTTCTAAATGTGTTTGTTTTTGCTATCAAGCTTTGTGTGTTGTACCAGACATATGCTGATTAGATCAATGTTTACTCAAAGTGACTAACCAATATAGTTTGCATAGTGTTAGGGAAAACCAAAAAGGCCACAATTGGCTTGAGGATTACAGACCTCCTCATGCTGCTTCTCACAGTGCAAAAGCAAATATACTGCATTTTTGGCTAACTGGGATAAACAAAAATGTCACTGGGCAAAAAGGGGGCAGAGGAGGAGTCCTCTCTAAAGCAGCTCCAGCAATTACTAGCAATTAATTGAGAAAAATTGGAAGTATTCTGAACAGAAATGCGACATGTTACAGGCAATGTGGTGATGTGTTCAAAAACTAGGGGCAGCACTCTTTTCTTAAGGGCATGATGTGATGAATGACTTCAGTGCTTTGAGAACAGAATAAATTCTGAGCAAGTGGTAGTTTTCTGATCAGTTGCAGTTTTCGAATCATGGGGCAATATATCCAACTGAAACATTTAGAGCAGTATAAATTCAGGTCAGCATGACATTACATAAATAAATTCTCTGTGTGCAGATGTATGCTTGAGCAAAGTAGAAGGTATTGTGGAATTGTTCTGTATTCAGGTTCTATCCAGCAGTATAGCAGTATAGGTAACAGAAAGAAAGAGAGAAACAAAAATAGCTTCACCCCATACACATAATGTTAGCATCTCCAGGATACACTCTCTTTTTTTTTCAAAAGCAGGGAGAAAGGAAGGAAAGAAGGAAATGCTCTACAAATGGGTTCATTCCCACAGCTTCTTCCCTTTCAGGTCACTTTGTAGCGGAACCTTCGTGCTACGGTTCTTGTTGGCGCAGTGGAGGAATTTGAAGACGGACAACTGAAGGAATTTCCCAGAAAGCAGTTTTTATTTCGCTAATGGCCACTAGGGGTCCCCCTAGCACAAAGTAAGTGCTTCTCCAGGGGAACCGACCAGTGGCATGCTGAGTGAACATTTATACACACTACAGGGTTCGGGTTATGCCCGCCCACAAGCAAATTCATTGGCTTAGAGTTGTGACGCTGCCCAATCAGTGCTGACCAGCAGGCCGGCTGCACCCTTTTTGTGCCGTGCTCACAAATTACAAACAGCGCCTGCGTACGCATGCGCTGTTTGTTTATCTTTAGCTTTCATTTCTTCAGAAACACATGATTTCCCAGAAGTCACATGTTTCTGTGAGTTTATGCACCCGGGTCGCTAGCTGTCGCCATCTCTGCCCATATATGGTATTTCCTGGGGTTCCTTAACCCCCCCCCCGCCTCAACTTCTCTCTCATTCTCAGGAAGACAGGCATACCTGTCCCTGTGCACACGCACACACAGAATAAATCCAAAAAAACTCAATTTCCTTTTCCACTCTCTCTCAAAAATGATGACAGGAAGTGTCACAAGATCACTTTCTGTTGCCATTTTGAGAGGTACTGGAAAAGAACATGGAGTGGAGTTCCTGATGCTTGTGGCAATAGGATGAGGTGGAGCATGTTTGCATATTTTGCATTTAGGGGGGGTTTCTTTGCAGAATGTACAAACAGGCATTAGTTACTCCCTCCAAATAATCTTGATATTGCATTTGATAAGAACCGTGTTAAGTTAGGGCTGGCCTTTGAGACTGACTTCCATGGCACGACAAACTAAGGATATCAAGATGACTTCTCAGTCAAGGGGCTGGTACAGTATGACGCTCTTATTTACAGATTTGATTACCAAAATTTCATTTAAATTCCAAAAAAATTTTCCCCACCCCCCAGAATTGTTTATGATCCTCTCTTGGTCCTCTAGTGAGAATTTCCTCACTGTGAGGGCTGTTCGACAGTGGAACTCTCTGCCCCGGGCTGTGGTGGAGGCTCCTTCCTTGGAGGCTTTTAAGCAGAGGCTGGATGGCCATCTGTCGGGGGTGCTTTGAATGCGATTTCCTGCTTCTTCGCAGGGGGTTGGACTGGATGGCCCATGAGGTCTCTTCCAACTCTACTATTCTATGATTCTATGATTCTATGATTCTAGTAACATTCTATGGTTCCAGATAAAGTAGAGTCAAAATATAAACTCGCTATTATCTGCAGTTTCAAGTATCCACAAAGAATATTGGAGTATATCTCTTATGGATACGGGGGTTTGTAATACTATACAATAAAATTAGGTTCATTCCCAAGTAAATGTATTTATGCATCATCTGGGCAAGAGATACAAACTGTAGTTATGACAGAGCTATGACTTAAGTGACTTTCTGCATATGCTCAGAGCATTTCTTTTGTCTGCAAATGCTAGTTCATTTCTTGTTCTAACCAAGCATATACATAAATTAATGGGGTTCCGGTGTGGCTGTTTAATGAAATTTCACATTAATTGGAGCCTCCGGTGGCCAAGGGGATAAAGGCCTCGTGACTTGAAGGTTGGGTTGCTGACCTGAAACCTGCCAGGTTCGAATCCCACCCAGGGAGAGCGCGGATGAGCTCCCTCTATCAGCTCCAGCTCCATGCGGGGACATGAGAGAAGCATCCCACAAGGATGGTAAAACATCAAAAACATCCGGCGTCCCCTGGGCAATGTCCTTGCAGACGGCCAATTCTCTCACTCCAGAAGCAACTCCGGTTGCTCCTGACATGAAAAAAAAAAACATTAATAATAGTTTGTCTAAACCCAGCCACAATTTTTCTACTTGCATCTAATATTTAACTCAACACATCAACTCCTGTTGATAACACAGCAGAATATTTTATACAAGTATTAAATCTGATCCTTATTGGGAGGGGCAATCTCAACCAAAGACCACATTTTAAGTATCATCGTCAAGTGCTGACACGCTGAATTGCTAGTAAAATCCTTGTGGTGAGCAATGATGTCACATAACTGTTAAGAACGTGCCAGTATCAAGTCATCAAAATGGTTGCAACATCCAGTGAGCTGATTAGAGAGATGAATAAGAGGTCTGAATTCTCTATCATATTCACAGTGTATAACACGCCAAGGAGATAATGAATCATGTCCAATTATTATCTCTGTGGTTGACAAGAATGTCATCTAATGAAAGTGTTTCCTCAATAGTTACCCAAAAGAAACTTTTTCTGTTGTTAAAGGGACGGATCCAATATGTTTCAGAGACAATAGAAGTCTTTCCTTTGGATTATGTTTGAGGTATTTGGATCAGATTCTTAAAAACCATTTCCTTCTTCATGAAAACAATTCTCGGAATCAAAGGGCTATTTGTTCCATTTGTTGCAACATTGATGATATTAAAGGTCTTCATCATCCCATGCGGTCTTTGGCTGTCTTTATGTTCAAATCTGCATTCACCATCAAAATACCATCAGTTTTCATCACTGATTTCCTCCTCATTTTCAATTCATAAACATCTTGGCTCACATCAACAGTCAGTGCTAGCCCTACCATTTGGTGGAACAAGATGCAGCTCCACTAGCTGCCAGTCTGTTTCCAGGCACAATTCAAAGTGCTGGATATGACCTTTAAAGCTCTAGACGATTCAGGTCCAAGCTATTTGGCTGATTGCATCCCCTTGTACAAACCTGCCCAGGCCCTGAGATCCTCAGTCAAGGCCCTTCACTCAGTCCCGCTTCCATCTCAATCTTGGTTGCTGGGAACAGAAGAGCGGGCCTTCCTTCTCGGTGGCTGCCCCTCAACTCTGGAACTCCCTGCCCAAGGAACCCAGAATGGCCCCCTCCCTGCTGTCTTTCTGGTGGCAGGATAACTTCGAATATGTTTTAATGGATTTTAACTGTGATTTTTTAATACTGATTATATTTAATTCTGTTTTAATGTTTGCATAATTGTATATTTTAAATTGTATGATAATGCTTTTATGATAAGCCGCTTTGACTCTCCTTTGGAAGAGATAAAGTGAGGTATAAATATAATAATAATAATAATAATAATAATAATAATAATAATAATAATAATAATAATAACTTTTAAGAAGTAATATAATGATATGCTGAAGTCACCCATAACTGTCAGTGACATGATGCTCTGAGTCTGAAAGCACCATTCTATCACTACTCAGCCCGCTTTTACACTGCTATATAAAATCTTGATTATCCACTTTAAACTGGATTATATGGCTATTTATTTATTTACAGTATTTATATTCTGCACTTCTCACCCCAAAGGGGACTCAGGGCGGATTGCAATACATGGAAAACATTCAGTGCCATTCGTCATACGACCTATAGACAGACACAGAGGCAATTTAACATTTTCCCGTGTAAACTCATATAATGATTCTGCATCAGTAAGCAGAGCTACTAGAGATACGAATACAGTCTCCCATCCAAAATTTACCCCAACCCACTTTTTTGAGCTATACAGTCTGGGAGTGGTACAATATTGTACTTTTCTCATAGAGTTACAAGCATCATAGATTAAGGGAATGCCATTAATGTAGTATATATTGATTTGCCTTTGACAAATTTCTCTATTTTTCAAACAAGCTAGGAAATTCAACTAATGTTATTCAACATCTTTATCAATAACTAGGATGATGGACTATAGGGCATGCTTATCAAATCTACAGTTGACACCAAATTGGGAAGGATGGCCAATACCCAGAGGACAGGATCAGAATCCAAATTGATTGCAGTAGATTAGACAGCTGGGCCAAAACTAATAAAATGAATTTGAACAGTGAGAAATGTACAGTACTACAGAAAAATGAAATGCACAGATATTGGATAGATAACATATGCCTTGACAATAGTACTAGTGATTTAGGAGTTTTAGCAGACCACAAGCTGAACATGAGTCAACACTGTGATGTGGCAGCTAATGCAATTCAAGGCTGCATCAATAGGAGTATACAATTTAGATTGAGGGAAGCAATAGTATCACTCTATTCTGTTTTGGATGAACCTCATCTGGAATACTATGTCCACTTCTGGGCACCGCATTTCAAAAAAGATTTAAAAAATATTCTTCATCTCAGACAACAAAATGTCTTGGACAACCATTACTTGGACAATAATTCTGTCCTTCCTGGGTTTATCTTTTTATTTATTATTTATTTATTTTATTTTGGAAAAATGACAGTCTTTGTTATCTTCTGCTGTTCATAGTCACAGGTTGGTGGCAAGCTGAGATTTCAAGCACGAGAATGGAGGCCAGAGGCCAACAGATTTTTTTCTTATTTTTTTCTTTTTCCCCAGTACAGTTATTTTATTTGGCAGGGTTTCCGATACTATGTTCCCCATTGTGACAAGAAAAAAGAAGATGGGAAAATGAGAATAAATAGGAAGAATACCTAAGGGACTGTTGGAGGTCATGAACTCTCTGCTTGGCCTAAAGTAAATGGTTGAGAAATCTAGCTAGTAGAAAATATCTGGACACAGAAAAATGATGGATTGGTATGTGTGCAGATCAGTACTTGTATCTGACTCTTTGCCCGAGGACTTAAAATCACAGACCCATGCACAGGCTAAGTCTCTCCCACTGTCAACAAAACAAACTAAAATCACCAATTTTTCAAGACATATTTTCATTACAAAAGTACAGTCAATGTTTTTCTTAGGCAATGAATACCCAAATGTGGCTTTTGCCATCTCCTTCCTTGATGTATAGCATTCAGCACCTCTTATTCATTGGCTGGCAGGCTCCCATCCAAGTTTTCCAGAACTGACCCTGCTTATCTTCCAAGCTCATACAGGACCTGGTGTCTTTAATCTGTTTAGGCTACAGCACATCTCATCATAGCCCAGTTCAAGGCACCGTAAACTATCTGATCTTGGAAACTAAACAGGGTTAGCCCTGGTTAATACTTGGATGGGAGACTACCAACAAATACTAGATTGTGCGGGCTATATTTCAGAGGAAGGAACTGGCAAAAGTGCTTCTGAATATCCCTTGCCCAAGAAAATCCTATGAAATTCATCAGGTCTTCATAAGTCATCAGGTGGATTGAAAACACCTACACACATAACACTTGGTATAGCACGTTGGATTTTTGTATCTTCTATGGTTCACACGTCTGATATTATCTCTCTTTTCCCAGTTCTCACTTCTCTGGGAATGACCTCTCTCTATTAATTTTTGAATTCAAAGGAATTTCAGTATTGCACAAATATTTGTGACTTGGCTGTATAATTCTTTCTGCAAGGACTGCTCACCACCAGTTTGTACTTGACGGTAATGATGATACACATACTTTTTATTAAACCATTCTGTCTATGCTTAAGGCGAACCTATCAGCAAGCTGAACAATAGATTATGAGACTTTGGGATCAGGCAAGGATAACCAAATTGGATGCAGTGGTACTTTGCTTTCCTGTGGCTCAAAATATTGACTGTCCAATCCATTCTATTGGCTAAGGATGGTACAAACCATGATCTAATGCAAAAAAGAGAAATGCCCTAATATATTTTAAAAGAATAGACCTGATTGATTAAATAGGAAAAATAGATTCAAAATTAGGCTTTCACTTTAGGTCAAGACATTTGGGAAGCCTTCAATGTCTGTTAGGTTCATTGCCTTTGATTGAGAATGTTTTCTAGAGGTGGACCCTGTCAACATGATTTTGTGTTTGGGTGTCTAGAGCCAAACCCACAGAAAGAACAAGAAGACAATATGGCAGCAGTAAAACAACAGGATAGGATTAACATAATTTAAGGGAAGTTATGTTACGTACATCCATTACCATGTAAAGAATGGGAGGCCCATAAGACCATGTATTCCGGAATCAAGGATGCATCTCTACACAAACTATGTATGTGGTTTGATATCACTTCAATTGCCATTCCTCAATGTTATGAAATTCTGGGATTGTAGTTGGTGAAGTAGAAATACCTTCTGGCAGAGAAGGGTACAGACATTGTAAAACCACAACTACCACTATTCCATAGCATTACACAATGGCAGTGAGTAGTATCAAGCTGCATTGATACCACTACAGTGAAGATGCACCTAAATAATATAATTATAGTATGGATGATCTTTAAGCCTTTAAACCTGGCTTCTCATTACCGTGCAGTGATTCTAGAAGATCGATCTTTTTAAAGAAAAAAGAAAGTCTATAATTTTGCAGCAAGTTTCTTAGATTGATTTTCTTTTATTGTTATTGTTATTTCTTTTATTGCTATGTATCTCCTACCATAAATCTGCCCGATCTCTTCGATCATCAGGGGAGGCCCTCCTGTCGCCACTGCCTGTATCCCAGACCCGCCTTGTGGGAACAAGGGAGAGGGCCTTTCCTGCTGTGGCCCCCCGTTTGTGGAACTCACTGCCCATCGAAATCAGGCAAGCCCCCACTCTTTTAGCCTTCAGGAAAGATTTAAAAACCTGGCTTTTCCGATGTGCTTTCGGAGAGTAACTATTACACACTTCTTTTGTTACTCCCCCCAACATCTATCCTCTAGATTGTTTTTCTATCTTATGTCCCTGTTCTCCGTGGTTGTATTCTTATCCTTTTCTCACCCCAAGTTTTAACTAAGTGTCTCATGCGGCCCACTCTGATATATATATATAGATTTTGTGTTGCACTGTACATGATTATTTATTGTATTGTGTAATTGTATTATGATATGTTGTTTTATATTTTGCTATATTGTACTGTTCTGGGCATGGCCCCATGTAAGCCGCCCCGAGTCCCCGTTGGGGAGATGGTGGCGGGGTATAAATAAAGTATTATTATTATTATTATTATTATTATTATTATTATTATTATTATTATGTGTACATACTAGGTGTATGATAGGAACTGCTTTAAAAGCCATTTTCCTCACCTTTTACAATCATTAGTACATTGTTGCTTATTTACTTGAGTCTTAGGTAGACACCATATAGTTATAAGTCTTCTTCATTTGCACTCCCCCACAATTATTCTTCAGTATTTTTCATTACATCACTGAGAAACAAAATAAAAATAATTTTGCAAATGTGGATTAACATCATAATCCCTAAAAGACAGAGAAACACAACCTTGATTGTCTGCTAATACAGAACAACATGGCACACAGACACAGATGCCTCCCCATGTGTTCAGTCAAGGTCATTCAGCAGCTTAAAGGTGGAATCTTATTGCTGCCTAACTTAATAACCCATGAAGATATACAATGGCAATTTAATACCCTCTCCTGGCTCTACCATATTTCTGAGTTTCATCCAGATATGTGAGGAAACAGAAACATTGCTGCTGTTCAAATTTCCTAATTGAAGTGAATGGAAGGAGAGGACTGGGGCAACATCTGAACCACTAGATCAAACCTGAAATCAAACTGGGTCTCACATACAGGCATATTACATGTTCCAGAAGTCAATAGTAACTTCTGGAATATGTGAACGTTAAAATGAAATGAAACAGATAGATCCACAAGGTTGCTATAAGTCAACAGGCAACATGAATATATTGACATGGTCTGAATTTAGGTTTATGTGCAATGGTTTCGTGGAAAAGTGGTTTTAAATAACTATATGTTTTAGCTGACTAATGTATTTTATGTATTTTATGTGTTGTATTTTATGAATAGTTATTAATGGTTTTAAATGTGTTGCTGTTTTATTGATCTGTTTGGCATTGAATTTTGCCGGTTGTTGTAAGCCGCCCTGAGTCCCCTCGGGTGAGAAGGAGGAGTAGAAATGTTGTAAATAAATAAATAAATGAAGGCGCACACACAAACACACAACTATAGATACACTCAGTGCCACCAGTTTCCATATAGGGACTTGTGCATGTCTTTTATGCATGTCAACAAAATGCTTCCTTTTATATTCAACTTTGTAGCAAGTACCCCTATACCAGTGGTTCCCAATCTTTGGGCCTCCAGGTGTTTTGGATTTCATCTCCCACAGTTCCTTACAGCTGGTAAGCTGGTTGGGATTTCTGAGAGTTGAAGTTTGAAACACCTGGAGGCCCAAAGGTTGGGAACCACTGTCCTATACAGATGTGCTTTGCATCTTGTAGTTTCCACTCTAGCATGTTTTTCCAAGCTGAATATAACAGCATAAGAGACCCAACAAGTCATGGAAAATGCCTATCAAGACTGTCACCCCATGGCTAGCTATTTGCCCGTGGGAAACCTACAAGCAGGAGATTGGGACAACACTTATTTATTTATTATTTTTATTTACTGCATTTTTACCCTGGTCTATCTCAACCCCAAAGGGGATTCAGAGTGGCTTCCAAATTGGCAATATTCAATGCCATATTAAACATAAGAGCATACAAATATAAAATACAATATACATTAAAATCATTTTTAAAACCCTAAAAACAATGGTATATAAATACATTATATATTCTGTACTGTTAAACATTGCACATAGATCTGAGATCGTAGTCCAGAAGCTGTTCTAAGTTGCATTACATTCCATTCACTTCATAGCTGCATGTTGCCCTATGCTACTTCCCGAATGCTTGATCCCATAGCCTGGTTTTAACTTTTTTTCTAAAGGACAATCCAGATCTCCTACAGCAGTGGTTCTCAAACTGTGAGTCCCAAGATGTTTTGGCCTTCAACTCCTAGAAATCCTAACAGCTGGTAAACTGGCTGGGATTTTTGGGAGTTGTAGGCCAAAACACCTGGGGACCCACAGGTGGAGAATCACTGTCCTACAGCCTATAGCTTCCATAACTATATTTATCGATGACTTTTCCACCATGTATTTGTCATAAGAGTGAGAATGAATTTAAACAGATACCGCATTTCTTTAAGCTCAAAGACAACATTTCTAGGCAGGTCTAAGCTCGCCATAACACTCTTTATAAATAAAGCATTGCTCAAACGGCAAACATCAAGTCCCTAGTAGCAAGTAGGCACCAAGGAGTCCAAGTGTGATTAACAACTTAGGTAACTGTTAGTAACACATGCCTCATCCTGTGTACATTACTCAGTGGATTTTGCCAGCCAAGTAGAATTTAACTACAGGCCTGTTGTGGTCTTCTATATTTGGATTACACCGTGAGCATAAAATGACATCTGATAACAAGTGTCTAGAAATGGTTAGCAGATGTAAATCTAACATGATGCCTTTCATGCCTAACCAAAACTCAGAACTTTCCAGGAATCAATAAAACTCTTTTCTTCAAGCTTTCTGGCAACACTATTCCCATGAGGTTAAGAACACTACTTAGTGAACTGTCACTTGATGAATGTCAAGATGATGGAAAAGGAACGCAAACATAACGTCTTGTGATAAACACACTTTCCAATCCAACCTTAAATAAATGACAGAGGAATGGCTTTTATGCAGATTGGAAAACTAAACATGGCGAACATACTATAGTAAAGCTGCCAGGAGCTCTCCTGTAGTGTAAATGATGTTTCTGTCTTCATCACTGGTCACTAAAATCAACAACCTGCTTCTTTTTTTAATATGGTGGAAATAAATGAAATTATTTTCATCATTTGGAAGGCAAAAAGTATTTAGTTCTAATTATAGAAACTGTGTAAGGATACCAGGCTCACTGCTCAAGGAAATGAATTCCTCACGCTTTATTCCCCAATTCAGAGAAGTCACCATGAACTATTGTAGAGTAGCATCAAATAAAAGATTTCCTGTAGCTACATTCTCACAATAGCTGGAACAGACAGATTTTCTAAGAAGTATTACAGTAGAGTCTCACTTATCCAAGACTCGCTTATCCAAGATTCTGGATTATCTAATGCATTTTTGTATTCAATGTTTTCAATATATCGTGATATTTTGGTGCTAAATTTGTAAATACAGTAATTACAACATAACATTACTGCGTATTGAACTACTTTTTCTGTCAAATTTGTTGTATAACATGATGTTTTGGTGCTTAATTTGTAAAATCATAACCCAATTTGATGTTTAATAGGCTTTTCCTTAATCCCGCCTTATTATCCAAGATATTCGCTTATCCAAGGTTCTGCCGGCCCGTTTAGCTTGGATAAGTTAGACTCTACTGTACATTGTGGTTGATTTCTATTGTAATTCAAAGCATTGAGGGCCATTGCATGATAGAACAACACTAAATCAGAAGTCCATGGCAAAAGACTGGCTTCTACATGTTTATTTACAGAAGCTGCCATTCTGTATGCCATTAAGCTGCTTAAGTCATGTTAAAGACCAGGAGATTTAAGGAACCTTTGTACAAACTGCAGTCAGACTCCAGTTCAAGTGTTAGATAATGTTGTTTCAACAGGGACAATTCAAGAGTACATAAGAGCCTTTTTACATGACTCACGTTTTGACTAACTCAATTACAGCCTCTATTCTCTGACTAGAACTTGGGAAAGTTAATTATTTGGATAACAATTTGCAGACTCTCAGGGGATTCTAAGAGCTGTCGTCCAAAGAATTAACTTTCCCAAGTATTGACTCTGACTCTATGGCCTAGAATTACATCTTCAGTTCTGTACTGCATAAGTCACACAAGGTGCTTGTTGTAGGTCCAGCTGTTAGGTAGGAGATAAAAGTTGAGAGCTTGGGAACTGTGACCTTAGACTTTCAGACCAACTTTGGCTGGATCTTTCTGAAACATTTCTTCATTTCAAAAGCCTATCTGCAAATGGCCCGGTCCAAGTTTTGGAGAGTTATCTGTCCCATCCTCTGCAGTCCACTGGGTAAAATTTGATTTCCAACTTATGGCGACCCTAAGGCAAACATATCATGGGTTTTTCTTGACAAGATTTGCTCAAGAAGTATTTTCAACTTTGCCTTCCTTTGAGGCTGAGAAAGTATGATTTGCGTAAGGTCATCCAGTGGGTTTCCATATCTGAGCAGGGATTTGTACCTGGGTCTCCAGAGTCGTAGTCCAACACTCAAAAGGGATTTTCAGCAGGTGTTGCTTGTCATACAATAAGGTAACATAAAGCACCAACTGAAATTCTTTTTTCAATGCAACCATTACAGAAGCCCTCTTCAGTTTTCCATCTGGCTACTTTATACCAAGAGCCAGCACCATGTAGTGGTTTGGTCAATGGGACTACCACAATTCAAACCACACTTCACTTTCTCTTCTTCAGAAGGAAATGAACAATGAAAAAAGAAAAAAACAGATGAACTCCCCTGCTTTTCGCTTTGACCACATCTGCTATTGGCTTCAGTCTGATCCACTGCCAGCATATGCTTCCTGCCCCAAAATAGTCTATTCTTATCTTCACAACATTTCCCAACCCTCATGAAAGCTTGTAATAGAGATGAAATGTTTGGATCATCTGCAATTTGGCCCTGACTATCCTAGCTTTTAAGACGGCTTTCAAAGCCCATTGATTTCCAGTGGCTTTTAGTCCAGAATGCAGTGCTGAATCTTTTTAAAAGGGCATTTATTTCAATTTATAGATTTTATATAACTCTTGTTAGTTGTTTATATGAATTTGATATGAGTGCAGGATTGGATTTTGGAACTGTTTAAGGGCTATTTTAATATGATTGTATTTTCTTGGAACTGTATCATTATCCTGATTATGTAAGTTGTTTTAAGAGGTCTGTAAATGACGAACTGCTAAAAATTAGGAATAATGAACAAAGTTATGAAAGAAACTTGGAGGGCTGACAGGTCTGCATTGTTTCATCACATAATTACTTCCACCTTGGTATAAGAAAGTCTTCACCAGCTTTGTGCTCTCCAGGCCTGTTGGACTACAAAGCCCATCATACTCAGTCAGCATGTCCATTGGCATGCTGGGAACTGTAGTCCATCAGCCAGAGCTAGAATAAGGTTGGAGAAGGCAGATTCAGGGAATGGGAAAGCTCATATTTTGCCATTGAAAACAAACCAGTCTTTACTGCTGAAGAGAAGATTTCTTATAAGTTATGCTTTTACTGCAGCTAGAATTTTGCAAATAAGGCTGAAAGTGGTTGGTTTTATTGTTTTCCGGCACTTGTAACACAAGATTATTTATTTGCTTACTCTTTTCAGCTGTACATTGCCATGCTAACATCAAGTGTTATTATGGGAAATTTACAATAAAACAAATACTGAATAAAACTATACAATCAAAAGCAACAAAACACAATAATTAACTAATTCACAACCCCCTTTGAAAAAAAGAAAAAAAGACTTAGAGCAGCAATTGCCCGAGTAATTGCAAGATTCACATGGAGGAAAACAGAAGATAGTTCTTTATCCTTCTTATTCACTGGTTCAATATTTGAAATTAATTAATGTGCCCAAAAATAAAGGGATAACCACATAACATTACAACTGAACATTAATAAATAATCACTTCTTCTGTGATGTCATTATAAGTTTTAGGTTTTTTTATAGCAACAGAGGTGAGGTTTTATCAAACAGCAATGGCAGAATGTCCCAAAGTTCAAGTGGTGGCTCATGTCACATTTTGTTTTACTAGGAGCTGAGATTGTGGGTGTGTGCTGCGTGTATTCTGTATTATTGCATGTGTTGCTGTTGTTAGCTGCCTTCAAGTTGACTTTGACTTATGGCAACCCCATATGACAGACCTCTAAACCAACCTATCCTCAAGGGCCCTGTTCAGGTCTTGTAGACTCAAGACTATGGTTATCCTGTTTGAATTTATCTATCTGAAATGTGCTCTTCCTCATTTCCTACTACCAGCTTATAACATTCAGATAACTTTTTAAAATCAGCTTAATCATTTTATAAACTTTGAGTGTGGAGTGGAGTGTAAAGATGTATTAGAACAGCAACTGCTTAAGGTCACTGAGAACTATAATTAATTACGTTTTAAAATTAAGTCTCCCAGCCCAATTCAAGTGATTCCTCAGCTTCTAATTTGCCTCTGTTCATCTCGGCATGAAGGGAGACATTAATAATATAGCAGACACAGTTGGAATGAACTCTCATCATGATGCAAAGAGAAAGCTCAGTCCTCTGTTCCTGTAATCTGGAAGCAGCAATCCCATCAGGAGGCAGGAATGCGAACAGTGGAGAACGCAACAGCTTTGTAGAAATGCAACTTTTGAACCATTTCTCTTCAAAGCCCACAAGCCCAACTAGTTCTTATAAGAACTTGCCAACTAAGCAGAAGGCAAGTGCCTTCCTCCCCTCACCCTCCCCCCACTCACCCCAAACCTGCCTGTCTTACACTGCCAAATAATTTAGTTTTAAATTGCATTATAAGGTCAGTATAAGCTCATATGATCCAATTCAATGCAACTAAATTGCATTATATGAGCCTACTACAGTTTTTATAGGAGCCCCCACTGGCATAGTGGATTAAAGCTTTGTGACTTGAAGGTTGGGTTGCTGACCTGAAGGCTGCCAGGTTCGAATCCCAGGGAGAGTGCAGATGAGCTCCCTGTATCAGCTCCAGCTCCATGCAGGGACATGAGAGAAGCCTCCCATAAGGATGGTAAAAACATCAAAACATCCGGGCGTCCCCTGGGCAACGTCCTTGCAGACGGCCAATTCTCTCACTCCAGAAGCGACTCGTGATCCCGCCTGCGTCGCAAGCGCGGTTGATGGGACACGAGACAGGGCCTTCTCTGTGGTGGCCCCCCGACTCTGGAACACCCTCCCCAAGGATCTCAGACAGGCCCCTACATTGGCAGTCTTCAGAAAGAACTTGAAGACCTGGCTGGTCCAATGTGCCTTCCCAGATTAATAGGCAATCTCCAACACCAAGTCCCATAAGCACTTCATTAGAACTAAGATTGTATATCGCATCTGCACTTGCCCTAGAAGCCTTATATATCACCTGTCACATCAGCACTTTTAGTCTTGTACCCATTACTCTGGCCCGGCCCAGTTTTATTGTGTTTTAGCGTATTGTTTATTGCTTGTTGTTTATACTGTTTTAATTGTTTTTAATTTGCCTTTTGTTTTGTATTGTTATATTGTGTGTTGAGGCCTTGGCCTTTGTAAGCCGCATCGAGTCCTTCGGGAGATGCTAGCGGGGTACAAATAAAGTTTAATAATAATAATAATAATAATAATAATAATAAAAGTTGCTCCTGACACGAAAAGAAAACTACAGTTTTAAACCGCATCATACGACAGTGTAGATGGGACCTTTGTTGGGTTCTTTTAGAGAAAGGGCCTCTTCACACGTCCCAAAATTTGGTGACATGTATTTCTCAGTTCTGCCACAGATCTTGATGGCTCCCATCACACCCTGGAAAAGTATTTTTGTGGCAGCTCCATGGTAGAACTGTCACCAAAACCTTGCTGCCGCCAAAAAATTGCCAGTGGCAGTTGACGGGATGCTTCCCATCTTTCTATGGCAAATAACAGGGGCAGCTGGCTTCTTCACACTTCTCCACATGTGATGAGGTAGGGGGAAACCAGTATGGTATGTGGCATGGGGTGACAGGTCCCCATGTCCCCTGTGTGTGTGTCGCTGGGATAGCCGCAATCCACAGCAATCCCAGCTGCGCATGTGACAGGGTCCAAAGAGAGCCAGTGTGGTATAGTGGTTTGAGAAGACCAGAGTTTGATTTTGCGTTCAGCCATGAAAACTCACTAGATTACCTTGGTGGCATCATACACTCTCAAACTCAGAAAACCCCATAAAATGTTTGCCTTCCATAAGTGGAAATTACAACAGCAAGCTACTCTTTTCTCCCTCCTCTCCCTTCCGTGTGTGTGTGTGTGTATTTTATTGCCTAATTGTGAGGCTAACATCATATGAAGTTTGGTTCTTAGTCAGATATTAATAATAGAATTGCTCCAATGACTTGAAGGCCCACAAAAGCAACAAACAATTTAATTACTGTTAACCCCTTCAGAGCATTTCTTTTGGCTGAAGCAAAGGCAAAAATACTTTAAATAACTGAATGCATACATAAATACATAAGTAACATGCCCTTCTTTTTCCCAAGATGAGGTCTGAAAAACCAGTTCTTCATGTTTTGCTGTGCATTTCAAAAGAATTATCTACAGGACAACTTTTGGCTAGGGCTTATGACACCAGTAACCCTGCCATCCTCACACTTGTTGCTGCCTCACTTCTCTGGCCAAGCCAAACCCACTTGATTTCTTGAGGAGTTTTTCTCATGGTCAAACTGCACTAAAGGCACTGATTGACTATTCAAATGAATTAATTTCAATATTAATTTCAACATGCCATATTAGTCTGCTGGAAGATGATTTACAGTGACAACCATTTAGAGCAGGTAACCTTAAACTGTGACCTCAAACTGTGACCCTCCAGCTTTTTGGGCCTCCGACTCTCAGAATTCCTGACCATTGAACAAGCTGGCTAGGGCTTCTAGGAGTTGGAGGCCCAAACATCTGGAGAGGATTTAGAGGTTCTGGGTGAAAACAGGACAGGTCTGGCATACGCTTAATGGTAATGCAGAAGAGGGAATTTCACCAGATAGAACTTGTATGACATAGCACCTGGCCACCAACAACAGCTGCAAGCATGGAGTGATAGACTCAGTGAAAATGGACATCAACAGAACATACCCAAAACAGAGTATCTGGGATGTTGCCTCCAAACTGGAAAAACAATCCAAATTAATGGGCAAGCACTAAAGAAGGCCACCTAATTTAAATACCTAGGGTCACTGGTCTCCATAGATGGCGGCACAATGCCAGACGCAGTCACAAATAAATGCAGCTTGGTTGAAATGGTAGCAAACTACTGACATTCTGTGTGACTCAAAAATGCCTGAACAACTCAATGCTAATATCTACACTACAGTTGTTCACGCAGTAGCCCTCAATGAGGCAGAGTGCTGGCCAGCAACAAAGAAACATGAACAAGCCCTTAACACAGTGGTTCTCAACCTCAGCCCCCAGATGTTTTTGGCCTACAACTCCCAGAAATCCCAGACAGTTTACCAGCTGTTAGGATTTCTGACAGTTGAAGTCCTAAAACATCTAGGGACCCCAAGTTGAAAACCACTGCTTTAACACAATGGAAATGGAAATGCTGAGATGGACACTTGGCTTGACACTTCTTGACCATGTGCCAAATGATGACATCGGTCAAAGACTAGAAATAAAAATGATCAGCAAGAAAATGCAGGAAGCAAGATTATGGTGGTGTGACCATGTGATGAGAAGAGAACCAACATCAGTAGCACAAATAGCACTACTTTTGGAGATTGCAGAACAGCGACCACATGGACATTTTTGATCCTATAGTCCTTCCTCAATCTATTCACAACATTTCTCTTTATTTCTCCCACCACTATCCAGATGAAGACCTCTATCTCTCTATCCATAGAGAAGGATGTCCTGTAAAACCCCTTGCCCTGGGGGACCCTACCTTGACCACAGGATCACAGCCGTTATGCTAAATATAAAGGGGGCATTGAGATCTGATGGGGAGGCTCTTCTCTCAATCCCACCACCATCTCAAGTACGGTTGGTGGGAACGAGAGAGAGGGCCTTACTAGCTCTGGAATACCTCCCTAAAGAAATTAGATTAGCCCCCACTCTTCAAGCCTTTTGGGTGAATTTAAAAACACGGCTCTTCAGATAGGCGTTTGACATTGTGTAATCTATAATCAGTCCAATGATCCACCAATTAAGTCACTTCGCACTTTGATTTGTTACTGCAGATAGCCAGCTTTATTCACAGGTTCTACTGCATTTTAGAAAATTTTATAACTTTTACCATTTTAACAATTTTATTAGCTAGGATTTTATGTGCATTGTTTTTATACTTATGTCACTGTGTATATACTTATGTATTGTTGTCTATATGCGGCACGTGGAGTGCTTCTGTGAGCCGCCCCAAGTCCTTTCGGAGAGATGGTGGTGGAGTATAAATAAAAATTTATTATTGTTGTTGTTGTTAAAGAGCCTAATTCCATCCATTACACAATCTCAGAGGCAGCTCCTGGTGCAGTTTTTAATTTGTTTGCTATTCATTTTTGTATGTATAATGGACATTAAATTGACAGGTCATTTGCTTTTTTAAAAAATCATATCACTTTCAAGCCTGCAAGCACTTTATGTTGTTAATGGTAAACTACTCTGGATTTTCTCACTTCCAGTGGGCCATTAGGTAATTTCACAGCAAGAGTTTCTCATGCAAGGATATGATAAATGATCCATTTATTAATGCTGCAACCAATAACATTATCTGTCACATTTCCAGGGCACTGTCCAAAGTAATGAACTGCTCTTTTGAAAAGTCAGATTTACTTTACCCTGAAACCCTGAAAGATCTTATCTGTGGCTATTGCTACAAAACAAAATAGAGGAACTGAAATGACATTTACTCTTGGGCAGAAGTTTTTATAACTTCTCAATTTTTTAAAAAAATCATATCACGTTTTTAAAGAGTAAATTACAGATCAATATCAGATGCTGTAGCTATCAACAAGAACATCCACTAGCTGAAATTGCAGGCCGTATTGATAGCTTGGCTTTGACTTGAAGGGATTTACGCACGTACCTGTCATTAGAAATGATGAAAGACATGCACATAAATCCCAGGGCACTATGCTAAGAACATCCAGAGAAATCAGGGGATTGATAGAAAAGTCACTTTCAATGACACTTAACAAGTGAATCGTCATGATATGCTGGCAGTTCGCCTAGCTATGACCAAGAAGCAGTGTTTTAGTTCAAAGATTAATCTGATACACTGTGCTAGGGATAAAATAGAAATATATTTTTAACAGAGTTTTTCATTAATGAGTTTATTGAATTCAAGAGGAAGGACCCTTTCATACTATATGCCATATATACTTGAGTTTAAACTGACCTGAATATAAGCTGAGGCTGGGAAAATTTATTGATTCGAGTATAAGCTGAGGGTGGGAAATGCAGCAGCTACTGGTAAATTTCAAAATAAAAATAGATACCAATAAAATTGCATTAATTGAGGCATCAGTAGGTTGAATGTTTTTGAATATTTACCATATTTTAAATAAAAACAGCTAACTAGCTCTGTAAGTGGAAAAGGAGAGTCAATAAAACATGCCCAGCTCTTTAAGCCACTCCTCATAGGGCTTGTTCTTCAGACCTTTGATCATTTTAGTTGCTCTCCTCTGGACACATTCCAGCTTGTCAACATTTCCCTTCAACTGCGGTGCCCAGAATTGGACACAGTATTCCAGGTGTGGTCTGACCAAGGCAGAATAGAGGGGTAGCATGACTTCCCTGTATCTAGACGCTATACTCCTATTGATGCAGGCCAAAATCCCGTTGGCTCTTTTACCTGCCACATCACATTGTTGGCTCATGTTTAACTTGTTGTCCACGAGGACTCCAAAGTCTTTTTCACACGTACTGCTGTTGAGCCAGGCGTCCCCCATTCTGTATCTTTACATTTCATTTTTTTCCTGCAAAAATACAGGATGGGGGATGTCTGGCTTGACAGCAGTACTTATGAAAAAGACCTTAACAAATATTTTAGGGGAAAATGCTTTTATAAGATTAATGGATATATATTTTTTCATCTTTCTGACTTGCAAGGGCTTCTCTCCATCTCCTTTCTCTTTTCAAAACATTCCCTTGGTTAAGAGTGAGGGAGGCTTTGAAAAAGAAAGCACACTGATAAGGGAGGGTAAGAAGAAAAAGAAATGTATCATATATTGCAAGTAATGGCCTCCAGGCTCCGTTGCTGAGCCTTGACCCCATTATAAGCCGAGGGAGGCCTTTTCAGCTCATAAAAAGGACTGAAAATTTCAGCTTATCTTTGAGTATATACGGTAATTATAAAGTTTATATACCATTTTGACCACCATGGCAACATCCTACCAAATCCTGGAATTTGTAATTTGGTGAAGTAATAGAGGTTTCTAGATAGAAATCCTAAATGCCAATTCCATGAGATGTAATTTGCATGGTCTCTGTCAAAGCATGCTGATGCCTCACTAGACTACAAATCTCAGGATCTCATGGCAGTTAAAGTGAGATAAACTGCATTAATTTTACAGTATAGGCACACCCAATGTCACCTTTCTTCTCCTGTATGATTTTTACCATATCTGTCTAATGGAGAAGCTAGCAGAGCTTTGAAAGCTTGCATGATGCATTTTGTGCTTTTTAGTTGGCCCAATAATCACTATTTTGTGGATTTTGGACTTGCTTAGTGCTGATTTTGTTTGTTTTAAAATAAATAAAGGCTTAAAGAAATTTAATAATAATAATGCATTCTGTGGGGGTGTTTAATGTTTCTTGTGGAACACCACAAATATGTATGTGAAATCTCCAAAATCTAATGTCCCAAAATGCCCCAAAACAAAACTGGAGAAAATGTATTGGAATATTACTCATATATTTTCAATATTTTCCCATCATATTCTAGAAAACAACATTTCTCCCTCCAAAAAGTTCTTGGCTTTTTCTGCCTCTGTATATGTGTGTGTGTGTGTGTGTGTGTTGGCAAAACATGTCCAAGGCGATTGCAGGAAGAAATGAGAATTTACTAATTTATTGTTGATGATGTTGTCGTTTTTGTTGTTTCAAAATCCAATTCCACAGTTTACAGTTCATTCTGAAGGAAACAGACAGGGCCACGAAGTGGATGAATGCCCAGGCTGGATTTAATTCAGGCTTGGGTTCTTCACCAATGCGACTCCACCAAAACAAATCTATAAAAACAAGATTCTATGTTCCTTTCTTCTAGAACCAAGCTTTTCAAAAATAAACTCACAGCAAGTTCCAGCTCTTAAACATATGCAGACATCGCACATCAAGCATGCCAGGTTTGAAAAAGAGGGAAAGCACACTGATGTTGCAGGAATTTATCTTTCACTTAGTCATTATTCCTTGGAATGATTTAATGTATTACTTTTTTGCTAAGTAAATGCTTGATATACATATATAGATGCACACACACTCACAAAGATGTAAATAGGAGGTTACTTTCTGCCAGCTCAGAAAAAGTAGTTGTTTATCTTGTTTTGTTTTGTTAACAGAAATCGGCAGTCATTGTGAGCAAACTTGGACAGTGGTTGTTCCCATGACAGTTATACAGCAAAATAATGCAATTTTAATGGGAGTGGATAAGGATGACTGGAAAAAATATGAAAGTATGAAATAGAACCTCACCCCTGCGAGAAAAGGAACCAACCTTGGCACAATTCAGGGAGTTTGTGCCAGAGATTGGGAAAGTAGTTTAAGCAACTGCAACTCCCAGAATCCTCTAACCAGAATGGCTAATCTCTGTTTGCTGAGGATTCTGAGGGTTGTAATCCAAAAAGCTAAATTTTCCAGCCACTAGAATATTCAAGATGCAACTGAGAAGTGATGTATCATTATTGTTTTTAAGTGGTAAAAGGCAGCAAATTTATTGATTGAATTTATTTACCATATATTTCATCTTTTGCTTTTTAACTAGGGATCTCTTCATACGTCTGGAGGGGGGGGGAGGCGGTTCGCTGGCAGTTGCAGGCAAAACAGCAAGCGCATGGGGCCAACGTCCTCCCTCCTTTCCCCATCAGACGGGGACAATGGGACAAGGCACCATTCGATGGGAGAAAGGGTGGCAACACGCATTGTTGTGTTGCCCTTTTCTCCATCAGATGAGGGAAAGTCACCAAAAATGCAAGTAGCTCCGATGGACTGTCGGCATTTGGAGGGTAAATGGGGCAGGGCCTGCCAAGCGACTTGTCTCCAAAGTGCTTCAAAGGGGCAAAAATCCCCAGTGTGATGCAGGACTCAAAGCAGTTTGCAACTGAATCAACTTATTAATAATAATGAATCATAATAATAGGGGTTTCTAATAGAGTGCTGTATTTTTCATATTATTGTTGTAACAGATTTTTATCATTTTAAAATTGCTAATAGATTAATTAAAAATAATTAAATGCACATTAGTAATGAATACACAGCACTCATTCATTAAAAGCCCTTTCTTCCACTACCACTCAACTGACAAACATATACTCAGTTTCCTCACATAAGAGGATCTTTGCCTGTAGGTAGAAGCACAACTTAGAGGCACCAAACCTGGCCCTGGTTACTACTTGGATGAAAGATAATCAAGGAATACTAGGTACTGTAGGCTATATTTCAGATGATGAACTGACAAAACCACCTCTAAGTACAATTCTATGAACTTCATGAGGTTGCCATAAGTCAACAGGTGACTTGAAGGTACGTAGAGAAGTTCAACAAGAGAAAGCCAGCCTCAGATCCCTTAGCAAGTAGTTTCCCAACTTCTGAATGGCTACCAAGAAAGTTCCCTTTGGTAGGCCCATCAAATAAATCTCCAGGTATGATAGTACAGAAGAAGAGCTGCTCCTGAAGATATCACAAATGAGGCATAAAGTAAGGGGAAAAGACAGTTCTGCAGAAAGACACTTCAGTCAAGTGACAGCTTACCCAGCATTTCTACAGGCCTGACAACTTCTGTTAAGCTATGATCACTGGGTGGAGCAAGCTCCCCTTCTCCCTTTCACAAGGGAGGTAGATGTTGCACTGTTCACTCAATGGGGAATCTGCCCTTTCTCTTTTATCACCAGTCTAGTACTGTTCTGTCACACACTGGGCCTGATACTGATTGTCTATTATATAGGACGTACGCTTTACGCCCAGCGGGAAGCCAGGGTGCCTAAAGAAAGGTTGTTGAGGAATTTCCCTGAAAAGATGGCCTTGAAGTCTTTTAAAGAAATAACAAAGTCTTTATTGACGAACAATAATAAATCTTCAAGGAGTCTTGTCCCCACGGGACAGGCGATTGGCTTTGAATAACTATGAAAACCCTCTTATAATCTCTCCCAGGCTATCTATTATCTGGGCCTAGCTGGTCTGGGACCCACTGCCAACTCCCAAGTGCATCTGGTTGTTGAGTGGACCTACCAGCCAAGGCTTTCAGATGTTTCTGTGTTGTTGTTCTGTATCCTCGGATGGTCAATATCCCTGATGTTCTTTAACCCTGGTGCTCTTGAAATATGAAGCTTTTTACGGGACAAGCTGGTCTACGTCCTATAGCTGAGCTTCATAAGTGAGACTAACTTAAAAATGGCTCCTTCCCTCCCAGAGCCCTGAACAAGGGGTGGAACCAAACTTAATGGTGATTGACAGGTGGCCTGTCCTATGATTGCAAACATTTGCAGCAAGAAAATAAAGTTGAAGTTTTCTGGTACAGCTGTACCAGCACAAGTACACTGCCAAAGGGTGTTGTATAATCAGGTTCCAGACAGCCAAGAAGTTGTCTTCAGGGAAAACTTCAATACAGGAAACAACCAGATGTCTGAACCATGGAGATGGGAGAAATGCTTATGAAAATAAGGATGTTTTATCTTTGAAACAGATAATGAATCTATGGCCACTTCCCAAAAATGTGACTAGTATCAAACCCAAGAGTGATGAATCAGAGGAAGTGGAAGATGGCATCAAATTATAGATTTAGATTTTTAAAAGATCAAAATGGTTGACATTTCTGGAGATTATTTTCATCAAAATGTATAATGTTTCAAATATTTATATGAAACCCTATTCCCATGAGTCCATATGGCCTGAATGTCTATTGATTCCGACAGGACTTCTGGTTTTAGTTGAAATATCAAATGACATATGAAATATAATAAAGTGCTGGTTTTCCTCTAATCCCCAGTTACTTTTTCTCTCACATCTCACTTTTGATATTATTAGAACCCCTTGTACCACTGAAAAAAAGAGAAAGTTGTATCAAAACAGATTGTCAATGGGTAAAGCCATGGCTTCAGGAGCCCTAGAAGATTCACATTTCATTCTTCAATCAGTTAATCCTTTTTTTTTTTTTTTTAGGGCAAATTTACATTTAAGAGACCAGCCTGACATCTTGGCCTAGACTGAGAAACTTTAAAGTGGTTTTATTTCAGAAAGTTTGTAGTGCCTTCAAAATTTTATTGGGCAGGTTTTATTGCTGTCACAAATGCCTCTTGCACTTTCCTTGCCGGCTTAATAGACAATAGACTTGCTTATTACTCAAGTTCTTTTAACATGGTTTCATCTATACACAAAGAGTTCTGAATACCATAGAATCGCACTGGATACTAAGAAAAGCGTTTTTTCAACACCTCTAGTGCAGTTCTATGGTCAACTTCTCCAGATGTTCCACTAAAACATCTCTAAGCCCTCCTAAGTCCTCCAGATCAATTCCATGGTATGCTTTATTTAGAAGCCCAAGTGGAAGGTGCACCAAGCCAACTCTGACTAGGACTGCCCTCCATCTGGAAACTGATGTTTTCACTGTGGAAGAACATGTGGGTCAAGAATAGGTCTCCACAACCATCTACACATCCACCGCCAAGACACTACACTTGGAGGACCATCATCCTTGAGCTACAAGGGATCCTCTAAGTAAGTATCTAGAAGCCAAAGACAGTGTTCATTTCAAGTAAGAAAAGTGAGGTTCCAGATTTTACTGAAAAATCATATTATATGACAGGTCCTGGAATGAATCATCATGTAATATGCACACCTACTGTAAATGGCAAGGGGAAGGCTCAAAACCCATTTGGAATCTAGTTCTGAAAAATGGTCCTATTGTAACAGACTTTGCAGATTTCAACAGTACTGTTGCAGAAACATGTATGAGCTGAAAACTGTGGCTGGGTGGCTTATTTAAAAATAGATAAGGATGCCAAATACAGGTAAACACATTCAGGCTTGCTGAGCCTCTCCCATTCTACCTCCTGCCAGCGGGCATATTTTTTTATTTTTCAGCAGCAAAGTTCCCAGGAATTAGGGAGTGGGTAAGGAACAGGAGCCCTGCCAAAGAAATGTCACAGTGTGGGGAGATGAGAAGGGATGCTAACACAAATGCCTGTGGGCACCTAAGAAATGAGAGATTCTGCTTTTCATGTCCTGCTTCCAGCCAGATCTACAGGCTGTGAAATTTCCGATATGCCCCTAAACATTCATTAATTCATTCTACCACCACAACCCACCCAAAAAAAGTTGCTGAAAGGCTGGGAATGCCAAAGGAGGCAAAAAGAGAGGGGTAACAAATTAAGACATGTTTGCTTCCTTAGCGCCAATGAACAAAGCTTTCTTTTTTTAAAGAGAAACAAAAATAAGTAAGTAAAGCCAATGCAGCTGACATATCTGATATTTCTAGCAAAGAGCTCTTTGTGTAATAGGCATTCATACACAACAAACTATAACAGGTGGTTAATCTGATATTCAGTAGCAAACAAAAACCTTTGAATACTTCCAGAAAAAGATAATATATGGTATTTCTATTCTAGACCGTAAAAAGGGGGATATATCTAAACATCAGTGGTTGCTAGTAGGTTATATGCCAATCCAAAATAAGTGAAATTCAAAACACTTCTGGTCCCAAGCAGTTCTGATAAGGACTGCTCAGTTCATATGTATCTCAGTTTAGACATGCCTACAATTGTCTTTCTCATGCCAAAATAAAGGGAAATATTGATTTTTCTTGGCTGCAAAAGAAATCAGATTTGTGTGGGGTTGGTCAGCCAGCCCTCATACCACCCATGAAGCCAGTTCTTCTCTTCCCAGAGCAGAAGTGGAGAATAAAATTTAAAATAAAAAATTAAACAAATACTGAACAATACTAAACAAATACAATTGGGCAAATAAAGATGAAGGTACTTGAAGCAGAAAATCTACTTCAATCATGAAGGGAAAGATTGCGGTCCATGTTCATTTGGGAGGCCAGATGTATCTCCACTGAGGGGCAAATGAAACAAAACTCACTCTGCATCAGTAGAAAGAAGGTGGTGGCTTTAATGTCAGTGTGATGATGAATCTCTGGGTTTTAGTCCAAATTTATTCAGAACTGCTGTTCCTACTACTACCACCTCTCCTCCCGCCCCCCACTTTTTTCCCAATTCAGGATTAAAAGTGACTTTCAACAGATAAGAAAATATAGTTCAAGATTCACAGCGTGCAAAAGATAAAAAGCAATTGAACAATGAAAAAAATAATAAAACTACAAGAGTATTTCTTATCAAAAAATACTTTGGAACAGAAGTGTTTTTATTATTTTTATTTTTCAATATCTGTATTTGAAATTATATACTCTTCACCGAGATCTCTTGGAGATGAGACCCAATTCTAAATACAAAAGCCAATTATGTTTCATATGCACCTTGTACACATAGCCTTATACACATTTGGTACAATATTTTTAATAATTTTGTGCCTGAAGGAAACGTGTGTACTTCTTAGCTGCTCATGTGAACTATTTCAGATTTTCAAGTATTTTGGAATTCCAGATAAGGCACAACAGCAAATAGAAGACCAAGAACATTGTACAAGGTTCATCCCACCTAAACAATCAGACCTCAAAGGCTTGTTGTTTGAGAGCTCTTAAAATTCAGATTAAAATCTGGAGCAGACCTGTCATCCCTCTGACATGGCAATCTTCAGATGCCACTGCTCTGCAGCAAAAAGAAGAAGTCCACACTTTTTTTGTTTCCATTAAGGATGTCAATCCTGATTTGAGTCATCTTTGCATAGTACCTGAGACAATGCCAACCCCCCCCCCCCTTCAAATCTTATTGCAAGATGGCAAGACCTATTGTGGTGGTGGTTGAGAAGACTGCATTTTCAAGAGCAGTTTTTATGCCTTTCTGGAAAATGCATTGAACTGGAAAATGCATCGAGCACTGTCTTTGTTGCATTGTATATTAAAAGCAGGAACTATGGATTCATATTGGATTCCTATACAATTGATCAATCTGTGTGCATGCATGTTTAGCTTCCCAAAAGGCAAGGGCACTTATTTTGAAGAGAAACATTTTGTGCAAATGTGGCAAACAAGGAGAACCACTACTACCATCTCTAAAAAAAACGTCCACACACATTTTGTGTCTCAATTTTGTGCTGGAACTGTCATTTCTCAAAAGGTTTGAAAAATCCTCAAGTAGCTGTTTCACCATACCGAAAAAACTTGCCTCAACCAAAACCTCAGGATTTCACAATGCTAGTCTTCATGTGTATTTCTAGGTACCCTCAGCCGTTCAAAAGATTTGTCAAGCCTGGCCATGAATTATGTTGGTCTCTTTTCAAAATTAGCAGATAGTTGCCAGACCCCAAGGCTGCCACTACCGTTGGGTGGGCAGGTGGGTCTGTGCAACAGAGCACATGGAGCTCATACTTCTTCCCTTTGGCACAGTTGAGTGGATCTGTATGCCAATTTCATGCTTCCCCTTTGGCATGGGCTGAACATGTGTGCAAACTCACAAAGGTGAGCCATTTCTCTTTCTGAGAAAGGGAATTCTAGATGGTTTTGTTAACCTTACTATGGCTTCTTTCATTGTACTTCTTCAAAATCATGTTAAATTCAAGCAATGCTACTATAAAATAATAGATTAATAGAAACATAGCGTTGGAAGAGCAAAAGGGCATCCAGTCCAACTTCATTCTGCCATGCACAATCCTGACGCTTGGCTATCTGGTCCTCAGAAGATGCCTGCCATAGATGTGGGTGAAACATCAGGAGAGAATACTTCTAGAACATGGCCATACAAACATACAACAACCCCAAGAGTGAGTATTTCTCTCACTGCACCAGTTAAGGGCATCATGGAACATCGTAAGGAAAGAAGTTGAATTGTTTATAGTTTTTCTTTGTATTATCAAGAAGACTTCTCAAGGAGACAGTGTTTGTTTGCTTTTTCTTTGTAGCAAGGATAACTACTGTGAACTGTGTTTTTATATATGTTATCCTTAAAGTGAATGAACTACTTTCAGTTTCAACTTTAAAGCACAGCTGACTCAGGCATTTTTCTTTCATCAGGACTTGAGTTCAGAGACATAAAGAGTAAAAAGGGCTGTTATAACCTTAACAGGATAAGGGCAAACAGTCTTCCACACTCACATATCAAACTATATGGGCATGCTACTAACCATGGTTTGACAAACGGAACATCCTTATTTTTAGGTCTTTACGAAAGTGGACAGGGTGGGTGCTAGTCTAATCTCCCTGGGGAGAGAGTTCCAGAGCCTGGGGGGCACCACCGAGAAGGCCCTCTCCCTCGTCCCCACCGACCACGCTTGAGATGGAGGTGGAAGCAAGAGCAGGGCCTCCCCAGCAGATCTTAAAGCCCACATGGGTTTGTAGGGGAGGATGCAATCATGAAGATAGGCAGTTTCATATGATATAAAAAATTCTCAACCAGGGAGCTTGAGTGCCTCACCATACTACAAATCCCAGGATTCCATTGCATCCAGCCACAGCAGTTAAAATCACTTTATGTGCAGAGTGATAGAACACAAAGAAATGTTCTTCACTAGACACATATCTCATTTGTTTACTTGTTCTGAAGTATGAGATACTCGTACATCTTCAGTCTCTACTTTCTATCACTCACAAAAGAGCACTTGAATGCAGCATTGAACAGCAATGGGGAAATAACAGCATATGGAGAGAACCTTAGACCCTGCATCTTTTCTGAGGCTTCAAAGCTCTCTCAGGATACATACATCCCTGACGAAATGAGTGATTCTTCGCCATCTCCAGAAAATGGTTTTTGCACAATGGCACTAATTCTACAATCCCATGATCATACTTCCCCTGTAACCCTGCTCCACTGCTTCATTTTTTTTTCATTTATAGAGCAATTTTACAATTTTGAGAATGAATACAAAAAAGGGCAAATATAACTATAAAATATTAAACACAAAACAGATAATTTTGGAATAGTGAGCAGGAGCAGGGAGAGTGGCATAGGAGGAGAATCCCATCCCTGATGTCCCGGCACAGAAGTGGCCCCAAAGCAAGTGAACTGGAACATTTCAAGGCTGGGAGATATTGATATAAGACATGTTAATCATGAAGAGGAGGTAGACCAACAAAGGATGGAGGTCCAGTTTCAATGCCAGTTTGCCTGCCTCATACAATAAAGTTCATACTCAATCATGCAGACTTGGGTAAATGAACAATCTTTTAAGCCAAAGCTAACTTTACCCCCATCAGTTTCAGTGAGTTTGCTCCAGATAGAACTACTGTTAATTGAATACTGTGTTACCATCGTTTCCATGGAGAGGGTAGCACATAAACAGATACTGTTATCTGGCATTCCTCCCTTTGGGAATCAAGCCGTAAAATGTTTAAGCAACATATCCAATTCAAGCATCTATAGTTCATAGGAATTAAAGCAACAGCTAAAATTTAGCCCTAATTCAATTTCACTGTGTCAGTCACATTAAAGTGGAACTATATATATGTGGTTGACATAGGACAAACAGCATTTGGAAGCTGTTTTATCTGAACTATTTCCCTTGTGGAAAAGCACCAGTAAATCAGTAATCAGACAGTGAAACGTAATACTTGTGTTTACAATGAATGGTATCCCAAGAGAGAATATAAATCACAACAAACTTCTGTTTTGCTCCAAAGACTTCTGAATATTTGCAAAATTAGGGGGCTTTGGGTTGCTATGAGTTTTCCAGGCTGTATGGCCATGTTCCAAAAGCATTCTATCAGAAGTTGTGAGGGTTTTTTTCCTCTAGCTCATGTCCAGGAGTCCCAGTGGCGCAGTGGGTTAAACCCTTGTGCTGGCAGGACTGATGACTTGAAGGTTGGGTTGCTGACCTGAAGGTTGCTGGTTCAAATCCAACCCGGGAAGACCACTGATGAGCTCCCTCTATCAGTTCCAACTTTTCTCATGTCCCTGCATGGGGAGCTAGGGCTGACAGAAGGAGCTCACCCACTCTCCCCGGATTTGAACCGCCAACTTGTCGGTCAACTGTCGTACATCTGCAAAGGAAATTTAAAGACAGTTTGTTACAAATTGGAAGTCCTCTGCTTTACACAGCTGAATCTGCTGGTTTCACTTTCTCTCGTATTCAATTACATGTTTTTTTCTGTAAATTATGAAGAATTTGTAAGATCTATATATATAAAAGGGTAATGAAATTTCGGCCTAGGACAAAACAACAAAACTACACATCCCAGAAACACTAAAATTGCCAGCACAACCCCTCATCCATGCCTCTACGTTCATACAACAAAAAGGAAAGAAAAATAAAGTCCTAATTAGAGGGAGAGGAATAATTGTTTTTATCCAATTGCTGCCAGTTAGAAGGCTAAACTCCGCCCACTTGGTCTCCTAGCAACCCACTCAGCCCAGGGGACAGGCCGAGTTAGGATTCACTTAGGCCACTTCCCCACTGCCTATAAAATACAGATTATCTGATTTTAACTGGATTATATGGCAGTGTAGACTCAAGGCCCTTCCACACAGCTATATAACCCATTTATAATGGACTTAATGTCAGGGGAAAACCTTTA